>NC_088614.1:12360833-13857500 GCF_036013475.1 Columba livia
GAGGTAGCACAGGCCAATTTGTGGCTCCAGAGAGCCCAGGCTCAATTCCCACAGCTCTGAGGTTGGCTGCCAGCCCTATTCTCAGCCCCCCCAGCTGCCACACGCTCCCCATCTCGCAGGGCAGCTGCAGCCCCTCAGCTGGGGGCAGATGCTGCGGCAGCAGGGCAGCACAGAGCAGCTTGGGAAGGGATGAGACCACTTGTCTTGGGGGATTTTTCTTCCCTCTGGTCCAGGTCTCCAAGAACACGCTGGTATTTCTAAGAGCCCCGCTCTGCAAGCAGCCCTGCACAAACACACTGCAGCACGGTCAGACTCTGCTCTTTAATATACTCCAACATTGCAACTCCCAACCTCAAATGTGATACAGCGCTGCTTTAAAAAGGTAATTTACACACATCCCAGCATCACCCTCCTCATCATCCCAAAGAGCAAGGCCTTGACTGGCGCCAAGAACCAACCAAGGAAAGTCTCTTGCGGCCTTTGTAGCGGAATGGCAGCAATGAGAGGGTATCAGAGCTACTGCGATGGTTTGGGATTGGTTTCAGTTGCATCCCTGATGAAATAACAGCATGGAGATGAGACACAGCATTAATCTGTCTCCTCAGCCAGGGCTAGAAGCGCTTCATCTGGCGGCGTTCCTGTCGGCGTTGCTTCTTCTCGTTTGGTTCTTGACTGGCGGGCGAAGACTCAGCTGTAAACCAGGGCCCCAGGATGTTCACCCACAGGAGGTAAAGCGCACGCCCCGGAGCCTGCGAAACACACGTGGCACAAACTCGGTCACTTTGGGGACAGCTCTGGCAGGGGTGGTGCTACTGAGGGAGCCAAGGGAGCCGCAGTATCTCTACAGGCTGGATTGGGGGCATCACAGGCTGCACAGAAATCAAAGGCAGTGGCAGGCATCCAAAATAAATGGCCTGATTTCATATGGATTAGGAACATTCATATGTATACAGCACGCAGGCTTCATTTATAGAAATCCCAGCATCAGGTCTGAATTACCCAGAGAGATCCAACTGCCCAGACATCCTGCCCCTCCCTCCTTCAGAAAACACACCCACGTTTCCGAATTTTAAAAAATAACAAGTGATCCAGATGGCCTCCAGGGGCCAGTCAGAGCCCAGGCTGCCCTCTGGCCCGTCAGCTAGAAAGAACTTGTGAGGAAGGACTCAAAGGAGAGAACTTTCTAGGCTCCCAACATCACCTTTTATACATTTTTGGGATATACTCAAAGCAACTGTGGGATTTTTTAACTAACTGGAGATTTTTTTGTCCTCCTGCAAAAAGCAGTTTTAGCTGAAGGCACATGACAAATGTCTCATGAGTAGAAAGTCTGGTGTGTTCAGGAGAAATCAAAGCCCATAGTGTTTGATCTACCAAGCGGCAGAGTGTCCAGCAGTTCCCAGCCCTGGTTTGTGCTGGTAAATGACTGAGAAAACCAAACACGGTCTGTTTGCCGCAGTCACAAAAAGGCTCCACACACAAAGATGGCTTTGATGTGCCTCAAGTTTCTCATTGCCCTTTCACTGGACCAGAAAGGCCAAGGCCAGCCTATTTTTCGTGTGGTTGACTCAAAGGGATCAGGACTTCTTTCCCTGTAAGGCCTCATTTTTAACAAGATTTGACAGGGAGATTAAAAAAAATATCAGAAAACAGTTTTGGCCTGAAACATGATGCTATGAAATGAAATAGATAAATGAAGTCCTTAGTACTGAAGACAGGGACAAGAAAGAAAACTGCAGGGGCTTACCAAGAGCCAGAAGTACCAGACGTAGAGCGAGAAGCAGCTCAGCACTTGGACCATGGCTGTCAGCAGGATCACATCCTTGAGATGCCTGAGGGAAGAAAAGCAAAACATGAACGTTCCATTCCAGCCCCTGCTAATCACACCAGCTCCTCTGCCAACACAGCCCATCCGCAGCACCTCCAGGGAGCCCCCCGGCCCAACTCAGGGACTGTCCCTGCAGCTGCGCTTTGCCACGCAAAAGACTCGAAGAGTCAGAACAGTAAACAGAAAAAATAAATCAGAGTTAAAGAGCCTGGATCCCTCTGAAAGGGACACCGAGAAAGCTGAGGAATGCCGGAGGATGGAAATCAGCGGCAAAACCACCACCCGGGCAGCCTGTGCCAGCACCCGCTGATGCAACACATCTCACAGCACAAAGTCTGTACTTTATCTATAAAGCTCACGGCTGGTGGCAAGTGGGGAAGCGGGGATCTTCCTGTGCCACTGCACCAGCTGACAGACACACACAGTCACCAAAGGGCTGGGGTGCCACAAGGACAAGCACACCCAGACAGCTCCCCCTCCCATCCTGATTATCCAGCTGTGGGATCTTCCACACCAGCCTGAGGCAGAGCTGAGAGCCACTATGGACAGGGACAAGCTGCCCAAACCTCAACCAGCCCCCTCGGGTGGGACCGGACACCCAGGAGACATAAATAGCTGTTGGTTTGGCAACACAAGCCATGGGGAGTGCCGCGATGGGTTAGAAAACCACCAGCTCCTTCACTCCCATTAAATTGTCAGCTGCTGGAATAAGAAACATTCAAGTCCCATCTGAGAATGTGGTGGAGAAAACAGAGGCAGAGGGAGTGGTGATGAAACAGCGTAAGGGTAATGAAAGAGCTTGTCTCATTCTGGGCACCACTGCACTAAACAAAGTGACCAGAAACAACTGGTTCAGGCTGGAAACACCACCATCAACTCAAGACACCACACCATCTTCCACTAACAGCCAAGGTTCAGAAATCTCATGCATCACCAAGGGGTGACAGCAGAGCTCCCACCGAACCCAGCGCTCCCAGGGATCGGCAAGACTGGTTTTCCTCAGCCCCAAAGCACCACACAGCATCTGGTCCGGCTACAGATAGCACGAGGGAAATGCCATCAGATTCCTGGCTGTCCAGAAGCAGCTCCATGCCAGCCTGCGCTAAGGGACTTGTGGCACAGTCAGCTGAGTGACAGAAAAACATCCACTGCTTTCTGAAAGGAATTGGTAGCCTGGAGTGGCTTCCTGGTCCCCAAAGTGGCAATTTAGAGGCTTCACCTTCAACTGATGCTGAGCAGTCAGCGGAAGGAGCACTGAGTGTTCGTTAACACTTTGCATTCACATACAAATGGGGTTAAGCTAATGAGACTCTCAGGGTCACTGAGGGCTCTGCACAGGCTCGGGTACAAAGGTCCAGAGTAAGGATGGGAATTGCAGCTGTACAGGTTTTGCTTTTACAGCTCTGCCTTCACACTGCATTGTGTTTCGTGCAGTCCGTGCCTCAGACAAGTATCAGTTAATTATAACGTGTCATAAAACTTAGTCCAAGGGCGTATCACTTAGGCAGAAAAACCTCGGAGCCCCAACACCAAGGGAAGTTCTACGTCTACAAGCAGGACTACAGCCGTGCTACAGCTGTGCCTGACACCTTTCCACAGGTCAGCAGGATCCCTGTGCCAGCTCCTGTCAGTCCCTGCCCTTGACAGCACCATCCCACATGTGCACGGGGCAGTTATCAGGGCACTCACTCTGCTTCGGTGCCCTACACACCTCCCACAGCTAAGAGGATACCCCAGACAACATCAAACTTCAGTATTTTCCTTACTGCACTGTGCCATGTTGCGTTTCACAAGAAAGGAATCCAAAATATTTTCCATCCCCCCCAGTTCTGCTCAGGAGAGTCAGAACAGTGCAAAACGGGAGAAAAATGCTCGGCTGACCCGCAGGAAAAAGAAGTCATTATAGGATGAAGAGAGTGTGAAGCACTAGAAATAACTAACTAACCACAAATAACTAACTAGAAGTAACTAACAACTAGAAATAACTAATAACTTCTTCTCTTCCTGGCCACCTTGTCCCTTGGCTGTCCCTCATACCGGACACCTAAGGCACTCTGGCTGCAGGCATAAAATTTACTACTCCACTAACAAATGCCCCAGGTAAGAGCTCAACCTGTGCAGAGACAGCGGGTTCTGTGACATACAAGTCACTCTGCCAGCTGATAACATCCCCTGGCATCTTCTGGCTGCAGAGATAAGACTTATGTGAAGAAAGAATATACACCAATACATGGCACTTTCAGCATTAGAACACTTGACGTGATGCAGAGGCCCTACTGACTTTCTTCAAAAGCCTGGCAGCAAGTGAAAGATGGGGTCAAACCATAAATTGGAGACATTCAACACCCGCCTGGACATGTTCCTGTGCGACCTCACCGAGGCGTTCCTGCTCCAGCAGGGGGATTGGACTGGATGATCTTTTGAGGTCCCTTCCAATCCCAAACATACTGTGATACTGTGATACTGTGTGAATTGTACGCCAAAGACCCCCGGTACCTTGCTGAGCACATGCTGTGGAACCCCAGCAAAGGCTGGGCCAACAGATGGAGGCTGAGGGCAGGGAGGACGGACAGCAAAGCCTGATGTGTCCAAGACTGCCAGGAAGTTTTCTGTAACTAGTGTTTTCCAACAGTGAGCCCCAGAAATAAATGCCCTTTCTGTACCATTGCCTCCTTATTTTATTTAAAAGCGCTTTGCAAGAATTACTGTTGTTTGTTCCCTGACCAAGGAAGCACCACCGGCACCACCAAAAACACTGGACAGGCAAACACTTGGCACTGTCTGCAGACAGACACAGGGAATGCACCAACAGAGGAGGCAAAAAGTCCTGAGGAAGTGAAAGGAACCACTCGGACAGTGGGGAGGGTTTTCAGCGTGTGGAACAGGGCAAGGCAGTTTGCAGCCAGGATGGGGTGGCTGGCAGCACATGCCCTTCTGCTCTGCCAAGAGCTGCCTGCACTTGAAAAGAAAATATAAATTGCTCTGTTCCCAAAGCGTGCACAGTGTCAGTGCTGTCCCCTCACTAACCTGCTCCACGGAACCATGTGGAATCTCCTACCCATGCATCCCAGCCCTAGGGACAGTGACTGTTCCAGGCTGACAGACCCACGTGGCAGCTCGCGACCAGTGCGCACCAGGCTGAGCATGCAGACAACAACGATAGTTTAGGAATGTTCTGGGAAAAAATGGCAACAAGCTTCCAGCTCCCCTCATGCCCTCACCAGTGGGCAAGCAAAGGTGGGAGCTGTGGGCTGGCTTTCTCCTGGCTCTGCGTGCACGCTCAGGCAGCAGGTCCTGCTCACCTGGACTCGTGCAGGTGTGGACACTCACTCTGCCATCCCCTGCTCCATATTCAGGTCAATTCCCCCGTCGGCAAGGCTGCCATCGTCTGTGAAAGACGGCTTTGCCATGGAGTTCATGGTCCGGTAGCTGGTGCCGTAGACCACCAAGCTGAAGACGAACGCCAGCTGCAACAAGGAAAGAGCTGCCAGCCGCAAACGCCACGACCCCCGGGCAGAGCGGCGGGGGCCCGCTGGGCTCGCCTGTCGCAGCAACCGGGAAAGGGCCCGGGTTCCCGCCGGCCAGGCCCAGGGCCGGTGCCCGCGGCGGGCCGGGCGCTCACCCACGTCCAGGCGGAGGCGGCGGGGTAGAAGATCACCAGGTTCACCACGGCGTAGACAGCCTGCGGAGAGAGCACGGCACGGCTGTCAGCCCTGCCCGGGGCCCGGCCCGCCCCGCCGGGACCTCCCCGAGCCCTCCCGGCCGCACTCACGGAGGCCCCCAGGATGATGCGGAGGTAGAAGCGCAGTGTCTCCCGGTTCTCCTCGAAGATCTGCTTCTTGCCTTTGGTGCCCGCCTTCCCCTTGGGCTGCGGAGCCAAGAGAGGCGGTCAGCAGAGCCAAGAGAGGCGGCCAGCAGAGCCAAGAGAGGCGGCCAGCGGCCTCGCCCGCCCCGCGCCCCCGGCCCCGCCACTCACCGCCATGGCCGCGCCGGCTCCGCGCTCCGCTTCCGGAGCCCACCGGAAGTGACAGGACGGAAGTGGCACGGCCGGAAGGGCGGGGCCTACCTGAGGCGGGGGCGGGTCTGGGCGGGCGTTCCGCCGTTCCCGGGGTTCCCCCTGGGGGCCCTGCCCGGGCTGGGTGTCTCCCCAGTCCCCTTTCCCGGCTTCTCCGCCCCGGGGGTCCCCGCCGGGACCCAGCGGGTTTGTGCAGTTTCCAGCCCCAGAGGACCCTGAGCCCCTTACCCAGCCCGGGGGCTCTGGAGGCAGCTGCTCGACCCTCCCTTCTGGGTCCCGCTGCCCTACAGCAGACCAGCACTTCTGGTGCCCGTCGTGGTTATGAAGGATGAGAGGAAATGGCCTCAAGCTGTGCCAGGGAAGGTTCAGATTGGATATCGGGAAAAATGTCTTACAGGAAAGGGTTGTCAGGCACTGGAACAGGCCGCCCAGGGCAGTGGCGGGGTCACCATCCCTGCAGGGGTTTGAAAGACACGTAGATGAGGCTCTTAGGGACGTGGGTTAGTGCCAGTGTTAACAGCTGGACTTGACCTTGAGGGTCTCTTCCAGCCACAGTGATTCTGTGATTCTAAGTGACTGACCCAAAACCAAGCCACATCGCTCTTAACTCCTCAGCAGCTCCGTTGGCTCCTGGTGGTTCAGGGGACGTGACAAGAGCTGGGGCTGCAGAGCCTGGTCCCGTACGGCAGCAGCCCCACAGCAACCACCCGTCCCAGCCTCACCTCTCTGTGTCACAGCCTTTGTCCGGCCAGGACGCTGCTCTCCAAGCTCCAAGCGCAACAGGCACTGGCCCACTTGCAGGAGCTGAGCCGGTCCAGCCTAACACTGGGGCCACGAGCAGCGCTCTGAACCCTTCCCAGGCTGGAAAGAGCCTGAGCTGCAGCCCCACAGCCGCCGTCCTCGGAGGGGACTTGACTTCACACCTGCTCAACGGCAGGAACTAAACCTTCCTGCTGGCTCTCCCAGCTCCTTCGCACTCTGTGCTGAAGCTCCCACCCCCACTGGCCCCTTCCCCAAACCACTGGAAAGGAGACAGCCCCGAGTTCCCCACGAGTGTTTATTGTCCCAGTGGGTGGGAGGCAGAGGCACAGTTGGAGCCCTGGCGACCTGCAGCTGCAGATTTTACTGCAGCCCCCCGAGGAGAAGCTGTTGGCACCAGGGGGTGTGGGGCAGCGGGTGGGGGCTGGGCAGGAGGTAGCTCGTGGTGCAGTAGTGCAGCAGCAGGGCTTGAAGTGTGCAAGTACCCGCCTGGGACGGGGGAAGGCACCAGGACTGGCACAACCAGCCCCTGCCCAACTGAAACGGTGCTGGGAGAGGCGGCTTGTACCCTAAACACCCCAGTTCCCAAAGCGGGGGCACACGGGGGAGCACAGGGCTCAGCACAAAACCCTTTCAGTGCAGAAGAGGCCTGGCTGGGCTGGCACAGTGTGCTCTAGAGATGCTGTCTGCTCACCAAACTGAGCAGAAAGGGTATTTCATCCTTTTTCTAAACCCCTTCTTGTCCAGAAAGGATTCCCTACGCTGGCAGGGGGAGTCAGGCGGTGCAGATTTGTACCTGTGTAGTGCTCCCTACACCTTTATTCCTGCCCCCATTCTTGCCCTCCCTGCCCAAAGCCTGGCTGCAGGGGGTGGCAGCACCACCACGGAGGGGTCACCCCCCTCAAAGAGGAGCCGAAAGCTCTGTGGATCATCCCCAGGCTCCTGCAGGAGGGCAGGATATGGGCAGGGGTGGCAGCTCGCCCCAGGTTGTGCAAGGCACAACCTTTGGGCAGGAGATGGAGGACAGAGCCTGGAGGAAGGGGTTTGATTTTGGCAGGGGGGACAGGGCACAGGGAGGAACTCACTGCTCTGCGTGGCTGAAGTCATAGCAGAAGTTCAGATTGCTGGGGGGCTTTGGGATGGGAGGGGGGGTGTCGGGGATGCTGATGTTCTCCAGGTCCAGGAGCCGCAGCTTGAGCTCCATGGACAGCAGAACATCAAGGTCTGTCTGCATTCGCTCGCTTGTCATCTCCTTGCCCAGGAGCACGTTCAGCCCATCTGTCCAGAGGCAGAACTGGGGAGACAGAACACAGGCGTCTCAGCCACCAGCGCTGGGCAGCCTGAGAGCCCCCCTGTCCCACGCTGTGGCTCCCACCACAGGGACATACACACACACGTGACTCCCTCCCCTGCCTGATGTCCCCTGGCCAGGACACTCGGCCACCATGTGCCTCCCCAGCCAGTCCTCGGGGCTCACCTCATAGCGGGTGGGGGCAACGAAGTTGAGGCAGTATTCCTCCACATCGTACACGAGGGAGAAGGCCAGCTCCAGGACGTCCTGCAGGGACAGCACAGCGGGCAGCTGGCTGCTCAGCCAGACTCTTCCCAGCCTGGCAGGTTTCTGAGCAGGAGCTGCCTGCTCCGTCTCTGCGCCGCACAAGACCCAAGAGATCTCCAGTCTCAAACCACATCAAAAACCTGCCACAGTCCATGAAACCACCACCCACCACCACAAACCACCACCAGCTGTGCAGAGTGGGGTGGGAGGTGCTGACCTTGTTCTGCTTCCCGGAGCTCTTCTCCTTGGTGTGTGGACACTCCTTTCCCACCAGCAGCATCTTCATGTCCGCCACGGGAACTGGCGCAAGTCAAGGAGCCATGAGCACCCGCTCTCTTCTCCTCTCCCCCAGGTCCCCAGCACTCAGAGCCCGAGCATGGGGGCTCACAGCCACCTGCCACTTGGGCAGAGCGTTTCCCGCTCCTTCCCATCCCTCTTCTTTCTCCCATCACCTACTTTTTTCCAGCAGGCTCTCGATGGGGGCAGAGTGCACCCCCTCCTCCACATCCCCGTAGTGCAGCACCTTGTGGTTGGGTGACAGGCGGCAGTACCAGAGCTTGTCTGCGGCAGAAGGGCCAGCGGGAGGTGATCAGCATTGCCCTGCTGATGTCCCATTCCCTGGGTGGATGGAGCTGCCCCCACACCAGCACACACCCCACTTGCTCCCACCCCATGGGGGAGCCCACACCAGCTACAAATGCTACTCCTCACAATCTCATTGTGACTTCTCTAGCGGACGGGACATCTTTCTTACGAGGAAGGGCTGAGGGAGCTGGGTCTGTTCAGCCTGGACAAGAGTGGGCTGAGAGTGGATCTTATCAATGCTGATAAATATCTCAAGTGTAGGTGTCAAGAAGGCGGACCAGACTCTTTTCAGTGGTGCCCAGCGATAGGATGAGGGGCAATGGGCACAGACTGAAACACATGAGGTTCTGTCTAAACATGAGGAGAAACTTATTTACTTTGAGGTGCCAGAACCCTGAGACAGGCTGCCCAGAGAGGGTGTGGAGTCTCCTTCTCTGAAGACATTCAAAACCCACCTGGACATGATCCTGTGTGATCTGCTCTGGTGAACCTGCTTTAGCAGGGGGTTGGACTAGATGATCTCCAGAGGTCCCTTCCAACCCCAAGCAGTCTGTGATTCTGTGATTCTATGGGAACAAGGCTCTGCCACACTACCGGGCACTCACCCTGCCTGCGGCGGCTGCTGATCTTGCGGAACAAGGTGCCCTCGCAGAGGTGCAGCAGGCGCTGCTGGCGGATCAGCTCCAGGAGTTCCGGCTTCAGCCTCTCGCGCAGCTCCCTGGGGTGAGAGGCAGCAGAGGAGGAGCTCAACAACTTCGGTGGCTGCTCGCTGACCTCCCCCAGCCCCACAGTGTCCCCTGCTACAGCCCCAGAGCCCACTCACAGCACGGGTACAGCCAGTGTCTCCTCCTGGTGCAGCCGCTCTGTCTGACGCAGCTTCAGGATCTCACTGTAGTTCAGCGTGTTCACCCGGATCTTGAATAGCTCCAGGGAGGTGGGCTTGAGGGACAGGGTCCTTGTGATCTGCTCCCGCACCACCTGCAGCACCTGCAGGGCACAGGACGTCACCCCCACTCTTGGTGACATTCCCCAGAGCCCTTGAATTCGTGCACAGCCCACTGGCCGAGCATCCCCTCGCACCTTGTCAAAGTCCTCCTGGGTAGCGCGCATCTCCTTCCAGGTCTTGTTCACCAGCTGGATGCAGATGCAGAAGAGTTCTTCAAAGAAATGATCCTGCCCGAAGAACATAGGGTAAAAGGCCTGAGCCGTCTCCGAGCCTGCAGTGAGAAGGACAGATGATGCCAGACTCCCCGTTTTTTCCAGAGGGTTTCAGTGTCCAGGAGAACCAGGACATTTCCCAGCCCTCCCTCCCTTCCTCTGCTGTCGGCCATGCCAGAGCCTGGTGGCACCATGGCCGCAGCCCTGGCAGCTTGTCCCCAGCTCCTGCCAGCCAGCAGGCAGCAGGGCACGGAGAGGGAGAAGCTGGAGCACAGACATACACGGCTCTCCGATGTGCAGGATCTCGCAGAGGATCAGGGTGAGCTGGATGCTGCTTCGAGCGAAGGGACATTCGTGTTTGTCTTCCCGGCTGCTGTTCTCGAGGACAAACTGGAGGAGAGGGCCAGAGCATCATGTTACATGGGCCGTGGACGCAAAGTATGCCCGAATGGTGGGGCTCAGACATGTCACACTCCTCTTGAACATCCTACTCGAGGTGTCCCCCCAGGTTAAGCCATTCCTCACAGAAGGAGTCAGCTTTCCCCAGGAAGCAGCCCCAGTGTCCTTCCCCTGCCTCGGCGCGGGAGCCTATCCCAGGCACGGCACGGGGAGCGTGGCTCATGCTCTGCAGCCACTGGCTGGTTTTGCCCAAATTTTCCTGATCTGCCCAGATCTGCTCAGCCCTAGAAACCAAGCTGTGGACAAAATACTAAAAATTATAGGGAACCTTCAGTGCCACCAGCCTCAAATGGCTGCTCCTACCCCCAGGAAGGACTTGGCTCCATCTGAAACAGTGCAACAGTAGGACACCTGCCCAAAAGGTGAGTTTGGCCAAGGACAGGTCACAAGGAAAGGAAAAGAAGGTGGAGATCCACCAGCACATCTCTGGGAGGGGGCACGCACCCTGCCGTAGGCGCTGGGGGTGTGCCTGGCGAAATACACCATGTTGTCGAGGGCAAGGAGTCCTGGCGGGGCACGGCGGAAGTCCTCTGCTGGGTTGCTGTTGTTCTAGGAGGACACAAGACGATGCAATTCAGCAACTGCTCCTTTCTTCTCTGAGCAGCACAGTCCTCCTGACTCACCCATGGGGTTTTTGCCTTTTGAGTCGCAGCAGCTCCACAGCACCCACTGCTTAGCGGTGCTGAGGGAGCAGAAGGGAGGTTCTGCCCGGTGGCCCATCACATCAAAAGGACACCAGGCTTAGGGGAGCCACCAGAAGGTGCTGCTGAGGCTGGTGACAGAACCAGCGTGGGGCTGGGGAGGGGATGGAGAGAGGACGCACCGTGAAGCCCAGCTTGCGGAACTCCTTGGCGCACAGGGATCGCCGGCGCTCGGTGCTGAAGTTGCTGGCAGGGACCTCACTCTCCGACTCAAAGGCGGTTTGGCGCAGAGAATGGAGGAGCTCCCGCTGCTCCTGGAGGGAGAGCAGAGAAGAAGGGATGCTGGTGAGCCCCACACAAGCAGGTTCTCCCAGTACAAACCAACAATTAAATCAAATGTTCACTCAAATGCAAACCTTCACCTGCCTCTGCACCCAGAGGTGGAAGAGAGCAGGACCAGGCTTGTCAGGAGAGCACTCCAACCTGTGAGTAGGGATCCATGGAGCTTCTCATGCGGCGCTCGCACAGGTTGAGGCTGACAGACTGCAGCACGTACAGGTAATGGGCCATCTCATCCCCCAGTGGCTCAGAGCTGTGGATGATGTTCTACAGGAGACCGTGAGTGAGTAGGTTCCCCCCAGGCTGCTGCTCCTCGTTCCTCCAAGCCCAGGGCGAAGCAGCCAAAGCCGGGCAGGTCCTGCTGCTTGAAGGGGCTTTAGGAAGCCAGCAGCTCCCCTTGAGGCTGGGGGAGTGCTGGGTGCGCTGAACCGCAGGCAGCCAGGGGAGCAACCCTGGGCACATGGGTGCCAGAGCAGCAGCACCCACTGGAGGCATCAAGAGAGGGGTGTGGGGCACACAGGCAGTGCGGCCAAGCACGGTCACCAAGGGCTGAGGGGACAGGGGCTGGGGAGGAAGGACAGAGGAAGAAGCGCAGAGCAGACCATTGCACAACCCTAGCTCCTCACCTTGTGGATAAACTGCCTGATGTTCTTCTCCCTCAGGTAGTCCATCATGTCCTAGGAAGCGGGGAGGCTGTGAGACGTTCCCCAGCTCAGCACACCGCCATTTCCCAGAAAAAGCCAGTGTTCTCTCTGCAGACCCGCTGCCCCGCTATGCCTGGCTTTGGGCCACAGGCAGAGTGGGGACAGAAAGGAGCCAGCAGTCTGGAACCACCAGTCACTTCTGACACCAACGAGGTGGAGACCTGTCCCCAGCTTCCACTGCCCTGGCAGCCAGGACCAGCCCACCCCAAAGGGGCTCAGACAAGATCCTGCCCCACCAGACTGCCAGGACAGGTTGTGTCAGTCAAGGAGAAGAGTCAGAGCGAGGACACTGACTTGAAACACCTGCAGCCACTTCTCACAGCCCCACCACCCAGACAGCACAAACGCTACTGTGGAGGACACAGCTACCCAAGACCCCATCATTGGGCTCCAGCCGTGATGGCCCAGATGTGCCAGGCACTGGGGCTGGGCCATCTTGGTTACTGTGCCGCCACCAGCCGTGACACTTCTCCTGTCATTTGAGATCTTGTATCCCCCCAAAACTACTCCAAAGGGTGTGAGACAGCAGAGCATCTCTGTGACAAGGACACCGCGGTGCTCGGATCTGCAATGCCACCACCCTGCCCGTGGACAGCAAGTGGCCCCTTACCCGCCGCTCCGTGTCGGTGGCAGCCAGCAGCAGCGCAATGAGCAGGGCCATCGCCTTCAGCTGCAGCTGGGCATTTGTCCTGCAGAAGGAGGAGGAGTGAGATAGGCACAGTCCCCAGTTCTGAGGATGGTCTTGCCCCCCCAGCCAGACTCCTCTCCCCGCCTCGCTGCATGGAGCTGGGGAACCCAGAGAGGCCAGAGCCAGGAGTGAACAGCTGCTGCCAGCGGCACCAAGGGTGGGTGCTCCCTGCAACTGTGACCACAAAGCACCCAGGAATGAATCAGATATTGCTCTGCACACACTCCTGGGTGCAGCATTTTGGAGCCAGAGGACAACCCAGGGTGAGCAGAAGCCTCCTGTCTGGCAGGAGCCCTGGGCACAAGCCTCTCTGTTTTCTAAGGAAGAAAACCTCCAAACTGAAGAAATGCAGAGGTATGAGGAAGAAGAGGGAATGAAGAACCCACCTTAGCTGAGGAACTTAACGAACGCTGTTTGGTCGGTACAGTACCACCACCCCAAGCTGCAGGGAACAGACTATGGCTCTTAAATACACTGGGGAATGGGAAGGAATGGCTACTGCCAGAAAAAGCGCTGGTCAGCTAGAGAACCAAAATATCTGGATGAAGCTGGCATGAACGAATCCATGAAGGAATCTGACCTGGAGATGGAGTGGATTCCAACCCCTGGCTTCAGGGACAAGACAGGCTGATCTCCCACAAGTTATTTAGGAAGGGACAACACAGTGTTGTGCCAGGGATAGTCATAAAATCATAGAATGTCCTGAGTTGGAAGGGATCCACAAGGATGATAGAGTCCAACTCCTGTCCCTGCATAGGACAGCCCCAAAATTCGCACCATGTGTCTGAGGGCGTAGTCAGCAAAACCCAGAGAAATCTCTTCCATCACCTCATCCCCACCAGCCTTGGGATGGGGTGAATGGTGCTCTGGGCTCCCCACTTACACCTGCAGGTGGGTAAGCAGACGATCCAGTGTCACTTCTTTTTTCACTAGCTCAAAGAGGAGGCGACTGGTGGGCACCATGTTCTCCAAGATAGACAAGGAGAGCTGCTGGACAGATGCATCCACTGCGTTCATATTCACATAACTCACTATCTACAAGACACAAAACCATCTGTTGACAGGAGGTCGAGCCTGGGTGACGAGGACAACAAGGACTCCCAAGAGCACAGGCTGTGGAGCCTGCAGGAGGCACTTACCTTCCTGATGAAGGCTGCGCTAAGAGTCTCCCAGGAAACAAAATCATGCTCCATCAGCTCCATGAAGGCCTTCAGGGTGTGAGCAAGCATTTCCCCTGTCCTGGGGGAACAGATGAGCAAACACAGTGAGAACGGGTCCAGATACCCCACAGTCGCCACCAGAAGACAGGGGTACAGGTGCATATTGGTGGGTAAGTTAGAAACAGAGAATCAGAGAGCAGTGAGCAGGAGAAGAAATGAAAGAGAAAGTGTTGGGTAAGAAATTGGACCCTCGCTTAGTCACCCCAGGAAGCTGAGGCAGGGGAAGTTCAACAGTATCTGGAAAGCTGTGTTACTACGGTACAAAGATCACTGCAGACAAGCCCTCAGAAAAGCAAAGCCAACCCAAATCCCTTCGCCTACTTCCAAGAAACTGTGCTGCACTGCCTGGTTTAGGCTCCACATCCTCTGTGAGGCAGGAGTTTGGAAGACATGCACAATCACATCCTGACAGAGTCAAGCAGGTGCTAGTATTTAGCAACCTGGGTTTTCTTAAGCTGCCTGCAGATCTCTCACAGCTAACACTGCAGGGCAGATGGGTTATTTGGGGAGGCAGGAACAAGCAGCAGCAGAGGCTGGCATCATCACGGGTTTCCTGGCAGCAAGACCCATGGGGCAGCAGATGACCCAGCCAGCAAAGGGCTGCGAGGTTCAAGTCTGGGCGTGCTTGTGAGCAGTCAGGAGCACAGAGCCCTGGGGACCTTCCCCGGCTGCCAGCCTGTGGGGACATGTACCTGCAGGTAAGGAACCTGCAGAGCCACGCATCCTGCTGCCAGTGCAGCACAGGGATCAACACGCCAGGAACACGAACGGAGTCCACTCCAACACCCAGCTTAGAGCTCATGCAGCATTAGCAAGGGAGAAGAAAAGTCAAGAATCACGAGGAAAGTCCTCTCCTGATACTCACGCATTCCCTTCTTCCACAATATAGAAGATTTGTTTCAAGCCATTCCTGTTGATGAATTCCTGAGCAAAGGTAACGTCTTGGGAGAGGCTTGCAAGCTTCTTCAGCGAGTCAGTCTTCACATCTGAGTTGTTGCTCTGGATCCCACTGTACAACCTCTCTGCTTCTTGATCCTACCAGGAAGGAAAGATTGAAGCAAAAGCAGCTCATCGAAAGACAGCAAAAAGCTTGGAAGTAGAGGCTGGAAGAGCTCAAGCACAAGTTTTGGAAGGAGGCTCAGGCTAGAGCAGCCCCAGTGAGGAGCTGGACTGAGAGACAGAGCCACCAGAGCCGAGAGCAGGAGGAACTGAGGGAGGAAGTGAAGCTGGAACAACGCTCAGAACACTTGATGGGTTGGCCCATGTGTCCAAAGATGATTTAGTTTCTCTTCAAACTCCCCCAAGCTGTGCTGAGGGAGAATGAAGGCTGAGACAAGTCTGCTGGGTCTGAGGCCAGAGGAGCCGTCAGGAGCCAGAAGTGGCTGAGGAAGGCAGCGGCAGAGGGCTCGGAGCACCACATCGCCTGTCACAGGGGGACATCCCACCAGAGCATGCGGCAGAGGAGGAGATGGGGACGCAGAGGGATGTACCGGAGAGGTGGTCAGCCGTAAAATGCTCCCATTCTTAATCTCCCTGCGGTTCTGTAAGGAGAAAAGAACTGCTCAGCTGGGGAGCACTGTGCCAAGGGGCTGGGGAGAGCTCGGGGGGCGTCTCACCGACTCGGTGATGTAGGTCTGCCGCCCATCCGTGTACTGCAGGGCGTAGCGCTCGGCGTTGGGCAGGCTCCACCTGCAGCGACAGGGACTGGTCACAGCACTGTATGGCTAGTGCTGGTCACCACCAGGCCAGCAGTGGCCTGGTCATGGGCTGTCACAACCAGGCGGTGGGCAACGGGTGCGGTACTCACGCATCGCAGACGTCCTTGAGCACCGAGGTGAGCGGCTTGGTCTGCGAGCGAGAGAGCGGCCATGAGCTGGGGCGAGGGGTGTGGGGAGGAGTTTGGGGGTGCCGGGTGGTACCTGATGGAGCTCGATGAGCTGCGGGATGGCTCCCACCATCTGGATGGCAATCTTCACCACGTCCTTGGGCGGCGGCATGGCTCCCGCAACGGCACCGTCACCGCCGCTTAGCACGGCTCCCCGCCCAGCCGCAGTTCCGGGTCGCTGCCGCCGCTTCCCCGCCTCCCGGGGGGCCCTGCCGCCGGCCCCAGGGCCCAGCCACTGCCACCACCACCGGACTCAAGGGCAGTGCCGGACCCAGCCCCGAGCAGGCCCGGCCCGGCCCCCTCACCTGAGCTGACGCAGGTTTGGCAGGACCCACCTCCACGGCAAGGATGGGGCCTTGCACCAGGAAAGGGCCTGGCGGGCACCCCACGTTTCGGAGACACCCAGTCCCTCCGGGCTCAGCACAGAGGAGGCGCAGGCTGGGGAAGGGTGGGAAACTGGAAAGGTTTTTTGTTTATTCATGACAGAGAACACTGTACAAATATTACAGGCAATTTTCTCTTTTTGCAAAAAAAGTATAAAAATAATCTTTATATATGAATCAAAAGTTCATTTGCAACTGTAAATTTTTCTCTAGGTATCCTTTTCCGAAGATTAACTAACTGGTGGCGAACACAAATACTTGGAAGGAGGGCAAGGGCCAGGCAGTACACAAAGAGCTTGAGCTACACCAAAGCCAGGGAGCCCACCTAATGCACGCAGGACTGAGGGCTTTGGGTCAGCTTCCATGCGAAGGGGGGACATTTTGGGACCGGCTGCGTGCAGGCTGGCAGTTCACCCTGGCAGGGTCCCATGCCACGGCTGTCTCGCCAGCACCAGAAACAGACAACGTCCTGTTGTTCCTCCTGAATTCTTCACGCTTTTCCCACAGAGGACGCTGGTGCTTTAGGGCCGCAGACAGGAATGGCTCTTCTGGAAGAGTCCCACACAGAGCAGGATGGCCCAAGGAGCCACCTCGGGGACGTAGGTCTCAAGCACATACTCTTCACCTCTGCAAGGTTCCAAGAACTGGTGACTTTACATCCCTTAGTCCTGGTGCTCCAGCTGGTTGTGTGGTTCACAGGCAGCGAGCGGCTAAAGTTGAGACGTTAAACACCCGCTGGTGACGTGGACGGCTGCACAGCCAGCCGTGCTCCTGGCCTGGCCCTCTCTTCGGCAGTTTGCGGAGCAGGGGAGGCAGGACGGCCGCTCTCACCACGTCAGCAGGAAGATGTGCAAAACTGAAGACACACAAATACAGGATCTGACCAAAAACCCACGTTGGGGCTTGCAAAGTACAACACAAACCCATCAGGGCATTTTACTCCAGAATCGAAGACTGCTAACACTTGATCATCATAAACCCGACAGCAGACCTTCCATTACAAAGCAGCGAAGAAAATCTTGCGAACAAATGATGCAGAGAAAGCATCACACTAGGTAGCGACCTGCCACAGGATCAGGAACTGGGAGTGTGGGTATGGACACCAGAGGAGCAAATTCAAATATACAGAAAGCCTGATCCTGAGCAGACCCTAAGAGAGAAAAAGGCAGGGGAGGGGGAGAAAGCACTACTTTGACAACACCTATGTAACTTGTCACAGAAAGTACTACTGAGTTGTTACTGCTTGGTTGCCTTTTAGAGAGCTGAAGGTTCAAGTGCAATGGCTGGAGAAGACAGCTATTCACAAATATGAGCAGGCTCTGATGTACCTGGAGTACCTTACAGGCACCAGCTGCAGCAGTCTTTTCAAACATTTCCTCACTCAGGAAAATAAAACAACATAAAGACCCCAAAAAACCATACTGGCACCTATTCTTCAGCCCTGTAGAAACAGCACAGCTGCTGTACAAGGAGCTGGAGCACCTGGGCTCGTGTATCAGCAGACTGGTGAATGCCAAGCCAGCATCGCTGCTGGTGCACACTCAGGTGAACACTCAGCTCCTGGGTCCTACTAGGGATGCTCAGCTCCCGAGTCCCACTAGGAGGCACAGCTGGCTAGAAAAAGTGCTTTTTCTTGTAAAACATACTAACTTGGTCTGGAGTCACTGGCAGAAATGGACACTTTGGTGCCATTTTTCTTTTCTCCTCTCCTCGTTGTCTTTCAGAAATATAAACACACCAATCTGAACTGCTCACATTGAGAAAATCTAGCTAACTACCGCCGGGCTTGTGAACTGACCACAATATTAGGGCTCCTTGTAGCAGCTGGTACCTAGGAGGTGCAAAGTGCCTCTAGGAGTGCAGGAAAAACCAAGGCATGCAGATTTGAAGAAGCTCAGAGAGGCACATGGGCAAACTCTACGGGTGAACTGGGAACACTCAAAACACAAGACCCCTTGAATTGAGGCCCTGGATCCAGTGGAGAGAGAGATGCAGCAGAGCGAGTTGCACGTGCAACAGAAGAAGAAGCTACGGGGAGGCTCCCAGCCTGTATTGTCCACATCTCTTGGTTCTGAGTCCATATGAGAGCATCTCTGAATTGCTCACTCATTGAGCTCTAGCACAAAAGGAATCCAAAAATAGACACTTTCCAAAGAGTTACAAAACGGTCTGTGTTCACGAGGCTCACAGCCGCACTGAGAAGTCAGAGGTTGAGGATAGGCACGTCAAAGAGGTCACAGACGCCTTCGCTCTCATCCAGGTTATAAATGTAGTCGTGATCTCCAGGTGGAGGGGAGAGGCGGAGCAAGGGAGCAAACACTGGGGAAAGAAAAGCCCACGGTTGGTTACAAAACTCTGCACTCCCGCCCCAGCCAAGTGCTGCCAGTGGGCACGGAGCTGCGGAGCCACACAGAGGCCACCCCACAGTCACAGCCCTGAAGGTTGTTCAAATCAGCCTTGTGGTAGGGAAGAGAGGCTCTCCCGGTCCTCACACCTCACAGGGACTGGCAGGACAGTGAGAACAGTCTGTGTCCAGAGCCCAGAAAGGATGAGGGCAAGTCTGCAGTCACAAGACTGTCAAGTGGGTAATGTCACACAGTACTGTTTTCCTCCCCCAGAAAGGCCACACCGTGAGGGGGAGACTCCAAGACTCACCTTCGGATGACATCAGCTCTTCCAGCAGCTCAGAGTTCATGCATTCTGGGGAAGAGACAAGCATGGTTAAGCAATGCACTCTGCTTTCCTGGCCTGTTCCGCTGCAGCGTCCCACCCTTCCCAGGGTGCTCCTCACCCTTGTTACCCGTTCTCTGGCCAAGGCACAGCGTGTGCAGCTGCCAGTGGCCAAAGGAGGATGGGAAATCTGTGTCAGACAATTCAAGCAGCATAAAAAAAATTGTGTGGGAGGTTTCTGCCAGCTTAGCTCAACCACACGCCAGTCTCCATCATCTCTGGCTGTGCCTTCCCCCCGCACTGGCATCTGAGCTGGTGCCCCAAGCTTCTCCAGAGGAAACACTTCAACATGCAGCTGACACTGAGCTGGTAAGGCCTGATGTATTCACAGTCCTCAATTACTCACCAGCTTTGCCAGAAGAGGAGAAAAAATTAAAAAACAAATGCGCAGTAGAACTAATGAACCTCCAGTTGTCTCCCTAATCAGTTCCCCTCGGCCCACTAATCCAGCCCCACTCCCTGGCAGATTCACTGCTTGCCCACTGCCAAACAGAACGAACATCTGAGCTCTGCCTATCCTTCCTTCACGGCCCATTAACTCTGCTCTCCCTCTACTGCCCACACAAAACTCTAAAATCATTAATTCTCCCTGAAATGTCATTCCTTCCTCTAGTGTTGTCTCTTCTATTTAAGAAGTCGAGCATTTGAAAACAACCCTCTCATTTCACCAAGTTAAGATCTAACTCAGTCTAACTGGGTTGATGAGACATGACCCACACTTGAAATAAGATTTCACAAAATAAGCTCAGATCAGCCCGTTTTCAAGACGCTTATCCACAGCAGGCTGGTTCCTGAAGGACAGGAACCTACATGCCTAATTCAGTGCCATGAGATGAGGGATTTTCAACACCAAGCAACTAGCCAGGACTAATACCAGCTTCAACAAATAGCAGTTAAATGCAGAACCTGCATTCTTAGATGAGGGCTGGGAATATAGCAGGGTGTGTATATGTGTGTGTTGAAATTCAGTTTTTATACAGGATTTGAGTTTAAAACAAGCAGTTTTTAGGTGCTCATTTAGGAGAGGGAAAACCATGCAGAAAAAGTAATTCCAATACAAAACACTAAGAAAGAACTCCAGGCTCTTGCAGCTTAAGCTGTACAGCCTTAAAGCAGCTGCCAGCGCAACATTACTGCGCTCACACAGGGATGGAAGAGGCTGCAGGGAACACGCTGCAAGGCTCACTTCTCTGAGCTCTGCAGTGTTGCTTTTTTTACAGTCCTCAGCTTTGCCTAAGTAACTGTAGGCTCTATTTTGCAGAACGCAGCTTTTGCGTGAATTCAGTAGTGGATCGCGGTTAAAATCTGACTTTGCCACGTTACGTTGTCCTTCACTCCTGGATCTCTATCTTCATCCTCCAAACTGGCAACATAAAACAAGATACATTGCCGCAGACAGCAAACATCTCCTTTATAATAGTGTCCACGCAGTCACATAGTGCAGCTAGTTTGGGTTAAACTAGATCTTCTGCACAGGCTGGGGCCTTGCAGCAGTTTATGTTTCACGTTACAAATTCAAATTCACTCTTCAGAGGTACTTGGTCATTACAGCAGCGGGTGCTGAGCAAGGAGGAAGGAAGGGTGTTCTCCAGGGCTCCCAGCACAGATTGGACGGTTGCACACGTGCACTGAGGACTGTGGGGTTTTTAACAGAGGCAGCACTTTCACAAAGCACCTGCTAGAGCACAGAACTGGGGACTGTTGTACATATCCTGTCACCACCACAAAAGTGCTTGTGTGTACTCAGCTCTGCCTCGCTGCAGTATTACGCCAGCATTGAAGGGAAATAAATGTGCAGATAAAAAAAACCCCAGCGTTTCCAAGTTTAGGCTTATGTTAGACCAAGGTACTTCACCTTCACAAACAGACAGAAACCAGTGATTTTAAGAGTGTCTAACTACAAATAGAGAGCCAGAAGCTCAATGACCACAAACACCTTACAAAACCAAATCCCCAAAATAATCCAAAAGGGAGCAAATAAAAGTGTCCCACTTCTGTGAGTAGATGGGCACAGGACAAAGCCGTGGTCAGGGAGTGAACATACCTCTCGTTGGATCAAACATTTCTGACAGCTCTTTGGGAAGTTCCAGTACTGCAAAGACAAACAACCACATGTTTTGCATCGTTACGTGAAGAGTCTGAAATGCTTTAATCACCTGCTGTCCTACTGTACTCCTTATGCACCCAAATCATCATATGCCATCCAGAAATTCTGCTCCCACAGCCTGTGCAACGTATTTCTGCTGAAATGAGCAGTAATAAAATACTTAAACTTGGCTACTTTAAAACAGATCTGTAGGAGCCCCAGGACATGAACATGTTATCACAGACAGTGGCTCTGGAGGAATTATTGCCTGTGTGTAAGCCTCACATGGCACCAGCTGCTGTAGCCCACCTTGATTTACCTCGCGTAGGGTGAGGACAGGCCCTTAGAGAGGCAGCACAGGCCCACGGGGATACAATAAGTTACACGCACACCAAAGGCCTAATTCCACAATCAAGACTACTCCAACATGAAGACCAACAGTTCGTGCTTCTCTCAGACACACTAGCAGCCTAAGTGTGAAAAAGCACTTCATGAGCTACATTTGAGCAAGATTTCCTCTCCTAACCACAACCCTCCGGAGTGTTGCTGCAGTGAAGGTGGGCTGCAAAGCATCAAAGCAACACATCTTACTTGGAGGATGCTTTTCTGTCCTTGGTCCAGCCTTTCATTTCTTGGCATAAAGCTCAAATGTTCCTTGTTTAAAGCCCATTCCACCTCACCAAGCACATCAGGATGCTCCCCAAATACACACTGAGAGACTGTTAAGACCACAAGATCACTAAAGATAGATGAATTATTTCTGAGTAAAGGAGGAAAACAGAGACTAGAGGTGTCCTAATAAAGGATAACTCCACAAAAGTTACAAAAGGTACTTTCAGTGATGGATAGAAATTCTACAGGTGCAAGCAGTCTCAGAATTGGACTTTGCACTATGGAAGGGACTGAGAGGGAATAATCCTACATATAACAGCAGAGATGTGCGTCATGTGAGTGTCCCTTGCAAATTTTCTAGTACTGACATCACAGAAAGCAGCAGGACACTAGACATGACACAGTCACCTTCTCTCCATATTCCCCAGCACCCTGGCAGGGAATTGCCTGCTCGCCCCTCACAGAGCCTGGCTGAGAGCAGAGGCAGAACTGAGTTCAGCTCCTTCCTCAGAGGCCGGCAGCCTCTCCCTCGCTCCAAGCAGCAGAGTCTTGGAGCAGCAGAGGAAAGCAGAGTGCATACTCACTTCCTGTGGGATCTGGCTTGATGGGCTCGAAGGAGGTAGAGGGGCTGGGTAGGACGGAGCTGCTGTCCAGCGATGCAGAGGACTGGAGTGGTTGGGTATCTAACCCAGCTGACGCCGACGCGTTGCTGAGGGGGTCAAAGTCACTGCTGCTCTTGGACTCTGCCGTGGAGACGCCGCATTCTGGAGAGGGTCACAGACACACACAAGAACATCATCTCCCACCAGCCCCAAAGCAAAGCAGCTGTGGCACAGACTGACCCGTCACTGGCAGCACTGGCCGAGCACAGACAGCTTCATAGGAAGAAGGCTTCTTGCTCTCACCCAGTAAAAACTCCCTGGTCCTGCTCCAGCTCTGCTGGAGAGCAGTCTCGATGGTGCCAGGCTACACGTAAGCCAAGAGCACGCTCTCACAGCAGTTAACACAAAGTAAGCTACACCAGGAGAAGCGTGGCCAGTGCGCTGCGGGAAGTTACTATCCTCCTGCTTGGGGTTAAGGCTGCGCTTGGAATTCTGTGTCCAGCTTTGGCCATCCTCCAGTTCACAGAAGACATGGAAAAGATCCAGCTGAGGGCTACCAAGCTGGCCAGGGGTCTGTGGCACATGGCCTGCAGGAGGGGTGGAGGGAGATGGGCTTGTTCAGCCAGGCAAAGAGAAGCCTAAGGGCAAACTAACAGCAGCATGCAGCTACCTGAAAGGCAGTTACAAAAATTAAGAACTTCTCAGTGGTGCCCAATGATGTAACATGCACAAGATAAAGCTCAAGGGATCCAGACATCAGGAAAATGGAATTCACTGAGGGGATGCTGCAGCCCTGGAAGAGCTCACCAAGGAAGCTGGTGATCTTCACTGCTGGAGGCTTTCAAAGTTTGACTGGACAAAGCTACAACCAACCTAATCTAGTATTTTTTCAAGCTCCAAGGTGAACAGGAGACTTGAGAAGACTGTTTTACAAACTTCAGCTAATGGATGAATCTGTATGATTAGTGTCTCCTCCAGCGCTGCCTCCTCAGTCTCCAGAAGCTAACTGTATTATTTCCACAAGCACACCGAGTCCGTCCCACTAACCAAGACAAAAGAAAAGGCTCACTGCAGCAAGGGAGAGGTGCTCCCTTTGCCAGGAGCTGATGATGCTGCATGACCAGCCAGGCCAAGGAACATGCTCCCCTTTCTCAGTCACCATCCTGTTTCTGCCTCCTGGAACCTCCCTCTCACCTGTGCTCGGGGCTTTCTGCGCGGGAGGGCTGTGGTCCTGTGTGCTGCTGGGTGTTGGCGTAGAGGGCTGGGTGCTGCTGGGAACTGATGCCTCCTGGAAGTGGGCGAGTGGTGGTATCTGCGGTTTTGAGGGTGCAACTGCCTGGCACTGAATGAGGTCTTCAGGGGGAGGGACAGGTAGTACGACAGGAGGAGAGCTCCAAGCATCTTTGTTTACTAAGAGAACATCAATGGGACCACTTGTGCTCTTCAGATGGATCTGGTATTTCTTCTGACCATTTAGGCCCTAAGAAAAGTCAAAAGCAAAACACAACCAGACATGAAATGCCCCTTTCAAACAGAATGGGAATTTCCCAGAGGGAAGATGTGCCGTGACAGTTCCACACACAATTCCGCTGATGCCCAGGACCACCCTCCCCCGGCGTGCTCCCGCAATTACTCACGTACTTCCAAACATCAGAGTTTCCTAGCAATTATTTAACATCTGGAGACTTCCTTGGGTTTGCTGGTTCCTCCAACTCCATCAAACCCCTGACTGCCAACTCCCAGCCTGGTCAATCCAGCAACAACCCCCAGCCCACACTGGCAAACACTCCTCCTCTCTGCCCACGCATTCATCACTCACCTCGGGGATGGGAACCTCCAGACGTGTACCTGATGGGGCTCGAATTGCAAGGAGGGTGTCTCCTGTGAAAACAGACTGGTCAGCACTCAGTGGGCACTGTTCTGGTGATAATTAAGCACTGACAAAGAGCCCCTCCTCAAAGCCCCAAATCTCTTGCACCCCCTTGCCATTGACACCCTCCTGTGCTGCTAAATATGTGGTGCAGCTGCCAATGTGCCAACTGCCCAGGGCACAAAGAACCTGCCAAGTCTGTCCCAAAGCAATCCTAAAGGTTTTGAGCAGAATCCTTAGCAGGACTAACCTTTCCTTCTCTCAGAAAGGCTGGCCTAAATTCACTCTTAGGAACATCTGAATTCTAAGGGGAGGATCCTTCATTCAGCTGTCACAAGCTTTTAGATGTGAATCATAAACAAAAGAGGGCACAACTCAAAGAGTCTGTCAATGGAGAGATGGTGTCAAACTAGGCGCAGGAACCCTGTGCTGGAGTACCAGCACCCCAAACCAACACTCCTCAACCTCTGCTGGCAAGAGCTGCCTGTCGTTAGTTGTCCTGGACCCTGCAGAGAGCCCAGCGCACGCGGGGCTGGGAGCCAGGCTGACAGCATCTTCCCTTTTCAAGTTTGGCAGTTCCTTAAGACCTGCGCCCCTAATAGTGCAACAGTCACAGGTCAGCAGCTTCCATTCCATATCTGGGTTTAGAGAAACGTGAAGAGAGAAACACCACTGCTGCGAACATTAGACATATTCAAACTGAGCAGTCAGCAGCTTTCACTTTGAATGTTTAAGCTTTGGTGTGGTTAGTATTCACACTTAACCGGTATTCTGCTTTAAGCTTCACACCATAATTAACACAGGAGATTCCCCAGAGTGATGAGACAGAGTGGACAGCAGATAGGAACACCCTTTAATTACAGGCAAGCAAATAAAGGTCAGATCAGGAAAAGGTACAGGGATTAAAAATACCAAAGGATTTGTCAAAAAGATAGGATTCTTTTAGCAAATCTGCACTTAAGAAAAATATTGTTAAAAGACATTAAAAATGCATAACAAAGCTCAAAGACAGAAGCTCAAGCTTTGGGACCGGTAAGCTCTAACAATATAGGTGCTGAATTTCTATCTCCCTTGATAGCTACATCCCAAACACTTTTACAAGCCAGTGTATGGTGTTCCCACTTCCTTTTTGATTCTGCAAGTGCAAAATGCATCACAGCAACAGATGGGAAAATTATGTTTCCCAGTCACTAAAGGTTAATATATTACCACTTTTTAAAATGAATCCAAATAATGAATCCATATTTGACAAGACTCCTAGAACGGAAATCTTCCAGCCCTAACTCACTTTGAGAAAGCGGGTTCAATAGCAGTCAATCAGAAGAACCAGGAGCTGAAATTCAGCTTCCACCACAGTTTCAAAACACAAGAGATGCAACAAAGAACATCTGCAAGCCTCAGATACTCAGGAGAGGGCAAAAAAGTCAGGTAAGGCATATTCATACAGGAAAATTGAAGAGACAACAAAAAAAAACATGGATCAAGCCTCTGTTCTAGAAGGAATTCAGGTCTCTCCTCAATAACATCTAACCTCCATACGTTTTGGCAAGGTCTGACTTCAGACACAAACCAGTTTACAAAAAACAGGTGCAATAATATGCAAAACACCCAATCAACCAAGCAATAAGCTGTCTGCTGGTCTCCAGTGAACTCTTCCAGACTGTTAAAAGTTATCTGGCCCCAAGCACTGTCAAACTGAAAACCCAATCCCTGCCCCCAGAAAGTCCGAGCTTAAATCAGAAGAGACAGTAAAGCAGAGGGGGTGGTGATGCATAAGTTACCAGCAGGTCCTCAAGCAGTATAAAGTCTGGTGAACAACGAAAGCACACAGAGGCAAAGATAAAAAACAGAAGAGCTGATGAAGAGAAGCGTGAGAAGATATGAGGAGAGAGTGAGAGAAGGGTGAGGTGAGGCATGCTCGGGGGAGGTCAGGACAAACACCCTCAGTCTCTGCTGCACGCACACAGATGCAGGTTGTACAAGGTCAGGAGAGGTGAGGCATCCACTGAAGCAGAGAGGAGCTGTGAATGCACACCAACACAGCTGAGAATAACAGTTTATGTCCTGCCAGCTGCTGTACTACACACTGGCCACCAGGGATTATTTTTTTTTCAGTCCTACACTTATCATTAAAATTGGCAATAGAGAAGAAACAGAGACATCTGTGGGTTTTCTTCAGTTTTGCCCCACAGAGACAGAACATGTGGCTTTTTATAGAGACACCTTACAGCCTTAGGAAGGCAGTCCACAGGGAGTGAGGTCACAGCAAGCCGTGTATTCCCTTCTGCCCTGCTCTTCACTACCTCCCTCTGGCACTCACTACATCCCTCTTGTTGGCAGAAGGCAGGATGCAGCTAAGGGACTGCTTTTTATATGCTCTGCTTACACCCAGATTTCTACCATGCAATAAAACTTGCTTCCTATTATTAGGACATTGCCTACCTAAGCCCTCAAAAGCTTCTAATGTAATGCACCCACACCCACGTAGTGACATCCAACAAAAAGACTTCCTTAGGAGTCACAGTTACATTCCTTTAAACATGTATTCTTGCCTTTTTTTTATGAATCCAAATAACAAATCCATATTTGACAAGACTCCGAGCATGGAAATCTTCAAGCCCTAACTCACTTTTGAGAAAGTGAGTTCAATAGCCATCAATGAGAAAAAACAGGAGCTGAAATTCAGCCTGCACCACAGTTCCAAAACACAAGCAAACCAACGAAGAACCTCTGCAAGCTTCAGGGGGTACACAAAGCCAGGATGGCATCAGAGCTCACACAACACTGAACTTGATGCTGTTGGGCAGCCCATGGTGTGCTGCCTCCTCTGTTCTGGAGAGAGGAGAGTGGCTGGACGGCAGTGTCACATCTGTACAATGGAGCCCCATTTCCTCACCTGTGAAGCACTTGCAGATATCTTCATGTGTCACATATGCTAATGTTTCCAAGGTTAAGGAGAAAGGCTGCAGCTTCCTGCAAAGACAGAAAACTCAAAGGACACCTGGTGTTTCCTTCCCAGGCACAACAAATGTCATTCCCAGAAGGTTCTCCGTGCCACGCTCTGGTCTGCAGGTGAGGTCTGCAAGCTACGTACTCTTCAAAGCTGACACCCTGAGACAGGCCACAAGAGCATCTCTGCACTCAAGAAAGCAGGACCTGTGGCTTGGGGAGAAGCACTTTCCTCATCACTGTAAATATTATGGCGGATTTTACTTCAAAAAGCCAGAGAAGCCAGGCACCGCTGAGAAAGCTGGTTCCCAGGCTGGACAGTTACTCAAATTTCAAAGGCAGGTGCTGCCTCTTACCCCTGTCAGTGCAGATTCTCCAGCAACGCCAGGTCGCCAACAACCACACTGTGCCCCGAGCAGGGCAGTGCCCACCCCAGCCTCAGCTCTCTGCGCTCCAGCCCAGCAAGCAAACACAGAGACAGAGTCACCAGTTCACACCAAGGATATCGACTGTTCTGCACGTCTTCTGTCACATTTTTGATGCTCTGCTGAACCCACATCTTCTGCTGCTCCAGCTCCTGTTCCCGCTGCTCCAGGTCCTCTATATCTGCCTTCAGCTCAATAAGTTTGTGAGCTATTTCACGTGTGTTGCAGCCAGGACCCACACCTCTGGGAGAGGTAACAAGGAGGGACACACATCAGCCTTCGAAGGCACACAGACCAGCCCCAGCCTCTCAGGGAGGTTGTCACCCCACCTTACTGCCACCCCTGTCACACACCAAGGGCAGATCGCCCAGAAAGCCTCATCTGTACCTGCTCTAGATCCCCACCTTCCAGCACAGCAACATTTGGTACATCTTCCTACAACCCACAGACTGGCAGGGCTCTTCCCCATCTCCACTGCCTTTAGAGGCATCTTTTCTAGCCCAAGGCCCTGCAAACACTTAGTTTGTACCAAAATAAAAGCTCTGCTGTAAAAGACACATGCCGTACGTACTTGAGCTTTCCTCATTACTACCATCAGCATAGCCCAGCTGGGGGAAGTACAGACATGCACAAAATGCCCAGGCATTTTGCTCTGAGCAGGGCATTTTAACCCCAGTGTCATTTAGACTGGGACTAAAAGGGACCTGTGAACAATTTAAATCTTCTCTGTCACTCACTTCCACTGGATACTGTTCTTGGATTTCTTCTCTATCAACCCGATGCCTTCCAGGACATTTGTGATATCGTAGATCCGTCGCTTCTGACGCACAGCCAAGGTATCTGCAGCCTGCAAAAAGGTTAAACACTTAACTCCAAACTCTCAGTCATGTTTCGCTCTTTCTTGCCTGTCAGATTAATTCCTGGCCAAGCACTCTGCTCGCCATCTCACACCTCTCTTCTCCCAGTGCCTCAAATTACAAACGCATGTTCTCAATGTCATTACGACCACGAAAAGAAGCCACTGCCCTGACTTCATTCCTTTTCATACCCAGCAACCTCCCAACTAAGCACAAACCAAATTTCAGCCATTTCACTTGCGGTGGGTCCAAAAATCACCAATCCTCAGCAGCAAAGCAGTGCTAGAAGACACTAGTTTGGCAGCCTAAAAATTGAGTGCGCCTTTGGGGCAAAAGAGATGGGAAGAGGAACACAGAGAGCCATCTGTGCAACTGACAGCAGTTTAGCGAAATTGACATTCTAAAGGTCTTTTCTAAATCTGATCTGATGCCGCTTGAGAGAGAATTGACACCTTTTCAAGGGGCAGATTCCTCTGTTTGAAAGACACCACGCCGGGAGGAGTAACCACAGCTGTAAGGCGGAGCTCCTGAGCAGCCCCGGGACTTCCCTGCCTTGCTCACAACTGTTTCCATTGCCACATGGCAACCCAGCACCGGCACACTGGTGTAGCCGGGAGCACCAATGTCAGCGGCACTGCAGACACAGCAGCTCAGCACAGGAACAATGTTCCCTCTCGCCTACCAGTAATGGGACTTAGTAGACCCTGCACCACACAACTGATCAAATCACGCTAACAAATACGAATCCCACTTAACAGACATTTCAAGCAGGAAATTATTGGTATTCTGCCCAAATCCAAAGAGACAACAGTTTGGTACAGGGGAGGGCAGAAGCCGACAGCCAGGAGATTCCCCCAGCCCTGCATCTTCAGGACTTTCTGGCACTTGTCTGCTGCCTGCAAAGGGTCAGAGGCGTTTGTATAAACCACAGCAAAGGAACTTCACCTATAGGAAAGGCCTAGGTTTACATGCTTTATATACCCCTTTTACGTGAAGATCTTCAAAACGCAGAAGCAAGGCACATTCACAGGGCACCTCTCCACAGCCTCAGGGCTTCAGGGACGACCTTTGGCAGAGATGAACCTGCCCGCACCTCCCATCCTGCTGCAGGCCAGAGGGCCAAAGCACAGCAGAGAGGCACAGTTCCTATAGGTATCTGTTTCTATAGGTCTCGGAGGCTTCACAGGGCAGGATCATGATGGTGCTGGTGATCACAGAATCTCACACTGCTTGGGGTTGGAAGGGACCTCTGGAGATCATCAAGTGCAAGCCACCTGCTAAAGCAGGGTCACCAGAGCAGATCACACAGGATCGTGTCCAGGTGTGTTTGAATGTCTCCAGAGGAGACTCCACACCCTCTCTGGGCAGCCTGTCCCAGTGCTCTGGCACCTCAATGTAAAGAAGTTTCCCCTCATTCCTCATATTCAGATGGAACCTCCGGTTTCAGTCTGTGCCCGCTGCTCCCCATCCTACTGTTGGGCACCACTGAGAAGAGATCAAGCAGCACCCGGGCGTGTGGCAGCAGGGCAGAAGACAAGGCGGCCAAACGGGGCTTGAAACACCCGGCGGGGTTCGCCGAGGCGGGGGAGCGGCCGGGACAGCTCGGCCAGGGGGGGAACCGGGCGGGGGAGCCGCCCGGAGGGGAGCGGCGGAGGGCGGCAAGGGAACCGGGGACCCTGCACCTGCTGCACCGGGCACCGCTGTGCCCCGACTCCCCAACACACCCGCTCCAGCCCCCGAAGCGCCGGTCTCCCCGCAGAACGGTGAAGCCGCCCCCCCACCTCGCAGGCCCTCCCCAGGCGCCGGCAGCCCCCGCACCAGCTTGAGGTCGAGCACGCCGTCCTTGGCCTCCTGCAGCAGCGACACGAACTTGGTGGTGAGCAGCCCCAGGCTCTTCTCGTGCCGGCTGGGCGCCCCCGCAGCCCCGCTCCCGCTCCCACCCCCGGGGGGCTGCGGCCCGCACTCCGCCATCTGCCCGCCGCCGGCTCCGGCCCCGGCTCAACCCCGCCGCGCTTCCGCTTCCGGCCCGCGGGGCACGACGGGAGGGGCGGGCGGGGGGCGGTGGCGGAGCCAACGGACGCTCCTCCGGGGAACCGGGCGCGCGGAGCCCGTCAGGCCCCGGCTGCCGGTCCGGGGAGCTCGGGTGGACGTGGGGTGTGTGTATCTGCCCCCACGCCGTCCCGTGGTAGCGAAGCTGTTACAATAAACTGGCACCCCGTGCGTGACCACCGGCGTCCCTCACACCGCCCGGGCGAACGGGGCGGTTCGGTGCTGCCCCTTACATTCGTCCGCTCCAAAACACTCGGTGCGGGGGATGAACCCCCTGACCCGACCCCGGGGGAGGCGGATTTTGGCGGGGGGGGATGTCACCAGCCCCGTCTCCAGCGCAGCAGGGTCCGTCCCGCTGCCCCTCGGGTCCGGCTGTCGCTGACACCCTGTCCCAGCCGCTCCACCCCCGGCCGGGCTCCCGCTGCGGATGGGGACGGTGAAAGCGCCAGCCTGGGCCGGTGTCCGCCAGGCAGGGGCACGCCGGGGACCGGGCGGGGGAACGGGCGGGGGCTGCCTTGGAGCCGAGCGTCCGTGGGATGCCGGGGAGGACACGCAGGGCGCGATTTCCCCTGCCCAGCCCCGCGGCAGCCGCGACACCTTCCCCCGTGTCCCCCCTCCGCCCCCCGGCCCTGACATCCTGAGCGCGGCTGCGGGAACACAATGGGGCCCTGAGGAACGCGGCTGCTCCGGCCTGAGGAAGCGGCTGCGGCTTCCTCCGCGCTGCCCTGCCCGGCCCCGGCGCCATGGGCATGTCTGCGGAGGGCGAGCGCGCTGCGAGCCCCAGAGGTAACGGGGACGGTGCGGCCGCTCCCGGCGAGCCGGCGGTGCTGGGCAGGGGAGGGATGATGCTGCTGGCTGCATGTTTTGGGGGCTGCCCACCCCCTGCTTTAGCTTTTCCCTGTGCTAGGGCCGGTGCTTTGTGCTCTTTGCGGGGGGTGCGAGCCCGGCTGTGCCTCCTGACCTGCTGTTCATCCCCAAAATCGCTGCCCCCCTCGAATCTCCCCGCCCCCCGAGGGCGCCGGTGCAGGCAGGGTCCCCAGCAGAGCAGGAGCTTGGGACTGGTGAGCCCCAAGCTGGGAAATTGCTGTGGGGAAACAAGGAAACCCCTGGAGGGGTTGAACAGACACGGAGATGAGGTTCTCAGGGACATGGGTTAGTGCCAGGGTTGGGTTAACGGTTGGACTCGGTGATCTAGAGGGTCTTTACCAACCAGAATGATTCTATGAAACGGGTGCTGGGGATGGGGGCTGGCATGTGATAACTGCGCCGGTTTTCAGCCCCCTGCGCTGGCCAGAAGGCCAGTGGGACGGCTTTGCACCCTGTGCCGAGGGAGACACCCTGATTCCCCCCAGCTGCATGGGTGACTTTGGGAGAGCAGGAGCCTCCCAGCCTGACCTCAGCCTGGCTGTCCTTAGCGCGGGACCTGCCACCTCTCCATCCCTGCTGCTGACTCACTGCTGAAGCCTCAGCCCTGCTGAGGGTTCCCCAGGTGCCATGAGAGCCCCCTCAGACAACCCAGCGTTGATTTTGGGATGGGAACAACGGGGATGTGCGCTCAGCCCGGGGCACAGCCCGAGCTGCCAGGCTGGGTGACAGCTCCACCGGCAGCCGTCTCACTGCCACAGCCACTGTCACAACCCCAGTCTGTGGCAGTGGCATCGTGGGGGCTTCCCCATGGAAAGACTCACTTGCTGCCATGCTGTCCAGCTTCCCACATCTGGCTGTGCTTGGACATCGCTGGCAACCAGCTTCCTGCCACTGGCCTCAGGGGCCCCTCCTGCCCCGCTTTGTTTCACTCCTTAACCCCCGGCTTCGTCCCCAGAGGAGGAGTGGCCAGAAGCGGAGAAGGCTGAGAAATTGGCGAGAGGAGCCGCTCTGAAATGGGCTTCGGGGGTTTTCTATCGCCCCGAGAAACTGGAGGGGCTTGGGCAGTACCGGAACCGAGAGAGGCAGAGGAACAGCTCCATCCAGTCCCGGCTGAAGGTGGGTGTTTGCCACAGCCTCCCCAAGTGGGGTTCCCTGCCAGGGTCCCCTCTTCTGCCTCTAGTCCTCTTTGTGTTCACTTCCAGCAAAATCTTGTCCTTCAGCTGGTGCTCGGTGGGAGAAATGCAATTGTTTTGCGTGGAAAAGATCTGGTGAAAGATCTGCCCCCACCTGCAGGTCCCGCAGGAGAAACTCCATCTCTACACACACCCGTGAGGGCTGTTGCCCTGTGTGCACCCCTCAGGGCAGCCCTTTTTACATCACCCAAGGAATGATTGATTAACCTTCAGACTCGATCAGCCTGAGCACCCCAACCTTCTTTTGATTATTTTGGAGATGGTTTCACCTACCCTGAATGTGGGTGAATTGTCCAGAAGGCAACTTCTTTTAAGTGATATCACCTCAGGGATTTTGGAGGAGGGTTCATATGGCCTCTGATGTGTTTTATGCCATTAATCTGCCTTGTGGGACACATGGGGACCCTCTGGCCTGCAATGTTATTGCCGAAACAAACTTTTAAAATGGAAAGGAGACATCTGTTTCCTGCTCACCCTGCTGCCTTAGTCACCCCAAAGGGATGCTCCCACCTCCTGCACAGCAGCCATTGCCCCCCACCCCGTATATAGTCACAGTGACTCAGTTTACCCCAAGGGGGATGCAGTGAGCCATGCCCGCTGCTGGAGCGGCTTTCTTGAAGCTGGTTGTGCTTGGGTCTGGTGGGATGGAGTCATGGTGGAAGATATGGGAGATATGCTGGTATGATGGCAGATGTGACCTCGTGGGGCTGGGCGAGTGCATGCAAGAGAGACCTGGCAAGACTGGGACAAACGGTGCGTGAGTCCTCCAGCCTTCGAGAGCTTCCACACTGCCCCTCTGTCCTCTTCTGCTCCCCAGTCAACTGTCCAGTCCTACCTGGAGGGGGTAAGCGCGGGGCTGGAGCAGCTGCGGTCAGCAGCCCGGGAGGTGCAGAACGTGTCCCAGGACCTGGGGGCTGCGCGGTGGGCCCTGCTCGACAGCACAGGCCACTTCCAGGGCCTCCAGCAGATGCGGGCACTGATGGCAGAGCACGTGCAGCTGGCCTCGGTGGTCCAGGTGCTGCCCCAGCTCTTCTCAGGTAAGGCACTGGCCTAGTCCTTGTGGATTTGGGCCGGAAGGCACTGGGGAGAACTCCAGTCCACCCCCAGGCTCCATGCAGGGCTGGCGGCAAAGCTCAAGCAGTTTGCTCTGGCTTTGCTGGTTGGGTTTGGAAAGTCTCCGTGGATGGAAATGCCACCACCCCCCAGGGCCAAATCCAGCATGGTGTCCCCAGATCTGACCCTTTCCCTCACTATGACCCCTGTGCCGAGCCCCTTTGCTCCCCACACTCAATCCTGGCATCTCTCCTCCCTCTCCCACAGTCCACGAGGTTTTTTCCCACACCCTGCAGCTCCTCTGTGAGCAGAACCTCCTGGAGGCCCACGCAGAGCTCATGATGATGGAGCACCTCCGGGACAACATCCTCTCCCAGCTGCACCTCCGTGGGCTCTCCAGCGCCCAGGCGACTGTGCTGTCCTACTTCAGTGGCCTACAGGAGCTCAATGAGAGCCTGGCCAAGCAGCTGTGGGACATTGTGGGCAGCAGCCTGCAGCTGGTACGCGATGACCCAGTTCTCTTTGTCACCGCTGTAAGGATCATCGAGCGGGAGGAGAAAATAGATGAGTCTCTGCTCCTGGAGGCCACCTTCCTGCCCCCTGGCCGCCCAAAGGGCTGGAGGCAGAAGTTTTACCATGTTCTTCGGGAGACCATCACAGGAGCCCACTTCCGCGCAACCCCCATGGACGCTGAGGGGTCAGGGCTGGCCAGGCACCTGGCAGCGCTGCAGAAGGACATAGTGTCCAATCTGCTTGTGGTGAAGGACCTGATGGTCCAGTGTGTCCCAGCTCACTACAACATCCTCAGCATCTGCACCACCACATACCACCAGGCTCTCACCAGCCACCTCCAGGACATCCTCCGAGAGGACCTGGACAAACAGGCACTTTTCCTCCTCCTTGAGTGGGCACTTCGTGTGTACCCCAGGTCAGCACCAGCCCCAGCACGCACTGGGTTGTCCACCAGCACACATGGGGGTTGGGAAGGCAGTTCTGGCTGCCTGGGAGTGACCACTGGGAGGGCAGAGAGAGAGGTAGGAACTGTTGGAAAACACAGGTCTTCCAAGCCTGTCCCTCCTCTGCCTTCCAGCCCAGACATGATGGGTCACCCTGACCTTCTCCCAGAAGTGGACGTTTCTGCTCTGGGTCCCTTGATGTCCCCTGAGCTTGTGGATCAGACAGAGAGGAAATACGTGGTGAAAGTCAAGGTGGGTGAGTGGGACAGCACATGTGCAATGGGTACGGGGACCCAGCTACCACCACTGTGTTGGCAACTGCTCTGACAGCAGCAGGAGACCATGAGCCTGTGGGACAAGGCCTGGGACTCACTGCTGTGCTATGTGTTGGGTCTCCAGGGAGTTGGTACCTGATTTCTGGGGCTGAGCGTGGTGGGTGTCCATCCCACAGGCTAGCGTGCTTGAGTGGATGCAGAAGACCCTGGAGGTGGAGTTCAAGGAGTGGTTCAGGGAAGAGGAACCTGAGACAGACCATCAGGGCTTCTTCCAGTCAGCTCTGCCTGTCATTGTCATGCAGGTGGGTCCCCAGCACCATGTGGCATGGCCATGCTGAGAGCCTCCCAAAAAGGAGGTCTTGACCTGCAGCCTTTCGCCAACTTACCTCTGCTCTCCTCTCCCTCTGCAGATGCTGAATGAGAATATCCAGGTAGCCTCCTTGATCACTGACTCTTTGCAGCAGAAGGTCTACAACATGGCCTTGGAGGAGCTGGAGGTGTTTCTGGGCCGGTCAGTGGAGGCCCTCGCACCCCTGCCCATCTTCCCAGAGCCTGGGTCCCCTTGTCCGAGCACCATAGGCTGATGGTAGAGATCTGTCATGGGGGACCCTGCACTCATCCAGGTCCCAGAAGGCTCAGCAGGGGCTACCCATGGGGCTACTGTCTCAGCCCTTGGGGCCATCAGCTCCCTGGGCTTGCTGTCCCAAATGCTTCTGGACCCTGCTCTCCTGAGGGGTCCAAAATGGGTCCCACTGTCCCACCCTCCCCAACAACTTGTCACTCTCCAGCTGGCAGCAGGACCTGGAAGGAGCTGAGTGAGCCGTGAGGGTTGTGGGAGATTCATGTGCCCCCAATTGCATCTCAGCTCCAGGTCCTTGTGGTAAGATGTCAAGGGCTCTGCCCACCCGTCACTGTTGACTCACTGTGTTGCAGCCTGCGGGAAGCCCTTGTACAATGTGGGAAGGAGCACCAGAAGGACCGTACCACCCCCAAGTACTACGTCTCCTACCTGCTGGCCATGCTCAACAACAACCTGGCTCTCAGGTAACATCCACCAGCACCTCATAGCTCTTGTAACAACCCCACAAGGAACCCACATCTTCCCCATCCCCCTGTGGGACCAACGTCCCACTAAGCTTCCCAGGCTACTGGTCCCCTCCCTTGCCTCTCTCTCCCAGCTCCTCTGTCTCCTCCCTGCACTCTGACACCGCCTGCAGAGAAGTCCCTGCATCCCTCCAGGCTGCTCTAGACAGGACGCAGAAGAAAACCTGCCAGCTGCTGCTGGAGGAGCTGCTCCTGGACCTGCAGGTATGTTTGTCCCCAGCCCCTGCGGCTGGCAGGGCTGCAGCAAAGTCAGCCTCAGCAAGACCAGCCCCCTGCTACACGCCCAGGCATGGGCTTATTCCTGCCCAGGATCCCCGCGACGTACCCCGTGGCCTCCTATCATCCTGCAGACATCTCTGCCAGCTTGGCTCCTAGACCTCGATAAACCGCCCACAGCTCACCCCATGTCTGTCACCAGCCAGCACCACCCTGTATCACTGGGGCAGATGGTTTGGGCCCCCAAATCACTAACAGACAGGGACTGGGAGCCACAGCCCACCAGGGCTGCCTCATGCTCCTTTTTATGGTTATTTCGTGGCAGAGAACCAACAGGAGAGAGGCAACATCCGTGCAGAGGATACAAGCCCATGTATGACTGCCCGAGTTGTTTCCTGCCGGTGTAGTCAAATTTAGCTTTCCTGGAGTCTGGACCAAAAATCTAGAATAATTAACAGCATTGCTATTTAGGGCTTGAATGCCATGAAAACAAAGGAGCAGCTAAAAAAGGGTGAAACACTCACAGGCAGTGTGGCCACTGGCAGTGCTGCCACTGTGGCCCCAGCAGAGAGGGAATGTCTGCCTGCAGGCAGGAAGGTGGGCAAGGACAGCAGGGCAGGAGGAGGTCAAGGCCCTCAGTCAAAAACATGTTATGTCTACACAAGGGAAGTGGAGAGGAATGGAAATTAAAAAGCAAATCACAGCAGGACAGGCAGAAAGTGAGTGTGTAGAGAGTAACTTGCTGCCCAGACCTCAGGTGCTGCCCACGATGGGGCATCATGACCCAGAAAAAGCCCCAAAATGTGGATTTCAGAGTGTCAGGGAGGAGCAGCTGCAGTGTATTTCCATAATTTCCTAATCTGGACCACTCTTGTATTTTTATGCTGACTTTTGGCTGGCAGCGGGGCCTTGGGGGTTTTGCAAGGCAAAGCGGACGTGCTGCCAGGCAGCGGGTGGGCAGCGCTGGGGGTGTCATCCTGCCCCACAGCTGCTGCGAGAGCGATGCGACGTGGGGTGCCCTACGCTGCTCCTCTGCTTCTTCCAGCCCCTCTGCCTGCAGCTGCCTTCCCGCAAGTGGCTCTCCGGGTCCCAGCTCGTCAGCAGCATGTGCGAAGTGATTGACAAGTACGCAAAGGACTTCTCCCGTGTCGGGAAACCCGTCTTCATGGTAGGGGTGCTGTGAGGCGTCCTTCAAATAGCTGCTTGACTAGTTAGGAGAGGAGGTTGGGCGGTTGGGTGTCAAGCTGGGGTGCAGTCACTGCAGTCGCTGCTGGGTTTGCTGGAGAGCCCATATCCTCTGGAGCAGCCCTGAGGACACCATCATGCAGGGATGTTCAGGATTTCCCTCCAAATTTAGCTACCTTCTCTGCCCCTCTGGCCAAGGGGCTCCCCAGCAGGTTGTCCCCACAGCGCGGTGTTGCATCCAGCCCCTTTCCCCTCTGTCTTTCCATGGCAACTGGGGTCCGACACCCAGGCGATGCCTGGTACTAACAGCTCTCCCCTGCCCAGCTCCTGCTGACGGAGAGCGAGCTCCTGGTGACGAGCCAGTACCTGCGGGCGCTCATGCAGAAGAAGATGGTGTGCAAGAGCAACGAGGAGCGGCGCCAGCTCTGCGACCGCCTGCTGCAGGACGCCATGCAGCTCCGGGAGCTCTTCTGTGGCCTGGTGAGAGGTGCCCGGGTGCGATGGGGAGCTGGGCTGGGCTGTGGGTGGGGAGCATCACAGGACGAGGTCTGTGCAAGGAGCTCAGAGCTCCCCTCTGTCATCCCCCTGCTCCCCCTCCAGCCCGCAGCAGATGGGGTGGGTCCATCAGCCCATGAACAAGATGGAGCTGTTACACTTGGGTAGCTGTGAGGCCAAGATGGGAGGAATTGGCTTAGGGAGGAACTATGTTTATGAATATCTGAAGGGTGGATGTCAAGAGGTTGAGACCAGACTCTTTTCAGTGGTGCCCAATGATAGGATGAGGGACAACAGGCACAAACTGAAGCACAGGAAGTTCCATCTAAACATGAGGAGAAACTTCTTTACTTTGAGGGTGCCAAAGCCCTGGCACAGGCTGCCCAGAGAGGTTGTGGAGTCTCCTTCTCTGGAGACATTCAAACACGCCTGGACACGATCCTGTGTGATCTGCTCTAGTGAACCTGCTTTAGCAGGTGGGTTGGACTGGATGATCTCCAGAGGTCCCTTCCAACCCAGCCATTCTGTAATTCTGTGGCTCAGGGGGCCATCCACCCTGCCCAGCGTGGATCAGTGAGGCTGCAGAGCCTTGGCTCACCTTGGGGTGAGCTGGCCCTGAACAATGGGACACACTGAATGGGAAGACACCAGCTGCAAGGAGCCAGGTCCCCACATGGGCGCTGAGGACCAGGCTGTGTCTCAGCAGCCACCACCATGGCCTTGTCCTGCTCTCACATGTGGCCACTCTCCCTCCCAGGGTCTGGACCGGAGCCAGCAGAGCCTGGAGGCCGTCTTTGCCCTGCGGGAGCTGATCTGCCTCAAGGACCCAGCATTACTCAGCCTGGAGGTTCTGGGCTTCGCCACCAAGTACCCCGATGTCAGGTAAGAAGCCCAGCTCTGCCCTCCTATGAGGTGTAGGTATGTATGTAGGTATGTATGTAGGTGTGAGTCCACCCAGGGGTCCCAGGTTTGGGCTGGACCCTTTGAGGTTATGCTGCAGAGCAGGCAGAAACCTGGGTTTTTCCTTCTCTTCCCTGAGGTTTCATTTTCCCATGCTCCAGATTTAAGGGGTTCTTGCAAAGTCCCAAGGGCAAAGATATAAAGGAAAGAGCGGTTGTGCTGTGGCATTCACCCATCTTTGGTGGCCAAAAAAAACATGAGAAATCACACCAAATTGGAAATAACAGTGTCAGCTGAAATCCATGAAATGTCAAAAACAAATTCACAAGGTTTGTGGGGTTATTTTCAAGCAAATTTTAAAGTTGGCTGGTGCAAAATACCAGCTCTTCCCTGGCCTCAGCTCAGCTTCTCTGGATCATGGGAGGTTTCTGGGACATGAGCCCTGTGGACGGTGCCATGGGCCAGAAGCACCCGGACTCACCTCTTGCTCTCTGCCCAGCGACGAGCACATCTCCACCTTGCTGGATCTGCGGGGTGACGTCTCCAAGGAGGTGCGGCACATGGTGCTGGAAATGATGGCACAGCACCCCCAGGTCCTGCCCGAGAGCTACCGGCCCATCTTCAGCACCATCCTCGTCCCCGCGCCGGAGCTGCCTTTCTGCATTCGCAAGGGCAAGTGTGCCTGATGCTGCGCCCCATAGCCTGCTCTCTGCTGTCCCCACGGATGTACGGACCATGCAGGACATCTCTGAGGAGAGTGGAAATGACATGTGGCATCTCCTATGCACAGTGCCTTGCCCTGTGTTGGGGATAGTCTGGACACGTGCCAACCTGCTCTGGTCTTACCTCGCTGAACTGACTGTCCCCTGCAAGCACCAGTCCCGGGACACCTGTGTCAGGAGAAAATCGACCCATAGCAATTTTTCTGGCCTGCGGAGGCAGGAATTGAGGCTGCTCAGGCCTGGCCTATTGCCTGCAGGAGAAAGAGGAGCCACAGAGCAAAGGACAGGATTCTGCAGCTGGGGTGAGTCCACATCTCCATGGGGCTGCAGAGATATTTGGGTTTCCCTGAATCTCCAAACAGCCCTCTGAACCAGTGTGTCCTGGCCATGGAGTCTGTTACCACCCCAGCTCCAGGGCAGACCGGAGCCTTGCTAGACCTGGGCTTGCAGGAGGGTTTTAGCCGTGGGAGGTCTTGCTCTGTTTTGGCTCAGCCCAGAGGTCTGGTGGTGCTGCTGCACCAGCCTGGGCCTGGGGACAGGGTGACCTCCCACACCGCAGGCATGGCTGCCTGCCCCAGCACATCCGGCCCCACTGCAGCTCAGCCAGCTCATCGTGGCTCACAGCCGTGGAGGAGGAGGGACAAGGCGGTCTCACTGCCCTGGCTGGTGCTGACAACTCTGTTCCTGCTGGCGTGAAGGGACAGCTCTGGGTTCTGCTGACCTGCCCAACTGCTGGCCCCAGACAGGACTGGAGTCCAAGACATTTGAGCCTCTTGGAGAGCATGAACTGAGTTGCGTCTGGTGTGTTGAGCATTCTCCTGCCCCAAGGTTCCTCCATGATGGGCAGCACCACCCTGTGCCCTGGCTATCCCTCCATGCGCTGCTGCTGTCCAGAGGTGATGGTCATCTCCTCCCAAGGTGCCATGCAAAGATCAGAAGCAAAGCCTGTTCCTGTGCTCCATCCTTGTGCCCAACCACTGCAGCACCCTGCGAAGGCTCCACACTCTGCCATGTGGGCTGGATCCTGCTGTCCTTTTGTGGCACTGCTGCCACAAATAAAGGCCTGAGCTCTGCAGTCACTCACTGGTGTCCAGGCTCTGCTCTCCGCGGGGTCGGGGCAGGGATGAGGGCATGGGGCTGGCACAGATATAGGGGGGAATGCATCCCCATGCTCAGCATCACCCCAAGGATGGCTCCCTGCACCCAGTACCACCCTGGGAGCATCACCCAGGGACATGGGGATGGTGGAGACACTACGTACCCTCTGTGTCCAGGCTGGAGAGGACCATGCTGTTCCCCAGCATGCAGCCCTGGGGCGAGGGGTCAGGCAGCAGCAGAGGTGGGGGGATGCTCAGGTGGAGGGGTCAGTCTCAGCTGCTCACTGTCCTCCTGGTCCTCATGCTGTGCTTGCCCACCTCTCCATGCTGTCTCCTGGGAAGGTGTCTGGGAAGGTGTCTGCCCTCCCCACCCGCCCCACTCACTCTGGGACACACTCACCTGCACCAGGGCTGTGGTTCAAGGGGTGGCCCTGGGAACATCCATCTGGGACCAGCGCTGTCCGAGGCCGGGGCTTCATGGCCACATGAAACAACAGCCCTGGTGCCAACAGCTCTGAAACGGGCCTGGGGACAGGGTTACCTCCCACACCGCAGGCATGGCTGCCTGTCCCAGCACATCTGGCCCCACTGCTACCCCAGCCATGTGCCCACAAGCAGCCCCTGTGTCCCCCATCACAGCCCCGCAGTGCTCTCCCTCTCCAGCTCCACCAGCTGCCATGAAAGCTGACATGACTCACTGCAGCGATAGCCCAAGCACCCCAGTGTACCTTTTGACAGCATGTTCCCACATCGTCACGTGCATGGGGCAAGGTAGGTGCCAGGTGTGGCCTGTCATCTCTGCTGCAGCTGGCAAAAAGCAGGAGGGTGACCTTGCCCTGCTGGGCTACGAGCCACACGGCTCCCAGCTGCTCTATAAAGCTGGTGGCCCCTGGGGCACAGCCGTGTCTTCCCAGGGTGGCGCTTCTGTGGGCAGTTGCCTGCCTCGCCCTTGCCAGCACCATCTCAGGTAAGTGCTGCCCGCAGGTGTGGGGAGGTCCTCAGGGTACGGCAGGACCGGGGAACCCCAGGGATGGTGACACAAAGCCACCCATGCTGGCACAGACAGACCCCGGGCATAAGCCGTGAGCTGTCGGGGTCCCCCCTGTGTCCCTCCGGCTCTTCTGCAGGCTGTGGGCTGCCGATCATCAGCCCCTCGGTGCATGACACTGAGAGGACCATCAATGGGTACGATGCAGTGCCTGGCTCGTGGCCCTAGCAGGTGTCCCTGCTGTGGGCATACCAGGGTATTTCCAGGGACCTTACACCCAAAGACAGCTGAAAAAATGTCCCAAAGTGTCTGTTCACCCCCCAAATCCTGCCTTGCAGCAAGAGACTGAGTGCCTGACTCCTCCAGAGCATCCCCAAGGGTATCCCAGCTCTCCTGGCCTGGCAGCTGCATTAAAGAAACCAGGAAACTCTTCTGTGGGCACTTCAATACCTTCTCGCTGTGCTCCAAGAATATGTCAGAGGGGTGAGCAGCTCCTGGCTCTTGATGCATTTACTGGTTCAGAGCCGGGAAGGCGGCACCTGTCAGCAGTGAGCCCGCGAGCCAGAAATAACGACAGCAGAGCGATGTGGTACACAGAATACATTTAACATGTTGAGCAGACTGAGTACACAAAATAAATAATTCTGTACACTCTAATCGTAACATTACAGACTAATTACAATGGTTCAGACCTCATCCTACAACAGCCCTTAGTGTAAAGACAGGATTCAAAAGGCAAGCCACAGAACTGGAGGCTTCTCAAAACAGCCCCGTTGTGAGATGAACAGGATGCAACCGGAGTTACTTCCAAACCGTTCCAACCCAGCACCGGAAATTTGGTGACCAAAAATAACAGCAAGTGCCGGAACAGCTCCGGTCCCGAGAGCTTCCCGGGAGGTGTCTTTCCGTAGCGAAAGGCAACAGGAAAGCTCAGGGCATCTGGGTGTGCTGGCAGGAGCTGCTCGTGTCCAACGCACCGTGTTGGGGCTGTGGGTCTCCCCCGCGTTCAGCAGACAAACACAGTGCAACGTGATCTGCAACAGCAGTGAGGAGCTCGCCCGTCACACACGAGGGATCTACAGTATTGCCGCAGCGGGAGAAGGAAAAAGTGTCACCAGGCAGGCAGAGCTCCCTCGCCGCAGGGACACCAAGTGTGCAGGGTACCAAGCTCCGCGATGTCGTTGCCACTGCACATCCCTGCTGCTTCACATTTTTTTTTTTCGATTTTTTTGCAAATTTACTGCTCAGTAAGGCACAACTGACATGCACCTGCCTCCGAGAGCTGCATTTCTAATCCAGGCTGAACAAGGAGAGACGGAGTGGTCAGAAAAAAGCACCAAAAACCTCCCAAGAGAGGTGCAGGCAACTTGGGGCTGGGCATCTGGCACCCAGGGGTACAGGCACTTTGTGGTATTTTCCAGGATGAAACCGAGCTGGTGAGAGGCCGGGACACAACCACCCTCCCTGCAAATCCCAGGGCTCACACTGCTGCCGGAGAACAGACTGTGACTCCTTCAGAGGGTGTGATGCCCCCAAAAAGCCAATCTCTGTGTTGCTTTGCTTCGTTTAGAAAACTAAATTAAGTCAAATAATTGAGATTTTTGTTTACCCTGCCTCAAACCCTCTGAACCTTTAGCATCATCACTTAAACTCAGACTATGGGCCTCATGCAGTCTGATAAGTGCCTGGAACAGCCAGGCACTCCTATGTTGTACAAGATCATTTTGAGCTGAGCCTGTGCCGCGGGTCCTCCGAGCCTCCTCCCACCGTACAGACACTTTCACCTGGCTCCAGGACTCACCACGGCTCCCGCGGAGCCAAACCCAGAGTTGCTGCCCAGTAGTCGAGTTAACCACAACCCCATCCCCGTTTGTGAATGACACATAAGTTGACTGTATCAGTACTTCAGCCAAACACCCGGGTAGTAAACAGGATTGAGAAACGGAGCAGGGTATGAGAAAGAATGGAAATTAGCAGAGCAGAAAATACCTGACCCAAATTCCAAAGAAGTTAAGAGTTTGAGGGTTTATAATTTCCAAGATAAATACGTAAGGCAGGCCCTACACTGCAGCTGGTTTCCACGTCGCTACTGAACCGGCAGGTCAGAGCCCTTCTGTCTGGGCTGACTCTCATCACATAAAGCTGTCCCTCACGTCCGGCTGTACATTTCCAAGAACAACGCAGTCCAGGAACCGGCAGAAGCATCTGGATGTTACCACAGTGTTAAACAGCACAGACTTCTTCTGGATTGAAGGAAGGGGAGTTTCTACCACCACTGGGTTGACATGTTAATGTTTTTTAGGAGCCTGAGAAGGGTGGGAAGTAAATCAAACACGGACAAGTAACCGCTGTTTTAGCAAAATGCATGGAAAAATACATCACATACTCAAAAATCTGGATGCAAAGCTTCACAAGTATGTAGACCACCTGATGTTATTCCTGGAAGACCTTTTCACATTCATTTCCAATAACCCTTAAAAAAAATTTAAAAAAGAAGAAATCAAGGAATCAACAGGCCACATTCTTTGAAGCCGTAGTTCTCTCTCCCAAGAGAGCAGCCAAACTCTCAGGGACAAAACACTGGGATTATTTCACACAGTACAGCTAAGTTCCAAAATACTACCAACCATAATTCCCTCTACTCCTTAAAATTGCTTTTCCCTGAAACAGAATACACAGGGAAGCAACACACTGAGCTGCTCCATCATTTCTCAAGGTGGGAGAAAGTCCCAAACCTACTGATTCCAACCTCAGAGTCTTTCTCCTAGTGAGCCCTGAGATGTCTCCCCAGGGCAGGGTGCTGGTGAGCATCCCCTCGAGACACTGGTGGGTTGGCCGCACGTGTCTTTTCCCCAGCACTGAGCATCCCTTCCAGTTCATGCACGTGGACTCACGCTCCCCTGCGTGGGGTCAGATGCTGTTCTTTGGGATCAGTAAAGGAGAAAACAGTGTCCCGTTGAGCGAGCTGTTAAACAGCTGGGACTGCAGGTGTGGTCCAGGAGCATCACTCAGCAAACCCAGATTCCTCTTTGTAAGAGCATCTCACCCAGGAACAGTGGGAACACACCCAGCAGATGGCTGGACTTGGACAAGGACACACAACAATTTGCCACTAGGTGTCATTCCAGCTTCGCTTTCATTGCATGAACAAAAGTACAGAAAACAAAAGCACTCTGAGATGTGCAGCCCAACTAATATAAAGACTGCAACTCAGCAATGGTCTGGAACATGCATTTGTTACCTGCATTCTCCTGGCTAATTCAGTACCAGCAGAAACCTTCCAAAAAACCCCACGAGCTGAATTAAGAACCACCATGAAGAGTCACAGAAGGGGATTTAAAAAATTAAACAAAAGAGCAGGGAAAAAAGAAATCTGGGTATTTTAGCTTCTAAAATCCCCAAACAAGGCACACTTGAAAAGTGTAAACTCCTGAGACTTAAGATAAACTGAGCACTGACATACTCCTGTGGAATATATATGAAGACAGACAATCGAGATAATTCACAGTGAAGAGCTTCTTAGAGGACAGATTGAAGGCACCTAAACTACGGCTCAAAATTACAGCACTTTGCCTGTTCCCCTCCCAGCAGACCCAGCTGAAAACGTGCCCCCATTGCAAGGGTAAAAGCACCTGAGGAATTGTTCTTGCAGTGTAGTGTTTGGACATCACAGTTTTTCAGACAGAGTGAAAACAGGAAGATCACTGAGGACTCCAAGGGACACTTGGTCGGAGCTCTGCTCGTCTCCCCTCTGCCCACACGTTATTGTTCTGGGTGTAAGAGTTCCTGCAAACACTGAATTTAGAAAAAGGAGAGGGATTGAGCCAGGAGAGTCACAGTCAAATGATGGAAGGGAAGCCTATAAAGATGTTCCTCATGTTTACATTGATTTTTAAGTTCTTTTTCTAGAAAAGCCAAGGCCCCTTATGGGATGGATGTGGTCCTCTTTGGTGCAATTGTCTCATAGCAGCTACCCAGCATTGCCCATGAGTGTGAAGGATCCTCCCTTCTGCCAATTCACCCCCCAGCCATTCGAGCATCATCACAGAAAACTGACACTGTTAGGAGAACATACACAGCAACATCTCACTTCCCAAAACATATTCCACCCCAAACACACTATGAGTTAACTTTTGTGGGTGAAAACCTAACAGCTGAAAAGAGCAGCAAAGCAAAAATTGTCACAGATGAGAAGATTCTTGCTCTGCTTTGTGAAGGTGGAGAAACGAGCCCGGTCAGACCAGAGCTCACCATCCTGACCTCCTCTCCACCTTCACCCACCCCCCACCCACAGGAGAAGGCACGAAGGAACAGGCTGGGCAGACACCTGCACTCCTGCACATTGTGATGGTCTAGTGGTTAAAGGGAAGGGTCTCAGTTCTACAGGTCTTGGCTCAGTTAATCAGTTTGACCTCCTTGCACAGGCAAAACCACCTGTTTTGAGGACAAACACACCAGATAACCTGGGGAGGGCCATGGAAGAACCAGGAGGTAAAAGAGATCACAGCATCTGGGTGCCATGCTCCAAATATGCAGGAGACTCTGAATAATGGCTCAAAACCAGAAGCCTTTTGAGAAAGCATCCTGCCAGTGTGTAACATACAAGAGAAGAACAAAGTTCCAGTCGATTCTTGCCTTAGTCGTTGCGGCTTTTGGAGAGCCGTTGGCAGTAATACAAGGGGCACTGAATTGTTTACGGAGCTGCCTGTATTGACAGAAATCCCACCTGGTTTATTGTTCATGGTAAAGAACCACAGAAAATGACATGAGAAAGCAAAAGAAGCTGAAGAAACTTTTGTTTTGCAGTCCACAGAGTTGAAAAGAACGATTTTTGGTAATTCTGTGGCATCCATTAATGTTGACGGAAGAAAGACCATGTGGAGGTTGTAGCATGGAGAGTGTTAGGCAAGTAACAAGCGACAGGATGAGAGGAAACAGCCTCGAGTTGCACCAGGGCAGGTTTAGATTGGATATTAGGAAAAATTTCTTCACAGAAAGCATTGTTGGGCATTGGCACAGGCTGCCCAGGGCAGTGGTGGAAGCACCATTCCCGGAGGGGTTTAAAAGATGTGCAGATGAGGTTCTTAGGGACATGGTTTAGAGAAGGACTTGACTGGGTTGGGTTAATGGTTGGACTCAATCTTAAAGGTCTTTTCCAATCAAAATCATTCTATGATATGGTAGGATGGCCACTCAGAGAAAGGGCAGCCTGCAAACGATTTGGATTTTTCAAAATAATATTGAAAACCATGCCAAGGATTTAGAATTCACCCCTGCAACACACTGGCTGCCCTCAGGTTTCCTCTGCCACATTCCCACCGCACGCCTGGGTGCACCGGGCTGTGCTCACAGCAGTCAGGGCCTGGCCCAGCCTGGGGTGGGAAGCACACCCCTAGAAATTACTTCCCCCCCCACTCCTTAGCACAGAAAACTCTTCTCCCACTGCAGCTGCCCTGCTTTGCTGTTTGCTGACCAGGAGGGGCTGCGGCCAGTACAGTTACAGCTCCCTGGAGATGTGACCAACCACTTAAAACCTTGCTGGCACTGAAACACAGCAGCACAGACATCAATCCTGGGCGGAAAGGCCACGCTCGCCAGCCCATTGAGCTGGCAGAGCCTGCGTTTCCAGCCCGGAGCTATGCCAGCACTTCCCAAGTACCCAGCGTGAAGCAAACCGCACGGCTTTGTCTGAAAAGCTTCAAAGAGCAGCATTCGCCGTCACTGCAGATCTTGGCTCCGCTATCACAAGAAGCCAAATCCACCCTGAGATTGTGCCAACAGCCCCACTCTGCTGCTCAGACCAGCTGGGAAGATGTCTCAGCAAGCTTGCACAAACCTCAGCTCTACAGCACACACCTCACCTGAGAGGTTCTTCACAAGAGGCCCCCACATGACACATCCAGCACAAGAAGACCTGAAAGGCAGCTTTTTCCTGTTGGATTTAAGTCACACCTAACAGCTCTAAAGTTTTTCTGCACTGTCTCTAGGGTATTTATCTCTGCTGCTCAAGCCCCTGCCCTTATGCTATGGAGTCACTTGTGGCCATGCCAACAGCTCCCACCACCACTTCACCATCCCAGAGGAGGGACAGCAAGACCGGGCCAGAACAGGCACGCAAAACAGAGGAGCCCCACAAAAACCTGCACACAAGGAGCAATACCTGGAAGCACCAAAGTTTTAGTGAAGCAACACGATCGGTAACACTAGTGTGAAGGGCACAAGGTGTGTCTGGTCACAGACATGACAGGGCCAGGTCACAGCAACAACAAACCCTGCGTGGCAGGCACTGGTCTGGCTGCAAGCAGGGGAAGGACAATTCAAGGGGGACAGCACAGAACCTCTAAAAATCCTGCCTTGCTAAAGACAACCCTTTGCATACCATTAAATTCTACAGGACCATGATCCTCTTCCCACCCCTCCCTCAGGAGCACCCACCCCATCCAGATCAAAGGAACCAAACTCCAGCTTGGAGCTCGCAGCACTCCATCCTGTGTTGCCAATTCGCAGGGCAGCTCTCGCACAGCTTGAGTAAACCCTTGATGTCATCAGGCGGATGGCAGCCCTCGGGGGAAACCTCGCAGCTTCCCAGTTGTCACGGAAAACTGCTGTCTGGCATCTCCTCAGAGCTGTACAGAGATGAGGAGCTGGTGGGCAGCACGCCAGTGAGTCAGAGCTATCCTACTTCTAACTGCATGTGACTCATACCTCCTTCACTGCAAAGGGACCACAGTCTGACTAAGCCAGCTCAAAATTTGTGTATATGTAGTTTTAAAATACATATACACACCCACACATGTATTGCACACACATACGTAGATGTACATACACATAAAGTGATTTCTTTTTTTCATATGCAAGTGAGAGAAACTTAACACTCTGGAATTAATAAATAACTATGAGCAACCAAGCTCCTGGGCTACAGAAAGAGCTCTTCTCCCCACGTGGCTCCTTAATTTGTGTATGACTTGAGGCTCTGAACTGCGCTCTGAGCCCACAAGTGCTCCCCCGTTTCCTGTGGCACAGCTCGCAGGGTGTGATGGCCACCACGAGGTTCCCTTTCCTCTGCACAGGGGGCACACCTCCTCATGGATGGGGGGGACACCTCGAGGGAGGGAGGGAGGAACCTGGATGTTCCTACACCGCAGAGAAGACATTGGGAAAGCCACCCGGCAGGTCCCAGCCGGCGCTCAGCCAGTGTACTGCTGCTGGTAGCGCAGGTTGAGCTCCCGCAGCTCCCGCTCCCGAACCCGTCGTGATTTGTTGGATTTGGTGGAGCGGCTGGAGCGGGTGGACTGCGCAGACTTGGTGCTCTGGCAGCGGGAAGACGCTCTCTTGAGAAGGTTTTGTGAGATGGAACGGTGTAGGTTCTTCATGGAGGACGAGGCTGCCATGCTGACCACCCATGGGTGCTTCAGGGCCTGAAGGGCTGTCATCCTGTCACTGGGGTCCACTGTGAGCAGACGATCAATGAAATCCTTGGCCAGGTTGGACACACTGGGCCATGGCTGAAACACAAAAGAGATAATTAGAATGAACCATCCCGGCACAGCTTTGCTGATTAACTCATTCCTCCCATCCCCAAAAGGTGCTTCAGGGCATTCAGCTTCTTTCCACTCTCTCTTTCATCCTCAAATCTTCCAAGTTGTAACCAACAGCGTCTGCCCAAGGAGAAGGAGACACAGTTACTTCAAGACACTGTTAGAGGGAGAGGCTGAATTAGTGGGAAATGTCTACATGTACATAGGTGCAGCGCAGATCCATCCAGCAGGGGAACCTGGATCCCAGTCTTCCCTGATGCCTCATGCCTACAGACCCCTACATACGTGTGCACACACACATACAGGCGATCTCAGTCAACCCCTAGACTCAACCATGTCTCCAGCAGCTGGCTGGGACCTCCCTGGTCCCCAGATCCTCCTGTGGTCCCACCCTTGTCCTTAAGAGACACACAGAGACATCCCCAGCATCCAGGTCCCTTCACTCCCTTATCCAGCTCCATCTCCACCAGCAGTCACACCCTTGGTCACACACTTGCTGCAGTTGATGCTCCACAGACACACACAGGCTCCTGGACCTATGTCCTGCTCCAGGTGCTGGCCCTGAGTCCTCCCGCCTCATCTTCTCACCTTGTCTTCCAGACCCACACAGCTGCGACAAACAGTGACCGTATCCTGCTGAAGACCCTCCCCAGTCCAAGTGCTTTGTACCCCATGAAGCCGCCACTGCTCAAATCGGGTCATGTCACTCACAGGGGATGGGTCCTGACACCTGACCCCTGGATCTTCTGACTCTTCATCTTAGGGCACACATCTACAAGGATCAATCTCTGCATCAATCCTGAAGCCAAGCCTAGGAAGGCTTTTTGGCTGCGGTGCTCGGTCTCACTCTGATGTGGAGATCTGGGAGATGTTGCTACTGGGTCAGTCCTGGAACAGCCAGCTCAGCCTGGCTGGAAACAACCCCATAAAACATTCTCAATATATATAAATGTTAGATGAGGAATTTTCAGGAATGCTTACCAAAGAAAGAAGGAGGAATTTTATTTATTTATTTTACAAAACACTAGTTTTAAAGAAACAAGCCCAAATTAATTAATTTACTCCTATAATGAATTCCTCCTATATCCCCCCCATACACCGACGTACAGCCACAATAACCTATGAGACAAACACCTACAGCCATGCACACTGGAATTGTGTCATTTCTGACAAAATATCGAATTTACAGTAACGTGAGGAGTGAGAACATTTCCTTGAGCATGACTGAAGGTTGGGTTGTGGACAAAGCTGGGAAAAAAACCACAGCAAACTCCACTGTGAGGTCTCACCCATCCTGAAACCATCAATGCTGAATTTTTCAAATACATGGAGACCACATCCCAGGCAGCATTAAAAAAAGCCTGAGTACATCCATGCAACAGAGTGAATGTTTTGATACAATAATTAAGGCCGTGCACAAACACACAGGTGTTAACTGTGTGGCTAAAATAGAAAAAGGCTGCTATTCTGTGTCTTATTCCTCTTTTCATTTGGTGAGGAAGAAAAGAACCCAGCTATTTTAAAATGTGGGGTCCACCAACTGCGCAGTCACATCTAATGCCCTTTTCTTGTACAAAAGGTCTAAAAAAAGGTATGTCCTGATTTTTTTGAGGCCTGCAATTTATGGCTACCAAAAGCAATTTTCTCTTTCGGAGGACTGAAAGGCACCAGCAAGAGAGCTAATCCACAGGGGCATTTTCTAACGTAACGTTCTGAGCGTTCCAGCACCACTCCTGGCCCTGGACAGCCTGTGGCACGGCCAGGAAGGGTGAACTCCAGCTTGAGTTAAGGAACCGGCTGCCAGGATGGTCAGAGTTCAGAAAGTCTTACTTTACAAGCAATGACTAAATCAGTCCGGCTTGCTCAGCTTAGCTAAAGTGGGATATATGATCACCAGCAGCAACTGTGCAAGAGAAGAGAGTGAAAGCGATATGAACTACTTGATATAAAGAAAATACCTGCACATGGATTAAAAAATAGAAATGTTGCTGAAGGTATTCAGGATAGAAAAGGGAGTATTTAGAGCCAGAGTGCTCGGGAAGGAAGCACAGCCTTCTGCAGAGGATCAGACACCACCTCTGCGCTTTGAAATCACATCCACGATCCGCTCCCCTCTGCGTTTCCTGAACAAAATCAGTTAACAAAAAAAATTCCCCACAATTCAAGCTTTTCTGTCTACTGCTTTCAAATACAACTAGTTTGTCACGACCTGCCTTAAATCACTTCTTAGCTGATGAAACACACCTTGACAAGGAATGGTAAGAAAAGAACAGATGCTTGTTAGAATAGAACACGGACAATCTTTGATCAGAAACTCATTAAGTGTTTGTTTATAAAGAAGATAATTAAAATAGCAAAATATCTTTTGAAATGTAGTAAAAAATCACAATAACTGCAATTGAACACACTGGGTTTTTTTTGCAGAACAAGGGATGCTTCGAAGAGCTCAGCCTGTATGCTATTTGTAATATTAGAACCAGAGAGTCAAACCTGCCTCTGCCATAGGGAGATATAAATCACGTTTCAAGCCTATAGATTTCCTACCAGACTTCTGGATAAGGAGCTTCCTTTGTTAAATAGCAGCAAAGGGAACCAACTTTTGCCCCTAAGTTTACCAGGCTTGCCTTCGAAAGCTTTTAAAGAACTATTTTCTGCAGCTTTTTTTGAGTCATTTAAGTTATCAGCTACTCATACAGTTGAAATCCCACCCGATTAACCTCCCACCACTTCTTCCCTCCTCCTCGCAGACACAGAGCTCACCCCATTCAGTTTTCTTCGCAGAGGACTCATTTTCCACTCTCCAAATGAGACGCCTAAGCTAACAATATGTCTGTCTAATTTACCGATTATAACTCAAACTGCTATTAAATGCTGGTGACAATTTTACTCTCCTTGCAATAACGCTCTAAGAACTCTTTACTACTGTCTTCATTAGTGTTACCAGCAATCAAGATGACTTAGATGCCTTGAAACAGCTTTTGTCTCACTCAAATGAAGAAAACACATTCACACAACTCCAGCCTTATTGTTTTTCCTGCAGTATTTCTCCCCAGCTATCTAAAATCCTTTACCCTTCTGAATATTGTCCCTCACGGAGGTACAACCATGCCAGGATCTCCATCCTCTCTTTTTCACCTAAATCCAAAGAGAAGCAAGAGATGCATTTAAACGAAAAATACTTGAGGGCTGACACAGCAATGCTTTTCTTGGAAATACATCCCCAGGACATGCAGGAAAGCATTATTTATTTCCTCTTGCAGGTGTCAGTAACTGCACAGGTCTGGAACCAGAGGCAACCCAAGAGCCATTTTGCCGTTCAGATGTGTTCAAAGTTCAGTCAACTGCGCAACATGAAACGAGAGATTCTGGGAGGTGAAACGAGCCTCTAAACACCAAGAAAAATATTAATTCAATCATTTCAAGTCATATTAAAAGATGGCAAATGTGATGATTTAGAATTTTAAGAAATCCGTGAAGAACACATCAGTTTGAAGACCTAGAAACGGCGAATACATCACCAGCCCAAGCCTTGCAAGGTCTGTGCATCGCACCAGTCTGGTTTAATGAAACCTAAAGTAGAATAAACTCCAAACAAAAGTAAATTGGATTTCTCATTATTCCAATTACTCTAGTTTCACCACAAACATTGAATATGGAGCACTTGCAATTAGGATTTTCTTCTGGTCAGCAAACACAAATCACTTCATTGATCTGTTTACACAAGCTGGAGGTCTCATCTGCTGCACCAAACACATCTTTGGTTTTATTTCTCTGAAGCCTTTTCTTTAAAAATAGGTAAGGATACATTCTGCTGAAGCACTGAGAGGAATGAATTTTGCAATTTTCAACCCCAGTTCATGGAGAAATGTATCCAGCCTCCAGAAACCTTGCTTCAGTTGGCAATAAGGCAGTTTTAACTCGGCGAAACCTCAGGAACCCTCCCAATTAATATTGCAAGGCAGCAGCTGGAGTTTGTGTAAGAGCTGAGGAAGGTCGACACTGGTGTGTTTGGGGAACCGCAAGGAGGACACGAGCACAGGACATGAGGTGCACTCGACATGACAGGGCTGAAGGGATCTAGAGGAGATTCACCAAGGAGAAACAGAGAATGGCTCCATCCAGAGGCCGTGAAACATCACATCAGCTAAACCCCATCAGATAGCCTTGCCTTTAACCCCGCTGCTGCAGGGACAAATTCCTCTCTGTTGTGATTCACCAGGTGGCTGCAGAAGCAGCTACATCAACTAAAGTGAGCAACAGGCACAGAGGCCAGAATTAGCAGCACTTGAACCAAGTACGAAGCCACCGTCATGGTCTTGTCTTACAGCCTTAACAGCAACAGGAGAAACTCCGGCCGTGCAGATTTGTAGCTCTGGCCCCTCAGGAATGTCAGCTGCCGCTTCCCAGGTGCGCCAGCACTTCCTACAAAAGCATCTCCTGAACTTCTAAGCTGCATAAAACATGCGGCACATCGCCAGCCTGCGATTTCATCCCTGCTAGATAAACTCAGGAGAAAGCAGCCTCACTTACAAAGCTTTAAAGAGCTCTCAAGTGTGCTGTGTTTTATTCAGACTCGGGCTCCGAGTCTGGAGGAGGAGGAGGAAAAGCAAGAGATCCTCCTATGAGTGTCCCTTAGGCGAGGGGATTGCATGCAGCACTGGGCTCTCTGTGATTAAATCCATCACCACCTCTGCTTTTTATTCACATTGGTATAAAAGCTATTGAGGCGCCGTCCACACCGGCACGAGGGGAACAACCAACCCCCGTGTTTCGCTGACAGCTGAAGCGAGCAGGAACGGGGCGCAGGCCGCGGCGAGCTCCTGGCGTGCGCGTCTCAAATAACACGCTGACCTGTGTTACCAACAGGAGTTTTCTCACCTAACAAAACCAAACCCCGGTGGGGGCAGGAGCCAGCACCCACAGGCACAGCAGCGATCAGGGCTGGCTTCAGGTACCAGGGCAGAATCCCCAAATTTTACTCTGCTGGCAATGGGAGCGCATGCAAATACACTATGAAGACGACCATTTCATGCTGACTTTTACCTGTTTTTACCTTAAAATACATGGTGAAGGTGTTTCTGATCCATTTTCCTGCTGGACACTAGCTCCTCTAAATATTTCTATTGTATTCATGTTTCTAAGTTACTTTCCCCCCACAAGTATGTGTTTTTTAATCAGAAGTCTCTAGATCTCAGCAGTGCATCTTCCCCCAGATACACACACCCCCCCGTGAGAAGCCGCCATGCGGATACAAATTCAACAAGTTGCAAAGACCACCCCTGACCTGGGCAGGCAGAGCTTTTAACATAAAGGAGTTTGTTCTGTATGTTGATGATATACATCATGATGAGCTTTTCTTGCCTTCAGAACCTGTGTGGGATGCAGAGCTTGCAACAGCTGCCCTCTATCCTATAGACACTGCTGGGAATTGTGTACATGTCCCTATATATACAGCTCCACCCTATGTTCACCAACTGCAATTTTGGTTTGCAATTCCATTGAAGACACCTGACCACTAAAAATCGTTAACAAGAAAGTCAATCTGGACACAGATGGCACCCAGGTATCACAAATATGAACAGCAAAGGCGCTTTTTTTTCTCCAAAAATGACTCAATCTAATACATTTGTACGGTGTTGCAGGCAAGGCACATCTCTCCATCTTCTGTCATTTTTCAGAGTAGCTGCATTTTAAAATTCAGATGTCTTTGATGGTAGACAAATGACATGCTGTTAGCTTTTAAAAATAAATTAATTTGAGGTGCCCAAGTATTCTTTGCATTGCATCTTTCGCATATTCACGCTAACATGGTAGTTGTGTCTAATTCAGGAGGTTCCCGCATGACTTCGGAAAACAAAGCGTCAACTTTCCAATCTTTTGGAGCAAGTTGGGGACAACAACTCTGAGACATCACATGCTGAACCAGCCTGGGACAGCGCTGGGGCTCCAGTAACGGAGGTTTGCGCAGTCCTGGGCATCATTCAGCCCACGAGCAGTTGCAAAGAGGCGATCAAAACCAAGCGGTTCAAAAGGGCTGGAACAAAAAGTTTCCAACAAAAAGATATAATGTGCTAAAGTCTGCGCAGGACAGATTCCCAAGCACCCCGCATTAATTTGTTGATGTGGGGAGGAGGAATAAAGGAAAGATGAAAGAGGAAAATACAACAGCCCTTTAATAATCCACAACGTTATAAGTATGCGTGGCCATCTGGTGCTGTGAACTCCTATAACCCAGCTTTTCGAATGGAAATAGCCAGCCGATTTTCCCTGTACAAGCACTGAGTATTCAGCTAGAATCATGCAGTGAAATTACAGCAGCTACCAAAACAATAAACACAGAGCTTTTCTCTACAGCCAGGGATGGCTCTTCTAACCGTAATGCCTAGGGAGATAACTGGCATGTTAAAATGGGGTAAAACCCCCACGTCCATCTCTTAAAAATGTATCAGCAAGTTACAGTTAAACATAGGGGACTCTAACCAGCACCTTGGCTGAGAAAATGTATATTGAGAAAGCTCAGGGTCAAGAGACCTGGACTCAGAAGGGTACAGGTGAAAAGACAAGATCAGCAAGTACAGATTGCTAGAGACTGACATCAAAAAGGCAAGGAGGGGAAACAGTCAGAAATTTCCAAAGGTGTTTGTTACAGCACCAGGTCACAACAGTATTTGCAGTAGCTAAACTGGGAAATACCCTTCCCAGTCTGTTCATAACACCTGAGTATCCTGACATCTTCAGTGCTTTTATTCTCAAAAGGAAAACTCAAATTTGATCTGAATTATGTTCTCTCATTCTGAATTATTATCCTAAGAGATGTATTGGCTGAGAACTGGAACTGAAGCTAACGTGTTTCAACATACCAATTCAGAGTAACAGTTTAACTACAAAATGGTGGGCCACAATAGGGAGGAAACATCTTCCCCAGGGAGGAAGAATATCTTTTATCACACCGATTAGCGCAGCAGGAGGGATGAACAGATAAGCTTATAACCTTCTGCATACACAACCCCCCTCCTGCAGGCTTCAAGCTGTCGATGCACAAGCCCTGGGTGCTTACAAGAGAATGGAAAAGGGGGAGTAAATCCTAAGACAGTCTTAGCTGTTAGTCCAACCGTGCCCTGCTCCCCGGATGGCACCGGCTCTCCTCGGCTGCTCGGGCCAGCACAGAGGCTCCTGTAACCCCTTAGAGGCCAAGCACCAAGGGCAGGACGTGGTGAGGAGTGTGCTGGAGACACCAGCACTGCGCAGGCTCCAGCAGAACAGCAGCACCTGCCCCACTTGCCTTTCTTCCCTATAGTCACCCTTTCCATTTTAATCAGAATCAGGCACAGGTCAGAGGAGGTGCAATGCCCCTTCTGTCCCAGCATGTCCTAAAAGCCTAGGTTTAAGTATTTAAGTGCTGCCCAAGTTAGGCCAGTATGGTCCAATCTAAACTCTCTCCCAGAAAGCACTGGTTTGGGTAGGCAAGGATCCCACCCTGCCACATTTCTCTCTAATATCTTCTCAGCCTCTTTCAGCATCCAAACTATTCAGTGAAGGAGACACAGATCCTGCTGAACAACAATATATCATTGAAACTGCACCAAACTCCACACACACAGGAATGAAACACTCAAGTTGCAAGGACAACTCAAACATCTCCAGCTTACACATACCTCATTCCACAGCTACTACCTTATACTGATGTGATCTCTTTTTTTCTATTATATCCTACTCTGTCCTTTCCTACACCATGTTTCTTTTCCAAAAAGAAGATCAAAAGTTTTCGGTTTGCTATGTGGAATCATGCTCACCACTGCCAAGCCTGGCCATGCCCCAGTTCCAGAAGGATTTGGAGAGGATCCCGGCGAGGGCTGCCAAGCTGGCCAGGGCTCTGTGGCACACGGCCTTTGAGAAGAGGAGGCAAAGAGAAGTCTAAGGGCAACCTAATAGCAGACTACATCTATTTGAAAGTAGTTACAAGGATTAGAGAGTCACACAAATGATACAAGAGCAAACAGGGAGAAGCTGCACCTTAGAAGGTTTGTATCAGGAAATACTTGGGGGAGGAAAGAGGAAAATAAATCAAACCAAAAATCACAGGCAAGGGTGGTGCAGGCCTGGAAGGGGTGACCAGGGAGGTGGGCGATCTCCACCTTTGAAGCCTTTTAAGACTCAGGAAGACAAAGTCACAGCCAACTGGTTCTCATATTGGCAACAGCCCTATCTCAAACTGAATGGGATTGGAGATCCCCAAACACCTCCTGTAACCAAGGTTTCTATGATCCCAGTGTTCTCCTCCCTGTCCCCAGCCAGTACTGTCACCTCCTGTGCATGGCAGCAGCAAACCCCTCCTTCCCACACACTCCACTGCCCGGGCTCCAGCCTACACGCTTCACGGGGTCAAGCGTGCCATGAATGGTTCAGAAATAAACATGTGCCAATCAGCTCTCTGGATAAATCTGGACTGATATTTAATTACCTTTCCTGCAGCAAGGATGTGAATTTAGCTCTCCCTCCTACTGAGCCACTGACTTTTATAAAATTCACAGCACTTCAGGCCTTTGAATTCTCCACATTGCTCTGATGTGGCTGAAGTTGACCTTAGAAGTCAATTGTGGGAGACTAAAAGACAGATGGCACAGTTCCATAAACCTTGTTTCCTTGGGAAATCAGGGTAAAAACGGGGCTGCAGGGAACATCCAGGGATTGTCCAATCCATCCCACAGTCCCTGAGGATCCACCACAGATGCATCACTCCTGGCTGCCTAACTTGTTCTTCAAAACAGCTTCAGCAATCCTCCTGGTAGATATTTTTTTTCAGGAGACACTAATAAAGTGTTGTAAAAAGCCCAATGTGAATCTAAGTGCAATTTAAGGCTCCTGTTTGCCATCACCTGGAAAAGAGATTATTCCTTTTCCTCTTCAGAACAGCCTTGTGCATATTTGCAAACTATGACAGCACCGTCTTTATGCCAGTCAAAAAAGTTTCAGTCTTCTGGAGACAGTGGTTTTTTGACCCATTATTGTTTCTGCTGACCTTCTGCTCAGTCTCTCTGCTTGGCCTGCGGTGTTTTTGAAGTCCACTGCCCAGAAGTGTCAGAGCTTCAGTTTGGCAAGCTGCACCAACCACCAAACACAGCAGGATTACACCACACGCAGCCCATCTTTCTGTTCAAACACCTCAGTACGTTTGTCTTTTTCCACCGGTGTGATATTGCATTCTCACATAATAATTTGTGATTCATAGGCAGATCCTTTTCTGAGAAGCCAACACCATTTTCCATTTTTCACCTGTTTTTGTGCATAAACTTACTCTCATTTTTTTAAAATTTGTGCCTGCTATTAATTGCTCAGATTTGTTAGGGCCACCTGGAATTCAATCCACTTTGCAGCCCTTTCACCAATTCAATGTCATCTGCAAATATAATGAACATACCCTCCCCTCCCTCAGCTGGGTTAATCAATACAGCCCCAAATACCACTGGACCTCTTTCAACATCTAGAGAACCATTCTCACTTCATATCCCACTTTGTTGATGAGCCACTGGTAAGTAAACACCAATCCTAACACACTAGGTTTGGGGATATCCAAGATTTGGTCCCTGTGCTCCCCCCGCTTCACCTGTGGCAGATGTTGAAGTGCTGTACTTGCAGAATCCGCCTGCTGGCTTCTGCCCCCAGAAAGACTGGAGAACGTCATTTTCCGAGCTTCTAGGCAAAGAAGTTTTGCTCAGCATGAAGGGCAGCTGAGGACAAAATGATTTGCAGCACTGAAGTGGGGAAGCTCAGTTTCTCCTAGTGCCAAAGCCCCTCTCTCAAAGTACTTCTCGCCCACCGCAGATACCAGCTGATGTAGAAGACCGCTAGGCAGGGAGACGAGAAGGCTCCCTGCTTCAGAACACAAGGAATACTTCAAATCCTGCCTCTCCTTTGCCTGAAGATGTGGTTAATTCACCATCTCCGTCTGTTAAGTACGGCTTATCACACTTATTCACAGGATTAACCCATAACAGCTATTCAGGAGCTCCACGTGCTTGGCACGCGTTCAGCACACACGGAAGGTTTCCAAAGCAAGGCTGCCAAGCGCTACCACGCATTTCCAAACAGGGTTTTTTCAGAGATCATGGAACACTTCCATGAACCCGCTAAAGACACCTCCAAAGCCAGATCCAGCCTTGCCGGGCCCCTGTGCCAAACACCGGAGGTACAGGAACTCCTATGAATTCTGGAAGATGAGCATGTCATGAAATTATTTTACATTCTCATCCAAGAGCCAAGCTAGTTTTCCTAATCTTTACAAAATCAGCCTCTTGAGCAAAAAGGTAGCTTAAGAATGTCACTAAGAATTCCCAAAGCTTGTAAAGCTAAAAGCAAACAAAAAATAATGGAGGACTAAGTGGAAAGGGATAAGAAACTGTCACTCAGGCATTCCTATCAGCATGTGATATAACAGTATATAAAGTCTTTTGAGTCATCTCAGGTATAATGAGAAACCTTTCCTACATCTGAGCTACATACCCATTCTCAAAATGATCAGAGTGTGAAAGAATCCCTTAGAAATTATTCTTCAGACACGGACAAAGGTAGAAAACACGCAAATACTTTCCTTCTCAGACAGCTCAGTTCTACCTTTCACTAGGTACAAAAATCAAACTCTTCGGTTAATCACTCAAAGTGTCTGAAACACAGGGTGTATTTGATGTGTAGGGTGTATCGTACTGATGGAAGTTCACAAGCTATAGACACACATATGTCCACAGCAGTCAGGCATATGCTGCATTAACAGCAGGGATCTCTTAAGAGCCACCAGCAGAACATTCTGCCTCTCCTCGACTCATCTGCACAGCTCCCATTACACCAATCAACACTAATTTGGTGTATTAGTAAAAGCTCAGTTTTCAGGAAAATCCATAAAAGCATCCATTTAAATAACAAACGTATTGGAAAACATGCCTGGGATTTCTATCTGGGCGCTTGCTCGGGACAGCAGGAGGGCGAAGCAGCAGGGTGGGGAGAATGGAGGGAGCAGAACCAGCCCTCAAGCTCCTGCTCCAAACCAGGGAACTCGGATGCATGGCTCTTGGTTTGAGCCACCCCTTCCAGCTCAGAACACCAAACCCAGCTCCCTTGTGTCTACCAGCCTGAAAGCTTCAATTGCAATCTCATCAGATTTAGGGATTTCAGGGATTAGATAAAGACAATACCAAGAAAAATGTCAGGCTCAGGAAGCACATTTTTAACCCTCCAGCTCAGCACCAACAGAAACTCCCCAAGAGGTCTTAACTATCCGAAATCCAAATCTTGACTTCCTACCTATGCCTTGTATGAAGTTAACTCCTCCCTTGTCTCATCCCAGGGCAGGAGCACCCTGCAACTGCTAGAGAAGTCCCAAATTTTGGTCAGAGGAAATTCGAGACACCTTTCAACATCAGGTTGTTCCAAATACACCAGGTCAGGTCAAACGGCCTCGCTGTATGGCAGAGTCAATTACAGGCCACAAAATGATGTGCAACAAGATGCATGTTCACAGCCCTTCTGTGCAGAGCTCAATTTTGATTAATTAAAACTAGCTTTTAACCTGCAATAGGGACAGCAGCTGGAACTAGGGCCAGGTGTCAGCTCTTCCAAACCTCAGTCTGGTGCTCACTGGGAGCTAGGAAGATGCTGTAGCTTTCTCCAGAGTGCATCCACCTGAAAACTCACTTTGAAAATGTTTTACGGGTGCCAGTCAGGGCTCCCTGGGTCTCTAGAGTCACACGGCTGTTCTAGTTTTGTATTTCCATACGATGTTCTGGAGCTACACCAGCCTCAGGTCTTTAGTAGACCAAGTCTAGCAAATGCAGCTGAAGCAGTTTCAGATGTTACCCCCATCCATTCACCCCACGACCTGTGATGAACTCCAATGTGTCACAGCAATGACAGAACCAGACAAGCCCTCGCACCCCACTCAAGGGTTGCGCCCAGCTCAACGCCACTCCAGGAGCAGCTGAACTTCAAACCCAGCTTTACTCAGGAGCACCATCTCCCACCCCTTGGTGATCATCTCCAGCCACAGGGAGGGGAAGAGGGGAAAGAACAGGCCAGTTTTGCAGAGATCACCTCCCAAAGCCCACAGAGCTGCAGTTAAGCAGTTACTCCTTCTCCCTCCCACAGTCTTGCAGGAAACTCAACTTTTCTACCCCACCCACTGGTGGAAATACAAGAAGGCAGCAAGGCGCCATCAGTCCTCCTGCATCCTTAGTGAAACATAAGCTCATTTACAAGCCCAAGTGAAACACTGGGTGCAGATGAGCTTAAACCATCCTCCCAGCAGGTAAGAGTTGGTTTCTTACAGATCACAGCTCTTTCCATTGCAGAATTAACATATATTCTCACTCGCTGAACCTTGGTCCTAAGGAAACGAGCATGCAGCAGAATGTCTCACCGCTCAACATATAACTCCACTAAGGTATCGGGAACACCTCTGAGCCACAGGTAGAAAGGATTAAACCAGCCAAAGGTAAAAGAGGAAACTGCCTAGTCTATTTTTAGGGAACTCTAAAGGAGTCAAAGACATCAGTGGTAGTTGACAGTTCAAATCCTTTCTGTTAATAATGTATAGTCTGCACAAAGGCAGCTTAATATTCTTCTTCTACCCTACCTATGTCCCTTTATCCCTACATCCCTAATTCTGCAGAAATGCTATTCTGCCATTAACAGGATTTTATAGGGCCCAGCAACGCAGGAATGAAAATACAATGTATCAAATCATAGCATTATCACAACTTCCTTTCCCTCAGATGTGACTCCTGCTTTCCTCTATACTTGCAATAATTATGTGCCATATGCTGTGCACAACTTTCCCAAACCCAGTCATTCACCCCAAAATAATAACCAAAACGCTCCACTGCTGCCCCTCACCCTGCCTTGAACCTGCAGCTGTTACCGTACAGAGAGCAGCTCCAGGGACAAGGGGCTGCGAATGAAACTACTGGTAAAAAAGAATCACCATCCCCTTCTCCACGGAGATCCACTGCCCACTTCATTTCCTTAGGCAGAGTTTCCACCCCAGGCTCCTCCACTTGACACACCGGAGCAAATCCGGGCATTACAGCACAAACCAGCCACACAGTGAAGCACGTGGTTTCTCCAGCTCATTGTTTCAACAGATGCTTCCAGCCGCAGAAACCACAAATCCACACTACGGGAAAGCCCAGCCAACACGCTTGCCGCAAGCCACTGGCTCAGGAAATTCACTGACCTGATGACATGCGTGATTCTGTGAAACATCAGCTCTTAATGGGTGTTGCAGGCTGTAGCTGTATGGAAATGGAAGATGTGTGCAGAGAAAGATCACCCCCCTCCTCGCTTACCCTGCCCTTGGATTTGCAACCTAAGATGAAGAACATAGTAAAAAAGCAAAAAAAAAGTAAAAAAGCAAAAGGAATGATTTTGGGAAAGGGCCTCGTGACACACCATTTCCATCAGAGGAAACAACCTTTTTTCTTTTGAAAAAAAAAAACCTCCAGAAGCATGCAAAGCAAAGGTGAATTGATTTTTAAATGCATACATTGGTTTCAAAGCCCTTTTACCGGATAAGGTCTTTCTTTACCTGCAAATAGTGTTTTCTAACACAGCACACTAAAGTTTTGCAGGACCGTGGTCACTGGTGCACGCAGGAGGTTGGAGGATGACCCAGGTTTTAATTATCATGTTTCTGAGAGCCTAAGATGTCCATTCCTGCAGCAGGAGAGATCTGGACAAACACTTCAGCTTTCAGATACAGATGGAGCAACACAAATCCGCCATCCTCACACCCCCCAAGTGGTGCATTAAAAGAAAAGAAAGAGCAGAAGCTAAGAGAAGTACTTTTAGAGGGCTGGCCTCGGTGTTTTGTGCCAGGCTAGGAGAGGCACACTTTCATCCTGCTCAAGTGCTTCAGCTCTTCAAAGCAGAGCACAGTGCCCTTTTCAACAGGGAGTCATCTGACCGCATCTCGCCAACACTCTTGTAGTTCTGCTCAAAAATCACTGCGTTCTTACAGCCGTATGAAATGCAAAAGCACATTCCTCTGTAAATTGATATTTTTTCTTTTTTTCTTTTTTTTTTTTTTTCCAGACAAAGGGATCAGCAACTTGTATAAAAACAATTTTTCCTTACATGGGAAAATATAAAAAAAAATGCACGTATTTCTCTAACAACAGGACTATTGTAAAACACTTCTACCATCTAATGTGGCTCAGAGGAAAAACACATAGAAGCTGCTATAAGAAAAAAAGTCTGTGTTCCCCCAAGGAGGCTAAAACATGGCCCCAGAGACTTGTACTATCACGCAAATGGGGTTTAAAACCTTGCCTTCAACTTCCCTGTGCCTGTTTTCCTCATTATTTTACATTTCAACACCTTGGGATGCTCAAACTCCAGGGAAAAGACTGAAAAAAATTGCCACCCTTCTGGCGTGAAATCTGTTCCGCCTTCTGGCAGGAAGATCAGAGGCCAAGGTGATGACCACGTCTCGCAAAAGCCTCAAAGGCATCTAACGATCGACCGGTGTAGCCAGGGAGGGCAACAGCATCGTCAGCGCGACTGGCCAGGGTCCCCAGATGAGAAGGGTCCCACTGCATCTGGACCCTCTCAGGCACAGAGCAAAGGGAGAACTTCCAGAGGAAGGTGGTGGCTTTGCATGGAACATCTCTGAGAGGACAGGGCAGCACAGGGTACCGCGCTAAGGTAAACCTGCCGGCACCCTTGCACATCTGCCAGTGGAAGCAACAGGGAAAACAGAACCTTGGGATGCTGCTGGGAGTGCAAAGAAAGTACATAAGCAGAACTCTAAACAGCAACACTAACTAGCAAGGGGAGCTGTCAAAGAATGAAACCATCATGTTAAGGACACCAGGCAGAAGCCAGCCAGGCAGGACAACTAGATCGGTTCTGCATTTATGCTTCAAATTTGGATGAGTCACCAAACACAAACGGGCAGAGTCACAAGCAGAATGCAATTCACAACACATTTTCCTTTATAGATGTATAATGTCAAGACAGACTCATTTCTCCCAAGGACAAAAATAAAAAAAATAGCAACACAACAAACTATTCTGCAGGAGAAAGGGAATTTTAAACTGATTTTATCATCTGCAAAATGCACTTTTTATTACCACTCAGTCTGTATACCCTGCTTGCTTTTTCACCTACCTACAGGGGATCTCTAGCACTGGGTTGTGACTAAAGAGTTCAAGAACATTTCTGTCTAATAGAAAATGTTTACCCTTCTCACTTTTTACATGTCAAGCCTTTCCAAAGGAGTATTATACAGCAAATGAAATTAGCCCGTGGGAGTTGATAAGCCTTGGGATTGATTTCTGATTCTCACGCTCCGTTACAATAACACTGTCACCAAAGCACAACTCAAAAGCACACGAGACATGCAGTACCTGCTCCATCAGTGTCCAACGGGATGGCTGAACACCCCCAGGTGTCCCAGATGCTGCACATACAAGCTGGGAGCACTGTCTGCTCTGCAGGCTGCCTGATATTCAGCTCAAGAACTCTTGGGAGTGAATGAAGCCCCCAACTGAGGGATGAAATGAGAGAAGGAAAGACCAGCACCTTGAACAGGGCTGAAAGTTACTGGACCAAAGATCTCGCCAGGCCACTGTGGTGCCCCCAACATCAGCCAAGAGCAGATACAGAGGAAAAGGCCAAGAAAACAGTCCCTATGTTACAATTAACACCCTCCCTCCATGCTATCAAGCCTCAAAAATGTGTGGATTAGAGACCTCTTTAGCCATACTTGTGACTTTTCAGCATCATTCTCTCCACCCGTTTATCTTCCATGAATTTGTCCAGTTGCTCCTTGCAGGCAAACTTCTAAGGTCCACAGCAGCCTGCATCCAGGAGGTCCACAGCCCTTGTTTTCACCATCTGAAGGACTCAGTATCACCAGAGATCATGCAGCTTTGTTAGCAAACTTTGCCTTGATCACTTTTGGGCAGAAGGGAACGGATCCTTCAGACCTCACTGTTTTTTCCTCCCTCATGGAACTAACTCTCCATTTCAATTTCATGCTTACCTTCAGCAAATTGCTGATCCATGCAAAGCCCGCAATCGCATTAGAGCTGCAGAATTCCTTCTAGAGCCTTTGGTGAGGAACTTTATTAAACACCACTGGAAAATCTAAGCAAGCCACACAAAACCAGATCATCTCTCCACATGGCTGCTGAGACCCTTGCAGAGCTCCTACAGAACTGCAATGCCCAAGTTCCTCCATATATCAAACATGTCTCTCCTTAAGTCACATTGATCAACGAGCTTTTTGGTTTTAAGCTGATTAAGAGATGTTTCCACACCAGCACCCACCAGCGTCACCCACGGTGAACAGAGCAGAAAAAGCTGATTCTGTTTTACGACCAGGAAAACAGATCACAAGGGGAAAATATTTGCCCAGATCAGGTATCAAAACCAGAACAACCCCTAGCTCACTTTCCCAATTTATCCACATTTATTATCTTTCACTTCCAGCAAATGTCCCAGATGTGTAAAGCAACATAAAAGTACCAGCATTCAAGAGAAGGACAAGCTTTGAAACAGAACCAGAGCAAGGCTGTCTTAGCAGGGTAACGACGCTCTGATATTCACTTCTGCACTTTCAAATTCAAACGATACTGTGAATGGAATTCCAGCTTTATTCCTCAGACAACTTTTCAACCTACAAAGAGACCCCCAGAAATCAGTTTTATCCCCAAGATTTGTATTAAAATATTGCCAAGTTTTCTTTTTATTGAGTCATAACAAACCAAGTGAAAGAGTGACTTGTAGGCGGCTACATCAAATGCAGCCTCAACAGCCCACATAACCCGTACTCAGAGATGCTCAGAAAAAAGCATGCCAAGTTACAAAGCCGGCTTTTCTTCGTTCCTCACCCTACCCATTATGCCGAGCAGATCAGAAAGTACAGAAGGAGATACAAGAGGTAATCAGAGCAGTGACATCAGCAGTCCCTGAATTAGCTATTATGGGAGACCTCTCCTATCGATCTGCTAATGGCCTCTTCAAACAGACCTCACACTCCAGGAGCAGGAGAGCGGCGGTAAGAGTGTCCCCGTCAGAAAAGCAATTACATTAGCTGGACATGAGCTCACTTGTTTTTCGAGAAGATGGAGCTACTTCTCAGGTCAGCGTGCATCTTGGCTTTTATTCCTCTCTCAATAGAGCTTTGTTCTCTCTGACCAGGTTTTGGGGCCAGACCTTTTAAAAAGCGGGACTCAGCGCCGATTCTCGGCAAACTCACGGCACTGCCACTGCGTGACACAGCACAGCAACGTGGTTTGGAGGACGGTCCTATCCTTTCCTACCAAAACTTGTCTGAGCTGCCCAGCTCAAGTTGCCAGCTCTTGGCACTTCACAGGCATCTTTTAACATTTCCTCTTCCATTTCAGATCTTCAAAGTTCACATTACAGAAAAGAAAAGCAGTCGTTCCCGTGAAATCTCTGCTCCTGCATCGGAGATAGACACTTTCTGCAGTGGTGTCAAGTATTCTGCCCATTCTTGATCCTAATAAACCAGGACGTACAGCTCCTACCATTTCCATTGGCCTGACAAACTTATCAACAGCCTCGTTTCTGACATCTTCCCACTTCTTTGAGTGTAACACAAAAAAAAGAACAGCAATTTTCTGTGAACACTGGAAATTTGGAAGCATTTTTAAGTCCAGAAGATGGCTTTCTGAAAGCTGGCAAGATTGTGGGGAAACATGCCAGGCACCTCTCAATCTCTGGATCACATTGTTTCCACCAAGAATTTATTCAGAAAGTAAGCAGCCTGTTAACGCATCTCCTGCCAACATCTGACTACAGTCAAACTTGTCTGCAGTCTAGGGGCATACGCTTAATTACACCAGTAAAATTAAAGCATCCGTTTTCCCTGGCTCTGGAAAAAGACAAATCATCTAGGCAGAAGATGCAGGCTACTGGCTGACGCAGATTTGCTTTCCAAGCAATAAAACATCTACAGCTTTCCAAAACAATCACTCATGTCACACATTGTATCCCTAACAGGCTCCTGAACTACGAAATTTGTGTATGTGAAATGCTTCAGGCTTCTGCAGTGTCACTTTCAAAATATAAAATCTAATGCTTTCTGTGTGGCACATGTGCTACCTTTGGGGACACAACCCACAAGCATGCAGTGGCCCTAGTTGCTATGAAGTCACAAAGCTTCTCAAAATAATTCAGTTCTGGCACAAGGACCAGAGGACATCAAATTAAATTACCCCAGACAACACTGCCTTTTCATATAAGAAAAATAATCTAATGTATCCACTGCCTTTGGTAAACTAAGGTAAACTAAGTAACCAGGGCTTTGCCTTTCAGTGTGACCCTGATGATATTACATGTTGCTGGTAATTAATCTATTTCTGCATTAGGAAAACCCAATTGCATTCTTAAAACTCTGCAACTGGTTAATAAATCACATTAACACAGCAAGTTAACAAAAACAGCAGAGGCTGCCAAAGTCGGCTGAAGCTCGGAGTTCAAGGTAGCAGCTGATAAAACACTTCTAGCAGGAAACTGCTCAAACACCGCAGGTTCTGAAGGCAGTAACACTTGGTCTGGAAAGTGCCAAATTTGGGGGTTTATGACTTCTGAGTTTTGTGTCTCCTCTGCATAACGGGGACTGACAAGTGGCCACGGGAAGAATCAACAACACTCACTACGGTGTCAAATGTGGGCTCTCACAGTATCACAGTATGTTTGGGATTGAAAGGGACCTCAAAAGCTCATCCAGTCCAATCCCCCTGCTGGAGCAGGAACGCCCAGGTGAGGTTGCACAGGAACATGTCCAGGTGGGTTTGAATGTCTCCAGAGAAGGAGACTCCACAACCTCCCTGGGCAGCCTGTTCCAGTGCTCTCCTCTGTGGCCTCCTATGCAAATGCAATTATTCCTCAGTTTCACTTAACTTGGATATTCCAACTACTAACACAAGCTGGCCTGATGACTTTAAAGTATAAAAGATGTACCGACACCTCTGAAAATCCTTCAGAGAGTAATTTTTTTTTTTAAAACACAATCCTTAAGCAGCCTAGTATGTTTAAAAACATAACATTTTATACTCCTTCCATTCATCATTAAAATGCCAATGTACCTGTCACATCCAAAAACATGAGAACAATTATTAATTTATTCAGGTTTTTTGACAGTTATATTACTGTTGTTTCAGAATCATAAACTTAGCCATTCATTAACACTCTCCCAGTGGGCTTCATCGCACAAAGTTATGGCACTCAGTAATCTAGACCGTTCCTCTCTTATTAAAGAAGAAGAGGTTATAAAAGCTTCATTTTTTAATATTTTCAGTGAGGGATACAAGCAGAAAACACAACTTGCAAAGATGGACACCCCCACTTTCTATTAGCGTGATTCTCAGTGAGGTTATGCCGACACTCGGCAGCTGTGCTGGTAACTGAGATCTCCCACCGTGACCAGAAGCAAAGCAGCAGGAGCTCTGCCAGCCTGGCACCCACCATTCTGCTGAGTGACAGGGCTCTGGGAGGGTAGGGGTACCCATCTTCCGCCTAAAATCTACCCAAGGTTCCTCTTCCCGGAGTTACCTAAGAAAATTATCCCTCAACCCTCAATTTTGTCATACTAAGCTCAAGAGACAATGCAGGTCAATTCCAGAAACGCTCACGTTGCCAGATCTAAGAAGTAAGCGTCCCTTTGTCTGCCATAGCCTTGTCTTTCAGCAGAGGTGTTTTTCAGACTACACTTGGATTTGTACCAGAAATCAGAGTAGGTACGTACACACTACACTTCAAACGCTCACCCTAGCACGAGTTTCAACAGTGAAGTGTCAAACCACAGTTCACCACAGCTGATGTCTCCCCGGGTTGATACCCTGAAGCATCTCAGCTCTACAGGAAGAGATCTCTTCTTTCTTTACACACACATTTTTTTAAAGGAGCTCACTATGCTGCACTGGAAGCAGTTTTGGAAAGTAGACAGAAAACAGGAAAGGATTTTAAAACCCAGAATCACAGATATTCTTTTTTTAACCCTGGTAAAGTTACCACCTGGTACAGGACAGGCAGCTTCTGGTCATCACAAAGACCCGCCTGGGCAGAGCTGCTTCTTTGCCTTCCCCTCACCATACCCTTCATCGTACTCACCTCGCCTGAGTAACTGTATTTTCCTTTCAGGATCTGCCGATACAAGCGTGTGCGGTTGTCATCTTCGAAGGGCATAGTGCCACTCAGGAGAATGTATGAGATCACACCCAGTGCCCACATGTCCACAGAGTTAGTGTACGGCTTCCTGACCAGGATCTCGGGAGCAATGTACTCTGGGGTCCCACATGTGGTTTTCATCAGGCAGTCGTCCCCCTTCTTCCGAGCACTGGCCAGCCCAAAGTCTGTAATCATGATTTTGGAATCTGTTCCTGGGTGATAGTACAGCAGATTCTCTGGTTTTAAGTCCCGGTGCGTGATACCCAACGTATGCAAGTACTTCACACCATCCAACACCATCTGCAGCACACGTGTAGCGTCTCTCTCAGTAAAGGAACCTTTAGCGATGATTCTATCAAACAGTTCTCCTCCTGTTGCTAATTCCATCACCATGTACACACGGTCCTGGGTCTCAAACACCTCAATCAGCTGGATGATATTGGTGTGACGAACTCGCCGTAGCACGCTGAGCTCTGACTCGCACACTTCCCTCCCCTCCCGGTATTTGGTCTCTATCATCTTGATTGCATAGGGCTGCTTGGTGGCCTTGTGTTCTACCCGCACAACGCGGCTAAAACTCCCTCGCCCGATCAGAGCTTTAATGTCGTACTTGGCCGTCACTCTGGGGTCAAATTTGGCACGGTATTTAGCCACTTTGTTTTTGCGGGGCTCAGGCTGGTCCACGTGGGCAGGCAGGTGGTTGCCAGGACAAGGGTTCGCGTGACGCGGAGGCGAGGGAGAGCCAGCTTTGATGATAGTCCCACAGTCATCTTTGATGAAATGCTTATATATGTCATTGTGGCCTGTGTAAGGTTCCACTTTTTTGACCAGGTCCAGCTGCACATCTTTGGGGGGCTCGGGAAGCACTTTGCTTGTCCCACAGCCCATCACTGACTGGTGTTAATTCACCGTCAAGGCATTTTCCCAGGGCAGCGTCAGCAACAACCACGTCCCTAAGAAATTAAGGTGGGCTTTGACATCTCTTAACGTCCTGACTCTGCTTTGCTTTCTTTCACATCTTCGGGCACCGAGTAGCACTTCTCTTTTTTCCACATGGAGCTGGGTGTACACAGTGGAATTCCCACCAGCTGCTCCAGACTAAAGCAAAGGGAGTTCTTGCTCCTCACACTGTATTCCAGCAGAACCAAATTAGCTGCACTTCGATGAGTCTTTAAGTGCTGATTAAAATAATAGTGTTGGCAAGGAGACAGAGAAACTGTCTATACATGCTCTGGCAGCCAGCCAAGCAGTTTTAGGTTTCTACTCTTTGGCTCAGAGCCCATCGATATGGTGCCTGAGTCTTCACAGAAGGCTACAGAAAAGCTATTAGAGCTGAAACGTAATCATACACGTTACCAGCACGGAGCGTATCTTCACTCATTCACTACCTCTCCAAGCAACTGTTCAGCACTAACAGCAGAAAGGGAACCTCGGCTGGTCTTCCATCAGGAGAATGATGTGGACAAACAAGAAATGTTTTAGAGGGTCACCTGCAAGAAGTTTAGACTCTACATCCAACCTGGAAAGAAAACAAGAGCCAAGTTAAGATTCAATTTCAAAATCAGACATCAATAAAGTAACTTCCCAGGTAAAACCTCCTGGTAGTACCATGAAGACAAGCACACAAACCACGCACAAACCTGCTTAAACAAGGGACATACTTATACGAGGGTACGAGCAGTAGAATTGAAAAACAACTTCATAGAAAGCTTAACTGAAATCTGAATTTCACCAAAGGCTGTCCTGTAATTAGGTGCTCATTCAGATCGAAATACCATGCCAAAAACAAACAAACAAACCCATAGCTATTCCTGTATTTATGCCTCACACGGACAGTTTTTGCCAGTGTTATTGTACCTTAAAGCATATTCGGTTAACAGATAAATGGAATGACGGTATCTACAAACAATAATTTATTAGAGTAATTCCACATGAAGAGAACCACTTGTGTTAAAGGTCCCACCCTTACACAAAGCCTGAGCTGCAGTGGTGAGAAGTAACACTGGGTTTATGCTTCAACACGTGCTCGCTGCATGTTGTATCCCATGGTTCTGCAGGGAACGCCTCAGCTCTGCTGATCCAGAAGCATCCTCCACCTCTACAAAAACATCAGGCCCTGAACAGCTTCACACCTGAGGGTGTCCCCAGGCCACCTGACTAATCCACCCCAGGCCGAGCAGGCCCTTCACCACCAATTAAACATCTCACGACTTGAAAATACTTAATTTCACTTTTCTACGAGATGCCAGTAAGGAAATTTGAAGATATTGGCATAAGAAATACTCACACACGGCAACCTTCAGATCACACCTATGCCAACGCAGCATGATGGGGAAAAGAGGCCTGAAAGCACTATCTCTTTAGTTTTACTAATACAGTTTAAAGTTCACCTTATTGCCTGACATACACCTGGTATTGACAGGCAGTGGAAGCCTTTGGGTGGTTTCTAAGGGGAGCCCCGGGGCTCGGGCTGCTGCCGCACTCCCGGCCGCTGTGCCAGAGCCGGGAACAGGCCAGAATCGGTGGAACCAACCGGGGTTTCCAAAACTCTTATTGTTTTTCATCACCCGGCCCAAACCAGCCAGTTTTCCCCTCAGGGAGAGGCCCCCGGGGCCGGGCCAACGCCGACAGCTCGTCCCGCGGCGAGGGAAGCACCGCACCCCAGCGGAATGGGCCCAGCGGAATGGGCCCAGCGAAGGGCCGCTCCGGGCCGCGGCCAGGGTTCCCTCCCCGGCCCGCCCGCACCCGCGGCCCAGCGGCCCGGGCAGCCGCGGGGCTGTGACTCCGGGGCCCGCCGCGCCTCCCGGGCCCCGGGGCTGCCGAGCCGGGGGGCCGAGCCGCCAACGGCCCGGGAGGGGGTGAGGAGGAGGGAGGGAAGCGCTGCCCCAGCCCAGGGTGGAGCGGCCGGTCCCGCACTCACCTGGGCCCGCTCCGGCCCGCGGCTCGGCACCGCCTCCTGACGTCATCCCCGAGCGCCGGGGAGGGGAGGGGTGGGGCTGGGAAACCGCGGCCGGCGATTGGCGGAGGTGGCGGTGGGCGGGGCGAGGAGGGCGCGGTTCTACCGTCCCACGCTCTACCGCCCCCTGCTGGGGCCGCCGGGAACTCCCGCCCCGCCCCCGGGACCTCCGTTGGCCACACGGGCCCCGAGACCCGCCAGGTCCCGGTGCAGGAAACAGTCATCTTGCCAGTTTAATAGTCCCTGGCAGGATCTCTCAGCACAGCATATTTTATTAACGATTGTGCAAGACCGGTTGTTCTACCTAAAGGCAGGCACACGGAACAGGACAAAAAGCCCCTGCTTATAGCCCCCTCAAATCCCGGCTGCAAATTCCCTCCCCTGTTCCCCGTTTCTTGGGTACGTCAGGGTTTACAGACTACCTGACGCCTGCCTCCGTTTACATATTTAAATCATCTAATTCTAACAAACCCCTTCCCCTTATCGATCTATTTAAAATATGGATTCCTGGCTCTTTGGCCACCCTTCCCCCTAGATTAACTTTTTTAAAATACAGAAATCAGTTTGCATTCCGGAATTAGTTCGAAGAGACTTTGTTTTACATTAAGGATTCATAGTCTGATGTCTCTCAGTCCTTCCAGCCCCTCTGGCGTCAGGTGCCAGATCGGTTGTAAAAATAACATTCCCCCTTCAATGGCTCCTTACACTGGGATCCCCCTCGTCCCCACGGGGCCCTGGATCCCCACAGCCCCACGGCTGAGCAGAGACCTCTGCATGGCCCCAGCACGCCCGCTCCCCACACTCCTGCCTCTGCGGGGCAGCCATGGTGACCCACAGCCTGAGGAGAGACAATTTGCCTGCTTTTCAGAGCCAAACACAGCCCAACCGGATCCACAGCGGTGCCTGGGAGAGCTGCTCCCGCCGAGGGCTCCCGCTGGGCTGCGGGGCTCGGGGAAAGTGCTCCTTTTGAAGAAAATCACCCGGAAGAGTCAGCCCCTTTCCTTGGCAGGGAAAGTCCGGTCCCTGCGGGCGAGTTCTTGTGCACAGCAGAATAAGGAGGCACATTCCTTTCTGCTCTCTTCTCCCTGGCTACTAAGAGCCACAAAACCCTCCAGGCTTGCTTGGTAACTGCTGGTGGATTTTCTTCCTCTCACCCTTTCCCCATCCTTAAACCAAACACTCGGCATTTCAGCCCTAGGTGACCCGACAGCAGAGGGACGAGGGACGACACCTGCTTGCAGAGGTGCCGGCAGCACTTCTTTCCCCGGGGAAGACACAAACACGATACTGTCAGGCTTGTTGTCCAGCCTGGCTGTTGCGTCATTCCCAATGCGGTTCGAGTGAAGAGGGGCTATTCTCACACTCCTACCGTGCTTGTTTAAAATAGCTGGGCTTATTTTAACAGTCCTGGGCTCTTCTGCTCTTTAAAATGCTTGGTAAGTCATACTGTAACAAAAGTTATACCTGCTGATGCATGCTACTGTCTTCAGTTCGTTTTCCATGTAATTCACGATGAGACACAGAAGTGTGTGATGGGTCTGAGAAGGAGCTGCGCGGGCTGCACTCAGCAGATTCGGTGATTTGTGCAGTGTCCTTCAAGGGAAATGAGCCTGTTCTTGTTTTCTCTAATGGTGCTGCTGGTGCATTTTCAGCCCTATAACCCCCACTTTTTCTTTCTGGGTGTATTTCCACAGCCACACGTCCCCCGCTGTGTCCCTGGGAGGTGGCTTAGCCTGCACCCAACATGTCAAACCTTGCATGTGTCTCCATTCATGTTGATCCTGTCATTTTAGGCCATTTCTCAAGGCCATCCCAGCTTGGTGCCACCAGCAAATTACAAAGTGTGCACCTCTCCTCATCAGCCTGGTTGCTACGGCTGGATGTGCAGCTCTGGGCAGCCCCACCTTGGCCACAGCTGCTGGGACAGAGACAACTGCTCTGCCAGGACGGGTTTCCCTCAGGGTTTTGCATCTTCCATTAGTTGCTTCCTCACAGCTTTGTTTCCTGCCTGGCCCATGAGAACACCAAATGAGCAGTTACAGGTCCATCACCTCTGCTAATTGTCAGGATAAAACTGTTTAAGAGCCAATACATATCGAACTCTTGGGCCAGAACCATGGATTTCTGAGAACTTCCATCAGAGCGGCTCTTTCTTGTATTATTTATGCCGTGGTAGTGCTCCGAGACCCATGGGAGCCCAGAGAACGTCACATCAGACATCCACGTGAAACAAACACATCCGCCTGGCGAACTACCCAGGGGTGAGGCCGGGAAGGATCTGTCACTCACTGCAGAAGGTCCGGGGAAGTATGAAACCTGTGATGGAGCTTGAGAGCAGGCAGAGACCTTGGGGAACCCTCCTCTCACCTGTGTGATCCACTGCCTGAGGGTCTGGGCACCTGATTTGTGTTTGGGCACAGCTAAGCCCTGAAACCTGTTATTCAGCCCAGAGTCATTTCTCCAACAAGAAATGTTTCATGACCAGGACAAGCATCTTGCAGCTGAGGGTGCCGGTGTCGGACATTAATCCCCGAGTGCTGGGGAGGTCCCGCAGCCTCTCGCCCTGCCGGGCTCTGGGTGCCGGGACTCCCACCAGCAACACTCCAGCCAAGCCTCACTGGTTTTAATAACATTTTTTTGGTGTGCTCGTACAGCAGCGCTGTATTTGGTCGTGGTCTAGCAGCTCGCTTTGCTGTCTGCTGCTGAATGGGCTGTCATCTTCTTGTGTCTTGATTGACTTTCACCTGGTTCTGCCTCCTCCCTCCCAGGATGTTGCTCTCGTGAGAGAGGAGCCTCACCCTGCTCCTCCTCACTTCCCTTTTCAGAAATCTGCCAGCTCTGATCCCCAGGACCGCAGCCCATCCCGGTGCCGTGGGAAGGATTCAGCCCATCGAGGCAGGGATCTCCATGGCGGGGCAGCAGCAGAGGTGGCCCCGCAGCCTGGCTGCTCCCTCCTGGGAACCACCATCCCGCTGCAAGGACAGGTTCCCCATAGTGTTCTGCATCTCCCATCAGCTGCTTCCTCACGGCTTCTCCCATGGAAGCTGCTAAAGGCAGGTTGGGAACCTGGTGAGGTGGAGAATTCTCCATCCTTGGAGATGTGCGGCTCACCCAGAGACAGCTTGGAGCAGCTGCTTCAGCACCAGCGTGAACCCCACTTAAGCTGGAGCTTGGAGAAGAGACCTCTGGAGCTCCCTTTGCATCCAACACTCGCCTGCCATCAAATCTGGCATCTCACTGGAGTGCAACGAGCTGTAATTCCCTGCAGAGTGATGGGAAGGGCCAGCACCACCTCCAGCATCCCCAAGCTGCCTGGGACACTGCTGCACATCCAGGGCACAGGGCAGTTCATGGACCCCGGGACTTCCTGCTGCACCAGGCCGTGGCAAAGTGACAGAGCAGAACTACATCTCTTGTCTGCCATCAAACAGACATGCAGTGAAGCAGCAAACCTGGATTTCCCCCAGCCACATCTCAGCCCCACGTGGCAGTGAGCCCGTGCCTCAGCAGCCATGCTGGGCCAGAGCTCAAGGTTGTCCCAGCAAGGCTGAAGTTCAGGATGTTCAATTAAAGCTGCTTAAAAATAGAAATCCAACTTTCCATATGCCTCTATGGAGAAAAAAAGCCCCAAAGCTGAGCGAGACAGGTGCCAGGCTGGGGGGTGAGCATGGCCCCAGCAGCAGAGGTGACTCTGGCTCAGCTGTTCCTGCTGTGTCCAATCCATGGGGATTGAGGTTGCCTTTTGGTGTTTCCTTACGGAAAGTTCGACATTTGGCTTGTCAGAAATCCCTGCATGAGCTTGGACGGCAGCCAGTCCTGTGACATGGTGTCCTCCAGGCTATGCACAGCTCTGATGCTCCCTCTGCCCCCACGATGCTGGAGGCAGTTCTGCCTGGCACGGCTGGTGCCTGGGTGTGCCCCTCCATAGGGGCACGGGGTTGGGACAGTGGCACTGGGGACCGTGAGAGGGCAAGGAGCTGTCCCACTGCCACTGGCGCCCCTGGCACAGCTTCACCCCATCCTGTTGGAGAAACCCAAGTGTGTCCCTGCAGACCAGCAGCCATTCCCCAGCTGGTGCCTTTGCCACCAGGAATTTCCCTGGGCAAAGGACAGGAGGATTCAACCATCATGTGGCGGTGGGTGGCATGGCCGGGAGGTTGTCCCTCATGTCACTGTGCCACGTGTGCTGTCTCGCTCACACAGCTGCCCCGAATAGTGTCACCATCTGGTTCCAGCTGCCCAGGGACACAGGGTCCTTCCCAGCCCCTTCTGTGATTACAAAAAGTGAATTCAGACGTCAACTCAACCTAACTCAGCCTTCCTTTATCCCCTTTTCCTTTTTTTTTTTTTTTTTAATAATTCAGGTTTGTCTCTTAGAAAAGAGAAAGGGAGATAATGTCTGCAGAGCATTTAATCTTCTGCCCAAAGAATAGCAGAGAGCAAATTAGGATCTACTCCAATTAATTTGCCTTGATGGGCAAAATCTGGAGACCGGCCATATCTGGGAATTAAGAACAAAAGCGGGGAGTGTAAAGTAGGTCGTCGGAGTTTCATAACCGCAGCAATGGGTTTTCACAGCACGACGGGTGCTCAGAGGCGCCCAGTGTCGGTGGCCACCGGTCCCTGTCCCTCCCTTCAGCTGCCACAGCTGTCAGCCTGGGCAGTTGGTTTAAGACACCGGCCAGCATGTGGGGAGCCAGCTCTTTGTTTTGGGGGCAGGAATGAGGATGTTGTCCCTTCCCACAGCGGGACACAGATGCAGGACTGTCCCAAATACTTGCAGCAAACCCTTGAACCCAATGCGGGACAGACACCATCTGCTTGTCCCAATTCAGAGCACCTGGTGAGCTTTCCGGGGGGTCAACATGCCTGTCCTTGCCTTGAGGGCACCTCCTTGAGGGAGGACTAGGGGTGACACAGTGACAGTGCGTTTAGAGTACTGCTTTGCTATTGACCCTTGCCCCATGGGGTGCCACTAAGCAGCAGCATCCCACACATCCAAGCCCAGTGTCCCCAGCCCCATCTCCCCACAGCTGTCAGTGTCAGCAGGCTGTGCGGTGACATACTCTGGTGTCATGTATGGTGACGCCTTCCAGCTGCAGGACGTGTGTGATAGCACAGCCAAGGGTGTGGGCCGTGTGCAGTGACATGCGCTGGTATGTGCAGGACACATGGTGACATTGCCAAGGGTGTGGGACACTTGTGGGACATCTTTCTGTGTGCATGTTTGGTGCGTGTTTGCGGATCTTCCCAAGCACTCCCCAGCTCGGAGCTGGATCGAAGTGGCGTGGTTTGGTACACGCTGGTGCCACCATTATGGTGATGGCCTGGCAGAGCACCACTTGGCTGGCCCTCCAGATCCCTAGCCACCTGCTGCCACCCCACTGGAGGACAAAGGGGAGCAGTCACAGTGACAAACACCCCCCCAGCCCTGCGGAGGTGCCGGCGGGGTGATGGGCACTGGACCCATCCAGTGTTTATCCTCTTAGCCACCCTGTGGGGATTCAGCACTAATTCACCCTTAAACACAGGATTGTCAGGAACTGGAAAGGAAAGAATCGGCGGATTATCCCCCCAGCACCAGCGTTAAACATGGGGAGCGGCAGCTGCCGGCCAAGAGAGCTAGGACGGTGTTGTGTCCCGTGGGGGTCCCCACCCTGGGTTGGGTGACATTCCCCAGCAGAGGCTGCCAGTGACCCGTCCCCACTCATCCCCACGCAACCTTTTGTGCCCCCTCCCAGGCAAGCTCTAGACTGGCTGATGAAATAAGCAGCGTGAAATAAATACGGGGTCCTCCTGTAAAGCTCATGGATCAGCAGCGACTGCCCAGCGCCTGGGATGAGCCACGATACAACAATCCCTGCAGCGTCTCCTGGCCACAGGGCAGCCGTGGTGACATCCCAGGGGTTGCGGATCACATGTTTAAGTGACCAGACCACGTAGGAAGAGGTTCTGCAATGAAAAGTAATAATTTTCCCCGGCTCGATGAGGACAGCAACAATGAAAATTCTTGCACACTGAAGGCTTCCAGGCACGGGCCGGTGTTCAAACACCTCCCAAGACCAAACCCACCACCGTGCTCTGTCACCGGCCATGGGGAAGTTTTTGGGACAGCCTTGAAGTCACCCCAGGAGTCAAAGACATGGCAGCAACTCACTATTCACAGTGCAGAGCTGCTTTTCTCATCACTCCTGCTCGCAGCTGAGCCTTGCACAGCAGACGGGGCTGTCGCAGGCCCAGGACATGGTGACACTTCAGCCGGAGGATTTTGGCTGTTGAGTGCTGTTGCTTTTACTGAATGGGACAGTGTCTCAAGTTAAAGCCAGATCTACTCACTGTCATGGAGCCGCAGATCTGTGCAACAGATGGGGTGGCCCATTTGCAATTTTAATGTCCCTTTAGGTGATGGACAAGGGGAGGTGGCTCCTCCATGGAGAGAGGGGAGGTTGTCACCTCATCAATCTGCATCTAAGGGAACTGGTTTGCCACAATGAGTTTTAGCATGCTAGGAAAAAAACCTGAAGTTTGCAGCGTAACAGTAACAGGGGTGGGAATAAGAATGTCTTCCACCGATAGACATAAGTTTAATCAAGTTAAACTCCTTCTTGGTTTAATTTCAACAAGTCCTACTTGGACCTGGATGAGAGCTTCAGTTCCTTGGTTTTTCACCTATATAATCTCAGCTAAAGCACCCATCTCCTTCATTATCATTAATAGGACTGAATATAGCAGGATCAAAATACAAGTGATGGAAAACAGGATTTCATTCAGAAAATTGTCTGATGCTGCTGGAGTTGCTAATCAGTGGACAAGCTATCCATGTTTTCCTAAATAAACCATTTGAGCCATGTCTAAAGGGAATGTCCTTTATGCCTGGCCTTGAAAAGCAGCTGCCAGGTGATGGCAGGGTGGTGGGAATCCCCAGTACTGCCCTCCCTGATGCTATTAGGGTCCCATGGGCTGCCTGGTGTGGCTGCAGGGGATGCAACGGGGTCGCAGAGCCGCAGACCCCCCTGATGACCCTCCCTGGGGGCTGGTCCAGGCAGCATCTCTCCTCCGGTCCCCGGAGCAAACCTGGAGCTTGGGAAGGGCGTGAGGGGCATCCCACGGCAGAGAGGCAGGAGAAATGTAAAAGTGTCTTTTAATATAAATATAAATCCATCTGAAGGGCTCCAGGAGGGGACCGTGCCCTGCCAGGGATGCCCAGTGGGCTCGGTGGGGACCATGGGCGCCAGTGCCTGGGGACCACGGGGCATCGGCCGGGCACCCCGCGGGCGGGCAGGGCTAGAGCCGCGGCAGCAGCAGCGGCAGGGCCAGCAGGGCCAGCAGCCGGGGCCGCGGGGGGGTGGCTGAGCCGCGCAGCGTGGCCTGGTTGGTTTCGGCAGCCGGCGAGCCGCGGGCGCTGGCCAGGCGTCCCCGGGCACTGCACAGCTCCTGCAGGTTCCCCTGGAACTGGATCTTGCGGGATTCCTGGCGCAGTGATTCCCAGATGGCGGCCGCTTCCTCGGGGCAGTTCGACAGCACCTCGGTGGCGCAGGCATGGAAGTCGTCCCAGGACCTGGGGAGAACAGTAGGAGTGAGGGGGACTGCTGGTGGCCATCCCGGCAGCTCCCCCAGGGACGGGGACACTCACTTGCAGATGGTGTCCAGCTCCTGCGCCTCCTCGCCGCCCTCCTCCCTCTGCTGCCTGACACTCTCGGCCATGCTGTCCCCCAGGCTGATGAGGCAGCTGGCAAAGCCCTTGTAGATGGTGTCACACTGCCATGCCATGCTGACGGGCTCCTGGCTCGCAGCTGCGGGGGAGAAACAGAGCTGAGCCCTCACGGACCCCCCGACAGCCATCAGGGGCAGGTGTCACCAGGCAGGAGTGACACTGGGTTCCAAAATGTGGCGAGGGATTGACACCCCCTTCCACATCCCACTAGAGCCCCCAACATCCTCTCCCCTGGGACTCAGAGTGAACTCCTGGCCCGGGAGTCCAACATGGCACAATGTGATGACCCCGCAAGCAATGCTGCCCTTAGCTGCAGGGACAAGCGGTGTGCCGGCCGCTTCACCTCGAGCCTCCCGGGCGCTCCCCAGAGCCATCTGTCTCGGCTTTTATCCCCTAACAGCAAAGATTAATTTGTGACTACAACAGAAAAAAAAAAATCCAAACAAAAGCAAAGACTCGACAAACTGGAGGCCCTGCAATGCGAGGGAAGGGGAAGGAGGAAAGGGAAAGGGGGAAGGAGGAAGATGAGGGGGAAAAGGGAAGAGAAAAGGAAAGGAAAAAGGGAAGGCGAAGGAAAAGGAAAAGGAAAAGGAAAAGGAAAAGGAAAAGGAAAAGGAAAAGGGGATGGAAAAGCAGAAAAGGAAGAGGCACACGTGCAACTCCAGCTGCTTCACCCTGGGAATCCCCAGTTCCCTGCTCTACTCCACAAGGGATGGGTGACAGGGTGTGTTAGGGATCACTACAAGGGCCATCCATGGCCAGCGGCAATCCCAGAAAGAGTTGGTGTGTGGCTGGATCACAGGGAAATACTGTGTGGTTGACTGGGCTCAGCCCCAGGGGTCCTGCAGGGCATGTCACAGGAGCTGCAAGATTTTTGGGATGCTAAAAAAGCATGAGGACTGTCCTGGAGGGGTCCCCTGCAGGAAGAAGCCCTCAGAAGCAGTTGCCGAGGCAGCCAGGATGTCTCCAGGGAGCTGTGTGCCACGCCACTGGCATCCCATGCCTGTGCCCCTGGAACAAGGCCTTGAGTAAAGTGGCTTTGGCCAAGACTAACAACAGGGCAAGCCTCAAACCTCAGCCCATCATGGAGCACGGTGGGTGTTCGTGACAAGAAATGCCTTGACCATATCACCGAGGAAAGTCTTGAATTGATGTCAGCCACGTGGGTCACAAATACTGCAGGTATCAATGGAGAAAGCTGTATTCGTTGCTCCTCTTTTGACCCAGCCAGGCAACAAGCATATGCCCAGTCAGCCCATGGGCACGTTCACTGGTCACAACAGCAGATGCTTTCCCTCAGCTGGCTGGTCCCTGCCACAGGCTGATTTTCCACCTCACGGGCTGCTCCAGCGCCCAGTGTGAGCCCTCCGCTCTGCCCAGCTCCCTTGGTGTGAGCCTGAGCAGGGCAGGCAGGGAGGAGAAGCCAGGAGAGCAAATCACCTCTGCTAGCCCACCACAAACCCAGGTGAGAAAAGCCTGTCCCTGGCTCTGGCAGAGCAAGAGCCCCGAGGAAAACGCAGGGAGGGAGTTTCCAGGGTGCTGCACAGCATCGCTGGCTCCAAGTGAGCAGGGATGCAGCCGTCCTGCTTCTGGGGAAGAGCCTGAACCACCCACACTCCAAGCCTGAAAACTATCCCAGGCTGGTGGTCTCTGTCCTCCACCCTCTGTGCAGCACCAGACCAGATTAGCCCCCAGGCTCCTGCATCTCTCTTTGGGGCAGAGATGTCGCTGGACAGCACTGTGCCCAGAGCCGGATGGTGTCTTCTCTTGGCTCCAGGAGCAGAACGTGGAGGTGGCACATCGGTGGTGACAAGATGCAGGATCGACCGTTCCCCAGCGGGAACCCTCCAAGCCCCAGGTGAGGAAGGGCAGGCAGGGGGTCGGCGGGCAGGGCTGAGAGGGCAGCGCTCCGGGCTGGAGAGCCGGACCCGAGGGCCATCCCAGCCGGGGCAGAGGGACCCGCGGGCAGTGCTGCGAAGCCTCTTTCCTCCTTGCCCAGCACTGCAGGACGGGGTGATGATGGATCGCCGAGCCTCGGGGCAACCGGGCACCCCACTCCCCGCAGCTAGAGAGCGATGAAGCTGGAGGTCCCGCTCCCACCCGCCAACCTCCCCCACTCCCCGCGGGGACAGCCCGGGGATGCCCGACCCGCAGCCCCCGGCACGGAGCGGCTCCCGGGGTCCCGTTTCCCCGGCCGCCCCGGCGACACTCACCGAGGTGCAGGAGCAGCGGCCACACGACGCCCAGCAGCCGCCAGCAGCCGCAGCCCATGATGCGGACCCCGCCGCCGTGTGCTCCGTGTGCTCCGCCGCCAGCGGCAGCCCCGGCCCCGCCGCACCGCCCCCAGCCCCACCCCGGGCCCCCGCCACTCCCAGCCCCGGCTGAGCCCTCCCTGCCCGCCCCCGCGGCTGCTGGAGGAGCCCCGGAGCTGAACCCCAAACCGCGCAGCGCCGGGGGAAACAGCAGCAAGAGAGGCTTTTGCTGTGAAAAGAATTAGAGCAAAACCACCCCAGCTCTTCCAGGATGGAAAAGTGATACACTTGCCTGGACTCAGCCAGGAAAAAAAGCAGAGACTCAGGGGAAGATCTGGGAAAAGAGAGGATCCCAGCTCCTTGTCTGAGGCTCCAGCCCACAGACCATTCCACCAATAGGTTTAATGTGCTCCAGGTCTGGTTCCAAAGGCTACGTAGTCTTCCCTCCATGGTACAACAGACACAAGTCCCTACATTTTTTCTCAAAAAGTTTATTGAATTGTTCTTAATGTTATTTCAAAAAAAAAAAAAATTCAAAATTTAGATAAAAAGAAAAACCCTGGTGTAAAATCAAAACTAACATCTGAACCATGGGCATGCTCTGATACACAACAGAACCGATGGCCCCAGGGGTGGCACAGCTTGTGCTGCCTGACCATCCCCACCCAGAGCCCCTCCTCGGGTCACTCCAGTGGCACCTACACACTCCCTGCCTGCCCAAAACTGCCTGCATCCCGTAGAACAGGCTGGGCATTGTGCAGAGCAGATTTGAAGTTAATGAACCCCCTTCTCCCTGCTCAGCCAACATCCTCCCAGCTACTCACCCCACCAGGGGTGACTCTGAGTCCTTGACTAAGGTACAGGTACTAGTTTCTGGTCAACAAAGAGCATGTGTCCCTGGCAGCCCCCTTGCTCGGGGCTCAGCACACACCTCCCTTCTCCTCTGCTCACAGCAGCAGAATCTGAACTAAAAGGGTAAGAAATCCACGAGCTTCTGCTGAATGCGGCCTGGACTGCCAGCCAGGCCTCAGGGACGGATGGGCAGGTGAAGAAGAGACTTAACTCTCTCAAAAAGAGGCTATTTAGGAAAAACAAGCCAAGTGAGCGTTCAGTGACTATTTGGAACTATACACAGATGGCGTTTGCCTTAGAGACATCACACATATGTTGATAGATTTCCTGGCAAGAGCTCTTAACACAAGCCATACGTGGTTAGTAACTACTGGATCTGCTGGGTGGGCTTCCACGGAGCAACCCACAAGACAGCCAGGTCCTCCTAGGACATGCCGGGGGTGACCAGGCCCTGGAGCATGATCATGAGGCGACGGGCAGGCTTGCTCAGCGTGTTGTGGGGTTCCACCTGGAGGAACTGGAAGAGCTTCTGCCGCACCTGGTTCATGACTGACCCCATGTGGTCTCGGGTGATGGGGTCACTGTGGTCCAGGTGCATCACTGCTTCCTCCAAGTAACTGAAGGAGAGAGATCAGGGTTAGAACCAAACCCAGCCTGCAATCCCAATCTGATTCAGTTCATTTTAGCACCGAAAGTGCATGATTCTGCTCCCCCACCCACCCAAACTCACTGCAGTATGTTCAACCATCAGAAAATAAATGTTACTGACTCACAGCAGAGCCCACCGCTCCCTTCTTCAACACATAAGGGCAGCCCCCAACCTGTGCAACACAGCCTGGCTGCGTGGAGCAAGAGGCCCAGCAACCAGCCAGAGCTCCCTGCAGAGCTGGAGGTGGCATTTGGCCACAGGCCACGCCTGGTCACAGCTCTGTAGATATTTTCTTTGATGCCTTTTTAGCATAAGCAGAATTAGTTAATTATTAGACAGTAAAAATGCTCAGCAGTGAGGCTTACTTCACATAGGGATGTATTTAAGGTCTCCCCTCACCTATGCAGGAAGGGGTGGGGGAAGAGGAAGAATTTTACCAACAAGCTGTTCTGAAATTCAGACCATCCACAGACTTTCAAACCGCAGCCTGAGCACTGCAACATGCTCACTGCAAATGGTTTTCACTAAAAGACCAGCTTGAACTTAATAGCAGCAACTTTAACTCAGGTTACCAGCTCATCTGTAACTTAAAGCTCTTTTTCAGTTTTGCTAGCTTGTTTTATCCCTATTGTTGAGTTAAAAACTCAATTCAAGTAATTTTCCATCCAAGCCACAGTCAAAACCTGCAGGTACCTAACAAGTTAGTTTTTTAGGGCAGATAAAGGGTTTAGACTCACTCGCTAAAAATGTTCACGGCAACTATCAGCACAGTCACTATTTTGTCACAGGAGCTTTGCTCAGAACATTGAACCCATTACTTCCAGTAGCTCCTGCTGCCACCTCCCACTGAACCTGTCTGGAGTCACGATGAGAAATTGCCGAAACAAAGTCCAGTGACAAGTTAAGAACAGAGGACAGAGCGCATTTGCTTGGGAAACATTGCATCGGGAAACACTGTCCCTCCTTCTGCTTCCACAGTGGAACTGTTCCTTGGCTTGAGGAGATTGCCGCACAGACCACAAACATTTACAGACTACAATCTAGGAGGTAACAGCACCTATAGCTGGGTACCCCTTCTACTACAACCTCTGGGCAGCAAAGCTTACCGTGGCAATGCCTACATCTTTTTCCAAGTCACTAGCGGTTGTTTGCAAGCCAGTAACAGGCTACAGAAGCTCCAACCTTCATCAAAGCACCACATTCCACTTCCAGGCAGTGAATTTAAAGCCAGAGCTTGGAACAGGTCTGCACACTTTCAGACCTGGTGCTCTGATCATACTCACTTCAACTTCAGTTCTGTACGAGTACCCAGATCCGAGGAGAGCTGCTGAATGAGAGAGAGCAGCACAGGCTGGGACAGCGGGCACGGATGCTGCCCAAATACTTGCTGGGTATCCACGGTCTCGCAGACATACAGCACCAGGTTGAGATCAGCTGCTGTTAGAGCCTGCAAAGAAGATACATCCAGAAATGCAGAGGACACAACAGCAGGTGAGGGACATGGGACAGAGCCGCCTTGGGGCAGCTCAACAGCCTACTCTGGGAGTCAAAGTCTCTGTAAACCCTGCTGTGCCTGCAAGCAGGACTGTGTTTAGGCTCAGTTTATGCTTAGAGGACACCTGTTCTAAGCTGAACAGACCACAACCAGATAGAGGGGAGCAGGTTACAGGTGGCAGCACGGAGCACGGCCATGCTTGCATCCCCCCCCAGCCCACTGGGACAGCACTGCTGTTATTCCCAGAGGAGTTTGTCTGCAGCAGCTCAAATGGATCTGCCTATGTATTCAAAGACAAAGGCAAGGTCAGGCCCCAGCTGGTAGATCTGCCTGGAGAGGCTTATGAAGCTGTTTCTCTTCGGGGGTGCACCACGTGCCACCGCTGATGGCAAAACGCTCTGGTTTACTGGAGCGGTGACATTGTCCTGACAGGGCAGCGGCAAGGAAATCATGGGACTTGCACAGCTCTGGCTCGACCTGCATGAGAGTCCAGCTGCATCCCTGGGGCAGTGAGCTGCCACAGGTCTTCTCAAGCAACTCCTGTGTGAGTTGTAGGATTATGTCCCCAGCTCAAAGAGCACCTTTTCCCCCCACTCCACTCCCCAACAAGCAGCGCTGCACACTACCAGGCAGCCTCGGTACCTGCTGGAAAGCTTGGTTGAGGTGTCCCTGCTGGAGCAGCTGAAGGATGTGAGTTTGCTGTGACTGGAAATCCAAGTGAGTGGAGGGGATTGGAGTCCCGGCTGCAGAGCGCATTGCCTGGACGATGCTCGAGGTGACAGCTGCTTGCTGCTCCTTCATGGCCAGGCTCACTTCTCCTTTAATGACTCTCTGCACCTGGGCCAAAATAGACTCCTGCAAGCTAAAAAAAGGAAAAAAAAAAAAAAAAAGCACAACAAATGGGCATCTCTGAAAATCAGGAGCTGAAGAAAAACATTGCACAAAGCTTGTACCAGTGAGAATGCACAGGCTTGCTTGCTTATTGCACTGTGGCTACCAAAGAGTTAATACAAATTGCTCTGAGACACAGGCACAAGAAATATGCTGCGTGAGGTAGCTCTGTGGCCAACAACAACATGTCCCAGGGTGCATGTGGAAGACATTGGGTTTCTGTGTGGGAAAGTGCGGGAACTAAGTCTCTCATTGTACAGCATTTAAAGTCTTTAATGTCTCTGGCTTACTAGCCTGGGTACTGAGCTTGAGGTTCAGCCCTGAATGGGCCCAGTTTTCTACATCGGATCTGTTAGATGCAGTTCCCTTGCCTGCAAATGACACCTTTAGTATGAGAACAAGTTTCCACTGAGCTGCTGACTTCTCCACACAAGATCAGTTAATAGCGTAGGCTCTGCTGTTGTGTGTTATACCTTTTCCCTCCATGGGATGGATCTTCCCCATTTATAAAGGGTAAAAAGCATCCAACTTGCTCTACCACAGGCGGAACAGCAGGACTTCCCTGGGAGCACACACGGCCCGTGCAATGAGACCAGAATTTAGACTGGTAGCATTCCTGGCAAGTCTGCTCTGCACCAAAGACCCTAATGGGCTCTTACATACGTTCTACTGGCTTAAAATAGACAGGGGCACTCTGCCCTACAGGTGACCACTGACCAGCCTGGCAACCTGCCACCTGCAACCTGCCTTCATGGTGCGAACATACTGAAGACACCACCATCTTGAAACCAGAATGGCCAAGGACAAACTGTTGCAGAGCAGCTGGGAGGACAGAGTAGCTTGCAGAAACTGTTGGTGTGCCAGTGGACACAGAGTAAAGAAGAAAAGCTCTCAAAGACCAGAAGAATATTTCAGAACAGGAAGGCTAGTGAGAATTGAGTGAGCTTTTGGGCTGCCTTAGGTCCTTCTGCCCTGCAACATGCACACAGGACTCTGTGAAAAGCAGGCCCTGAGCTCCCACACGCAGCAGCGATACACCTGGTTGTTAGAAACCTTCTGTGGTCTTTCATTTTGTGCCCTACAGGGCAAGTCACACCAGCCCACAAGCTTTGTCCTACTGTGCGCAGAGCCAACAAGCAGCCCTACAGCAGCAAATGGCTTGTTCCACAACAAGCAGGGAGAGGTTTTTGTTACACACGTATGCCTCCCACTGACATCTCTCTCCACAAGCCCAGCTGCCAACTTACTTGCCCACGATAATATGCAGCTGGTGCTGCACCTCAGCATGGACGCTGGCTGCGATGGTGGAAGCCAGCTGCTCGGTGGTGCTCTGGAAGGTGCTGATGAGCTGTCGAAGCTGATTCAGCAGCGGGTCCCGGGCCTCCTGTTCCCGTACCTTCTTGTTCTTCAAGTGATTCTCAAGCTGCTGGATATCTGCAACAACGAGAAAGGAGGATGTTTGCGCCATTGGTACCCGCAGAGAGAAATTCAGCTGACAGGCTCTACGTGTTCTCCAGAAGAATAGTTTACTGAGCCAGCATACGAGTGCAGGAGAAAGTGAAGAATACACAAGCCTTGTTTTGACTGTGTTACACTAACCTAGGAACCCTGCTTTCAGCCTCCCCATCACGCAGGATTACATGACACAGCAACAAAACCATGAGCTCTCTTGCAACAGACATTTACAGGTGCTGTTTGTTCAGGGCAAGATAAAGGTGGGAATGAGGGTACTTTATTTCATAAACAGTGTCAGTTGTGATCTGCATTAGTGATGAGTTCAATGCCAATGAAGAAACAGAAGGAAGATTTCTGGGGAAAAACAAAAGTCTGCAGAGGTCAAAAATCTGTATTTAAAAATATTTTATGAACCTAAGAAAAGTCCCACTTGTTGTCAGCCACTAATGCAGAGAAAACTTGGAGAAAACCTACTCACATTCCTGTGTGCCCTGCTTGAAGGTGTCATTGATTTGCTGGAACATGGACTGGCAGCTCTTCTCAAAGGCCGGCAACACGACGCTCTGAAACGCTTCCCTGTAAGCTGACTGGATCGGCCCCTGCAGGGTATCGGCCGTTGCTCTCACAACACTATCTGTAAGGTTCTTCCAAGCACACACAGAACAGATTCCAGAAAATTAACAACAGCCTGCTGCAGGACAAAAATGTGAACAAACACTGTAGGTCCCTGCAACACACCCACACCAGATAAGGACAGCCCAGTGTTAGAAGCCCAAGTCTTTCTGCTGACCAGGCTGCACTGTGACTCCAGGGGTCAGAGCACCCGCTTGGTGAAGGGCTGCCCGAGAGCTTCACCACTGCCCTGGAGTTCAGCTGCAGAGCAAGGGAAGGCAGCACAGACAAGCAAAGCTTCTTTCCCCTTCCCCAGCTTCCCTCCCACAACCCACTGTGCCCCTTGCCAAGGCAACAAGCTTCTCCCCCTAAACAATGTAGAAATGGAGAACAGAGTGCAGCACAGAAGAGCCAGTCAAACTTTGATCACTTGGCTGATTGAGCGGGCCCTAAAAACCACTGCTGTAGTGAGAGTCTCTGCTCTAGTAGAAAATGAACAACTTGGTAAATGAAGGAAAGGGCTAATGAGGCAAAGCAGGCAGCGGAGTACACAAGCAGCTCACTCTCCTGATGAAATCAGAAAAGAGCTTTAACCGCTGGCAGCTAAACTGACCTTACATGGAGATATAGGTGAGGAGGTATGAGGAGCCACTGCTCAAGCAGGTGACAATTCAGTGTCCCCAGGAAAAGCTACAGGCTGGTTCTCCTTACCTTTGATTTCACTAGCTTGGTGATACTCTCTTTCAGTGTCCCCTCAACAGCAGTGAGCTTGGCAGTAATAGTGTTACTTAGCTGGCCAGCGACAGGGTCCATGCTCTTGGAAATGCCTAGGCACAACACAAACACAAAGTTGCAGCTTTAACCCTAGAGTCACACTTCAAAAGCCAAAAAAGAAGATGGAGTCAAGCTCTTCTTGGATAGGACACAGCAAGAGACAACAGTCACAAGCTCTGGCTTGGAAAGCTAAGGCTGGACATTAGGAGAAACTTTTTGCCAGGAAGGTGATACAGCTCTGGAAGTCACCAGAGAGGCTGTGGAATCTCAGCTTTGAACGTTTTCAGGACTTGCCCAAAGTCATATCTGAACTGATCTAGAACAGTGGGCAGCCCTGCCTCAAGCAGAATGGTGGACACTAATGGCTGCACAATGCTTTCCCACCAGCATTTCTTTGAAAATTTCCTTACACGGATGGTACCCATGAACCAAGGAAGGGCAAAGACAAGTTTAAATTTGCTCCAGTCAGGTCTAAATATTTCCAAACTCACTAGAGTCTTTTGCCTTCATCCACCAAACAGACCACAGGAGCTTTATGGATTACGATGGGAGGTCAGACCACGCTCTCTAGACAGGCATCCCCTCTGGGAGCCTCACACTCCTTCCCAACCACAACTCCTCACCTTACAGTGAGGCCCACAGCAGTTTAAAGTGCAATGAGTAGTCTTCACATAACCTAACTCCTACTTCATACAGTGCCAACACTGTATGCTTTCAATCCCCACAGGGATAACTGTAGAGATCCACCTTCAAAACCGAGGTAGCACCACTCACACTGGGGTACGGTCTTCTTCATCTCCTCGCGAACGGTCCTCTCCAGGCGGTTACAGACAGCAGTGGAAAGGGACTGAGAGAGCTGCTGAGACAGATGCTCCTGGAGCTGCCCATTGCGCTGCTGCCCTTCCGTCAGTGCTCGGTCTAGCCTCCTCTCTAATGAGAACGTGTTAAGGAGCACAAACAACGCATTTCCTCTCTACCCTCAACACTGCTGTCCACAAAGATGGACACTAGCCTCATCGACAGAGGCTCAGTGAGAGCAAATCTGCAGCTCTGGTGAAAGAGAAGTCTATATAGAGTTGCTGATGTGTTTCTGTAAACAACAGCATGCTCTTAAACAAACAATCAGGGTGAGGGCACGACAGAAAAGCCAAACAGCTAAAAAAAGCCTTGCAATAGTGCTCCCTGCATATTTTGGGTTAACTTAGCTGTCCCGTAGGCAGCGCAGCCCCACACAGCCGCTCCTTGTTCCTCTGCAGCAGGATGGGGGAGAGAACAGGAAAGGTAAAAGTGAGAAAGCTCACAGGTTGAGATAAAGACAGTCTAACAGGTAAAGCAAAAGCTGCACATGTGAGCCAAGCAAAACAAGGAATTAATTTCCTACTTCCCACCGGCAAGCAGGTGTTCTGCGGTCCCCGAGAGAGCAGGGCTCCATCACGCCTAATGGTGACTCGGGGAAAAAACGTGGCATCACTCCGAATGTCCCCTTCCTCCTCCTTTCCCTCAGCTGCTACTGCCAAGCCAAACATCACACAGTGTGGGACATGCCTTTGGTCAGTCAGGGTCAGCTGTCCCAGCTGCGTCTCTTCCTTACTTCTTGCCCACCCCCAGCCCACTCGCTGGTGGAACAGCATGAGACACAGAGAAGGCCTTGACAGGGTTTAGCAATAGCAAAACCATCAGAGTTATCAACCTTGTTTTGGTCACAAATCCAAAACATACCACCATACGAGCTGCTATGCAGAAAATTAACTCTATCCCAGCCAAAACTACTACAGAAACCAAGAAGCCTAACAGCCATAAAAAGCAAATTGGTAAAAACATTTCTAGAGGATGGATTTGGTGGACATAAGAGATATACTGCATGGGAGCAAACCCACGCTTAATAAAAGCTAGTCATACCTCATGAAGCAACCAAGCTGTCTAAAGGAGCCAACACACAAACACTGAGATGCACGTGCATCTTCAAAAACACAAACAACAACAAAAAAACCCCAACAAAACAGTGAAAAGACAATTCAACTGCTGACAAAATTCAATGCAGATATGAAGTTGTGCAGGTAGGGAAATTTATACTAATACTACAACATAGCTCTAGACTCTGAACTTCAGTAGAAAGCTACCTGACTTATGTATGAAAGCATCAGCCAAAAAGAAAAATCCAAGACTAATTAACAGAGAAAACACAAATAATTGTCATCTCAGAAGAGTGGTTTCAGACATGAAACAGGATAGAGCTGCTCAGTTAGGGGAACATCACCAAATTCAGCGCAGCAAAAAATAGACAGGAACTGACTACTCACACTACAATAAAAATAACTGGATACCAGGTTTGAAAGCACCAAAATAAAGTACTTTTCAGACAACACATAAAGGACCTGACAGCCTCCAGATGTGTATATGGGTACAGACAAGATAATTCTCTGTTCAGCCATGCAGTATGGCAGCCAGATGCTATTTCTGGTGCAAGTACCCACTTGCCTTAAGGAGCAACAGTAGGAAAGGACTGTCCCACAATCACTCTTGTGCAACTGACCACTGCCTGATATAGGATAAAGCGCTCGGTGCACCTCTAGTCTACTGCAGCACTTATGGTCTTAATGGTTAACTAGAAGACATAGTGGCATGGAGAAAGTATCAGTTGTTCTCTGTTTTATTTCTGTATTTCTTGCCCTTAGAAAGGCACCAAGAGGAACTGAAACAGTCACATTGAAGCCAGGCAATTTCACTGTACCTATGGCCCATGCCACCAAGGTCCCTGAACTTTCTCAGCTTTCTTCACATCTCTAGTCTGCCTCGCAACCTTCAACCCCTTTACTCCCATGTAACATTTGCAAACAAGGATACGCTCTTGCTCCTGCTGGGAGTCGATCACCCTCTCCACGTGGCCCATCAGGGAGCTCTGGATGGCATCCAGGTGATCCGTGAGTCTCTGCAGCAGCTCCATCTGGTTCTGACGCAGCTCGGAGAGCTCCCGCTGTTGGCTCCTCAATATGCACATCAGCTCATCCTGGAACTCTGGTGTCATCTGTGTGTGAAGACAAGCATTCACTTCTAACAGGACTGGAGGTCACTCAAGCTTTCTGCTAGATTTTAAGTCAATCCCTCTGCCTAGGACTGAAGCGCAACATGAAGCAGAAAACAGGGCCAGCTTAATGCCCATTTCTAAGACATCCATCCCAAGGAATAAACAGACAAGGTAAGGTACATGAAGTTCCCACATGGAATTCATAAATGGTTCCTTAGAATATCCTCAACTGTTTACATTCAAGACCCTCTTCAAAGTTCTGGTATCTAAAACAAAAGAAGATAACAGATCCTACTCACTTTTGGCCAGGTACTGAGAGAGAATGTTTAGGCCTCTGAATGCAAATACTGACCTCAAACAAATATGAAGAGAGCTGTGCTGTCCACAGAGTAAGAAGGAGGTTCCCTAGAGCACTTTTTCAGATCTTTCACTGATTTATGAATAACCTAACAACTGGAGAAATATACATCTATAGTTCATTGTCTCTTCACCTGCTGAAAATATCTAAAGGAGGAACCGACTCAAGGGCACTTTAAGAAGTGTACGCAACTCGGCTTGAGAGCATTTTCTGCCAGATAAAAAGGTACTATCAACAGGGACAAGAAATTCCAATAGGCCAGTCCCACTGTGACCCTTACTTTGCTGGGAACACCCTATTCTGCTGCAGACACACACGAGTCATATCAGCAGGGAAGAGGAAATGAGCGGTAGCGTCTTGGCTGACACAGGGCTCACGAAAACCCAGAAATGTACAACGACACGCAAAGGCGAGAAGGAAGCCACCAGTCTGAACAGCACCGAGCAGCTCCTTCTCTGCTGCATAAGTCAGAGAACAGAGCAAAGCTGAGCCCAAGCGCAGCCGCTTCTCAGCCTGCTCGGGCACAGCAGGGGCCCACGGCACTCCAAGAACTGGGGTGAACTTTCTCTCAGGTCTTCAGTGAGACAGTAAATAGAGCTGAAGCATCACACCCTTGGGACAGACTGCAGAGCAGCTCTGACTCACCTGGTTGTTAGATGATCTTGGCGACTGGTTCACGTCCCTGGAAACAAAAAAAAAGTAGTATTCCAATTATGTCAATTAATTGCTCTTATTATCCAAGTCTTCTGCCAAAACAGATCACACATTTTATGTTTGCTTTAGGTTTTACACTCCAGCGCATATGTCTGTTTTGCCTATTAGAACACGAAGGGCGAGGGGATGGTGATGAAATCCCAGTCCTTGCAGCACTGTGACTCCATCATCTGCACTATCCGCAGGCCCCAAGTTCCTTACACCCTCGTCCCTTCGAAAAGAGGAGATTTGAAACAAGTCTTAATAAGAACTGTTACAAAGATCAATGCGCACTGATTATTCAGTTTTGTCCAAATTCAAAGGCAGGGACAGCTTTGTTAAACCACTTTCAAAGGTGTCCTGACATTTTACAAAGGAAAAACAACTACCCATTTGTTAAATACAGAATCTAGAATGATTCCAGCTCTTAAGGTGAAGAAAATAGTGATGCATTCCAGCATATACAGCAGAATTAAGAAAAATCACTGAACTGATCCACTAATATTACATGTGTTCATCAGAGTCACAAATTTATGAATATTCAAACACTGTCAGAAGGAAAATACACATTTGTCGTTCCCAGACAGCATCCACTCAGCAACTTTAAAAGGTCTGAGGCAGGAAAAAATGAAAGGTTTTTCTGAGGTTAAGAGTTTCTGGGTGTCACAGTACAGGACCACAGCCAGAAACCTAATGCCATAGCCCATCTTTGTTGTAATCTGCACAGCTAGAGATCCAAATAATGGAGTTATGGGAACACGAGAAAGGGACAGAGAGCCCTGTGCAGAACTTGTGCTGCTCTCCTCACATTAATGCAGACAGGTTAGTCTAATTTGCCACGGGCAGACCTTTCCAGTCATCACTTTTCACTTACAAGACATATGGGCATGTTTAGAAAGACACAAAAGCAGCAAGTGGGTAACAAATGATGGATATCTTTGAACAAGGGCACTGTGCCAGTGTTTAGAAGCCCATTAGAAATGGAGACTATGGTAAGCTGTACTCAAGCATTACAGCTCCAAAGAAACCTTCAGTGAAACTGGCAAATGGAACCAATGTCCCCCCCTCAATGTGAAATTTACCTCCCACACATTCTTCTGATGCCCAGGCTACATTCTGGGTTGAGTCCCAGCTGGAAAGGTAGTGCAGAACCTACTCCCCCACCGCTGCATGGCAGGCAGCATCTGGTACCCAGCAACGTCTTCTGTGGTGTTACTGCCATTTGCAAAATAGGGTGAGGGTTGGGAGGACCTGGCCACAGTCCAGCTCAGACCCTGGTTTTGCTGCTAACAGCAATATCAAGTTATGGCCCTGGAGAGGGAAGGTGTCCCAATTTGATGGGTTGGCCCCACAGCCACCTGGATCCTGGTAAGCCCAGCATACCCGTCATCTTTCTTGCCCTTCCGCTTCAGCTTTGGGGAAGCCCGAGGGGACACCTTGGTTTTCCAGTCCTTCACAGGTAGCCTCTGCGTAGACGCTTTGGCACCAAATCCACCTGATGTAGATGCCAAGCTCGCAACTTCATCATCATGGTCACTGCAAAGGAACAGCAGGGGAAAAGACATCACTTGCAATACTGGACAGCATCAGCCTTCACTAACGGGAGGGGATTCACACTCTGCTCTTCATCCACACACCGGCAGAGTCATACAGCTGAGGACGCCTGCCACCGTGATCCCTAACACAGAGACCTCTACAGAGCTCAGCACATGCTGCTCTATTTTCATCCTGGTCTGCTCAGGCTGAGCTCGAGCACTGCACAGCAAGAGCTGAAGGGTCTCTGCATTAGGTACAACTGTGATCCAGGCAGTGTGGCGGGATGATGCCTGTTCTCGCTGCATAAACACACGAGCACATAAGCCCTAGGACGTGACGCTGACCCCACAGGGGACACAAGCTCAGTATATCCTTACAGCTTTACAGACAGAAAAGCACTCAACACAATGAGTATTGCAGGAACAGAGGAGAATAAGAGCCTAGGAAGTGTGTGATCCTCAGCACCTTGGAGTCTTTCAGCTGCTGACCAGCCATCCAATACAGGCTGCATGTTTTAATCTGAATTAAGTGTGGATTATGAATGAACTCTCAGCAGTCATGCAGGGCTGAGTTGCCAGGCACACGGAATGTGCCCACGGAGCTTTAGGGCGCCGCACGAACGAGCAAAGACATCAAAAGCAAGACACTAACTCCTGAGATACTCTCACTACCTTATTTAAGGCACAGTATTTGGAAACCAGTCCCATAATAGGTCTTCACTGGTAATTAAACCAAGCTTGTCCATGCTCTAAGGAACAGAAGAGTCAAACCATTCCCTGCAGAGAGTAAACTGGACAATGCCCAGAGGCCAATCTTGCAATCAGCTAAAGTCATCAGAACATTACAGAAGCTGGGCTGCACACACACATTAAGTCAGGAGACAAAGCAAAGACATTCACCCCACGCATGATGGCTTGCTGGGGACAGAAGCACGAATGCAGCCTGAACTGAGTCCATGCAGGGCGAGAGAGGGGGCTGAGCACTCGGGTACCTTTGTTCAGCACTAGCATCCTGGCTGTCGTGCTGCAGCAGGTGGTAGCTGTGTCGATGATAGGAAGAGCTCTTGTGCTTCTCTTCAACCTCATCCCTTGGGCTAGAGGAGGCAAAAAAAGAAAATACCATGATGGAAGTCTCCTTCAGCTTGGGTATTTGCTCGCTCCACTCCTCATGGGAGATCCTGATAGAGGTCTAAATCAAACAAAAACCCCACACCTGTGTGCACAGATCCAGAGAGCAGCAGGTGTTGTTGAGAGGTACTAAACACTTAAATTTCTCCATGTGTTTCTCTGGAGACCTTAAGAAAGGAGAAACTACGCTTCAGGCACTAACCAAGGACATAATCCCTCAACAGACATCCATGCAAGACAAGGAAAGCCAGTACTCAGAATGGGCAGTACAGCATACTCCAGTGGATACCATCATCTTGGCTTTAGTTTTCCTCGAAAAACACAGCGCTTCTCAGTTCCTCCAAGTGTCTGAGGAGCACAAAGAGGGAAGGTGTGCCAATTTGATGGGTTGGCTCCACCAGACAGCCAGAGTTTCATAAAGCTTTTGAAAGCAAATTGCATACGACTCTAAACTTTAAACCAACTAGTCTTGCTCTAAAGGAAGGTGTTTGCAGACTCTTGTGGTGCACGCAGCCCTGGCCTAGGTGGACTCTGGAGGTGCCAGCTGCATCTTGCTGTTCCCATCTCACTACAAACCACTAATCACACTAATCCTGTGTGAATCCTAGAACAGCTCCCAGCATAACCGTTTGCTTCTCGGAAGAAGGCATGTGCGATGTTGCTCACTTTTGCACGCCAGCTCCACAGAGACACTGCCATTCACCTCCTGACTTCAGTTATAATGCTAACTGCACAAAGCCAATCACAAAAGAGAGAGATACACAATTAACCTATAATCAAACCTGTCAATTAAGTGCTAATCAAGTCCTTTCAGTAAGAGCATGCAGGAACGCATCACCTGAGGCACAATTTAGCTTGCACTGGTTTTGTTTCCAAACTACAGAAAAAAATCATATTTCAAGTCTCCACTCCAAGGTGAACATGAAGTAAAGCAGACTTTTCACCTTCTTAACAGAGAACCTTTATGCTGCAAGGGGTATGACAGAGCACAAATTGTTAGAACTGGCCTAAGAAGTTCAGGACACAGCATACAAAGACCAGGCACACAGGAAGGTTGAATCATCAAATCCTTTACGGAAAAGGATGGACGGACAACCGTTCCAGTTTATTTGCAACATAAGAGCTTGTCAGCAATTTGACAAGTGCAAAGAAATCACCCTGAGCAAGACAAACCCAAGTGATTACCTGTCTGCCATGCTGTTCCTGGTTTCTCTGGTTATGTCAGGAGCTGCTGGCCATGGCTGACTCACAACACTGTCAGAAGATGCATTTTCCTGAGTTAAAGCAGTCTCCAGTAATGATGGAGCATTCAGTCTGTCCACCTCCACTGGAGGCATGTCCAAAGAGTGGTGGCTGTGCTCTGAATTGTGCCGGTTCCTCGGAGACAGCAAATGCAAGGCCGAGGCAGCGGATGCCATACTGTCTGCGTGATGATTGGGCTCCAGCACCTCCGCAGGGAGCCCAGACGGAGCTGCTGCAAAGCTGCGTTGCAAGGTCTCGGAAGCAATCTCCGGGATGTCTTTGGACATGGCTGTGGAAGCAGAGGAAATGACGTCTGGCGAGCGCTCACGGGTGGGAGAAGCCTGAGGCACCACCAAAGGTTCCACTTCCTGCAGTTCCAGTGCTAGAGAGGAGTTTCCTGGTGCGACCTAAATACAAAAATCAAACAAGAGCCTTCAAGGTAATGTGGAGACGCTCCAAGGACCCCTGGTACCTTACACCAACCACCTCTGGAAACAGCCGGCTGTATCCTTTCCTGATGTGAGCCCTGTGCTCCTTCTCTGTTCAGCAGATGGAGAAGGCCCCAAGACTTGTAAGGGACTCTTAGCTGGGCTAACAACACACTTAAGCCAGTGCTAGTCTGAACACATGTTCAAAAGAAAATATAACACCAGTTCTACCTCCCTGCTCTGCTCCAGGATCCCTTCTCTTTAAGGGAAAAAGTGAGTTTTAACATTTAGTATCTCCTAGACTGATGTTTACCTCACTTTCAAGCTTTGGTCATAATCTATTTTACATCACACCTGGAAAGAAAAATTCAGGAATAGGAAGTGATTGTTTCAGACCCGTAAGACCACCAAGGAAGAAGAAACCTTTCCAGGTAGCACTGCCTACTAACACTAAGGTTGACTATTTCCAACCATTGTGATAGTGTGAGCACAAGCTAGAGCTGCCTCTAGTTTTCAGAGGCACACTGGCTTATGCTGAGGTCAAGCTCCTTTAACACTGGTAAACCTTGCTGCAGATCTGTGCCAGCAGCTGTGTTTTTCAAAGGGCAGATGCTGGCCCTGTTATTATCCAAATAAGTGTAATTTCAGCTTGTGCAGGCCCATACAGAGAGGTTCCTTGCCCCGTGAGGAGAAGGAAGTGAGCAGCATCTGGAGCCTTACTGGAACAGGTGCCTTTGGTGCTAGCTTGTCAGGGAGGCCTGGGATAAGAACTGAGTGGCTCCTAGGACTAGTCTGGAGACTGCTGCTGCTGCTACTCAGCGTGAGGCTGGTGTCCAGCTGCATCTTGGGACTCACAGTCAAGTCTTCTGATGGCCTGCAGAAAATGGAGACACAAGCAAATCAAGCAGGCCAATCTAATTACACAGATTTGCATCAAATACTCAAGGTGAGGAGACAAGATCCTCAGCTCAATGGAGGAACACAACCCAAACTTCACTAGTGTTCTCCAAGCTCTTAGCTCTTTCCACTACCGACACCCCGACACCTAGTACCTGCATCTCCTCGTGCCCATACAGCACAAAAAGAGACGAAGCGGAAACAAAACCCAGAGGGGCATCACATTATCTTAGAATTTAAGGTGTCAATGGGAAAAGGGACTTCTTATGTCTTCAGTTCACACCGTACAGAGTTTAGGGAGAAACAGGACACTATGAGATAGGTCTCTGTCCTTTTACCAGCCCCCAAAACCAAAGTTTCCATCTGTTATGCAATCCAACCCACCGCGACACTAGCAAGATTTCCCTAACAGTCCCAATTACCTCCCTGTTCTTGGTGGCTGCAGCGTTCTCTTACCTGTAAACAACGGCAGCCCTTTGGGAGAAGCATGTAAAGCAACAAAACTGAGATGCAATAAGAGAATCCCTATGAGGCACAAAGGAAACACTCTTGTTGGCCCCTTGGATGACAACAGGCATGCTCCAAGCTGCATTAGAGACGTAAACAGTTGCCCATATAGGGACACCAGGGCTCAGGCCAGTTTCTAATTCTGGTTACAATCTCCTCTACTACAAGATACGCTACAGCTCTGCGCCACCCTGAAGGACAGTATCAGTTCAGCTGCAGAAATGAATATATTATTTAATTTGTGATCTATTTACCTGGGCATAGAGGCATCTGTGACAGAAGTGCTACTCATGGCTGTGACCGCAGTCAGGGAGCTGACGCTGCTGCCTGGAGACACAGCAATCTATAGGAAAATACACAGTGGTTAGGATGTGACAGAAAAGTCCAACAGAAGAACTAGACCCGAGAATGCCGGCTCCAGAATTCCTAAGCAGTCTTTGGCAAAGAGGGAACAGAAAAAAAATAGGTCGAGTTGTATTGCTAGAGTGCTCGGATCTTGGTTGAAGTCAAGCCCAAATACATCCTCATTATGTGAACCACAACCACTTCTACTAAGCAATTGCTTTCACACAAAAAATTACATTCTGCAGGGCTGGGCACCAGATCCCCATTTTGTTCTTCGAGCTAGTGCTCGTCAAGGTCTGTTAGCACTACCGAGGCCAGAGTCTGTAGAAGGTTTAGTCCTGCACTGCTGACAGCTGGAAGTAAAATGCTCCAACACACAAGACGTAGTATTGCTCATAAGCGAGCTGGCTGGCAGTGACGAGCACCAGCGGATACGGCGCCCCCCATCAAGAAACACCTACAGAGATCAAGACCACCAACATAAGCACACAAGTACTCCACTGGGAAAGCCAATCCGGCCAAGCTTCTTGCACTTGACACTGTTCATGGTAGAGAGCAGAGACTGAGCTGAACAACATCTCTCTGCTGCTTTGGGACAACTTTGCTACCCATCCTCAGGCACAAAATTAACTTCTGCACTCAGTAACTTTGCTAGCAACACCAAAACCTTTAGAAGGAGTTTAATTTTTTCTTTGCTCCTCAAGTTGTTGCTGGAGGGGTGCTATCTCATCAGTCTGGTCAGTACTAACTCCATTTCTGTGCTGCCCACCTGCATGCAGGCTCCTCCAGCACACGTGCAAGCTGTGGTGACAACCAGACGTTTCCGCCTCAGGATGTGCGGATGGAATGCTGCTCACAAGCACTCTCCTCCTGTGCAAAGCGTATCAGCATGGCAAATAACTGCTGACAGCCCATTCTGCACAGGAAGGCGGAGAAAACACAAACACCACAGATTCTCACAAGGGGAATCCATACCTTGTACTCTTACTGCAGATCACTGTATCTAAAGCACGGGCTTTTAAAAATGCTTTTTAATTTATGTCTACCCCCATCCTAAAAGCACATGGAGAAAGCTACAGTCAAATTCGGTATGCAGGCACAGAAGCAGTCTATAAAGCAAGAATATCTGAATGGATTTAAGAAAAACTAACATGACACTTGAATGCAGAACGGCCAAGAAAAAGTGAATTCCTGAACTTCTGCTTGTTGGCATCCCCAGGAAGGGGCAGCAGACACCTGCACTGACCTAGATGGATGCAGCTGCCAGTGCCAGACAGTCTCCAGAAACGCCCGGCAGGACCCAGAGGCGCGTGGGGCAGCACTGCTGGCCACACACGATAGAGCATTGAGAGGAATTCTATGTTTTCAGAGCTTCACCAAGGAATAAATGCTTGTTATGGCTCTTCACCAAGACACTTTGCTGTCCTTCACAGAAATTCACCAAATCCTGAGGAACATTTCACATGCTTCCTGATACCAAAATCCCTGGTGCAAGCACAGAAGAGTTGCTTTCTGTACAAGTCAAGGCCTGCTGTGTTAGATTACAAAAAACTCACTGAGCTACTGGACTGACGATTTGCAGATCTGATGCAGAAAATGTTACAGGCCCACCTACCCACCTGATCATTTCAGACACACATTCCCAACAGGATCCCATCAGACAGGATATACAGAGATCGCATATTTTCTTCTATTATAGTTATACCACAACCCCAAACAACATGTGTAAAACAGTCTCCCAGCTTAGATACAGTTAGTTAGCAAACCCACATTTCTGCACAACACAGCTACATCAGCAGTTTGGCAGCTAAACACAGCACTCACAACACAAGCTTAGGCCAGCTTAGCTTTTTGGATGTGCCAGCTTGTCTTTATTCACTTTGGCTACTTGCACAGAGTTTCCTGTGTTCTCTGCATTCAGCTTCTTCAGCCTATGAGAGTCATTACCGCCTAGAAAAAGTTCCCAAAAGTATCAAAATCCAAGCCCACCCCTTGCACCACCACCAACAGCGCTGCTCTCTGGTTACCTGTTGGAGAGATGCACTTGGTGTCATGAATGCATCTGGAGTCATCAGCTTAGGTTTGGCATCATTTGAGAGAGAGAGGAAATCTGCTGGTACAGGCAGATCAGCGATACGCCGCAGGTCTGGTTGAGAGCCGTGCACCGATCCTTTTTCGGATCCCAACCCTTCTGTGCTTAGATCAGCCATGTGATCTGGAAAGGCTTCCAAGGGAGAAAACCAAATCCATTTATAGGAAGTTCCCCCAAAAGCTAAGAGTTTAAGCTATGAATTTATGTCATTGCCTCCCATACTGGATTCCAAAAGGACAAGCAAAAACCCTGCTAACGAGAGCTAAGGGCAAGGCAAACCGTGTGTTGCTCTTACTCTTTGCAGGCTAAACAGTGCATGTTATCAGGCCTTGATAACAAAAGATCCAAGCTTGCTTTCTTCTCTAAACGCAAGGCCAGTTTAAGAGCCACATCCCACAATGGGAACAAACTAAAGGAGCACACTACACACAGCCCAGTCCGCTCCACTCCCAAAGCTCTGGTGTCACTCTAATCTCTTCCACCTAACAAGAGACAAACGTCAAGTTTCTGACACAAGTGCCAAATCACCTAGAAAGGTGAACTCAAGCATGCACAAAGCATTAGTGCTCCTCGCCTAACATGTCCCCATGCTCCACACTCACACTGGGCTCTAATCAAGTGTCCTGCTTCACAGCCAGTCCATATTCAGACCCCTTTTATGCAAAGACATCACTCTGTTACAAAGAAACACCCAAAGCTGCTCTCCTGCTGCCCCTTTGCAACAACCGTTAAAGGCTCAGAAATGCTAAAAATCAATTTATTGCAAATGCTCACCAAATTCGTCATGAGAGCCATGGGAAGGCATGGATGTGCTCATGTCAGGGCTATGAAGAGGCTGAAATCTAATCTGCACATCCTGTAGGGCCCTGAAAAAAGAAACAGGCATCTTTGATGAGAGTTTATGAATCACCAAGAGAAGTCTAACGCTTAGAAGATTCCTTTTCACAGAACTGATTCCATTGGAATACGCTTTAGTGTTTTCTGCCCATGACGGAAGAAGCAGAAGCTGATCCTCATTCAGCCATGTCACCCGGTTCTGGCACACAATGCATTTCAGAGACGTTTCCCAGCACTTATGAGCACTACTCTTTAAGTCACTGCTTACTCATGGTGACAAAAATACCAGCTTGCCACAGAACTATGCAGGGCTACTGCCTGATACGGCCATACTGAACACACTACAGCTAGAGATTTTTACAGGACAAAGTAGTTTTTGTTATGAGCAAAAGGAATTTGTAAGTTAAATTTCTATAGGTCAGTGCAGGATTAGGACGACCACAGGCAGTGGTCTGCATACTCACTTGGTGTGCACACAGAAGAGTTTTATCAGCACGCCTGCTGCTGATTCAACAGCCCCGGATCCCTGAGCACCTTCTGGAAATGAGACAAAAGGAAAATATGAAGCTGGATGGAAACTGCAGACAAACTACTAGAAAAACATCATAGCAGATGAACCAGAGAGCCAGCACGATACAGCTTCATCACTTCTCCAATTCTCAAGCAGATTCACCCTATTAAGGGCAAGTGTATCCTTCACTCCCTTTACTTTGCAATGAGAGCAACCACATTTGCTCTAATCTGCTCAAATAAGCCTCAAGGAAGAGGGGAGAAAAAAAAAAGATACCTCACTTAGTAAAGAGGAGGAAGCTGCCATGGATTTGTTCTGGCTGTTGAAGTGACTAGTTAGGTACATTTTAAGAGAGAAACGCCAGCTTACATCATACAGAAGTTCAGCGCTGAAAACATTCACTCACCATCTGTATCAGTCTCACTGCCAACAAAGCTAAGGAGGCTGAGTGGAAAAGATAAACCTAACTCCCCATAAAAAAAAATATATATTAGGCATTCCTATGTGAATTGTCCTAAATATCTGAGCAACAATTGGGGACCTGAAACTCCAGTCCCAGTCTGCTCCTGACTTGCTACACGTAGCTGCCATTTTTGCTTCTGCCACTTCAGAGCAATGCCACTACTACTGACAACATGAATTAACTGTAATTACGTACAAGAAGGGGTATAGGGGATCACATCATACCTGGACTACCACTACAGCTGTATCTTTCTAACAGGAAATACGTTAACGTCATTCAAAGATCTTTCCAAGTTTTACCAGCGGACAGGTAGGAGAGCGGGAGCAAACCAACACTTGAAGAGAGGCAGCAATCAAGGAAAGTCTACATATGACAGCTCTCCACAGGATTTACTGTCATATTTAGCGTAGTAACAGCCAGAAGACGACATCTCATGTGTTTCTCCTCTAAAAAGAGAGCTAGTTATTCACTTCCACTGCAAGAAGCTCTGTGGCTTGGGATTATGCCTTCCAGATGTGATGAAGAATCCCACCCTTTCGCTCAACTCAGACTGCATAACTGTCCTCACATACGTCACAGCTCTGCCGGCACGATTCAGAAGCAACCAACTGGTCTCCTCAGACCACGTGCTCACACCTCTGATGTTTAATTACACAGTATACTCAGACAAGCAGTCACACAAATATATCCTGCCAGTTATTCCAGGAACCCTTTTGCTTCTATGAGCCTGCATCAAACTGTGCTGGAGGAAGACACGGTCCTCTGCTGCCAGAGGAAGTCGTCCCCTGTGTTCTGCTGGGACAATGACACTACATGATCACAAAAGTATTGCGGCTCAGGTACAGAGCAGCTAATCTTGTACCTTAACCAAAGTGTCACTTGCAGGCAGTGAAGTTCATACAGCCCTGGAATACTTTTTTAATAACAGAAACACCTCAGCAGAGTTTTTATGTGCTAAGGGGCAATGGCTACAACCTGGATTAGTAGGTTCAGGTTCAACATTAAGGAATATTTTCTTTAGGCATGGGTGCAGCCCTGAAACAGGGCATCTGATCAGAGACAGAACTGTCATGTCTGGGGGTCTTCAAAATGCAACTAGATGAAGCCACAGGTGACTTGATCAGCCACCAGCAACAGCCCTGCTTCAAGCAGCAGGCTGGACCAGAAACATCCAGAGATCCCTTGTAACCAACTCTACTGTGTTTCCCTGCAGTACTCCAGCTGCAAAGGATGTATTTCGTATGGACTAAGAGAAAAGAGCCAGACATTCATGAGAAAGCCAAAACCAGTTAGGAAAGAAATCCCGAAGTCACAGCAGCCAAATTATTTTCATCACCTACCTACACATAAGTTGTCATTTTCCTCTTCTGCTGGGAGCACTTCGGTGTGCCTTAACCGGCAGCGGCTCACTGCCTGGATGCCAAAGCTGAGCACTGGGTGGGTAAGGAGGAACTCGGAGATGGAGCTGAAATAAGCTTTTCCCTCCTCTTGGTTCTGCATCAGCTCCATCACATACAAGACCTGGAAGAATCAGAAACAGTAAGTCACTGAGCAACTGTGTGGACTACAAAGCTCAGCAATGGAACGAGATCTGGGACAACTGGAAAAATGTGAGAAATAAAGCCTGGGCCATTTAAACTTGAAACAACACACCCAGGGGAACCACAGTAAGCACACATACTATCCCAGTCGAAGTTGGTGAGGAATGCAATCCTGCTGTGCCAGACACAGATGTCTCCAAATGGGAGTTTTACTTTAGGGTGAGAAATCATCCTGAAGCCTCCTCAGAATTAATCAGGTGAATTGTTATTTGTCACCTTATAGTAAAATAGCCAAGGCAAAGTTCTGCATTTTTAGCTATTACAGTGCAAATCCCAGACCTAGGCAGCAGAAACAGTCACACAGATGGTAATTTCTCCTTCTATCACCATTACTCACACAGGCAGCAATAAAATGAACCACCTACTTTTCTTTGCACATCACTCAGTATCAGATATTCAGCGGAGAGGTCCAGGCAGACTTTCAGGCTGGGAAGAATACTCATGGAGCTGAAGATGTCAGGAGAAAAGCTATATCCACAAACGAGAGATGAGGGGTGCAGAAAGCAAGGCAGATTAGCACAACCAGAATGACTGCCACGAAACCGCACTATTAAAAAAAAAATCTTAAGGAGTTTACAGCCATATTACAGTGCAACCACCCACCAGAACAAAAACATTATTGTGGAAATCAGTGTGGACTTCAGCTAAGAGATCAGCAAGGAGATCACATAATAGGATCTAGATATAGATTCTGAACACTTAAGTGAAAGATGACAGTTTGTCATTACTTAACACGTTCCACATTCATAGCAGGACAACAGCCAATGCTACAGATTTAAAACCAAAAATCCACCAAACCAAAATAACCATTCCATAGGTTCTGGACCCTCTGTAGTATAAGGTGGAAAAAGCAGCACTAAGCCGTATGCTGTTTCTTCTCACTTTAAGAGGGCAATTCAGAAGTGAATTGCATACATGTACGTGCATGTGATCAGAGAGGCCACGATCCAGCAGCAGAAATGTAAAACGAAGGAACACAAGTTGAGTGACTAAAGTGGAATTTGAACTTCTGGACCTATATGGCTCGGCAAATAAACATTGTGTAACTACAGGTTAAGCTCTGTCAGCGTAGCAGCCTCTCATTATTTAAATCAGAAAAAGCAGTAAGAGGAAGAGATGCTAGATTGGTTATTGAATATCCAGTATTTTTGCAGAAGAAAGCTCTCAAGGAGTGCAATTTGGGATGCCTCTCCTCATGCTACAGGTATGTCTATGCTCTACAGATCAAAGTGAAGACAACAGGCCTTGGTAACACCAAGGAGACCGTACAGAACGATCAACCTCCCCTGCCTTGCCCAAGCTTGACCTGACTGTCACAGCCCTGAGAGCTTCCAACCAACAGGTCAGATTGGCAAAGGAGGTGGCTCTGACGGGCTGGAGGAGACTCCATCACAGATCAGGAATCACCTTTGCAAAGTATTCCTGGAAACTGAGGGCTTTGTTACAACCCACTGCTCAAAGTCAATCCAGTCCTTCAGGGGAGTTGGGTTATATCAACACCTACCGGACAGTCTGCAGACAGGTCCAAGACACGGTGCACCACATCTTCAGCTCTCTATTCTGATCTGCACCTGTGATGAGAAACCTCCAGAAGGGAACCCTGTAAGCACAACAGAATTAAGTTCTCTTAGAGAAGGTCTGCTCCTTCTCATGAGGATGTTTCACTGAAAACTTCCTCACAAGCTGATTTTGCCCAACCGTGTCTTTAAGTTTCCAGAAAATCTCTGTTTTTGAAGCAGATTAGAAACCACCGTAGCTCCCAAGAACCTTAAGGCCACAACAGACTGAAGAAACAATAAAATTTTAAAAAAATTAACAGCCCCCCCCCGCCAAACAAACAAAAAATCCCCACACACATCTACTTTTTCATCAACTGCAGTAGAAATTTGGAGGATAATAGGCCAGTTAGAACTGGACATGCCACAAACCTGAAAGGACTCATCAACTTAGAATTCTCATTACTTTCATGGAATTGATGCTGATTTTTTTACAAGTACAATGCAGTTACAAGGTAGAGTTAGAAGACACTACTGAAGTTTGATGATGCAAATACTAGATAAGGGACTTACTCTGGGTCTTGCTTTTTATGGTTATCACAGAAGAGCAGGCAGGAGAGAGGCCTACCATCGTGAGGTTTCCACTCATGAAGACATCTAAGAAAGAATCAGAAAAAAATGTGTGTGCAGCGAGTAGTAAATGAAGAATATATGAAGTGGGTGCTGAACACATTACCCCTTGTCCAAAGGCAGCATTAAGTCAGCAGCCACCAAGGGCTATCAGCTTGCAGCTGTTTACAGCCCTGTATAAAATAATGAGATCACAGCCCATGCAGCCATAGATTGTGACCAAAAAATAAAATCAAATGATGGTATTTGGTTTGGTGTCTTAACAAGGGCACAATACATAAAAGTCAACACTGAGAAGAACAGCTCAGAGAAGCTTTCTGCATTTACATGGACATTGCAAAAGCGTCTGACTACAGGCTGTGCACAGCACAGAAGTCCTGGCTCCAGACACAGCTCTTTGCTTTTTTTCTAAGCTCACCAAACCTTGAGCACCCATGATATTCAGTGGTACAACTCTTCTGCAACAAATTACTTTACAAATATTCACCCTCTACTGTTATAATGCCCTGACAATGACCATTACAGGTGATTCTGTAACAAGGCAATTCTCACAGAGAAAACACTGTTTTCTGTTCCGAGATTCTTCATTTTCTAACTCTCCAGTTACCTTGGCTCATCTTGCCCCTCAATATAGATCTGCCAGAATTTGACAAAACCATCGTGGCTTGCTGTGGCCAACACAGTTCCATCTGGAGAAAGCGCTCCCTCGCTCAGGCACTAAACAGAGAGAGGAAAAGACACAGAAAACTGATTTCATAGCTTTCTATGGAGAAAGAGTACTCTCGTCAATCAGGAATTTGACAAAGAGTCTGGTAGCAAAGGAGGTCAGAGTGATTTCTAACGGACATCAACACTGATTCCTTCACTGAAAAATTGACAGGACTCTTTTTTTTTAATTTGTAATAATAACTAGCAATTGCCTTTTCCAGACAGCAAACTCAAATACAATGGATTGTGCTGCTACTGTTCTCACTGCTACTCATGTTATGAAGAGAGCTCATTTTGTTTTGAGATCTTCTGGCTTTTCACAGTCATTACTGTTTCACAATCATAATTGTTTCATCTAACTGACAGAATTTCTTTATCATCATCCTGTTCAAAAAGTGGAATTTGACTCTTTCCAATTGTTTCTTTTAGGTTCAAAATATCACCTACTGGATACTCAGCTGCAGTCCCGGTCCACTGTACTCACAGATGTAACTATATTCATTAGGGGGATGACAGAAGAATAAAGATTACATCGGGGTTAAATTTGCCCTTCTCATCCAGCAGTAAACCACAGCAGCGTTCCATTTACCAGAAGATATCACAAAATAGTTGAAATACAGCCAAGATTGTCAAATAGGCCCTTGGAAATATAGATGAGTTTTTTTCAAGCGCCATTTTCAAAGCTACACATTCATCTTGGCTCTTCAAACAAGGGTTCCTTACCAAGTGTGTGTGTATGTGGCCAGCAGATGGTGGGTGACAGTGTGGATGGGTAAGAAACAGTTTTGATTATTTTGTTTTTTTACAGTCAACTGTTCTAAGAACTGCAGCTCTTGAGACACTGTAACCTACAGAAAACCAAAGTGATCTGTAGCAGTCAGCTACGTGATGGCAATAAAGAAAGCAGAACAGGTTTATACCGTGCTGTGGCCTTTCACTACGATGAAGCCTTCTTTGATGCTGGGCACTTCCACTGGCCAGGAGCTGTTGTTTGCTCGGATTATGTCCAAATCCCACACCTCTGCCTGGAAAAGAAACAGGTGGGCACACAGGTTTATTTCTACAACTACCAGTCTGATCCAGTGGAGAATTTATTTTATTTTATATCCTCGCATACCAGCCCAACAGCAAGTATGTGACAGAACCCTTCCCATCTCCACCCAATTTGGCCATTAGACGCTTTTCTGGCACCCAGTCTTACATTAAGTACTGGGAACTGCTCTTGGCAGTTGTGGTTGCTGCTCACCAAGCCCACTCCCCTGGGAACTGGTTCAGCCCGAACAGACAAGTGATGCCTCTGGCTGTCCACATTTTCTAGTGGTTTTGCTATTTGACACTGAGCAGAAGTTACCACTTTCCTTCCTCCTGAGCCCCACAGAAAGATCAGCAGGACCTCTCCTGGGAAGAGAGGAATCCCCACATCTCATATTACAGGAGGATCTGCAGCACAAACTAGACAGGAGTCTTTAGAGCTGTAACCATACTGGCTCCTTCCTTCATTAGATTCTCTCCCTCTAAAGGTAATAAGGGACAACATTTCTAAAGCACAGTTTCCTTACCCTGTCCTCGTGCAACAATGCCAGCGTCTGACTTCCCTCTTCACCACTCTCTTCGTTATCATCTGGGATGAAAGGGCACCAGATGATTCTTCGAGAGGTGTTCAAGGGGGTATTGTCAGGTCGCTTGATGTTAACCAAGATCTCCTCTCTGATCACCATCGTTAAGGAATGTAACACACTATGGACGCTACTCAGGCTTGGTCCTCTGGTAAATACTATTAAACTTCAAGCTTTTTTCAGATCACTGAGATTCAAAAAGAAATCAGGTAAAAGGATTCTGCAAAGAAAGCAGACAAGCTAGCATTTCATCACTGGCAGAAGAGGTTAAGCTTACAAAAGGTAAAAGATTCTCATCATTTTCTCTTGCAGATTGCAGACAGGGATAGCATAAGCAGAACAGGAGTGCACAGCCACATCTGAATGTGCAATCCGCGTGACTGCTGGTGGACAGATTAAATTATTTCAGCTAGCATTGCAACAACACTACCATAGAAAGACACAACAGCCACCACACTGCCCCACAGGCTGAGTATTCTGGTCCACCCATACAAATCAGATCTCAAACAAACTACAACCACCTTTGCTCCAGGTGCTTTTGAAATTATGGTATACAATTGAAATTAAGAAGTCACAACCTAACCTGACACAACTCCATAGACTAACATGTTTCCCAAAAGCATCAAGCAGTCACTCCTAGAATTCACTGTGGCAATGAATCCAACACTAAAAATAAATTTCAGGACCACCAAAAGAAAAGTGGTGACAGGTTTGGAAGGAAGTTAGTGAGCGGGGAAAAAACTATTACATCCTCTTTCCCAGAAAAGTAACTGAAGAGTTAGAACCAGACAAACACGAGTAAAAAGCCTTGTCACATTGTCAAGGTGACACTGTCGATGTGTAATGGCAGCTAGTACAGACTGACACTTCTAACTGACTACTTTTGCCTGGATCAGAAGGAACACTGAGGTGTTACTCCTAGATTTTCAAGTTACACGTGATTTCAAGTAATGGTTGTGCTGAACACAGGTACAGGTTGACTGATTTGATACTCTACACGGGACAGAACCATCAACCTTCCCCCTGCAAGCTGCTATTCTGGAAAGGCTAGGAAATAAGTCACAATTTTGAGGTTGTATTCACCTCTAACCATTACACAAAGACTGATATGAGGTGTATTTTGACAAGATACTGGATTTTGTCTTTATCCATGGCCAGGCGCCAGACAAAAAGGTTGCCAGCCTCATCCAGGCAGGCCAGTTGGTTGGAGTTGAGATGAGCAAAAGCCAGGTCTGCCACGCCGCCTGTGAATCCTTTCAGCAAGGTCCGCTCAGCAGTGCTGACGCTCAACACCCGCACCATAGCGGAGCCATTAGTGGCAGCTGCAGAAAAGAGAGAGGGAGAAGTCACCATTTATCCGTGTGGTTTCCCCACAGGACCCCTTTGCTTCCAGGCATCAGCACTTGCAGCACCCATCAGCTGTCACTGACAGCACACTGAAAACCCACAGCAACAGGTACCATGTTAACAAGCCTTTTCAGGATCCAAGGTACACACACAAATATCCACTGCACTTTTCAGCTTTGGTGCAGAAGACTGGAACAGCAGCATCAAGAAGTACTTTATCCACCCTGAAAGGGCAGCTTAATTCCCCATATCTTCTACAATTTCTTAAGCACCTCAAATTCTAAGTTGCTCTACTTAAAAAAGTCAATACAAGTTGACTTCTTGTGATTCTCTGGATTATTCTCATCAAAGATGCCTTCATTAAATGCAAGGCCTAAATCTTTATCCTGAGCTCATGACAAAGCTACCAAACCTCCAAGACTGACCTCCAGTAACAGTGAATCAATTTTAACTGCAATTTCATTTTCAGTAACTGGAGCAAAGGAATCCCTGAGAGGCAGGTAGCTCAAATACATCTTCTGTAAGGGGAAGTTTAAAAGCATAAAAAGTCACCTGGCAAAGAGAACTACTTTTTGGCTTATGTGACTGAAATGAACATGTTTTAGAGCACGCACACACCAAGCAAAGTTTCAAACTTCCTCATTACAGACAAACATGGCTACAATGCAGGCAGTCTTATGAAGACCATATTGTTTCCACTTCTTGATGCCCAAGCCAGCCCTAGCAGACCACTCAGTCCTCTGTAGTGTTACTGCACCCAAGCTTTGATATGTTAAAAAAAGGGTGAGATGCCCTAAGGCTCCTCTAAAATAACCTCAGTTAGGAAAAAACACAGAAGCAGAGTAGTGGATTTCATTAAAGGCCAAACAAACCAATTGGTGCCAGAACTAAGAAGAAGGGGAGAGCTGATGGAGCCCTCCACACTGTATGGTGATATAAAAGCAGAGATGTTGCAAAGAGCAAAGTGTTCATTTCTTTCAGGTATGTTGTGAAACAATCTTCCCCTGCGTTGTTCTGCTTTTCCCTTCTTCCTGCAGAACACACTGCATTTGCATTGCTCTTTGGCTCCTCTAAATTTAGCTTTAAACTCAACTCTAAATTTATGCAGGCAAATCCATCCCAAACTGCTCAAATTACCACAGAGCTGTTTCTCAGCTTAGCTACAGAGAAGCTCGTTTACTGCATAAGTATTTAATTAGAGGAGTAATCTGAACATCAGCTTACTATCCAACGAAACTGATACAATCCTTTACCTTTTCCTCCATCCCAACTGAGTCCTTCTGTTTCTTTTATTTCACACATCAGAAAAGCTTTCCTTCTCCATGGAAACTCTCCTACAGCATCAACTTTTCCCTCCCTTGTAGCTCAGCCCCACTTATATTCATATTAGAACAGCACCCTGATATTGGTATTTCAAGAGTGTTAAAATTATTGCCAGTTACCTTTTTCTGATGTAAACTTTTAGAAATACACAGAGCAAATGCCTCTTTTAGAAATACACAGAGCAAAAGAATACAAATCACATCCAAGACAAGAAGGTATCTCACCTCTAATGGCATAAGCCAGGTAAGAGTTTGAAACAGCTATCAGATTGCCATAATAGTATTTCTGCTCCCAGTCATATCTAGCAACAGGCTGAATTTTCACCTGCTCAAGAGAAAGAAAATAAAGCATGAGAAGTGTCTCAAATTAACATTTTCCTGGAACAAACTTGCAAAATATATTATTTCCTCCAGGGAAGACCTGTAATGCTTAATAGGAACTGTTAGCAGCTGGTAGGAAGAATTGCATATGGCATACCAGGTAGCAGAGCCCTGAACATTAAAAGTTCTGGAGGCTGATGAATATTTTCTTCTATTGCAAGAAAGAATGAAACTCACTGAATTTATCATTCTGCAGAACAACACTTGACTCTGCAAGTACAGCAAAGCAGCCTTTACCTCTTTATTAGCACTGTGTCTGGACGCCCAGTTCTTGGAAACTGTTTTGAAATACAGAAATATATTTGCTGCATGGGCACTTGCTTTTTTGGTTTCAATACTGCTTTCCAAGAAACTGAGAGTCCCATTTTTATTTTATAAGCGTTGTCTCTGCAAGCAAAGAATTAAATACTGTGGACGTTATGGCAGCAATCCTTCCCTTTCACTTTTCTCTTCAGTATCATCTATGAAAAACATTGATAACATGGTACAGTATTTATTTGCAAGCTCTGAGATCCCTTAATTCATCGCACATCAAAGAACAAAATTATATAATATGGAAAAGTGCTGAGAGGATCAAGACCACAGCTCTCTCTCCCAACTACTAGCCCTGGTTCTGAGCACGTCTTAGCACTCTGGTACAGCACCAGTTCTAGTCTCAGCATTCGGGTTCTTCTGCAGCCCTGATGTGCTGGGGGGAGCTTTCAGCAGGACCAAGGCCAGCAAACTATCAAGAGCAACCCTCCCTCCGTAGTGAAGACCTTCCAGTGAAGAAACTATCAGAAGGAAAACCTTGTTTGTGAAGGAAGGGCACTTTCCTAAGAATCTACAGCTTAGATCATGAACTTATTCCTGAGAATTAGAAGATAACTTGGCCAGACTCTGGAATAACAGTAACAAACAGTTACAAAAAAGACCTTTCTCCCTTTGTTCAGCTTTTTGACACACTTCCATGCAATTACAAACTCACACAACACAGAAAAGCAGATATCCATTTCTGTTTAATGTGTTCAAGCATGAGCTGATGTGACTAAAAGTAAGAGACAAAACTATGCTTTCTCTTGTTCCTTACCTTGTTACTCCCTCTGGCCTTACTGGTGATGCTGGAATCACTGCTGGCCACTATCTCCACATCTTTTGCTGATATCACTATGCAAGTGGAGCTGTCATCACCAGAAAGGCAGCTTTTAAGAAAAACAAAGGGGAAAAAAAAAATAAATCAGACAGGACTCATAGGAAGAGAGGTCAGATATTTGCTATTCATGAATATCTGTGCATCTAGGATGTGTGAATTGAACAACTGAGAACAGAAACTACTTTCAGTTAAGAGTCTCCCTTCCCCACACGCCACAGGTTTGAGGGCGTCAAACACCTGGTTTGTTCAGCTTAAAAACCTCCAGCCTATTTGACCTGAGCACAGACTTATATTTGGTTAAAGTAGCCTTGATTACTTACTACTCAGCATTGGAAAGTACAAAGAGACCAAAGCCAACCAGTTGAATCTCATCAACACCAGCTTGTGCTGGTTGTGGTTCTCAGGGCATCCCTTCTCAAAACTATGACCAGAGAACCCCCAAATATGCTACTTAAAAGGCTCTGATGTTAAGAGTCAGTGTATGAAGGTAAGTGTTACACTAATTAGACTGATGTGGATTTGTATTAATACTCCCATGACAAATCCAAAGTATTCTATATGCATATGTTCTCTTGCATACAAGCAGTAAAAGCACATGTGCTGTCCAAAACACACTGATGCACGACTCAGCAGAGAGCCGGGCAGAAATCCAGCTCAGAACCATTTGTCCTGCGTTAAGTTACAGATAGAAATACTTCTGCAAGCACAAGGTGGACCGTACTGTGAACTAGTGTAAGTTACCCCTCAGGTAACCTGGGTCCCAGAAGGAGTACAGCTGGAGGTCTCCATAAGAACCCTAAGCTTCACTCAGAGCCCTGCTAATTTACCTCCATTCCAACTTGCAATGTCCGCCACGTGGCCAGTCCTGCTCCCTTCCTCTCTAAACAGTTCTGCTGATATTCTTGAGTTCCTGAGCAGAAAGGATGGCCAGCTCCGTGCATCAGCCTCACAAAACCTACAAAAGCTCTGATCAACAGCATGGACTCCAAACTGTCACCTCAACTCAGTGTAAAACTCACTGTCGGATTCCTCGCATGTTTGTCCAGGCTCACCAGAATTAATTTTTAATCATTTTCTACTCACTCTCATCCTTTATTTGGCAAAACTTACATGACTTGCTTCTCCTGCAGGGCTCCCAGAGAGATGCTGCGATGGACTGGCTTAGCCAAAGAAGGTCCATCTCCGGCCACGATGGGATCAGGCACCAGCAGTCCATTCAGGTCTCCGTTATATGAATTGGACGGTCTCTGGTTCTCATTCACGGAACCTAAGAGGAAAAAAAGATCAATGTGCACAATATTCATTTAAAAGAAATAGCACTGCATTAAATACACTGCCTCCAGATAGTTTTTGTCAGGTTCTACTGGTCTATCAGGTAGAATACGCTGAATTGGCTGGGAAAAGTGCTCTTCTCCAAAAAGGATGTCTAAGAGACCTTCCATATAAGAAACTGATCTCCAAATAAACAAGTGAAGTCATAGCTCTTTTATCACACAAGCAATCCCAGCAGAACAGAAAAACACCAAAGAACAGGTACCAGGAACTTAACAGATTCAAGGAGCAAATACTCTTAGATCAAAAAGACTATGTTGTTAATTCACATTTACTGAACCAGGTGCCAGACCAAAGAGTTTTTGAAAAGTCGCTCCCAGCCTTCATGCCCGCAGAGAGATCTCCGAAGTCCAGCAACACAGTGGCTGGTTACACCATTTGGGGTTGGCTGGATATAATACAACTGTTACTTTCCAAAACCAGCTTCTTACTGAGACTTGATCTCAAAGTACTGGCATTCAGATAACTTCGCTATGAAACTGCAGCTGTGCCTATAGGATTCCCATATTTTTCCCTTGGTCAACTAGCCACACAGAAGTTTACAACACTCGAGTTCTGCGTAAAGCCACCATTTGTTCAGAGTTTCAGCTGTGCTTTGAAGAGTGCAAGTGCCCTGCCCTCAAATACCTGGGCTAGCACAAGCTGCCTGGTGGCCTGTATGTCTTCTGAAGGCTTTTAGAAGGGGACAGATGAAACAGGGGGTGAAGGAGATCCATCCTTTTATTTCACCAGCAAGGTGAATAGTTGACGACCCCCATTGGAGAGCAAGCCCTGTCCATCTGCACTTACACATCACTACAGTGAAGTCAAAGCCTCCTCTCACGGCAAAATCCTCGCCTGAAATTTTCTCTGGGTTTGAAAACTGAAATTTCGTATACTGTTGCCAGGTAACAACTGCTGCTGAGCTCCTGCAAAATGGCTGCTCCCAGCACCAGAAGCTCCACAGTTACTGGCATACGTAACAAACTTAAACATAACCGTGGGCAAGAGGCACATCCTTTGAAAGCAAGACAAGCTTTCAGTCATCAAACAGGCTTTAACATATCAGGACGAGTGCTGCTGCCTACAGAAACAACTGTAACTATTTCATATTTGCCAGAAGAATATTTGAAACTTGCCTATGAACAAAGTTATTAAATCAGCAAGGACACTATGAGCACACAGAGGCTGTGCAGCGGCAGGGTATCCCAACGCAGAGGGTGTTTGGGTGCTCTCCTCAGCTGACCCTCACTGTGTGAAGAAAACGGCAGTGACGCTTACATAGCACGAGGAAACTTCAGGCCAGGGAACAAGACCCTGTAACCACCTCACACACCTGTGCCATCCTTGCTGTTGCAAGATAAGTTGTGCCCCTTATTCCTACATCATATGGTGGGTGCTTGTCCAGATGTAGCAACTTCCATCGACTGCAATTTATCCTTTGCAACAAAAAGCAGGAAAATATCCACTACATAAAAAGCATCCAGGCTGCCAGAGAAAGATGATACTTTGCTCTATTTGCAGCAACGGAATAGCGCACAAAAGTATCTCTGCTCTTTTATGGACAGCAGGACTGTGATGTTTGTTCCATGGGAAAGGGACGGAGGAAACATTCCACAGAGGCTGATGGGCACAACAACAGTGCACTTAAGCTCAGGAATGGACTGAGCCCTTCACTGTCTTAACGGGAGCCAGACAAGCACAGGTGCTGCCTGCACACAGTCCTGAAGGCATAAAAGAAGGGAAAAGGCTCAGCGTTTAGTAGGTACAGGAACAAAACCAAAGTGTTAACCTAGACTAGTAGATTTACACCTTCAAAGTGAAGGAAGTGCAGCTGTTTTCATTAACTTTTTAAAGAGCAGGAAAGCTGGAGCAATCAGAACCAAGACACTGAACTTTTTCTGCTCCCCCCCTGCATCACAGACACTACTTTGTTATAAACGGTGACTTCCCTGACAAACGCCACACGAGTAGGGTGAGCCCACATAACACCTGGTTATCAGCAGAGATCGCAGCATGGATTGAAGCATCTGGCACTGGCAGCCTGTCTGTGTGTCCCAGCGGAGAGGTCCACGGTCTGGTCACGCAGCTCCTCTGTGCTGAGGGCACGGCGTCAAAAAAGGGCAAGGGCAAGTGAAGCAACGGGTGATGTTTGCCAAAGCGGGGAGAAAACTGTGTCAAGAGAGACTGAGGGGCTGCATTGCATTTTCACAGTCACCAGAACCAGAAGAACTAAAAAAGTGTTGTAACAGTTGTAAACTCTGTAGTATTTCTTGTCACCTGCCTGGACAGCATGCAGAGTAACAAATTGCTGCTCAAACCTACATGCACCTACTACTGTAAAAACTTCTTTGTGGCAGTAACCTTGGAAAGCAGCTACACTGGTCCCTGCTGGGTATTAGAATCTGAAAGTGAAACCCAGGGCATAACAGAAACCAGAGCTAGAGAGGACCCTGGCCACAGCAACATTATGCCAGACAAGGCTGGCCCTACACATGGCAATTCATGAGGCTGTTTCTATTCTCATTCAGAAGCCCTGAAGCATCCCCTAGTTTCCCTTTCCTTTGACTTCCTAACAGGATTTTCAGAGGCTTTCAGTTAACAAAAAACTACTCTTGTTCTTCATTTTGTTATGTCCAGTTCTTTGTTCTTCTTTCAAGTCTATTTGCCACTACCCAGGCAGTGATTTCTGCTGAGGACAATCACAGGTCCCTCATTGCATAATTCACTGTGCATTTGCTCCTTTTCCTCTCAACTGCCTTCTTGTGCACTGGAGTTGACATCGAAGGTATAAAGAGAACGCATACGAAAGAAGAAGAAGTAAAAGAAATAAGTCATACTCAGTAAATAACTCCTTTGCTTCATCCAGCGATAGAAGCTGCTTCAGAGGAAAGTCAAGTCACCTTGAGAGAAACATTTCCAACCATGGCAGATCCTTTCATTTCAGCAATTGCTTGTGAAACAAGTGCTCCCCATCCCTGCATTGAGTTTTCCTGTCAGTCTTTCAAGTACAGAGCACTGTGCTCTGAAGGAAAAACATATTTTCTTCCAAGAATTATAATCCAAGAACACCCAAGTGCTCCAGAAATAAGAGAAACTGCTTCACATAGTTTCTCTATGGGCAGTAAAACTAAGGAAGCTCCTGCAGGTTTGTTCTATCACCTCATGTGTCTCTACATGCCACCCACAACAATCCTGCGTCCAGCCGCTCAACCTTTCGGCCAAGCAAAAGGCAGCACATGTGGTAGTTGCTTTGGAGGTGGCACATCTGTACTGACACTCAGGACACTTGGAAGCTACGTTACTCCTACCTTCGCCTCCAAAAGGGCACGAGCACAAATTCTACACAGAGGCTAGGGAGTTTTTTTTACAAAATATTTATGGTCTCAGTCTTCTCCAGGTTATTTTCTCATCAGGCTTGAACGGGGCACTGATCAGAGAGGCCAGATAGCCCCGTTCACAGAGCCCAGCAAGACACTCTAGGAAAAACTCGAAGTATTCTCAAAACGGGGCAAATCTGTGTGTGGGAGGACAGTGCAGTTCGGTTCCCAGCAGTGATACCTCTCAGATAAAACGGGCCCCGAATCCCGCAGCACAGGGAGCTCCGGGTCCCAGCAGAATGATCCTCTCCCACATGCGATGCTCCGGCCGGGCCGCCGGCTCCTCTCCCCCCGCGGCTGCTCCACAACCCCCGCTGCCGCCCGGGGCTCCTTGGGAGCGGCAGCGCCGAGCGGCACCCCCCGGCCCAGGCGGGACGGAGCCGGCGGAGGGAGATGCCACCGGTGCCCCGAGCGGGGAACGGGTCCGGCGTGCAGCCGCCTCACAGACGGCGGGGCCGCGGCAACCGGCTGAGAAGGGTCCCGCAGCCCCATTCCGGGACAGGGCAGCGCGGTCCCCGGCCCTGTGCGACGGCCCCGCCCCGGCCAGGCCCACGGCCTCCGGCGCACCCCCAGTCCCGGCCCCTCACCTCCCGGCCGGTCCAGCTTGAGGATGTCCCGCAGGTGCTGGGTCGCGTCCTCGATGTCGATGCTGGAGGAGGAGGCCATGGGGCCCGGCCCGCTTCCCGCCGCCCGCACAACCGCCAGCGCGCTGCCCCGGCCCCGCCGCCCACGCTTCCGCCTCCGGTCCGGGCTTGGTGCGCCGGGCGGAAACCGCCGCCGGGTTGGCGCGTTCCGGGCGCGGCGGGGGCGGAGCCAGCCGGCCCTGGGCGGGGCGGGATCGGCGGCGGATCCCACCCGGCGGCCCCGAGCGGCGGGGGCGGCCCCGAGCGGCGGGAGCTGCCGGGGGGCTCCCGCGCCGCCCCCGTCCTTCCTCCTTCCTGCCCGTGGGGCCGGCGGCCCGCTGAGAGGGGCGGCTGCCGCGGGCCTCAGGGGTCACACCGGCGCCGGTCCCTCAGGCACCGTGTCAGCGCCCCCGGTACCATCCCCACGGGCTGCGTACAGCGCCGTGTGCGATACCTAAAGTCTCACACATAACGGGTGAAGACAGGTTGTTTAGGGGGGGAACATAACCCCAAAGTGCTGCCTCGCCCACTGACCGGCGGCAGGTTTGGCCTCTCTCCCCACAGGCCTCTGGCTCACGAGGTGACTGTGGGGGCTCAGGCTCGGTGCAGTAAACGTGGGCGCGAAACACAAGAGACAGCAAATCCGATTGGATGTATCAGGCCCCAAAGTGACCTGCGGGTGTCCAGAAATATTAAGCAATACTGATTTGGAAACACCGGTGGTTGTCTTTTCCAGGTAAGGAATAAGAAGTGAACACATAGAGAAAGGCAGGAGAAAGAGCCGCAGAAGGATCTGCAAGAGCAATTTTGGAAGATAACTGCTTTGAACCTTTAGTGGCTTAAGAGAATCTCGTATTGTATAGTTTTTAAACTAACACCTGCCATGTGTATCATTCCTCGATCCTGACTTTCAGGCAAGCTCTCTCTTGGCTCATTGAGCTCATTATTCAAAGGACGACCCTGATTTCAGAGCAGATCCTTCTGCAGGGCAAGGTTCATAAGCCAGACCTATTCTTAGATCCTCCCTTCTCTGCCAGGCTTCATTTAGATCTTGAGCTAAAACATGAGGATCCTTGCCTGGCAGTGACCGTACAAAGCGCCTCCTGCTCAAAGAGCTCGTCTCCTCCAGAGAATAATTTTGAGCGTGACTTTCATAGCACAGAAGCAGCGACAGGAGAACAGTCCTGCGTCTGAAACACAGAATAATACACAAGGCTGGTGAGGGGTCTGGAGCACAAGTCTGATTAGCAGCTGAAGGACCTGGGGCTGTTCAGCCTGGAGAAAAGGAGGCTGAGGGGAGACCTTACCTGTGTCTATGACTACCTGAAAAGAGGTTGTAGCATGGAGGGTGTTGGTCTCTTCTCCTAAGTAGCAAGTAACAGGACAAAAGCAAATGGCCTCATGTTATGCCAGGAACAGTTCAGATGGGATATTAGGAAAAATTTCATCCCAGAAAGGGTTGTTGGGCACTGGAACAGGCTGCCCAGGGCAGTGGTGGGGTCACCATCCCTGGAGGGGTTTAAAAGATTATGAGGTTCTTAGGGACATGGTTTAGTGCGACATTTAGGTTATGGTTGGACTTGATGACTTTAAGGGCCTCTTCCAACCAAAATGATCCTATGCTGCCAGGCCAAACAGGAAGGCCCTAGCAAAGGCCAAAGTCAGCAGATTTGAGAAGTTACCAGCTTGAGCACACCCAGCCCAGGCTTTCCTCACAAGTCTCAAAAAGGGAAATGCTAAATTCATACACTTTGAAAGCGAGCTCAACAAGATGTGCTAAGCCCTTGAAAACCTGGACATAATGACTTAGGTCTGAAGCTAAAGCAAATGTGATTCTGCTCCTGTGCCATCTCACATGCTGGAAAAATTAATCTAATGAATTCCTTCACTGATGGAACATTGCCACCTCCAGGGTAGCAGACATGACAGCCACGTCGTAAAAACCTGCACGGCAAACGCAGAACCAGCCAAATTATAACAAAGGGACACTAGAAAGAGGACACAGACCTGCATACAAACTCCAGGAGGGCAGCGCTGGATTGACATCCTATGTGCCTGCCTAGGATGAAAATGCAACACCCCATTTAGCTTTGAGGGTGAAGGTAACAGATGTCAATGAAGATTAACTACAGGCTACTGTGACTGTTGTCATCCTTGTGTATTATTTGAGGCTTTAGCCTTGGTAAAATACAACAGCTGAGAACTAACCTGTCAGTGTTGAAAACTGAGCAAGTTTAAAAGCTGCTGAGAGGGAGGGAGGGAAAAAAGAAATTATGTGGCAAGAGCACACTTGAACTGCCTCCATTGGTAAAAGTATCAATGGCTCTTCTGTTTGAGTTTTAGGTTTGTAAACATGTCCCAACCAGGCAGAGAGAGGGTACCAAAAGCAAGCAGTACCATGTTCTCCATATCCAACTCAGTAAAACAATTTAAACTGTTAAGAAAATCTTATGGTTTTATTGTGTAATGTAGCATTGAAACATCTGAACAAATCAATATCTGGGCTGTACAGGCTGCTGTTCTTTCATTTCTTTGGGTTATAGAGCATCTTGTCAGTACATAAACAACAACCTTTTGCATTATAAATTCTTTCCGAGGCATGCTGGTACAACACAAATTTCTCTTGTCAAATGCAGCTAAGAAGTCAAACTTCCAAACATCATGCACAAGAACTCATCTAGTGACAATGTAAACTCAGCAGAAGGGCAGGTCTCAGGTCTTGCTCGCTCACGCTCTGCAGGGTCGCAGGTTTGTGTATGATATTTGGAATGTTCCGTGAGTGTGAATAATACCAGTAAGAGAAAAACAAAAAAAAAAAGAAAATGGAAAAAAAAATCCAACCAAAAAAAGCATGGGTGCCTCGGGATCGCCAGCTCAGCCAAAGTTGTGCAGTGCTAGCCTGAACATGTCATTGGTGCAAACCCAGGCATCGTTGATGTTCTTTAATAGAAACATCTGGTGGAATCCCATGATAGGGTCTTCATCAGCCTGTAGAAAGAGAGGAGAAAAAAAATGTTCAAAAAGCTCTTTTTTGAGAAATATATTCTGAAACTCATAAGACAACTTAAAAGCTGATGTTAACAGTGGTGTCACATGCTGTGAGACGCCTGGTACCTCCGGAGACACAAATACAACCAGAGGTTCTGTTCCAAGGTGCTTTGCAGACAAAAGCCTGGGGCCCGAGGACACAGAAATCCTGCAATGGCATCTGAAGTTGGGGTTTTCTGCAAGACTTGCAGATATCCCATTCCAGCAGCTTCACAACACAGCTAAGAGTGTGCCTGCCTCAGTGCCAAACCAAAACTTCATTTGGGCCTTGACCAGGAATCAACTACAAACGGAAGTGTTTTAAAGTTATTTTTAGCTGCTGTACTTTGGGTTGATGACCAAAGGGAGTTCCTGTAGAAGTCACTATCAACAGTATTGCCCAGATCATCTAGGGAATGACCGAGGCTTTTGACAGCTCTCCCAGAGCAGGTCCAGCTGCCCAGGGACATGGCACTTGCCACTTCCAATGCCCAGAACAGCTCAGAGGGAGTGAAGTATCTGCAGGAGCTGCGATGAGATGTTCTAAGCACAGCGATCTCTGCAGCAGGGCATCAACTGCTGCCTTTGACAATTCATCTAGGCAGGTTATAGCAATATAATAAATATAGTGCAGACACTATAAAAGTAGAAAATAGCATTAGAGGGAGACTAGTTCTCCCACCTAATGTTTACTGGTCTCCTCAGAGACAGCAGGCAGAAATTAAAGCCTCAAAACAACGGAAATTATTCCCAAATCAGCTGGAAATCACAGAATAGGATTTAATCTGAACAGTGCACATGAGACAGACTGTCGAAATGCTGAATGTTTACTCTCAATGCTTTGCTGCTGTCCACCATGAAAAGCAAGTGAAAAGGTTGAAAAGCAAAGCAGACCACAAAATAAGGAAACAAACAAAAAAATCTTTACTTAAAAAAGTAATATTCATATGAGTGATAAAATGAATGTGAAAGGACATCAGTTATCATAAACCAGCAAGTCTGCCAGAGCACTGGTAGGATCAAGCGCGTGTAAATGCAGAACTCAAATCTAAAACCACTGCAGGGTTTTCAAAGTGACAACTGCCCAGAAAATAAGGTGTAGATGAAGCGTAGTTTCAGTAAGCATATGCTAATCCGTGGAGGAAAACCAAAAAGGGCCATAGATTAGCTATTGCCTCTCAGCAAAGCGATACTGAAATTGAAATCATGATGTACAATTTTATTCTTTTTTTTCTTAACCAGCCCAAAGCCCAAAAGCTATCAAGGCAAGCACAGTGTTAGCAGTTATTAGGAAAGGAGCAGGTAACCAAAATCTATAAATAAGTAACCGCATAAATACACAGAGAGCACTCACATGTCAAATCCTGCATGCATTTCTTATTGTTTTAAAAAAAATAAATGACACGATAAGAAAAGACCAGAGAAGGACAAGAAAGATGATCCAGCTACAAGACAGTTTCCTACTCAAGAAAGTAAACTGAGTATGACTCTCTAGCTTCCCAAAGCATGATCAGGGTGGGGAGGACAGGCAAGATATCAAATTACTATAAAACCATGAAGGAAAAAGTGACTGAGGAAGCTACTACAACCAGCAATTAGGATGGCAACAAGGCCAGAAGTACAAGCAAGTCAAGTGTTCAGTAGATGGATGAAAGAAAAATCCTCAGGCAAGAAAAGTGCCAATAAAGTCACTGTTCAACAGGCTGATGAACTGGGCAGCTTTTGCTCACATTGATCTACGCTTCCTTTTGCATTAGGCAGAGGCTCCGCAACAATCAGCACAGTGTGAACACAAGCAATTATGCTGGATTAGACCAGCCAGCTATTTAGTTCATTAGCACAAATGGTAGCAGTGGTGCCAATTATTTCAGGGCAAGTATTATTATTAGATCTGCCCAGAAAAGATACTTGCTTATCCATCCTGCAGAGGTGACCTGTGCACCAAAAGCCACAGGTTTATGCCTTTTGTAGCTCTTCCTAGATATCTAATATAACACATCCTCATATAGTCTCCCTAATGCTTGATAGTTGGTAGGTTCATGGACATGAAGGAATTTTAAAAAACCTCAGTAGCATCAGGGCACTGTACTTTAAATTCTGACATATGGCTTTATAAAGCACCTTTCTAGTGGCTTAGTTTAAACCAGCCAGGCAGAATCATTTCAGCTTGAACCACTTCTAATTAACACAATTAATAAGCATTTGGTATACTCTCAGTTGCTCTATGGTCTCCACTTCTTAGGTCACTGAGACATCTATTACAAGATGCAAAAGGAACTTCCACACGAAATTTGAGTGTGTCATTACTGACATGAATACATTTTGAAAATACACCTCTGGAAGAAGACATACCACCACCAGACTCGTTTTAGTGTAGGTTTCCTCGATTTCTGATAAGCCCAGTTACACTGCAGCTCTTGGTGCTTTGGCCTGAGGAGAATTTCTTCCTTTCTTACACAGTTCAGGACTAGACACATGGAAATCAAAAGAGAAGGGAATTCTTCTCCAAACACTTGCTGTTGTATGTATAGCAAATCTCCACAATGAAGTCACATCTTACTGCTTTATTTATTCCTTTCATGTTATGTCTTCATAGCACACAGGCAGTATACTTTCAAAACAAGGAAAATCCTGGACTATATTTAGGGTGAATGAAATAGTTTATAGTCTGTTCCCAAAGTTCTGAATAGCTCCTATTAATATATAGCAAAGACCCACAGGTGAGTGACTTGAGATGCTCTATAAGGCACAGACTAATCCTATCCCATTTTATTTTGGATCTTCATCACAGCTCGCATAACCTCACTGAAAGTCTTCACCCTCACTTTCCATTCTAAATTCAGCTATGTCCAACTCAAAATTTGCATTCCAGACGTGAGCCCAGGCTTGAAACACGAGGGCTTTATTTTTCCCACAAAGCTTTCCTTTATGCAGATCAAATTCTTTTGTGACATCTTTGAACTAAAATTAAAATGTCACAGAATCAGATTGGAAGGATCCTCTGCTTCCTTTGTGTCCAATCTGAACCTCTCAAGTTCTGGTTTGCAACCACAGTCCCTTGTTACACTGTCTGGCACCACTAAGAACAGTTTGCTTTCAGGTTGTTTGAAGTATTCGGTGACTTTGTACCCCCATTTCAGGCAGATTGCCCTTAGCCGCCTCATCTCCCTGCTCTACAAGCTCTCCAACAATGGCAATTTTGGCTGCTTTTTGACCTTTGCTAGTTTTTCTACCTCCTTTCTGACCTGGAGGCCCAAAACTGGAGAAAGTCGTCAGCTCACAGAGCCGGGGCTCACGCCAGAGTATTAGATGCAACATCACTTTGCAATCCAAGTTTGGCTACACAACTTTTCTCCTCTTGTCTGGTCAGAGATGACTTTACTTTTTCACCAGCACCCCACAGCAACTGTTGACTGAAATGCAGGCTTGCAGCTCTCCTCATCTCCAAGGAAAGGCTAATGACTTAAGACAGCAGGTTCTGTCGGATGTTAAGCCTCATTTAACAGGCTTTAATCAATGCTTTAAGCGTTCAGCATGCATTACAAAAACATCCAGTGATTTTAATTGCAAAATTCCTTTCCCTTTTAAGACTAGGAAACACGGCACAACAATTAGTTATTCCCAATTAATTCTGCAACAATGACTTCAAAATTCACACTCTGGGGGAAAGCCACAGATGTGCCATGTGGCTCTGAGAAGGTGCAAGCCACAGCCATGCTTCTGAGCCGAGCTCAAGGGAGAGAAGAGCGAGAAGAGAGAGCACTTCTTACTCAGCCAGGGCAGCGAGGACTGCGTGGAAGAGAGGTAAGGCAGAGGGTTAAACGTTGTGGAGGGCTAGCCTGAAGACTTCATTGGTGCACACCCAGGCACCTTCAAAGTTTTTCAACAAAAAGGTTTGGTGGAAGCCTAGAACCTGGTCATCGTCTGCCTGAGCAGGACAGGAGAAATACGTTACTAGGTGAAGCACACTGAGAATACTGGGTGACATTTTGGACGCACATTTGCAAAAGTAGTGTCACACCAAATAAGACTCACTCCTAAAAGGCTTAAGCTGATGCTTACTCTTCCTAGATGAAACAAGCATGCACCCAGACAATCAATAGCAATAATCATAAAAAGATAACAGAATTGGAATAAGTGGAGGCACGTTTATATGTTTATTGTACCTCTACAAAAGGCTAAAAAAATTACTATCTATCCCAACATCCATTAAAGAGGATCTTTCATATGTTTGCTTGAAAATAAGCTTTTAAATGAAAGCGAGTACTGTACTGTTTCTGCCAGCATGTTAGATCCTCACTAGTTGCCATTTACCTTACTTAGATGCTCTATTACTCTCCAACAACTTCTCCAAGAAGCTGTTTTGTCCAGTCCTCTTGGTGCAGATGATTATTCTGCTGCAAAACATGTTGCTTTTTTTTTTTAATTTACAGTTCATATTGGTATTGGCACGCTGGGCTGTAGACTGGAGCAGCACAGAGGCAGATACACAACATGACATGTTCACAGGGCTGCAATGATTTCAACTGACCCCAGTTAAATCCCCAGCAGGGGAGGCAAAAGGCTCAGAACAACCCACACCTGCAGATTTACTTGAGGCATAATAATCTGGTAAAGGAAAACCAGAGGCTGACAGTAACAGTCCTTGGCCCCATTATTTCTTCAGAACTATTTCTTGTACAGTTAAGAGGAGAGCTCAGGCTTTGTGACAATTCAGTAGTTCACCCCACAGTATATGCAGGAAGAGTGGAAGGTTTTTCCTGCCGTTTTTTTCCCTCCCTAAAAATCAAACAGGATCAAAATATAATGGTTTAAGGAAGAAATACAAGATGTACCCAGCTCACTTAAGAATGAGTTTCCACTGAATTTTGGGGACTAGCAATGCAAGCAACTAAAGCCTCAGAAAATTCATTTAAATATAATGCCAAGAATGACTTCTTGGGGCATTCTACAGGTATTTTGCCATTATTATTTTCTTGGATTACTCTATCAAAAGCATTATGCACGCTCCATTACATAAAACAACGCAAGCTTTGAAAAACTGCAGAGGACTCAAAAGCATATGCTCTAATTACACTGGGCTTTGACGAATTCGGCTCACAGTCTCACGAAAAAAGAAAACTGAACAGCAAGCAGGAAGCACAGCTCTTCCCTTCCAACCCCGCTACCGATGGTGTGAAAGAGCCATTCCTTGTGTAAATTTCTCTACGGTTTTTCTCAAGACCAACAGATGTGAGCTGTGCAGAACAGCCACACAATTGAGAAGGCAGCCTTCAAATAACGCTCAGTGTGCAGCTCCAGATTTGTGTGTTGAAGTGTGTCCCGTTTAACTGCAGCTATAGACAACCCACTTGTTAAGGTGCACAAACAGAACCCAGTTGTCCTCAGTTACTGTGCTGTATTGAGAACAGCACTGAGATGCATTAAAATGGTTGTCAACACATATGCATTAGCATAATGAAGAAATATTCTCTATATATGACAACCAGGTTCACATTTGTGTCACGCTACAGACCGCTAGTGATCATTTCATTTGTCTACCTATATAAGTATCACACAAGACAGAAGCCAGAAGTTCTAAGTTGACTTTGACTTTCTGGACACTTCCTCAGTGCAGAATAGCATTCCCAGCCATTTTTAAAGCTAGGATTGGAGACACATACATGTGAAAAGCAGAAAAATGTTGCTTCTCCTCCTAAAAATTCACAAATAAATTATATTTGATCATGACAACAGGCACACTTTAATCAAGTATGTTCTTTCCAGCTACCTAGATGCACTATTACGTGACCCCTGATTATTCTGAATAATTTTAGCTTGCTGAAATTATTCAGAGGATAAAAACAGTAAATACTACTCCAAGCTGTGGTATTTGTGGAAAGCTCCTGGACTGCATCTACAGCCTTAATGACCACACTAAAGGATGAGAAAACTCAAAGGCCTCACAGAATCTTTTAAGAACTTGGTGTCTTGCCACAGGATTCAACACAGTGTTGCAAGCTGTGATGTATTTAATGTAATAACCTTAAAAACATGACTGTGCAAAACCAGGTGCAGATGTGACTGGCCCAAGATATGGAGTCAAAATGTCTTGGTGACATCATTGAGTTTTGCGCACACCCAAGAGTAAGACGGATGAGATCAGCATGTCTGACTTCACACCTGTCCTGCAATTCAGGGCTTTCTGGGGCCACATGTGGCTGTTTTTCCTCAGAGTGTGTGCAGGCAGGATTGAGCAATAAGAACGCTGGAGTCCAACCGGCAGCTGGAAGCAGGAGCAACTTTATTCAGAGCCAAAGCCACCTGTGTTAGGCTTCAAAGTGGATGCAATACACTGGGAACCGCTCAACTGCCCAGCCCAAAATGATTAAAGAGAGTAGCTAAGCAAGCAGATTCAAACTTTCAGGCCTGTGTTTGCTTAGTTAACAGCACAGCCAGTGAAGTTTGAATGTTTTGATGCCAGAGGTGCCATTCAGAGTTAACAGGAAAAAGAAACCTAAATAGCTGTTTTAAAAGAAACGGGGTTCAGGTAACTCTAAAAATTGGATGGCTTTAGAGTTCTGACGTGACAGCAAGGTTGGGCCAAACCCTGCAAGACTAACTCTGACAATTTTAACTATTGCTATGTAATTTCACCCTCTTAAAATAAACACTGCCCACTGTGAGCAGGTTGCACCTACAGCTGACTTTACATACAGGATATTTTTTTGCAGATTCCAGGACAACTTCTTTCAGTAATAAGTAGTCTCATTAATTTACAAGTCTGTAGCACATTTCCTCAAAAGAACAGGAGCCTGGCTAAGTTTACACAGCTCAGTAGTATAACTTAAACAGCAATGTAATCACACTTCAGCCTGAAAAATAACCAATTTCTTTATAAGAAGGAGCTGTTTCAACAGTGCTCAGAGCCTATATTGCCATCGCCAAACCAGTTTTGTCTGGAGGTACTAGACTGCATTACCACCAAGCCTGTATTCTTGTGTCCTGCGTCAGCAAAGAAAAAGCACAGTCTTACTGAAGGGTTGTCAGCTAGCCAAAAGTCTGCTAAATCACAGCTCGATGCATACGTTACATCAAAGAGCACATTAAACCAGGAATGCTTATGTTGCCCAAGAGCACTGTAATGGTTCTTTTAAGTGCAACTGAGGAAGGGAAGTATTGATGCTTCTAGAGTCTATAGGATATTTGTATTCACGGTAAAGCCAGGGTACTTTGTTTGGCAGGAACATACAACTGTAAAATTACAGTTATTTTACCTAGTGCTAGTTATCTGAAGGGATGAGCAGTTTGAGTCTTGAAGAGAAGAAGGATGACATCCCAATGAAAGCTTACCAGTGTTCCTTCCCCACCAAGAGAGCATTTTAATATTTAGAGATACTGGATGATTTAGAATCATGCAAAAATTTAAGACATAAGCATTTGTTAACCTGTAATGGAAGGAGTTTACCTTAAGCTGTCCCACTACCATACTGAGTATACAGCTGTCAGGTGTAGGCTGGTGGTCTTGTGCTGTGATGCTGTGTTGTATTTTTTGGAAAGGGAGGCTCTGCAATTAAAAGAAAGCAAAATAAGGAAATGCACAGTCATTGCATTATTTAACTTAACAAAAATTGAGCAAATCCAACATTACGAGTGTTAAGACTATTTTGGTAATACTGCGTGGAAACTTGTCGCAACTCGACACTACTCAGGCTGGGTTGATCCTAACAGTTGTGTTTTTCAAGCATCAAGACATAAAATGTTATCATGTACATTAAGCAGTACCTTTTCCAAGTCTAATTACACTGCCCAAAGAGCTTCAGTTCATCTACAAGCTGAAAGTTCATATGATGGAGACACAAAGTTCCTCTGCACTGAACAGAGAAAATTCCAAACTTTGTTAAAATTGCTATGAATACAAAGGAAAGATGGTTGACCAAGAACAACCACTGATTTTTAGGATGGAGAGAAGCTACCTTAAAGTAAGGTTGTTTATAGACATCCATCTGTACTGGAGAGAAGCATTTCTTGATATGAAGAGTACAATACAAGCAACTAAAAAGTGAGAAGCCACACAACAACCAAGGCTTTTAGTGTCCTTTGACACTAAAATGCCTTGGCTTCCACTATCAGAACTGTGGAATCCTTGAAGTCAGGTAAGAGAAATTCCACAAGAATGAAGTCAAGTGGCTTAAAAACCTAGCAACAAAGCTACATGTCCCAGCTTCTTCCTTAGTCCAGGACATTTGAAGAACTACAGGATTATCTCAAATATTCAGCATAAATCAGTCTGCCTTCTGATTAGGACAGGCACTCTATTTAAAACAACTCCTAAGTCCAGCACCAGTTAAGAAAAAAGGAACAAGTGTCAACTCTCACTCTGTCGCACGGTCCAGGTGCCCCAGTGCTGGCAGAGCGATGTCTTTACAACCTCACGCTACTGTCTTAGCGTCATCTGACAGAGCAGGTTGAAAAGGTGCCATGGCGTTGCTGATACACAGCAGAGAACTTGCTGTAAAAGACAATCCTGCCTCTTGGTGCTTACACTGATTAATCAGCCACGCACTGAAGAACACAAGACAGCAGAAATGCAAAAGAATTCCAGTGTCAAACTTTCAGTGATCTGCTCAACTAAGGAACTCCAGAAGTACAGAGCAGATGAGCACATTAAATGGAAACAGCAAAGAGAGCCCAAGTAGCTCAGTGCTGACAGTGGTAGGCTGAAAGATGTTACAGTCATGGTAAGTCGATACAGCCCCATAACAAGCAATGGCAGTGGAAGATTTCCTCCTTACTTTAAGCAGATGGACACAAGTCAGAGAAACTCCCGAAGCAAAGTCTTCACTCACCAAGCAAGACTGTGCAGCAGGCACAAGAATCCAGAAAATCCAACTTGGACCACAGACAGGGCAGGTAAAGATGAGTAACTCTGTGGTGGGAAAAGGGCCAATCTGCACTGGGCCAAGTCCAAAGCAGCAGTCAGAGACACCCAACCAGCTAAGCATTTGCTTGGCCATGGTATCTAAATGGCTGCTAGCCCAGAGGTCTAAAGAACACTGAGTACACAAACAAGCAACTCTGGAGCTTGAGTATCTCATCTAGAAGTGAGCAGTTGCAAGCTGTGCTATTCTGAGGTGTGTGGCCTTCTCTAAGGCAATGCAGGCACCTAAAACAGATCCAAGAACAAACCTCTGCCCTCACAGTAAAGATTGTCCTGGATGAAAGCAGCAATTCCAAAGCACAGGAGCAGCAGCTGTACAACAGGACAAGCCCCCAGGTTACAAACATTTTTCTTCTCAATGTGTATTAAAAATGTTATATCAGACCACGCTCTGAGCAGAATGTCTGAGGACTTGAAGGATGTATCTTGCAAGAGAAACAAACTTTCTAGTCTCATAGCTTACAAGTGCACCTTGTTTTGTAACAGAAGCACAGACTGACTCAGAAAGATAAAGCTTGTCCAGGTTTAACTAAATGGACATGAAGGGAAAGTTTTAGTCTCTACACAATAAGAAATGCTTTCCTCTCACTTGATAAAGCAGGAATGCTGGTTTCAAAGTCGTGAACCGTAACTGCCCATAACTGAACAGCTGACAAATGCTGCACTGAGGATAAGTCAGGTTCTCCACCACAGAACTTATTTGCAGTTTATGTATCAGAAAATAAATTGTTCCTTGCTGTAACATGTTGAGCCTCTTATCACAGCCATATCTGAAGAAAGTATTTGCTATTGCTACTTCCTTGGCACGCTTTCAAACAACAAAAACCCAGCTTTCATTCCTTTAGATCATGGGGTCAGCTTATGAGCTATACTTTCAAAAAATAAATCTATAATGCCATATGCAATTGCAGTGACAAAATGACCTCGCAAACTAACAAAGTCAATTAACATTCCACCACTAGAGCCACCAATGGAACACAGAACTAAATCACAGGTAGCATTTTCTGACCAAAAGCTGGAAGCACAAGTCCCATGTTCGAGAGTTTTAAACTGCTGAAGTCAAAATCAATTTTCAGAAGCAATTAATTTATAGTCTTCAGAACTATTTCCCAAAACATTTGATAAGATTACAGACTTACAGAGAGTTTTTCAACAATAGCTGCTTTGCCCTGGAACTGCTGTCCTTCCCACGTAAGGCATGATGCATCAATCTGAGGGGAAAAGAAAAAAATTCATCAACCTGCTTAGGTAACCCTTAAGCAATCCTGGTAGAAGACTTCATTTACTTGGCATACATCATTAGAATCCAGCTTTTTGGAAACTACCTCAAAGAGAAATGGAAAGAAACCACAAAGAGCCACTGAAAAAGCGCTGAATAATCAACTAGAAATTAAGTAGATTAAATTTCGTTATCATCATTCTACCAGCAAAAAAGTTCTTGCCTTTGGACCGAAGTTAGCTTTCAAAAGAAAATCTACAGGACACACACACACAGAAAATCTACGGACATAAACCCAAGCATGTAAACAGACAAAAATATAAGAAGAAATCTGACAAGATGAGTTGCACCACCAGTTTGTTTTTACCTCTCAGGTACGGATTTGAATACCCTACTCACACCCAAAGAAGCAGAATGTGCCTCTAAGGTTTTCTGACAGACTGTCCAGTGTGACATGATGTGATCCAGGTGCTTCAGCCTACAAGCTCTTCCAGTATATGAGGGACAGGGCTCTGAGTGTGCTGTGTCAGGGCAACAGGCAGCAAGAAACTTCCTGTTATTCTTAAGACACTGTTTAAAACAGCCACAAAATCCTATTGTTGACATAGCTCTGCCTTCTGAAATCCAATTTTAAACCTTGGCAAACAGACAAATTTAAATTGGTTTCCACTGAGCTCAGTCTGCCCCCCCATGTGGTAGCCCGAGTTCTTGTGCACCCTGTCACAGATTGCTATTAATTCCACTTTTTTAAGTATCCCCAAGAACATGATTCCTGGCTCTTCCTCATCCAATATTCAACTGTCCCTGAAGCTCCAAACATCTCAGCAGAAAATGAGAGATGCCAAAGAGCTCTATTTGTCTGCTCTCTGCTAGATTGTCCAGGATCTGCTTTTGACCCACACCATATTAAAAAGCCAGTTCTTTCAGCCACTCATGCTGTGCTGAACCTGCACAGTAGTCACAATTGCTCTAAAAAAAAGCTTCTGGTCCTTCATGTAACATCACAAGGCACTATACAGCAGGAGCCAGGACAAAGCAGGAGACCAGGGGCAACAGCACAAAGCATTTTAGGGTCACCAATGTAACCAAAAGCAGTATGGTGAAGAGGCCCTGAATAGATCCTCCTCTTAAGTTCAGACATGTCCCTTTTAGGAGTAAATGGACTTAGAAGGAGTAAATGGACTTAGACTGTGTAATCTAAATTACACAGCAAGCCATCTGGCTGACACCACCTGCACCTTACATGACATCAAGGCTTGATGCTCATCACTTGAGAAGCAAGGTGGCGGTACCAGGGAACGGGGCCATCCTCTCAAGCATTCCAATTACAGCCTTCAAGCATGGAAAGCCACAAAAGCAGACAGGACCCAGAACCTGCCTTACTGAACCCACTTCAGCAATCAGCACGCGAGCACATGGTGGTGCAGGGCCCTCCTGATGTTTCAAAGAGCAACAGAGGACATATATTAAGTTGGTAAGGAAACATGCTGTTCCTGAAACACACTGCAACTTCACACTGTACCTAATTAGTGTTCACCTGAACTCTCTGCCATGGGTTATCTCCATAGCCACATGCTGCATCAATCTGGGAGCAACTGCTTCAAGAACAAAAAGCATCCCCTCCTCTATCCCAAAAGCCATACAGATGAGAAGGCAGCATAAAAATAATATTTCATTATAAGTAGCCACACACGCAAAACAGAGAAGAGAAGTGGCTACAGCATTTTCCTGCAAAACACGTCTTTGACTTAGTGCTCCAACTCCCATAACTCAAGCAATTCACAGCAAAAGTGACTGGCCCAGATCCCCACCTGGAATGGGTGACAAAAGCTCAAGTGACTTGGATTACACCACTAAAGGAGAAAACTGAACCTTACGGTGGAAGCATCGATACAGGGATGCAAAACAAATCCCAGAGCTCCCTGCTCTGTTCCTGCATACTGTAAAATTCATTTGCTCGCCCAGGATCTCAGAAGGCAAAAAGCTCATCAGTGCATTTCTGCAGAACCTCCTCTAATTTAGACAATTTGTGGCCCTGGTGCATTTTAGTCACACAAAACAGGGTCCCATCCTCCATAGTTCAGGAACGCCACAAAAATAACACACACCAGTGACCTGCAGAGCAGCTCTCCCAACTACATCTGCACAGGTATCTCCACTGCATAATAAAAGGCAAAAAGACCCAAAGGGTGTAAAAAAGCTCAGCAGTTTGTTGTGTGGAAGGCTACATTTCTAGGAATTTAAATTAGCCTGTACTTATCACCAGTTTTCTGAATGTATTTTGGTAATAACATGGACAAAAACTGCTAAGCACCGTCATATTTAGAGCTGTAGATTGAACGCAGGCTACTTGGGGTTGTTTATTGCATTTTAGGCTCTCTGCACACAGCTTCTTGGCCAAAATAAGGCAATCTAGCAGATAGCAAACATACCACAATCCAAAGAGCAAATGCTATCAGTGCAGGTGGATACCATTGAGGTGTAAAGAGGGGTGTCTGATGATGTTCATGCAACAGTTTCAATCCTCAAGAGCTTGGAGAAGCTTCATACAATTCATCCAGCAGTTTAAAACAGGTCAGAAAAACAGGATATGCTACTGGAAGACTTGCAGGACTTGAGCATCTTGCTGAAACATCTCAGTCACCCAGCAACATTCCGCACTACCAGTAATCAGCTCCATACACAGAGCACTTTGCATGTTCTGGAGGAGTCCTCCCTCAAAAGTAACAGCTGTGATTCTATGTTCCTTGGGTTTGATAGTTACAGTCTTAAATTTTGGAAATCAAATCTATTTTGTCCCAAATAAGGGCCAAAAATAAAAATCCAGCTTTTGAAGAAATTTAAACTTATATTACATTCCTTTATTAAAGTCTAAATGTTTAAACTGGATTCAAAATTTTGTATTTATTTTAATATTCTGAGGATTAATACAGCATGAGATCCAAGAAACATCTGCAAGAACTCTAATAATAGAGTAGGACTTAAATCACATCCTACTTCATGAGGGATCCAAGCAAATCCACACCTGTAAATCAATGGTGAACTAAGGCTTTTTTACAAATAATTTAATCACAGCATCATCAGCAGCCCACTCCACTCCAAGCCACTGTCTACAGCCATCTGGGGCTTTCATGACTCTGAATGCCTATAGATAAGGCATATAAAGCTCAAAATAGAAATGAACTGTAAAAGAAATGCAATAAATAAAAGTTGAGTAAGTGTGATTGCACTGACTGATATTCTGGATTCAGGATAAAACCCACTGTCCTACCCTGCATGTTCCTGCACATCAAAATAGGGAAACCTAGACAGACAACAGGAGAGAGCCCCAGCCCCCTTTTTGTACATACTTACATATATTGCTCCTAACTGAGTCCTGTCCGCATCAAAAATCTGGTAGTAATGTTGTACAAAGCTGGACCCAATCTGCTCCCAGATAGGCTTGTCTCCCATTCTGAATCCTCACCTAAAGCTGTAAACAAACAAAAATCATCAGAAAGGACATTCACATAAATAAGCATAGCACTTGGCTTGTGTATTAAGCACCAATAAACACAGATCCTCTCAGCTGGCCAGACATTTTCTTTGGAAGAAATAGGGACAAATCTCATCACTGTATCCTAGGCTTCTGTGAAAAAAAAAATCTTGGATACCAAATGGTTTCATTTCTTATTATAGTATTTGCCGATTTCTAGAGCTATTTCAGTGGGAAGGTCACAGCTCACATGCAAAAGTGGAGAACAAGAACAAAAACGAATAACCACTAGCATCCTATATTCACATATTTTAAAAATGACACCATCTGAAAAAGTTGGCTAGCACTTGCTATTTTGACTTGATCTCATTTACTGTAAACAACTGACGTGTTAATATGGATTGTCTGCAAGCAGCTTATACCAACTGATTTACCTGTCCAGCTCTTCTGGTATTTCACCATCCACAAGCCATTTTAATGAAGACTGTCCTTCCAATGGTACACAACAGGAATTAACTCACTAGCTCTTTGCTTAACACAAGCTTACTTTTTAAGACTCCTCTGTCACTATGGCTGAAATATATCCAACGTTTATCTTTGAGTCTGTAGTAATTTCAAGATGCAAACCACGATTTTTCACAGTAGTGTGAATCTACAGTTCCCAGTGAATGTACTGGAACCTCAGTGGCATCACACACTCTGAATATGAGTCCCTCTATTTTAGAGGGATTAAACACCCAGCATGTGCAGCAATCCAGTCAGATCCAGCCTAGAAACTATCACACACCATCAGTACAGACAACTGCTTTACCATCCCACTAATTTTTTCAAGAAAGCAAATTCATTTTTTCTTTATCCTGGTATCTCCCTAAATGACTGAAGGATCGTGCTAAAAGTCAAAACACAATCATGCTGCTGCACTAAAAACCCACTACATTACATTTTAAGAGTTCACTTTAAGCAAGCTAAGTTACACTTGTCACACATCAAGATCTGCCAGCCATAGTCCCTTTTTGCAATCCCCCACCAGGAACCCTTGACATATAGATCTGTATTTCACTGTGAGTCTGAAGAACACCTAAGGTGTGAAAATTCTGTTTCAGTACACAGGACATGACAGTTATTTTGGCTTCCTTTAGTTGTGAATTACTCACACACTTGTTTGTCAAATTCCTAAGAGAAGCAAAAAACATAAGACCTCCAGATCCAGTGTTCCCAGGCCCAGCTTTCTATCAGACAAGAAAGCTCTTCTTGTGTTTTAGGCCTTTGCCTAGTTGAGATTTACTCATACAAATAGGAACTGAAATGCGTTCAAACCCTAGGCCAAAAGTTTTTAGGTTACACAAATTTGGCCAGACTTACAGAAAAGGAAATATCTTCTATTAGATCAATGGTATAACAGGAGGCAGCGTACAAGTTTTTGGGGTGGTAAATTCAACTGCCAAAGTAAAACACAAACCAAGAACAACTGCCAGAGCTTAGATACCTAGACTACTTGAGGGAGAAAATGGTTGGTATCTGCAGAGCAGAAAAGGTGACAGCAGAGAGCTGGCAAGGTGGTTCTCCCTGCTGAGAAAGGGACATTTTATAGCCTGTGAAGAAAGGTTCAGCTGGAGGAGCTTTGGTTGTGACTGCACCACAAAAGCACGACACAGACTCCATGGTTTTTACCACCCAACTGATGCTGGCTGCATGAGAGTTCTCAAGTATGCCTCAGAAAATTATTTTATTCAAGGATGATATAAAAAATGAACTTAATATAGAAACATACATATCCTATTTTTAAACATCCCTATTTCAGTATCAGCCACCTAGGCAATGTGGTCAAACTCAGTAAACTTGCACACTAACATGACTAAAAATTCAAAGACTTGTTGCCACATAACTAATATCTGAGCTTCTCCAAAAAGACCTATGATCTGGCATCAGTCACCATCACATGTGCTCCACAAATACTTGCAATACATGACTCAGTCTGAAGAAGTTTTACCCAGTGTGGTCACTCCTCTAGGAAAACAGATCGCAAATTAAAAATCCATCCAAGTACAGCAGGCTTAAAAAACCAAAACAAATGCACACCCTGAACAACTCAAACCTACTTTTTTTTTTTGTTTTACATGAGAAAAAGTTGCTGAACACATTCTCCCTGAAAAGGTTTTCTTATTTTCCTTTTCTGATCTGTCGCCTTTTCATCCATGCTGGCATTTTCTGCCTGTAATCATAGATGTAAGAAGCTTAGAGATGTACCTAAAGAAAGAACAAGATGGGAATGATCTTCTGTGTCATCCAGTCCAGTCCCTTTCAATGAGATACAATCCACATAAGATTGTATCTACATATTAGGCTGATTTAATTACACAAATGTAATATAAAAGGCTCTTAAGATCTATTGCAAAACTAGGAAGAATGCACATGTTCTGATGTTCCCACACAACAGGACAACACTGATGTACCTCAGAGACATCCAGCCAAATCTATCCACAGTTCACTCAAAGTTTGGTTAGAGGTAAGAATATTCAGTTAGTATCAAGCCAGATAAAAGAAGTTTTGATAAGGTAGAAAGCACGTAAGTTGTGGCACACCTGTCCTTTTAAGTGCACCTGCTGAAAGTTATCACTGCAGAAGTATGTTATTGGATATTCCACCTTAATCCCCCATGGAAAAGGAGAGTTTCCTTAAGCTAATTAATTTTCTTTGTTACTTCAAACCAAACCTACCTCATCACATCCAGTTAAGAACATCACAGCCCATTTGATTAACAGCAGCAAAGCTGAGCCACCAACTCAGAGCATAATACTTTCACTCACATTACTCAATTTCTTGGAAACTGCTTCTATTACAGATTTTATTCCCCCCTCAAGTACCATCTAGCAGCCAGTGCTCAAGCTGAAGTCCAATACAGAGCACAAAAGCTGCAGCTGCCAGCAGCTCCCTCTTCAACAGGTATATGCTGACACTGCAGAAATGGGATCACTGCTCCACAGGGGAGTTTTCCTCAGCGACATCTAAATCAAATTTTCCAATACCTTTGCCAAGCTGCACACTGACACATCCTCAAGGGTAAACTCTTGCACTCTACACATCTCTCATCACGCTTCCTACAAATGTCATCCTACAAGGTACCACGGTGTCCCCAGTATCTTCATCCCTCTGCCTGGCGCTGCCGCTTCTGCACAAAGCCTTGGAAACACAGCAACCCTGAACACAAAGCGAAGCTCCCACGTCCATCATCCCGCAGCACAGGCGAGGGAATCCACATCCTCAACCACGCAGAACTTCCAGTTCCCCACGACACCAGGCTTTCCTACACAGACCGCCCTGCATCAGCTGGACTTCCCCAGGGCCCCACAATCCCGACAGCCCAGCCTGCCCAGTGCTTCTGTTGCTGCTTGACCTTGCCAAAATGTCCAAGGCTGCGCTATACCCAAAAACCTCTCATCCTCCTTTCCCCACAGGCTCCTCCAGCTTGTTGTGTCCTGTACCACCAGCACGCAGGCTCAGGAGGGAGACAACTGTCTGAATTAAACTCCCCCTCATCACTCTGACATATGGCAGATGGAACCAATATGATGTGAAGCTGCACAGCCCAAACAGTAGGAAGACCAAGGAGAGAGAAAAAAGTATGAGATCGAGGAGGACTGGAAGAGAAAGAAGTCTCACATAGACCACAAGAGACCTTGAATTAGACCAAGGTCACACTGGCCTCAGGCAATAGATTTACTGTCCACAAAAAATCCAGAAATGCAGGATCTTTCCCATCACCTGTCACAGCTTAGATGTTCCGATCTACACTCATCCCTCTCCCTTCTCTGCCTTAACTCTGGGGATGAGAGACCAGCACGAACACACCAAGATGGCCCATAACTCCTACAGGGAACACAGGCCTTAAAATACCCATTTCTGCAAAAGGTCTGGATGAAAACTCTTCCCGCTACTTCCTTTAACAAACCACAAAACCACCTGGAGATGGTTCTGTCAGCATACTGAAGCACAAAGACCATCCTTCTGCTCAAGCAGCAGCATCACCGGAGCTACTCAGAGGTGTAATTCGAGGAAATGTCACCATTTTACTTGACAAAAGTAGAAAAAGTCACCTGTCAAACAACAAAGAAACCACTTTTCCTCAAATATGTAAGCACATTCGGAGCAGGTGGGCTATTGTCACATCTCAGCACTATGGACAAAGACCAAATAACATTTCCACCAACAGCTGCATTTACTGCATTATCAGACCTGGACATATGTAAGCTGCCCGCTATCAATTTAAAAAATTAAGCCTTTTTGAACTGAAGCATGGCAGACCCGCACTTCTCTACGAATCCTACATTTTCTGAAAATGTCAACAAAAACGCATATGAACAACAGTAGAGTTTAATGTAAATTGCTAAAGAAAATGAAGGTGGTCTCCCAGGGATTGCAACATTTGAAAAGCAAGCTGCCTTCAAAGAATCAATGAACAACCATCACAGGCAAATGATCTCGGTAAAGACTTTCTGATCTGCAGAACACCAGGAAAGAAAACACTGAACTTAAAGAGGAAAACTCTCAAACTAATATATTCTAATGTGCTAGCAGAGAAAAAAAAACCCACAAGAAGTCATTTATTGTCTAGTTATGAATACACTTATTCCATAAGTAACCAGAGCATAAATAAATCAAGCTCCCTGGATATTAAAGCTGGCCCTACGCAACACTGCACCAAAGTTAAACTCTCTTAAGACTGAATTCAAGCTTGTTTTCTGGAAGATTTGAAAATCAGTGCAACAAGGGAGCTACAATGCCCTGATTAAATCAGTGCTGTTGGTCCAGGGGCACATGTGAATCCACGGCAAACACAATTTAGACCATCAGTTGCTGCACCCTTCACTTCTGATTAACAAGAGCAAATAAGGACAATGAAAGACATCTCAGTTTTTTCAGTTTCTATTGTTCATACAGTTTCTACCATGCATTTATTTTAAATCACTCAGATTAAAAAGAGTGAACAGTCTTTAGACTGCAGTAAAAAAGTAAAACAAAGAGGTTTTTAACTATTTTTCCTTCAACCTCTTTTCTGTTTCTCCTGTGCACACTTTCTAGGAACACAATGGAACTGGCATCACAGGACCAGTTAATCTTCTCTTAAACAGATCATCTCATCACCTACACCAAGAATCGCTCGATAACAGATCATCTCCCTTTAGCAGAAGAAACTATGCAAATTATCATAGAATCACAGAACAATTCAGGTTGCAAGGGACTTTGTCCAGCTCAAAGCAGGGTCAGCCAGATCAGACTAGGTTGCCGCCACCTTTACCCACTTTGATCCCCAAAAGCTCTGATGCTGGACACTCCATAATCTCTGTGGGTAACCTGCTCCAATCCTTGACTGTCCCCATGCTGAGGGCAGCTCTCCCACCTCCAACCACAATCCCCTCTGTTCCAATTTATGCCCCTTGTCTCCTGTCCTCTCACCAAGTGCCCCTGTGAAAAGCCTGGCTCCATTTTCCTGATCACGGTCTGACAGGATTAAGCCCCGCTCAAGCCCTCTCTAGGCTAAACAAGCCCAGGCCAGGCTGAATGCACATTAACACAGAGATGATGAAATACTGGAACTTACTCAGGGACATAATACATCATCAGTCATTTATCTTAAACACACTGTACCTCTTCCTGTGAAATTCCAAACCAGTGGTCAACCTTTCTCCATTCAAAAACCTACAAAATTTCCAGTTGAGGAGCAATTTCACGCATTCAGAGACTGAAAGAAGCGCTTCCCTTGAGTAGCGGTGCTATCATCTCCACAGTAGCTGACTGATCTGTGGAGGTTAACAATCTGGAAATTACTGCTCTAGGACAATCAGAAATTATTGATTTAAACACAGACCTCCACCTAGTAATTGCTATGGGCTGTGCTGTGCAAGAAATTACATTATTCTAAGGACGCTTTCAGATCTAAAAATAATTAAGTCTAGATATGTGAACTGTGGAAGGATGGAAAGGGAGAAAGGGGAAGAGTGACAAGGCACAGTGTGTTTCCTTCTGAAAAGTATGGAATATAAATTGACTTTTCCCTTCTCAGTCTTTTTATCCCTCTCCTCCAATTTCATTAAAACAAATTAATGCAGGAATTATGCCAACCTGAAGTATGTTTTTCTGGTTATTGATGTCAGCAAGTACACGGCCACTGGTAAAAATCCATGGGAAGGACTCTGAAAAAGCTGCCACTGTGCCTACAGCTTGATGTTCATCCTGTCTGCAACCTGATAACCCAAAAGAGTCACAGAGAGTCACCCAAGGTGATTTTCAAACATATAGACATATAGTATATTACATATAATTGGCTATGAAGACATAATGTTTTGTTGTTAAGCAACAGTGATAATGCTACACATTTGTCATTTCTTCCACAGTGTTCTTGCTGCAATCCAAAGAGTGAATTTGAGTTTACAAGGCTGAAGCCACTTCTCTTTTCCCCAGGATGAACCCCAAAATGCCCAGTTTTAAAGTAACAGATGAGGCAATGGGGTGCAAGAAGGGGGAAAACTGCTGAGCCATATTCTTTACCTTGTAGACACAGTAACAGAACATTCAATCTCCAAGAAATAGCAGGATATAAGATATTTATATCTATCCTTCTCTACCATGACAGCTGTTTCAGGTTAAGAGAAAATTAGGAACTGATTTTTAAGTTAAAGCAAAGATGTCATACTACAATTATAACCCTTTTTTTTCCTCTACCAATCATTACTTAAAAATTGAACAGGTTTGTTCATGAGCTCAGCAGCAAAATAATACTCAGTGTTAATTTTTATTCTAAATAGAACTTCTATCAAATACTGTAATTTAATCCTTGCAATTTTTCTTGTGGTCCCAACTGAAGTTCGCCACATTTGAAAACAATCACTGCTTTACTTAAAGCAGCCAGCTGTAAAATAACAGCTGTAAATGAGATAGCACTGAGGCACCCCTAAAAACGTAACCCTAGGCACCTTGGTGCAGCACTAAATGCAAAAGGACCAAGATAACGTTGCTATTTTGTGTTATATTACCCCGTGATTTTACGTTTAGCCACACCATCCTCTACAATTGGCTGGCAACATTCAAAATAGGTAAAATTCTCTACAATGTGCTTTATGATCTGGAAGCTTTTTACACGTGTAAGTAAGGCTTGTTACACATTACTTTCATACAATTGGTATCGGGTCTTTGGTTGAGCTACAAATTTCCAAAATACGCCTAAAAAAAGGGTCACCAAAATATTTGCTATGGTATCTACCTCACCATCTTACACTTCCAAAATCGCACATTTTCTCTCCTGTTTTGCTTCTTTCCCCCCGTAACACACAGCAGCCCCACTTCCATGGTATGTAGGCACACTAGTTGGTCATGCACAAATAAGAACATCAAAACTGTCTGTTAAGCTACATATTTAGGAGTTTTAAAACACTTGAAAGAAATAATGCTTACAAATGTTACTAGCTACCAGTATATATTGTAATCCTTACATGAAACGTACTTCACACCACCAATAACTTGACAATCCTGTTTTTAATGACAGAGACAAAACAAATCCCAGCAGAGAGAAAGGTGTTACTTGCATTTTTCTAAAGAACAGAACAAACACAGATGTTCATGCAAATATATTTCAAAACATCTACTGAATAACCTGCAATCTTTTAGGCAGGAATATGAAATAATAATTAGGACCCTAGTGGGATAACAGTCAAATAGTCCAAAAGTGAGATAAAATGTCATTCCATATTCAACTAGATGATGTGTTTCACTGGTAACAATACTATATACAGTAATTTCTCTGGTCTATGTGGAGATCTGTGAAATGCCTTTTTTTTCTTGGTGCTGCTAAAAGAAAACCTGAAGTCACCACACACAAACACAGGAAGCATTGCTTGAACACAATTCCTCTCAGAAAAAAAGAGAAATCGAGAAAATATAACTTGAGAAGGCAGCTAATTAAACAATCAGATTTAACTTTCAAGTAACAGATCTGTAACCGGTTCCTACTCCAGCATTTACCTGGGCTTTGGTCCAGTTTGACTGCAATGTGATGCGTGTGCCTCAAACCCAACTCTAAAATGCACCTTTACACTGGAAGTGAGGGACTTCTAATGAGAATGAACAGCTGAAGAATCACAGCCTGCCTCAGACAGGCAGTTCTTTGAATTCCAAGAACAGCATCTTTGGGATTTAGTACCTTCAGAAAGCTATCTGCTATTAACAAAACGCAACTGTAAATTGCTACTGTAAATTTCTGCAGGTTTTTATTGTTTTTAAAGCTAAAAAGTGACAACAGCTATAGAGGTGGAAGGAAAAAAACCCGCCTCTTGTAGAATCACACTGGCCACCGGTAACTCAATGGAAATACCAGGCGCCTGCTGCAGATCACCCAGCACGAGCACTTCTACTAGTTTTACCCCAAGGAACGCACACCTTTCATTTTCTACGTGACAAAGTGATTGAACCACACCGGATTAACTCCGGTCCTCGCACAACCCCCTGGTGGGACAATAACACAGCACGAACACCAAGAACAGCCCAAGCACACTCACCTACGCCTCCACAACGCACAAACCACCGCCCGGCAGCTCCGAGGCTCCGTCCCCTCCACCTGCCGTCCCGACCTCCGCACCGCGCGGCAGAAGCGGCGGTCGCACCGGGCTCGGTGCCGCGAAGTCCCCGTGCCTCAGCCCGCCGGGCCGGCAAAGCCTCGAGCACGGCGGAGCGGGGACGGTCCTCCTGGGAGGGGCCAGGAACGCCGGCGCCCGGAGCAGCGCTCGCCACCCCGTTACCGCCGGGGACCCGCCGGAGGGAGGGATCAGCTCCCTCAGCCGGCGGAGCTGGGCCGGGGACCCTCCGCCCGCTCAGCCCACCAACCCGCCCGCGCACACGCAGGGCCCCGCCCGGCCCTCCCCCCCGCCCAGCCCCGGGCAAAGCCGGCGGCGGCTCGGCTCCCTCGGCCGGTAAGCGTGGGCGCCAGGCCCCGGCCACCGCCCCTCGGGGACCGCGCTGCCGGCACTTCAAAGACGGGGAAGGTCAGGGTGGCTCCAGCCGCCGGATCCCGCCCAGCCCGGCCCGCGGCTGCCGGCAGCGCCCCGCGGCGGGGCCAAGGCCGGACCACGGGGCCGCGGAGCGGGGCGGCGCCATGTGCCGGGCCGCGGGCGGCCGGGCCCACTCCCGCTGCCCCGCCGGGGACCCGCCGCCGCCGCCCCGCCCCCCGCACTCACCCCGCGGCTCCCACTATGGCGGCGGCGGCAGCACCGTGCGCGGCGCGAACCCCCTCAGCCTCTCTCGCCCGCGCTCCCCGCCCCGCCTCGCCCCGCCCCGGCGGCCCCGCCCCGCGGCACGCCGGGACAGCGAGTCCCTCTGGCCGCCGGAGCCGCACTGGGAGGGCGCGAAGGACTACAACTCCCGAAGTGCCCCGCGCCGCCGCCCGCCGTGTCTCATTTGAATGAAGGGGAGCGGACCGCGCATCGCTGGCCCCGCAGGCGGTGCCCCGGAGCACTGTGGGATAGTGGCGGAGCGCGAAAGGGCGGAGGAGGGGACAGAGCTCACCGTCTGTCTCCGCGGGACTTTCCCGCCTCAGGGCCGCTGCGCGGTGCTCCCCGCTAGGGCCCTCCTGCCAAACCCCGCTGGCCTGCCTGTCTAGAGGCCGCTTAAGCCGACCCCGGGAGGGAGGCTCTATCGGGCCCTGTCACCCCCTCGGGAGGGCAGTCATGGCTCTGGTGCCCGAGGGGAAGCTCAGCCCTGGGCCCGTGTCACCTGCTCTGGCAACGACTGTTCCCGAGCCGTAACAGTGCAGGATTTCACCCCGAAGAGTGAGGTGAAAAGTGTTCATGAAGGCCGGCCAGGCCCACCCTCAAAGTGCTGCCAGCCCTGGGCAGGGAGCTTGGCAACCAGCTGCAGCCAGAACTGCAGAGCCTGACATTCACTTTACCTCCCCTAGCACAAGCTATACGGTGATTTTATTTATTTATTTACTAAATGAATTGCTCAGCTTGCTTGCAGTGAAAGAAGTTCACACAGAAGGTATGGGGTGGTAGAGAAACCGCCTTCAGACAAATACTCGCAAACAGATGAGTGGCCTGGAAACCCTGAGTTTGGTCTCAGACCAGTGCCACAGTCACTGCAGCAGCAGAGAGGGCTTGTAAGTTGCAGTGTCTTTGTTATTGGGTAGTTAGACCATAGCGCTGAGCCTGAAAGACAGCTCAGCGGTTGTCCTGTAGCAAGTGGCACTTTTGAGCTCAGCTCTGAAGGTTCCCAGGTCCCTGCTGGCAAACCTGAACGTTGTCTGTCTGCTTCTTGGAGAGAGACGGGATTGAACAACCCTGGGAAGAGGTGTATCCGCTCAGCCAGGCTTGCTGCTGAAGGCAGCACTAGGAAAAGGAGATGGAGGTGGCTGACACTGAGGCTCTCTAGGATTCCTCTAATGTGGCACTAACAATGTGTTCCAGCAGGTTTCTCCTATCTGAAAAGGCCAGCCTGAGTGCCAGTGCTGTGCCGGTCACTCTCGCATAGCTTCTTACCTGGAAATGGAGGCTGCAGGCAGCTGATATACCACTGAGTCCAAGTGAAGAGTAGATGAACAATAAAGAGGTGATTTGTTTGTTTATTTGTTTGTTTACCCCTCTCTCTCCCTTGTTTTCTGGCTGAAATGCTGGTTCATGGCTGGCAGAAAATGATGAGCTTTTTCACTGCCTTTATCATGATGTTCTCAGATCTCTAGCTGCCAGCCTGAGACATGTTCTTGTGCTCTGCACCTACTGATATCTGTCCCAGTGGAACTACTGGCACCATCCTGGCCACGGTTCTTTATGGACTTGTCGTAAGGATTTGTGTCATGAACAAAACCTGTTTTTTAAATGGTGAAGCCTGTGAGACACTTACAATGGTAAACAGTTTGTGCACAGCAACCCTGACCTGTCAGATTTATCTGGGAAGATCTAGAAACTGGGTTGATTATACACCAATGCAAAGCTGTGAATATACAGAAAAAGCTACTTCTCATTTGTTTTTCATATTGAAAGACAAAGGAGAAGGATTTGCATGACATGAACCACCTGGGGTCCCTTGTTCTAGCTGATGTGTTGTGGAGTCCGTTCCAAATATGGGTCCCAAGCCTGGAACTTGCAGGTTTTAGGAAAAAATGGTGTTGCTTTTCCTCCTGCTGTTTCTGTAGTAGCTACTATAGTGGGATAAGTATCTTTTTAGGATGTGCCTACCCAGCTGTAGTAGCTCCTTTCTGTGAACAAGTATCTTTTATGGTGTGACTGCCCAGCTATAGTAGCACCTGTCTGCTCTGTACAGTATGTTTTTTGATTTTTGAAGTAGAGATGCAGTAAGAATTTGAGGGAGAAGCAGAAGGTTAGGGTTGTTGGCACAGTCTAATTTAGCCCTGATTTAGCCCAGAATTTTAACATTTCTGCTGTCTGTATAGATAGTAGAGAAGTCTGAAGTTGTATCAGAGAGATATCAACCATCCCACTTGTTGGTCTGTGCCTTCTGGCACACCAGTTCCCTGAGGAGTCTCCAGCCTCTCCATAACAACTCTCACTGGCACGATAACTTCTGCCCTGCCACAACAGGGCCCTGCTCACAGGGCAGAGGTAGGAACAGTGGGAAGGACTGTTAAGAGGAGGCAGTTTCCAAACCTGGAGGCAGGACACACAACAGGCAGGCAAGTAGTACAGTGACCAGGCCTCTAACTCCTCTTCGTCACCCTATGTGAACATAACGAGATTCACACGCCTGCAGGTGTGGAGTTAATGAGGAATAAAAAGCCGTTGCAAAAGAAGTCAAGCTACAGCCACCAACCTTTCAGAAATACATTTACAGCACGGAAATGGGAAACATAACAAAACAAAATATACTTTATTAAAATTAAGCATGTTAGCACCTCAGTGTAACCTGGAGAAGTGGAAGAGTCCAGCAGTTAACCAGTCCAGCAGGCCGAATGGCTGAACGTCCTGAAGTGCATTCCAATGGTAGAAAAAGTACCACGACTGTGAGGACACGCACGTTCTCAAGAAGCTAGGGCCTGCAACCGGTCTATCCGTGAGGAGAGACGTTGTGCTGCCTATTGTCTATTGCCTATATAGATCTGCTGGACCAATTACATATGTTAAATCAGATGGTGTAGCAGGTATCTGCTTTCCCTACAAAAAGAAAACACACAAACAAACCAACCCACAAACTGCAGCTTACTTGACTTGCAGGAAAATCAGTATACCACGGAGCTGAAGTTAAGAGCTACGTATCAGGTTGGAGAAAATAAATTAAAATGAAATAATGGGAAATACTTAGTACATGAGTAGACCTGTAGTATCCTTACGGTCGACCATCCAACTCAGCACACACATTAATAGAAAAATGACCCATGCATCACATAGCAGGCTGTGACAACCACTGCCGTTAGCTGAATGGGCTACATGATCAATAGATAAACCTCCAGCTACCAAATCCCACTGTGCCCTTTTGTTCAGTCATACAGAGCATCAAAACAGACAATTGTAAAGCTACGTTAGCCAGTGTTACAAAGATTACAATATTTTCAAACTAAAGATACTTTTTACATTTAGAAAATACTTCTATAAAATTTAGTAAAACAGACATCCCGATCTCTCGAGTGTAACGCGCTCTGGTTACAGGAGGAAGATCTCACAGAGCCAGCGGACACTCAGGCACTCCTCCTTCGCACGTCGTTATGGGCACACTGTGGTGAACTGCCTCTTGTTCCCAACATCCGTCGCTATTGAAGCTTTATCCCCCCCAAGTACACATCACCAGAGAGCCACACAGGAGCACCAGATACCTTCCTCTTCCTCCTCAGTGCTGAGGTATCTGTTCCGCTGGCTAACCTGAAGTACATGCTCAGGCCAGCCTTGCTACCCTCGTTCCACCATCTTTCTAGCCAACGCCGATTTGGTTTCCTGTTCCTGACAGTGAGGGGCCTAATGCTGGCTAGAAACAGAAACTACACAATCATTCCACATAGATTGATTACAAGAGTCTTAAATCTCAGTTTAGAACACGCAAGCACATTTCAGTAAGGTCTTGCCTAATGTACAGATTATTAGTCATGCCAACTAGTTTAGGATTAAACAGCAAGAGTTTGCAACCACTGCAGATAAACTTGCTTTGCTTCTGTTTTGTCCCAGTTCTCTGAACGAAAGCCAAGGATTTAAATTCCTATGTGTTACAAAGCCTCCGTTTCATTAGAGGGAGTTCTTAAGCCAATGAGATAAACTACAGCCGTCAAATGCCACCGGGTTCTTTGTACCAGATTGTAATCCTTACTAGTGTTGAGAGCAGAGACATCTGTAACAAATACATACTGCGGAGAAAGCAAAAACTACATAGTACAAGAGCACTCTTTAATCTGGGGATTCTTTCACACTAGAAACAGCAGTCTTTTATGGCATCAGTAATTTACTGAAGAAACACATCACCCTGAGAGGGTTTCTAAAGCTTTCCTTGTGCCTCTGCTAAGCGAGGCCAACCATGACATCGACGTTCATTCCGACGAAGGGTACAGTGCCAACCACGCTGTCAGACACGCCTTCTCCAGGGGGTAGTGTTGCTGCTACCTCACTTCACACAGAGAGAGTTTATTTGCTGAAAACTGATATTCCGCGTCCACTTCGTGGTGACATGGGTCCCATATACACCAAAAGAAGCGCTTTCTGCCACTGCCGGCACAGAGAGGGGTCTGATGGGCCCAGTGCGGATGGGATGCTGATGGGCGCCCGCAGTGCTAGCTCTGGGATAACGCTGGATTGGTAATGGGGCTTGGCATTGAGTTGGCAGCGGCCACCCCGTCTAGGCAGGAGAATCCAATGGTGATGGCTTGTCCGTCTGGGGGCTGGTTCGGTGAGGGCAGGAGGGTCAGGCAGCCAGAGACAGGGGGCTGTGGGGCTGCAGTCCATCCCATCTCTGCTCTGTCCTGGCACCTCAGCGAGGGCAGCGGAGGCTCTGGGGTGGAGAGCCCTGTGCCCCGGTGTGCCGGGTGTCCCCCTGGCCCGGGCCGGGCCCCGGTGGCCCTCAGAGGCCGTGGCGCTTGCGGGTCCCAGCGGTGGCAGCGTGGAGCAGCCGGTCCTTCTCGCGGATCTCCTCCCGGAGCTGGGCCTCGGCCAGGCGCAGGCGGCGGATGCTGCCCTTCATCTCCTTCATCTTCACCTCCAGCAGCGCGATGATGTCGCGCTGCTCGTTCAGCTTCCTCAGCAGCTCCTCCGACGTGGTGCCCGACGACAGCGAGTACGAGTGGTCCGGGGGGCCGCCCTCCACCGGCACCTCCTCCCCCGCCGCCGCCGGTACCCTCCCGGGGCCGGGCGCAGCAGTTGCCCCGGCCCCGAGCTCCACCTGCACCGTCAGGTCGATCGGCTTCACGTCCTCGGCCGCGCCCCCTGCCGGGGCCTCGGCGGCGGCACCGGGGCCCTGCGCGGCGGCGGAGGCGGCGGCGGCAGCAGCAGCGGCGGCAGCGGGACGAGGGCGGCGGGCGGCGCGCTGCGCCTTGCGCTCGTTAACGCCGCGCAGCGGGAAGATGGTGGGGACCCGCACCAGGTAGGACTTGCGGCCGCCCTGGAAGTGCTCGCTGCAGACGCGGTGGCCTGTGGTGGGCTGGAAGGTGCTGAAGCAGCCGCTGACGCCCGCCCGGGAGACGTTCTTCAGCCAGAGGCGCCGCAGCTCCTCGTCCTTGGGGAACGTGTAGAAGTGCAGCGCCTTGTCGCGGTGCGAGTTGTTGTAGCAGCCCGGCACGCAGCAGGTGAAGCCCGGCATGGCGGGGCGGCCTCCCCGGCGGGGAGGGACACCCCTGGGCGGCCCCGGCGGCGGGGAGAGCGGGCGCGGGGGGCCCCCGCCGAACTACAGCTCCCACAAGGCCAACCGCGGCCTCTCGCCGCCCGCCAACGCCGCCCGCCGCGGCCGCACCGGAACTACGCGGCCCACGATGCACCGCGGCAACGGCGCCGCGCCGGAACTACCCGCCCCACACTGCGCTGCGCCCCCGCCCCGCCGACTACCGCTCCCAGGGGCCGTCGCGGCGCCCCGCCCCCTCGGCAGACCACTCCCCCTCGGCAGACCACGCCCCCTCGGCAGGCGGGCCCTGCTAACCTCCCCTCCCGTGAAGCACTGCGCGGCGATCTCGCGATAAGTGGTGCTGTCGGGAGGCGCGACCGTTACGTCGCCATGGCCGACAGCGGCCGGCAGGACCGCCGAAGGGCCCGGCGCAGCGACAGCCTCCGAGTGCTGACTGCGGCCAAGGGCCGGGTGAGGGCGGGTGCGGTGGGGAAGGAGGGAAGGGGAGAGCTGCTGTCGAGATCAGCCGTCCCGCGGCGCTCGCCTGACGCTGTCCTCCCGCTCGGTGTGAGGAAGTGAGACCCTCGGAGCAGGGACTGGGGAAGCAGAGGACGCTCCCGTTCGCCTTCAAACGTGGAAAACGGGCTGAAACCTCTCAATTTCGTGCTTACCCAATAGCCATGACTCTTACAGCCTTGCATCACCTGGGTTGTCTTTTTCTGTTGTTTTCCCTTTTTGAGTTATTTTAGGTCAGGACTATGAGGGAAAAAGGGCCGTGATTTTAAGTCCTTCAGGCTTTTGTCCGTGTTGAGAGTTGTTCTTTGAAACCCACCTCGATGGTGCACCGTTGTGAATTGCCTTCCACCCCAAAATGAAGTGCCGGCGTTGTTAGAAAGCAAATACGCACAATTTCTTTTTAGGAACTTGTAAAGTGGTTCATGTTAGCTACCTTAGATTTTTATTAGAAAACAGATGATTAATGCTTTTGGTGCTAAGATTAATCTTTAATGATGAAAATACGTTTTTTGAATTGTATGTCTCTGATTTCTTTCTTTAGACTGTAGCTGATTCAGGAAAAGAGAATAATTCTGGCAGAAGCACCTTACTGAAACAGAGACCGACTGCATTCCCTGATCATGACAATGACACACCACGGCTTATGCTCAAGAGAATCATTCGGACACGTAAGTATCTTTTTTTTCTTTTTTCACATGAAAACAAACCTTTAGGACAATATTTTGGTGTAGTTCATGGCAGGAGGTGTTGTTTTGTAGCATGTTATGCTGTTATGCGAAACAGAAATCCAGAGCATTGTATAACCAAGTTATGTAAAAGAAGAGGAGTAGCTGTGATGGCAGCTGAGTAAGGTAATACAATACAGGCCAGGCCTTATGTTGATGAAAACATGTTATTGAAAATCTTCTTCCCTTCTTCATCCTGGTGAGCAAGTGTGTCATTTTTGTGCTGCCTTTAGCTGTAGGATCATGTGCAAATTATAGAGGTGGGTGCTGTTGCCACCCTCAGCTCAGCTGCAGTCTGTGCAACCCTCATGTTGCTGTTTACCACTGTTGGCTTTGTCACTGTATGTGCAGCTTTCCTAAGAGTAGAACACAAATAGTTTTCACCAGATCTTTATTTTAACCTGTCAATAAATATAATTTCCAGAATGTGGTATAGCTTTGACACTCTGCTGCATTTGACATTCTTGCTGGATTATATTGTGGAAAGGAAATGTTTTGTCTGTTGGCAGAACCACAAGTTTCACCTCTGGTGCCTCAGATATCTCAACATGAAGCAGCAGAAGAAGCTCGACCAGAACTCCCATCTAAGAGGCCTTCAAGCATGTAAGCAATAGTTGTGGGTTTTTTAACACAACCAGGTACAGCTGCAGTTCCTACTAAGGAGTTGGGGAGCAGGATTTCTTTACTTCTGTTTCAGTGATCAGAATTGTGTTCTGTCAGGTGAGATTTCCATAAATACTTCTTCAGCGTTAAGGCTCACGTGGGAATTGCTGGAACTGGGGGACTGAACAGTAAATACTGCAGGTTTGTGCTTAGTCCCCTTTCTTAAATCCAGACTTTTAGTATCTTTTTGCAGTGGAACTGCTGGATACAATTAAGTCTCTTGGGGGAAACCTACTTTTCTTAGTTGTCTGTGACAGGCACTAAAATAGAAGTTCTTGCATCTCTCCAAGGCTGCAGGCTGTGTACTGACAATGCTGAGGTGTGATGAGTGACTGCTCTGCTGCTGCTGTGGCTTTTTATGGTGTAATTGCCTCTTGGTTGGTGTAGAGTGGTTTGGAGGTGAGGTTTGCTTGAGGCTCAGCTGCTTTTATTCATGTTTAGCTTCCATTAATATTTTAAGTCAATAGGCCTGACTGAGAGGCTGAATTGTGGCTTGTTTCCTTCAGCTTTGATATGAAATAGAAGAAAACCAGTAGTGGTGGCAAGTCTAAATTTGCTTTTGCCAGTTTTGTCACAACACCTGTGTATATTTTTGCTTAGTGCAAAAGATACTCTTCTAAAGGATGTTGGTTTCCCTCATTTTGTCTTTATAGCTGAACTTTTTGTATTGACTATAAGCAACCTTAAACAGGTTATTTAAAATATTAGGAAAACTTCTGAACTTATGTCCTTTTTTTTTTTCTAATAGGGGAAGGAAAAAATCTCAGCTTTCTGTGGGTGTGGTAGCTTTTGTTTGTTTGTATGTTTGTTTTGGTTAGGTTTTTTTTAATTATAAAAATGAGCAGTATTGTTTTAATTGCAAATCAATTTTGCTTGTTGTAGCTCTTGAACATCTTAGAATGTGTTTCTCATCAGCCTGTCTTCAATGATAAAACCAGATGGCTGGATCTTTGTAGAGTTTTGTATTCCTTATGTTAGACAGTTGTTCAACAGGTACAGACTTTCAAAAAAATACTTTTGCATTTTTTTTATAAACTTGAAGTCTTTTTAAAAAATTCCATCACAACCTTCCTTTACTTGATGTGAACTTTCTTGAATTTGGAAAGGCACTGCTTTCCCCAGTTGTGATAGCATCCTCCAGCAGAGATGCAAAAAATACCCAGAACTGTAGGACACTGTGGAGTGCAGGCAGCAGCTCACTGCCTGAATGTGACCCTCCTGAGAGGGAATTCTTGAAACTCCTCAGTAGAGGGGGAAAACAATTCAGAAACCTAGTTTCCGATCCTGATCCAGTGCCTGGTTGGGATATTACGTCTGTTCTGTGTACCAGCTTTGTGATACCTGGCAGTGTTTCATGATGATGGCCTTTTCATTTACACTGGAAGGACTGACAGACCTTATTGTCTTTGTGGGCTGTTAGCAGAGAGTGATGGAGCTTGTTGGAAGTCCAAGCTTTTACCTGCAGTCTGACTTTTCTCAGCCCTGTTGTTTTGAATAGACGCTCAAGTTTTGTTTCTTTTACTTTGTCAAGTTTACTTTGATTTAGTGGGAGGGAATCATAGAATAGTTTGGGTTGGAAGGGACCTTCAAAGGTCATCTAGTCCAATGACACTTTCCTACACTTGCTGAGCTAATCCCTGATTAGTTCCTTGCTTCTGCTGCAGCAAGGACAAATAATTTCTATTTGCTATTCACTGATGTTACAGAGATCTTTCTAAGGTAGCTGAGAAGCTAAAGTCCTTTGTTAAAGGCCTGGTTTGTGTTGGTAGGGGGGAACTGCAACTGCCAGACCTTGTTCCCGAGAGCACATCTGTTGCCACCTTCCATATGACTAAGAAGAGAAAGAAACTCAGCATTTCTGAATTTGAGAGAGCAGCAGACAGACGACTTCCCCAGAACCAAGGTAAGGCCGCAGTGAAAAATTGCCTTGTTCAGCCCTCCATTTGCTGTCAATTGATTTCCATCTGCTGCAGTTTAGTTCTTAGTAACTTCTCAGCTGGGCAGTTGTACATTTGGCAGTGAGGCTGCAGTACCTTGTGCAAAGGGGATAGTGGAGAAGGTAAAAGGCCCCACAATCAAATTTTAAACCACCCTTTTTGAGTCAACTTACAGCCTCTGTTTTGACTATATGTGACTTCTTGACTACTTTTCCATCTTGCTGCTCTTTGAGTTTAAGTGTCTCCAAAAGAAGCAATCCTTATCTTGCCCTCAGTTCCAGAAAATTGAAAATAGAACAAGCGGCATACATTTTGTTGCAATTGTATCAAATAAGTTACAAAACTCTTGTTGGAGTTGCAGTTTTCACCTTGGTTTACATACCCTATTGGCAGTAGCAGCTGGGGTAGAATTCAGGGGTGGGATTCAGCTCTGAATTAGACACATGTACCTCAGCTCCAAATTACAGGTGCTCTGTGCCTGTGTGTACAGCAGGTAATTGAAGTCCTCCTAAATTTTAGGGGAGATGCAGTCAGTGGAGTCTGGAGGGTGACTCAGCTCACACTGACAGAAATACCTATGTTTGATTAATTGTGTTTGACAATAATGGGGGAAGATAGACACCTGTGTTTGGGTAGTTTAACCTGGAGCTGAATCCCACCCTGACTCACCTGTAGTCAGAAAAATCTACTTGTCCTTCCTCGAGCCTAATACCTGGTCTGAACATGTTCTGATAAGATGTGAGCAGCTCTGTCAAAGCAGAGGGGACGTGTTCTAGTATTTTCTAGTAGGAGCATGATTATGTCACTGTTCTCTAGATCTGCTTTTGGAATTTTAGGACTTTGAGTAGAACAGGTTTGAGTTACAGTTTCACCAACAACCTGTGGAGTAGCTATATGCATTTCTAGAGCTTCCAGATGCTTTAGTGTTTATGAGGCAAAGGGCTGCTGAAGGGTGGCTATGACTGAGGCCCTAGCCTATCTTCCTGTTAATGTGGTAAGATAAATATTATTGTGTGTGAGGGCATGTGCTCTATTTAAATTACCTTTGAAATAACTGTTTTATAACCCTTTGAGAAATTTCTTACTAGAATTCTGACAGGCAGTTCGGGGGCACAGATGGACAATCCATTGGAGTGTTCCCATAGCCTGTTGTGTAGAGGGTAATTTTTCAGCTAGTGTAATTTCACGGCTAATGTGTGACCAACTTTTTCTAGCTCAGTCAACGTTGGACAACACTACTTTGGCTCGGTGAGTTTGAACTAAAATGTCTTAACTTCTGGCTGTCCTATCTATAGTTGCCTTGTTTCATCACCTGCGGTTGTGAAGAACTGTGCAGATACCCTGGTTCATTATTAGGGCCTGTGTTAGTAGTAACACAATCATCTCCTATCCTGCTGGTGAAATCACATACCTTGTGATTTTCAGAAATTGTTGCTCTGCACTTTATGCCTTGGTTGATCTAGGTTGTATTGCTACTATTACTCCTCTTTTTGCTTATCAGGATCATTCTGTTTTTCCCTCTGTTCTTGTGTTTTCAACAATAAATAGGTACACAATATACCTTAGATATTATCTCTGCCTGTTAACTGACTCATGACATCAGTTGCATCTATGCAGTCTTTAGTGCAGCTTTCCTGGACTTTAAAAGCTTTTCTGCTAGTCAAAGAACTTCTTTTCCTGTGTTGCCCATGTACTTTGCTAATGATCCTGGCCATGGATAGCAATTTATTTCACCTTTCTCTCTGCAGACCTTGCCTGTGATCCCATGTGAAGGTGATTCATAGGGCTGCATGCTGTACTTCCTGTCTTTGAACCCTCTGAACCCCCTTTTTGATTTACCTGCCTACAGAGAGGGGTGGAGTTAGCTGAGCATGGCCAGTCTCTTTAGGGTGTGAAATATGTACATTGAGGTACATCTTCTCTCATGCTTTGCGTGTTTCTGCCTTAGCTCTGATTTCAAAAAGTTACAGTGTGTTGGTAGCTTTACTTTGCTGTGAATACTGATACTATAACCGGCATCTCAGACTTGCCTTGAAGTCCTCCAGCCACCCTGCTGTCATCTAGAGGACATCTTTACTCTCAAACATTTTTTTTGCCTTTTGGTTTGTTATCTCAATTTTTTTTTTTAATTTGTGAACGTTTTGTCAGATGTATTGTTGCAGCCCTCTTGAGGTAGAAGGCTGTAAAACTGTTTCCTGATCTTTTTGGTACATATCCTGATGTTAGGTGATATCATGAAATTAAACTGCTTGTTTAAAGTATGCTGGCATGTAATCTTGTTTTTTTGAGGGAAATTCCTCCCAACTAAGGGATTTGGGAAATGTCTCACTGTTAGTGGCACCACATTTGTAATCTGAGGGTAAAAGGGGAGTGTGTAGATTTGGAAAATTATTTCTTCCCTCCTCTTTTTACAGATCTCTTCGCATGTCTCTTGGTTCCCTGGTCCTACCAGACAGTGTTGAAAAGAGAGGCTTGCTCCGGAGGCCGAAGAATCGCAAAGCTATTGATGTTGAAGCTTTTGAAGGCGGAGTGGAACAGAACATGCTGAACAGAAAAGGTTTCTTTTGTGTTGTTACTTCTGTTTTGGGAAGACCCTTATACAAGATGGGTTTTAGAAGCAGTTAACTGAAGTGTGGTCTGTATTTTAGGATTTAAAGGCTAGTAGCACATTCATAGAAATCCAGTGTAACTTGGGGAGCAAGATTAGAATGAAGCTGTACATCTGTAGGTGCTTTGATTCTATATACTTAAATATGTGCTCCACCAAGTTTAGTGACTTATATCATAGGAATCATTTGGGATCATGTTCAGAACTGTGGGTACTGGGGAGGTGGTTTGGTAGAGAAAATTAAGGACACTGAAGCGTGGTGATACAGTTTCAGTGTTTGATCTGAGGAGGGTGAATAAAATTTGGTTGAATGACTTTAAATTTTGAATTATGCAAGTCCTGTAGTAAATGTGTGTCCCTATGACCTTGAACAGTTTTTCACATAAACCTTGTTTTGGAACTTTAAACAGCAGAAAACTATCTTGTGGACTCACCAACAGCATCTGGGATTGGAACAGCCATGCAGACAACAGATGCGGAAATCGTGCTGAGTAACACGGAGCTCTTTGTTCAGCCTCAGTTTGAACAGAACCAAAATAAGCTTTCTGCTCTTGAACTACAGCTATCAGATTCAAAAACTTCAGCACAGAGAAGTGAGATCTCTGCAGCTCAGGAGGCAGCAAGGCCAGTGGGCCTGGTATCCAGTGTGGGCACAAATGAGGGAAGGACGGAAAGATACTCTGAGAAAGACTTAATTCTTGATCGTGAGCATGTTGACGGAACAACTCATGTATCTTCTAAACCACCTGCAAACCAGCAAGAAGATAAGCAAGATCATTCCCGGCAGAGTAACCCAATGAAACAGCTTTTTGATTCAGAAGAGGTGGTGGTTGGCAGTGAGTACTATGGGTTAGGACTTGGGGCATAGTAGGTATTATCAGAAATCACATCATGGCTGGGGTTGGAGACACCTTTAGAGGCCATTTTCTCCAACCCCCCTGCTCAAGCAGGACAAACTGTTCTACGTGGCTGTGTCCAAGCAGCTTTTACATGTCTCCAAGGATGGAGACTGCAAACTCTGGGCAACCTGTTCTAGTTCTCAGGTGCCTTCTCCCCACATAGCTAGTTAATATTTCCCTTAACTTTAGGCAAGATTTTGCCCTGAATTGGTGTAGGGAGCCCAGCGTTCTGGTTAGTGAGGTTGATATTACTGATTTTTGTACCACCTTTGGCCAAACTTCCTTGTCTCCTTCACTGAGAATTTGGGCTAGCAAAGCCTTCACGCTTGTACTCTTGAGTGTGAAAACTCTCCGTCACTGGAGTGGGTGGTAAAAATCCACTTCTGTGGCTTCTGGTTCTGGGTTCAGCTGAGGTTTCCAAACCCTTCAGTGAGTGACAGTACTATTAGAGTTCGCAGTCAGATTTCTCCAAATAATTACCTATATGTGTTTTGAGATATGTAGTAACAGATGTGGACTACAGATTTACTATGTAGCAAAAAGGAGCGCTGAAGTACTCTTTAGAGGCTTGTCTGTGGTGGTTAAAACCACTGCTAGGTGCTCTCCTCTTTGTAGTGCGATGTATCTCTTCCAAGATAGTTTGTTCAGGAAAAACTGAGGAAATGGGGAGTAGAATCTGAGCACAAACTCCAAGTCTTGTTAGGCTTAAAGGAAAAAAAATTTGGTCTTTCACATGATCACTAAGTGAGAGCAGAGGTAGGGATGGCAGAGCTGGGAGAGCTCTGCTTTCTGTAGGCTAATTTCCTTCCTTAATTGGGATTTGACCTGCACCCTAATTAGGTTGCTGTAGAGCAAACACCAGAAAAACTGTGCATTTTTTAGCTGTAAACTTTTGGAAGAGAACTGCATCTGCTTCCCTTATGGCCATTGCTGAGTATACTTACCAGGAATAAATTTTAGCAGTTGTTTAACTGTATGCTGGTGGCCAATTGGGGTTTTCTTGTAGGTAAGATTGATGACAGAATTTCCTATTTCAGCTGCAGAGCATCTTGAAAATACTGGATATTCTGAACATTTGGAGAAGAAACTGACTAAAAAAGCAGAATTGCAGAAAACTATGGCACAGGATGTGAGAATGAAAACAGAAATGGCCCTGTTGGAAGATGACGGCATAGCAGAAAGCAGCGTTGGGCACCAAGACTCTGCTGAAGCTGGTGAGGACAACCTTCAGTACTGAAAACTATCTGTAATGCCAGAACCTCTCAAGCTGCGTTATTGGCATCATTGCTTGGAGAGAGGGAGTTGTTAACTCTCTTTGTATTCTAGAATCTGGGCTTGATTCTGGGGAAATATTAGACTTATTTGGGCATTTTAAACTGAAAGACTGCATTCTGCTCAAATCAAAATTGCATTGACAACAGTGTTTATAAATAATTGTAGAAGTCATCTCTAATTATAATTCACTAGTGGAAGTTCTAGAATTGGGCCAAGATTGAGAGACTTGGAGACTTCTGAGTGTGTTGGCAAGTCAGGATCTCCCAAGTTACTTTTCCTGAATTGCTGGGTCTGTTGTGTTCAACATGCTGCACTAAGGCTTTGGTAAGACTTTTGCAATAAAAGTTCTCATGGAAGGAAGTTCATTTATAAGGAGCTCAAATAAAAACTTCATTCAAATATCAGTGTCTTCTCTACCTGACCGAGTGCTGGGGTTTTTTTGTGTGATTTTTGCACACCTAGATGTAGCACAGGGAGAAGTTGAGGATTCATCAGTACATTAGCTTGTCTAGCTTAGTGTGTTGATGCCCTAATTCTTGAAGGCAATAACATAATAGGTGGCAACATGGTCAGGAGTGGAAAGTTGGGTTTCATTCTTACGAATGCTCTGAAATTTTTACTGTTGTACTTGTTTCAGTGATGTATTTTTCCTGTTTTGGTAATCTAGAACATGATATTACCAAAGATGTTGAAGCTGAAAGTCTGGGCAGGCATGTCCATGCTGTTTCCTCCCCTGAAAACTCTGGCATGAAGCCGTTAAAAGAAGCTGTTGAACAAGCAGATGAAGACCAGGCTGTCATGGCAGAATGGGATGATCCAGAAAAAGAGCCTACTGAGGATGAAGCTGAAGACCCTGAGAGTGAAGGTAAGAAAACTATTGCATCAGTAGCAGGAAGTATTTTTCCCTGCTGTTTCTCAATAGATTGAGGAACAACATAGGTTAATAACGTGATTAACTGTTTAGTCCATCAGATAGTCCAGGGGAAGCTGTTGGCTGCTGTTCCGAAGGCAAGATTGTTACAGGCTTATCTGGTGTTCCAGGGAGCTAGATCATCTTTGCACAAGTTTGTTTGTGCACTTGTGCACAAACAGACAAACTGAGTGCGGAGTGGTTTTATGCACTGACATACAGATATCTTCAATTTTATTCTTTCCTTCCTGACTCCTAACTTCATGCTGACTTTTAATGTCTTAGCATTGGACTGCTATTCCCACAGCCATTTATGTGACTCCAGACTTCAAACCTACTTTAGAACCCTGTATTTTGTACATACAGATTTCCTTTCCATTTAACTAAAAGGGTAAGCTGACTTTCCAGAAAGCTGAGAAGTGTCCATTTCTAAACAGTTCTTCAAACACTGCATCAGTTGGCTCTCTTGTCCTAAGAGTGCTTAAGCCTTTTGGAAGAACACACATCAGAGTTCTCTTCAGTCAAGGCCACGTTTGAGAATGCCTGGAGTGTTTATTAGTGGTGTCTTTTGGGACTGGTCTTAAAGTCTTTTGAAATACAATACACCCTGAAATCAAAAACTGAGCAAGGGACATCGTGAAAGAATCCAGTTGCCAGGATTTGAGGCATTGTGGGGCAATACAGCTGTAATGAGAATATCAGTGTCTGTGTGGGAGGCACAAAGGCCACGGTTGAACTGGTACGCTTTTGCCACAGGGAGAGCTGTAGGTGTTTTTAGGGTGTCTACAATACTGTCAGTACGCTTATCTTTAACGCAGCTGTATGAAGAGATGGAAAAACCTTGACAAAAAGATCTGATGGGGTGGAACAGTGAGAGTAGCATCTTAGAAAATTAAGCAGGGGAGTGACAGGACCTGGCATGAGGAAAGCCGCCAGCCTGTGTGGCAGGAGGTGGGGTGGGTGGAAATGCCGTACGCAGCAGATGTGCTGGTTCAGGGTGTCATAAAGCCTCAGCCCAAGCACAAGCAGTGTAGCTCTGGACCAGATGTGTGGACAGCTGACCAGGCTTCTGTGTGCTGCAGCAGCACTGCTGGCTGCAGGAACTCTGAAAATAGAGTTCTGTTCCTCAGACACTGTTTTCCCCCAGATGTTTCCATGAAGACACCTGCATTTGTCCGTGCTGCAGCTGACAAGCCAGTGCTGTCAACTCCACATTCTGCAAAACCTGCTGCTCCCAAGGGGGCAACTCCACGTTCTGCAAAACCTGCTGCTCCCAAGTAAGTATAAGGCACCTTCAGCAGTGGCCTGGTAGGAGTGCCTGGGGGCTGTAAGTACCAGGTGGAGAGAGGGGAATGTCTGAATACTAATTGCTCTGTAGAGAGTACTGGTCCTCATTGGCAAAAGAAGATCTTGGTATTTGGATGCATGTTCTTCATAGGAATTTATCGATATTAATAGATTCACAGATTTTCAGGCTTTCGAGCTGTGCTAACAGATTATCATAATTACAGGTTCAGAGCCTTTATTACAGGAAGTTGTTGCACAAGTGCATTGGGTTGTTTGTACCTTATGCAGTAGAGTCTGAGTTGGCCTGTTTGCCTCCTGAGATAGTAATGCTCAGGTTAAAAGCCTGAGGAGTACTCTAGACTATGTAGTGGAGCAATATCTATGTGAGAGCCACAGTTAAGGTGTTCTGCTATAAAACAATCTCTTAATACCTGTGTGATTCTATAGTGGTCAGCTATATTAAGGCCACAGAACTATTCATTTAGAAACAAAGTCTCAGAGTCACTAAACTTCAGTTGTTGCCCTGATCCTGTGAACTGAACATTCATATATAATAATTCACAAATGGATAAACTGAGGGACATGAACAGTAACCAAGATGACATAAATCATAACTGGCTATTTGTCCCACTACTACGTGCACTTCATTTCTGGGGCTGATCTCCTGCAGCCTCTGAGTTTCTGACAGAGAAACATGCAGGTGGGCTGGAGAGAGAATCAAATGGTACATGCAGTCTCTCTCTGAGTTTTGCACGTGTTAGACGGAGATTCCAGGTCCTTACTGTTGTTTTCCACTTGTGTACTGAGTGCATCCAGGGATTTACTTTTTCATGTTACAATTTTTCCTTTATAGAATGGAAACCAGTTGTTATTTCCTTTGGGTCTTATGGTCTTTGTTTAAGGAGGAGAAAAAACAAAACAAACACACACACACACAAAAAAAACCACCACTATACAAAATGTTCAGCTGTGTAAAAGTGTACCCGGCAGAGGTGGGCTGTGGATGCTTCAAACTTTGTGCACTCCTGAAGAGTGAAAACTACAGGGATGCAGTGAAAACTGTATTTCTGTGTTAAAGGGAACTGTAGTTTGCTGACTATTAAACTGGATGTTGTGGGCATGAGGGTTTTGAAGAATTGTGAGGGAGAAAGAATTAAGAGCTCGAGGTAGTTCTTACCCCTTCCAGTTCAGCATAAGGTTTGCCCAAACTCAGCCTGGCATTCTCTGCTGCTCCCCTGTGTTTCTTCATTTGATGTGTGAATTTTCAATTTCCCTCAAAGGTCTCCCTCGCAGCCACTGCGGGCCAAGCCAGTGAGGAGGAAAACAAGTGAGCCTCAAATAGCAAGCAGTTTGATAAAGCAGATATTTAGCCATTATGTGAAAATGCCAGTGGCCAGAGATGCCTACAAAATTGTTGAAAAATGGTAAGCAGCAAAAAAAAGCCCCTCTTCCCACTTTTTTTAGTCTTGTTTCTTTCTTTTCTCTCCTGAAATAAGAAACCTGTCAGGACTGCTGCTGGCAAGCTGACAGCCCTCTGTGTTCAGCTGGGGAGAGTCACGGGATGTCTGATTAAAACAAGGACAGAGATGTGCTAGGCACTTTTGGTGGCTGTGTGGGTATCTGTGACCAGTGTGACCTTGAAGGAGCATCTGGGTTTTATCCCAGATTGCACCATTCACAATCTCTTCGTTGTTAGAATTCTCCGTGAGCAGGGGGCTCTGGAGAACAGTCGTTTCGCTGGGCAAGGTGAAGGTGTTCCAGCTGTGCAGTGTTACATCTGAATCCAGGTTTCTCAGCTTTTTGAATCTGTAGACCATGTTACCTTCATGAGTAAAATCTGTGGATTGTTTGAACAGTGTCATTGGAAGAGCTAATAGTCTAATCCTCGGTGCTGATTTTTCACTGGTTTGAACCCCTGTTCTTGCATGTGTGGAAAGTTTGGGAAAGGTCTTGCTCATAAGATGTGCAGCTGTTTCGCAGCTGTCTTGGCTGTGAAGTTCAAGGGAGCCTCTGCTGAGAAGTGAGACTTTGTTCATGGGCCAGAGTGTTTCTTGTCCCCCAGTTTTCCCTGGCAGGCTGTGACCTGTGCAGTGAGCAGCTCTTGTTCAACTTGCCCCAAAGAAGCGGCTGAGTAGCTGTTGTTCACACACTCCACAGCCTGATTTTATTTCTTTTCTCAATCCTCCTTTAGCTCCCAGAGATATTTCAAGCAGCTAAGCAATGATCTGGAAGTTTACAGCAACCATGCAGGGAGGAAGACAGTGGAGATGGCTGACCTGGAAATCCTCATGAGAAGGTAAAGGGAAGGTTATTATTCACTCGTAGGAGTGTTTGGTGGTGCTTTGATAGCCTGGCAAGACTGTTGTTGCCAGGATGTGCACTAGCAGTATTTCCACAGCAAGTGTGGTGTCTTGTGATTTATACTGTGTGATGCCACTGGGCCTCCTGTCCCAGGAGGGCCTCTGTAGATGTGGGGTTTTATACTCCACCATGAAGGTGGTGCAGGGGCAACAGGAAGTAGCAAGGGGTTGGCAGCACAGGAGTCATCTGAGGAACAAGTAGCAAGAGGCGGGGGATGTGTGCAAGGGTGAAGCAGTTATGGCTTGGAAACGAGTGGTGTGAGTAGAAAAAGCAGAGTAAGTGCGAGGCGGGGCTGCGCTGTTTGCTTGGATTAACTGTTCTCAGAGCCTCTCCGCTGCTGCTCTTCTCTGGAGGCTCCTTCAGCTGCCCGATCTCATGGCTGAATTTACTTTGTTCTGTGAGCAAAACACAAGGGATTTGTTCTTGGCTTGGGACCCCTCTGTAAATCTCTGTGGGTCCTGAAACAAATTAATCACTCCTCATTTAAAGTTATTACTCCATGTCATTGCTTATCTCCACTGGAAGAGTTTCAGATGTGATGCTAAAGTCACCTTAGGGATTTTGCATGGCACATCTGATTAAAGGCTTTGATTTTGCGTGGGCCTGTGCAGATGGAGGCAGTGCTGCTGCTTAAAAAGAGTAATCTGTTGCTATCCTGGTTCAGAGATTTTAATTTTCTCACTTGAAATTAGTATAAACAGGCTGAGAGGTGTGATGGTTTGGTTGGCCAGGTTTGAGGATTCTGCACACTTGTTACTTTACCTTTTTCTAGATGTCTTTATGCCTTTCCACTGCCTCATACAAGGACCAGGGATTGTTGCTGGTTTATAAATAAGAACAGTATTTCTGTTCCTTCCACAAGGAAAGCATGTATGGAGTTGCTCTGCAGTAACCACCCCTCTTGGTCTGCTTCTGTGTGCCTGAGGCCCGGTGCCTGCACTCTGTGCAGGACCTGGTGTATTGCCTGACACAGCTGCCTGCGAATAGAAGTCTATAGCTTCTTTGTCACAAGCAGCCATAGCGTTTCAGCGATTAAATGTAAAAATGTCACTGTGAGAAAACTGAATAAGTTTTTAAAGTGGAAACCCTTTTCACTAATAACTTTGTTTCTTCTCTGCTCTCCTCTTTTTGAACAAAGACAAGGGCTGGTGACAGACAAGATGCCGTTGCATGTGCTGATAGAGCGTTACTTCCCTCTGGAGTACAGGAAGCTCCTGATTCCAGTGGCTGTGAGTGGAAACAAAGTGATCCCCTGCAAATGACTGTGTCCTCCTGGCTGGGAAGTCGTCTGGCTGCAGGTTGCTCTGTGTGCTGTTTTCCATCAGTAACCAGTGGGGCACTGTTCTCTAGAACTGATGCAGGTTGTGCTGTGGCTACTGTGCCAGCCTGCTGGATCTCACCATTATTACAAATAATTTTACTATTCTGAAATTTTTGATACCTTTGAATACTTATACAGTTCTGATAAATAAAATATTATGTGTATTCTGCATGATACAAATGCTGCTTATTCCAGTGAGCTGAAAGGCTGCTGCACTGTCATTCCAAATGTTCCTTATAGACATTTAGCTGTGCTGATGCTCTTCCTACTAATGAGTTGTTTGCTCAAAGGAGAAAAGTTACAGACTGCCTCATGCAAAGAAGCAGATCCTTGTTACAGCTGTGTGTTTTTCTAGAGCAGGGGCTTTCAAACTTGGAGTTTGTCCCCTTTTGCAAGTGTAGTCCACTGTGTCAAGAGTAGATCATAATCCTGTCTGTGACCACAGCTGCTTACTGATGTAAATTGAAACAGGAAAATATACTTTGTTTACATTATATCTCTCATGGGAAATGAGTAAGCAATAACTTAAGACCATTTGAGAGATGAAATTTTCTGGGCACACGTGATGGATGAAGGACTAAGAGAGAGTGATTCAGATGGAGTTAATTGTGCGTATTTGGTTTATGTGGGAAGGTTTTTGTAGTGGAATGAACCACCAGGCCCAAGGGCTCAAGCAGCCTGGAGTTTGGTGGCTTCTCAGGTTCTAGTAGTGACTGTTGGAGCATAGTTGTTTTGTCACCAAGCAGAGAGCCCAGTACCCTGGGGCGCCCCAGCACCGTGGGGGTGTGAAGCTTCTATCTGGGGATCAGGCAGCTCCCCCTTACCCCTCCTCTTGCAAGTCTTGCTGAGCTGAAATGACTCTGCTTAGGCTGGAAAATTGTACAGGAGAGCTTTTCTGCTTAAGCTGGAAGTGTTTTCGATAGCTCCAGCTAGCCTGTCCTCTCAGCTGTTAGCTCCTAGCTGTGTCTCTGCACATGTGGCAAGAAGTATTTAGTTCAGTAACTTTGACTCTCAGCTTCATACCAAACCTGTAGATCAAACAATCCATTTATTCTTGATAGTGAATGTCTCCTTACTCTCCTTCAACACCTGTTGTGCCTTCCTCCCTGTGCAAGGGCCCTACTCGTCTCACATCTCCAGCGAGTAGTCTCTCCAGTGCAGTTTCCACAGGGACAACTTCTTGAGCTGGCCCTTCTCTTTGGACCTGAAAAGCCAGGCCAACGTATGTATCTAGTGTCTGATCATCAATATTGGGGTTGATCGCCTGGAAAGCTGTCTTCAGATCATCCACGTTCACCTCTCTGTTCAAAAACAACTTGGTCACTGCTTTGCTGTGGTATGTGAAAGGAATTTTAAAATATTTGTGCCACATTGAGAATCAGTGCTGCTTGAATTGCAGAGCAGGGATGCCTTTTGGTGTTCTCTGCCACCACTAGCATTCCTTTTTTTAAATACACGTGTAATAAAGACTGCTAAGTGCTAAATTTCAAACTGAACAAAAGTTAGGAAATGTTAGATTTGTGATAACCTGGGACGACCTTTCATCTGTTGTGCATTGTGATCTTTTGTTACAGAACTACATTTTCCTTTGCTAATTCGGTGCCCGTGTTGGACAGTACATAACTCAGTGGGTGTCTACCCACCTCCGGTATCTTCAGTACTCGGTGCCCAGCACCACGCAGTTAACTGCCCCTTACTTATGTCGTTTTGAGGTAGAATTATTTATTTAGATCAGCAGTTGTCAGTCCTGTTGGCTCTTCCTGCTCCTCAGAACCAAACTCTGAGGATATACAGGATTTTACTGCTGTTTTTGGAGACCTGAGGGGTGTTGAGATATGAGACTTCAAGTCCTGAAGGGGATTAGTGGTACAACCAATCCCCTCTACTTGCTGCCTGACATATCCAAGTTCTTTGGGTCAGGAACTGACACTGTTCAGCATTTTGCGGAGTGGTGCTCAGCCAGGTTTTGCTTTTTCTTCAATATTCACAGCTGGAGCCCCCTGATAGTGCTGTGTCCACAGCGGGATTCCCTCTGCATGCACTGTCCCAGTCTGCTGTCCCAATCTTCTGTCCCCATCAGCCCATTCCCTCCAGACTTACGTTAAATCTCTCAGCTTGTTCTTCAGCTGCCTCAGGTACTCCTGCTTCTCCCTGACATACTGGCTCCTGAGCTTGGCAACAAAAGGGTCAGGGTTTCCCTCCTCGTCCTGAAAGAAGTTACAGGTGTGTCAGCCCTGAATGTGCGTTCCAGACTGGGTAAGAGATACCCCTCGATGTGTGTTAAAATAACTCAGTTCTCCTAGAAATGGAATTTCCATGTGAAAAGTGGAAATAAATAGAAATATGGAAAAGCCCATGCCACAGGAAAGGCACGATCTTGCATTGCCACTGTCTGCAGATAAACTTTGGGTATTAGAGCCTGTGGTGGGCACTGCAACATTGTTAGTCTGATAAACCTATTTAGTCTGATAAAGTTAATTTAAACCCTAAATTAGGCTTAATCTGAATCAAAAGAGAAAAGTAACATCAGCTTACTTCTTTGAATAAGGACATGTAGTCAATGAGGTCTTCAGTGCTGTCCAGCTTGGACCTGCTTGCATCCAATAGTTCTTGGACTGACTCTTTCCTTTTCAGGGGAAAAGCTTCCCTCACAGCCGTGCTGTATGGAGACAAAGTGTGTGTGCTGTTACAGTCCGAGCACTTAACAACTGCCTGTGTGGCTGTCTAGTTTTCAGGCTACCAGTGTGTGCATGTATTCCATTGGCCAGATCTTCAAAAACCATTGCTTCCAACCAGAAATATGTGTCAAGAAGCATGTGCACCTTTGGACACCAAAAGAAGGGCAAAGCTTTCGGCAGAGCTTAGGACTCAAGAGAGTTGGATGCTGAGCAATGTGGAAGACTCTGAATGCAGCTGTGTGGGTTAGCTGGTAGCCCAGACCCAACTGGTTAGTGTGTCTGTACCAGAGCTGCCTTCCCAGACAAGTGCTGGAAACTGCTGCTGCTTCTCTTACTGTGCTGTGACTCAAGGAAATGCTGTGTTCAGAGGGTCGCTTAGGAAGGCACAGCTTATTGACTGGCCAGGAGAAGACTGACAAACCTTGCACCTGTAGCAAAATTCACAGCAATACTTTGTAAACTATCAGAGCTGGTGGGAGCTCTGTGTGGGGTCCTGTGTCCCCTCAGGGAGCAGGGAAGGGTGTGGGGGCTGCCAGCACATCCCACTGCACATGTGAAGCACCCACGTCTGCTCTCAGGCCTCTTCAGCTGTGCTACTCAAAACCTGGAATATTCACATTATTCTAAATCTAATGCAGTGATTAACAAGTATGGACTTGCTACAATCATCCACACAGGGATTTAAGAGAGAAAAAGCCTCCTCTCCTGGCTGCGCTGGGGATAAGCAAAACAGACAGACTCAGCATATCACAAATTTGGCATGTGCCAGACGTGGGCAGAGCTCGGTGGGCAATGGTCAGCCTCTTGCCTGAACTGCTCACTGGTCAGGGATCCACTGTCTGAGCTGTCGCAGGCAGCCAGCTTCTTTTGCAGGTCAGAAATCACCTGATTCTGGCCGTGGAACTGTTCTTCGCCCACCTGTGAAACAGGGAAGTTTCCCAGATCAGTAAATACCCCATCTGTTTCTTGGTCTGCCTTCGAGAGGGAAGCAAAAGTGCAAAAGGACTGGCCCTGCTTCTAAAGCAACTTTTGAGTGAGTGGCTTTTAGTGATTTACAAATAATTAAGCAAGCAACACAGTGGCTTCCAGGGTGGCTGTTCACAGGAGCTTCTTGGTGAACAGCTTGCTTAAACTGTTCAGCCCTGGGGTGCAGATGTGCACCCTGGGACCTCAGAATGGCAGCTGCCTCAGTAACCAGACTGTGGCACTTGGTCCTGGCTGCTTCTCCATTTCCAGGTGAGATACAAGATGGGCAAGTAGAAGAGGACCTGGAGGGGCTGCACATCTTTGTGTTACAGGAGGTGGAAAGATGTGGCTACGTAGCTAGAGCTCTGCAGCTCTGCTGTGGTGCTGGGGAACAAGGCGGCCGGGGCCCACGCAGTGCTGCGGTTTGTGTCCTGATCTCACAAACCCTGCATGGGGACAGATCATGAGCTCATTCAGGAAAGGCTTGCTGAAAGAGGCATGGATTGTACGGCTTGCAAACAGAAGCCTCTTGTCAGAGAGAGAAGATACAATATTTCTAAAGTGTTTGAAAGAAATGGGGTCTTCTAGAAGCTCTGTTGTGAGCAGTAAGAGCCTGCAATGTCTTGCATGGACAGGATTCTCTTCTCTAGTGTCAGTGTTTACTTGAATTCTCATGAGAAGGTGCAGCTCCCAGGGGAAGGAACGGTAGGTGAAGCTGCTTTCCTTCCCCTGCCTGTCACTCTGGGGGTATCTGGGCGGAGGTGTGGTGCTGGGTTGCGGGTCGCCTACCTTCCCAGTGAGTATGTCATAGAAAGAGCTCAGGACATGGTTTGATCGACAGAGCCGCATGTTCTCGTAGAGGCTGTAAGACCATTCCATGGCAGCAGCATTTCCATACTTCTTCTGGAGGTAGCTGAGGAAGAACTCGGGAAGACTGGATCGCTTCTCTGTCTGTGGATAACAAGTGAGTAACTCACATAAGCAGCAGAACTAAATCAAATCTGCCCATTTAATTGTAGCTGTTTGTGTAGGGGATTGATTGGACTAGGTGATCTTTCGAGGTCCCTTCCAATCCCTAACATTCTGTGATTCTGCATAGAGATGTCTGTCTTCTAGCAATCGCACACAGTGCTAGTGCTGGCGGGAGTCTTCCCTGTCATTAGGTCATCCAAAATGTTTCTCCCAGGTTTGTTCTCTAAATGTGGGTAATTTCCCAATGAAGCTCTTCTGTTGCTGAGACCATGGATCAAGTCTGTTTTCCTACCTGTTTTTGTGAAATACATGGGAACTTGCTACCTCTGAGGCGCTACTCCTGTCAGATTTAGCTGAGCTTGGCTCATGGGTTGAGAAATTGAAGCAGTTATTGGAGAACAGTAGAGCCAGACAGTGATTGCAGCAACCCTAATTCCCCAGGGAAACAAGCTGGAAGTAAAGCTGCCATAGGAAATGTTAAACCATTTAGGACTGATCTCAGAGATATTTCTAGGTTTCTAGCTCAAGAGAAGAAATCTGTAAAGTGACTCTCCCTCTCTCTCAGGGTCACTGTCATCTGACTGAGGCACAGTAACAGGTCTTGTCTAGTGTCTGGGGAGATAATATCATACTTATCCCTAACATTGGAAGAATTAAACAGCCACTTTTATTCTCTTTTTGAGTCTTGCATCACCCAAGACAGGCAATCCATAATGTCTGCCTTGGCCGAGAACACACACCTCACCCCTTTGCCCTCCAGTTGTCACTCCCACTCAGTCTTCCGTGCCCACAAAGAAGGGCAAGTTCTTTGGGTTTTGTGTAATAAAACCAAAGCACTTTTATACTGATAAACTAATTAATGTAAATTACTTTTTCCCCCCTCCTTGTTTTTCCTGCAGTGCCATCTATTCTTCCCTCACATGGACACAAACACTATGGGGCTTAATAATGGATTGCCATGGGTTAAAATCAACCAAGCAGAAAACCCTGGCCATGCTTTGGCTGCACAAATGTTGCCAAGGTTTCCACCACCTAAGAACAGACACTGCGTAGTTGTGATGGCATTGCAGTCTACAGAGCACTATCGCATCCTGAAATAGCAGCAGTCCATCTGGCTGAGGTCTTGGACATGCAAGTGTGGCTGATTTAGCTCAGGTGGTTCCTTCCGTGGGCACCCTGCGTGGTGGGGGAGTCTTCACTGACACCTCAGCCAGTCTGAGCAGCACGGCTGCCGGACCACTGCAGTTTACAGCCCTGGACATCAAAGCAACCAGTGCATACTTCTGGTTTCCTCAATGCCTCTGAATTTGCAGTGGTGGCTGAACATCCGCTGCTTCACAGAGTTGGCTGTTCCGGGAGCAGGAGCTGCAGAAGAAGCCTCTTAGAGCTGAGATGGAGCCGCTCTGGTTATCCACGTGACAGTGTTCTAATTCATGAGTCACATCCCTGGGGAGCCCTGCCAGGCACGGGGCTGCTGCCAGCTGAGGTGGTTTGTTCATGTACAATGTTTTATGCAGCTCGATTCAGATGAAGCACCGGGCAGGATGTGGGTGAGACCCTGGCTTCCCAACCTGGACTGGCTGTCATAGCAAATGCTGTTTGTGGAGAAGGAAAATGGGACAAACCTGCTGGTCTAGTGCAATTTTCTCCTTCCAGATATCCTTTAGAATGTTCACCACATCCTTCTTAGTTGGTTTTTTGTTCTTGACTTTACCTTCATGCCTCAAGTACACAGGCACCTTGTCACTTTTGCCCTAAGTAATGGAAAAGAAACACCGATACAGGTAAGGTATTTGCCTCCCGGGCACTGATACAGCACCAAATCCATCTTCTCAGCACCTAAAGCCATTAAAATGAGTCACTTGTGTGGGTCTCATTCTCAGTACTATAAAACACATCTGTCAGCACCTCTGCAGCATCTCAACTGCTCCAGGGTGGACCTGCTTAAGTTGGGGGCCACAGTAGCCACATCACCTGTTCCCCATGTTTGCACTACTTAAAACTTCATAAGTGATTTTTGAACGTGTCCCTGTTGTGTCCAGGCAGCTGCGAGCATACCTCATCGGTAGTGCAATATATTTGCAGCCAGTAAGTTGTTTATTACAGCAGAGCGATGCTAAAGAGCTCTGTGTTGTACTGGAAACCCTGTGGTCAGCGTGCAGTGTTTGGCTGGAACTGTAGCTGCAGAGGAGGAGGGTGTGGGACCTTCTCTTGGTGGCACTGAGCTGAAAGACCTTGTCCTTAGACAAAATGGGACTGTGTGAGAGGTTCTGCCTAGCAAAAATAGAAGAGGAAAGATCTTCCTTGGAAATATCTTCCAGGAACAGCAGGGCAAATAGTTGAAGCTTCTGGAAAGACTGAGGAAGAGATGTTGAGGGACCATAGAAATGCTACTCTGTCCCTGAGAAAACCAGTGCAGTTATGCTTGGTATGATGTGAAGAATCCTTATAACATTTCTTTGTCCCTGTATCATTTCCCGATTCCCCCACGTGCTGGGGTGCAGTGCAGTGGGACAGTGTGAGTTGCATTAACTTCCTGATGCCATGAAAAAGAGTAATTTCCCGCTACGCAGCCTTTCTACTATTCTAGTGCTCGTTTGAATTCATCTCAGCAGAGAACTAAACAGTGAAAAAAACAAATACTGCTCTGCTGGACAATTCCCTGTTGTCACAGCCAGTACCGGGGCAGGGACAGGAGAGAGGACAAGGCTTTCGGCAGGAGGAAGCTGTTAATTTGGCTCAGCCGTATAGTGCGGTATTAGAAAGGGCCACTAGTAATACCTGCATGTCTGATGATTCATGTGGCATCATTGTAGAGTGTGGCTACTTTAGCTCAGTTTTCATTCTGCCCATTCTCAGTTTCAGCTTTTGCATTTAACCTGAGTTTTCCTAGCTTTAAAGTTTTTGGTGGTTCTGCTAATGGGAAGGTGAATATTGAAGACACCAGCCATAAAAGCTATTCTCCCACCTTCCTAATGGATATTTATTACCAATTAATCCCAGTGGAAACAAGCAGCAAAGAAAGCTTGCACATACCTTTCCATGGAAGGCATTTCTCTCTTTTAGCACTCGTGTTCCTATTTCTTCCAGAAGCACATCCACTAACTGGTCACTGGTCTTCCCCTCAGCCAGCCAGTCCCACCGGTCGGCTCCACCAGGAATCACCTCTGCAACAGCAAAAGGACACGGAGCTGCTGTAAGAGGAGGATGCACCCACAGACTGGGTTTGTGTGAACCCCACTGGGAGCCTTGTGATTGATCTCCAGACGTCCACTTGTCTCCTGAGATATCTATGGAATGTCATATCCTGCAAGCTCTTCTCTCTCAGGCCACTGCCACAGCTTAGGAGAAAATGAGGTGTTGCAGGTAAGAAATGCACCACAGCAAAGTCTGTAAAGATGAGCTGCCTTAAGCAAACCACTACAGACTACGTTTGGCACCTGAACACCTGGCCCAGTTTGGCCGGGGCGTGCAGTTGTGCTGGACTCGCTGGAGTTCAGCGCAGAACTTGTCTCGCTCTTCTGCGGTCTCTCTTTGGATGTCCAGCAGTGTTTCATATTCCTGATGGAGATGATCAAAATCCTTCTGCAGAGTCTTTATCTAAAGGATACAGAAAGGAGGATTGTAATCAACGAACAAGTGTAACAGAATTTTTCTGTTGCTGTCAGACAGCTCAGGTGAGCAGTCAGTGTAGTCCCTGGACTTACAGAGAGCTGTCCCTGGCTATTTGCTTCTAGATTAGAAAAAAAATAATTAAATTTTATTGATCTTATTTACAAAATATTCTGACAAAACATATCAGTGACTCTTTATGCCTGTTTTTATGTTTAAAATTAGATCTTAATCCACTAGGAGAGAGCAGGAGAAACAAGGTTTTGTTCCAGAAATTTTTACATGCATCCCCCTCAGATCCACTATACTGCATTTGGAAAGTGTTTCTTTTTTATATGATTTGTCTTTGCTCTACTACTACAAAGGTACATTGTGATTCAGAGGTAACCAACATCCTTGTCTGGGTTTTGAGGGCTGTGTCTGTATTTATTATGCCACGACACAGGGACATGAACAGTGGATCAAGCTGTGCTGGTGGTCAGGGCTGGAATAGCACTGCCAATGGCCCACGTGTATCTTGGACAACCCAGCGCTGCTTTCCTGAAGCACAAAGACAGGTGGTACTTTTTTTATGCCTTCCTGGAGATTTTCATCCATCCCTCTTCTCATCTGTGCACTAACTACATGGTGGGATCTAATGTGTTCTAGTTTGCATCATCCTTTAGAGACCAGGTCACTGTGGGGTTGGGAGCAGACCCCATCCCAGCCTTGGTGTTTGTGATCCCTTCTCTGTCCTGCATGCGCTGTGACATTGCTCCCGTGCATCTCCGGTGCAAGCCAAGCAAACATTTATTCTGAAAAGGCAGCAAACAGGTACAACGTGAGAAGCCCAGTCCGGTTCTTTCACAGCTGGAAAATGTATTGATCAGCCCCATAGCTGGGTTGATGATCCTGGAGTTCCAGCAGGATTAAAAAAAAAAACAAAACAAAGCAACATTTAATACTCCTGGAAAATGCAAAACCCCAGCTATACAGCAAAGCATTAGTAGCCCAGCAGTAGTTTCAGTTAGCCATGATTTGGACAAAACTGTGCAATGTATGTGAGGGGAATCTAGTTCATTTATTTATATATATTACTTCACACAGCAGCTCTCAAGCTGCAATCTGTGGGCTCTTGGTGGTCTGTGTTTTACAGTGTTAACTCAGTTAAACCTGACGTTAAGGGTTTGTGACAACATATTAATTTTGAGTGCTCTGACAGTCTGAGATTCCAATAGGTAGGGAGATTTGGGGGCAGTGGCTTTTCATGTATTTCATGTACAAAGAATAAAGAAATGCCTTTTGTGAGCTCTAAATTTCCTGAGTCCTTATCCCAACCTGAATACTGAAGCATCATGTTATGTTTGTATTTATGTAGTATAGTTTGAAAATTAGGAGCTTATTCTCACCTCCTGAAGTAAATCTGAGTTTTTTTTCTCCAGTGATTCAAAATCTCTCCTGGGGACAACATCTGCATAGTATGCTATCATGAGGTTCAGCTTCTCCTGGGCTTTGGTGAGGTCCTGCCGGGCTACCTTCAATGCCAAACTTAGCTTCACTGTATCTTCACCCTTGGTATCTTTAAACAACAGCCATTGATGAAAACTCATGACAGTAAAGTTGCAGTAATATTTTTCTGAATCGTCTATTAAGCTTTTAGACCACGTAATCTTGCAAAGCATTGGCAAGAGCTGAATGGGTGTGACTGTATTACTGTTAAAGAACTGCAAGTCCAGGATTATACTGTAGTGTTCCCATTCTTGACTCCTTACATATCTACTCAAAGGCTCAGGCTTGGCTTTGATTTAACAGAAAGGCTCATGGGTGGGCAAACCCTTAGGCAGAGGCCATGGCACAGAGCAGGAGCTTGATGGGTGCCCGTAACCCAGCTGTGGATCAACAGAGACGATCTCCTGACAGGGTCCCAACCACTGCGAGTGACCTCTGTGCCAGGTCTCTGTGCCACCTGGATTTCAGCAGTTTTGTCCATCGCTGTAGACAGGCACACAGCTGCCAGCTGTGCCTGGCTAAGACATGCTGACAGTTGGCACTGGAGTCAAAATCCATAAGGAACCTTTGCACTGGCTTTCAATTTACCTGCTGTGCTAAGCAAGCGCGTACAAGAATATACACAGTGACTGAATCGAATCAGACTGGTAGGTACATCCCTGCCTATTCCCTTTCTTACCCATTTATGAACTTTTTAGCTGTGCATTTGTCTAACTTCTTTTAAGAATCAAAGCATATCTGAAGATAGTTCAGAAATACTCTGAATTTCTTCTGCAAAGCTGCACCCATGGGTGTGTATTTGGGTCTCTGTGCAGGATGGGTTCTTACAGAGATCTGTGCTCTCTCTGCGCTGGGCTTGCTGTGTCATCTCCAGCTGCTCGTTGTGCAAATCACTCAGTTTTGCTAGCAGCAGTTTGCGGGCAGCGTGCTCGTTGAGATAGCGAGCGTACTCCTCAGTGACACTCTCCCGCAGATGCTTGACCTGCAGGAAACAGAGGCTTGAATCGATCAGGATCCATCAGTGGGAACTCTTGGACTGGTCTGGTGGGTCTAAAGCAGAAACTAAGGAGCAGAGAGTAGGATAAGGGAGGCAAAATGGGAAAAACTGGAGCAGGAGAGTGGACAAGTGATAACACTATAGAAAAGGATGGATCAGATAGAAATATGATGGGTTTAAACCTGGAAGTAGTGTGCAAAGAGGTTCTCCATCTGATTTTTAGCCTTCTAGAGAGTGAATTACATACATATAATGATCTGAGTTACACCATTTAAGATGAATGACACATATTTAAAGATGCTAAGGGTATTATGTTGTAAAAGAGTGCGTGTACATAATAACTTAAAACATTAGTACTAGGAAAATATTTATTTCCTCCCTCCTTCAAATATGATACTGGAAGAGCCAGAAGGGACAAGAGATACAAGTGAAGACATCTGACAGCAGCAGCATAGCCTGTCCCAAGGGAACAGGATATTCTCTGGGGTTGGCCAAGATCCAGCACTGCTACCATGCCAGATATTCAGTGCCTGCTCCAGAACTTCTCCTGGCACCAAAGGATGAGAGGCTGGGAGGTTAGAGATCAGGTGTGCAAAATGCATCCAACTGCAGCTGGGAAACGTTTGACTCATCATTGTATAGTTTACCTGAGTCTGAAGAGAATTATTTTCTTCCTTCATGTTGTCAATGAACTTTAACAAATGTTTTTTCTCTTGCTTTAACATATTTAGTTCATCTCTCTCCTTCTCCTGCAGTGCCAGTATCTGCCGGGTGCACTCCTCGGAGACAGTAGCCACCATGGCCTTCAGAGGCTCTAGGGCACGAATTGTCTTCTGCTGATGAGCTACAGAAAGCAGAGGTGGGGTCTCACAATGAGCAACAATGCCTGAATTTTACTCAGCTGGGCTGTTGAATATTCAAAGCTAAAACAGCGCTGGTGGGAAGCGAGGCTGAACATGGAGATTTACTGCTTGGCCTGGTGAGTTCCTAAGGACTGGGGGTAGTGCCTTCTGGGATTATATCACGTTGTTTATCCAGCTGTGCATATGAACTTCATAAGGATTGTTACATAAGGATTTATTGTTTCAGCTCACACCATTTATCGTGGTTTGGAAAACAAAGGATGAACAGCATTTTATTTTCTAGAGTGTTTAAAATTTTGATGAGTACTGATAGCTTTGTCATATTCCATTACGTGAGAAGGTGTCACCATTTAAGCACACGCAGCATATAGGGCTAAAGACAGCTGGTAACAGTGATTTACCCTCTTGTGGAGGCATGTTCTTCGTGGACTTCAATCTGCTTTCTTGTCCCCAAATGCATGGCCTCATGCAACCTTTTGTATACAGATTTGTTGTCTAACCACTCTCCCCTCTTTTTAGGGATGCCTTGACCTCTCTTCTTTTGCCTTTCTCTTTCTTATATCTAGTAAAGAACTCGTATTTCTCTTGGCTTTCTCTGCTATAACATGTGCTTTTCACCCTCAGCTATTCCCCCTTTACCTTGAAAATTTATCTTAAAGATACCTGAGGAACCTAGTGACAGTACTTGACTTGGGTCCCACATCCCAGTTACAGTTACACGGTAGAATTTGGTTTGATGTCACCTCCCTGGTGTACAGGCTTGTTTTTATGACTATATAGAATTCCACCAAGAGAATAAAATGATAGAAGACAGGATATGGTGTGATTCAAATGAGGCAAGCCTCCTTTTGTTTGTGAATAACTGCATTATTCAGCAATCAAAACTGTTACTCCTTCTCTTGAACATTTCTGTCTCTTGATAGAAATGCTGGTGGATGCTGAATAATCTGACTTGGAGCTTTTTTTCCCTCCTCAGTAAAAAAACAGTATTAGTATTTATGCACAAATACTATGCAACAGATTTTGCATTTTAAAAGTTAAAATTCATGCAAAAATCTAAGAACAGGAACTACTTTTTTATTATACTAGGGTGTGAATTTCCTTCCCGTGCTAAAACTGTACCAAAGGTTTTGCAAAGCTCTCTTGGTGTGATACTTGCATCATGAGAAGAGACGTCAAAAACTGGAGCATCAGCACAGAGCTTCTGCTGCTGTCTTGTTTGGTTGCTCAGTGTGACCTTATTAAAACTTCAGCAAACTTGTTTCGATGCACGGTTTGAGTGTTTCACAACTGACTCCTGACCACAGGCAAACCCCTTTAAATTAAGTGCAATAGTATTTTTAATTGTAGCTGCCTATATGTCAGAAGTTAGAGCACAACTTGCTGTCAGCCAAAATTATTTTGTAGTGTGGACACTGGCCAGAGCCATCTGGGAAGTTCAGCGCTCTGACAACCTCTCGTAACTCTCCCTACGCCAAGAAAAGACAGACATTCTCCCACTTGGAAAGAATTCAGGCTGTGGTGTAGCTCATTGCACGTACAGAGTTGCTGGATGGACCGAGAAGTCTCAGCACCACAAAGGAGTGAATGTGAAGGCCCTGTGGACATATAGCAACCCGAGTATTATCTTAATAAAGAAGTGGATCCAGCTGCGGATAACATCCCCACAAAGACCTACCCCTCCAGAGGTCTATGTTCCAAATTCTGCCTTGTACCTTCACATTCATGTGGATTAACTCCAGAAACAATGGCTGTAAGGCCTCAGTGCTGGTTCAGCAAGACGTCAACACCCAAAGGAGCTACAGCTGCAGTTCTGGCAGAAGACACACAGTTGTGAGCAGCCAGCACAGGCTGCGCATCCCTGTTCCCATCAGAGGCAGCCGCCCGCTCTGAGCTGCCTGCCCAGCGACGCACGAGCGAGCTGCCTTGGACATCGTGCTGCCAAAATGATGCAGCTAAATAGACAGTGTAAGCAGCACAGTTTTAGGACAACATTTAATAATGCTTTTTTCTTTTTTTAAAACCAAATTATTCTGACAGACTTGGTAATATGTTGTAATGCTGCACATTTAACGGGAGAACCTGCCCCTGTGGTAAGCACCTTAAATGTCACACAGGCTTTGCTAGCACAGAACCTGTGACTAGGGCAGAAAAAACAGAGTGAGAGAAAGCCGCTAAATCAGACTGCAAAGATAATAGCCAGCTGGCTGAGAAATACAATGCTGTGGTGTAAAGGAGGTTTAGTTTCAGTTTCACAGGGAGCTGAAGTGCCACAGGTGGAGTATGCATGTGCATCTCTCTAAGCAAAGTGTCCCATTTATCTGCTCCAAAGCTGCACCTTTATAAATAGAATATAAAATTCTAATGTTAGGAGCCCTCAGAATGGCCACCTCTCACAGATTTTGAAGAAGTTGTTTTTGTTAAGCACAGTCAGACATAATTTAAGAATAAAGATAAATATTTAGGAGAGCAGTTCTACAAATCGGTACATTTTCTTCCTTTTCTCTTGTGCTATTTCTGCTCTCAGACACTTGCCTTTGTCTCTTCTCTAGCTCAGACACTTTCATCAGCAAGTCAACTCACTAAACCAACAGGAAACTTTGCAGCTCTTGGTGTCTGTTTGTCCTGCTGGGTGAGTTGACTCAGCTCACAGAGGTGTCCAGCAAGAGGCAGCGCTGGGCCCCATCCAGTTCCTCAAGCTAAAAGGAGATGGATGTCATGTAGCCCTCGTTAGCAAAGTAAAATCTGTAATTAGGAAAATGAACCCTCAATATACAGAAAAGTATATTGGAAAAAGTTTTTAAAACCACCCAACATTATTTTTTTTTATTCTTAGAGTATCAAGTAGACTTGATACCATGGCATAGCGTTTCACTGCATTCAGCTGAGGTCCAAAAATAGAGTTATCACAAAAGAGATGTTTTGCTGGGTCTCCAGTAACTTCAAAGAAAAAAAGGGAATATCACAGCCAAGCAATACTGAGGAGTCAGTAAATAAATGCTTAAGGAAAATAAAAAAGCTTCAGAAAGCAATGCAATATCAGCTGCAGCACAGACACCAGTGATCTCTCTGGGAGCTGAAGCAGAGAGATGTGCACTAAGGAGTTCTACAAGGAAACTGATTTTTTTAAAAGATGTTTTTATATGTTGACTAAAATTGACTTATTCACCTGGTTGGAGGATACTGTGCAAAGAAAGATGTGTTTTTTGGTCCATAATGAGGGTCTATGATTAGGTAGTCCAGGTAACAGGTACTGGGATAAACAACATCTATCCTTTAAGAGACTGTCCCTGTAGAAAACTGTTGACATTTGATAGCTGCTCAGTGCCCAGCATGAAATGAGCTCCGGGTTACAGGCTATTTCTGGCTCTCTGTGACTGTTTACAAAGTACTGGTATCACTGTGGCATCTGGATGCCAGGCAGAGTTTAGAGCACACCAGGAATGGCCAGGGAACAGCTCGTTCAGCTCTCGCCCTGCCTTGCTGCAGCAGTAATTCAAGCTTCAAGTTACCAGAGCAAGTGCATCCAAATAGATGAGTTCAATACACTCCTCTATAAATATGGTTGTCCCAGGAAAACCCTGAGACATTGCTGTTGCCTAAACTGTGTATGTGATGAAGGTTTTAAAAAATCTAAAAATCTTAAATCTAAATATAAAAATCTAAAATACTATAGGGGAAAAAAAAAACTTTCAACAACTTAATCTTATATATGAAGGAAATAGGCCTAACAGACCACAAAGAGGTTTTACCAGCATCATCTATTTAGGCTGTTCGTCCCCTGTATGTGTCCAACACAACTAAGCTCCATAAGAACATGTCTACGTGTTTTTCCCCCACAGGTCAAAGTTGAAGAGCTTACCCAAAGTAGCTTCATATTCACTCTTTATAGCTGCCAGCAAGGGCTTGTAGGTCTTGAAGCTGTCTATGAAGAAGTCAAAGATCTCTCTGTAGGGCTGAGAGAAGAAAGAAAACTTGAGAAAACATCTAGTGGCAGATTTTTCAGAATTCAGAGAGAGGTGTTTTATGCAATGCAAATAGCATCTAATGACAGTGAGAACAAGTATAAAAATACTGCTACCACAATGTATTTTGTCCCTCCATTTTTGGTCCACCATCCCAAACACCTCATAGGAAGGTGGAGTTCTCTCCCCTGTTGACTTCACGATAAAGACTGTTCACACTATCAAATACAATTAAACATGTTACCTAAGACAGTAAAAAGATTTTCAAAGCAGAAACACATTTATGAAACCTCAGTTTTCTCTTGCCATTAGTCAGTGTTTGTTTCCCTCCACTCTCTTCCATCTACCACTTTCTTTCCCTGTGACTAGAGGATTCATTTGGGAATAAGAATTTGAATTAGTTTGTGCAGAGAAAATCAGATCTGGACTTCCCATGGCCTACATAAATGCTCTAATTGCAGGATATTACAAAAATAGGAGCACCCACTCCTGCTCTGAGTTTTAAATTAAAGTGGTGGTTCTCAGTGTCTCCATGAGGTGTGTCCTCAAATACAACAAATCCTTCAGGATCAGACCCATTAGAAACTGTGAATTTTGGGGATCCTGATTAGGCTCTGACAAGAGAGAAATTAGAAAGCCCTTTCTTGTCACGTGCAAAAACATAACTTCAGAAATGAGAGGTTTTGCAGTGAAAATTTGGAAACCTACGTACTTTCTTCTCTACGGGTTTAGTCAAGAATCTTCAGGAGCTCAGTGACTAAATTCCGTTTCACATCCACTTTAGATTACTGTGTCTTTTTAAAGACCTGGGTTTTGATTTGAAAATGGAAACAGTTCTAGAAGGCGCAGAGTGCAGAAGAAGGTGCGAACAAGCCAACAACATGCAAACAACAGCAACACAACATATAAATAAGCTGCTTTCTGTGCAATTTCTCCAACATGAGCTGCAAACCTGCAAACTCATAGGTGCCTACTCTTCTCATCTACTTTTTCCTTTGGTTGGCAAATTTAATTGATCCATCTCAGCACCTAGTTTCAAGGCAAGAGAACCTTGTATCAGACCTGTAATTTCAGTTCCTGGGAGTTCTCCTTAGTCAGATCAAGAGACTGCAGCTCTTTCCTTAGATAGGATTCCAGTTGCTCCAAGTATCGTGGCTTTGGAAGGGCGAGAAGGGCCTGTTTATTGCTGCAGAAACACAGGAAAAGAATGAATGTGTGGACTTATGTGTGTCATACCTGTTAGAATGAACTCATCATAAATCAGCTTAAGGATTTTGGTTTCCTTTCTACTGCCCTATACACTGTCAGTCAATGAATCATGAAACAATAGCATTTTATGGTATGTTTATACTGAATATGACTGGCTACTACATAAATACTTGACATCTCCTATAGAGCTGCTGGTCAGAACCAGCAATGTCTTCTCTGTTGTGCTGAACTCTCATGGGGTGGCCCAACATTGTTCTCACCGACAATGGAAGAGGTTCTGCTCTGTAAGGTCTTGGTTTTCACAATCTGCTCCCAGCAATCCTGGTGGTTTAACAGGACAGGCTGAGCTTACCTAGGCTGTCTCTCCTCCGGGGCGCAGCAGGGTTTATGATTCTTTAGGACAGTCTGCCCGGCCACAAACGCAGGCCACGTGGACCAGTGGCCTCTGGCAGAGAGCTGAAGAGACTGAAAAGGAAAAACAAATCCATTTGCTGTATCAGAACACTACAAACTCGCAACAAAGAGCCAAATCCAGAACTGGTACAAGTGCCTACGAGTACAGTGAAACAGAAGGACAAGGGTTGTACCCTAAAACTCTTCTCAGACGGCACTTGACCACACCTAAAAACCAAATAAGCTTGTTCTGTTCTTTGAAGAAATCATCTTCCCCGACTAGTACCATTTGTTGAACACCGCTGAACGCTCTCCTGGTAGCTATTGTACATGCTGCCTAGATTAGATGGTTGTGGGAAAGTGTTCACATTTTGGGGAGAAAAACGTTTTTTTTTTGGTCTACACTGGGGCCGCTAGAAAATAAAGCGTCACACAGATAAATCAGAATTTTGCATTAATGCAGGTGAAATCCCAAGTGACAGGTTTGACTTAGGTCTTGTTTCCACTGGGGAGTTTGGCACTGGGCTGTGCCCTGGTGAGCGCACGCTGAGCTACGGTCACTCGCATAGATCACGGGTTTTAAATGCAGGTTGGTGACCCTACGTGAAAGAGCTGAATTTGCGTCAGCGTAGAACATAATGAAAATAAGGTCTGAGGAACAGTAAAAAAGAATATGATACATGAACTTTCCTTCAGAAGCTGCAAGCTCTTCTGAAAGCTAAATCTTGTTGTTAACTTTAAGACTATAATTTCTATCTTGAAACTTTCTCAGTGCATCTTTAGGGATAGCTCTGCTGGATTGCTCTACTTTATCTTCACTGTTAAAACCAAGTTATTAGTATGCAATTGTCCAGTTCAGTCCTTCCTAATCAGTGTGTACAAAAAAATTAATCATGAGCAAATGGGAGTGTTTGACTTTCAAAACCCAAACTTCAGGCAGACGAAGCCTTGAAAGAGTTAAACACAAAGCCTCAGAAGTTCAAATGTCCTCATTTCAGTGCAAGAAGCAGGAAGATTACATAGGAGAAACAGGCAGATTCCTATTTACTGCGAGTTGAAAATCTTCCATACAATGAGGAAAGTGCTTACACAATGTCCCAGCTCTAGGGACAAAATAATACTTGAAGTTCTTGTGTTAATGTAGCACATACAGCTTGTCATAGAAGTGGCACATTCCTGAAATACAACCAAAATGCTAATGCAAAACCAAAAATACCCATGCCTTTTATAGACTTTGACCTCCCATTATTTTGTTTGGTATACATTTTCCTGCAATTCATTTTCGCATCATTTGGATATTGATTTTTCCTATGCTTGTTTATTTTATGTGCTAAGACTGATAAATACTAGGGAGCAGATGTTCCTGCAGGATGCTCTTATCCTACGATTAAACAGCATGCGGTCATGTGGTTTCTTTTTTTTTTAAACTATATGGGTCAAATTTTGGCTTCAGGATTTGTTGTGTATGTCCACTCAGAAGGCTGCAGCCAAGAACAATATTTAGATTCCTCTTCTCTTTCCTCCACCCATAGAAATGCAGTAATTAATTCACAAAGATGACATCTGTATCTGAAATTCAAGACTTAGCAGTAACATATATATTTTATATATATATATAAGAAACATGAAAATTAATAGAACTCGCTTGACTTCCTAATAGTCTGGGATGGTCCCTGGGCTTCCAGCAAGATTCAAAGCTGACTGCATTAACTAAATTTTGGATGTTTCACTGGAATTCTTCAACTCACCGGAGTCTTCTGTTTCTTGGACAGGACGCACTTCAGACTGTTGATACGTGTTTGGCAATCTGGAGTCTCAGAGGGAGATTCAGGACCGGCCCTGTGCAATGGCAAGAAAGAAACTTTTCAAAATATACAGAATTAAATGTATTTACAGTGGAGATCGAGAGTCTGGCTCACGTAGACCCAAGGTAAACAACCAGTTATGAAGTGCCTGACAGATGAAAATATCCAATGGGATAATGTACAGGGAGGGACTGATGGAAACATTTGTGCTGCAGCTGAACTCTGGGATTTGCTGTTTGATACCTGGCACAACATTCGGTACTTTCCTCCCTGTCTCAGTGGGAGCACCCGGGCTGAACCCTGCGGCTGGGCGAGCTGGGACACATTGGTCTTCTGGAGAGGAGAGGTCAGAAAAAGAGCTAGAAGACCTGGTACCCAGCGGTCAAGAGCCGGGATTTGCCTGCAAAGCCTGTTTTCTGGGACGGCAGCAATGCCAGGGCACAGGTGGCCTGACAGCCAGTAGAACCAGCAAACATGGAACAAATATAACCTGGAACTCTATGTTCTAGGCTAGAAACTGGCATGTCTGGGTAAAAGGCCTTTTAAGAAGTAAGCATGTGTATTTTAGGAAAAAATTAGAGTGGGCACAATACAGGAAAGCAATCCAGAGATCCCCGTGAACTTGCAGGCGCTGTACCAGCACAACATGAGCACACGTTTGGCTGGTGTCTGAGCACTGACTGTGGCTGCCAGCGTGGTCCCACGCTGGGGGGACACGTCGCTGTCGCACCTTCAGCAGATCTGACTCTTAAACGACCCGCCGCCCCGGGGAAGGTGAGCAGGGGATGAGCTGGACCGGCTCTCAGGAGCCCAACGAGAGCCGGCCCAGCACTGGAGTGGGAGATGGTACCTGGTGGGCTGCTGGATCTCCCATCCCGGTGTATAAACCAGAAGCCTCAAGCTGCAGCTCCATAAAACCTGGTACCAGCTCAGCTCTGCTGAAAGGGGGGTCCTGTTTCTGCCCCTACCACACCAGGCTCCTGGTGTCCAGGTGGTGTCACCTCTGTTGTGTGCTGGGCAGTTCTCTGAGCTGCTCTAGTTTGCTAATCCAAGGGAAAACTTGCAGTTACCCAGTTTAGACTGATTAAAAACATAAAATGCACGTTCACCCCTCAGTGGGGGAGTACTTCTGCAGCTGGCAGTGAGAATGGAGACAGAAACCCCCAGCAGTGGGTCAGCCAGACCAAGGAACTGCTCCTGTGGGTGAGACTCCCTGAGCTGAGACTCCCTGAGCTGAGACTCCCTGCGAGCTGATCCAGCAGATTGCTGCTCCCAAAGAGCCAAACCATCTCCTCCTGCGAGCTCTGCACCTCGTGCTGCTGCCACTGCTCATCAGACCCCTTTGTGAGCTGCTTTGGGGCGTCACCTCAGCAGAAAACTAACCAACCCAGCGTCATCTTTTAATTTTGCTTAGTGATTACAGACACACAGAAGACCCTTCATTCTCATGAGGAGATGGTAGCTGGCACAATGTGCTTTTGTGGCACTGTTGCACCAGCATGAGGAAGCCATGGAAGCTCGTGCCGTGTGCCTGGAAGCCAGGCCTGAGAAGATCAAACTGTGCTGGCCAGGGACGCTCCAGGAGCAGGATGAGCATGAAGCGGCCTCTGGTCAGAACTGCAGAGTGTTTTCAAAGTCTCCAGTATACAACAGACCATTAAACACACAGTAACTCTTGTTTTAGAATCCAAAGGGTAATTTTCATGCATTTAGATGAAATAAGTTTCCTCGCTATCCAGAAATATTTCTTCTTCTTATCTGCAGCTAAACTTGCTAGCAGTTTGATACTGAGCAGTCTCTACTTCCATTTTCTTTCATAAAAGCCAAGTGCACTTACCACCCAAGACCATGTGTCTGTTTTCTTCTTGCAGGATGGGATTTTAAGCTAAGGGCAATCTTTACAGCCCCTCAGTCAGTGCACAACCTGCCAGGACAGCTCTTCACTCACCTGACAGAAGCAGGGTGTCCAACTACAACATCCTGGGTTCGGAAATCAAAAGGTGCCTGTTCCCAGGCACCCACATTGAGTGAAAAAAAACCCCACCAAATATATATATATATATGTATATATATATATATAAACCTATCACTTCTCCCATGAGTGAAAATGGTTGTTACTTGGACTGCGGTACAGACAGCCTGGCTTTGGAACCAATGGCTATTTCAGCACTGTGCAAGCCAGCAAAACTGAAGCACGGAAAACTTGCTCGTTTGATGAAAGGTACTTCCCAGGAGTGCAAAACATTCAGCTTCAACATAAGCAAAGATTCTTTTACCATATGCAAATTTTATTGAATGGATGTGGACCTGGCTGTCCGTATTGGAGCTCTCCAGTAGAAAAAGCAGTGACAGTGCACTTTTAGACCACCTGCCATCAACCAAATCTGAGATCTGAAGATAAAAGCCTGTCTGTGGGTATAAATTAGGTCTTCACTGTGCCAGAGGGAGGCTCAAGACATACAGAGAAAAGTAGGCTTGGCCACAAACACACCAGAACTTTCCTTTTGAGACAGCCCAAGCAGTTGTCAGAGCCTCCAGTCAGCCTTAATTACCCTAACAAGCCTCAGCTGAGCCCACTACCCATGGACCCTCTTGCATTTAAGCTCAGTTCTGGGCTCTCCCTGAGCTACTTTGTAGGTGTAACCATCTTCAGCCCTGCAAGTGCCTTAGACCTACACCATAGCCTTGTCTCCCTTCCTGTTTCTGAGCTGCTCGCTCTGGACTGGATCCGTCCCTTGGCCTTGAGGTGGGTGCTGTTGGGAAGGGCTTTCCCTCTGCTGCTGTCACCTTTGGTGATGTCTCACCCTCCCGTGGGGAGCAGCCCTGCACTCCCAGAAGGGAGGGAAAGGGTGAGCAGCAGAACGGAGACTTGTGTCTCTGAATCGGAATTATTTTGGTTGGAAGAGACCTTAAGATCATTGAGTCCAACCATAACATAAGTCTAGCACTAAACCATGTCCCGAAGAACCTCATCTGTATGTCTTTTAAACCCCTGCAGGGATGGTGCCTCCACCACTGCCCTGGGCAGCCTGTGCCAATGCCCAACAGCCCTTTCTGGGAAGAAATTTTTCCTAATATCCAATCTGAACCTTCCCTGGCACAACTTGAGGCCACTTCATCTTGTCCTATCACTTACTACTTGGGAGACGAGACCAACGTGCTCCAACCTCCTTTCAGGTAGTTGTAGACAGCGAGAAGGTCTCTCCTCAAACTCAGACCCTATCTGAGAGGAGACTTTGCTGCTTTTATAACTGTTCTGAACTATTCAGACTAACTAGAACAAGGTATTGATGGTAGAGACAGATGCTTTGATAAAGGAATGGTACAGAAAACAACTAGTAGGGATGGGCGCTGATTTCCAAAGGATAAACTAACTATGAACAGGCAGCTATAAATGCTAACAATGGCCAGGTAAACACCGCAGGAGTCACTCAGCAAGTTCCTTGCCCCGTTGTGAGTGAGTGTTGCCCTTGTTCCAGAAATGCCGTGTCCCGAGGGCAGCTCCTGAACGCCTTCCCCGGTTATTTACCCTTACGGTGCCGTGACCTGCGTCCTGCCGCCCCCGCTCCACTCTGAGGACGGCTGTCGGCGGGCGGGATGACAGCGCCCGGGGAGGCACCCCAGCCCCGCGGGAAGGGAAGCGCTCCGCTCGGCTCCCTGCGGGGCCCGGACACCGACACCCCGCTCCCGGCCCGGCCCTTACCCGCCCGGCGCAGCCCGACGCGCCGCCATGGCCCGGCCGCCCGCGCTGTTTACACCCGTCGCCATGGAGACACCCCCCCCCGGCCCCCTCGCGTGCCGCCATAGCTGTCCCAGCAGCGCCTGACGCGCTGGTGCCGTTCGCCAGCAGCGGCAGCCCCGGCGCGGCCCAGCCCTGCCCCGGCGGGAGGCGGGCTCTGAGGAGCGGCCGGGCCCGGGGCGAGGCCGCCGAAACGGTGCTGCCCTCCCCCGTGGCGGAGCGGCTAAAACCGGCCCCTGCCAGGAGGCGTCCGGCAGGCGCGAGGCGGGCCCTCGGCACAGCGCTGCCGCGGAGCACGCCGGGAAAGGGAGTCTCGCACCCCACGGCGCTCACGGGAGCCGGGCGGAGGGGAGACACGTTTCCCAGCGTGCAAGCGCGCCGACGGGCGGGGAGCGGCTTCGAGCGCAAGGCCTTTCGGGACATGTAGTCCCGCGGAGAGCGAGAGGCTGGAGGGCAGGCGCGGCGCGGACTCCGCTTCCCGTCGGGCAGCGCGACCCCATTGTGGCCACGCTCGCACGCCATTGGCTCGCGGCCGGAGCCGGGCCTAGCTCCCCGCCCGGTGACACAAAGCGAATCCAAGATGGCGGACGCGGGCAGCCTGCACGGGGGGGACGCGGCGCTGCCGGGCCCGCCCGAGGAGCAGGAGCTGAGCCAGCGCCTCCGCCGCCTCTACCCCGCCGTCAACCAGGAGGAGACGCCGCTGCCGCGCTCCTGGAGCCCCAAGGACAAGTACAACTACATCGGCCTCTCGCAGGGCAACCTGCGCGTCCACTACAAAGGTGCCGGGCTGGGGCGGCGGCGCCGGGTTCGGCTTCGGCCCCGGGTCCGGCCGGGCGGCGGGCTGGGCCAGGACGGCCTGACAGCCCCGGGGGAGGCGGCGGCGGGGCCGGGAGCAGCGCGGGGCGCCCCGGTCTTGGGCCTGGGTGCTGCTGGGCCGGGGCCTCCAGCCCGGCGCGGGTTCCGCAGGGCCGGGCAGGCGGAGGCAGAGCCGGTCTGGAGCCCGGCGGAGCTGCTGCCTCGTGTAACGCTTTGCAGTGCCACCAGCCCGGGCCTGAGCGCCTCTCTGCAGCCAGGTGGTCCGTTTACTCTGTCATCCCGGTTAACACCCGGCCCAGGGCTCGGATGGCACCGCCATGCTGTGTAACAGGGGCTTTGGCTCCTTGAGTTTACACAAAATAGCTGCTCGCAGACTCGTAGGACTCGGGGAATCACACTGGTGTTTTTCTTGCTCGCTATTGGAGGCTGTTCTCCCTCCCCACCCCGCGGAGAACCGATCATTCCTTTTCCTGCCTGGTTAGTAAACACTGATGTCATTCCCCTCTTGTGTAATCGTTTTGTCTTCTGTTTGTGTACATTATTTTTCAAATTATGTATGTGGGGAGGGGGAGAGGTAGTGCTGTGAGTCCTTATCAACGACTTGATAGTGGAAACAAAGGAAAACTCCGGTGCTTGTAGTGTGGGGAATGGTCACGGTGGCAGTGCAGGACTGCATGTTCTAGTTCTCTGAAAAATGTGTTCTAAATTGTTGCATATGTAGAAATCCCCACTGTGTTCAGATAGCAGTGTTATGGAGCAAAACGTGTGAGTGTTCAAATCCCATCCGGACTTACATTTCTCTTCTTTCCCAGGTCACGGTAAAAATCACAAAGATGCTGCCTCAGTCCGGGCTACACACCCCATCCCTGCAGCCTGTGGCATTTATTATTTTGAGGTGAAGATTGTCAGTAAAGGTAGAGATGGGTAAGTGCCTTATTTCTGTTCAGTGATCGGTGATGTGATTGAGCAGTTCTGCTCTGCTCTGACCGCCTTTCCGGAAGGGTTAGAGGTCCCGTGGCCGTCGGGTGGAACAGGCGGGTCCATCACAGGGGAGTTATATTCTCTTGGTTAATAGAGGTAAATGTGGTAGAACGCACTGGAAGTGGAGGCACTTACACAGCTGCTCTCTGTGCTGTTTGATGTGGGCAGTTTTTAAAATGTAGGAAACTTTGGGTCTCTGGTGCAATTTAAATTAAAGTAGTTTTTCCTCTTGCTAGCTAGGTCTGGTCACTCTGATTTCTGGAATTATGAGGCCTCAGAAGTGGAGTGAAATAGAAAGGAGGAACCTTGAACTTAATTTTGGACTGTTAGAGAGATATTTGTGTGGAGCAGAGTATTCCTAGCCGCGCTTGAGCACTGGAAGGAGAACTTCTGAGAGTGTGTTTCTGAAACCCCGTAAGCATGATCAAGGAAAAGATATTGAAAGAGAAGGAAATGAGGTGATTGTGAACATAAACTAGAATCTGTGCTATTTCTGTCATCTATAGTCTAGGACCTGAACTTGGACTCGTGTCATTGTGTCAAGATAGATTGCACCATGGAGTTTTGTGACAGAAAGCAACTGTAGAAGCTTGTGACACTGCTGCCACCAAAATGCTAAATATGAGAAGGTTTTTCCCAGCCAGTAGTAATATTTAATACCGTAGGCTGTTGTGGAGGCTGCGTTTGCCCTGTCAGTCAATACCATGAACAGCAGCAAGTGGAGGAGCTGCAGAAGCAGCAAATCCTGTTGGTAGTGTTTGGTGCAGCCGCCCTTGCCTGGGCAGCACCGCGGTGAACTGAACTGGCAGCAGGTTTTGCATCTCATCCAGTCTTGTCACCGTATTGGGCATTATTTGGATCAAAAATGTAACTGAACAAGGATGTACAAGGAGTTCCTTTAAAACCATATTCATGATGTTGGGAAATGTGGGAAAGCAATAAAAGGGCATCGCCAACAAAGTCTGGGTTTCTACTGCTAGTGTAGATTTCATTTTTAATCATCTTAAAGGTATTATCAGCCTGCTGTGTGTATGTGTTTGGCATTTTTTGTTGCTAAAGGATGAATATCATAGATACAACTGTCCAGAAGGGAAAGCAGCACAGGAGAAGGTATTGAGTGGAATTAATACATCCAGTCCTTCAAGAATAACATTTGAACTCTGGCCAGCTTAGGGGTCTTAGGGAAGTGCAGCAAACACTCCTACCGGAAATCAAGTTAATAATTTGTAACTGTTGAAATATTCTGCTGTCATTGTTGAGATCAGAGGTGGCCTGTTTTTAAAGGGACTTGCAAAATATCTCGAATTGTTCTGCATTTAGACCTGTGATAACGATTGGGTTATCTGTGCAGAGGTGGATGCTGGGCTGAATGCTTTACAAATGCAGGGAAAAGACCATCCTTATTCTTTGAGTGCACTGATGTGGTGATTAACTGCTTGTCTCTGTTTCAAAACCCCGCACTTGATTAGTTTATGTAACTACTAAAATTAAAGTAATTTACAGTGAACTTCAAGACCATTTTCCAAAGAAATGACATTACGAAAGGTCACTGAACAGCACTTAATCCTTACTGTGTTCTAGATGAATCTTACAGGGACATAATAGAATTTACTGCTTGTTTCCCAAGATCAATTTTCTATATTAATAGGCCGTTTTTGTTTTTACTCTATTCTATAATTACTGTTTCCAGGAGCACTTTCAATGATATGGAACCGTGCGTATTATCACAGCAACGTGAACACGCGATGTTGATGGCTGCGATCTGCAGTCAGGGCACCGGGGAGCCTTTGGGAGCCTCTCTGGTGGCTCAGCCACTCCCGTGCCTTGTCTTTCTTTTCCTGGTAGAGAAGCTCTGGTTTTTACCTTGCACACTGTGGTGCTGGGGATTTGTAACTGTGAATTAATATTGTAGCTGCTGCCCGTCTGTCACTGAAAAAGATGTTCTTGTGTGTCTCATCTTTGATAGCTTGCAGTCAGCCCGTTGGAGGCTTGGTATGTTGTAATAGTGAACAGTGGCAGATACATTTTTGTCTTAGGAAGCTTTCCAGTGTTTATGACACCATGGTGGCTTCAGCTTAGAGGAATCAAAGTCCAGAAGTCTAAAGAAAGGATTGGAGGGAATGAAAGGGAGTTTTCAAGTGGTGTAAGTGGTAAAGCATGTCCCTAGGAATGCAACTGGAAGCTCTTCAGCAAGGGGAGAGGAAGAATCCTTCTGAGCTCATTTCCAGAATCAGTACTTGTGGTGTAAAGTCTCTGCTCTATAGCTGGAGTTTAAAATGTGAGTGACTCACAAAACAAGACTTACTCAAAAAATCCTGTGGAACAAATTTGAGGAGTTCTGATTGATATCTTTTTCTCAATAACTCGAAGGTATTACCTTTCTGTGCTAATAAATTGTTAGTCTAGTGCTCCATGCTGTGGTTAGGTGCTGACAGTTGCTAATAAACAAGAGAATCTAAGGTTGCAGGTAAGAAGTGGGATGGAAGCTCCCAGTGGCTTTTACTGGAGGTGTAAGAATTCTGAAGCTCACATGAAGGCTTTTTGCAGCCTGACAGAGATGTTGCCCATATATGATGTGCTGTGGTAAGACGGTTCTTGAATTGGCGTGAGACAGTGTCAGTTCTGGCTTGATGGTGTCTCTTTGGTAGAGAAATCTGAGCTGTTGAGACAACTGAGGGATCAGCATCACCTTTTTACCTCCTCAGCCCTATGAAAGTAACAGAAGGGAGGTGATTTAAATCCAGTATGCTGTGGTTTTCTCCTTTGTTTCCTCGCACCACATTGTATCCTAGCAGTAAAAACAAACACCCTCCCCTCACCCCGTTTTTCAGGCAGGTTACCTCTCTGCTCCGTTTTGCAAAGCCCAGCATGAAGGAAGATGGGGGGACTGCAGCAGCACGAGACATGAGTTGGTTTAGGCGGCCACAACACAGCATCTGCAGCCGTGCACTTAAGGAACTGTTCAGATTTATCAGCATTTCTTAACTTTGGATCTTCCACTGCTCATGCACTGAGATATAACTACAGTCCTTTGAGTTGAAGAAGGATGATTGAGACCTACTTTTAGCTGAATGGTGGTCTTTTCTTGTCCTGGTGGTTTTACTCTTTCATTGATAAGAGGTCATGTTTATTTACTGGGGTATTTTTTTGTTTTGTTCTGGGAGAGGGAGGTTGAGTAACGTGTAACAAACCAGATCTGTCAGTAGATTGATCAGTTGTTTGTGCTAATATTCGTTTGGGAAGATGGTCCTTATCCTCAGTGAGTAGAGGAGAATTTAGTTTGCTGTCTCTAGTTCCAGCCCTCTTCTCACCTCCTTGTCTGTGCTGAACACACAGGGAGTGGTTCCACAACACTTGAAGATGATACAAGTTCAGATTGTGGGATTCTGCCCTTCCCTTTGCCTTGTGTTTCTGTGCCTTCCCTCCTGCTGACAATCTGTAACGCAGTCCTGTGGTGAGCTGGTTCAAGGAGATAACTGTCTGAAAACTGGCCGCATCAAAATAATTATGATGATTTCATCTGTTGATGTCACTGTCAGAAATTGCTGTCTTTTTATTTTTTTTGAATTGAGGACACTTTTTAGGGTTCTGCTTCCTGATGTGTGTTGAAGGAGAGTAAATAAAGGGATGAGCTGAGCTGGGAGGGGGAAGGGTAGGATTGCAGCAACCCTCATTTGGTTCCATTCAAAGTGTTCTTGAACAGTTTTGTCTTAAGACTTGCTGAGTAATTAATTCCCGAGTCATTGTGTGCGCGTCTCCTGAGTGTTGTCAATTGGAACAAAAGGACAAGAGGCAATGGGTCACAAGTTGTGCCAAGGGAAATGCCAGCTGGACATAGGAAAGAATTTTCCTTGTGAAAATGGTTAAGCACCAGAATAGGATGCCTGGAGAAGCTATGACACCTCTGTCTTTAAATTTTCCTGGTCAAGGCCTGGTATGACTTCCAGAGTTACTTATGCTTTGGGCAGAAGGAAGAAGAAGGAAGGCCCCAAGGTCCCTTCCAGTCCAGGTCTTTCCATGGTTCTCTGCATGGCTTGGTTCCAGCATTCCTCAGATGAGCAGACTGTCAGAAGTGTGTGCGACTCTTAGGTTCCTGAGCTGCCACAAATAACTCCTGCTTTTATCACCATGGTGTTCGTAACAGTTCAACCTTAACTATATTTGAAGCACTGGGCTCTTATCCTCTCTCTGAAATACATGTTGCTGTTTGCTGTTGATTTGTCAGCACATCCCACAGCTTCTGTTTCCCCATTAGATGTTCTCTGCTTGGTAAACAGGAACAGCATAAGACTCATTGGGGCAGGGCAGTCAACCCACAACTTACAGGCTGCTGTGACTCAGGAGGACAGGTCATTTTTGTTGTCCTCATTACGCTGGGGCAAGGTGGATTGTCTCATGGGTGGCAGTGCTTGCTCCTGACTGCTCTTTCAGTTTCCTGACCTGTTTTACCTCCCCGAGCTGTGCAGTGAGTTGTGATGGAGTGTGACTGGGGAGGACATCCCAGCGGCCAACCCTGACTGTGTGTGGATTCCTGATTCTAGCAGAAGTCACCTGTCCTGCAGCCCCTTCTCCATTTCTGAGCTCCTCCTGAGAAAGGCAGCGAAGCAGCCTGCGGGTTGCCTTGGCAGTGGCAGTTTGCTGTCAGCAGCTGTCTTTCCTGGTCACTGTCTGGTTTTGAACAGTGTCTCACTCATGGCTGCTCTGGCGTTCTGCAGCAGCTCTGACCTCTCGCTGCCCGTCCACGGCGGCTCCGCGTGTTCTGTGCAAACAGAGCGCGTGTGGTCTGCAGGCAGAGAGGTGCCAAGTGGCTCAGCCCTTTGTGCCAGGGGAGCCAGGCGGTTTCACGAGGACTTTGAGCTGTCTCGGGAAGGCTGCTGAAAGAGCCAGTCTAAATTTTCTTCTTGCCATGATTTTTTTCCCTTTGTGCCAGCACTAGTGACTCTGTGATGAGCTGGATCATGTTAACTGTTCCTTTTGCTGGATCATTCCTCAGTACGGTGCTTTCTGTGAGTGTAGTGGGGAAGATGAGACCCAGATGGGCAGAAGAAGGAGGGTGGGGAAGACATGGGCAGGGCTGTTTTGGTAACTTCACACGACTGGCTTGAACTGTTTGATGGTTGCTTTGAGATGTGCATCCTGTTGTCCAGCACTAGTGTAGGTTGTGGGCATTTTTCTGAGAGAGGAAGGAAAGACTCCTTGGAGGAGAGCAGCCAAAGAGCTAATCTAGCTTCATCCACACCATAGTTTATTTATAATAAAATTTTCCTTTAGCTTTCTCACACAAGTGCACCGTATCTGAGACTTAAAAATAACTTAGTGTATCTCTTAGTGAAAAAGAAAAATAAAGGTCAGACGTATTGGTTGTTCAGCAGTCTTTACATTAGGAACAAGTAATCTCCCCCTCTCTTCCTTGCTTATGTTTCTCCTTGCCAACTTTCCATTTCACTTCAGCATATGGTGTGATTGCTCTTTGAAAAGCCTTTCACTCGTGTGCTCTAATGGTTTCCAGATGCTGATAGAAGCGTGTCCATGCAGAGCTCTGATGTCGGTGGCTTTAGGGGCACGTTGTCTGTGTGTGTCCGTCGGCTGGTTACGCTGCGAACACCTTAACAGTGTCGTGTGTGTCTGGATGTGGCTGTGGGGAAGGACAAGGAATATTCTGGGGCAACTGAGGATTTCTAGTGTCTGCACGTGCTGTGCGATCCCATATTTGTATCTGATAAGCCTGTAAATAATTTATTTCCTCCCCCTTTTTATTTTTTCCATCCTGGTTTCCAAGAATCCCAAACCAGCACAGAGAGCAGGTTGTTCTTCTGTTTGCAGGTATGTCTGCATACTTGAATTTATGCTGTTCCACAGACATTCATTTAAACAAACCAACACACAAATAAATCCCCCTGAGTAGGTTCATTAAACAGTTTGCACCTTGTTCCCATTTGCAAACAGTTTAACCTGGGCGAGTTTCGCCTGCTCAGCCACTGACTGACTGAGCTTCTGTGCTCCGCAGTGTAGAGACGCTCTCATTTCTGTGGAGGTTACTCTTCAGCTGATGGCATCTCATGAGTTATTTTTATGTAGTTGTTCTCCTAAAATCTTGCGAAAGGGATTAATATTGAGGGCAGCTTTTTCAGTGTAAGGCAAGTTGTGAGGTTGGAATATCTGACTTGCAGTTGGTAACTCTTTGTTTAATTGCTTTTTTATTTTGTAAATCAATGCAGTGGAAAGTGAAACTTGGTGCTTTATAGCAGTATCATGGGCCCATCCATTGTAATAGTAGAATATAAATGTTTCATTAAAATAATTTGTGAAATTAGGAAACAAACCTGAAGTATTGGTGGCGATGTGTGACTTTTTTGCTTGTGATGTGGGCACTTAGGTGTGTCTGAAGTCTGTGATCTCCTACGTTTCAGTGTGTGATATCTTCTTTTTCTCTGTGGTTTTTGTGTGTGTTTTGTGGTTTTGTTTTGTTTTCTTCCAGTTAGAGTTGGGACATTTTGAACAGTAAAGAAGAAAAAATTCAGCAAAAGTGTGGGTTTTTTTTTTTTCTCCTCCTTCCTCCCTATTTTGCTATTTCTGAGTATGTGTTATAGGAAAGGTAGGAATATAGCAAAAGTCAGCTCTTGCAACATCACCTGAACATCTTTAGAATGTATTTAAAGCATAATTATGCTTCAGCTCTTCAGAATATGTTTACACTTAATAACTCGAATAACAGAATAATGAGAACTGATTATTTAAATGTTCCAGGCTTATAGATCTAAGCAATTCTCTGTTTAATAATTAAATTGTGTGAGTTGCGTAACATTTATAGAGCAGAAACTTTTTTTCCTTCACTCGTGGAGCTCTGGGATGATGAGCTGCTAAAGAATTTATCCGTACTGTGAAGCTCGACTCCTTTTCTTCAGCTCTGCCACTGCCCCTGAGAAGCTGAATTAACCGTGTTACGTTGACTGCGCCGCCAGATTCATTTTCTGAACTGCTTTTCCAGGAAAGGGGTTTACACTGTGCCTGTGGTATAAGACTGCACCTCTGTTTCCACAGGACACTTTCAAACCTAGAGATACGATCTTCTTGTTGACCGCTTCTTTGTGTCGATGCTCTCCACGTCTGGCTTTGTTCCTTCTCCTGAAAATGCCCCATGTGTAGATCTGCGAATTCAGCACGTGTTGCTTCCCCAGTGCTCTCCCCAGCTCTCTGGCTGTTTGGTATTGTTTTAAAGAGAAAGTATTCTTGTTTCATAAATACATCCGTCAAAACTTTCTGTGTGTTACTTTTTCTGTAATGTGTTTTCCATGTTACAAAATTGTGTAAATATTGCTGTTAGTTTTTTTCTGTCATTTAATGAAAACTTGTGTTAGCAGGTAAATCCTCCTTTCATAAGAATAGTTAGTACCAGTTTCCCGATTGAAGCCTAAACCAGAGCAAATCAGCCTGTTAAGGTGAGAGAAGCAGCCACCTGGCAGCAGAGTGTTTTCTTCTGGTTTGGGTCTTGCATTTGTATTGTTCCATTTGTGTTGTAGTGGAGAAAACCAGAACCTGAGCTGCTGTTTGAAACTGACTGTTGTGATGGATCAAAATGCAAGATTAGGCTACGGTGTGGAACTTGCAGCTTCTGCTTGTCCTCTTTTCGATGCTTTTCTATTAGATATTTCCAGAACCTCTAGTGTCTGTCTTTGCTGATTTCTCGGCTTTGTTCATGCCTGGGAAAATGGCCCGTTGCTTAGACTGGCAGTCAAACAATCTTAAGCCCATTCAGTTGTGGAAACTTTTAAACTTCTCTAACATGTTGGATAAAAATTTTCAGCAACTTGCACTTGCAAGTGAGGTTTGTTAATCAGCAGGACGAACTGAACAAAATTCCTACTTGTTTGGTTGGGTGTAGCCGGAATAAATAATCAGAGAATTAATGTCAGTAATGCTTTATGCTGTTCCCAGAGTGAACGCACCATTTGCCACTGACATGGTTTATGTCAACTTTGTTGAATTCCAGTTGACTTAGAGAACAAGTCAGCTGTCAAGAGTGAAAAATCTAAAGCTGGAAAACTAACTTGGCGGGACACCAGGCTTGGGGTGCAGTTGGTCCTGTTGGATGTGATGGTGCTTGTGCCAGGTGGAGAAGTTGGTTATTGTGGCTGGATCCTAGCGGTGATTTTATAGGCTTGCATTATGCCTTTTCTCTCCTAAATAGTGTTCAAGTCTTCAATCTCTGATTAGTGTTTTCTGTCTTTCAGCATTCCTCCATATATTCTTAATACACATCATGAATTTTTCCCTTCCTGAATGCGGCCCAGAAAAGGGACAGACTTGACCGTTTTGTGGCTGGCAGATGGGAAGATGGGAGATGGGAAGCTGACACCTTCATCTAGCAAAAAGAGTTTTTATTCTTCCTTTGCAGTTTTGTCGGCATTTAGTCACAAAGAGACTGAGAAGATGTGTTAAGTTACCAGATCAGTGCCTCTCGGTTTTGTTCTGCTCACTCACCTTCTCTTCTGTGCTCTTTGGCTTTTGGAGCTTCCCCGCCTCTCTAAGGGCTGACGTGCAGTGGACTCCTCCGTGCCTCGGGATGCTTGTAGCTCTTTTTAGTGAGCTCTCACGAATTTTATTTTCTTGCCTTTATCTACTTCTTTTCAGCCTTGCGTTATTTGTCTTTACTGACCTCTGCTTGGGGAATTGGGATTCTTTCTGGAGCCTGTCAGTGCTATTTCTGAAGCACTGTTACAGGACAGCACAATATCCACGAATAAACCCAGAGCTGCTTCCACTTTAGAGATTCACTATATTCCATTATGAAGTAGTTTGAAAATAAATATTATTAGACTGAGGAATCAGAGGCAGTTGGAATCCAGTATTTTATGTACCATAGGCAATTTATTTTAGACAGATATAACTTGTTTTTTCACTGCTTTAAAGAACATGCTCCTTCCCCCACCTTAACTGCAACAATGTGGTTTCAGGTGGTAAATTGATACGGGTTATCACTTCTCTCCACTCTTAAAACCTGGCATGAAGTCAGGGCCCTCCACAGACAAGAAGAGTGATAGTTCAGGGCTTTGCACAAGAGACTCTGAAAGTCTCTGAAATGCCACCAGTGTGATGAGGTGTATTATTAATCTCTATTTCAGTAATCTAGCTTGATTATTTTAGACTGAACTGTGTGTGTTGGAGGAGTGGGGTGCATGATAGCTGGGAGGACAGGATTCCTACCAGATAGGTGTGGCTATTAGGAAATAATGGCAGGATGCAGTAAGGCTTTGAATCACAAACTCTTCTCTGGATGAGAGGAACATCCCGTGTTTCACTCATGGCTGAGCTGGGTGCTTTGGTCTTGGCTCAGCCACGTAATAAAATGCCAATCCCAGGAATTTCTACCACATGTTGGTGGTATTGTTAGTTCACCAACTGAGCAGGAAATGACTGATTCATTGGAAGTCATGGCCTACAAAACAGATTATTTAGTGTCTCTATTTTTAACTCGTTGAGTTTGGGCCTCGGTGTATCTCAGCGTGTGGGAAGGAGAGACACAGCGTCGGGTGTGGCACCATAAAGAAGAGTTCTGGGCCTGGGACCATTAGGTAGCCAACCGATCCTAAACCAATGTGGTTTTCCACCTTCGTTTCCTCAGCTTTCAGATGGGGTGGATTTTCTGTGCTCTCTAGGCAAACTTCACAGGCACGTGGAAGCAGAGTGGTATGGGGTGTTTCACCATCCTGACCTTTCAACAGGTTAAGAAATAATTAGGGAAACTATAATATCTTTCCCGTCATGGCAGAGCCTTAATAAATCTGCTCTGCTAATTGTCAGAACTGGCATTTGAGATAAGTACACTTTTTAAGTTTCTTGGAGAAAGTCTTGTAACTTTTTGGGTAAAGAAATACTTCTTTGTTTAAAGTATACTGCCCAGGTCCAGTTATGACCATGGACTAATTGCTTTCTCCCTCCTTCTGCCCCACCTTTATTTATTTTGTGTATAGCAATGCTTCCCAAGTGCTGGGTGCTTTCCCGGCGTTCAAAGGGAGATGTTCTTTGCTCCTGGGATCCCTAAAACTGCAGAATATAAAGTACAGGTATACATGAGTTCTGTTCTACCCAACCAGTTCTTCATTCCAGCCCTTGAAAAGCCAAATAGATGTAAGGACTGGAATTTCAGCATTAGCTGCTTGCTGTCAAAGGGCAGGTTTGTTCTTAAGTTTTTCTGCTGGGTTCATGAGGATTTTTGTGGGTTGCTCACACAAAGTAGCTTTAGACTAGCCAAAAAACTTAGGTTGACTTTTTGGCAGGATCTCTGGGTGTCATGTTTGTTCTGAAGAAACGTATTTGACTGGAAGTATTGCTTGTCACATGAGTGGATTTGCCTTCTGGGGACAAACCAAACGCAGCCATCACTGTGTTCTCCTACTTGTATGACAGTGATGTTTAAAACAACCTCTTCAAGAGATCCCTTGGTTTGAATTTAGTTTAGTCAAATACTGCTGCTCCTGTGAAATAACTTTTCTTGTAGCTTTTTGGATAATTTCTGCCCAGTGACAGTCACATTGGGTCTGTCTTTTTTTAAATGCTTTTTGGCAGAGTCAGTGCATCTGAGATTTTTGTATCTTTATGAGTTAAACTTTAATTCAGACGTACAATCATTGTTTTGGCTCCTTCTGTCTGTCTTTTTTTGGCAGAAGCAAAAAAAAAATTACATATACAAATTAAACTTGCAACATTGGAAATATCTGCACTGCACAATCAGCCACATGAGTTCTCTCAGGAGGCAGAAGTGAATTCTGTCCTATTTAAACATCCCTGTGCTGGGGAAACATATGTGCTGGTGTTTGCTGCTGAAGTGCTTGGGAACTGGGGGGAGGGAACCAAAAAGCCTTTTCTCTTAGAACTTAATCTGGTCATGGTGCTGTAAGATCTAGAGGGGAAAATGTTGGCAGTCCTGCTGGTTGTGTGCTGGAGCATCTTCTGGCATGAGGGTTTACAGCCAAGGTCTGTTCTTCATCTGTGGTGGTTGGGGAGAGCTGGTGTGTGGATAAAAGAGGCCGAGCTGATGTTGTGACAGGTGGTAAGTGTGGCTGATTCAGTCCATTCAGATTTGAAAAAGCAACCAGTAGTGACGGGGCAGGACGGAGGTGCAGTAGTCCTGGAAAAATCTGGTGCTATGGTAACTGCCGAGGCTGCTGGTAAGTGGAAATGACTTGGGATTGAATCACTGGCATGTGTCTGCGTTTATTTTTGTCTGTCTGCTCTATTTGGAATTGATCTACTGATGCAGCATTTTTGAAGCTTCTGATCTGGAGTGGGGGGCAGTTCCCAAGTAGTCAGTGCTCACTGCTGAGAAGGTGGTTTTAGGAGGTTGCTTTTGCCTGGCATTAATCAAGGTATATATCTTATGTATGATGGATAATGGATTTAAATGGATCATCACCCAAAATCCTCAAAAAATTCTCTTTCTTTTTTGTTCCCCCCATTTGGAAGTGGGTGCTGATGTTTCTTACATTTCTTGTGTACTGCTGTATCAGTGCTTCACTTGCTGTGCCTCATCTTCTAAGAGGCTCTTTGAATCCCTCAAAAAGGACCTCAGATAATGGGCACCCCGTATGGTATCCATCATCACCCGAAACCTCCAGAAACAGGAATGATGCAGAATATAGATATTTATGTTGAATGATATTGAGTATTATAATTTATTCATTTAAAAAACCCAGGCAGTAGGTTGTGCTTGATGATGCGCATCAGTATTGTTTAACTAGTTTTGAATTTGTTGTATGTGCAAAACTGGTTTGGAGCATTTGGAATCAAGGAAGTGAGGAGCCGTTCTGCACCAAGACGTTCAGAAAGCAGCCGAAGCTTTTCATGGTGGAGGAGTTGAACATGAATTTATTTTTTCTCACTTTTCAAGAGAATAGAGCAATTTTTTTTCCTGTTTTTTAAATTTAAATCTGAGACTTTGTAGATCTCCAAGCTCATTTCATGTGTCACTTCTGATACATTAATTTATAGTAGCTAGCATCTTCTGAAACAATAACCAGCACTCGAGTATGTGACATTTTGAAGTTCAGGCTGTACGTGTAGGCTGTGGAGTTGAAACCCAGCATGGTGAGAGAGTCTTATTTTATTTTAGGTTGTCTGCAAATTCTGCGTATAATTCTACGGTCATTATGATCTTATTTTTAAAGTCTGTCTCAAGCTTTACATGGGAGCACAAGTTGAAGAGCAAAATTTTGTGAACCAGGAAGCCTTGTGGTCATGTTCGATTTTTTTCCTTTCCCAGTGACACATTTCCATGGTAGTGTGTATCTAGATTAAAATGTAATCTTAAATTTAGAATTTCTGGATTTGTTGTACTTTCTTTTTTATGAAAATACAAGCTTCTAGCCCTAATTTGAAACTGTGTTGTCTGAAAACGGAAAGATGCTGTTCTATGCGTTTTTACCCTTAGTTATGTGCATGGGATTTGCTGCAATACACAAAGGAGGGAGGGTGAATCTGCATAGAAAATAATAAAGCTAAGCAGGATAAGCTGAAGTGGGAGATGACCTATTTTATCCGAGTTCAACAATTACGTTATTTCTTGAAATATCCAACAGTTTGTTCAGTATTGCCACCCTTGTGGTCTCAATGCAGTGCGAGGACCCAGCGAGGGATGGGGACGGAGGGGAAGCCATCAAATGCTGCAGCCAGCATTCTCATAAAACTGCACCAAGGTGTGCAGAAGTGGTGTCCGCCCTCTCTGTTCAATTCCAGATGTGCTAACATCAGCAGAAGTAGGGGCAGAGGAACAGGCAAGCACCCTCGGGCTGTTTGCAGGGATGGAGTTGCCCAGGGGAGCTGTGCTGTGTGATGCTGGACCTGATGCTGGACCTGATGCTGGACCTGATGCTGGACCTGATGCTGGACCTGATGCTGGACCTGAGGAACCTGACAGCACCGAGGAGACAAAGTGGCCGCAGTTTTACCGAGTTTCACCCTCAGCTCAGCCAAAAGGATCAGGACATAAGAAACATTCCTTATGCTGAGATGTGTGTTAAACAAAATTTGGCAGCTGCCAGTAAACCCGAGAGGTCTTTGTCTCGCTGATGCGAGCAGGGGAAGGTGGTGGGGATTGTTCTGCTAGAGTAATTTGAGCGATTTGCTCCTCGACAGATTTTTGCGGGGTGTTTTCAGGTCTGCCGGAGTCAGGACCAAGCTCTCTGGTATTGTTGCACCAGGCTTAGATGATGCCTTTGTTGTGTGTCCAAACAATTTGGGTCCTTGAATCACAGCTCCCTTGAGGCTCGAACAGTTGGCAGAGGTGATACTTCTGATGTATTGCTCTGAAGCAATGCAGACCTGGAATGTAGCTCTAGCTGTGGCCTGTGATCCCGGCTGCTCATGCATGTAGTTGAAAATAAATGGGAACAGCAAAATCACCATGTAGCAAGGAGAACTCAGTAGCAGCAGGGGGTTCCAGACTCAGCAGGAATAAGAAAACTGAAATACTAATGAGCGTGCTGACTTATCTGCCGAGGTGCTAAGAAGGTGGTGAGGAAGAGCCAGAGCACTCTGTGCAGATATGAGGAGGAGAAATCTTCAATATTGTGCCAGGAAGGCTGTAAACATGTCCTTAAAATTCAGTTTATAAATGTGTGTGTATCGCGTGACTGTGAGGCTAAATTTTTAGATGCCATAAATGACTGCTTTGGAAAGGCTGGTCAGGAACTCATGAGAAAGGATGTCACTTCTGACTCATGCTCCGAGCAGTGCACAAAATGTTTACAAAAAATGTGTGTTTATAAGTTGCTCTGCAACACTGACCACAAGTACTCATGTTTAATGTCCTTTGAGAAGCACTATACAAAGGCTGCCATTTCAATGTTCATAAATTTAAAAAAAAAAGCCAGAAAACAAACCTATCTACATTGAAGAAGCTTGTTTAGGAAGAGTTAATAAAGAAGATACAATCATAAGGGTAAAATGCTTCCAAATGGTGTGGAGAGTAAGGAGAGACACATCATGTTGGACCGTCAGTGTAAATGTGTGTGAACTACTGGAGAGACTCAAAATAACTTGGTAGTTGATATAATTAGACACGAGGGTGAAAGAGAATAGGGTTACACCTTGCCAAAAGTTGAAATTTTGTTAGATGAGAAAAATGGAAAGAACAAACTTTAATTCTAAAAAAGCAGTAAGGTTGACCAAAATGACTTGAGGGACATCTGGTTCAAGCTCTGAAACATTAAAGGAGTATTTCTCCCTCCCAAAACATCAAGGCCGGGATGCAAGCTGAACATCTGTAAAAGCAAGAGATGTTTCAGGAGAACATGAAGGGCTCTGCAAAAGCAGGAATACTTAGAGGCTCCCAAATGCCAGTGATTGCTGTTACAGGATTATCTGGCTCAAGTCAAAGAGTTAATACAATGTTGTTTGTCAATAAAACACATGCAAATCTTTGTTTTTAAATATTATCTGGCTCCTGTTCAAGGGTTAATAAAACAGTGTTATCTGTCCATAAAACTCAGGAACAAATTATTAGGGGTTATCCTGCCTTCATTCAAGGGTTCTAAAGAATGAAGCTGAGCCATTAACTGTGGAGTGTGATGTTTAACAAGATTACAGAGGAGAAGCAGAGGTATACGTGGTGCTATTTTGTTTTTGAAAGGGATCCAGAGGAAAGAGCTCACATAGTGCTTTCTCTTAAAGTGGCTTCTGTCCTTGAGATCTCTACATCAGAGCACAACCTTCCTTGTTGCCTTTTTTGAGTGGCCTCAAGGCTCAGGAGCTTCAGCTCTCGGTTGTGTTCCTGCACACGCTGTGTCCCAGCTGGATCTCCCCGTCCTGTCCTCTGTCCTGTCTCAACAAGCTCTTCTTTTCATAGGCTGCAGGCTTTTAGCATTTCTGCAGAGAATATCAGATTTGCTACGTAATAATGCATATCCTAGGTATTTTGGAAACCCTCACAAATCTCTTTTTATCCTTCTAAACGAGAAATGGGGAATCCAGCCAAATGTCCCGGAATTCGTCCTCTGTGACTGGGGAGTTTCCGAGATAAACTTGTTTGCCCTTAATGCCATCAGGAGGTTCAGTTTTCTGCTCCTGAACTGGCTGCTACCAAAGCTACTTTGGGGTATTCTTCTAAGTTCAGTGGTCTTCTATTTTCCTTTATCAAACACTAACACTTTCCTGGTGTTTTGTCATGCCGTAATTTATTTGTGGTGAGAGCTGAAGGACCTGGGCTGACCCGTCTTGGTTGTAGGTGGCCATTATGTTGGCACAACCCTCTTTGTCAGTGTTCACCCCAAGAAACTTTGAAGAGCTTTAGGCTTGTGGCAGGAAAACACTGAGCTGGGTGAAGGGAAGGTCAGCAGTAGGTTCTTATGATCATGTATGATTTTGTTCTGAAGAGAGGTGAACCAGAGTTGTAAAATAAAGGACCGACTATGAAGAACTGTAGAAAGATCTGATGGTTCTGGGTGGCTGGACAATAAAATGAACGATGCGTTTCAGGCTGGATAGATGAACATGATTCTCACAGGTGGAGAATAAACAATCCAGTCTTGACACAAAAAATGGGTTCTGAGCTGCCTCTTGCAGTGCAGGAACAAGTTCTTTGTGTCCCAGTTCTGTGGAAAAATCAGCTCAGTTCTCATCTGCTGTCAAAAAATAAATGGAATAATAGAGAGCAAGAGAGGGAGGAATAGAAACCAAAACAGAGAACATCATTATACTGATGCCTGTAATAATCACCATGTGTTTGTGTTGTGAACAATGCCTGTGGTTCTGGTTTCCCCCTACTTCTCCAAGAAGACACAGAACTGGAAGTGCAGCAAGAGTATGAAGAGGTACAGATGAGCTGTCATATGAGGAACCATGGAGTAGACTGAGAGTACTCAACCTTGAGAGAGACCGCTGGGGAGTGGAGTGTGAATGGGGGCTTGAAATTCCCTGAGAAAGTTCTCACAGAAATGCTGTTCCTCTCTTCCAATTCTGAAAATGCAAGTATGAAGGAAAACGAGCTTGGGCAGTAACTGGTGGAGCTGCAGGATGGTGTTTTTCCAAAGAGCTTACAAAGGTTCAGAAAGCGATCGCATTAATGGAGGAAGGTCTGTTGTGGCGTGAAATACAGAAAGACCACCTTTTGTGTAGGAAATGGTGTAAAATACGTGTTGGACAATGAAAGAATGTTCTTGGAATGTACAACTGTTTGCTCTCTCTTGTGCATCTGCTACCAGCTGTACCTGGAGGCCACACATCGGGCCAGATAGACATCTGTTCTCATAGACCATATCTGTCCTAATGCATTTTACCAGCCACTCCCCTGGACCTCAAAATTGTAATTGCTTATTGTTTTCCAGTCCTTTTCCTACCAATCGGGAACTAAAGACTAGTGGACATATTGTCTTTGATTCAAGAAAGGACTAAAAAAGGAATGAAAAATCTTTAGTGATTTCAACATTCTTACCTTAAATGATTTGTGGATTTTTTTTCTTTTGCATTTTGTTCTGCAGGAAATCTTGTGACTTGACCATTCTGTGCTTGACTGATATTTTGTTTGGCTTTTTTTGAAGGTACATGGGAATAGGACTTTCTGCTCAAGGGGTCAACATGAACAGGCTTCCTGGTAAGTCACTGTTAAAATCTGGTTTGGCTTGCAATCTGTGTTAAATGTTCATTTGAAATATTTTTAACTTATGTGTGTGAACTAGCAAATATGTTTCTATTAATAAAATATCATTAATATTAATGTATGGAAGTTTCAACATACTGAGTGTTATCCTAAACTGAGTTTCTGGTAGCCATAATGATTTTAACAGATAATAGAAATTAATATTAAACTCATAAGTAATAGGTAAAATTATGAGCTTTCGCACATGAAAGTTCTTTGAATCTGAAAAAATAAGTAGCAAAACAATTAGACATTTATTTTATATATCTCACTTGACAGATTTGCTCGAAAGAATCTGAAAATGACCGGACAGTTGGCCGGTCACATTGTGTCCCCTCTTTTCTCTCCCTTGTCCCACTGAAAAACTAGAACAGGGTGATAGAGTGACATTTCCAGTTAATACTGTTGCTTTTTTGTTTGAAATGTTTGTTTTTGTGTTACCCTCTAAGTTGGTTAAGTAGCTTGGTTTTAAAAAGAAATAATTGCTAATCTTTCTTTAACAATATCCAATTTATTAAGTAAAATTATAATTTATAGATTTTGATCAACACAGTGATTTCTGTAGCGGAAGTTCAGCTGGGTTTGAAACTAGAAGTTTTCTCCATTTGGTAGCAAGTAAATGTTGTTCAAGTGCCAGAATGAATGACAGCTGGTTCCCATTGGTGGGGGCTTTTTTTGTCTTAGGCGTGATTTACTTCTGGTGGAGTCGTTTCAAAGCCGGAATCTGTGTTCAGCCCTTATTATGCACCTTGGTATCTGCAAGGAGAATGTTTTATTAGTGTCCTAACAAGAGGAAGAGCTTTGTACGGTTTGCAGTTAAGACCCACGTGAAGTGTCTTCTCAGTGAGGATTTTGCTTTCACCTTCACTGGTAACTTGTGTATTCAGAAAGCACAATATGCTTGTTTTTTTCCTTAAAACCTCCAATTTAAAAAGTTGCAGCGTTGGAGCAAAATCCTGACTATTCTGCTAGCAAAATATGTGATTTTGTATCTCTGTTATAAATTTCTGAAATGCATATTTCTGTAGCTATGTTTCTGAAATTCTGCTGAGACTGCAGGTGGATGATTTCAGAAAACCACCAGCTTTCTGGTGTCCGTTCTTTTAATTGTAAATGTGCTGCTGAATTTTGCAGTGGAACAGCTGCCTTGTCTTGTTACTGAAGAGAAGCCTGGAGATCTTGGAATGAATGAGGGAGTATTTGGGACCTTTTGTATTGATAAAGAAACAATTTGGAACTGTAGGCTAGTTGCATTAGTTAATAAGTTCAATTAGAATTTCACCAGTGAAACTGTAAGTACTGTTTTAGTGATGGGCAGCATGTGGGCCTTTCATAAAGCACAACCATGGCTGACAGTTGCAGACAGACTTTCCTTTTCCAGGTGCCACTTTGATCATGTTGATCGACCTTGAGAAGTCAGAGGCACGTCCTGAGATCTGTTGGTCTGACTTGGGCACAGCCTTCTGTGCGTCTGTTTTTCTCTGGTAATTTCATATCTGCCCAGAGAGCTTGTGGAACCTCTGACTTTTGAGATATTTAGGACTCAGCTGGATATGGCCTTGACTGACCTGATGTAATCAGACCTTTGAGCAGGGCTTGGACTAAGTGACTTCTGGATTTCCCTTCCCTCCTTAGTTGTTTTACACTTCTAGGATAACTGTATTTGGGAAAATGGTTACACCCATGTTTTAAAGAATTTGCATCTTACTGGAAACTGTATTTGTTAATTACTATGACAACTACAGCATGTACCCATTGGATAGAGAAATAAGGTCACAGGTCTTCATCCTCTCAGAACTAGACCAGTGTGAAGGAAGAATGCAGGACACTGCCAGTTTTCTCAAGCAATAATTGGTTGCAAAAAAAATAGGGAATGTCTAGATCAAGATGCTCTGGTGTCAACAGTTATAGAAGTCTCCGTTTTCAGATTCTGCACTCCTTCTGCCCCCCGTCCTCCTGACCCAAGTGAGTTATGTGTGTGTACAAGGCTAAGCGTGAGTCCCATCATTCTCTTTCCATGGCTGAAGTGCTTGGCTGCTTGGAAGAGGAGTTGTTTGGCTGCTAAGGGAACATGTTCTGTTGCAGAAATGGCTCTCTGGCTTCTGCAATGGAAAGATGGGTGGGATTGTCTTGTAGACTTGGCCTGGTGACTGCTGGTTAGACTATGCTTAACTGAGGATTCTCCTGGGATTATGACACAGTTTATATATAAACACAGTTGAATACTAACCTGAGATGATATGTACTGAATGTCATAGGTGTGCAGGCCTGAAATTCAACAGCCAAAATAATCTGCCCTCCCCCCCCGCCCCAGTTAGAGACTAAAAATTAGCCAAACCACTTGTGATAAATGGCTTTAAAGCCCAAGAGCTACACGGGCAGTGTTTTGTGGCCAGTTTGAATCAAAGCACCTACACTACTGTTATTTCTAGTATGTTATTTCTAGTGTTTCTGTGTGGCGAATGTCAAATTCTTTGAGTGAAATAAAAAATAAAGTGACTTGAGACTTCAGATAACACGTATTTAGCAATGAATTGCACAAATTTGATCCTATGAACCTGTTGTTTGTTTGATCACATGCAGATTATGCTGCCAGGGGTGACTCTGTGGGCATAGTTAGGTCGATCTCCCATCATCTGTGTAAAATGAACTGCATTGCTCTGTATTGCAGCTCAATAATTATCTTCCTGGCATTTGGAGAGCGAGTCTGATTTATTTTTTTTATAGCATATTGCTCAAGTAACTGAAGTGAGAAACATGTATCAGGCTTAACTGTTATCAGGTCCTTCACAGCACAGAGTGAGAACTCACAAAGAAGTGACAGACTTTGGAGTCTTGACTTGGCTTCATGTCAAAGTGTAATTTTAACTTTTTGTGACCTGAGACCCTGCCAGGTTGGTCTCCTTAGACCCTTTCTACCTCACTGTGCTTTCACAGATCAGTTTTTGCTTGGTGCGCTGGCAGGATGGTATGTGACCCACTGCAAGTTTGGGAGCACAAAGCCCGGTGTGGGAGCCAAAGTTGGTCCCTTTTTTGTTCCTGCTTTCAGTGAGGATCCTCACACCCTGTCAGCCGAAATTCAAAGAACAGCCTTGCTGCTGGGTTCAGTCTTGGACTCCTTTTCCCCCTCCAGAACAAACACTTTGGCCATATCCAGTTCCAAGTCTGGGCATTTGTGCTTTATGCCCAATTTATTTTGGCCTGAGCCCAGCTGGGTGCCGGTGGGGGTAGCGCTGAGCTTTCTCTGAAGCTTGGAAGTGTGGTTGGAGCAACCTGAGCGTTTTGTTAAGCTACCCCTCTCTGTGTTGTGAACAGAGACGGCTTTTAAAGGCAGAGTGCCTGTTCCTGTTCGACGCAAGGTTTCTGTGGCCTGTGCTTTGAAATTCAATCAGCAGATGTGAAATTTTTGTGGGATTTTTATTGAAGTGCCCACTTTTGTGACCCTGACATGTCTTTGTGATTTTTTTGTTATTTTTTTTTTTAATTTTTGAAGCCATTTGGAACACTCACTAATAAACATTCTGCTTTAACCTCGTGGCTTCTCTTGAAATATCCATTCACTTCTTTCCCCAGGTACAACTTTTTTCAGGTGTGCTCGGCATTTTGGTATCTGAGGATGAAATTACATGTTACAGCTGAACTGATCTAACTGACTGTCATCAAACCCGACCCATCCTCCTGTCCCCTTGTGCAAGCCCCTGGCTCTGGCACTTGTCGCCTCCTTGGCCAGGCCTGGCAGGGGCCTGCCCGCTTTTCGGCAGTGTTGGGGTTGCGGCAGGCTGCTCCCTTCCGAACTCGCGGAGCGATGCTCTTACCTTTGCATCCTGAACGTAACATCTGAAAAAAAAATCCCTTTTAAAAATTATTTAGCCCTTAATCCAGAAGTATTTCTGAGCCCAGCTGAAAATACATTGGTGGTTGTTGAGAGATAACATTTCGTTTATTCCAGCTCATTGAGGGGAACCCAGACAGGCAGTGAAGGAGGGAGGGATGATTCTCTGTGGTAGCAGCAAGGTCTCAATTCAGCCTAAAATGTTGTGAAACCATACCCTTAGGCATACCCTGCTTCACATTCTGAAACAGCACAGATAGGATCTGACCAATCACTTCTAGAGACTTTAAACACCCTCTGGTTAATAACTGACTTGCCCTGCTATGCAACATTGCACATATGAAAGGGAGTGCCAGCTTCCACTCACCATTGTTTTGGTTTATGGAACTTCGATTATTTTTTTCACCTTTTCAAATGAAAAGATGCTGCTTGGCTTATTCACTATCTGCCTGCTTCAGACTCCCTACTCGAAGAACAAGCTTTCAAATTCGAGAATATTTTATAGACTTGAATTAGCATGCAGTGAGATAAGCCAGCAGAATTTGGTGTACAGAAACCTGCTGCCTGTTGGGGTTTGGCTTCTGGGACTGTACCAACTTAAGCCAGGTCAGCAAAACCAGAAACAGTTTGACCAACTGTCCTGTGCCTTTCTTCAGCAAAGGGTCCTTGTGAGCAATCTGTTTCTGCAGACATGTAGCTAAATAGAAATGAGCACTTGGGAATGAAGATTTCCCCATGCTCTGTGGAAGCCATCCATCCTCCTCCATAAGCCACCAACATGATGAATGGGCTTTCCATTTTAGCTTTGTTTGGAGATCCTTTCTGTTGCATTCTCCTCTTGATAATAGGTTTCTGTTGATATTTGTAGTTATGACTATTTCTTCTTGCCATATCTTGCGTGTTATCAGAGGAGACACAATCCGGAGAGCAAGGCTATTGGGGAATCTGTCTTCCTTCCCTTGAGAGGAAAAAGATACTGTTTTTTCCGTTAGGGAGGTTCACAAGGGTTTTTTGGGCAGATGTGCTCCCTTCAAGGGAGGGACCAGAGATGATATATTGTAGGACAGTGAGAAACTAAAGGAACGAGATTTCTTCAGCCTGGAGAAAAAGAGGTAGAGGAGGGATCTGGCCTTTTGCTATCTAAAGCAGTTTGCGGAGAACATGGACCCAGACTCTTCTCAGGTTGTACGATACAGAAAGGCAATGGGCACCATTTGCAACAAAGAAAGTTCTCATGGGGTGTAAGACATTATTCCTCATCAGACTTGGGGGGGATGCGTTATTGGAGAGACTCTAGCCTCAGATTTTCAAACCTCAGTTGGACAAGGCTCTAGGCAATCTGGTCTGTCTCTGAAGTTAAACCTACCATGAGTGACAAGTTTGGCTAGAGACCTCCAGATGTTCCTTCTAGCTAATTTTTGGTTGTTGTGTGTTTGGTGTGGTGTTTTTTGTGATTGCCAGGGGATCTTGGTACTTCAGATGTGTTTAAAGAACTTCATTTCCATCTATCGTCTTACACTTTGGGTTGTCTCTTTGTGTGGTTCCAATGACAAATGAATGACCTGTGCTAAAGGACTTAGTCCTGGTGATAAATATAATAATTATAGAAGATGAGACCTCACCAAATCGTCTGATCTGAAGCTAATTGAACTATGCATCAGTCCTGCCTGACAGGTGTGGGTCTAAACCAGTCTTTCACTGTCTTTCTGGCAACTTCTTCCAACGCTTTCCTTGTGTTGGAAACTCTTCCTGATGAATAAGCTGGTTCAACATTTAATACTTTTAATGGCAATTTGGATCTGTTAATGTTACTTTGATAGATTGGCAATGGCAATACCAATACCATCTATACTGTGTCCTGCTGGAGCAACTCAGTGAAGAATTAGTGTATATAACCCAACTCTGCTTGCCACTCCATGTTGAAACCTTTTCCTTTGCCAGCCAGGAGGAGACTGGACTTGTCAGGAATTCTATTTTATTTGGGCAGTAAGTATAGCCCACATTGAATAGTACCCAAATCTTCATTTTGGTGTGTGATTTGCATACAGATAACTGTTGTACCTGTAAGGAATTTCAGAAAAACATCACTTGTTTAGTACCTGCATAAATCCTAGAAGATGGCAATTAATTGTTGTATGTCGGGTTAAGGAAAATATAGGGTTGATATATATAAATATATCTTTTTAAAAGAAATAGTAAATAGATGTGCATTTTGCCAGAACTACTTATGGAAAGGCCTCCAGGACTTAGTTACACGTGCAGCTCTCCAGCTGGCTGTGCCAGTTCCTACCCACAAACTTGCTTATGCTGCTGGTACCCTCTCATTTATCCCAGCAAACCAGTTTGTGGGGCTGTGTGGACTGGATCATGTAATTGGGTTAATAATAATGGGGGCGGGGGGGGGGCATTGCTGGATTTTGGGGTTATTAACTTGGGTCTGTTCTCTGGCCCAGTTGATCACGCAGGCAGTGCAGGTTGAAACAACTCTTCTGTGAAATTTGAATGTGTGGGTTGTAGTGGTCTGAGATTATTTTTGATAGAAACAAATATTGCTCTCACCTGAGATGTGTGCTGAAAACCTTAATTAAAGGCTGAGTGTGCCCTCCAATTAAGTTATCCGCTGATCATGGAGACTTTATCTGAAGGAGCATCTTGCTGGGCTGAACCCAGCTTGACTGCCCGCGTCTCTCGAGTTCTTTTAATCTCTCTCGGCCTTTTTTCAAGTTGTTTGAAGGTGATGGCTCGATACCCTTTATTTCAGTGATTAGTCAGCCAATATTTGAACTTGATTGGGTTTGTGTTTGCACTGAGCTTTGTTTCATTCAGGCACATAGTAAAGCATTGAAAACAAATGTCAGTGAAAGCATATGCTTGTTTTGCTGTTGTCTGTTTGATACTTTATAGTCCAGATGATCAAACGATCGAAGATGTGTGAAGCTGCTGAGCTTAGAAGGGCTATTAGCTATTTTGCGAAGGGCTGTGTGCTCGTAGTGGCAATGCCTGGGCTCTGGAAGGGTGGGTGAGTGATGGAAGAGAATCTTCTCTTGGGACGTTTCTGGACCAAATGCCTTCTGGCTGTGTCTGGTTTATGTTAAAGAGGCTGTGATGAGTACACCAGGGTTATTAATGCCCCAGCCTACAATGGGGGGAGAGCACCTACAGAAATCCTCGTGGTGCTGGTGAAGTGATCTGAAATGAAAGGACAATGACTTCTTGTGCAGAAAGCCCGTTGCAGTGGGAGTCTGAAGTAGAGGCCACCACAAGTTCGTTCACAATAAATCAAGGGGGATGCTGTTAATCACTCCAGAGGTGTGGAAGACCAAAGCGACAGATCCTCTGACCTGCGGAGGCCGTAGGGCTGTGATCCTACCGCTGCTGGCTCTGCCTCCCCATGCTGAACAAACATAAAAAATGTATTTTTAGCAAGATGCACTGGAGCATCTAGGAAAGTGTCCTGTTGCTTAAATGCAGCTTACTTGGGAGCCGTTAGCAATGCCAAAACTCTGAGGCTCAGTAGGAGCCGAGGGGGAAAAGCAGCCTGAGAAATGCTCCAAAAATTTCCCTTGGGTACCCTTGTTGCTGCCAACTTAACTAAGTTTTGACCTGAAAAAGTAATTTGTATCTGTCTCCAATGTCCTAAGAGGTTATTGGTATGTTTAGAAATTGCAGGTTTTGGTGCTACGTCATGGAATAAATGAGAACAAAGTGGGTCAGTGTGTTGATTCAGCTCCGGAGTTAGTGATCCATTTGTGCAGAATGGAGTTTTAGAGGGATTCTGCACCACTTGAGAGCACATCTGGATTGATGATGCTTATTGCGGAGCTTAGAACAGTGTTGGGTAATAAACACATGCTATTAAGAAAAATTTATGCTTTACAATAGATTTGGGATAACTGGCCTTTGTAAGCCAGAACCTTTCGTATTTGTCTACATGACTCCCTTATTTTGGAAGTGGGCTGTATTTTTTAAGTGAATCTTCTGGTTGTTACCACTTGCTGTACTTTTATTTACACCTTCAGTTTTGCTACTCTTGTTTCATTTAAACTAAACTAGCAAACATGCTCCAGAATCACAATTAGTGCACTTCAGCCACTAATAACTATTCAGTCCACTGGACAAGGCTAAGTAATACAGGGTATTGTATTTGCTATGAATTAATTCATATCCCATCTTCAGCTCCTAGAAGAACTGGACGTTCATTCTTCCACATTCTTCAGTTTTTCACATATCGATAGTGGACTTTCTGACAAAGTTTAGAATTACAAGATCTAAATTTTAGAGGCATTCAAAGTTAAAACTCAACTGGTACATGATTAAAAGAGTTAAGTGGGTGTACTGTGTGTAGGTGGATTGTGGTATGGAAGGGAAAGTTTGTGGTCTACAAGGACGGTTATGATGTTTTTTTTATAAAAGATATGTTGAGTTATGTGAATTGATATTTTAGATTCCATTGTGTTGTTAGTGTGTTTGAATAACCTCAATTCAGGTCAGCCATTCTTTTAAAATGCGTATATTCTGTTGAAAGCAGTAGTTTGCAAGGTTTTTGGTCTTGATGAGCGCAGTAGTGTTTATCTTTCCTGCCGCTCCTTTGTCTGGGCATGGTGTCCTGCACATGGCTGGTGTTGTCTGGGGTAACAGCTTCCATGGACCCAGGCAAAGGTGGTCAGCTCATGTCTTGTGTACCTGTAATTAGCCCTGGAAAAGGAGCTTGACATCTCCAGGACTGCAGAAGGCAAGTTATAGGGGCACAGAGGAGTCCAGCTTAGGGACCCTGAGCCACCCTGGTGGGTACATATCTAACCAACTTTCACTATGGACATGCTCTGCAGGAACTACAAGAAATGCACAAATGTGTATGTTAATTTAGTACCATTCCCTTCTTCCCAACAGGTCTTGTTTTTTGAAGTCGTGGTGCTGCAGTGTGCTGAGTCGGGTCTGTCATTTATACTGGGTGGACTCACCTTGTTTTTATAAGCTGTTCAGAATAAGCAAAATAAGAAATTCCGAACTGGCAGCTGTATTTGTACCTGGAGGCATGTGCAGTTTCTTTCTTGACCCTCATGGCTGCCAAAGCCTCTGTTGCCATGTGTCCTGTGCTCTGCTCATTAGGTGTACCTCCCCTAATTAGGTTATCTCGCACGTTGCTGGATACAACTTGTTTAGGTGGGACATGTTTTAAAACATGAGCCTTCTGCTGAGAGCTGATACTGGACGAGTTGGCATGGCCTGGGGAGTTGGACAGATATCGTAGGGACACTGCATGACACTCACCAAAGAGTGACAGAGTGGTGATGATTAAGTCCTCAAATGAGGTCAGACGTGACACTGTCAGGTGTGTTCAGAGCTGGAGAATAACAAAAATAGTTCCTGAACCACAGAATTGCAATGAATAACCTTCTGAATTCACTTTAATCTCATGTTTTATTTATGGCTATTTATGTGAAAATTAGGATTGCATACAGTAAAAGTTACTGCCCTCTTCCCCTTCAGACCCACTTAAATTAATGTGTTTGCTTGTGTTGGTTGCCCTATCTTCAGCCAGAAGAACTGCTGCAGTTAAATGCTCGGAGGTCAGTGTGGGTGATGGCTCAGGGGTATGGCTGTCCCGCGCTTTTCCGTGCCCCGGTTTCTGTGCTGCCATCCCTTGGAGATGGCCCGTCTCCTCGCAGAGGTTCTGCGTTCTTGCCTCATGCAACATGTCCTCAGAGACGTGGTACGGCTGCGCTGGAGCCTGCCTGTGCTTGGAGTTGTGTTGGTTTCGCGCCATGTGAAAACCGGGTTTCCAAAGCAGAGCAGGGAAATGACATAGTGGAGTTTGTGTTTTGGCCTTCACCAATATCCCAGGCTACTCCAGCTGTAGCACAGATAATGGACAATCCAGGTAATCTTGGTGACAGCCAAGAGTCACCTAGCAATTTAGAGACAGCAATTTAGCTGTCAACGAGTTGTAATCAGCACTGATTTGTTTTTCAGATTAAAAAAAATTCTTTGTAGTGGCTGTACCTAATATTTCAGGCTTTCAGATAAAAGGTAACATCAACAGAAAGCTAAATTTCACTACAGCTCAAACTGCTGGATAGCAGCTATTTTTACTGATGGATAAATATGATCCTTTTCAGAACACCCTGTTGCTCTACCTTAATTGGTGTGGCCAAGTATTTAAGAAACCTCCATTTAGAATCTAGAAGGCCTTGTTGCAACCCCTTACCATCATGAGATGTGCTTCTTCCAAAAGACTTCTTTCTCCATAAGGTCTTGTGTTTATAGAAATGGCTTTTGTTCGTAATTTTCTTACGTCATTAAATACCATTTTATGGATTGTTTTTAATAGTCTCTGGATGCTAGCCCCCTGCATTCTGCAGTGAGCTCTAGCATTGCTTTTGGCTGAGTCATTTAACTGCCCTGCCTCAGCGTTTCTGTAAAATGGCTTTTGCCCATTACCTTGCAAGATGATGTTCCTGAAGATGTCTTAATATTTTATAGAGGTGTTCTTGCCCATCAGCTGAAAGTTGAAAAGTTGGCCTGTAGATGAAAATGTGAATTATTTAGTATGATGCGATTTGAAACCTGTGTAGATGATAAGCTTTTGTATCCAGCTTGTTCTTTGCCCCTGCCACTTAAATGGGAAAACTCCTCATCTGACATTTCTCTTTTTTATCCCTGTCCTGAGTTGATTTGCACCTCTTCACTTCCCCCACCCCCTCCAGTGTGGTGTGTCAGGGAATATAATAGATATAATAGTACAGTGGTGACCTGATCATGCTAGAGCTCTTTCTGAGCCTTGCCTTTGTAGATAGAACAAACCTGCTTTGTAGTTGTGCTTTAACCATGTTGTGTTCTTCGCAGGGCTATAAATGGTTTGTATAATAGCTTGTCTTGACCTCTCCGGTATGGGGAAGACCAGTTCATGTTCTGTCTGTGGCAGAAGATGACCCATCAAGCTTGTAAGTTAGGAGGGCTTGCCATGCTTATTCACTCAAAGAAGTAGGATTTTAATCTTGATTACTCTGCGATGATGTGCATGCTAAATAATAGTGAAACAGGTTCATTAACAAATCTCTGAGGCAGGTGGAACAGACCATTCCTGTTGATGAGGTATTGCCCATGTTGCAGCCATCCAGAGCCTTCTGCTTTTGTGTTTTCCCTTTATGAGTCAATGGGTAGTGTCACTTTAGATAATTAAGTGTAGACTGTGATTTGTTATTTTGAAGCCTAACATGCAGTAGCTGTCAAATGGTACAGTTGTTGATCTGGTCTAAAAATCGCCATTCTAGATCAATATTGTTAAAAGAGATTTTGCAGTGTTACTTTCTGCTTCTAGCCTTCGTGGAGAATCAGGCAATGCTTGTTAGCACCCCCATTCTGCTGGACCTCCCAAACTCTCGCAGGCCTTTTTAGCTTGCTTTCTTGGAGTCTTTTTGATTTTTGGGTCAGTGTGTCCTTTTGTTCCTGCTCTCTGATAGTGTGAGAGAGATGATGGGATTGTTTTTTTCCTTTGGATGCTTGCCACATGTTTAAGTCCTGCCATGAGGATTTTGTCTGAGCTTTGTCGTTTTTTACAGTTGCAAGTGCAAGTACTTTATTCAAAAAGCATGGAATAACCTCTGAGCCAAACCTACAGCCAGAGCTGCCAAGAGTCCTGCACTCTCTGATTAGCATCAGCTGGCGTTGCTTTGTAGGGGCCAAACTGGCCTTGGATGGATCTACTTGATCTGCTGGGATCTGGGGTCAGAGGGAGGCCACAGAGCAGCAGTCCCTCCCTGGGATGTGTGCAGTGGTGTGTTCACCATTACCTTGTACGTGATTCAGTGTGATACTACAAAGACTATGAGAACTGAGCATGTCCAATCCCTGTTTTAAGAAGTTTGTCCTCTGTGAGGTTAAGTGGTTTTATTTTCTGTATATCCATTGATACTGCAGTGCAGCGTTTGGGCCTGTTCTGCATCCGAAGCAATTTTCCCACCTTGCAGAAGAAGCAGAAGCTGTTATGAGAAAAAGGGTGCACAGATAAAAAGTGAGATGTTATTAGTTAGGACTTCATTTCCTGGTGCCCCTAGGTAAATGGGTTTTAGGGACTTTTCTTTTTTCCTTGACTTTTTCTGGGCAGATGTGCAGGCCCTTGAAGTTCTGCCAGGACGATGCTGTAATACACTAAGCACACTGTTCCTGGGCCTATTCCTGTCCTGCAGCTGCTGGTGTGACTGTACCTAGACAATTGTTCCATGCTGGGACCGTGCCCCCTATTCCCACCAATCCAGACCAGTAGCATGGGTTCCTGTAGCCACTGAGCAGCTATTTTGTAGGTGGATTATGGAAGCAGAAAGATGTGTTGCAACATTAATAGTTGATCTGATTCTGAAACATGGTGAAATGAAGAACAACAGTGCTACCTCCTTGCTCTCACCTGGTGTTTATGCAACTTCATATGGTTTGACATAGATGCTATAAAACTGGACTACAGCTGAGATGCTGCAGCATCCCAGATGCTTCCTGGGGCAACAGGCTTTTCTTGACCAGACATTTAGCTTCTAAGGCTGTAGGAGCACCAGCACCTGCTCAGCTTTGTCCATAGGGACAAAGGTGTGCTTTCACTGCTTTGAGCTAACATACACCGAAGACACGTCCACTGCCAGAGCCAAATCCACTATGAGGTGGTCAAGCCATCAATAGAGGGTGGTTCATCTTTTGTGGTAGTAACAGCTTCTTCCCCATATTTAGTTTTGTCCTGTCCCCTCAGGCACCACTCCCCGCCTGGGCCTGCTGTGCCCAGAACAGTGTAGAAGCAGCTCCGAACAGCAACATCCTGCTTCTGCCACACCACATTCACCTGCTAGGCCTCTGTTTAATGTACTTTCCCCTCCACTGACTTGATGCTGTGCTGCTACTAAAGACCCAGAGCTGGGTGAGCATCAGCAGGCTGCACAGCGCAGTGCATGGAGCTGGCTCTGAGCATGGTCCAGCAGCGACTTTGGGCTCTGTAGCTGGCTCCAACCTCAACATCCCCTTCCCCAAGCACTGTACAAGCATGTACATCTGTTTCTGCTGGACTTTGGATTCAATAAATCTTATTAAAATTATTTGGTTTGGTTTATTTCAGTGTGTTGACACAAGTTCTTGTCACTCAGTGGCTAATGCTTGTGCACTGCTTGCCCTGGCCTGGCCAGCTGTGGGAAGCTCAGATTGCCAGCAGAGGAGAGGGAAGAGGAACGCCACAGGCAAGATACTGGACAAGAGCTGAGGGGGGAAAATTGAAAGTGTTTCAAAATACAAAGAGAGAAAGTAGGTAAAGAAGGTACAGTTAAAAGCTGGAAAGATGCAGACACTGCAAAGACTGTAGAGCAGTCACTGGAGTCTGTTCTGAAGAAAAAGCCTCCAAACTTCCACATTACTTGGGATATAACAGAGCCAAACCCACTATTTACAAATCTTGCTGCAGATTCTTTCTGACGATCTTTCATCTTTATATGATCAAATATATACTTCACTGACATCATTTTTCCTGATCAAAGATCAGGTTACCAGTGAATTTATATTGTGAACAGGGTCCTGCCCTTTGCAGCAGCTTCTGCACAAGGTACCAGTTCCCTTGAATGTATGTGCCGAGCTGCAGTGGAACATGTTTCTCTCCTGGAATGTATGTGAACAGGGAGTCATCCGCAAGTCAGTGGTAAAGTCCACCTGTCTGCCATGTTTTTAAGCCTGGCAGGTGGCAGACCAGGAAGAATCTGTGATGTTAGGGAGTAAATTACTGAACAACCATCTTTTCCGTGATCCTTCCCCTTTCCATGTTGCCTTCCCAGTTCTCTCGTGCTCTCTGAAAAGTCTAGCATGTTTGAACCTTGATGCATGGGGGGAATGTCATCCATTTGCATTCTTCACACTGCGAAAGGAACGGCAGTCCAGAAAAGACCTGTTGCTCCTGGTGATTTCCATCAGAGCATCCTGCACTGCATTGCCCCTGTACATGGCCTGGTGTTACGTGCTTTTGAAGTTGAGCAGTATATCCAGGTCCCAGTGTTCCCAGGATGTGTGATGCCAGTTTTACCCAGTGCCTACCAAAAGCAGTTCAGCACACATTGCTGACACTCTTGAAATTAAAAGCTAAAATGATGTGTAATTTCCCAAGTGCTGAGAGGTGAATGGTTTCCCAGCAGTACCATGTTCCAGTTGTTGCTTTGCTTTGTGAGGCAGAGCCTGATCTCAGAAACAGAACATAGGCTCATTTTAGAATCTGCCCAAAAAGTTAAGAGTAAAACAGGACTGACATTGAATCGTTGAGGTGGGACTGAGCAGAGATGGGTGTAGGGTGGTTAGGGGTAATAGGCAGCACACTTCATCTGGCTCCAGTGCTCACACAGGAGTGAACATCTGAGTTGATCCTGCAACCATGTCCTGAAGTAACTCAAGTCTTTTCTGCCATGTGGTCCGGCATTGCATAATTCTGGCCTGTTTATCAAGCAGCAGCAATGGAGCTTGCTGGTCCTTTTTTCACCGTGTGTTGGGATCGAGATTGTCTGCCAAGAAGATCAACATACCTTCTTTTTCTTGTTAGCAGGCCAAACAGAACTTTGGTTTGGTGCTGGATATATAAAAATATCTCCCAAGCCTTTCTAATGGTTTCTGGTTTTCTTTTTTCCTGTTCTCTGATTGACTGTATGGTCTGAGCTATTCTGCATCTGTCTGGCTATTAATAAATATTACACATATATTTTGGGTCTGGAGGTTGAAGTGTTCACTAGTTGCTGAGGTCTCACCTGCAGAGTGGTTCTACTTGTGTATTTGCATGTCACAGGATACAATGGATGGTGTCGATATCTTCTTAAATGAGAACTGGACAATTTAATGGCAAGAAAATGCTTTGAGGAGCATGGAGTGAACAGAATCTCCATCAGGCTCAGTGCGTCTCTGTGCTGCGGCAGCTGGGCAGTGGTAACACCATTCGGAAAGAGCAAGAGATGTGAGTGTCCTATACTTGTGCTGTCTCTCTTCTTGAAGAGGATCCTTACCTGGGTTGATTCCATATCCTATATGGCCAACCTTTTTAAGAACATGCACATAATATTTCACCTCTGCCTTCCGGGTCACAACATTGGCTTCTGGAAGTGCTTGAGTACAAGGGGCATGAAGGTTAAACTGTCCAGAGGATTTGCAAATGTAAGTATGGGGAAGGCATATGAGAAATCTGATTCAGCCCTTATTAAAACTGTTAGATTTTGTACAGGAAGGAAGGAAGTTATTAACTGGAGGCGTGAGTGGAGTCCTAAGAGTCAAAGAAAAGGTTGCAGTATCATAGACTTATTACTAGGTGGCGATAGTAAATTGTTAATGATGCAGAAAAGTCCTGAGTTTTCAGCAAATATCTTTGTGTTTGGAGAGAGCTTGGAGGCTGTATTTGAAAAATGCATGTGATGAGTTATTCTCTCTTCTGCCGCTAAGCAGAAATAATGCCAAACATGTTCTGATAGGGATGCACTACTTAAATCAACAGGCCGAGATAACTTTGACCTGGTAGTGTTAGAAGTAATGATTATTATTTTTAATTTAGATTACTAGGAAATTTCAGAAGACTGGATGAAGTTTGCCAGTGCTGGAATAACCTGTATGCCATTATTCTCATGTTTATTTTGGGCAGAATTTTAGAAGTACTGATACATTATTTGATTAATAAATAACTAATGGTTAGGCATATAATTAACACCACTCAGCTTCTATTTATGGCAGGTACAGTAAGTTCTCTCACACAAATCTGGCTTGTTTTCTTCAGGTGACCATGGTGATTTGTTAAGGCTGGTAGCCTAGATTTAAAACACTTAGTGGTGCGTCGGGTCCAGATTCAGCATTATGCAACATTTGAGTTTAAAAAGTTAACTGTGTATATTGTTAGCAAAATGCTGTGCGAGCAAGATTTCCTTAATCGGTTGTATTAGTGGTTGTCTGTGGAGAACATGATTCAAATCAGGCTTTTTCCGGGCACCGCTGCAATACATACCAAATTTGCCACTGTCCTCAAAGCCTTTATTCAGTCACTTCTTGTTGGAGTTCACCTCACCAATGAGTTATCGCCAGCTTTGGTGGTACAGCAAGTCCTGATATTGTGAAGCACAAGTCTTGCAGGCGGAGGTTTATTTCAGTAGTTTCGGTTGTGGTAGGCAACGAAACCTTTTTTACCAATTTTTCTTATCCTGCAGAACCTGTAGTGTCTGCGTTGGCACAAGCTGTTTGTGGAATTGTCCCTGTGGTTGGGCACACTGTTGCATTTCTCATGGTAACCTTACCTGATGTGTGGTGTGTAAGCATCTGGCAGCTTAGATGTAAATGATATCAAGTTCTTATTAAGTGTTTTGTAATGCTAGGAGTGTTTTCTATGCAGAAGAGACAGAAGTTTTTATTTTGATTGTATTATTAAGTAGCCTAGGAGATAAATTGGTTAGACTTACCGTCTGAAGTTGCCAACAGCTTCATTAGAGAAGTTCTGAACTGACAAACATCTAACAGGTGAGTTTTTGTGGAGACTAAAATAATAGATAAGCGACAGCAGCCTTTGACAGGCCAGCAGCAGAGAAAGTAAAAGGGATAGTGGAAAGGAGCCGTAGTGTTAAAAACTCGATGTTTCAATAATATATTTACTGGATGGAGTCTTGGCAGTGGAAGTTTGACAACAGACTCTAGAGCCCGTATCACTCCCTCCTTTGTTTTTGGCAAGCCGATTTGGCATGGTTTTTGAGCTCACTGAGCTGTCTGTGCTGCTGTCTCTGTCTTTTATGAAGATATTAAATGGAACTGGTGCTACTGTCAACAGCTTGTTTGGAGCTGGTCCGAGGGAAGATGGAGCTGACTGTTGGGACATCTCATTCTGTTCTTGTGGATGTGGGGGATTTAGCAGAGGAAATCATTCCCCATTTCTAGACCAGGATTTGCTATGAGTTCTTCACACCTTTCACACCCTTACGTTGCCATGAGGCACAAAATCTGGGACCTTTGCATGTTTCAGTCTTGCTCCATTCCCTGACTTTCCCATTGCTGTTCATGTGGTGCAATAAATAGAGGGCCTGGGGCAGGCACCAAGTATTTTATGCTTTTCTGAGAAACCCTGAGTATGTGGGTCCTGCTGATGATAAGATACCTGAGTACATGTAGCTGAGCACCATTTTACGGGATTAGATTTCTGGTACCCTCATGTTGGTGTTGTCTTCGTAGGAAAACGATGGCTTGCAGAAGTGCTCCAGCTCACCTTCACAGGGCTCCTCTCTGGGGTTCGCAGTGTGCTCAGTCTTTTTCTGCCTTATCATAGGATGTGCACGTTCTGCTTTTTAACCCTTCTTCCCTCATGGTCTTTGCTTTTCTTCTGTAGTCCTTTTGCCAAAACCATTGCTCCATGTTTGACAGGTTCTGCACTACCCTTAGGTTGTATTAGGTCAGTAGATGGACAAAGCATCTTCTTCTGCTTCAGGTGGCACAGTCCAGCTGTCTGTTCAAAACACAGGTGGTTGCTATTAATGTTGTGTCTATCTCAGGCTTTTTGATAGCAGTACATCTCTCTGTGAGACATGGTTTTGATTGTGTAATTCATAGGAATGCTCTAAAGAGCTGGAGAAGATCCTGATTCTTCTGAAGTCTTAAAACAAGACAGAGCATGTTGTGCTTTCTTTAAACTCTCTGGGAAGAGGCCTGTTCCCCGTGACTCCCCACCTGCCATAGCTGGTCTCCTAAGAGAGGAAAGGATAAGTCATCCTGAGCAACCAAAGTCGGCAGGGAAGGGTTAGTAGATTGAGGTGGCATTCACTGAACCATTCTGTGGCCACAGCCATGGGAGCACTGTCCTCTGCAAGGACATGAGAGTCCCAAAAAGAGAAGACTGGTGTGTTGTCTGAAGAACACTTTTAAAGGATGGATTAATCTCTCTTCTCTGCAATATTTACCGGTTATATCTGGCATTTCTACATGTAAGAAATTCACAGAAGTTGTAACAGAATTGGAGTAGCCCAGAACAAAACCAGAATAATGGAATTACTGTGAGATGTAGAAGAGAGCAGGTGGGCAGGGTGCAATCCCTGAGCCCAGCTTTAACCCTCGGCACAGCGCTACTGGCGGAAGAAATAAAGGATATTAATGTTAGAACTGATCGCTTTGAAAATCGCCCATTGGTGTTAAGGGTTGTGTTTTAAGTTGTCCACAGAGTGGGAAATGTTGTTGCTCAAGGGGAACACAAAAAGCCTTATGAACTGCTAGAAGGGAAATGTAAATGTGAGAATGCAAAAATTGCCTTTAGCCGTTTGGTTACATCTGTGAGCAGACAAAGCTGCAGTTGGCTGAGAATTAGTAAATGCTTTTGCTGGAAGATTGTGTTAGTGGGAAACACAAATGTTTTACAAAGAGAAGCTTGTTTCACCACAGGCAAGATAAAACAGAAACAGGGTTCTAATTTCTTTTTTTTCAAACAAAAAAGTCTTTGTCAAAATAACTTTTGGCAACCTGTTCTTTTTCTTATTTCTCATAAGTGACAAATGAGATTGAAACCGAAATGAGTGTGTTATGGTTGATGACTATTCATTTCTTTTCAGTTACTGGTACATGAAAATTCATGTTGGGATGAATCAGGATTGGGAATCAAAATTTCAGGTTTCCTACCAGCAAATTGTGTCCTGGGAGCTGTGGTTGCTGTGTTGTTCTGCCAAACTGGCTTCATGCCTGACCTGCTCTTTTGCCTTGTCTTTTGCAGGGTGGGATAAACATTCTTATGGGTACCATGGTGACGACGGACACTCCTTCTGTTCTTCGGGGACAGGACAGCCCTATGGCCCTACGTTCACCACTGGAGATGTCATCGGCTGCTGTGTCAACCTTATCAACAATACCTGCTTTTACACAAAAAATGGCCACAGTTTAGGTAAGTAAAGAAAGGTTCTCTCAGGAGACGGGTGCTCCTGCTGCTGTTTAGTACTTTGCATGTGTTGTTAACTCCTGTTCCACATTTGTGGGTAAGATTTGAGAAAAAGAGCACTAAGCATCAGTCAGGAGATGTAAATTGACTCTGAGACATACTTTCAGTATGTAAAGGGGTTTCTGTGCTGTTCAATTTAAGTAGGTTAGGATTGCATCTCAAGCTTCTGCTCCTTTCCTCTGCTTCTGCACAGCCGGTGGGAGGTTGGGTAAGATAGCGAATGGCTGGGCAACAGGGAAGAAGTGGGAAATTTAGTTAATATATTAATCACTTTTTAAAGCGACTTTTCCATCTGTAACCCATAATGCATTAGTCCAAATATTCCAAAAGCTAGACATCAATTAAGCATAAGAAGCCTTACTTAAGCACTGACCTATAATTTGGCTCATTCCACAGTTGTTTCAGAAGTTCCCCTAAAGTTAAGAACTTCACAATTTTGCCTGAAGAAATATCTCATGGATGTTTTCTAGGCATCCATCATATCTGATTTTTCTAAAGTAGAAAGTTGTGGCCATTTACACCTAAAATGTCTTTTCCTTGGATGACATATTCTCCACCATGGATAAATTCTGTCTTTTTTTTTTTTTTTTTGGCTGCATAAGTCGTGCTGTAAATTTTGATAAGTTCATCTCACTTTTTGTGCTGAAATTCATTTGGTTTGGCAGGGACAAGCACTCCTTTCCTTTGCTTCTCCTTGCTGTGTCAGTTCTACAGGCTGAGAGAGCTGGGGCTGTTCAGCCTGGTGAAGCGACGGCTCAAGGGCTTCTCATCAATATGTATAAATCATCAATACGTATAAATACCTGAAGGGAGGTGACAAAGCAGGCAGAACCAAGCTCTTCTCAGTGGTGCCCAGTGCCAGGACCAGAGGTTGCCTAGAAATGAGCCACATGCCTTCTGAGAAGCATTCTAGATGAATGACCCTGCATTCACCAACTAGTCCTGATGCTTTGCAACATGTCAAGAGATCTCCAGCCCTGAATGGAAAAAAAAATCTTAGAGCACCCTTTAAGACTTGTTTTTAACATTCTAATTTTATAAACAGAGCCTCCATCAGAAGCCCAGTGGGGAGCTGTTCAAAGTTGAGTGTCTAATCTGTCTTCCTTTTTGAAATTATAGCTGTTTATTAGCCATACCACGTGAGATGCTGAGGGACTCCTAGTGAAGGCTTGTGGCTTACTACCTAGTGAGACCAGTCACTAGTAGGGACACTAGGGGTCATTTGTGTAGTCCGTAAGTATTAATTAATTGCCCAGACTTCTAATAGCTAGATTATTCTAAATTTAACTCACAATCTGTGGACATTACCCATGTCAGCCCCGTACTGAGAAGACAAATGGAGGTATGAAAGCAACAGCTGATGGTGTAGAGCAGGAGCCATTGCTTAGGAATGAGACAGGTTCAACATACACAGTGACTAAGGTGCTGAAATAGTTTAAAAGATTTCACAAAATCTCTCCTTTTAATTGCTGTTCTTGATTTTTGAGTGTATGTTTACACAGTAGTATAGTAGTTTGTGCTGTGCCCCTCTGGCTGTTTTCCTTTGAGTGGGTGGTTTTCCGGCTTCACAGTTTTTTAGCCTGGCAGTGCTGTTACTTTTCATCACAATGAAAGTGTAACACTCAGGAAGGGGCCAGGTCTTATATTTAATGAATACAAATTTGTTCATTTGAAATTTAATTCCTTTCTAGCGACCAGGAGCCTGCAGAGTAGATGAGGTGTTGGTTGAAAAGTCGCCAATTGTTCCATCCTCCGTTCCGTTCCCAGGGCCGTGTTGTACCTGCATGTCTGGGCAGATGAAGCCAGACAACGAGTTCAGTAACTTCTGTGTTACTTTTTGTCATTGTCATCCTCTGGTTCTTTGCCTCATGTCCTACTTGGAAATTTGTTTTGTTTGGGACATTTGGAGGTGTTTAGAGTAATGAAGTTCCCGGGTTTTCCTTTCTTGATTTTCAGTGCTGCTTTTCCTTCAAACAGGGGGGGTTTGGGTGGAAAGCTTGTGTTTTCTAATCTGATATGGAATGATCCCTTGGGGAGCAGCCTACCCCAGTGGTGAACAGTGCCAGTGGGAAGAAACAGGAGAGGAAGGGAATTAAGTTTTACTGTGCTTAGATTAGGGAACAACAATAGATTATAAGCATTGCTGTGTCCTGGGTGTCCTCCTCTTGGGATTTATGGTACAAGACATAAGATGTATGAGAAAATTATAGGTAGGAGACTGTCCTGAGCATTCAAAAGTGGCTCATTTGTGTAGCAGCTCCTCTTTCAGCTGTGGTGGTGTCGTGGCTGTACTCAGAGAGGTGATGTGCTTAGAGGAGGCAGTGACAGGAGTACTAGGGAGTCACAGGCCGTCAGTCATTGCTGGGCTGACCCCCCCTCAAAAGCTGCGGGAACATCTTATTGTGTTTTTACAAAAGCAGAATGAAAACCTCAGCTGGGAAGACTCTTGTTAATGGCCAGTAGTGTCTATTTGTGTGATTGATAAAGAAACAGTGTTCAAGATAAGTGCTTCCTGTTGAATGCTGAGGAGAGTGTGTCTGAGCCCAAGAAGACCTCAGGTTGCAGCCATGTGGCTGTTCCGCAGCTTCTCCTGAGCACCGCACAGGTGGATGTGAGAGAGGGGCTGAGGCAGGTCTCAGCAGGGGAACCCGGACCAGGTGGAGGAAGGAGCAATGACTTATTTGGAAGCCAGAACACCTTCTGCCCTAGTGGAAGCATCTCCATTAAGATCTTGAACCTTTCCTGATACTTCTGCTAACCTGGAATCTCATTTCTGCGTTGTGTAAACCCAAGATTTACCTGGAAGAGGATGGATGTGCTTTTTCTTGATGTTCCCTGACACAAAGTCACAGAAGCTGTCTGTCTCTCCTCTTAGGAAATTAGGTCATTATGTAATCCTGCTGCAGACATAAAAAATATTAATGAGACTAATCAGCCCCTTTGTGATGCCAGTTAGCTTGACAGCAGGGTTTCAGGGCCCTGCCTCTGGGCTTTTTAATTTGTCTTGCTTTTAATGGAATTACTCTAGCTTTGTTGTTCCCTAGAGATTATATTATCTCTTCACCATTTCTCCTCTCCTTTTCATCTGTTAATTAGACATGCTCCCTGTTTTTTTTCTTGCAATTTCACCCGTTGCTTAACTGTGATCTTCCATTGTCTCCATGCTTTTCCATTTAATCAGATCCATCAGGAACACTGTATAAGAACTGTTTTCTTGACCATCACAAATTCTGGATGCTCTGGTTGGAGCTAAGTCTTGAACTTTGTTTGGAGACGTCACATGAAAACTGTTTGACTTAATGTATGTAGTCTTAATTCTCTGTTCTGGAAAATGTCTTGAATGTCTTCTGGCTGCTGATGAAATGCTTTTGACAGGTTCTGAGCAGAGTCCTGATAGTTAAAACATGATGGGATGTGGCTGGAAGTGTGGTGAGGTTGAGTTAGGAGAGTAAAAGGGATAAATGTGAGAAACTTTGGGGCCATTAAGCAGAGAGTCTTGGACGCAGGACATGATGAAGCAACGTGACTGCTATAGGTCTCTGGGATTAAGTGGGTGAGTTCACTCAGGGACTAATGCAGGAGTGCTTCAGATCTCAAAATTTGACAGCGGACCAAGGTAAATGGAGCAGCAGGGCTATAAAAAGAGTGCGCAACCCCAGAGAAAACTTCCTGTAGTCTGAGTTCTAGCACAGGCACTCAGAAAGCCCAAGTTAACCTGTAAAGTAAAATACCCATTCTCAACTCATTTAGCAATTAACAGGATTAGGGCCAGAACAGGTGGCTTAATAGATAAGGCACTAGCCTCCTAAACCAGTGATTGGCATGGAGTTGCCATGGCAGAGCTGGGCCGCCTTTGGCTCTGGGTGGTCCTGGGTGGCAGAGGACGACCCCAGGGACTGCAGGCTCCAGGAGGGTGGCCTTATGTGGGTGTAAGGGTAGAAACAAGCCTTCATCCAGCTGAGCAAAACGAGTGCAAGGTGAAAGGTTTGAGTGAGGAAAAATTAATTGGGCAAAGTGCTGAGGTGAGAAAAATGCTTAGTGAACATTTTTCTCAGTCAGGTATTCAATACCACTTTTATAGACAATTTTTGGTTGGGTTGTAGAGAGAGTACTCAACAGACAAGGTCTGCCATGATGTTAATTAAACCATATTGGTTATTGGTTTAGTAAAATATTCTTGATTTTTTTTCCCCAGGTATTAGATTTTGAATCTGTGCTGTTTCGAATAGTAGTTATTTATTTCTTACATTGACTCCTAAAATTGGTTTAAATTACCATTTCAGGCTGATCTGGTAACATTACATTGGTTAAAATAGTCCTAACATTACAAATGGAGAATGCTGTGCTCTTGCTTCTTTGCAGCTGTTTCAGTGCCACCCAGAAGGGTGGGTGAGAGGTGGGACGTGCGTGAGAACTGGGCGCACTGGTCTGGGTACGAGCCTTGCTCTGCCTGGGGACAGAAAGCATCGCTAGGGGCATGTGTGGAGCAAGACCGCAGCTTCCAGATCGACTCCTGAAACGTTAGCTTAAGACATGAATTAACCATGAGGTGAACAGGGCATGGCAGCTGTTCCCCTGTGCTCTTGGAGAGGGTGACCCAAAACCAGCGGGTTAGAGCTGCTGGCGCTGGCCGATTCATCTCGCCGTGCTGCTGGATCCCACCACGGCCGATGCGGGGACACACACTGGGGGGAGGGAGGACAGGCACCCTCCTGAGCGGTAGATCACATCTAGACCACGTGCAGAGCATCGCAGAGCTGCGCTGGGAGTAGCCTGGCTCTGTAGCTGAACGTTGTCTTGTAGCTCTGACCACAACTCTGTCAGTGATCGTAGGTGGTGGCTGGCTCTGCTTAAATAGGTACTTTCTTTTCTGGTGTGCCAAATGTAAAAGGAAAAAAAAAAAAGAAACCATATTCTTTTTCCGCATCTCTTATATTTGGAACTGTAGCAGCGCACTTGAGGATGAAGCTGTTCTTTGCACAGTGTTTCTCAGGTGCTCCTGGCTGCAGCTTGGTCCTGTTGCTGTTCCCCAGCTGTAATACAAAGGGTTGAATGTTTGTTTCCGTCTGGCTGGCTGATAAGAAGAGCTAGTTGTAGCCCAAACCAAAGCAACATTATGGTAAAACTTTGTTTTTCAAGCCAAAGTGAGTCTTGAAAACTAACTTCTTCATAGTAACAGAGGGAGAAGCAAAGAAAAGAGGAGCTGCGTTTTAGCAAATCAAATTTTTGGGAGAGATGTCTGAAATATTTAGGTTTTTCCATGAACCTTTCTCCAGATGCAAAACCTTGCAGAGGAGGGGGCTGGGGGGGACGTTACTTCTAAATACAACAGGTGTTGAAATGCACGGTCAGAGCTGGGATTTGTTGAAATGCCCTAATCTTTTGCAGCATGTTAAAAATGTAGCCAAGCAGGGAAAAAAATCCTTTGTCTTTTTAATTCTACTGTTTTTCCCCCCACAGGTATAGCCTTTACAGACCTCCCTGTAAGTACACCTATTTTCAGTATTCTAACTAAGGATGCAAACAGAAGGGAGGGGGAAGCGTGTGGGGATGTGATTTTTTTCTGTTTGATGCCCTGGTAAAAAATGGTAACGCACATTACTGAATGATGTGGGTGCTTCCTTTTCTGAAACTTCATAGTCCCGTGGCTGAGTTTGTGGGCTGCTCACATGCCTCCTCTCATCTCTCACTATCTCAAAGAATATGTTGCTCCTTCTCCTGGCATTAAAGCGAAGATTCAAACTTCATTACACGTCACTGTGTTCCAAATGCAGCTTCAGCTGTGGGGGGTGGATGTGCAAAGTCATTGAGTGGCCTTTCCTGTCCCATCATCAGAGAGCACAAAAACACCTAATGGTATTATTCTCAGCTTTTTCTACTCTTGTCCGAGTCTTGCAGCCGTGGTGTTGTTCCCTTTCCACATGCGGTTAGGGAAAGGTATTTCTGAGAACGAGGGTCAGGCTTAACTGGCTGTAGTGTGTGTCTCATTGCACAGGTTTTTGATGAGCTTCTGCCCAGGATGAGTGAACAGCTGGTGGAATTGCTGGAGAATGTATTTGGCACCCCCGTGGGGCTGATAGTGATTCACCAGCCCTGATACTGAGTTCTCTTGAGTGCAGTGACACCCCCTGAGTTACACCATGCAGTGACATCTAGTTGGGCCTTACAAAGGCACAACTTTCACGGTAGTTCATGAACAAAAAATTGGTTGCTCATTTTCAGACTCAAGTGTTCCTGGGCAAGGAGCAGGTGTTTAGGAAAAGAAGGTAAAACCAGGTCAGGAATACACCGGTACATCACGGCACCCATTACTCTCACACACAGAACTCCTTGTTCCTCAGGTTGTACTCCTGTCTTTGTACTCAATAACCCCAAACGAATTTCCTCTGAGGAATTTCTTAGTTTCCATAACTTGTTTAGGCCTCCAAAGTGATTGATTTTCTTGGCTGGCTTCCACATTGTGTGGAAGAACACTTGCTTGTCTTTGTTTTGCACCTCCTGTCAAAAATTTATTTTGTTCCTCTGACTTTTGTGTTATGAGAAATAGCGACTAGCAGTCCCTGTTCACCTTCCCAATGGGATTTATGGCTTTACAGATCTCTGCCATATCCCAGCCAGCGTTTGCGCTGAAGGACATTCCAGTTGCTTAGTTTGCCTTTTCACATCCACTGCCAATACAGGGCTTTTTTGGTTCCTGGGCTCTTTGAACTTGGTAAAGTTGCAGTATCTTCTAAACCAGAAACTCTCTTTGTGTGGGTGGTTTCACAGTAGTTTATTCACTTGATCCAAATACAGTTTATTAAAATAATATTTTGCTTGTCCATGAATATTAACCTTTTGGAGTGAGGTCTTGTGACAACCTTACATCCATAGCAAGAAGATGCTTCTGTGATATACCCTTTAGTTTTAGGTGCTGTTTTTGCTCTGGATATAGGTTACGTTAGGAGTCACAGTTTTACCATATTCCTTCTAATTTTTTCACCGCTTTATCATCTCATTTGGCTAACCTGCTTCCCTTTCTGAGATGAGAGCAGTAGGAAATGTAAAAAAGCAGAATATGGAAGAGTCCAGGGTGGGATTGCAGGGGTGCGAAGGGACAAGGGAGTTAAAAAACAAGTCAAGATCAACTAGGGGTTTGTGAGCAACTGGCCAGAACATCAGAGGCAAGAGGTGGCCCGAATGTGCCGGGGAGCGTGTGCCCGAAGAACCTGGCAGGAGAAGCGTCTGCCTGCGCAGTGGGCTCTGGGATGATGTCTCCCTGTGTCTGGCAGGGTGGTGGAGATACGGGTGGTCCCAACAGTTGCTATAACAGAGAGGACAGATCCCACTTGTGAAAAACAGAATTTTAGCTCAGAGATGTTTTGAGAGGTGTCGGGGGGGGGTAGGCAGCTTCCCCTCAAAGATGAACATACCCAGAGTGGCTGAAAAATATGAAACGTGTTGTAACTTGGGGTTTTTTTACTTCTAACTTTGAAGTATTTTGGGTGTATGATTCCTGGCTTTCTAAGTCCTTGGGTTCATAGTACTAAAAAGTTAATAAAAAAGTCTAAAGTACAGACTGTGGAAAAGATCTGATCCCTCATTAGAGATACATCCTAGGTTTGAGAGACTGACTTTAAAATGGTGTTTTCCTCTGGTAGCTCCTCCTGCATCATGCTGTGGTTTCTTCGCACACCTCTGTACCCCAGTGAATTCCTTGATGTGAGAATAGACGAGGAGGAGGTGTGCTGAGTCAGCAGTGACGCAGTCACTGATTTCAGTTTCCAGCCTGTGTTTATAGGTTCATTTTTTCCTTTGTTTTTTGAAGTTTTCTAATTTCAAAGGTAGAGCAGGTTGGTCAGGACCTTATCCAGTTGAGTTTTGAAGATCTCTGAGGCCAGCGATGCTGCAGTCTCTCTGAGAACTTGTTCTAGTCCTTAATCATCCTCACAAGGAAAAACATCTTCCTTATGTCTCATCAAAATTTCCAGGGCTGCAGCTCGTGCCCATTGTCCTTTCACTGAGCACCCTTGAGAAGAATCTGTCTCCATCTTTTTTATCACCTCCCTTTTGGGAGCGGAAGGTTTGCGGTTACATTTTCCCTTTTGCCTTCTCCAAGCCAATTCCCTCAGGCTCTCCTTGTCTGCCAGGTGCCCCAGCCTTCTGACCGTCTTAGCAGAACTCTGCTGGGCCGCCTTTGTGAATGTCTTCCTTGCCCTGGGGCTGAACCAAGTAAGTCATGCAGATGTAGGGGAAAGCAGAGAGACATAATCACTTCCCACAGCATGCTGGCTCCATATTTGCTAATGTGATCAGGATTCCACTGAGTTCCACCTTGTAACAATCTTAATAGCGTTAGTAAAAAGTAAAATCCACAACTACAGTAGGTCTCAGGGGGAGATCAATGACATTGCTGATGTCCCAGGTCTCCGCAATAGTGAACAATTGAATACATTTTCTAGATAATTGTTGGAAAGCCCACGCCTGTTGGTATAGAGGAGGAGAGAATCACCTTGGCTTTTTCTTAGGATGACAATCTAACCTCCACTAGTAGTTCTTGCTGATTTGACCTATAGCGAGAGGTCTGCTCCTCCGCTGATCTAACATCTGAACTGTGTTCAACCATAAGCAAGACACCACAACCAGGCACCTTCCAGACCTCAGTTTCCCTACGTGCATCCTTTCTGGCTCTGTCAGTCTTGTGTTAGAGCAAAGTGAAAAAACTCAACAGCAAGAAGTGCATGAGTGGCACGAGAGAGACTCTTCCTATGCCGTGCAGCCTGTCAGCAGATGCTCTGAAGTAGAGGATTAGTGGAGTTTGTGTTGCAAACAGAGAAGTGATTTGTGCTGGGGAAAAGTAACATGACAGTGAATGGAACACGTGCTTAAATAATGTCATCCAGAGCAGTGAGAATCAGACACCCCTGTACCTTTTCTGATGCCATTTCTCTTTTCCCCACATTTAAGTGGGCTCAGGGATTTGATTAAGATCCATAAGCTTATTCTTAAAATAGCCTGAATTCAGACAACTTCTAGATAGACTTTGACCACCTCTTTTCAATTAGATCATCTTTAGAAGCTGAATTATTGGCTGAATTTTAGAGGTGATTTCACAGTGATAACCTTTCTCTTTTCTCTGTATTATGGTGGAAGGTCAAAGCTTCTATTTTCATCCGTATGCATGTTCTTAAAATGAAATTTGTCTATCAGTGGTGGAATTTCTTGCTGTCTTGCAATCATCAAAGCCCTAACCTCAGAGCTCCACCACCATCCATTCCCTTCTCATCAGAGATGTAAAGTATTTAGACAGCAGCTTCCAAGGAATAAGAGAGTTCAGCTGAAACTGTGGAGAACACATAGATCTGTTGATTGAGAGGATGCCTCTTTCGTTTTTTTAATTATCGTTTTCTGGCTTCTGAACTTTGGTAGAAATTGCAGAAAACTAAGCCAGAAAGTGCACACGCCATAGCCAGCAGTCATGGCATCGGTCACAGACTGCTGGGGATTGAACCCACTGTCCTGGTTTTATACAATAACTTTCAATAACTGCACAATAAGTCATGAGGTTCCTTGAGATGCGCCTAAAGGGTTGTTGCCCCTACCTATTCCTTTACATCTTTCAGTTTAAAGAGCAGCACTTCTATCTCGCTAAACAATGTAACTGGAACCAGAAGGAGAAAGCTGGGTTTAATACAGGTGTCTTTTTCTTCCTTCCCAGTCAAATCTCTACCCTACAGTGGGTCTCCAGACTCCAGGAGAGATAGTCGATGCCAACTTTGGGCAGCAGCCATTTGTGTTCGACATTGAGGACTACATGAGGGAGTGGCGAGCGAAGATTCAGAGCACCATTAAGCGGTTTCCCATAGGAGACAGACTAGGCGAGTGGCAAGCCATGCTGCAGAAGTAAGTCACTGTTCTGGTGTTCAGCTTCTTTTGTTCTGCTAGGATTTAAATTCTTTTTTTTTAATGCTAATTTATGCTTTCTTAAACAAAAATTGCCAGTCAGTGCATTTTGCTGAAGTTGGTTTTACCCTCTGTTTTGTTGTTTAATAGTCTTCACTGTGCAGATTGCTGCTGTTTCAAATGTAAAAGATATGGGAGGAGCTTTCAGCCAAAGACTGCATGAAAGCTTGTAGGAATGGAAGAATGTAGACTTGGAGATGACACATGGTGGGGAGGGGAGTGGAGAGGACATAATAAAAACTCTAACATGGCAAAAAAGCCAGTATGTAAGTCAGCTGAATTCAGAAATGAAAGAGCAAGAAATAGCTTAAACCAAAGGCTTCCAAACCCAGCCTGGCTGAAAACGCAGTTATGGCACTTTATAAATTTATGAATGTTGAATGCGTTTCCCATTGCAAAAAGGATTGAGTGAAACTTGATGAGAACAATTGACAAGAGTTGTCAGAGATCAGGAGCATCTTCTGCTTGAAGAAGTTGACTATGGCTCCACAGCTTGGAAACAGGTAATTGAGGGAGGTGGACTGCAGTTATCTCTCAGTCATTTACACCATGAAGAGCATGACTAGAAAGTGATTGTTCACTGTTTCTCAAAACACAAGAACTAGAGGAAAAGCCTCTTCTGGCTTAAAAAAAAAAAAATCACTAAATGTATGAAAATGTGGGACTTGCTGCTGCAAGAAATTGTCGTGGTTTAAGTGGATTTTAAAAGATGCACATTTAAATACTCACAGTGATTCACGGAGGCCAATTCCATAGCTGTATTTTAAACCCCTAAGTCTTTGGCTGTTGCTTCTATCTCTGATTGCTTTTATTTCTGATTACAGATAACTCTATATTTCACAGTTTTATTATATTCTTTCCCTAAACACCTGATGCTGGTCTCTGTCATCCAGATTTAGATGCAGCAATGATTGCATCCATGTGACCAATCTTGTTTTCTGCTAGTCTTGTACTTAGCTATTTGCAGATAATTCAGGGCAGCCAGCAAAGCCCTTGAAAAGCAACTGGCAGAAGCTATTGAAAATAATAATGTTTTTCTTCAAGAAAATAAGGAGTAGGAGGCCTGCCAGAGAGTTCTTAGGGCCTGTAGAGGATTGCAGCATAAAAAGACACCTTGGGGAAGATGAGACCATATCTAGTTGAATTATTTGCCTGTGTGTCCAGAAATTAGGTATGTTGTTATGCTGGGACACTTATTTGTGAGGGACTTGGCAGAGGCTGTGTCTGGGATTTAAGCGTCTGTCAAAGAAGCACTGGAAGAAATAAGTGAGGGGAATTGGAGAAAGTCTCTGGGATCAGATATTTACCCAGAGTCCTAACAGAACCCAAGGAGAAAAGAGGTGAACTTGTGGCTGTGGAACAGGGTTTCTCTCCAAACTGCCTTGGGTCAAGAGAAGGGAGCATGGTGTGGATGGTGCCACGTGTCATGAAGAGTTTCAGAAGAGAGTGGGGCAGCGATGGGCTGAGACAACCTTCATGTCTAGCTTGGATAAATCCATAGAAGCACTAGTGAAGGGTAGATGCATTTGGCACATGGAGAAATAGGATGTGGGTTTGGCAATGAGGAGCCAGCAGACATGTGAATGTAGTTCTTGGGTTGCTGTCTTTGTCTTGGAAGTCCAAAAGGCTTTTGAGAAGTTCCCTTGCTGCAAACTAAGGGGGCACCGTGCAGCCAGAGGCTGAGGGCACGTGTCCCATGTGGACTGTGAATTGTTTAAAAGAGAGATGAGAGGGAATGTGTGGGTAAGGGATTGTCACCTTGGGAGGAGGAGACTCTGGAGAGACTTGGATGTGTGCTGGTAGCACCTGTGGTGTTGAGCATCTTCAGAAATGGCTGGGAAGAAGGTACCCACCGGGAAGGAATGAGATCTTTGGGTTATGAGTTATCACCTGCACTGGATGAGAGCACTGGTCTGTCAAGCTTAGTTTTATGAATATGTTAATAGCACAGGTTCCTGCACCTCTGAGGGGCTTTTCCTTTCCCTGGTGATGGTGACTGTTTTTTGCCACCCCGCTGTTTAACTGAATAATTAGCTGTGTTGGACCTTTCCTTTTATCACATGGTAACTCAGCTTGTTGGAGAGGCTTTGGTGAAAGACTCTGTGAAATATCATTGGACAACCAAGTGGACTGCAAGAGTATCTTTTTTCTGCCTGCTTCCAGACTCCCTCCAAAAATGGCACCACATTAGACAGTCATGACTTCCCTTTATAAAAGGCGTTGATTCTTCTGCAGTAGGACCAGTTCATCCCTGTGTTTGTTGCTTGTGTTCTCCAGAATTGTTTCTTCTGACATGCATGGTGGAGGTGTCAGGGTCACCGCTCTGGAGTTCCTCATGTCTGCTTTGGACTTCTTTCTAAGAATCGGCAGCATGTTTCCCATCATCCTCCAGGTTTAGTCTGGGCTTGTACCTTATGTTAGTAGTTCAGCTGTTTCAGGTTGGAGTTCCAAGCTCTTGGGACAATGTTTTCTTGTCCTGTGGCTTTGTTAGGGTTCATAGTATCTCATTTTAATCTCTAACCGTGCAGCTAAGCATTTTTGTCCCTTCAAAGGCTCTCTTCCCTGACAGATCCTGAGAGGTGCAGTCTTAGAGAGGTGTCACCAGGGAAGGTTTGCTGTAGGGAATGTCTCCTGGAGAGCAGGGGAAGAAATAACCTGGCAGAATTTTACATCAGTGTTACACTCCTGGATGTGCTGTCACCGGAGAGGCTGATCTGACAAGGTTTTTCAAGCGCTTGAAACCTGAAAGGGACCCACATGGCTAACTCGTCATCTTTGTGTGTTGTTAGTTTTATAGGATTGCTAATCTTTTTAGCTCATGCCATGAAGAATCTGAGTAGGAGTCATCTGAGACTTGAGATCAGCTGATGTGGTTGATTACAGGAGGAAGAACGGTGTAGGTCCTTATTTCTGATAAAGTGTGAGGAGTTGGCATTGCTCATTTGAGAATCTAAGTGTTACCATGCAGAAGGAGGAGAACTTTATGTAACTTGTATAGAGAAGCCTGCAGTCAAACTCTGTTTTGAAGAAGAAGAGGCACAAACAGTACAAACCTTCCACCACCATGGTCGCTCTAGGTGGGAGAAGCACCCCCAGATGCAGCCCAGAGGTGACTGTTCCTGTGGTTTGAGCACTTTTGCTCCCAACAAGTTTCACCCGTGTCTCCCAAGCAGTAAAAGCTATTCCTTTGGATTCCTGTGATTCTGAAAGATTTGTATTGTCCGCATGAACATGTTGCACAGGTCACACTGGAACGTGATGATGTTCCCCCAGGACTGTTTTCCGCTCTGTTCTGCCCGCCGGGATGGCTGTGTTCAGTGTTTCAGCCTGGCTGAGCCAGGGTGACCTGGCTGCCGTGTGCGGCAGAGGGATGCGCTTGCTTACGCCTTCTGTGCCGTGCCAAGGGCAGGGGCATGTCGTGTACCAACAGTGGTCAGAAGCACTTTGTTTTAAAGCAAGTTTTAAAAATTACACACCTTCTTACAGTGTTACACCTGAAAATTACTGCTGACTCATAAAATCCTTATTTCTTTTACTGAAAGTAGCAAGTCAGTGTTGCGTTTGAGCTGTGACTTGACTGGATCCGTACCAGGTTCATTATGAGAAGGCTGTTTTGAGATTCGTCACTAGAAGCTTTGAAATCCTTTCCTGGCTTTTTAGGTTTTGTTAAAAATCCAATGAACTTCAACATTTACCCTCCATATCCCGGGAAGACACAAGTGCTTTAGAAGTGTTCTGTTCTGAAAGGCGTTTTTGTTGTGTTTGTTTTCTGGCAATGATACTACCACCCCTTCCCAACACTTTTTGAAAATACAACTTTAAAAGTGTGTTATTGTTTGTAAAATCAATATCGACCAGTCTACTCTTTGTAAATGAGCAGATAAAAGTATCTGTGAATGTGAAATTCATAAGGAGAATTGACTACCAAAGATATAATTACTGGGAAAATAAATGATGGAAGAAATGCAGGACCAGAATCTTTTTTTTGAGATCTACTTGAAAGTCATGAGCCTCTCTGAGGTTCGTATTTTGGATCTATATAGGACGTCACTGGCAGTAATGCAGTATTAAGCTCTTACAAGTGACCCTTGGACAGTAGTCATTAAATACATAAATACCTTGTATGCATTGGGAGTATTTCTTTTTCCCATAAGGTGAATTTAAAGCCTCCCTCCTGTTTGCTGGGGATGAGGTGCCTGTCTTGTAAATTTACATTGTATGGACCCAAAAGTACGACCATAGTTATGTCTTAAGCAAGTTGAGTTTGGTCACTGAAATTGCTACTTCTGTTGTGTTGGGTTTTTTCTTCACTGTGATTACCCCGTTTTACCAATGCTGCTTTGCCTGTTTGTATTTTCTTGTTTTCTAGTATGGTTTCATCATATTTGGTTCATCATGGGTACTGTTCAACAGCGACTGCCTTTGCCAGAGTCACAGACACCACAATCCAGGAAGAACAGACCTCAATAAAGAACAGACAAAGTAAGTCTCTCGGGGAGTCATTCCCAAAGCGTGGAACGTTGGCCACATGTTACCTTCGGGACTCTGGAATTAAGTGCTGTGGAAGTAGAAGAGTTATTCCAGGAGTGTACAAAGGGGTGTGCACCACGCTGCTGACTTCGCTTTGCTGCCTGTCGGCCTGTACAGCTTGGGGGCCACTGCTGGGAGGACTTTTGCCATCATCAGTGTGTCCCCTCTGCCATCTTTGCCTGAAGAACTGCCCTATTCTTTCCTTTGCCTGTCTGCTCTGAGAAATGACCTGCGTGCTTGATGGTGTTGAATGTGCTAAGTTTTCCTCGTCAACTTGGTTAATTTCCCTCAGCCTTGTTGAAAATCGATAGCTGAATCCTGGAAGAGATGAGGTGACTCTCAGCTTGGAGTCCAGCAGTTTGACACATCAGGCTAAACGTAATGTCTAGGGCAGAAGGTGCTTTCTTGGAGGTAGTGCCAAATTGGTGAATAGAATTCTTACCTTGGACTTTACCTGAGCTGAGGTCACCGTGCACCAGAGATCCATTTAGATTTGGGTTCTTCAATGCAGTCTGTTGCAGCAGGGGCAGCTTCGTTAGCACGGTCATAGGGACCCAAACACATCAGTCTATTATTACAGCATATCCCAGAGTAACGAGTCTTCCTGTCCCTTTGCACACTTTGTCTTCAGGTAGATTTTTTGCATGTTGAAGGTTTTGCAAATTCACAGCCGATGTGTTTAGCTCACACTAGTGAAGAATTTGTATTCTGTGTCTGTTTTGATTACTGCCGTTTCCTCCAAAGCAGCTCATCTCTCAGTTACTAAGGCTCTTAGTGCTTTTGGTTCCTGCAGAATAAGATTTGCAGCTTTTTCCTGCTGTACTCGTTTTGGTTTTTTTTAGCTTTTCTATTCACAGGCTCAGACTGCGGAGTCACAGAACATTGGTGTGCTTTCTGCATTCTCCTGGCTGTTGAATACAGGCTGTGTCCCGCTCTGTGCATTTCCCTTCCCTTTGTGAACCGTTTCTCATGTGACTGTTCTGTACCAGGAGCATCGTGCCCCTTTGTGGCTCACTCTCCATACATTACTTGCACTGAGCCAGCATTCAGGTTCATGTGGGGACTCTGCTTAGTACCCAAAATAACTTGTAGTTGCTGCCCATTAGTGCTGGTGGACTCTGTGCTTTCAGGTCATGCATTACACAGCCCTGACCGCAGCTGGTGCGGTTTTACTTAACAAAGCCTTACAGGAGACGTGCGAGACGGTGCAGTCCTGCTTGTCTGAGGACATTGGACAAGGCAGATGGGAGAGAAGGAATAGAGAGCTCCGAGGTTGGGGCTTAAATAAAAAGTGCGAGGAAAACACAGATGGGAAAACAAAAAGGGGAAAATATAAAAGGCAGCAACATGTGTGAGAGTTGCCAAACCAGGCAAAGGAGAGAGCTGTCAAAAGCAGCGAGACGTGAAAACGGATGTGCAAGTCAGCAGAAGAAACAGAGCGAAATGAAGGAAACTGCGACGCACAGTGTGAGAGCCACTCTTGGGGTTTATCTTTCAGCTATGATAACAAGCAATAGGCACTGCGAGGTGGGAGCCAAGACAAGTCGTTATAGATTGTTACTGGGAGTTACTGATAAGGATCACTGGGCTGGGCTTCAGGCTACTCACGACTTGTGAAAGTTGCAGCCTCTGCTTGCAAAGCACCTCACAGGCAATTCAAAACCTCCTCTCTGTTGTTTTTAAGGAGTCCTGGAAAAAGAGAAAGTGCAATACGTGTTTAGTTTTAAGTACATTTAGTTTTAGTTTAAGTACACTTAAAAATAAAATGTGAACAACTGTGGATCAGCAGCTTCTGAGTGTTGTGGGATTGATCAGTGACTGCACTGAGTCTTAACACTCGTGTCTTCTGACCCACTGAAGGAACATACCTGCTCATCACCTGGGTGGTAAATGGCTTCTGCCTTGTATCTTGGCACCTCCTAGAAGGGTACAACTTGTTGAGCTGTGTCTAGTTTGGTCAGTAGCTGATTTCTGGAGCTCGCTGGCAGGTGCCACATCCTCGTTGCAGCTCAGGCTACTTCTCTGGGAATAGATTGAGGTGGGATGTGCAGGAACTCAGTTTTGTTGGTATAATTCCTTCTACTTAGAGGTGCAGGCAGCGAGGAAGCAGCACTGTGCTGTGGCTTAAGCCCCTGGACTCTAAGAGTACTCTGCTCCTCTGGTGGTCAGCCATACAGTAATCATCCAAGCATGGACCAGGCAGAAGATGTAATGTAGGGGTGACCTACGGGGTTCCCCTCTGAAATTGTCATTTCCCCAGCAGGCTCCTTGCTCCATCCGGCTGCTGTGTCCTGCTTTCCTTTCCATTGCTGCAGAGCTCTGTGACCAAAGGACTAAAGTCCCAGAGCACCACTTCATTTTTCAAATCCTTCTGCTGTTGGCATTTTTGAGCTACTAACAGATTCTCTCTCATTTTCACAGGCTTTTCCTCATCCTAAACCATAATAAACAGAATGTGGTCCCCATTTCTCCTTGGCCCTTGTGCGAGGTGGGGATGGGGAGCTCTGTGGTGTTTGTGAGACAACTCTTCTGGCTGTTCTTGTTGGCCGGTCCTGTGTGTAAATAGGTCTCCTTTTGCTTTCAGGAATACAGAAGCTTGTGTTAGCAGGCAGAGTGGGAGAGGCTATAGAAGCCACACAGCAGCTCTATCCTGGCCTCCTAGAACATAACCCCAACCTGCTCTTCATGTTAAAGTAAGTATGAATAGTTTTGTACTCCCTAATGCTGAAATGTGTAGATGAAGGAGAGAAGAAAGAGGCCGTCCAGCCATGCAGTCTGGTTGCACAGCTTGTTCTGGGTTCAAACTGTTTGAGATCCCTTTGGGAGCAGGTGGGAAAGCACATAAGTTCAGTCCTTTGCACAGTGCCTGTAGCAATGTAGACGTAGCCCCTCTGTTGCTGCTCAGACCCACTATGGCTTTGCCTCATGAGGTCAGGCAGAAGTGGGTCTTCCCAGCCTCCTGAGATGTGTAAGGACAGTTCCTAGTTAAGCTTGATGGAGAACTCTCCTCACCGTCACTGTGGATATTGTATTTTTTTGCCCTTGCCTATATGCCATTGGTTTGGCAGATTTAGTATCTTTTCCTTGAAAAAAAAACAAAACAAAACACCAAAACCCCCAAACAAACAAACAACAAGAAAAAACAAACAAACAAACAACACACACACACACACAAAACCAAAACAAACCGAAAACAGCGAAACAAAACCACAGTTGAATTGCAGAGTACCTGCAAAGGTGGTGGAAATGGAATCATGCTGTAAAGGAACAGTTTCTTCTTAGCACAATGGAAATTGCTTTTTGGGAATATTTCAACATTCATTAGCATCAAAGTTGCATTTTCTGAACTCCTTCGTCTCATAGTATTATCAGAGCACTTGCAATACAAAGGTACCAGGAGTCGGAAATGTATTTTTCAAAGCCTAGAAATTTAACTCAAAAAACCTCACCGCAGAGCATCCTGGCTGTCACGCACCCTTTTCTCCCTCTTCCCTCCTATGAAATCAGGTGTCGGCAGTTTGTGGAGATGGTGAATGGGACAGACAGTGAAGTACGTTGTTTCAGTGCCCGCAGCCCCAGATCCCAGGACAGTTACCCCGGCTCCCCCAGCTTAAGTCCTAGACATGGATCAAGCAACTCACACGTTCATAGTACCGGTAAGTGTGGGGTTTTTATCTCCTGGTGAGAAGAGCAAATGTTAAAGGTCAACTACTGTCCATTACCTGCTATTTTCTGCATGTTATTCTATGAAATGCTGCTTTCCTTTGTGATACCCAGCTGAGAGAACATACTGTTGCCATGAGTGTCTCTACTGTCACAAAATGGGGTTTGCATCCATTATTTTCCACAGACAAATGTCTGCTGAGCACATTTTTTTCAGAATAAAGAAGCTTTTTAAGGTGGCCTTCTAGTGCAGCCACTAGTGACTCAGTGTTTCACTGACCGAGCTGTAAGAGGAGGTCTGGAAAACAAACCCTGTTTCTCGTACCTTGGAGTCTGCAAAAGAATTGTTTTCCAGTAAGGACCAAGCAGAAGATGCATTGGTCTGGCCAACTGAGAGAAAGGTTTTAAGGAGTGTCTTGCATCAGGGCTTCTCCTTCGCCCATGGACTCCACTGCCCTAAAATGAGAGAAGTTCTGTACCTGCAAAACCAATCTCTGAAGCATCACCTTGTTGGAGTTTGGGAAATGAAACTTCAGGATTTGAAGCAGAAAGAACAAAATAAACCAGGATGGCCAAGATATCTTCCCTAGGTAATGCCTTTGAAGATGGAGTGGGCCAGGGAGTGTGACCTGCAGAGCCCCCAAAAACAGTCTGAGCTGCTTCCAACCATCTGAGGGTATTTTGTTTCTGTATTCCTGCTGCTGCGTGTGACAAACTGTGGACAAGCAAACATTTAAGGGAAGGAAGACAATTACCCGAGCGTCTACGAGCTGTTACCTTCCTAGGCCAGTATCTTTGTTTTCCTATATGATGTTGCAAGAAACTCTGGGTATGTTTCTCTGACTAGGTAATCAGAACGCTCCCATCAGTCCATAAAAGCTCTTTTTAATACCTGTTTTCAGCCAGGAGGTACCTACATTAAAAAACCTGCAACACAAGGCAGCATTCACATGTTTTTGTCTCCATGCATGGGACACCACCTTCCACAGTTCTCTGTCTCAGCTCTTGTGCTTTCAAAATTGTGATAATTTCATCAGTGTGTGTTAAAGATTAAGCAGAACCATAGCGCACAGCCTGCTGCTTCTTTGTCGTGAAATGCACAACGTGGCATTTTGTTTGATTCTTAATAGCCCCTGTAAGATTAACCAGTCATTTTGAATATAAAATTTGCAGTAGTGACCAATGGTTTGTGTCCTGTGTCAGTGAGTTCCACAGCTTGATAGGCACTTTTTGTGGGGAGGACGAGATTTCAAGCCTGGTTCTCAGTGATGTCTGTCTTCCTGATCAAGGAAGGTCAGCTCATGATTTTTAAGAGGACTGTTATTGTTTGCTGAGTGTTGTGTGAATCAAATAATGTAAGACAGTAATGTAAGCCTGTGAAGTTCTGCTGCCCAAGAGTTCTCCTTGTAGCCCAGGTTTCACCTGTGCTTTCATAGTTTTCTCATACAGAGGTTTTCTGAGAAATATTTGGGCTTGTGAGAAGAGAGTTTGTAAACTTAATTACAAACCATCCATACTTCATATTTCTACAGTAATTTCTTGTGTATGTGTGCGCTGGTTCTGCTGATCTCTTCTTTACAGCCCATATTTGGAACTTCCTTAAGCTCAGATGTTGCTGATGAGCATTGAGTTCCTTCCATGTTAATTTGTGTTTTCTCTAAACTCCATTGAATTTAAGAACAATGAGTAATAATTTAAGATCTGCTGTCTTATTTTGCTTTCCTCCTTTGGAGTCTACTCTCTTGCTAAATTGTTGACTTCACAATAGAGTGATATTGTCAGTCTGGTCTCATTTTTCTCTTTCTTTGTGACTTTCAGGGGCAGATAGTCCAACCTGTAGCAATGGAGTCATGTCCACAAAAAGCAAACAGAGTCACAGTAAATACCCAACACTGAGTTCATCGTCTTCATCTTCCTCCTCCTCCTCCCCCTCATCTGTGAACTACTCTGAGTCCAATTCTACAGATTCTACCAAATCTCAGCAGCACAGTAGTACGAGTAACCAAGAAACCAGGTATTTTTTTTTCCTTTCTAGATGCCTGAGGAGGGTGAGATGGTGGAGAGGGCTCATTCTGCTTTCTGAAGAGCCAGAGGGCATCTGTCCTGCTCTTTTGAACAACAGAGCAACTTCATTATCTGCAAGGTCACTACTATTCCCAGCAGACACAAGCGTGTTCCAGTTCCCCTGCTCTGGCTCTGGCTTGGAGGCCCATCCCATAAGGAATATTATGTTGTTCTTGTTTCAAACACCAAGCTGTCCCATTAAACTGATGCCGTCAGTGCCCAACATGATAGTTTGCAGAGAAGCTCTCCCATTGAGCCTGGTTTTGTTACTGCTGCCTCAGCCAGTGATAGAATCATAGAACACCAGCTTGGAAGGGTCCAACCTTTCTTGTCAAAAGCACAGGCTAGACAAGATGGCCCAGCACAATCTTAAAAGTGTCCAATGTCCACTCATTCTCAGAGTACTGTGCTGAGCAGAGTTCTTAGTCCCTGTCGTGACCTCTTGAGAGCCACACAGCATGTAACTGAGTGTCAAACACTTGTTCAAACTCAATTTACCACCCTCCAAATTAACATCTGACTTTTCTTTCCTCCTTTCACCTCAGTGACAGTGAGATGGAAATGGAGGCTGAGCATTACCCCAATGGAGTCCTGGAAAATTCATCCACCAGGATAATGAATGGCACCTACAAACATGAAGAGATCCTGCAGACGGATGAGTCCAGCATGGGTAGGGCCTCAGAGGCAGGAGGGGTAAAGGGAAATAGAAGGAACTGGTATCAGGAGTTAATATTGTGATTGGATTGTGGGGAAAAAACATCTACTTTGGGATTCTTTCCCCACCTCAGTGAATGAAGTTCTCAAGATGCCAGTTTCACAGGGAAAATGAATCTGTCCTGGAACTAAAACTAGGTCTGGCTTTTCATAGTCTTGCAGCAGTGCTGGTGATGTTGTGGAGCTGAGAAAGCAAATAGGAGTCAAAGGTTTTTTCAGTGCTGGTGATGAGCAGAGCAGTCGTGACACTTCTTCCAGCTGAGGAACTGAACCAAGCGGTGAAAGGCTGGCTGGTGTCCTCAGTGCAGCATGGTCAGCTTAACTGTTTTGTTGGTGGGTGCTTTAGCCAGGAGGGAGAGGAAGAATTAGCTCTCCACCTCTGAAATTGAGGATTCCTACAGTTATAATGGGTGTTGTGGCCACCTATTACTGGGAATTTGGTGGTGTTGGCGTCTCTGACTGAAAGTTTTCTAAGTCCAGGGTTTGTTAGACCAGGGGTTTCCATGTTGTGTGTGCTGTACTACACACATGAAAGGGTACCATAGCTGGCGTTGCAGGTTCCTGTGATTTTAACAGAAGACTTGGTTTGTAGATAGTACTGAACAAACTGAGCTCAAGTTTTCCCTGTACCTAACAGGTGCTATGAAAAAACTACTACTGGGAAAAACACTACTGGCTGTTGTAGGGCAGGGATCCGAAAAAGCTTCCGCTGGGATAAATTTAGAGAAGGAAGCAGCTCCCTGCTCCAGAAGGGGAAGGAGTTTATGGGTAGCATGACACAGAGTGGGCAGTGCCAAGGAATGAGAGGTGATTGTTATTTCTCCACTGCCTTTCCTCTAGAAGACAGCTGCCCCCAGAGGCAGCTCTGTGGAGGGAACCACGCTGCCACGGAGCGAATGATCCAGTTTGGCCGGGAGCTGCAGATGCTGAGCGAGCAGCTTTGCAGAGAGTATGGGAAGAACACAATGCACAAAAAAATGCTTCAGGTAAGCCTGGGCCTTGTGCTGCGCCGCAGCAGTTCTCTGGGCCAGGACTGGGGTTGTGGGTTCTCTTGCAGAGTTCTGGGTGGCCCCCATTTCAGGAGGCCTGTATGGGGATCAGAGCTCGAAACTCGGTGAATGTAGCGCATCTAGACCCAGTTCTTGGCACAGGGGAGAAGAAACACAGCTCCTGCCTGCCTTCACTCTTCTCCTCTCCAGGTGACACTCTATGTGCCTTCCCGTGCTGGCTCCCCTGCCAGGTGGGGGACTCACTCTCTTTAATGTACTATCATGATAGCCCAGTGTGGTCCCTTGCGGCCAAGAAGAAAAGGGCCATTTATTTTCAGGGAGTGGGCACCTATCAGCTTGGTGATGGCAGAACATGCCGTGGCTGATGGACTTGGTGGTTTTTCTGTGTATTTGCAGCTACGTATGACCTTATTGTGCCTTTCTGTTCTCTCATACAGGATGCATTTAGCTTGTTAGCCTACTCAGACCCTTGGAACTGCCCCGTTGGTCAACAGCTGGACCCGATCCAGAGGGAACCTGTGTGTGCTGCTCTTAATAGTGCTATATTGGGTAAGGTCTGGTTCCTCTGTGGGTGCTACCCACAGGACATACCTGCTCTCAAGGGCTGTCCTGTGGCAGGCAAGCCCTTGTTAGGAAAAGTTCAGAAATACTTGTGTTTAGCTCTTGCCTCACTTTATGTTGTGAGGGATTGACAGGGCAGTGACACAGGAAGGCGGGTGGGAGGGAAACCTGCAGAGAACAGATCCACCTGAACTAATCTTCTTTTGTTCCCTTCCTTGGGTCTTCCTCAATGCTCAAGGTTGCTCCTCAAGATTTTCCTTCCCTACTCACTGAGGAAGCCAAGATCTCTTTGATGCATTTCCTGCCCCTCTTCTATCTTGCTCCGAACCCATCTGAATTAGTTCACTCGCATTAGCAAGGGCCTTTTCCATGCTGTTTGGGTTGGTATAGTTTTGTTCTGTTATCATCCTGCTTTCTGGTAGGGAATGCAGTTGTTTTGTTGCAGCAGCTTGTAAGTGAAGCAGGTTTCCATAGCGTTGGCTCTAAAGCAGAGTGAGCCATAAATCCAGTTACCTTTCCTCTCACATGGGACATGCAGAGTGAAATGGGTCTGTCTTCCCTTTGAGCGTTGCCTCTGCATGTTGATCGTGTGCTGTGCCTGCGAGGGCCCAGGCAGCCTGGCTGCCTGCAGTTCAGTGCTGGAATCAGGGCTGTGGTAGTGGTCCAGCCCTGTGTTCTTTCCCTTCTGGTCATAACCATGCAGGGAGGACACCCCTCTGTTACAGGTTGATCTGGTTACAGGTTGATTTTCTTCAGCTAGCAAGACGAGCTCCCCTTTTTCTGATGAGCTTTGCTCTTTGTGTCAGCAGGATGGATCATGGTTAGATCCAGGTACGAGCAGTCTCTTGCCCTCCTCTGTGTCCTCAGAGGTGAATGTTTATGCCTGTTCTCCCATTTTCCTTAGACAAGAATGTTCCTTTGTCCAACAGCTTGTTGTCATTTACTCTCTTATCTTGAACCTGGTATAGTAAATTCAGTAGCTTTCCCTGGTGAAAGTCTTGTGCTTGCAGTCAGTGAGTTGCCATGTCATTGCTGACCTTCCTGGCTTCTTCAGCTACAGAAAATCCCATAGTGAAGAAATGGGTATAGTGATAAATGAGGTTCTGGCCTGCAACCGTCTGAAAGAAAGAGATTGTTTCATTCTAGGCAGGGCCCTTGATCCTGTAGCCAGACCCTGCACTGTGTCCAAACACATTTCCTAGTGGGTCTGTGGACCTCACGTTGAGTGTGCCAGAAGGAGATTTAGAGGTTGTCTTCTGGAGGAGGGAACAGCTCTGTGGACAAACCCGTGAGAGCTCCTGTCTGAGTAAAAGAACAGAAATTATACGGTTTGGGAAGGAGAGTCCTGATGACAGTCAGCATGGGCAGGTGTCTGGCAGGGTGGCTCACTTCTAGCTGTTGTTTGTCCAGTGCTTGAGGAGCATGGACAAGTTGCTGAGGGTTGTCACAAGGGCAACATGGAAGATGGTGTCTGGACATGCTTTGTCACACAGGTCACAAGACACCTTGACTAGCTCAGCTGAGGATTCCCTCTCACATACATACCAAACGTGAAGTTGAAAAGAAGCAGTGACCAGTGAGTGGGTTTGTCTGGGGCCTGGGCTGCTGTGGAGACTTGCACAAGTGGGAGGGATGGAGAGGTCGCCTTTCACTGGGGGTCAGATTCTCCTGCCTTTCCTTGTGCTTCCATGCTTTGATCTCATGCTTTGAGGGGTTTTTGGCAGACACTGTGGCAGCAGGAGCTCCACTGCTGTTTTCTTGCTCTGGCCACCTCAGCAGCTCTTTTTCAAAGGCCCTGTTGAGCTGTGATCCCATGGCGGGACGTGTCCTGGGTGGTGGGGTGTGCGAAGGAGCAGCGGTGCAGAGCAGCAGGACTTGGGAGTAGCTTCCTTCCCGAGCCAGCACCTTCTGCCAGGGCTGCCGTGACGGTGCCCAGGTGGGACTGAGAGGTACTCAAGTGCAGATGAGCCGGCACGCAGCCAGGACGCCTCTTCTAAACACATCTTTTTTTGCCCCCACAGAATCTCAGAACCTGCCAAAGCAGCCCCCGCTGATGCTTGCCCTGGGCCAGGCCTCAGAGTGTTTGCGGCTCATGGCTCGCGTGGGCTTGGGCTCCTGCTCCTTTGCCAGAGTAGACGACTATTTGCACTAGCCACCAGAGCAAGATGGAGCTGACATCGTTGAGTGCTGCCCTTCACCCTCCGTTGCTGCCACTCGACACCACCACCTCGTTCGATAGCCTGACCTCCCTGCCACCAACACCCCCTCTAGCACGCACACACGCTGCCTGTGACAGGATTGAGTGCGTCCCTCACCGCGTGGCTATTCCTGACCCCAGGAACGACCGGCAGATCTTACCTGTCTCCTTGCCATTGCTGCGGCTCCAGCGGCACTCAGTATTTCGCTGGTTATTCTAATGTAGCGCTTTCCGATGTAGGGATTTCTCTTTATTTTGATTTGAGTTGTTTCTCATGGATCCAACAGTATTTTATCTGGAGAGTTTTGCTGAGCTGGTTTCTGCTGATTTACTGAGGAATCTCATCAAGCTGGTGACAACTTGTTCTTTTTTCCCCTTCTCCCTCCATCGTGCACATACAGCATCATCTTCTGTGCTAGTTATCTGAACTCTTCTCGCAGTGGCAGTTCAGAGGGATTTTTTTTTAATTTTATTTGAATCCTGTTTATTAAAAAGGTCTCTTCCACCTCCACAACGTCACTGATGTATTTATTGCCCACAGACTCGATCCCAGCCACACACATCATACAGCCCTGCAGGAGACCTGGTGAGGTAGGTCCTGTCACACATGAGTGATGGGAATTGGAGGAGCTTGGTCCTTCATGGTGCACACCTCTCAAAGAGCACGAGGCTCCCAAATGCTTGTCTTTGTGAGTGGGAAGAGTAGAAGACTTGATGTTGCCTATGTTAGTGGCTACACTGCAGAAGCGTCTCACAGCCCTGAGAAACAGGTAGATCCAGCTCTCACAGCAGCTGGTGGGACAGGAGTGGCAAATTTGAAGTCATCTACCACTGTGCTGGTAGGAGCCGGTCACGTCAGCCTGCAAGAAACATCCGTGGGTGCTGCCCGGTTGGGCTGTCGGTTTTTGTGTTAAATCACAAATCCTTCTTTTTCTCCGTATAGGAGCACTCTGTCACTAAGAATAATAATAGTATTTACTGACCCCTCCACGTAACACTGATCTAAACAAGCACTTCAAAATTTTGGAAGTGTCTTGAGAACACTCGTGTGAGCTGTGCTCACCCCTGCAGGTGACCCATGCCAAGATCAGGTTGAGGGTTGGGGTCAGTACCAGGTTTTTAAGATCTGAGCTGCTCAGAAGGGAGCAGTAATGTTTCTTTGCAGATTACTGAGAAAATTATTTTAGTTTCAGGCCCAAAAGTGACCAGCAGGGATCTGTGGATGAGTAACCTCCAAGTAACATGGACTAATACGTCCCTCCTGCAGTATGTATCAGGCCCAGGGACTTAAGTGCTAAGAAGCTTTTGGCATTCAAACCTTCCGCCTGTGTTTCTGAGCGTGTACCTGTAACCACTGAGGCTGTGCCGCAGGACCACGTCCTTTCCATCCTCTGATGTACTGCTGCGAGACTTCAGGTTCAGTCTGGCTGCACAGGAGGAATTGTAATTCTGCACTAAATTTATTTTAGGTTAGTAGCTCTCAGAAGGGCCCAGGGAAGCTCAGACACAACATGTATTTTACTGCTGTTCATTCATTTTTTTTGAAGAGTCAGTGAAAGAGGAATGGATTGTGTTGAAGTTTGCCTTTAAAATGGAGGTTAGCCTGTGCCAGGGCTTCAGGCAGCAAGGGAGCTTGTGTGCCACTGGAGAAAAGAAGATGCTGTGTGTCTTCTGTGCAGTCGGCCAGAGCTTCGGGATTTTCTGCATTTGCAGCTGGATTTTCAGCTGGAACATGAGGTCTGAAATCAAGGCAGAGCAGGGGCAGGTGTCACCATGGTGGTGAATGTGCAGGTGCTGTTGGAGGTGGTTGGGAATGCCTCTTGCTGTCTTTTGGTGAAGGTTTTGCAGCAGTGCTGGAGCCGTGCTGGGCTAAGAAAACAGGCAAAATGAGGTTTAGAGATGGAGGAGGTATTTTTACTGGATCAACTCTCATAGCTGAAAAAAGGCAGAGGGAGCTCTGCCTGCTGAAGCTGTTCTGGGCAGACAGGCACAGGGAACTGCACCAAGCAGAAGAATTTAACTTGTGAATCTGGGTCTTATGTTTCAATTGTGAGGAACAACTCATGCGCCTGAAAGCTCATCTGTTGATTTTCAGCTCTGCTCATTGTCCTAGTGATGGGCATTACCCTAGCCCACAGTTTTTACCTCGCTGCAGTCACAGAGATGCTTTTGTTGAGCAGGATTCTTCTGTGGAGCCTCTGCTGCTGGACCTGCCAGGCTGCCCCAGTGCTGCTGCTGCACCGGAGGCAGCACACGAACTCGAGCTGGCGAGGTGGCTTTCTGCAGGCTCGCCATTCCTTAGACCAAGGCTTAGGGCTGATTGTGGCTGCTTGGGTTGGGAATAATCTAATACCTGGTGTTGCCTTTCACATTCAGTGACTTCTTTGGCTGTTGGTCACTTGCTGCTGTCTGGCTGCAGTCAGACCTCTCCTTTGTAGCAACACCGGCTTTATCTCTGAGTTTTCTTTGTTCCTTCTCTGTGATGATTTAAGACAAGTCTATCATGTATCATATTAATGCCCCATGTGGTCTCTCAGCACAGCTCTACTGACTATCCTAGAGCATTTTTTTGTTTTGGTTTCCCTTTCACTACCAAGAAACAAGAAATGCTCCTAGATACCTGCTTATTCTGCTGACAAGAAATGTGTGATGGGATGATCTGTCTGTCTTCTCATGGAGAACCCTCCCCGTGGTGGCAGCTGTCTTGCTGTTATGTCCTGGTTAGTGCTGAGAGGCCACACTCTTAATGAGGATTAATTGCATGTGGCAGGGCTGCGTCACTCTTCCCGCTGCTGACGATGTGCAGCACGCAGTGGCAGTAGATCCCTGTACACAAGCAGCAGTGGTGCACTCAAAGCAATACTGCTGGGTTGAGCCGTTTTCCCTTTCCACTTGACCCAGTTCTCGACTGGCCTCACAGCTGTAACCTGCACCCATCGCTGCTCTGGCTTCTCACAAGCTCTTGGACCTGGTGTCCTGATTCTGGTGTGTGGGGGAGGGCAAAGGCTTTTCTGCTGTGACTTATCCATCCCATACCTGTTGCTTTTTGGTTTGGTTTGGTTTTATTTCAAGCATTCTTGTGGTTTCGCTACTGCCTTCTGTGTGTTGTGTTCAGATTCTGACCAACGTGGTCATGACTCAGCGTGGGGAAGAGAAATGTGTTTGCGGTGTGTGATTCCTAGATGAGATTTCTGATTTGGATTTCCCAGGTTATTTTTCAAAGCCTCTTGAAGTGTCCCTGGCTGCTCCTTGGTGGTTTGTGTCAGTTGAGACTTGGTTTGAATTATTGTGGTCATTTGACAAAGTGAACAGAACTGAACCGAGGTCTTTGAATGTGGTTGTACACCTAACCACAGGCTTCATGCAATTTAAAAATTACTTTTATAGAAGTAATTTGGGTTTTTTTTATTCCAGATACCTCCCACTTTGCTCAGAAACAGATAATCTAAGAACACTGCAGCTGAGGCTCTGCTCCACCTGGGCAGTCCCTCACAGTGTCAGTTCTCCCACCAGCGTGCCGGTGAAGCCAGGTAGATGTTTGTGTAACCCGTAGCAGAAACTGCTGGCTTCCCAATTCTCGGTGAGGGTGTCAGGGTATCAGCTGTGGCCCAGCATTACAACGCTGATGACAATGGACAGAGGACTTCCCTCACGTGAGGCTGAAACATCACCAGACTTGTCTCCCGTGGACGAGGGTTTGTGCTGCCCACAGTGGTACACAGTTCTGCACACCTGGGATTTTCCCATCTGCTTCCTTATGATTTGGGGTTTTTTTAACAGTGACATCTCTACCTGTCCTCAACTTGTGTCCTTATTTTTCATGTAGTCTTATCAAGGCACCTTTACCGTTCTTTAAATAGCTTTGTTCTTGAGGCTTCCTTGAACAACTAGAACAAGTAGAGCTGGTATAACTAGCTCTGGGGATCGAATTTATCATTTTCTTCCTTAGCATCAGGCATGATGAACCATCTCCTCCAGCAAAGCAAACCTTGTTGGATTGCGGTGATGCTGCTGTGCTGTGGTACCTCAATACTCGTGTAGCACGTGTGGTTCAGATGCTGGTTTCAGAGTTCCTCCTGCCATCATGGGGCTGATGGAGAAGGTGAACTGTGACAGCCAGGCTATGTAGCAGCGTGTAAGTGCCATGAAGCTGTGCAGTACACAGCACGGCATCAGGAAGTTCTGTCCACAGAGGGCAGCAGGCAGGGAGGTCCATCAGGCTTCAGTCCTGTGCACAGTGAGGCCCCGCGAAGCTGGTCACAACATGGGAGAAGGGACATGTTCCTTGGCAAGGTGGTCCTGGTCCACCCAGGAGTCCCCTTTGCAGAAGGAGCAGCTTCCTTCAAACCATGCCTGTGTTAGAGCAGCCGAGTGGTGGATCCAGAGGGGAGCAGGTCTCTTGTAGAGAGCTCGTGTGGGGACTCCAGCTGTACACATCTGTCCTGAGATGTTTCTGCAAAAGGGCTGGGGGGAAACATAACGGGACATATGCTGTGAGCTGCTGGGACCGTTCTGCTGTCCCAGAACAATGAGTGATGGAGGGAGCTGCAATCCAGCAGCTCTTACCCCAATCCAAAAGTTGGCTGTGAGCCATGTCCCGTGAGGTCAGAGAGCTGGAGGAACTGTCAGTGGGGTGAGCATGGGGGGAGCCACACCAGATTTGGGGATGAAAGGGGAGCAGTTGAGGGCCTGGAGGCTTCTTCCAGAGGAAGCACTAGCTGCTTTCCACCAGCCTGCCATGCAGCAAGAGGTGGCAGGTGATGGATGAGTGAACGTGGTGTGTCTGTGCCACACCAGAGCTCAGAGCCTACAGCCTTGAGCTGCAGCAGTGCCCAGCAAGCCCAGGCTTGAGGAGCACATATCCCACCAGCTGTTCTATTTCCAAGAGGGAGGCTTAACTCCCTCCTGCAGGCAGGAAGCCGAGTCCTGTGTGAGATTTACACTCAGAGAAACATTCCTGGAGGCCACACAGACCTCTGCTCTTTGTTGAACCTTCCCCAGCCAGGCAGACGCCTTTTCTCTGGTCACCCCACTTGGGTCCAGGCACAGGCTCTGCCCCCTTTGCTCAGCCGGGCTTTAGCTGCATCCTCCCTCTGGGTGGGAGCACAGGCGATTTGGCAGGCAGGGCTCCTCATCAGCTCAAACTTGGAGAAAGGAAGAACAGTAACTCTGGGAATAATCAGGATTTTAAAGAAAATTTCAAAACTACAAATGTGGCGACTCTTCCAGACCAAGGACTCTGCGCAGGCGTTTGATTGGGATTTTTCTCTCTTGGTCCCACGTGTGCACGCTCTTCGCGGCTCTCCAGCCTGGGGAGGCAGGAGGAGGCTGCCGGCACCTGAAGCTCTTGCACGCAACCTGTTCAGCGGTGCAAGCCCCAGGACCTGCCCAACACACAGTGAACTCTCTTCTGCTGGTTGCTCAAAACTCAGGTATGAAATGCTCAGCTGGGGTGCTGGAGCATGGGGTGCGAGGTCTTTGCAGGTTTCCAGCCAGCCCTGGAGCAGCAGCCACCACTGGCCTGCGACAGAGCAGGTCTCCCTGCACCGCTCCAGGCGTCTCATCGCCTTTGGAGGGGGGTTTTCTCCTCTTTGGTACAACATCAGCTCAATGGACATTACACAAATTGTGCACATTGGTTCAGTCTAAGCTTAGTATTTGTGAATTAAGTTATCTGATGCTTCGCATGAAAACTTCAAAAAGGGGAGGGTGGGGGATTTTAACTGAGAAAAAGCCTATGAAAATATACTGGAAATATGGTAAAGAAATCAACGTTCTGCTGTATATTGACAGAATTATTTTTATTAAAATACACATCCATGTGCAAGAGCTTGCATGGAGCTGTGTGCTTTGTTGGTCTCTGCTCGCGGGGGAAGGCGAGCAATGGAGCCGGTGCAGACGGCAGCTCGTGTCCCCTCCGAGAGGGGACGGGGCTGCCTGCCTGTGGGCCGGGAGGGGCAGGTGGTGCAGTGATGTCCCACAGCTCGGGAGACATCAGCCCTGGGACCCACCGCTGGCTGGAAGGAGCTGGGCTCTGCCCAACAAGGATGAGCTGGCTCCAGGGTGAGTTTTTCCCATCCAGAGGTGAGCAGATGCCAGCAAAAGTGTGTCCCTGTCATTGCACAGGTCCTTGGTGGTCAGGGCGGGCTCTAAGCTCAGCCATTGCTGCCTCATTATTAGAGGGAAACAAGGAATTATGGTTGAGACTTTCAGGTAAGCCCTACCCAGCTTTGGTAGCAGGTATTTGTGGGGCAGTTCACAATGCAGCAGCTGATGGCATGTATATGTATTTTTGCTATAAGATTTTCCCAGCAGAAAGCGCATGATGGCTGTTCTAAAAAACTTCTTACAAAACAGCTTCTCCCACAGTTGCTGAGCTCTGCCAGAAATAATGGACAAGAGACGCTTCCAGCGCACACTTGTGGTCAAACCCCTAGAAATTATTAATTGATGCCCTTTTGTCATGAATCACCTTCTGCATCTTGGGTCCTGGTGCCATGCACTGGGTGACGTTCCCATCTGGAACAGGAGGTCCTTGGGGTCTGAATGAATTCTGGACGTCACCACAACTCCCTTCCCCATCACCCAAAACAGGCTATAGGGGCGGTAAAATCCTCCCTCACCTGTTTAGCACTGGCCACCAGTACATTGGGAGGCTGGCAAGGTATTCGGTGTTTGGCAGATCAATATCTTCGCCCTGAACCCTCCACTCTCCACCACCTAATTTTGGGGGTTCTGCAGAGCCTGTGGGGTTGAGAGCATGCCCTAAGGATGTATAGCCATGCCTATGGGTATTTGTAACCTCACCTGTGGGTCAAGAGCTGACCCCACTATCAGGTTCCCTATGAAGCGCATGCCATGACCAGTCATAGTTTGCTCCAAGCCTGGAGAAACATACCTGTGGCTAAGGGGTTTTTTGGCCACACCATGCCCTGGGCTGGTAGGATCTGCTCCTTGGGCTGAAGAATCAGGAAAACTCCAAAGAGCAGCTTGTGGAAATGAGTCTTTATTATAAATATTTGCTCCATGGGGCACATCCTGGTAGGGCAGTGACTGCCAAAGGGACTTGGTGGCTGGTCCATGCCACTGTGACACCCGGTCCTGCCGGGTTTCGGGCAGGCTCCGCCTGCGGTGACGGTGCTCACCACCACGGGACCCTTGGAAAAGTGCTGCGAGTGCCCTCTGCTCCATCTGGAACAGAAGGGCTGGATGGGTGAGTCGGATGGTGGTTGGCAGAGGATGGTTTCATTTTTTCCTTTGAAACCTTTTCATGGCTCTCATCACCCAGCGCTTCTTGGGGTCGGCGCAGACCTTGTCACCCTTGAGAGTCACAATCCTGCAGTGAGAGAAGAGAGTGAAAACGTGAACTGTGAGCTGTTCCCCTCCCGCACGCTACTTCTCCCCTCGGTGTGTGCAGCCCCATCCTGGATGGAGGTTTGGAAATGATGTCCAGCAGCCTGGGCCCTCCTTGTGCAGAGCTCATGGCACATGTCTGAGTCTTCCCACACCACTGGCATAGCAGAAAGCACCCAAACCCATTTTTCTCCCCCTCTGCCTATCCCACAGAGCTAATTTCCTACTGAAGCACCCCCTGGACATGTGCCCCCAGCGGGGACCGTGCTGTCTGTGGGGCAGGACAAGGTTTGGGGAGCGGCTCCCAGCCGTGTGGGTTGGGAGGGAACCCCAGGGGTACTCACACAACTGCAGGCAAGGAGCAGGTGTTGGGCGTCTCGTAGAAGTACTCTATGTGTCGGATGGGTTTCTCTGCATGGTTATAGCAGCATTCAGTGGGCGAGTCATAGGCTGCAAAGGGAAGGGAGAGATGTGAATTCCCTCGGCAGCGTTTTGCAACAAACTGCATCGCCAGACAGCGACACTGCACAACATGAATCACAGGATGGAGGACGTGGAGCTTCACAGCAGCTCCCAGAGTGGGGATTTGTTTCCCTTCATGGCAGCAAGGACAGGATTGGGGAAACATTGACCACAGCGAGGAGGGGAACGGCGTGGGACCTGGCACCCCACGCAGCCTGCGACCCGGCAGCTGCCGGAGTGCACGGTGAGGTCGGGGTGCTTGGTCTGGGGATGGCGCTTTGCGAGTTTCCACTGCAATGGCACAACTTGCAAGGGGGTTTGGGAAGGTCCAAACAGCTGCAGGGGCTTCCCCCCAACCCACTTGCTCATCCACCTGAGACAGGGGAGTGGCTGCCAGAGTCTCCTTCAAGCTTCTGCAGCATCTCCCCAAGCCCCTGAGGACTCCTCTACAGAGGAACTTCTCTATTTTGCACCAGCAGCTGTGCATCCAGCTTTACTGAGGCCACCCAGCACCCTCTCCACCCTCTCATCCTTCCCTGCACCCCAGGACATGCCGCCCTGCCCCGACCAGGGGGTCGATCCTCCTGCCAGCAACACCATCCCCACTCCATGCCGGTGTTTCCTGCCTGACCTCCGCAATGGGACGTCCCCATTTGGGACCCCGACCCACTGTGGTGGCACAGGAGGTGCCTTACCTGCAGCACGGTGCAGGGAGAAGGTGAGGAGCATGGTGAGCAGCAGGACTGTCCTTGCAGCGAGCATGGTGTCTGTGCGAGGGCTCTTCCTCTGTCCCACTTTGTGCTGCCCTGCCCGGTGTCTCTGGCTTTGGCTCTTGCTGCACCATAATTTATCCTCTGCATGCTGCCTACTTTAACTGCTTTTCCAAAAATTTTGGACCTCTTCTACGAAACCTCTTCCCAGGGATGAGGGGATTTATATGTCATTGTTTATTTTGGGGGCATGTCCAGCAGTGGGTGGAAGAGGCCAAGGAGTAGGACAGTCGCTTCTGCTTTCTGCAGAAGGGCCGTGAGGCTGTGAGGGGCTTCCAGGAGGCTTTGGGGGAACTGAAACTTAGCCAAGAAAGGAGATCAAAACCAACTTTCTGTGAGGGCAAGACATTAAGTCTAATGCTTTCCTGTTTATTTCTAAGAGGAGCAATCAGCAAAATCTCTGAGCAGGAAAAGGCCATTGGTGGGATTAGTTAGTTTACCTAAGTCATCAAAAACAAGTGACTAATGAGTCCCCCCGCCCAGAGCAGCAGCGAAGCACTCAGCATGGGATAGGAGATGATAGGATGGGATATGGGATGAGATGGAATGGGATGAGATGGGATGTTATTAAGCAGAAAGAGACACAGTGGACCAAACCAGGAGGGGGTGGCAGGTGATTTTGGTGGGTTCAGGAGACTTTACAGAAGGGGCAATGGCATCAGGGTGTCTGAGGACAGTCTGGATCTGGTCCTAAGTCTGATCCTAAGCATTGCCATTGCTTCCCAGACCAGCGCTGTGACTGAAATGAGTGTGTCAGAGAGATGGGGGCTTGTGGTGATCAGTGTACTGATGGGTCACTTCTGTGGGGAGGGCAGGGAGAGGGGACAAGCCCTACCACAACCCCAAGAGAGTTATCCTGGACCCCCAAGAGGACCCCAAGGGCAGGCGGGCCAGGTGACACACACGCCGGCAGCACTGCAGGGTGTCCGTCAGCCCAGCCTCTGTGCAGAGACCTGCTCCTGGGTGGGTGAGACGCAGCCATGGTCTGTGTGAGGGGTGGTGAGGACCTGGTGGGAACCCATGTGGCATGATGGTGAGCAGGGGCATGAGAAGGGGCCTGGCTGCGGTTTGGTGATGGGGCAAGCCAGGGCTTCTCAGAGGAGAATGAAGGTAGAAAGAGACTTCCGTGAAGATTATCTCATGTTTGTGCTGCTTCTCTGGAAGGAGAAAGGAGAAGGAGACAAACGTGCTGACAGTGCTGTTTTGGAAGATGCAGTCTACAGGACATTGGATTTGGTGGTCATGAGGAGAGTTGGGCAAGGCACCGCTGGTTTCTAATGCCACTTTCCCCAGGTAAGTGCTCTGCAGGAAGAAAACACCTGAGGTACAACCCCTGAGCTGCCTTTGGCAGACTCTGCATCCCCCAGCTCTCCCACCTTCCCTTTTCCAGCTCCTACCACCTTCCTCATGTACAGACCCTTGAGCCCAGCAAGCCACCAGTGTCACACCGTCTCCTAGACACCTGTTAAAAGCCAAAGGTTGAAATTAAGGGGAAATTGAGGGTTAGAAATTAAAATGAGTAGGCACAAACAACACCAAAAAATGTAGTGATCTTATCACTCTCTACAACTACCTGCAAGGAGGTTGTAGCATGGAGGGAGTTGGTCTCTTCTCACAAGTAATAAGTGATAGGATGAGAGGAAATGGCTTCAGGTTGTCAGGGGAGATTAAGATTGGATATTAGGAAAAATTTCTTCCCAGAAATTGTTGTCGGGCATTGGCACAGGCTGCCCAGGGCAGTGGTGGAGTCACCATCCCTGGAGGGGTTTAAGACTTATGTAGATGAGGTTCTTAGGGGTGTGGTTTAATGGTGGACTTGGCAGTGCTGGGTTGTGGGACTTGGTGATTTTAAAGTTTTTTTCCAACCTAAACAATTCTATTATTCTAAGATATTCTAAGATAGGAAATACTCTCTGACTCATTCAATGCTACCCCTGCTCAAGGCTCCAGCTGCTTTCTCTTCCTTGGCTCCAGCTTCCTCCAGCTCCTGGTGGCCTGGGCCACCCTGCACCACCAGCACACTGCCAGGTAGGAGGGGGCCTGGCAGACAGGACCCTGTGGGGACCTGCTCCTGATCAGTGGGATGATCCATGACCAGGGCTGGCGGGACCCACAAGCACTGTGGGATGGGGCAAGAAGCCTCTTGATGGGCTCAGCTGGGGCCAAGATCATGGTGATGCTGCTGCTGTGCCAACAGGTCTCTACGAGGAGCTGATGGGGAAGGTGGATGAAGGACCAGGATGGAGGTGAGGCCCTACTCAGCGCCTTGCCAGCTCCTCCAGGTGATGGGATGCTCCTCCTTGCTCAGCTCTGGGCTCCTAGGCACGCTGCCTTCATCCCCAACACAGTGCTGGGCTGGGCCTTCCCGTCCAGCTGCACCAAAGCCACAGCTGTCAGGAGAAGCACCGAGACCAAGCAAGCAGGTGTCTCCATGGTCTGAAGCATGCTGAAGAGTAAAGGCATGCATTTAAAACTTTTCCCCAGACTGAAACACCTCCTGGTCCACCTGCCTCTTGGTGCCCATGAGACCTCTGTTTCCCAGACTCGCAGTGTGTCAGCACTGGATGGGTTTTTCCTCTGCTGTGAAAGCCTCCCTGGAGATGCTGCAGCCAAAATCCCGTTCCCCAGGAGCCGGGAGCACCAGGAACAGGGCTGCCAGCATGGCTGTTGCTTGGGGACTGGCTGGGCGTCATCTGGCTGCTGATAATTGATGGCTTTTGCATCTCTTGATGAGATTTCTTTTGGTGGTTTTCTTTATCCCCCCCTTATTAAACTGTTTTGGGAGAGAAGGAAGAAGTGGGAGAACATTCAGAGTTAAAACATTTGTCTTCCCAAGTCACCATTGGGTGTGATGGAGCCTTGCTCTGCTCACAATGGATGAGCATCTGCCCACTGGTGGGAAGGAGTGAATGAATCTCTTATTTTGCTTTGCTTATGTGTGCAGCTTTTGCTTTACCTATTAGACGGTCTTTATCTCAACACATGAGTTTTCTCACCTTTGCCCTTCCAGTTCTCCTCATCCCCAAACCTGGCAGGGATCACTGGTGAGTTCCCCCTGGCACAGAGGGGCTTTCCATGGCTGCAGGTCAGTGAAGTCTGCTTCAGCATTCCCTGTCTGTTCTATGTGTTCTACCTGCACTGGGACCTCTGCAGATGAGTCCTTCCTCTGCACCTCAGACATGATGAAGTCCAGGGAAGATGTGGCAACCAGGCTGTGCTCATGCATGGTGCAAAGCAAGGGACAACCTGAGAGCTCTAAGCCCTAAACATACGGCAGTTTTGTACCTAAAACCCCTGAGAGGAGCCTTCAGGCCCTTTTGGATCCTCTTGAAGCAAGTACCCAAATGCCCAGAGCATCCATGCTGTCCTCATGGGACTGTCCTGTCCCACTCCCCACCTGCCCCAGTGAGACCCATGGGGTTTTGGGAGGTAGTGAGAAGAGCCCCCATGCCACCCCAGCCTCTTGGCCAGCTCCATGCCGTGACCAACCAGCAGGAGCACTGTTGCTGGGAGAAATGACGCCACTCTCCAATACCACATGAAGAAAATCTTTATTTCATGGCTGTGCTCAGTGATAGATGCTGGCAGGGCTGGCAGTGCCCCAGGAGCTGGTGCCCAGCTGGTCGATGTGGTGCCATGCTCTGGGGACTCAGTGACATCCCTCAGCACCACGGGCCTCCGCAGGCCTTTCCAGGAGGATGAGTATAAACCTTCCTTCCCACTAGGATGTTGGGTAGCCTGCTCTACATCACGAGGCACGACGTCCTTTCTTTTTTTCAAGATACTTGACTGCTTTCTTCACCCAGTCAGTCTCCGGGTGTGCACAAACCATGGTCCCGTTCCCGACCACAAACCTGATGAAATGAAAGGTGAAGCTTGGTGAGAAACTACAGCTGTAATCCCACTCGTGTCCATGCCACCCTCCCTTCCCTGCCCTCCTTTCCCTTTGACCCTGCATGCTGCCCCTGGGTATTTGGTGTCCTACAAGCAGCTCATCCTGCAGCCCAATGCTTCTAGAGCCTGTGCAGAACCTTCAGGAGCTGCGATGGACTCGTGTCCTTAACTCAGCCCTGAAGAAATGGCCAGACAGTCATGTCCTCCCATTTTCATGCTGGAAGATGGCCACCCGTGGAGGCCACACACACCTGGCCTAGTCCTGTCCTCAGATGGGATAAATGAACTGAACCCATGGTGTCCCAAGAGACAGCACAGTGGTGGGGAAACCACCAGGACTTACACAATTGCTGGGTCAAAACATTCCGGGGGAGCTATGTAGTATCCCTTCAGTTTAGCCAGCGGGAGACGGGAATTTCTGTAATCATAGCAGCACTCACTTGGTGAGGAAGGGGCTGGAGAAAACAAAGAGAGACGGTGAACACTGGCTTTGGAAAGCAGTCTTTAAGCCCTTCCTCCATGACAAGGCTGATGCATGGAACATCCCCCAAGCTTTGCAGGTGCTGCCATGATGAGCCCCAGCTCCTTCCTTCCCGGGGCAGGAGGATGCTCCCAGTTATCACCCAGCACCAACAGGCCTGCAGCCAGCGTTGCCAAAGTCACCTGGCCCTGGGACCCTTCCCTGCACCCCAGGACATGCAGCCCTGCCCCAGCCAGGGGGTTGCTCCTCCTGCCAGCCCACCATCCCCGCTCCACCCAGCGTTTCTTGCCTGACCTCCCCAACAGGATGACCCCAACCCACAGCAGTGGCCCAGGAGGTGACTTACCTGCATCGCAGCACAGGGACAGGGTGAGCAGTGCCGTGAGCACCAGGGCTGTCCTTGCAGTGAGCATGGTGGCTGCGTGAGGGCTCTTCCTGGGCAGGGTGCTGCTCTGCCACTTCGGAGGAGCTCAACTGTGAGCTCAGGCAAGGAGGTGCTCAATTTATTCTCTCCACACCCTCCCCACATTAGCCCTTTTCCAAAGAATTTTGACCAAATTCAAGTGAAAGCTAAGGGGATTTCCATGTCACTTGGGAACATTACCGACTGAGATGATACCTAGAAAGACCGAACAGCCTTTAGCAACTTACACGTTCATCGAGATGGGTCTGCGGGAAAGCCGCAGCGTGCACAAGGGAAGTGAAATCCTCCTCTGCAGAACCATAAACCCAAAGGCTCCCAAACCCACCAGGAGGGGACTGTTGGTGACAGGAGAGGCAAAGCCTCCGCTTTCTGTGCAAAGTCACTTTTCAGCCCCAAAGCCAACACAAATGTGCTGGAGAGGGGTGGGTGACTTGTGAACAATCTGGGGACCATTAAGTAGAAACACGGTGACTGCTGCTGCCATCAGCCCTCTGCAGCGCGAAAGCTGCAAGTTGTCAAATACTGCCAGAAACTGCATCACATTCTAGGTTGTTCTTGTGGAGAGGAACACATGTTTTCCACCAAAAGTCCCTGTTCACAGCTGGGAACCGTGTGGTGAAAGGAGAAGGGGGTGCAGCAGAGCCCATGCACAGCTCCTGCCCTGAAGCTTATCCTTTCTCTATTCCCTTTCTTTTTTATTCTTTTTTCTTTCCCCAGGCTGTAAGTGCTGCATGGAGCAGCAGGGTCCCACACAGATCCCTGGGACACCACAAATTCCCCTCATCTACTGTGAGCTACCCAAGGGGCCACCTCAAACCCTTCTTCACACTGGCATCCTCCAGCCGCCCTCTGCCCCTTTGAAGCAGGACGTTATGCTTGGCACTGTGTCATCACTGGGTACCTTTTATAAAACCTGGGAGAAAAACACCCAGTGGTGAGAGCTGCTTTGGCCACACCTGGGTCTCCTCAACCCCAGCTGCAGTAGGAAACACCTCCCTGATGATGATGGCTCAAGAAGAAGCCCAAGTAGGGTATGCAAGGCCATTCCCAACATTGATTAAAGTACATACTCAGCCCCTGTAGCTGTTGTGCTTTGGCTCAGCTTCTGTGGAGAGATGGAGTCTCTACATCTCAAAAGCATGATTTGGCCATGAGGCCACCCAGGCTGTGCAGCTGACAGAGGACTAAAAATAAAGCATGTCTAAACAGATCCCACAGCCCCTAAGGACAGTGCTGGTCCTTCCTGTGTGTCTTCAACCCTGAGCTGTAATAAATTCCCTAATGGTCTCCTGCTGATCCCCAAAGACAACTTTCTCCCACAGCTTTGTGGGTGCTCCCTTCCCATCCTGGCCACCTCCCCACCTCTGCTCTGCCCCAAGTTCCCTTCTTGCAGACTCACCTGCCTCTCCAGGAGCCTCTCCCCCAAATATGGGCCATGGCTACTGGGACCAGAGGAGCCCCCCACCCATGGAGATTGTCCCAGCAGACAGCCTTTTGGGGACCACAACACCCTATGAGCTGCATCAAATCCATAACACCAAGCTGGGGACGTGGGCCATATTTCTGCTCCTGATGCATTTTTTTGTCTTGCCTGTGATACACACAGGAACAGGATCACCAAGCACAGGTGGCACGATGCTGTCATACCTGTGGCAGGTGTCCTTAAGCTGGGGGAACACAGGCTCCCCTGCAGCCACAGACCAAGGGAGCACAGAGCCTGCCAACCAACAGCTGGACCCTGAGCAACACAGAAGCGTTTGGGGGATGATAAGCATGGTCTTGCTGCAACCCCATGGCATGTCTTCCCCTGGCCTGGGGCTTCACCCAACCCTTCCTCAGCTATAGGGGATGCTTTAGGTGAGCGGCCAGGACAGCACGTAGTGCTGGTGGCTGAACAAGCACGGGGACAGCCAGCAGACAGGGAAAAGGGAAGAGACTGCTCCAGATAGAGAGAACTTTGAGAAGTACAAATGCTAGTGGGGAGCCACTTCTGCAGAATTGTGCTTGCTTCTCTGCAGGAGATCTGGCCTGGATGCTCTGCTTCCCCTTTCTCAGGTTTCTGAGACATGGCTACCACAGCCAGATAATTCACAATTCCCTGGAGAAACTTTGATGTTTATCCTTCTGTTTTGGGAAAGGCAAATGCTGATGTGCAGTCATTAACTTAGGAGCCCTGGAAAGCCCCACTGCTGGCCCACATTCCCTTCTCATTTGAATGGGCTCTGGAGAATTTACTTGTTTACATGAAAGACAAACAGCATTGTCTTGATTTTGCAAGAGGAGGAGGGGAGCTTGGAGCCACTTCAGGTGCAGCGTTTGCCAGAAAACATGTCGGTGTGGGGAGGAAGGAGTCGGGCAGAACATGACCCACAGTTGGAGATGAGGTCTCAGCAGATAAGTAAGCACACCCAGCTCTGCTGGGAAACAGCCAGACAGTCATCAGGCTGCTGGGGTGAGCACAGGCTCTGTGCCACAAAAGCAGCTGGGCTGCCAAGGCAGGAGAGAGGTGGCTGAGCATCACCTGAGCACCAGCGAGTGCCTGAAACCTGCCTCCAAGGAGGCGGTGGGGGGGTTAGGAATAATAGAATAGTTTAGGTTGGAAGGGACTTTCAAAGGTCGTCTAATCCCAGCCTCCAGGAATAGAAATTTCCCCATTATCTTCTGTTCTACCCAGTCACATTGAGTCTTTTCCATTTCCAATAGGAATAATTCTAGTTTTCCTATTAAAACTTCAGCTTTCTGAGCACAAAGCCTCTCCACGTTTCTTTGGGGTGCCCGCTCAAGGGTGTCCCCAGCTCCATTTTGAAGCTCTGGTTGACTCAGGGTACAGTCACAAACCAAAGACGATGCTCCCGTTCCTCCCTGGAGCCAGCACTCACCCTGCGACTCCAGGTATGACCATGCCAGCACCTACAGCCTAGAAAGACACTTAAAGAGGAAAACGAGAGTGTCTTCCAAAGCCTGCTTCCTACAGCTGGACACTGGGGACCACCAAGTACCAGAAGCCAGTGACCCAAGCTGCATCCTGTGTGGTAAGTCCTGCCCAGTGTCATGAGACAAGGAGGCTGCAGGAAGGACGTGTCCAGCAGACCTTCCCTGGGGGATTATCTGCACCAAGTCCTTGGGCAAGCTCACCCACCAGCACAGGGGATGGAGTGGAAACTCAGCACAGACAGGCAGGGAGCCCTCACCACCATAATCAAGCAGAGATGCAGGGGTGGATATGCCCGGACCAGAAACTGGAAGTGTTCCCTTTGCCGAGGAAGAGGAAAAAAAAAAAGTATGTGACGCCAGTTCCTCAAATGCACAAAAAGGAGAACATTTTTCCATTTTTTCCTCCACTGAGGTCAGTGAGGTTGATCAGCTGCCTCGAGGTTAAGTGAAGGAGGGATCTGGGGTGTCAGGAGGAGCTGCTGCTCCCAAGGGAGAATCTGCACTGTAGAGGCTTCTGTGTCAGGTAGCAATGAGGGTAAACGATGCTTGGTGAGGACTTCAACCTCCTTTTTTCAACCTTGACCTTTTTTGAGCTCCTAGAGATAAAGACGGCTGTGGAGAGCTGCTTCAGCTCAGCTTTTATGATAACAGAAAAGCAATAGGACATGGAAGCAATGCCATCGTAATTTTTGGCAATTTAGTTCTGAACAGAATTAGTCCTGATAACTCCAAGGAGGCAGTAGAACAAGTTAAGAATTCACTTGCTCCTTAGTTTTTCATTAGGATAAACCCCAGCAACTGGAAAAATAGATTCAGTTGAAAGAATATCCCTAGATATTGTATTTTAAAAGTATTTGTGCCAACTATGGTCTGAGATGGCAAGTTGACATCACATACCTCCTTGGACGGCTCCTATCTCTTCTTTATATTATATTTTTACATTATTTACTTTGTGGCCTTGTAGCTGCCCTGTCAGAATTCAAGGGTGCTTCAGAAACGAAGCTTCCTCTGTCACCTGAGATGGTCACTGAAGAGGCACGACTCTGGAGAGCCCTGACGACCTCTGTGTTTACCCAAGGAGGACTTCAGCTACGAGAGCAGCCCTTGCAGTGACACAGCCTTCATAAAGCTGGAGATTAAGCAAAACCAAAGCATGGAAGTACCACAGCCACACAGCTTAACTGTGGCTGTTCAACCATAAAGCCCAAGCAGCAAAGGGGACATCTGCATTCTGCTGAGCCAGCATTATAAAAGTGGTGGTGCATCAGCTTGAGCAGAGGCTGCCCTAAGCATGAGCAACAATTAATGGAAAAACCACCACTCCACGCAGGGACAGACATCTTGTAAGTCACAATCCAAGGAGGATAGAAACTGCAGGGTTTCTGCTTCACAAGAATTACCATGTCCCTCACTCTTCACCCTGGAGTGAAGTCAGGGTTGCAGAAGACAGAATCGGAGGTGTCACATTGCCAGGTCTAGGTTGCAGGGATCAGTGAGAGGTGACAAGCCAGGACCCAAGGGTGACCCCAGCATAGGCAGTGCCTTCACCAGCAAGATAAGGTCCCACAGGGTCTGAGCATGGGGAACAGAGCTGGGTGCTGGTAACAGAGTCCATCGGTGGTCCCAGATACACCAAAGTGAGGAACCAGATCCAGGATCATTTGTGAGGGTTAGGGAGCATCAGAAGGAGATGGGGACAGAGAGAGCCCTACAACACAAATGGGATCTATCCAACCAGGAGACAAAATACTTACAGAATAGGTCCAAGGTCTATGCAAAAGGTAGGTCCAGAGCCAGGACATCAGACCAAAACTCTTATAACACACTCAAAGCAGGGACTAAAGACTCAAGCCTGAGATTAAGTGGATCTCCTGGCCCTTGGGAAGAGGGTGGGAGTATGTGTGTGAGAGGGTGAGTCCATCCACAGGTGATGCTGGTCAGGGTGATTAAGACCAATTAATGCCCTCAAGGCCTGCTATTTTCCCATCTGATGGATCCTGTGGGAATGTGAAAGCATGGAAGTGAGTCTGTATGGAGTCCCAGTGACTCCCCTTCTCACTGGGTCAATCAAAACAGCTGGCTAATGAAGTGGTGGAGAGGGTTTGCACTGAAGCGGAGTTGGAAACTCCGTGGGTCAGCAAGGGACCAAGGCACCCCATGACCATGGGATCCCTGTCTCTGTGGGCTGTGACAAAACCTCGAGGCAGAAGCACATGTCTTGCACATTAGGTACATGCAGAAGACAAACCTTGTCCCACCTGAGCATGACAGACTTGGCATTAGTCATCTCCTGGGCCAAATTCTGTGCCTGAGGCAGCCCATGGACCTCCAGGAGAAGCATGGGACGTGCACAGCTGAACATCTTGCACAGAAGGTCTTTCTTTGCACTGTGTGATGTGGTGAGGCCAGGGAGCAGCAGCAAAGCCTGTGAGTGTGTGCCACCAGCTGGCTGAGGGACTAAGTGTCCAAAAGCTCCTTTAGAACCTCAAGACACAGCCCCGAATGTCCCCGCGCTGGCGCCTGTGATCACTCTGCCTGTCGGAAATGATTCATCGCTGTCGGGGCTGACTTGTTTACACAGCCTCCCCTTCCCTCGCCTGCCCTCTCCCTGTAACAGAGAGGAGAAAAGTAAAAGGAACTGCTTGTCTTTCTACAGAGTTCCTTATCCCCAACATGACCTTTCTGGCCTGATGATTCATCTGGGGGAAGTTTTCACAGACCACACCATATCCCCAGTGTGCTGGTGGTTGTGGGGCTGGGCATGGTGGGATGAGGGCTCCTGGAATGCAGGGGAGATGCTCATCCTTCGCCCTCTTGCTCCGTCCAGCTCCCCACTCCAGGCAGGACCCTGGGCACTGACTCCTTTATTGCATCGCCTTTCCCAGCTCTCCTCCCCAGCACTAGAGGAGCACACAAGAGCAGCCCAAAGCCTGGCTGGGGTGGAAGAGGTCCTAGCTCAGCCCTTGGCCTCTTGCCCCACTACAGAACTGACCTGGAGCATAATGTTTGTTTTCTGTGGACTCCTGTTTAGTTGTGGCTTGGCTGAAACAAAGCAAGACCCCTGTTCTCCCAGGGAAGTGGTAGGCTCCCCAGCATTGGACACTTTTAAGATTCAGCTGGACAGGGTGCTGGGCCATCTTGTCTAGACTGTGCTTCTGCCAAGAGAGGCTGGACCAGATGATCCTTGCGGTCCTTTCCAACCCAGTGTTCTATGATTCTGTTTTTTTCAGTATTTCCTTAGCAGGATGGGAAATGTGACTCCCTGTGAGAAAACATATTCCCTGAAATCTTTTTGTGGGACTGAAGCCCATAAACAGTGAGAAGGTGGAGCAAAGCCTGTCCACATCACCTGCACCAGCTTTGCCATCTCGGCGATGCTCGGATTCCCCTCATGGTGCTTAATCACATGAATTTATATCTGCATCTCTGCAGGAACCAGGCCTGCTCATCCAGCCCTAAGCTGAATCACCCAAGGACAGGAGTTTTTAACATAAAGACTTTATTACTTTTATGTCTAAAAAAAAGTACAGAACATAAATCTTGGGCACACACTCATATATACTCAATACACAAATGAATCAGAGCTTGTAACAGCCACTGTGCTCTACAACAAATGCCATTTTAAGCCCTGGGAACCAGTGACACCTGCAGGCTCCCTCCTTCTGAGGCGTCATTCACCTTCTGCCCTTCCAAACTGCCCGTTGCACAGCATCAGGCAGAGAGGAGCAGCGGTCCCCTCCTACCCCAGGATTTAGCTGCTACCTCTGAGGGCTGCCAGCACCCTGCCTGCTGCCAGCCCTGGGAACAGGAGAGAGGGGCAAGGCGAGGACAAGGACTGGTCCAAGCTTGGGGAGAAGCTCCTCCTGGTGAGGAGCTGCATGACCACGCAGCTGGAAGGTGGTGGGAGCCATCCATGAAGCCAAAACCAGCATCCTTACAAAACCATGGCGAGAATCAGAGTGGTCAGATCTGCCTGGTGAACATTCATCTCCCCAGCACCGCTCCAGGCTGAGGACTTAACCGATAGCCAGACAAGACATGTGCCCACTCCATTTGCTGTAGTTCCTGGAGAGCAACCCAGCTTCCATGGACATGCCCAAGCCATCCAAGACCAGCAAGAAAACGGACAAGGCACAATGTTTTCCAGTGTTCCCAGAAAGGTCTCAACTCTGCAACGTTCCAGTAGCAAGGACAGGACATTACATATGTTCAAATGGCTAGAAAATTTTACTACAAAAATAACATCTCTAGTGTTTTACATATAAAAAAATGCCATAGTACACCACCTCACAAACTGTGGTGCCATGAACCCCCGTCGTACAGGAGCAGGACAGATGGGGAGCTGGTGCTGACAGCTCCTGATTTACCCTCCAGGTAAATCAACCACAACCAGTGTTACACAACTGGGCTGCACAGGAGTGCTGCTGCACAAGGAGTGGTTTCACCCAAAATTCCTAATTACACTTAATCTGATTGTATTCTGTACTTGCAAAGTTCAAGATTAGTTCCTAGCTCATTTCTTCTAAGACAACAATATGTAGAAATAAAGGACTGAACGAAGGAAGAAAACAAATACCATTGCAGTCCATCTTCATCCTCCAGGGATGGACAGACGGATGCCATGGAGGTGTGATCTGATGGATCTAACACACCATCTTCCTCTAGGTCCGCTTTGCAACTGGCACACCATTTTTGCTTTTATTGCATTGCTTATTGTGTGGTTTTGCTTTCATTTTTTACGTGCATATTCATACTTTGGGATTTGATCCACTGAGTTTGGCTAGAGGAAGTTCTGACCCTTGATATGTATCTCTACCTATGAAGTATCTTATTGTGAAGACCTTTTCATGCTCCAGCAAAAATCATGCTGGAGTCCATGTCCAATAAGGGCTTTGAGGAACTGACCGCAAACAAGAGATACAGCAATGTCTGGATGTGTAAAAAGCAAAACCAGCTTGGGTTAAAAAAAGCCTGGTACTGTTACAGATTTAATAACCTGGTGATCAGTGCTCTACATAAAAGAAAAACTAAAATGCAGCTGAAGTGCAGGACCATGAACAGACATTTTGTAATCTTTTGTTGATCGGCAAATGTGCTTCTTTCTAGAGAGAATATGGGACCAGAATGACGGCACATCTGCTGCAGTGGAGTAATTCCTATATGACTAAATCCAGAGTTGCATTTAGCTCTTCCAAAAGAGTATTTCCTGAATTTTGTGTTTGCAGAGAACAGCAAAAGCCCTCCAGTGTTATCACAGGAATAACAAAATTGAGTGACGAAGAACATACTCAGTGCCGACAGACGTTGCAGAAAAAGGGGGCTGGATTTCAAGGAGGAGGTCGATTACGGGTTGCCAGCTCCTCTGAATGTGAAACGGTTAGCACTGACCTGCAGTTTTCTAACCAGATACAGTTTTTGTTGCCTCTGTATGACAAGCTAGACCACCCTTTGTTTCTCCGGCAAGAGTGAATTGGGTATTTGGTCAGCCCATGGCGTGCCATCACCCCGCTGACCACCAGCACTGGTCTTGGTCTGACAAAGCAGCAACCTCAAGTGCAAAGAAAGGAGCAGCAGAGAACTTGTTAAGTGCAAATGGCATGGTTTTGGCGTTAAGATTGCTCAAGGTGGTTGAATCAGCGTCCAGCAGTGGGGGTGAGTGGGTGGCTGCTTGGCTGGGCTGTGGTGAAACGCAGAAAAATTCCCAGCAGGAATTTGGAAATTCAGTTCTGTCCACCACCTGGCAGAGAGCCAGCAAGCAGCTCTAGAACAGCGACAGCCTTTGTACCTAACAGTGCCAGAAAGAAAAAAGCAGCATCTCATTTATTTCCAAAATACCATAATTGGTCAATGATGACTTAGATATATTTCTGGACATTCTGCTCTGCAAAAACCACAGTTTTCACTGGTACTTTTGTTCCATTTTGTGCTTCCTACTGGTCACCTGCAGCAACACACATATAGTTTAGGCCAAAAATGTTTATACCATAAAGCACTCAGATTACTTCCATTGGAAAGAGATTGTTTTGATCTGCTGCCTTCTGGTAGAGCAAGCCCTGTATCATTTCCCTTGACGTTTCTTCTCTTTTGATTCCAAATTTTAGATACAGCCATACAGCAGCGACACTGCAAGCCATCAGACCACCTACCAGAGAAACTGGGATGACAAAATGCATTTGAGATCCTGACAAGAAGCGAGGAAGAGGCAGACTGCTTGGTCTTTCTGTAGTCATCTGTGTTCTGGCTTGGCCTGAGAATGTTTGGCTAGTAAAAACTAACATATCTGAAGGACCTTGCTTTCCTATAGATGATAAATAATCAACTATTCTAGTACCAAAAGCATCTGCAGAGGAACTGGAAACCTTGTTGATACGGACAGAAGGACCTTCGCCTGTGGCAGTTGTGGGGTTTAGAGTAGAAACTGAAGTAGTCACTGGCGGAACTGGTGTGGCTGGGACTGTGGCAATCTCCCTGCTGTCTAGGATGGAGTGGAGATCTGGACTAAAACTGTTAGACACAGTATGTGATGTGTTGGCTCTTGCACTTTTAGGGTCCAGGGATTCATTTGGAGAAAGTACAGGATGTTCTGGTCCTTCAGTAATAGCTATGGGGTTTGAATTTGCAGTAGGAGAGGTCGAATCTCGAACATCAGCCGTAGCATTTGCAGTGTGTCCTACAGGTTCTTCTGTAGATCCCACAGCCTTGTCAAAGCCATGCACAAGGGCCGTGGGACATGGGGTGGTCTGGCTGAAAACCATGCCTGCTGCAAAAGTTGTTGACGGTGCAGGAGATTTTAAGGAATCTCTGTTTGCTTCTGGAGTGACTTCAGAGCGGGCAGCACCTTCCCAGATCACAGGGGACAATCCTGCAGGGAGCTGGGTGGTTTCCTGCATGGCTGGCGGGGATTTGCTGGACGCCTCTGTCCTGGCAGCAGGAACATGTATTCTCTCCAAAACTGTTGTGCTGGTCCCTTGGAAGAAACTAGTTGGAGCAGTGGCTTGTGATGGAGCTGTTACTGTAAGACCAACGTGTTTCTGGAACACACCAGGCCCTTCTGGTGCCGCTGCTGGGGTGGCATCCCGGGGAAGTGGGGAGGCTGCAGCCTTTTTCTGGTCCAGTTTCTCTACTATCTTCTTCACCCACTCTGCCTCTGGATCTGCACAAATCTCCATGGACTTCAAAGTAGTAAATCTGAAAATAAAAAGGCATCGCTTACTGGATAAAGGAAACACTGGTTTAGATGATCAGCACGATGGGGAAGACAAGGCATGCTGACTCTCAAGCTGATAGTAAACACCAGCATGTTGGATAGATTATTTCAGGAAGGGCAGGTGCCTCTGAGATCTGACTGAATGAGGAGTAGCTGAACATGACTCATGGGTGAAGGATTTCCCCTAAGAAGATTTTATTTATTGAGAGTTTTTTCCTGGTGTTTGGGCACAGTGTTTGGCAGCAATGCTCAGAGCAGGAAGCTCTGCAGGCCCCAGCTGCCCAGGGGCAAGCATCCATGAAGATAAAACCCCCTGATTTACTGAGCAAGACGAGGCTTCCCATGGTCGGCCCAGGAGGGTCACTTTGGAGCAACCCCCTGGGCTGCCATAAAATCTCCATGGTGCCTCATCTTTAGTCTAAGTTGAAAACAACAATTATCCTGGGGAAAAAAACAAAGTAGCTTTTCACATCTCCAGACATTCTCACAAGTCTGAGTTTGTCAGCAGAGAAAATACCTGCTTTCACAGAAACGCACAAGCTCTTGTCCTGCATGCTTCACTGCCCCGTTCTGCCGACAAGTATGTCAGTCTGCCCCTCTTCCCCCTTATTTCTGCCTGTCTCTCTCTGTGCATGAACCCCTGATCTCTGCTGGAGGCTGTTGGTCTTGAAATAAGGAAAAAACCCACCCACCCTTCAAATAAATGCCAGTGTTCGCTCGATTTCCAGGCAGCTCCTTGCTCCAAACCAAGGGCATTTGCTGGCAGCTTAATGCATTATTGGTGTTGGGGGGCGCAGGGCACGGAGGGGCGGTGGGGCAGAGCTTACATGATGGCTTGTTTGCTGCAGCGGGGCTCGGTCCTGCGGTAGCTCCTTATCCGCTTCGCTGCTATCGGAGATGTGAAATGGCTGCACTCTATTGAGCACTTCAGAGGTGCTTTGGGTTGCCCTGAAATAAAGTTTTGAACATATTACACGCTGGCTATAGGTACTATAAAAATCAGCAGTTTCTTTTTCTGTTTCTCTGGGGAAAAGGAATCCAAAGATTGCTATGAATGTTTCCAAACCCTGCTAAAATGACAAGAAGACAAATCCCATCAGGACCAGGATTGTTTGTATCACCCAAACAGGTGGTAAGATACCCAGAAAACTGAAAAATAATAATCACATATATTTATATAAAGCACTGTGAAAATTGTGGGGCTCTTGAGACACAGTTGTACAGCTCTATAGGATGTGCAAGCACTGGCTGGACGTCCTTTATGCAAGCACCCGGACCAGCAGGTCCTCTCCCCTTTGGGTCACAGGAGGACTGCTCTCAGCACGGTGTCCTGAAGACACATTGCTTCATCCCCAAAAGACCTGCTACAATCATCACCAATGAGCTCTAAGTGCAGGTGGCGCAGATCACAGGGCAGCACGCTCAACCTCTCATCTGGAGCAGTCATGTCTCTTTCTTCTGCAGGAGTTTCCCTCTAGGTGAGCATCCTGCCTCTGTTTGCTGGTATGTGATCTCTGAACACCACTTGTACTCAGAGAAAAGGTGCAGGGAAAGAACCTTTTGGTGAACAATACATTGCTCCCAGAGATATCTCAACAGCCCAGTTTCACAGCAGTTTCTCATAAAACAACTCTTTCCATCCCTACCAGAAAATGTGGTTTTCATTTTGCAAAGTGTAAAAATAAAACCCCACTTGACTCCCTCAAGGGGCAAAGCCAGTCACACCACAGGGGACCCTTCATTCCTGCTCCAACAACAGGCTTTTGCCAAGTGAGGGGAGATTGCACAACGCAGCCTCGAAATTGGTTTCTGACGTCCCAGAGAACAAGACTTAGAAAAACAAGCCCTGACTTATCCAAGGGCCCCCGTGAAGAAAGAAACTGTAGTCTAGTTCAGATCAGGCAGTCTCTACAAAATGTTGTCTCGGATTCCCGGATGAATTTGGTGAATCTGAAGCGGTTCAGTTAGGAATGATCCAGCCATTGGGAGCAAGAATGAGCATCATAGCAGCACTCTCAGCTCTTTAGATCCATCTACTGGGAAAACCCACGGCTGCAAAAAAATCCTAAGCAAACACTCCTGTGGTCCCTCCACAGAAGCACATGTCAATCTCTAGGTCTCTGTAATTTTAAAGCAAAACTCTATTAACACAATGTATTTTCTGTGGAACTGTAGGCCCAAGAATACCCACTCAGGAATTATCAGCTTCCAAATTAACCTCCAAATTAGCCACAAGATATACTGCTGGTGTCCTCCACTTTCAGCAGCACTGTTCAGCAAAACAGGCACAGCAACAAGAGAGCTGATCCTTCCCTGTGGACAGTCAGGGAGGTGCATGGCATGGACTGCTCCCAAATGCCATTCTCCTCTGATAACCATTAATTGATTTTCCGATTATTGGCAGCAGCGCAAATGGTTTGCAACGAGCTGAACTGCTGGTGTGTTTTTCCCTGAGTGGAGGAGCTCGGAAAGCACCTTCTAAGGAGAGAGTGGTGTCAGAGGGAGCACAGAGCCAGTCCTGCTGGTCCCTGTCTCCCAGGACACACAACCCAGTTATCCAAGCTGCATCTGAATCTTTGTCAAAGGGACCTCAGGGGCACCTGGGATCCAGCTGTTTATCCACCTGGGAGCACTGCTCCTGGGGGCACTGCTCCTGGGAACCATTGGTTCCTGCTTCTCAGCATGGTTCCTCAGGAGACCCTGGCCAGGGAGCACCACCAGCCTTTTTCTCTACAGAGCCAGACTGATTTCAGCACTTTAGAGGAGATGGTCACTTGGCTACAGGCAAGCACAGCCAGGCAGTGCCGAAGCAGGCAGCAGGTTCTCAGGGCAGGGTAAGCTGCCCTGTGTCCCTATTGCCCTGTGTCCCCATTGTCTGGTGTCCTCATTGCTCGCTTTACTCAGGCCAGCCCTGGACAACCTGCCCAGAGGTGTGAGGAGAAGCCGCAGCCCCATCCCCAGCTGCCCTTCTTGCTGTCCTCACTCCTCCCATCTGGTGGCAGCAGGGCACAGCTCCTAAAGGCTCTTTGCCCCTCTCCCCACGGTGGGAATAGATCACCCTTTTGTCCTGGGCGAAGTCCAGCTTTGCGTGTGCCGATGAGAATCCAGCTGCCAGCCTGGCATCCCACCTGGTTTAATTGCTGCCTTGGGCAGCGGTCACTGCTCTGTGCCATAGATGACTTAAACTGAGACCACCTGAGGAGAGGTGTGCCCACCTCCTCCCAGTCCCCCAGCCTCACTCAGCACCACTGTGGAGCACATAAAGATCTTTATCCAGCGAACAGGGGAGTGTTTTTCCCCTGTGCACATGCACACACACACACACACATACACACACAAACACCCTGCACAGGCACTGGGGCTGCAGGTGACAGCATCCACCCCTTGCAGTGGGGGGAGCTCAGGGTACCTGTGTGGACAGCCACCCATCCTTGGACAGGCTGCCATCTGCCCCCATGGCATATCCCTAGGGGACATGAGAAAAGGGGAAAAGAAATGCATTACACTTATTTTCAGTGATCCAAAAGTCTCTCGGACATTCTCACCACCCACCCTCAGGAGCGACAAAAGCCATCTATGGGGCTGCTCAGACTTCCCTGTTGCCCGATCGCTGCTGTAGGCTCCCCGCACCACTTCCCAAGCCCAGCCCGATCTGGCTGTGAGACCCTTCACAGCCCAAGAAGGTCCCTTGATGCCTGTAGCCCCATCCAGTGTCACCTACTCCCCGTCCCCCCCCGCCAGCCCCTCCTGAACCCGGCAGCTCCCCTGGGGAGCTCAGGGGTGGCAAGCAGAGCTGGGACTCACCTCCAGCCAGGGTCACCAGGCACAAGACCCACAGCACAAAGAGGACCTGAAAAGAAAGAGCCTTCATGTTCCTGTGGTCGGCAGCAGGAAAGACATGCAGGGAAGGATTACGGGCAGTATTTCCCTCTCCTGACTGCTTATTGCATCCTCTGGAGCAACACAGCTACTGCAGCTCATTCCAGGATTATGAAGCCCCGCGACAGGGTTTAAGCTGTTATTCAGCTTCTCCCGCATGCGTCCCGGCGTGACGACAGGAGGAGGAGGAGGGAAGAGAGGGATGGGGAGGGAATATCGTCCTCTCCAGAGCTAGAGAGCTCCTGGAATTCCCCGGCTGCACTTACATCAGCTTTTCTTAGCGTAGGCAGGTCAGCTCCAGCCTCTTTGGCAAATTATCCATTCAGGCACGGACTTTCAGGAGTCAGCTGCTCCTTCCTCCTCTCCCACTGATGTGTCTCATGGCCAGACAGCCCCTTCTAAGGCACCTCCGTCCTCAGGCTTGTGACGCTCTCCCCACCTCAAATCCCCAGCTCCCCCATGCACATTGAGCTCACTATTTACCCCAAACGCAAAAGCAGCTATTCCCTTCCGTTTTGGCAGCCATCTTATAACAGCAGCACTTGTCATTAGGCCAAAATCAGGATCACAAGTTCCTCAGCCAGACTGGTGAGCTCAGGCCAGGCTGCCTCTTAGGAGACGGGAGCATCACCAAAGCAAGGAGTAAGCAGGGACCCAGTGGTGTCCCCACCCAGCTCCTTGTTCCCCGGGCATGTTTTATCTGAGATGTGTGCTTGTTACTGCAGTCCCAGCTTTCAGTATAGGGCAGGCTCTGAGCCATTGGGGTCCTGCTGATGCTGAGAGCAGGAGTATGAGGTCCCCAGATCTGCAGCACCCAGGAGAGCTGTGTCGCCTACTGGCACCAGCACAAAGCCAGGCCTAAAGCGGACATAGCAACACAGCAGTCACATCCTGCACCTTTACTTTCTCTTTCATCCCGGTAGAACAAAATATGTTTTCCCTACCGACTCCCTCAACTGAGAGATGAAGATAAGATTAGGACTGAGACAGTGTGGCTGCCCCTGAAATCCTTTTTTCCCCCAGAATTTTCTTAAGGCTGGTAGAAACCTGGGCTGTGGGAAATTCCAACAGTTCCAATTAGGATTTTATTCTTAAGAGTGAAAACTCCCCAAGTTTCCATATGGTGCATTTTAAAAACATTTGGTGAAACTCCCAGCCTGTAACTTCAGCCTTTTGCTTATATTGTAATAGAAGATAATTCAGGGAAATAAAATATAAATTAAGACCTCAAACTAGTCTCTTTGATCCAGCCAGAACAGAACCTGCGGCATCTGTTAGCTTGTTTTCTGGCCTCTTCCCTAACAGTGTTTTCTCAGGCTGGGCAGAGCCTTACAATAAATTTTGATTCCAGGAACTGCCATTGCCTGAGGCCACCGGGCACCTTGGCTGCTGGAACTGGTGTCGCAGCCCACACATGTTCATATCTCCCCTAAAGAAACAGGTTTTGCTTCTTCTGCAAAGGGTTTACTGCCAGCCATGGATAAAGCTGAGGAAAGGCTCCAGCATGCACATAATGTGGGAGGATGTGTGTTTGCTAAAGGCAGGACTTGCCACGGGCGTTGTTGGTTTTAAGGTGCAAACAGCTCTTTGGCAGGTTAAAGCAGACTGGGCTGGCGATGATTTCACCTGGTAGAGGACTCCTCCAGGACACTCTGAGACCTTCCTTTGCTCCCCATGAGCTTGGCAGCTGGATTCAGAGGTGGCATCTGCACAAGGAAATCCCACAGCTGGAGGACAGCTGCAGCCTCACGGCAGCTCCACAGAACATTGCAAACTTTTAAGCGCCAGCAGCAGCACAAGTCTAAGCCACCAGCTAATCCTCGCAGTTCCCACCAAAAGCAGGATACAGAGGCACAGCGATCAGCTCTGATGAGCAGCAACAAGCCTGGGCTGCAGCTGGCAGAAAACTGGCGTCATCAGTCCCAACCTGTGTCCTGCACCACACTCCCCATCCCATCACACATCTGCCCCTCCAGCACACCAGCGCCAGCCACCTACTGCGTTTCTTCTAGATCCTGCGGTGTTGAAAAACCCAGAGGACTCACTGTAGCCCAGGAGATATTTTGCTGTAACTAGTGATAAACCACAGGGCGTTGCATTGATCTGACAGTGGAGGATCTCAGGATATCTCCAGGCTTGTCTTTGCTTCAGCTGGTTTTAGCTTCTTCAGTTATGCTAGAAATTGTCTAGGCAATTGCTGTTGTCAATCTGATTTGGTTTTGCATTAGTTTATAGGAATAACAAGTACTTACTCAGCCTGGGTCTGGGACTGCAGATTAAACTGTGATGTGGATGAGGGCAGACAGAGGAGGACACCAGCAATCCCAGTCCATAAACATGAGTCACAGCACCTAAGCAATGGAGTGTGCAACCCTGCAAGTCAGGGACAACCAGCTCTCTAGGAAACAAAGAGCAAAAATCTGATCAACTGGGAACCAGGGAACATAGACCGTGTGAGGAAATGTGTGAAAAGGAAACCAAGCAGACCAAGACTGAGGAGGAAGAAAGCCCACCATGAATCCCACATCCTTCCAGTGAAGACCGCAGGCTGGGGCAGCCCTTCCCCACTCTTCCTTAGGAGGACTGGAAGGAGGCTTCTTGACGTTGTTACCCTTAGCACCCAAAGGCTCCCTGAAGGGCTGGTGTGGCAGCAAAGAAAAGCAGAAGACTAGGAAAAAGGATTGTTTTTTATTGCCCATTTAACTGTCATGTTTAAGGAAAGCCTTTAGGCTGATCCAAAACATGGAAAAAACGTGAGCAAATGTACATCTGTGCACCTGCTATCCACTGTGAGCGGAGCAGTCACGTACCATTGGGGTTTGGACTATAATCTCCGGGTCATATAACACAGCTCCAGGTTTGATCCCAGCACCCACGAGAGGACTCTGTGACTCAGGCCAGACGGTTCAGTGTCAAGGCTGGAGTGTGAGTGTCAGGCTCCGGTTCCTCTGCTCTAAGGACAGTTTCATATCAGGATGGGTGTCCTGCTACTTGAATGCTGGCTCTACTGTGGAAAAAGGGAGAAAAAAATCTAGATGTTGGTGACAACACAAGGCATGCTCAGAGACTGATCTGATGCTGTAGCCTTAACCTTTGGTTGCTCACTGGCAACCATTAGCCAGGAGCTTATTGCTCCAAACCACAGACACCCACTGGCCAAAGGGCCAGATCTCATCTTCCCTGTGAGAGACATGAAAGCAGCTCCAGCATTGCCCACCCACTGCAGCTTTGCCGGGGCTGCTCACAAGCAGGTGCTCGAGTTGTGCACAGGGTCAAAATCCCCACAGGTGGAAGGAACATATGACTAATGCCAGGAGAATCGCTCTTGAATGCTAAAAGCACCTTGATGCTATAAAACGAATATGTAAAACAATATGCAATGACAACAAGGGCTCTGTCCTGAAGAAACAGGAAATTGCCCCAGAACATGGCTTATCTCCTACAGGGTGTTTCCACATCAGAATTGTATGCTTCTTGGCTCTTCATGCAAGAAGGATTATGTGCTGCTTTTTACAGTAGGTTTGTCTTCCTGGAAATCAGGTGGTGACTGGAGAAAAAGAAGCCAGTGAGACCTAGGAGGCTGTATATGACCTGGAAGAAAGAGATGCCAGAGCTGATTAGATGAGAATGCTGATGATTTCCACTGCATGGTCTGTTCAAGAGTTCCCAAGTCCTCATGAGGTGGTATTCCTGGCCCAGGGAAGCCCAGCACCCCTGCCAGCAGATAGCAGCAGCAGGAACACTCAGCTTTTGGGAAGATCCAGCCAGTCCTGGTGCTGCGAAGGAGACAAGCTGACCCAGGACTCCAACTCTGGACATATGATGAGATTCTCTTTCCCCTACTAATGCTCCCAGCTCTGAGCTGCCTCGTGGCAGCTCATCCTTGCCCTAGACCCACCTCTCCTCAGTGGGGCTGGCAGCTCAACCACCGCTCTGACACAATTCCCTTTTACTGCAGCCCAAGAACCTCAGGCTCGAGGCAGCGTCCACGCTCACCATACGTTCCTCCAGGTTCCCCTGAGTAGCACACACACAGTGAGGGCTGTGAGCCAGGACGTGGGAGACCGGCATGTGAAGCTGGTCCCTGACTTCGATGGGGAGAAAACCTAATGGCTTTTGCAATGCCATGGCACTGGTGACCCAAAGCAGTCCAGAAGCGATGCAACAACCTCCTGTCTCCTGGCCAAGGGAACCACTGCCAGACTCAGGAGACGGTTCCTTACACCTAAAGGTGGCCTCTCATTTTGGAGATGTCCTCAGCCTGTGTTCAACGTAGAGGTCTTGAGCTGTTAGTGTAATAAGGGAGAGAACTAAATGACAGGGGATCCAGGAAATTTGTTTGGCACTGCACAACTTTGACTTTTCTCACATTAAAACAAAAGGCAGGAAATGAGGATCAGATGTCTGGGGCTGTCTGCAGCCAGCCTCTCCACGGGGACAGAATGACTCCTACTTGGAAAGTATCAACCAGTGCAGGGCTTGTGTTTTTAAGAAACTGCTTTACTTAGAAAACATTTTCAAAAATAGCAGAGAACGTTGCACAGGCTTTCACTTCTCTGAACACAATGGCTTCCTCCTTCCTTGTGAATAACAATAAATTTGGGCTCCAGCGCTGTATTTTTCCCCACAGTGGGGCAGCCAACAGCTACTGGTCAGTATCCCAGGCTGTGGGACGCAGCTCTTTCCCCCAGCAGCATCATGTCTGAGCCACAAGCTGGTGGCTGATCCTGGTGGGACATTGCATGGAAAAGTCCATCCCTGCAGTTGAAATTGGTGACTTTGCTTCAGCAGCCAGAGCTGAGGACAAGTCATTCTGCAACTGTCCCACGGAGCCTGCCAAGGACTGCAACGGCTGCTGCAGTAAACAACACTTAAGTTGTTTGAAGATATTGTGTGCAAAGAAACAAACACACAGTCAGTTGGTTTGCAATGCAGTTAAGCTCTTCCTAAACTTGTCCCCTGCAGAGCAACACAGCCCCTGGGCACAAGCTCTTCCCCAGGACAGTGGACAGGGATGGCTTTTCTGGGAGATGTGCCTGGATGACACAGATGGAATCAGGGCAGCTTTGCAGATAAGGGGAAGGAGTGTTCTGGGACTTCTCCAGAACAGGCTTGTCTGAGCACATTGGGCCTCTGCAAGGTCCCTATGGAGCTGAAATGTGTCCTGATGTTGCAATCCTTCTGCATAGATGCAGGCCCCAAAGGGAACATTTCCACAGAGCTGGCTTGATGAAGGGGTGCCCGATGACCCCCAAAAGGGCAGTTTCTCACCCCCAAAAGGGCAGTTTCTCACCACCACGCTGCAGGGAAGAGAGGGGAGAGCAGCGGTAGGTCTGGTTGGGATAGACATGCCAGAAACCTCTATGCACCACAAGAGAACTCGCAGAGCTGCTGCAGGAGCTGCTGCCAGCCTGCCCCTTGGTGTCGGAGTGGCTGTGCCTCACCTTAGAGTGGTAAGGGGTAGTCTCCCCTCTTCGGACCCTGGAAAAGGGTCCTACCAGAGCTGTTGTGGGAACAGGCAGAAGGTGAGGAGCTGGGAAAGTGCTGTGGCTTTGAGATTTTGCCTCTGCCAGAGCACAGGGCCAAGCTAGTGCCTGCTACCCTGGCTGAAGAAGAGGATGAAGCATGTGTCTCTTTGCAGCAGCCCCAGTTTCTCACCCATCCCTCCCATAGAAGCAGGAGCAGCAATCCCCTGTCCTGGGGCAAGTCCTTCTCCTGGCGGGAATGGCCAGGTCCTGGCCCAGCCCTTCGCAGGGGTGCAGGGAAATCCCTCCTCCTGCAGACCCTCATCCACCAGCAAACATGGGCCAGCACCATCACCACCTCTCCACATCCCCCTTCCCGCTTCTCTGTCCTACATGTTTGCACACGAGTGCTGCCAGTTTCCAAGAAAGGAGTTTACCAGCAGCAGCTCTGCTTATCTGCCTTCTCGGAAAGACTCGCCTCTTCCCATCTCCTCAGGGCAGGAGCAGGCTGCGTGCCTTCCAACAGCGGCTGCGGGACCAATTTGACATGAGCTTACTGTTAAGCCGCGATGCTGGATGAAGGAGAGGTCCAGAAAGCCTCTCTCCAGCAGTGTTGCTGGGGCTGATCGCAACGGTATCTCCTTGATGATGGCGCCTGCAGACCAGCCCCAAAGGGCAAGAGGAGCTGCCAGGGCAGTGCTGGGGCCACTGGCACCCCTTGTTCAGAGCTGAGCCCTCCTGTCCCACAACATTTCAGATCCCTGCCAGTCTCTTATAGAAATGGGACATCACAGCCCTCCAGACCAGAGCTGCCAACCTGCTTGTTCAAGCAGCTCTTTCTGCCAAGCCTTGGCCAGAGCATCTGCCGACCTCCCCGCCAGTGCCCAGGGACACATGCAAACAAACAGCAGCAAGCAGCCCTAGGAGCCCACAGAGCTTCCAACACCCAACAAGCCTTTACATGAACTCGCACAATAAACATGACTTGCAGGAAAACAAACACAGGCACACTTTTCTCTGCCGAGGTTCTTAAGCCTTTTCAAGCCTTGCTGGCTCAGCAGAGAAACCAGGGAGTCAGCAGACCCCTTCTCTCTCCCATGCCAGCTTTTCTGCACCCCATGTTGTAGGAACAGGGTGTCTCCTTCTCCTCTGCTTCTGCCCAGAGCCTTTAAATTCCCACCAGGTTTCAGCTATAACCCCACTAGTGACCTGAGCCCCCAACAGGTTGGTCGCAGGGAGACACACTTTTGCCCACCCAAACTTTCTTTCTGGGAGCATCCTACCTCCTGGTGCAAGAGCTCCTTGGGCTTCTGACCAGCTGTGGTGGCTGTGGGGTGTGTTTTCAGGGTCAAAGCAGCTGTCTCATCTCCTAAAGAGCAACAGGCTACAGATGCTGGCTGTTAGCATTTTGGTGTTGCCTGGGATTAGTTTAAAATGGGGTTGCTGAGGATAAAGGGTGGTTCCTGCCCTATGATTCCTCATATTAACCCCAAGGAGGCAACAGGGAAGAATCAAAGACAACAGAGATGAAGCATGTCCAGGCTTCAAAATGCTATTTGCAGAACAATTTCCCCCAGGACAGAGCTGATGTCAAACCAGGGCTTGTGACTGAAGGCAGTCCTGCTCACGACTGTGTGCCAAAACAAAACAAGAGCTGCTGCAAGAGACGATGGTCCTGTGCCCCTTCTTGCTGCGCTGGACCACAGCCCAGAGACCTCCCCATGGGCGTCCTCCATGTCCAGCCCCATCCCACACCTCCAGAGTACCATGGATTCACCTGCTCCAGGCCAGTGGGTTGAAGTGTAGGGAACAGCCCAACTGCAGGCAGCAAGACCCTGTGAGGTCCCCCAGAGCTGTGACAGAGGGGATGGGGGAGCACCGGCAAGGGCTAGAGCAAAAATTTCCTCTGTGAGGGTTGCAGGGCAGTGGTGCAGCCACCCTGTGACCCCCACTGACCACCATTAACAGGCATCCGCCGAGAGGAAAGACCCCCATCTGCAAAGGCTGCGCTGCTTCCCCTGGGCACTCACCGGATGGCTGATAAATTAAAAACCCAACCAAAGTGCCCTCAGCTCCTGACCTGCTGCCAGGGCCCCTCGCTGACCCCACCAGCCCGAAGGTGACAAGGACCACAAGGAAGGGACATGTGTTCTTTCCTGCTCTTTGAAGGGTCCCACTGTCCCCGAGGAGCTTACACCAACTCTGCCCCGGGAAGGCTCCTGTGGAGTTTCCTGAGGCGGAATGGCATCTGGCTGCAGCAGACAATGCCATCGTGCGGAGGTTATTGTTTCCGTGGCTGAGACATCCATGCTAAAAACTGCTGCTTCTGTCCCAGAGTTATTTAGCAAACCCCTCTGCCCTGCCAAGGTGTCTGCACAGCAGGTCTCCTTGCTGGCTGCTGGCAACTTAGAGTTGACCAAGGCTCCCAAATTCTGACTTCCCTGTGATCCTGGGCACCTCCAGAGCTCGACACCTCTCCCGCGGGCAGGATAGGGACCTCCCGGGACAACCCCAGCCTGTGGAGGTACCAGGTTCCCACAGTTCCCACACAGGAGCTGGACCCATAGCTCAAGGGGCCACGTGGAGGGATGGATTTCAGGGGATTTCATCTCTGTTGGATCATTTCCTGCTTATTGAGACACAGCATGTGGATGCAGATAACCATCTCTGATCTGCCGCTGGGACTTTCACCGCAGGACAATGGGCTGACTGAGAAGTTCAAAAAATAGCTTTCTCTGCTGATTATTTATGTGGCTCTAGATGTGTTTCTTTCCCTTTCCACATCCCCATTCACTTCTCCCTTGTCTGACAGCTCTCCCGGCTTCCTTTTTTGGTAACAGCTCATGCAAAGATGGCCAAGAACAACTCTGAGCCGTACCGGTGGGCAGGCAGGGTAGGAAGCTGCTGACAGGCTCTGTACAGCCCTTTCTCCAAACTGCCAGCTGAAGTATTTCAAGGAAAAGCCTCTTTGCAGAAGATTTAAATGAAGCCCCTGGGGAGCACCCACTGGGCCTGGAATCACCCTCTGGGGCTCAGCGGTGGCCAAGGGGGTTTCAGCTGAAGCAGCTCTCAGTGGGTTGTGCAACCAAGACCATGTGCCACCACCCAGTCCCACATGCAATTGTTGTTCAAGGTGTCCTGACACTTCCTTCAGTCCCCTAGCAGTGCTCACTTCTTCAGAATATGTAATACCATGTTTCATATAAAATCAATATTAAGTATACTTCAGAGAAGCAGCAGGAGTTGCCAAGAGGTGCTTAGAAACCTGAGTGCTGACTTCTCTGCAAGCGGCACACGCAACAAAGAGCCGTCCCCCATCACATCCTCAGAGGGACACCATTGGCTGTTTCTGGCTCCTTTTTTTGATATATAAATAAGCAGGAGTACAGTGTGATGGGTCACTGCATTTCCTCTCCTCCTCACGCTTCCAAAGCTCTGCCATGGAAGCCCAGGACACTGACTCACACTTCCTGCCATTGTGTGGTCTGGCTGTGGTCGCCCCCTGTTTTTTCCCCCTGGACCCCCTGCTTTCCCCCTTTCCCCTGGCCCTGCCAGCGGGACTTTCCCTGGGGTATTTCTGCCGGGAGGTGGATATGGGTGAGCTCACCCTCCCGATTCAGCCAGCCACGCTGCTTCCCTGGCACAGCCACGGTTGTTTCTCTCGTATGTGGGGAATGCTGGTTGTGAGACTTGACCAGGGCACTGACGGCAAGTTTATGCCTTTGGGAAACTTTTTGCCTGTGGAGAATTTGTCACAAACCTGCCAGGTACAGACAAAGTGAGGTACCACCACCTCTGAGCAGCACCACTGTTGCCACGACCCACGTGCAGGAGGGCTGCGGGCCCCCAGGCCTGGTGGGAGGGAGGTACAGGCCCCCGATAGCCAAAACCCACCGAGAGGGAGCCGCGGGGAGCCCAATCGGTGGTGCCCGGCACCTATGGCCCCGGCTCAGGGAGCCCGGGGCAATAACGGCAGCGGCCGCACCGCGGCGGTTGTAGTTCGTATACCGCGGGGAGGAGGATGCTCCCAGTGCTGTCAGGATGGCCGAGCGGTCTAAGGCGCTGCGTTCAGGTCGCAGTCTCCCCTGGAGGCGTGGGTTCGAATCCCACTTCTGACAAGGCGTTCACTTTTTTCTCACCACGATCGTTTTACTTTTCAATAAAATTCATTAGTTAGATGGTGTGAATCAGGAGCTTTGCTGTTGTTTGGGCTGTGGTGCTTTTCTTTTTTTTCTTTTCCCAGTCGCCTCCAAGCAAAAAGCAGTCACCGGGCGGCGCAAAAACGGAACTGTCAGAAGTGGGATTCGAACCCACGCCTCCAGGGGAGACTGCGACCTGAACGCAGCGCCTTAGACCGCTCGGCCATCCTGACCTGCCGCGGCACGGCCTCCGCGCCGCCCCCTTCCTCCGGCTCCGCCAGGTCGTTCACGATCGTTCCGGAGCGGTCACGGTGAGCGGGGAGGAGCACCCGAGGAAAAGTGGGTGTCACCCCCCTTACCTCCGGGGAGCTAAGGAGCCGTCAGCCTCGTCCCCACCCCTGGAAAGGTGGTGAAACTCCGCGGCAGGTGAAGGTCGTCAGGAGCATGGCTTTTGGGACAGGAGACCAGCCTGATAAACTTCTACAACGACATTATGGACCTGGCAGACGAGGAGGGAGCAGCAGATACTGTCTACTTGGACTTCTGCAGGGCCTTGGACACCGTGTCCCATAAGATCTTCCTAGACAAGCTGTTGGTGTCCAGGAACAAAGTCCAATAGAAAGCGAGTAACCAGTGGTGTACCCCAGGGATCAATACTCGGTCCAGTCCTGTTTAACATCCTCATTAGTGATCTGGATGATGGGACCGGGCGCAACCTCAGCGGGTTTGCAGGTGACACCAAAGTGGGAGGAGTGGCTGATACTCCAGAGGGTCGTGCTGCCAGAGGAACCTGGACAGGCTGGAGAAATGGGATGGCGGGAAATCTGCTGAAGTTGAGGGTGGTGAGAGCCTGGCCCAGGTGGCCCAGAGAGGTGGTGGATGCCCCATCCCTGGAGACATCCCAGGCCAGGCTGGACGGGGCTCTGAGCAACCTGATCTGGTGAAGATGTCCCTGCTCATGGCAGGGGTGGCACTGGATGGGCTTTGAAGGTCCCTTCTAACCCAAATTATTCTATGATTCTGTGGTTCAACAAAGAGATGTGCAAAGTCCTGCCCCTGGGGAGGAACCAACCTCGGCACTGGGACACGCTGGGGAGCACAAGAAGGCCCTGGTGGGGCCAAAGTGAACATGAGACACGAGGAAGACTCGTGGTGTCCTGGGCACCTTAGGCAGAGCATGGTTGAGGAGGGTCCTGCCACTGGTGGGGCCGCCCCTGGAGCGCTGGGTCCTGCCGGGCTCCCCAATACAAGTGGGACAGGAGGGACGTACAGGATGATACAGGAGGGGCCGCAGCATCTCCCCGGTTTGGAGGGGCTGGGGCAGTCGCGGGAGCTCAGCCCGGAGCCCCCCACCCCCAGCCCGCTGCGCGGGGTCGGGCCGGACCCAGCTGGGCCGCCCGGGGGGGCAGCGGGGCCGTTCCCGAGCTCCGCCCGGGGAGGGGCGGGAGGCGGCCCGGGGCCGTGCCGGTGCGGGTGCCCGCGGCATGGCGGGGCTGCCCGGTGCCGCGCGGTCCCCGGGCCCCTCCGCCGCTCTGCCCGCCCTGGACGGCGCCTTCCTGCTCTCGCCGCTCGGGGGGCTGATGGGCGCCCAGATCGTGAGTACCGGGGAGGGGACACCTGGCAGGGGGGCTCGGCTGTGGGACCGCATCACCCCCTTTGGATGCTTTTCTCTATTGCCCTGGCTGGAAAGAGGCAGGTTCCCTTTGGCTGCCCTCCCTACCCCATCCTCGCTCTCTAACCCTAATCCACCTCTAACTCTGACGTCCCTCGGCCCCTCTCTCTCCTCTTCCCTCTCTAAAGCCAAAGGAAAATTTGGCTGCTTGTCCTCATGCCCTTTTGCTGGTTGTACCTCGGCTCGATGCCCGGCAGCTCCCAGCGCTGGGCACGGGCTGATCCACATGGGCATCCCCGCGGGGCACGAGCTAGTGCGTCCCATCCCAGCACCCACAGCCCCTGGCCCCGACCATGGTGTGTTTGGGCTACTCCTGGGGTTCCCACAAGACTCTCACATTCCCCGAGTTCTCCCAGCCCTCCAGGTTGTCCTCCTCAGCAGTCGGATTTGGCAGCTACTCTCAGACAAGCCCAAGGGTCTTTGTACCATCAAAACTCGCAGCAGCACCACCTTTCTATTTCTTCAGCATCTGGGTCAACTGCAGAATAAACTGCTGCTGCTCTCTCCTGGTACTTGGGATCTCAGGTGCAATGTTTGTGCACAGGGGTGGGCACTCAGCTGCGTATGAGGCCACGCGTGATCCACCCTGGTGTTTGCCCGAGGTGCTGCACTGCTGCGGCGGGGACCCTGTTTGCTTGTACCCTCTCTCTGGGGCAAGGTTGTGGACAGTGGCAGTGGGACATGCCCTGAGCAGCCGCTGTGAAACACCCAGTTTAGACCTGGATCCCTGCTCCAGATTTGGACCCCTGGGCATGGCTGAGCTGCTTGTGACAGGGGAATAAACACTTGGGGAAGGATGCTGCAGGGGGTGTCTTGCAGGAGCATCAGGAAAGAAAGATGGAGCCAAGATCAGCAGAAGGGGCCATTCAACCCCACACCTGGTCCTACCTCTCCAGCCCATTGCTCGGACCACATCATTAAAAGTGCTCACCCAGCTCCAGTACACCACGCTCTGCTGCTCCCCAAAACCTCCCTCCCAAGGGCTCCTGCTTTCCTCGCCCCCACAGCCGAAGCAGGGCAGTTCACACATGCCGCCTCCTGCTCCCAAAGTGCACCAAGCTTTTCCTATACATGTTTCTCCCCAACGCGTGTTTTTCAATCACGAGTGCTAGAAATGGATGCGACAGACAAGGAGACATTGTCAGGGCAGCCAAGCACCAGGGCGTTGTACTCAAGCAGGACAAAGGCCATTGTGTTTCTTCCATGACAATAAGGAATAAGGGCTTACGCAGGGGCAGATTGGCTTTCCAAAGAGCCCTTCTCCTCCCCTGCCAAAGCGGAGGTGCTGGTGGCTTCACCAGCTCTGCCCAAACAGATCCCAACCCCAGCTGGGAAAAGAGAAGATGCTGCAGCTGCATTTGAGGCATGTTCTCACCCCCGCCTTGTCATGGGGATCTCCCTGGGACATCTGGGAAATGTGGAGAATGCAGGGCTGGAGTTTCTTTGCCCCTTGAGAAGCAGGTGCAAATGCTCTCTGCTTTGCTCTGGTCCAGTTGGGAGGGGATGAAGGGTGGTGACAGAGCCCATTCAGTATCCCACTGGCTGCTGGAGCCCCAGCTCTATATCCTGGTGCACAGGCTGTGGTTGAGGCTGTAGAACAAACAGGGCAAACCACAGAAAGCACTGTTTGCTTTGCAACAGCCTTTTTTTTTTCCAGCTCCATCACTATGTGCTGGTGTCCCATCCCCTCCTTGCTCCATCACAGGCTAAGAGGCCTTTCAAATAAAAAAAATACCTGCAAACTTGCTGCTGTGGCTGCTCCAGGGTGTTCCCCAGGGAGGGGATGGTGAAGGCAGCTGCTTCCTGGCCACATTGCTGTGAGCAAAGCAGGGCAGAATCTCCTCCAGAGTCCAAAGATCAGGGGTGGATGCAGCACAGGGAAGGTAAATAAAATAAAATAAAATAAATAAAATAAAAATGAAATGCCACCTTGGGTTGGGTTCTTCCACCCCTGACTGCCAGGAACCCGCGGGCAGATACCTGCCCTGTGCTGCTGCCTCTGCCCTGCGGGCTCTGCAGGGAGGGGAGAGGACGGCTCTGCCTGTTTCTGCCCCAGCACACCCAGACACCCACTTACCCACCTGCTTTTCTGTCAGACACATGAAGCTGCAGTAGCTGTGTAGTTAAACCTGCTTAGCAGTGACAGGTGAGCCCTAGGAGCTGTAAGAACAGAAGGTATAGACCAGACCAGACCTAACCAGTGGAGGGAAGCTTTCTTTAATTTTTTAAATGATGCTGCCCCTGGACGGGGTCAACGCTGAGCTGGGACCTGAGCAGCCCTCATGTCCAGCTTGTCATCCAGCCTACAAGATGTCCCTAACACTGAAGCAGCACCCGCAGAGACTGGCCCTGGGCATGGGGGCTTCTTGGCTGAGAAGGGACATTTGGTGGTGAGGATGCCCAGGTTTCAGCCACCCTGCCTTGCAGGACATCCCTGTGCCGGCTCCTGGCACAGCAGCACTGGGGAGGAGCCCAACCCCAAGCAATGAGGGTCTAGTGAGCCCAGGTTCATGGGCTGTGTTCTGCTTCCCACCTGCAGGAACCACCACGTGAACACATTCCCCGTTTCACCCCACAGGTGCTCGGCTTACTGGTGTGGGCTCTCATTGCCGACACAACGTACTACCTGCACGCAGCATACGCCTGGGTGATGTTCGTGTCCATCTTCCTCTGGATAGTAACAGTCCTTTTCCTCGTGACTTACCTCCTGCAGCTTCCACTGAAGTTCTATGTGATCCCATGGCCCCTCGTGGTACGTAGCCAAGACGGAGGGAGGGGGGATCCTAAGTGGGAGACATCCTGGGGAAATGCTGCAAGAAGATCAAGGCCTTGGGCTTTTCTGGGCTGATGGAGCAAAGCTCCCAGCACTTTGCACAATGACACCATTTCGTTCCGACCCTCGGTGGCTTTGAAAATTTTCAAAACAGGGAGCCCTGTATCACCCAGAAAGTTGGAGCTACTGTCACTGCTGCAGTCATGTCAACCAGAAACCTCTCAGTGGGGTGTATTTAATGAGGTGTTAACCCGAGGCTTGTTCCTGGTGTGAGGGGCTGGTCCCTTTTGCTGTTTCCCCAAGGGAAGAGGGAGGAATGTGAAGCTGAGCCTTTTGCTCATCACTCACACCAGCACACACAAGTCGGAGTTCAGACTCATGAACTTTTCTTTGCCTTCCCCAGCTGATGATCTTCAACGCTGTAGCGACTGTCCTGTACATCTCCGCCTTTGTAACGTGCGCAGCTGCCGTCCAGCCCACGTCCTGGCGGCAGTGGGATTACAACCGAAGAGCTGCGGCATCCGTAAGTAGTTTGGGGCAGGTGAGGGCCATGGGGTGAGGGCGGCCGCCGTGCTCATGATTGGGTCTGCTCTTCCAGTTCTTCGCTTGTGTCGCTGTGATTGCCTATGGGGCCAGCACCTTCTTCAGCTTCTGTGCCTGGAAAGGGCTCGGCAGCAACGCGGCCACCAGCCAAGTGACTGACCGCGCGTGAGGAGCGGACGGCAAAGCCCAGCCTGGGGTCAGCTTGGGCCAGGCTCGGTGCCGGGTGCTCATGTGCCACCACGTCTTGTTCTCGGACCAGCCTGTGCTGGCAGTGATGGTCAGTACTGGGTTGTGTGGACGCTGCTCTGTGGCCTCTGATGATGCTTCCAGCTGATGTGCCCACAGCACAAACCCACCAGGTGCTGCCACTCGCAGCCTCGCTGGAGGCTGAAGCTCCTGCTTGGCCCTGGGGTTCATCCAGATCCTGGCTGCAGCAGCTCCGCTGAGGGGGCTCAGCCAGTTCGACACACTCCAATACTAAAATTCACTAAACCAAGTGCAGGCTCCTGTCTCTGGTCAGTCACAGCTGCGGTCTGTAAGCAGTTGCTGTTAACATGATACTTAAATGGTGGCAGAGCTGGAGGATGAAGGCTAAGCAAAAGAAGCAGTCTAAACTGTTCTTGTATTGATTTCTAACAATTTGAAACACAAATTTTATGCTTTAAATAAAACTCTTCCTAAATCCAGCACTGGAGTCTGTGACTAAAAAATCTGTCATGTGAGCAGGAGCACGTACAGCACGGCATGGAGTGGAAAGCAGAGATGTCACTGGCGGAGGTGACTGCCCCTCGGCTCTGCGTATGGACACTGCAGCCTGGCCCCAGCGGGGAAGGCTGCAAGTCCACAGGGTTCACCTTGCTTTGCTTTACATACCAGCACACACACATGTACGTGCACGCACAGCGAGTGTGCATCCAGGACTGTGAGAACACGAAAGAGGCACCACGGCTTTGAGGAGCTCCCTCCTCCAGGCTCAGCACCACACACCCCCCCATCAACCAGCACATCAATTTTGCCTGTTAGTTACACACAGTCTTCAAAAACTAAATCTAAGTTTCCAAATGCCCTGGGAACACTCACAGGATCGGTGCCCTGGCAGAACGGAGCCACGCTGCTCCCCCACGCTGCAGGCAACACGTTCACCTTTGACTTCCTGGGCATGCAGGCTGGTGTTTGTCAGAACGAGAAGGGACGGCCAGCCAGACACGGCAGCTTTCCCCTTCGCACCCTTCTGTACAAGCTAATAAAAACAGATGGAGTTCAATTTGTTTCTGGATCCCTGTACACAACAAAGCTGGAGGACAGTGAGCTACACCACAAAGTTTACCTTATGATCTGTGGGGAGAAGTTTTAACAGCTTGTCTACAGAGGCAGGCTCAGGAAACTTAACTGCGTTAATGGAAGGTGTGGATTGAAAAGGGACGGGACAAATGCATTAGCCCCAGGGCAGGTCCGCCTTTATTTGGTTTTCTGTGGGCTAAATGAAGGGTCAAGTTTCCATAACCATGAATATATCTATAAAAATCAGTAACAGTATGAAAATTAGCTTCTTCACGCAGTGTTATGACAACGATAAAACTCTTCAAATACCTAGTCAGACTTGCACAGAGATAATCCATTGTATATAGAAATCCAATCTCTTTAAAAAGCCCCTCTCCCTGGTGTAAAATGCACCAAACCAGGGATGAGTGACAGGAGCATCACAGAGGGATGAGATGTTCTGGGAAGAGCAGCCCACAGAAAACACACAGACAGAAGAGAGCGGCACGGGGGCAGGAACGTATTGGAGGAAACACAGAGATACAATTCCCTGTCAAAATAAGAATTAATCCTAACTGTCCTTTGCAGCCTCTGAAATTAAAGGAGACCCTGCTCAAAACACAACAGAGCTCCCTTCAGAAGACAGCTGCCCAACGTATTCATTTATACTGCCATTAGCTTAAGTAATTAATTGAAACAATTGTAACAGGAAAAGAATGAACATTTTTTCCAGTAAAAAAAAAAAATGTCAGGGATATATTCAGTTTTAGCTGCAAATAATCATTTTAGCTCAACAATTAACAATAGAAACATTTCAACGCGTTTCTTTTAAAATTGGATAAAATCTGTTCCTGACATTAAAAAGTCAACATCATATAAACAGGTGAGAAGTTAAATGAAGAACCCCAGTTCCTGCACTGACAGCAGAAGAACAACTGGACTTTAAGTCTTCAGCTTCTCCAATGTTAACCTCAGGATTCACCCGGCAGAGGAGCTGCACCTGCTTTGCATTAAAACCCTGACCCAATGTTTTCATACGCTTTTTCTGGAAATAAGCGTCTTGGAGCATCATCTCTGCTCGCTACCTGCCCACACAGGCCTGAGCACCCACTTCTGTGCTAACAGGAGAAGCTGCTTTTTAGAGCACCGGTGGTAGATAGATGTGTAAAAACCTGCAAATCCCGTCGGGATGAGCCCCTGACGGAGCCTCACCGGCCTTGCTGCTGTGAGCGGATCAGGAACAGGCATTTCAAACCACAGTGCTGCCACTTAGCATCCTTGGGGACGTACTCATGTTGCCTTAGCAGGCTACTGTTGCTGAAAAGAGAATCAAAATGAGCTTGTGTGGTGTTCACCAGAACAGAAAGCCTATAAAAAACTGCTTTGGATCAGAACACACTCACAAGAATTTTTAACTCCCCCCTGTTTTTTAAAAAAGACAAAAAAAAGAAGACGTGTTGCAAATTTTAATTTTGCTTCAGCTTCTGGCTTTTATCATTCAAATGTGACCAACAGAAACTTATGGAAGAAGGTTAAAAAAATTCTGAAGGAATATTTCTTTTGTTTTGTTGAAGGAAGCGTGTGAGTGTATCTGTGTATCTGCGTTTGTGCATGTATGAGGGAGATTTCAACAAACTAGAATAATTCCAGACAAAAAAACTGCACAACCATGAGCACAACATACTAGAAACTTAATGAGACTAATTACTGCAGAGTCAAAATATGCTACGCATTTTGCACTGCTAGCCAGCTTTTAAAAAGCCGCTATGGTCTGGCTACAAACCTGTTTAATGATACTGTATTTTGTAGCGTAATTATGGCTTATTTTTGTCTGTGTGGCCAGGAGTCTTGACTGGCATTCAAAAACTATTTCGGCTGAAGAACAAAATCCTGGTACTGTGGAAATCACTGTTGGATGACAACAGGAACAGGATTTCAACTCGTTTGTTCTTGTAGGACATTTGTTGTCCACAAACAAAAATGCGCAATGGCCTGGCCATCACCTTCCTCTGTCTAGGCTGGGTTCTCATCGGGTTCTCTCTCTAGGCTGGGTTCTCATCGGGTTCTCTGTCTAGGCTGGGTTCTCATTGGGTTCTCTCTCTAGGCTGGGTTCTCATTGGGTTCTCTCTCGAGGCTGGGTTCTCATTGGGTTCTCTCTCTAGGCTGGGTTCTCATTGGGTTCTCTCTCTAGGCTGGGTTCTCATCGGGTTCTCTCTCTAGGCTGGGTTCTCATCCCACCAACTAACACCTTTGCTGCTGAAGGACATCTCCCCTGCTGCACCAACCCGCTGTGGGACTGAGCGGAGAGCTCTGCTCCTCACCCCGTGTTTCCGTCTGCTCTAAGGCTTTTAAAGACATACTCGCACTGCCTGAGCGCCTCATTAAGCAGAAGATTAACGTGTCTGAGCAGCTCAAGAACGGAGGGTCCCTGTAGCTCCAAACAGTTTAATCCCAGCTGCCAAGAGATGCGCCTGGGCTTTTGTGACAGGCTTGTGGCCACAGCTCCACCAGCAAGCTGCTGAAAAAGTCACTGCTGCACTCACATTGCAAACAGTTTAACAGCAAAACCACGACTTGCAATCAGCATGACACTTAGTGCAGTGACTGACACGGTGGACAGCATGTCTGCGCCCAACCTACCATCAAGCTTATGTTACTAGACCTAATGCAGCTGTGCCACTGCCAAAAAGAAAGGAAGAAACTACATACATAGGCCAGATTTCAGTTTATTGTGGTTATTTTTCCCAATGTAGAATAGCTGGGGCCTGAGCAAAAGTGGAACGGAAAATTTTGCACATTAAAGATGAGGCTTAAAAAAGCCAGAGAGCAGACGGATTTACACACTAACATTTCAACTGTCAGAGCTGAGACACAGTCTTATGATAGAACATCTACATATTAAAACATTCTTCCAGTAGAAAGCTGTAGCACTTACAATCATATTAAGGTATTAAAAAAAAAACCAAACCCAAACCAACAAAATATTGACCAGGAGGAACTCAGAGGTTACATACTCACACCTGTGCTTCCAAGAGCCAGAGGGACATACTCTTTTTACATTGTCTTCTTGACTCTGAAAAGTTCTATATTTTGGCAAGACGGTAAGATGTCAACCCAAATAACAAGCGCAAAGTCTTATTTTATTGTCCTCTCAGCGCACCGGGCTTCTCAGCCTGTGCAATGGTTGGGCTGGTGTACAAATACTGGTAGAGCTGGAAGTGTCTTATTCTGTGGTCATTGAATACCAACCAGAATTCACAAACAGATGTTTTTAGGGTCGGGTCTCTAACGATACAGCCTGGAGGGTGAATGTGTTTCATCACGTAAAAGCACCTTGATTCTCATGACCTTTAGTGTTTTGATGTCCCAATGAAAGCAGCAGCACTCATCTGGAGGAGGAGAGTAGTGCATAAACTCTTCTAGGAAGAGGATATTGATGATTTGTTTAATGAAGTCACCACTAATCCACTGCTTAAATCCAGACTTCGACCTTCTTTTTCCTAGAAAAAGGGAAGAAAAAAAAATCCTTGACTCAATGCTGTTTTGTTCAAAAAATTAAACAGAAAATTAATATTCTGTCTGTTACATCAAATCAATATAAAACTACACATTACCTGAGCACCTATGATTGCATGCAGCTTGCTGCGAGACTTGAAAATGCCTAGCAGAGAATTTATTTTCTCCTGTTCATATCTGTAGGTGAACCCAAAACTCACGAAGAGCCCAGGCCAGAGCGGAGCTGGGTTGGCTCCCAATCAGGGATGCTCAGCAGGTTCAGCTGGTGCTCAAGGAACCAGCGGAATCCAGCTCCTAGGGTTTGCAAACCCCAACTGAAATGATTCCTGCTGCTGACACATGGACTGTCTCGTTCCCCTCAACCTGTCCCTGTTTTCAGAAAACTGATAATGTTGGGGAAGGCAGCAGAGGACACAATTCTGCCACCAATTTTGACTCTTTTGCTCCTTTGTAAAATGTGACTGGAAAGATTTTACATGTATTTCATTTCCCTAGGAAAGGGCTCATCCAAAACCTTAATACTTTTGTTGGTTTGTTTCTCCACCCTGGACAGAGAGGAGGAGAAATACAATGGAACAAGCTTAAAAAGCTAATTTTGGATTGGCTGAAAAAACCCAAAACCAAATAACAACAAAACCCCATATCATAGACTCACAGAACGGCCAAGGTGCAAAGGGACCTCTGGAAGTCATCGGTCCAGCCCCCCGTTCACACAGGGCCACTTGGGACCGTGTCCAGGTGGCTTCTGAGTATCTCCAAGGATGGAGACTCCATAACCTCTCTGGGCAGCCTGTGCCACTGCTCCATCACCCACACCATGAGAAAGTGTTCCCTTATGTTCAGTTGGAATTCAATACTAAAGATGCAGAAAGTTCGTCTTTCTGAAGAACTGTTCCACCTGGCAGCTTCATTCCTGTTTTCTAGAAATTATTAAATGTGCATTTTGAGTTTAAATAGCCCCTCAGTGAAGTTATTTTCCTTTTGACTCTGTACATGTTTGAATAAATGCTGCTGCCCACTGGAGTAACACTGCCTCTGGTGCCCTCGGGCAGAGCTACACAAAACCAACAGCCATTATGCCAATTAAAATAAACAATGGGACATACTTACAGCTCTGTAATCCAAGAACATTTCTTTGAAAGCCAGAAAGTCAGTGAATGTGAGGAGCATATCAAATATATCACCTGCCATTTCATCTTTGTGCTGTCTGTGGAGAGAAAGAGTTGGGGAATTAGAAAATTGTGTGGGAAATAAAGTCTTTATTTTTAAATGGTATGAAGTCAAAAATCATATTGGGACAAGTAGAACAATATCAAAATTCAAGCAAGAATGTTATTACAGGTCTATCATAAAGTGAAACTTTAGTCAAATATCACCTTGCAGGATTTCCAATCCAAATACATTAAGATATTATATTTATCTAAATCCAAGATGTAAGAACATCACACCAGTCCCTGAAAACCAGACAAAGAAACTGACCCGTAAGTCATCAGAATTAACACTCCACTGGCATTTATCTATTTTAATTCAATTTAAAATTAAATTGATTAAAATATTTTAAGATATTCAGTTCCAAATTACACTTGATTCTCTAACTCAAGGGCAAAACCAATGATCTTTCAGAAGTGACCTCTTCGGGAAGCTGGTTAAGCTAAAGTGACCAAATGCAAAAGCTTAAGACAAACCAAACTCTTCTCCGAACGCTTTGTACAAGCATTGCAACAAAGGCATTTCACCACGTGACTCTTGAAAGACCACCGGGATACTGAGGTGTGCAACGACAGGCCTGAGGGATATGCATGAGACTGAACCTCTGAAGGGTCTGCTTCCAAAGGGACAACGATTATGAAAACCCTCCAGTGTTCTCATTCTGATTTCTCCTCTTACCTTTTAAAACCCATTATATTTCAGCAGGACAGTTCAGAAATTTAAAGTAGCAGGACATGGTGAATGCGAAAAAAAGTGGCCAGTCATTGCTTGCAAGAATGCTTTTTTAAAAAATTAAAGAAGAACCAACCCAAGCTCTAAACTAGATAAAAAGAAATAACTGAGAGGCACATGAGCCACCCCCCAACCCAAAGTAAAGCAGAGACTTACTGCAATGACATTGTGAAAGCAGTCATATTAAAACCAGGAATCCGATCAAGCAATTTTTCTTCAATGTATTTCTCTACTAAAGAGATCTGGAAAACAAATAAACCACCCCTGTAACACCGTAACAGTTTTCAGGAGATTTCCAACCAGCACACCTTCCTGACACTTTCTATCATCCTCACTGGGCAAGCAGCTGCAGGTGCCTCAGCTGGGTGTTGCTGGTTCAGTCGTTCACATCACAGCTGAGGCACTGAGCTCAACAGTTTTGCTGGGAATATTGGTGAGAACAAACACTAGTAGTAAATTATTTTAAAGTCATTTCATGGTATTGACTAGTAGGCTGGTATAGTTTCATAATTATGCTTTATATGAAGAATGTCATTGAAGTGTCCAATTCACTAAATAATACAACTGGAGAAGAACAAACTTTGTTATGCACACAGGTTAAATGCACTATTTACTACCGCAATAGGCTAAATTTCTATTCAAGACATATGCAACTTCCAAAACATCAGGTGAAACAAAAAGAAAGGAACCTGGAGCTCCAGAAAACATCTTTCTTGCTCGCAGATCATGACTGTGCTTCAGAAAGAGACAGCAGGCTGGCTCTGTACCATGTAAACCCAGTATTTTATAAAGGGGGGAACACAGAACCTGACACTAGCTTTAATAAAAAAGCAATACATATGAAAACCAGGAAAAAGTATCTTACATATTCATTAAAAATAGAAGTATAGATGAGCTTGTTTTCTTCTGAGTCATCGAACTCCTGGTAGTGCTTCTCCATAAAAGTCCTCTGTATTAACTGGAAATCATCATCTGGATCACAACAAAACGCATCACAGAGTTACGAGTTTAGTCATTCTTTTTGCAACACAAACCCCACATTCACTAGTCCTCTGTTGCGGGACACGTGCAGAGTCAGTCACACAGCGCCGCAGCTGCCGCGGAGCCTCCGTTCCTGAGCCACCAGCGAGAAGACAGAGGCGCAGGGCAGCAGGACTTGGGTCTGCATTTAACAGCAGCTGCGTGTTCACAATGGAACAGGATGCACATATCCACTATCACTTCTTTTAAGTTTCATTTACACTTAGTATGAGCTAAAAAGCCTTCCTGCTTTACATTTTATTAATAAGGTTATTTATTTTGAACCTCATTTTGTTCAGGCTTTCAAGTCAGCAGAAGTGAGCACCTCTTCCCTGCAATAACTCAAAATAATTATTCTTTCCTTGAATTAAAAAAACATTACTGAAACTCCAGGACTCATTGTCAATTGTTGAAGATTTTATTTTCCAGTTGTGGAAGGAAACAAGAATAAAAATTAACACAGTAGGTCACCACTGAATTCAACAGAGCGGGTATAAACGTAAAGCTTACTTACAGACTGTTAAAATACACCAGTCTCAGCTTTCTAAACCCTGACATAGTGAAAATCAGTTCGCATTTCTCCAGATTCAGCTACATCACCAGGCAAACTGAGGCTGCAGAATCTACATCTCTCTGGGAAGGATGTGGTCAAAAAGATTACATGCTGTTCTTTGAAGGAGCTGATGGCTGACTAGCGTGAATTCTGTCTGGGCATCTTGTAAACTAGTTCCTTGCACACACTGACTTTGCAGTTAAAATTATGGTCCTGAGAATTTAGCACCTTTTATCGGCTGAGCTCTCATAATGAGCTTGGCGCCATTCAACCTTCCTGCCACGTTACAATTGTGCACATCCAAGTGACGTGAAGCCAAATCAACTCCAAAGGGCAGTCTCAAAAAGCGGAAAGTGATACGACACGATGACATCTAGCCCGTTATGCAATGCTGCTGCAGACAGGGAGAATAAACCGTTCTCTGTGTTGTGCAGAGGCAGAACAAGGAACAACACACGCAAACTGCAGCACAGGCACCTCGTATCACACGTGATAAACCAACTCAGTACTACAGCAAATCACGTGGACAAACCATGGCAGCTTCTAGAACAGCCAGACAAACGCGTTAGGAGGCTCAGGCAGAGCTGGGAAGGGAAGGCGCCCTCTCCCAGTCTCTTCCATCCCCTTTATAATTTGGTATAAAATTCCAGAAAGCTTTGATCTCTACGTGAGATTTACAAGTGCCTTTATTGTTTATTTATGAAGGAGTGTATCGCAGCAGTACAGGGAATAATTTTTAAGACTCATAAGCCTGCTGCTGTGCAAACAGCACAAAAGAGACTTTTGTGCATTCTTTTACCATGCTAGCAGGTTCAGGGTCACAGGAACAAAGGAAGGAAAGCTTCCATGAAGCAAGCAGGGACTATGTTGGCTCTGTATGTCTGCCAACAGAAGGGCAGCTTGCAATATGTTCAGCACCCATCTTGTTGTCTATAACTGCTTGCAGAGCTTACCCATTATAATATCCTCCAGATAGCCAATGACCGCATCAAACTCTGCGTCAGAAGGGGAGGAGCTGAAAATTAAGAAAGACAATACTGCATACACATTTCAACCACAGTACAAATAAAGGTTAACATTAAGAAGTGTTAACAAAAGCCTAAGCACAAATAAGCCCAGTAATTACAAGATAACTGAATAATTTCCTAGTTGCAACCTACAAAACAATCCATGGCACTGACTCAACTGCTTCAAGGGGATTCTCATCAGGCTTCTACTGTATTTTCTGCAGATCGGTTCCTATAAATGGTGTTTTACTGGCATTACTGTTAAGATAATTCCAGTCTTAGTGCAGAAGGATGCAAAGGGTGTCATTAGAACAGCAAATTAAGCATTTTCCAGCCCCCAAATCCCAACCGCTACCCCGGGCTTTCCTTCCACTCTCTTCCCTGCTTAACACTCCCTGGTGATCACAGGGCTCTGGACACTAGAGAATATTTTGCAGTACTTGTGGAACCACTTGAACTCCATGTATACACAATATTATATAACCAAAGGAACTTAAATATTTTTTCTTTTTCAAGAGACATCCCTGCATGTCTCAAATAAATGGCACAACATCCTAATGTCATTCAGCTGTGAGCAAATATTAAACACCATTATGGATGTGAAGTCATCCAGGGAAGAAACCTTTGGTACCACCATTTCAGGACCCTGGATCCCTCTGCTAAATTTATTATTGTGCAGCTTGTTCAGACACATTAGACACTCCACAGAACCCTCTTGGGCCCTGGCATTCAAGCCTCATGTTTAGTGAGGAATTAACTCTTCCTATATTCTCCAGTAGATGAAGGAGGTTTTTATCACACATAAGGGAAACAAGTTTCATAGAACGTTTCTCTTTAAGAAAAGATTAGCTTTGATCAGTGAAAGCACCATTTTAATTAAATTGAACGTCTTTCTTCTTCTCTTTAAGTTTCTCTTTAGCAAACAGAGCAAAACACTTTCACACTAAGTTTAAAAAAATTCATTGAAGTTATTTTGCTATTGAATAATAACCCAGTGAAATTAATCCAACAACAGTTTAACCGAAAGTTTAACTACAACAAGTCATAGGACTCATTCTGACCCCGAAAAATGAAAAGATGGTTTATTTTAAAAGGCGTCTGATCACCAAGTAATGTTGTAGCAACATCTGTGATCTGCTAAGCCGTGGGAGACGAGCAAAGGCAAGGCAAGCGACTGGCAAAGCGTGCTGTTCCACCGGCGGGGACAACAGCACCGAGAGAGGAGCTGGCACTGAGCATCACGCCGCTTCATGAAACAGGGTCCATTGCTTGCCAATTATGTGCAAGGACAGGAGACTTTGCTAAGGATATTTTCCACTCTTTTTTTTTCCCCTCAAAAGCAGCACTACTGTTGATTTTATAGCTTATTCCAACAAAAAATTTTAAGTATTTACAGCCTGGTTAAGGTCTGTAAGGCAAATGATGAAATGATAACTGTTTCAAAGCAAAAGCAATTCTACCTCTCTATACAACACAACTGAAGAAACACGTGCTTACCAGTCTTTGGGTTAAGCCTCTGTCTCCTGATCGTGTCTAGTCTAGGCCAGAACAAGCGCTGCTGCAGGAGCAGCCCAAGGAGCGCGTGGCCTCTCAGGTCAGAGCATCACAAATGAACCAAATCTACGAACTAGAGCGACAGAGGCACGGGTACACATCCCCTTCTGCCCCAAGCTTTAGAAGAGTATGCCAGACAAATGTGTGGGGAAGCAGCATCCTAGTATCTGCCTGTGCACAATTTGGTTGAAGCCACCTGTAAAAAGTCTCACATTCTAGAAGGAGCGCGTTCAAACACTGAGAAGCCTCTTCTTAAAACCTGTGACAACGTATGGTCTTGAAAAGGAAGGAGAAACTTAAAATTAACACAAACCCTCTGATTTTTATTATATATGTAATGTATTTTGATCACTTAGCAAGGGGTATCTGGTGCTATACTCCTTGCAGGTTTATTTAGTTTGACTTCACCTAAACTCTGAAACTCCTAGAGCTTTGCGTTCTGTGCCTTCGTTCTCCTAAGAGGCGGAATCTGCTAATCAGTCTGGTGTAAATTCATTCCTGTGGTTATATGCCTATTAAAATATTTTAACTAGGAAACAGTTCACTGAAAGCCTGACACCGAACGCAGGGTACTCACACGGCTACACCAAAGTTTTCTTCATCGGAAGTCTCCATCGTTACCACATAACCAGAGTGGAGCAGAGGCAATCTGTTGTGTTGCTGCTGTGCGTGGTTATTTCTTCTTTTCAGACAAAGTGCTAAAGAATAACGCGACTTAGAATGAATACAAATTGAATTGTTAAATTAGCATACACTTCTCAAACAGCAAATCAGGAGGAACCTTTTAATTTTTCAATGTATGAGTTTCAAAATAACGTACTTCCAAAGTTACTACTACTTTTTCTCCCTAATAACTCAAATTCTCTAGGAACTTCATCTGCCTACTCAGAGAAGAGGCTCAAAATCATTCACACTTGCAGTTAACTTCTGTAAGGGGGTTTCACTTGACTTTAATATCTTTACTCCTGAAGGTTCCGTGAATGATTATTACAACAACACAGGAAAATGAAGCCAGATAAGATGAAGATGCCAGCCTGGTCCAGCGCACCAGAAGAGCTGCCAGGCCAAGTGATGGCGATCACACCTGCCGGGGGCTCGGCCAGCCCTGGGCTGTAAGCAGTTGCTAGCCCATCACCCAGGCCAGGGCACAGGGCAGCCCAGGCCCCGGAGCCGCTCCTGTGCACGCACTGGGGACAAGCAGCTCCCGCCACCCAATACCGGCCTTCAGCACAGCCCGCCAGGGCAGGAACCAGCTCTGCAGCACCACGGCACGGGAGGAGGGATGAGCATGAGCCTCGCCTCCTCCTCCTCAGTCCTGGCTCCTGGGGAGAGCGAAGCCCCGGGCCCTGTCCCTCCCTAGGGGGTCCAGGCTCCCACCCTACCTCCCCCTCCCCAAAGGGGCCCGGACAGCCCAGCCATCTTCCCCCCGAGAAGATCGGCCATTATCGGTCCTCCCTTCCCGAGGAACACGGGCATCGGGCCCGCGCCACCTCCGCTCCGCCTCAGAGAACGGCCCCGGCCCTGCCCCACACGCACCGCGGGTCCCGGCAGCCAGCGCCGCGCCGCCATGGCACGCACCCCCCACGCCGCCGGCCCGGCCGTCTCCTGGGAAACGCTTCCTTCCGCCCCGCCCGCAGCCAATCCCAGAGCGGACGCGGCCCTGGAGGGCCCGCCCACACCCTCGAAGGCCCAATGAGAGCGCGCGGCGGGGCCGGGGGGAAGGCGGTTTCCGCTGCCCTGCTGGGCCGTGATGGCGGCTGGAAGCGGCCGCACGGGCCGGGTTCGGTGTCCGGATGTCGAAGGCTGAGCTAGGAAGAAAATGAAGAGAAGACATAAATAATGTGCTTCGTTATGATGCGCGCAGCCCCCGCGCTGTTATTAAGGACCCGGAGGCCACAGCCCCCGGCATCCGGGCACAAACCTCTGGCCGAATGTTCCACCCGAGCAGGGACACCAGCCTCAGAGCCGAGGCACCAGTGCCAACGCATCTGTATGCCCCGCTCCCGCCACAAGCCAAAGAATTAAAGAAACAACGACTAACCTTCAAGACGTTTTTATTGTTGAATGGACAACTTTGCTACAATTAATTCCCCACCCTGCGGGCCAGGGGAGCAGCGCCTGTCCTCCCCCGCGCCTTCAGGGTGTGCAGGGACCCAGGGTGCCACCAGCCATGGAGGATCCAGCTTTACAAAGACACCCCAGCGTGGATCTGAGCAGAAAGGCAGTCAAGTTGTACAGTCTTTCCATTCGTGAAATGAACTGGACAGTTCTCTGCAACACAGCTCGCTCCTCCAGCACCACTGGCTTCCTCTGCCCAGCACCAGCTGCACGGAAGACGGTCTGGGGCAAAATTTTCCAAAGCATTTGCATCTTTTCAACAAAGAATGCAGGCACTTAGTCCCACGTCCACAAAGGCACCTCCATGTCACAGGGACACCAGACACCTGGAAGCCTTTGTGGACCTGGGCCTTAAGAGCTTAATCTCACACAGCAGTTGATACAAATCCCAGGCACTTCTGAAAATTTTACCTCAGTTAATCCTGGCCAGGGAAACCAAAGCCCTAAAGTTATTAGAATCTATTAAGGCAGAGTTCAAAATGGTTCTGTCCTACCTCCTCCCTAATGTATGGTTTGTATCTTGCACCTTAGAGATAAAAACCTGCAATTGCATTTGGAAGCATTTAAAACTTCAAGTGATTCTGAAATTCCAAGCTCCTCGTGGCAGTGATGGAGTGCGTGTTTGCTGACTCAGCACAGAGCAGGAAGGGACTCAGCCACAAGTGGCACTGAGGATTTGCCAGTCTGACTTAAAACAGGCATCCAAGGTGGAAGAGAACTCATATTTCTGCAAAAAGACTAAGCAATGCTCTATTTTGATTCAGTCTATCTTTGAAAAAAAGAAAAAGAAAAAATAAAATCAATAAGAAAAAGATGGGCAGAACTTTCTTAACTCACACATTGTACTCCAGAGGTTCAATGGAGACACTCTTCCTTTTTATCACTGCATGGAATTCAGCTCCCTTGAGTTAGCAAAGGCAGGTGAAAGGAGCTCCTAGAGAGCTTAATTCTGGGCCCTGTTCAGGTCAGTAGGAAGGAAGAGTGCTCAGCACAAGGCAGCAGCCTCGGCACTGCTTTGCTAACAATTCATTGTACGATCAAGTACCTTAAAAATAAGATACATCACAGCACGAGAATTCACTACAACAGCCTCTGCTGTTGAATCACTGCCAAGAAGCTGGATGGTTTTGGTGTAGGTTCTGTGTGAATTAGTAAAGTTCTACTATATTGCCAGATAATTAAAAAGAAACAAACAAAAAACAACCTGTACAAGTCCTGGAAGAGACATATTCTCAGTTGGTGCAAAATAAGCATAACTCCACTGATTTTTGTGCTACTTCACTGACATCAGCTATGAACCCTGATTCCTTGTAGAAACCTAGTAAAACAGTCAAAAGCTGCCCGTTGAAATGCATCCTTAACATACAAACATCACAAATGTGTAATTAAAGTGGAGCAGAGATTTCCAATGTACAGTCTCTACCAAAAATATGAAGTGTGGCCCCAAACCTGCTCAGCGCAGGACTGACATGTGGCAAGCAAGGTGCATTTTTAAGAGTTACAGAGTAAGACTGAACTTGCTATCCAAATAACGTTTTCTTAAAGTAAACTGGCCCAAAATTTTCCTCCCATCTTTTAAGATAGCTCAATATTTCCAAAGTGAACATAACCTTCAAAAACAACACTTATTAAAAAAGATGTTTGATGATACCTTAAAAAATACCCAGAATATCAAATTAATTCCAGTCCAGCATTATAATTAGTTAAGAATACCTCCTGAAAACTATAACCTCACAAAAAAAATGTGGGTACAGAAGTTAAAAGCATCAGTAGCATTATGTACTTGAAAATACCGCCGATCTTTTAACATTTAAAAACAAATTGGAACATTCTTTGGAATCACCAAGTTATTAAAACATGTGAGTTTCTCTACAGTCTCCACACTGTCTTTTCAAATCAGTCTGTGCACAGATTAAGTCTTTGAGCAGTTTAATATCCACAGTCGGAAAACACAGTCTCTGACCAGCAGGAGGCTACATTAAACAGGAAAACATTGCCATTCTGTTTTTAGTACTGACTTCTGCCAAAACCAGACATTTTCGAGCACAAGACAGAACAGCCCTGTTTTGGGAGATTATTTTTACCTCCTCTTTTCTAAAATGCATTGTACGTGTACTTCCAGTGCAAATTATTTCAGCACTTGCAACAGGCGAGAAGGGGAAAGAAGAGACGCTCTTCTATGGTGGTGCCTGGAGGAACCGACAGCCATAGCACGCTGACCTACCAGCTTTCCTTACTCTTGAAACCAGGTTCCATTGCTGGCAATGTGAAATAGCTTATTAAAGATTTCATTTTTAAGATAAATAGATAACAGTTTAGCATGAAATCTGGCTGTGGCTATCATTCAGTGGGCGTGAAGACTGGTTAGAGATGCTTCCCCTTTCAGTACTGGTTGGGCTTCATTAAAAACAAGTCTGTGGTATTTCTCCACGTGTGTCATGAAATGTGAGAGATCTGTCTGACTCGGGTTTGTATTTCCTGTCGACACAAAGGGCAGGTCTCCAGTTGCAAGGCACACTCCATGCACAGGTCACTGAAGGAGAAGAAAATTCAGTTAAAGTCTGCATTTACAGTATGAAAAACAACAACAACAGCACTAAGCAGTTTAGAAACACTCAAGTCTTTGAGTGTGGAGATTAGGAATTGCAAGTTGGGTGTTGCAGATCCACAGGCTTTGAGGGGAGCTCATGCTGCTCAGCATCTTACTGCCAGAGCAGTTGGTCAGGATTACACTCGCAGGCTTTTGTTAATCTTAACACTTGCTCTAGTCTGGAGAAGAGCAGTCCCAGTGCCCTGCGTGAACCTGTCTCCACTTCTTATTGAGGCACACTGGGCATGACTCTTTTTAGCTTTGCAGCAGCCAGACACAAGACCCTTGGCAATGCTGCTTCCACAAGTGCTCAACCAACACTACGGAACTGGACTTCACTGGATTAATCTTCTGGCAGGCTACGTAGAGGCAGGAAAATGCTATTATGGTATTACTCATACTGCTGTCCCATTTTTAGCTTTTAGAGGAATTCTGTGACTTCAGATAATCTATTTATTTAACTTTTAATGAGCATTTGAGTGTACAATGCATTTTCTGCTCTCCTCATATGATGAGGATTTCACAGCACCAGTACAAAATAAGTAATTATCGACAATAATCATCAGTTTGGGAGGAGGGTATTTGACTTAGTAGCCCAGGGGTAGCAGGGGTACATAGTCACAGTACTTCCCCAACCTCAAACACACACACAGTTAGGGATTAAATCAGCTTGTGGTAGGGTGACAGGAACGATGGGAATACTATACTTAACTTCTGTCTATCGCATCCTTAAAAAAGGGGGTTATTTCCTTTACATTGCAAGTCAACCAAGATAAGCAGGGACCGCATCTGGCCCTACCTAAACTCAATGTCAAATGAACAATTTTCTGTTTGTGTTGGGGTTTTGGGATTTTTGTGTGTGTATTTTTTTTTGTATGTGTGGGTTTTTTTTCTTAAAGCTTTTACCTGTGTCCACATGGCCTGAGTTCTGTGTCTGCTACCTCATCACAGCAAAGCGTGCAGCAGTTCTCTCGGATACTCACTTGCTTCAACAAAGCCAAGCGCCTGTGTCTGAAGAAAGAGACACCCCCCCGCCCCGCAATGCACACATTAGTTTGACTTGATAAATTAATAACTATCCCAAGTATTTGATCTTCTCTGCATAAATACAATATCAAACTTCAGAATTTGCCAACATGTGACTCTAATCCAAGTGTTTAGAAACTAAACAATTCCTAAGATACTTAAGTACCTCAAATACACTTGATTGAGCAGCTCGATAATTCAAAACCAGTCTCTGCATTTTATTATAGCCAGAGGTACCCAGCTCAAACAAGCCACCACCCCCTTAATTCAAAATAATAAAAGATTATTTCAACCACATACATCAGAACCACTCTAGAGGCCCATCTTTAGACAAAGTTGCAAATCTGGGGTACGCTATATGCCAGATTACACTGTATACTGTTTCTGTTCCAGAAAATTTTATTACTAATGACCTAAACCAGAAAAACTGTTAAGTTTTAATTCCTGCCAGAAATTTGGTAAGTTAAAGAGAAATGTATCCAAACCTGTTTCTATCTGTCTTGATTTATATTTAGGTGGGAAAGCACTTCAAAATTTAATAACCTCTGTCAGTAGTATCATTCACAAATGGGGAAATTTCCATCTGGAAAGGACACCTGAAGTCTTAAAATCATTCAGCACCTCCATGCTGCCAACATCACAAATTAGGTCAATTTTAAATAAGACTGTACCTCCTCAATCAACCAAATCATTTTAGGGCAGCAGGAAGCACTTTTACTAAAAACAGTTTACTGTGCAGTACTAGTTAATTTACCTTTAATATTACAAATATTAAAAAAAAGATTTTAACTTAATAGAGTTCAGTTGTGTATCTCCAGCCCTACTCTTTAAGTTGCACAGGAACCTATGGTCTAACCCATTCCTGAAAGAGACCTATGGAGGTGTGACCCCATAAAAGAAACCTTTGCTCAGTACAACATAGAACTGCACAACTCAGAAGTGAAACATTTTGTGTGCAAACAGACAAGTTAGACAGGAGGGTTACCTGGGCAAAATGATTTTCTCTTCTGCTGTTAGAAAGGCATAATCATTAAAGGTGCTAAACTTCATTGATGGGGGGTACTTGAAAGGTTTTGCCCCAAAGTTGAACTCACATTGTTGATAGGACATGAAACTAGCTGCAGCAAAGAAGCCAGATCTGCAATACGATAAAACCCAGACATTTTAGAAAGATTAAATAGAGCTTTCCAGACATGTTACTGCTGTTAGCAGACAAAAATATACCCTGAAACAAAGAGACAAGTTCCTGCAGTAGAAGTGTTCTACAGCTAATTGGGAGAAAAGCCTCTAACATCCAGTTTCAGCTGCACGCACTTCCCTTGTTCAGTTCTGAACTTCTGAATTTAGTGTCAGGGTCTGAGTTTACTACTCAGACAGCCAATAAAGGCTCCATACTCTACAACTAGGATTAGTCACACTTACACTAAGAGCAGATACATAGATCTGACCAGCCCACAACCTGATCCTCTTTACACCGATCAGCTCCGATATCTTCTTCAGCACTAGAAAAAGGATTTTTCTTCCACACAACTGCCATTTAGTGGAGTTGTGGGGAGCAGCACCAACTGCAAGGGACACTGCCATGTCCACTGCTCCTGCTGCTTTTTGAGCAGGCAGAAATCAGGGGAACTTGCAACTCTTGTGTACTTGTTGTGTGGGAGCTCTGCAGGATGAGTCCAGGTCTGAGCTCTGAGCACAGCGCCCATCTGTTCCTCCTGGCAGGATTACCTCAGGACAGCTGTCTTTTCTTCACAGCCACCTTGTAAAAACACCACAACTACCACCTCCTTCAGTTTTATTTACTGAAAGGGCCCAAATCGACAAATACTCCAAGTTCTAAGCAAGGAACAAAATCTGAGCATATAAAATGACATATTGCACATAAACAAAGTACAGCAAGCTGAACAGACTTGGTATTTGTGGCCAGGAAGGCCAATGGTATTCTGGGGTGTATTAGAAGGGGGGTGGTTAGTAGGTCAGAGAGGTTCTCCTGCCCCTCTACTCCGCCCTGGTGAGACCACATCTGGAATATTGTGTCCAGTTCTGGGCCCCTCAGTTCCAGAAGGACAGGGAACTGCTGGAGAGGGTCCAGCGTAGGGCAACGAAGATTAAGGGAGTGGAGCATCTCCCTTATGAAGAAAGGCTGAGGGAGCTGGGGCTCTTTAGTTTGGAGAAGAGGAGACTGAGAGGTGACCTTATTAATGTTTATAAATATATAAAGGGTGAGTGCCATGAGGATGGAGCCAGGCTCTTCTCGGTGGCAAACAATGATAGGACAAGGGGTAATGGGATCAAACTGGAACACAAGAAGTTCCGCTTAAATTTGAGAAAAAACTTCTTCTCAGTGAGGGTGACAGACACTGGAACAGGCTGCCCAGGGGGGTTGTGGAGTCTCCTTCTCTGGAGACATTCAAAACCCGCCTGGACATGTTCCTGTGCGACCTCACCTGGGCGTTCCTGCTCCAGCAGGGGGATTGGACTAGATGATCTTTTGAGGTCCCTTCCAATCCCAAACATACTGTGATACTGTGATTCTCCACCACTTTAAACTGAACTACTATTTTGCTTCAACTTCATTTTGAGTGGAAAACATGAATGAAATTAGTAGTACAGCAGTATTCATTTACATTGCACTGTAATGTTTAATTAAGCTGCATAGCGGCTCTCTCAAGTATCACACACCAGCTTATCTTTTCAGAAATAAAAGGCTGAACTTCTCCATGAGAATCAGAGGAATTTGCCATGTGTTAATTGTAACAGAGTTGGCAAAATAAGCCTGACACTTTCTCTGTAACACTACCAATAAATGTCCTCCCATGAATATCCAAGATGGTGCTACAGGAACTGGCCCCAGTGAGCAGCAGTAACTTATTACACACTCTTCAGCATTTACAGGACCAAAGCTTTATTTTTTAAAATATAAAAAAGTCCTGAAGCACTACCAGAAACTTGTTCATCTTTGCTACCACCTCATTCTGCTTCAATGCTGTGCTGGTTTAACAGCAGAAAACATCAAGCTGAACCAACCTTCGGAAGGCCCAAAGTATTTTGGACCCTGAAATCCACCTGTAGCGCTATATCCTTCTCACTGTTTTCTAAGCAACTTTCTACTGGGGAACCTGCTTAATGATGGCTTCAGGTAAGCAAATATGAATTTACATCTCAAATGGGAAACACTGCATATAATTAAAACAATTACCCATACAGGTCACTGTCTTTGCAAATGAATAAATACTTACACAGCAGATGAAAATACTTGCTTCTCAGCAGGAAGCTGGTTTCCATTTAAATAGAAGATCATCTGCTTTTCGTGCAAGTCTAGTAGAAATCCTATTGTGTCTCCTTACATGCAAAACAAAGATAATTTAAAGATTTCACTTCTGTTAAATGCCAACAGCTGAAGCAGCTATTGTTTTAAGTATCATATATCTCACTATGAGCTGTCTGACTTAAAAAGAAAGGAAGAAACATTGATACAGACAGTAACTGAAGAAAAAAACACATACAGGACAAAATAGTAAAAAAAACTAAGACGTTTTAGTATGCCAGAGCTTTAATTCTACATAGTTTGAAAGTATTGCAGAATATCGGCCAAAGCCAGAAGAAAGCTGCACTCTGTCTCTCCTTGGCTATTTTATACCTGTTGAAGATATCCTCAGAACACATAGCTGCCGAAGTCTAAGTTTCTAATGTGCTTTGCTGTTTATTTTTAAGAGGTGTTTTAATTTCACCATCCTTGGGAGAAATTTTTAATAGAAGGCGGCACAGTTCACAAGTGTGGCATGTGCAGGCTCCTACCAAGATCTCAAAGCTGAGATCAAGAACAGAACTTTGCTGTCCAAGTAGTTATTGAAGAATTGAAAGTAAGACAGTGCAACTCCTCCTTAAAAATTAAAAATCTAATTCAGAGATCAAGCTTTTTTCCCCTTCTCTAAAATAACTCTTTGAATTCAGAAAGGAAGATGTCAACCCCTTTTTGTAGGACTGCAAACATCCAGAAAAAAAAAATCTCGGGATTAAATGTCCACCTATGTAAGTTAGTGCTACAATTTGTACTCTGCCTATGAAAAGAAAAAAACCCAAAATGACAAGATTCTTTTTACGCAGATCGTGGAACAAAAGCGTGGTGCCCACTCTGTACATTTAAACCACTGCAAATGCTAGTAAAGGCACAATAATTATTAAACCTTTAGTGCCACCAGAATTAGGCAGTAACTGCTCTGCTCACACCTACTAACAAACTGTTTTCTAGACACCTGCAAGAGCAAAAAGTCCTGTGCAGAAATACAGTTAGGATAAACAACAGAAGATGGACCAAATACCTTCTTTCCAACAGGGATGGGAATGTGGTTTACTTCTGGCATTATACCAAATCAGCTGCCTGCACCCATCATACGCACAGGAGTACTCATCGTCCCCAATGCCGTAACCTTCCTTTAGAGAGAGAGTAAAGAAGTTCAGTCCATGGCCGTTCCTCACGCAGAAGGGTAAAGCTTATTTTCCTTTAACTAAACCATTCATCCAAGAGCGGGAAAGGTTCTCCCACCCCCATGAAGATGATTTTTTTTTCAAACTAGTCTTAATTTTGTTTTCACAAAAAGGATTTGTTGGGGTGGGGAGGGGGGGAAGATGGGCATATTGTCTCCAAAGTGGTTTTCATTTGCTGTGAGCTCAAATCACTCCTATTAAAGTAGTTAAAAATCAGAAAGCGAGTTAAGTACCCAAATAGCTAACATTTTACATCTTAAACCAGAGGCATAACCGCTCTCTTATATTGAAGTCCTAGTACCAGACTTGTAATACGTTCCCCCACTAGATATTCGAGTGCCACCAGAACACACAGTACACAGAAAGAGAACAAACACATAGTCCCTTCAACTGAATTTGTTGCATATTGTGTTCCTTGCAGTGCCAGCCTCCCTCAGTTTGTGAAAAGGTTTTATCAAGGGATATTACCAAGGCCCAAGACAAATGCAAAACTAAAAGTTCCACAGTAGGAGAAGAATTCGTCATAGGAAAGCCCAAACATGAAACCCAAAAGCAGTATGGTAGGTAACTTCCTCAAACTCAGCATGGTTAGTCTAGAGTGCAAATACTAGATAGTGTCTGATTACACAAGCCTCAGATGTCCCAAATTAAAGCTGAGCCCAGATAATAAGAGTTTAATGTCCACTTAGGACTAGTCTTTTTGTTACACACACTGTAAATAAAAAGTATATAGCTACTCTGCTGATGCTGTGATATATCCAGAAGATAATATCCTTGTATTTCAGGCAGACATCCAATTAACTTAAATAAAAGTAACATTTAGCCACCAGCAAGAGTTGTAGCAACAGAAAATCACCCTGCTCAGAGCTGTGACATCTCTTATTTTCATGCCTTCAACAGGAAGCCCAGACAGAAAAATACATATACACCAATCTCCTTAACAGTGAGTGAGGGGAAAAAATAATCTTAAGCTTCTTAGCAGTCTACAGGCAGACACACAGCCTTTTATTTCAAACAGTTTCCATTACACTCAATGTCTACAATGCCCAGGCTCAGGACAGGTCTGCATGGGATTTTTGTCTGGTTGTGGTGTGTGCTTTTTTTTTTTTTTTAAATTTCAATCACATTTGTGATTCCATGCTAGAAAAGCGTGACTGGACTTTGGATGTGATGTCAAGATACATGCATATTATACATCAGCAGAGGACAATGCTATTTACATGAATAATTAGAAAAGAATGGAGCCGAGACCACTGAGCTCACAGGAAGGCTTAAGTTAAAGGGTGAGAAAAGCTACTCTCCAATCCCTGTTGGGTTTTTTGCCACTGGTGTTTTGTAGAGGGTTAAATATTTTTGTAATCGTTGTTTTTAATTAAAAATAAGCTGTCACATACCCAAATCATACCATATTACTGCCACTAGCATATACAATGATATCATGCTATCCCCAAATCCATTTAAATAACTATTTTCCTAGGAAAGTTAATTTAACAGGAAAGTGTGTTAAAGAGGGTAATCAAATGGCTGCTTTGTGACCAGTGTAAAAGTGAGTGCAAGATAATCTGCTAGTTCTTAGTGAGCAATGTTTACTTCACGAAAACAGACAGTAACCACCGCTGTTATCTAAAGAATTTCTAAGAAGAGACTAAGCCACAAGAAATGAGCCATTTCCCTGTAGCTTCCAGACAACAGCAAGCAGATTACAAGCTGTCACTGCTGGTAGCTGTGTGTGACTTGCCTGCACGGTGTCAGTCTGTAGCAGTGACAATACAGCCTTTTCTTGTACCACTAATTTCAGCAAAAAAAGCTTCATGAAAGTACAGTAAAATTGAAGGAAACATGCAAGTGGTCTAATACTAACAGAGAATAACCAGAGCTATTTTCAAAGGTGCTGCAAATAGAATACTGAAGTGACATCATCAGCTAGATGCCACTGCATATACTCACGTGATTGAGAAATTTGCTGTCTTTGGTAGCCCATCCTATCTGCATCACTCCCGAAGTAACAACTGTAACTTCATAGTACCAAACTCCAGAATCAACACAGAACGTACATCTAACGCTTTCAAAGGATGAGGCATCACATCGAGCCTACCAAAACCAAACAAAAAAATCACTTTTCTACAAAATTAGTAGTCTGATAATCCACTTTCTTCCTTGAATCAAATTTCTTGCATGTAAGAATACATCAAGATAATTTTAGAGGCATTTCAGACAGAAAGTGACCTCTCTTTATGGCAATAATTGTCACACAAACTAATGAGTAGGCAACACTGAAAATTGTTCAGTGGTAAGCCACAAAGGAAAAAAAAGTAGAGAGTTTACAGAGTCAATTTAAAGACTAAGACAACCTGGACAGGAAGACCTCAGTCATCATTTGTGAGCTGACTCATGGTACAAAGGATGGAGAGGTGCTCTATGTTACATGAATTAGAAAAAGTAATGGAGGAAGACTGAAAAACACAGGGCTGAGACAAAAATCCTACTGCTTTGGGCTTTCCAAGACTACACAGGACATACAATAGGGATTATACTTTGTGAGTAATTTTAGTCAAAATGAGTGAAAAGCCAGCTGACTCTTAAGAATCCTCCTCACTTTTCTGAAGTTTTGGGGCACAGATGGGGTGTTACTTTACTGTGAATATTTCTACAGTTGAGATCAGTGTAGCAATGTTATAACCCTCTGAGAAAGTAAGTTTTCTATAGAAAGCTGTCAGAAAGCATTTGATTTATTCTAGGAAAACAGAGGAGCAAGCAGCAAACAAAGATACTTACAACCTGCCTTTTTCTTCAGACTCCTTTTTAGGTTGAAATAATGAAGTGACATCCTACCTCTAATCCATGTGGCGAGATCTTCAGGTATTCACTGACATCATTACTGTTCAGCATAGCCCTGATGTTGGTCAAGTCAACCTTTTCATATGTAAACTGCCTCCCTTCTTTTAAAACTGCAAAATAAAACTAGTCTTACTCACTGCTGCAGCAAAACTTTATTTTAAACATTTAATACAGTGGCAATCTCTTCAGGATCCAGTTAATTTTTGGCATAACTGAATGAAATATTGACATCTTGCCTGCATAAAACTAGCAGAACCTCCAGTACACTGTGTATTAAATATGCTCTAAACATCAGAACACAAGCTATATCTCTGACTGGAGCTCCTACAGTTTAATTGCTGCTTTCAGGAAACCCACAGGCAAATATAAGACATCCAAGTTCATACCAAGATGCCAATGTTTCATGATTTACCACTGTATTAGCATATTCAATTGGGCAGAGTTTTTCTGATTCACCACAGTGGAAAAGATTTCAGGGGTGTGGAAGAAGGGGAAATCAAGAATTTAAAGTTTTTTTTTACCCTCTCATTGTCAGGTAGGCAATGAACTTGAAATGAGCCAAAGCAGCTCCTTCCCCCTTCATCCCCTTTTCACATGGAAGGATCAGAAGCATTTATGTTGCCAGGTGACACATACACATTAATTTACCAGAGATCTTAGCACAGGACCCTTCATGTATCCCAAACTTGCCATAACACTATACAGATGTTTACTGAACACAACTGACACTGGCCACCCATAAGCTGGCTACAGCCCCATAACACCCAACGAGACTTTTTACCCACATTTATGCAAGAGGTATTAGAAACTACAAGGTCCTTAGAGCTGCTGCACCCTTGAAATCACAACTAAAGGAAATGTGATGATTTTTAGTCATCCAAAAAGATAGATCTAGTAAAATGCTTTGTAAAGCACCTTTCATGTTTGATCACAAGATCATCTTTATTTTAAGAAGTCTTTAATAATTCTTTCAGACTGCACGGCTGGGTTACGATCACAATAGTGACTGTCGCCAGGATATATCAGTAATCCAGCTGTTCTACAGAGGGACTGCACTACTTTGCTACTCAGCATGGCTGCTGAAGCGTGGGTTACAGCAAATATGGTGCAAAGAAGAATTTTCATTGCAGCTCCAACTTGCAGAATACAAACTGCTTCCTTTCACAAACATTTTCCTTGCCAAAATTTCTTTCCATGCAATTACACTGGATTTGCATTGGAAGGACAATGATTACAAATGCAGTCGGGTGTATTTACAATCAGTGCTTATACAAAACAAACACAAATTAGCCCCCCATCTCTTTGGAGAAGTGATTAATATTAAATGGATCCATCCCTTCATTGTACCTACACAGATTGTCTAAACTCCACTGGGCGCAGAATCCAACCTGGCGCTTTAAATAGTCTGGATTATCTGTCCATTTCTCTAGCAAGATCAGCTGGTCACTAATGCACGTTTCAGAAACTGTCATTTTATTTTCACCTGCAATTTAAGAGGAAAAAAAAAATTGCTATAAATTAGGGATAAGTTCAGTTAAAAATAGTAACATTCTACAAAAGCAGTAGAACCCCAACTCTACCTCTAAACCTCAGTATTACAAACAGCATGAAATTCTTTCCCCAAGCAGACATGGAGTTAACTTCACAGTCAGATATATAGCTTCTCAGCACGGAGCTGCATCAAGAGGCGATTAGATCACGGCTGTTCTCCACCTCTCCAATACAGAGTTATTTCTCTTCAAGTAACAAAGGTCTCATGTCATAAGTCTTTATGTAGCAATTTCTAAGCTGAGAAGGAGGGAGTTTCAGCAAATCTCCTAAAGGTTTGTGGGTGGGGTATCGTTAAAGGAATAAATATTTTTTTCCTGCCTGCATACACCCGATCATAGCTGTTCTCCATCTCTAATACACATTTATTTCAGTGCCAAAGGCCTCATCTTTAAGTCTTTTTGTAGCAATTTCTGACTGAGGACAACTACCTGCACTGAGTTTCAGCAAATATCTCAAGGGTTTTGAGGGGTGGAGGGGTGTTGCTAAAGCAATAAATATTTCTTCTTGCCTGTAAATGGAAAAACATTTCTCTTCTACATTTGTCTTCTCAGCAATCCAGTCTCTTTCACACTCCTGAGTGCGATCAGATGAATCAAGTGACAATTGTGCAACACAGTATGTTAACACAGTATGCAACATAGTATGTTAAGAGCACCATATAAGTATATATATAAAAGCCAATACTTACTTGTTTGTGCAAACTTCTCCAATGCTATTAGTGCAAAAAGCATCACCGTCGGATGGGACTGGAAGTTCTAAACATGGGCAGTACGAAAAGTTATTTAATAAATACCCAGCACAGATGGACAGGAAAAGCTGTTAGTCTGTCACAGGATGCTTTAGGTTGACAAGGACCTCCAAAGGTCACCTTGTTCACCCTCCTGTTGAGAGCTGGTTTGAGTAGATCAGGCTGCTCAGTGCCTTGTGCTACTGACTTATAGTTATCTCAAAGGATGGAGATTCCACAGACTCTCTGGAATCTCGACTTTCTGTAATGTACATTACCAGTATTTACCAAACATGACCCTAACTTTTCAGAATAATAATAATAAAACCCCCCTGCATTAAAACTGCTATGTATAGGTACATATAAAGAGTTCAAAGACACTTACCAAGCTGTGAAGTAAATATTCCAATATGCCTGGGCTGAGTAAGCCTATGCTTGCAGGACCTACAAGAACATTAAAAATTAAATCCATCCATGGGAACTACCATATACTCATCATTGCACAGAACTTTAAGATAAGGAAACAAATTAAGGAACATTCAAGCACTTTGCAGCAAAGCAGAACTATAATATAGATCAATTATCATTGTTCCCAGTCAATTATTTGCTACACATTTAATAAGTACACAGTTACTGCCAAATTACAAACATATTCAGTTTATCTACTGTAAATGGGTTTTTCAAGTTAAGACGCCATCAGCCTCCGCTTAGTACTCTCAAGCTCATTACTTTTGAAAGGAGACTGGCTCCCCTTTACTTCCAGAGTTGAAGTACAAAGGCCAGCTCCATTTCACAGCAGCCCAAAAAAAGCAAAATGGAGCATCAAATATGGGCTATTTGATAGTTAATTATACAATATGCAGCAGCACCATGGCAAGCAGCCAATTAAGAAAAAAATGCCCTGAAATACTATCTCCTTAATCAAGAGCAAGATACTGGAAGAGCAGATATTTAGATACAAGAAGGAAATTCTTCCCCATGAGGGTGGTGAGGCCCTGGCACAGGCTGCCCAGAGAAGCTGTGGATGCCCCATCCCTGGTAGTGTCCAAGGTCAGGCTGGATGGGGCTCTGAGCAACCTGGTCCAGTGGAAGATGTCCCTGCCCAAGGCAGAGGGGTTGGAACTAGACTATCTTTAAAAGGTCCTTTCCAACCCCAAACCATTCTGTGATATAGGGAATCAAACTCTGGCATCTACAAACTCTAACAAATTGCAAAGTGTTTCAACACACCACTGATTTGCCACCTGAGCTGATACAATGAGAACTGTTCCAAGACAAGAGTAGATACAGGATCTCATTCCGATTTAGTATAACAGAGTATTATAGTACAAAAACATACCCAGTCCTTGCTCTTTACTTTTAACTACTTTTTAATAACCATTAGGTGATACCAGACAATCGCCTTTTCTTCCTTTTCCTGTCCGCTTTCAGAAAAGGAAAAATAAAACTAGATACAAAACCAACCATCAGCGGGGAGGAAACAATCAGTTTCCAACAGGCTACTAGAAATGACAGGGAATATAAAATTCTATGAGAAAAGTCACCCTAAAATAGAATCCCAGCAATTTTAAGTAATACAGAAGAGAGAATCTTTTCAGCTAACTACAATAGAACAATACATGTTTAGCAGAAAGAGCATCTTTCTTTTTTGTTTCTATACAGCCCCCAAGACTACTAATTTGATACTCCTGCCTACTGGCTAAAGAACTATGTGTTCTCAGTAATTCACACACAGTAGGTCTACAGAAAAGACCAATTACAATTGCTAAGGCAATATACCACAAACACACACTGATCCACAATCACTAACCGTACACCAGAAAGATTTGGTCTTTTTAAGTATCTGGGATTGTGAATGGCTCATTCAGAACGAGGCTAGTGACTGTTCAACATTTTAATCAAGCAGTAGATTCACTCACACCTGTCACACAAGGTCTGCCCTCCATGCAGAACATTTTTAAGTTATAAGAAAACATTTCTGCATCGTGGACGCTAAAGCAGAGGGTGCTTCAGCAAGCCAAATGCAAGTTTTCAGGAGAACCCCATGGCTTTACCTGCTAACTTCTCTGCTAAGCAGCCCAGGACTGCAGTTGTGTTCCGATGTTTGGCAGGGTGACAAGCATCCCGGCAAGCAGCAGCTCCACTCAAGTTTAATATTTCAGTTAACTTTTGTAATGCATCCTGAAAAAGAATAATCAGAAGTCACATCAACATTACTGACAGATACGATTTTCCCCCTAACTCAATATAGTATGACAAATTACTTTTACACTACGTTACTAAAATCAGCATCATGTTACAGACAGCACAGGATGGGTATCTTCTAAGATAAGAAGTTAATAAAAAACATATGGGAAGAGAAACATACTCAAGAGTTGTAATTTTAAAATCACCACCAGATTGTTGGTCATTGTTGTGATCAACAACTCAGGACACTTCTGGACATACAGAGTGAGCTACTTATACCAATAGGAACTAGAACAGTAGACAAACACCACCAATCAGCACATATGGCACATGTAATTTGTTTTCAATGTCCTAAATTCACCCTTCCCAAACAAAAAAGTCTGTTTCAGACTTTACAATTCAGGACTAAAGAAACATGCCCCAAGAGGAGATCCCATAACCCCATCATAAATTTAGGATGCTGTCAGCTTTACAAGACATCATAAATGGTTTTCTTGAGAGCATAAATGGCTTTCTGTAGTCACACTAATTCAGGAATTAACCAATGAAGGTAATAAATCTAAAATGCCACGCTTTGACTTGCTTCACTCAGGCAGTATGGCATGGATAAAGTTCAAGATAGATCTAGAGCATACCCTCTATTTTCAGAGTAGTTAGGGGTTCATGTAGAGCCAGAATGAGTCATCCCACAGGGAGAACCTCAACCCACACAGGTTCAAATCCCCCTTAACTTCCCAGACTTCATGAAAGTTTCATCTGAGGAAGTTTCAACTGATTCAGATTGAAACTGCATAATCTCAGGCTAGGATCTAATTAAAACAGAAGTCCTCATATTGAAGTCATCAGCAGGGCATTTAGAGAAAAAAAAAACAGGACTGCTCAAGTTGGATATACGTAATTTTGAATTATATCTGAGCCACACTCAAGTCAGTTTACTGCACTGGAGTCTGAGGCTGGTACAGAGGTAACACTGAAAAGTAGTAGTTGTTCCCAAAAGAAAAGCCACAAAACCAGAACTGATGAACAGGACTAATGCTAAGGGAAAGAAGAGAGAAAGAAGAAAAGAGGACTGAGCCACAGACTTGGGATGGAAAAGCCTTACTAAAATTAGACTCTTGACATACTCTGAAACTGCTTTTAGCCATTATTAGAACTGACACAGAGATCAACTATTTTGAGTTAAATAAAGATTTTATAGAATAAACAGTTTACTGCACTGCCAGTTTAACTTTCTGGACTTTATAGCCTACAATAACAGAAAATGAAGTACAGCCTGCTACTGTTCTCCAGCTGTCTCAGAAGTGAGGTATTGGTCTTAGGGTTTACAGTCAAAAACTTAAAGTTATCCTGAATAGAAAGAAAACAGTGCCATGCACTTTACTAGGCTGCATGTGACCAGCAGATCCCACAACTGGGGCACCTTGTTCAGGAAATAAAACCTCTGTGCACCCCAGAAACAGGCATCTTACTCCTTTTGTCTTGTTAAGGTCAACTATTTCACAGCTAACTCCTTAAAATTAAAGTACCTAAATAGGAGTCATGTGGCTTTCAAAAAACAAATCATTTGATTGCCAAGTACATTGTATAGCTGAACAAAAAAACCTACAAAATCACTCTTCATATGATCCATTCACAGTGGTCTCCATTGCCTGATTCATTTTTCATAGCAGGCAAAGCTACTAGTCATAGCTTTGTTTTCAAAGTCATTCTGCAGTCTCTGTGACAGTCTATACAACTTTTAACTTGCTCTAAAGCCTCAGATGACTTCAATCAATAGCCTAGAGGAAAAAACCCACTTTGGGTAGTTAGAGAGCTGGACTGGCTCTCCAGCTGCTCATGTAATTGCCTGAGACAAAAAGCTGCCAGCTTTTTATAACCCTAGCAATGCAAATTGAAAACCAAAATTGGCAGCATAAGTAGATTAATAAATGAAAGCTGGAATGATGTCATCATCAGTTTCTGATGAAATGAGATAAAACCAAGCATTTGAAGACAGAGAAGTCGTCTGTACAATCACCACATTTAAAGGGATTCAGCCACGGTTGGCAGCTTGGAACACTTGATCTCACTAGAACACCTGTACCAACACACTATGAACACTTTGGGTCATCTATCCATCAAAAAACAAACAGATCAGTGGTCAGTAAAAAACAGTATTAGAATTTGACAAAATTGTATCTAGATTAAAAAAAGGTCACCTGTTTAACTTAATGCAGCCACTTGTGTTGCATTCCTTAGGTGCAGGGCAGGAACAAATTCAGTAGTGACTTGCAAATGCTAAGCTCTCAGAACTTGAGAAGATGGCAGAACTTGTCCTGCTTTTGCAGCACCTGCCACCCTCACTGCACGGCCTGTACCACGTGGCAGCAGAGGACAGCAATAAAAACTGCTAAATACCAAAAGGCCTCTTGTTCTTCCCCACAGACCAGGTTTTTTTCCTTTTCTTCCCCCCCCACCCCACCCCACCCCGTGCTTCTAGAATTAAGCAGCAAGTAGATACCAAGTCACCACAAATTACTCAAAGTTAAAGTTACACCCATTTTCTGAACAGCTAACAGAGTCTTGTGTCACTGGGGAAACCCACCCAGGAGCTACCATGGGTGTGGCAACCACAAATAACTGAAATTCAGCCACAGATAAATTCATATGCTTTAGACTCACTTTTGTTGGCAGCGGACATTCATCAAGCAGTAGAGTTATAACAGCTGGTCCCAGGGGATCTTCTAATGGAATAACTCTAATTAAAGACTGGACAACTTCCAACCAGCCTTCATCTGTCAACCACAAAACAGAAGTGACACTCAGAATTAACACAGCAATTCTGAAGTGTTCAAAATACATCCATAAATGTAAATTGAAAAATCCTCAAAATTGCCTAGTGAGTTTATAGACACTACAAAAAGAAAAAAGTTTACTTTTTACACCAATGCCTTAGTTTGCAGTAGTTTACAAGTTTAAATTCAAGGAGAAAAAAAGTTTACAGCAGCTTGGGTAATAGCAAACACCTCTATAGTTTGAAAACAGTCTTGCCCAGGTCAGAGCATCCTTTAGTTCCCACTAAGTGTTAGGAAGAAATACTCACGACCAGTATGGACAAGCACTTTGTTCCAGTGTGATACTTAAGTGTTGACATTGGACACCAAACTCTTAAGTGTTAAATGCTGCATCCATAATGACAGCAAAGAAATATTTCTTCTAGCCAGAATCAGAGCACTCTTGTTGAGCAACCTGAAGTAACACAGACCTCAGAGGATCTGCATTAGCTTGACCCATGCCTGGTGGTCTACAGAAAATTTGCCTTCATAATGAACATCTCACTGTTTGAAGATTAGACAAGGGCTCTGACTTGCAAGTAAACAACAATCAACATAACACGTTAAACCACTAACAACAAAAATGGATTTGGATTTACAAGAAACTAATTCCCTTAGAAGTGATAAGAGTCTGTATCTGCATATGAGTAAGTGAGGTTGAACTGACTTAGTGGTCCCTTCAACAATGACAAGTAAATATAAGTAACATATCAGGGTTTGAGTTTTGTTAGCACATTCCCCTGAAAACACATTTTACTGAACTGCTGCAGTATCTAATCAGGTTGATTAATTTATTTTGATACAAAAATACGTTTCCTGAGACCAGTACCAACTCTACTAAGACAAAGATTCACCTAAGCCAGAAATTTGGTGGAGGTCTTGAGCTGGGAGATAAAGATAAAACAGCCCTTGAACAAACATGGCTCATCTTGCAGGAGTACTTAGGGACAAAGTTGGAACAACTGCATCACTAAAGCAGAGGTCTAAGGAGACAGCAAAACCTGAGACAAAAAGTATGTGTGACTGACCAACACTAGAGCACATGGGTTTAAACCACATCTACATGTATATATGGGTAGTTTCTGCCTTACTGCAAACAAATTCTTTGTGGCTTACGGTTTAATGCCATTACAACGCATTTGTGGTCGTCAGTTGGCTGCTTTTGGAGACTTCATGTAGGAAGTGTAATGGAGAGCAAAGAAACACAGGCAAATGCAATGAGCTCGGTGAAGCTTCTGAAAGGCAGAACTGTGTTTTGGATCCTAAATCTCTAGTGCTACAGCAAGTCATAATGCATACAGCTAACATTTTTCTTTTCAAACAAAAGAGGGGTTTTCTCGCTATGGAGTCACAACTGAAATGCCCACCACAGTGCCTTGATACCTGTTTCTGCCATTTCATGTAACGTGATCATTGAATAAGGAGGCTCCTGGTCACTGAAAGAGATATTACATAGGTCAAAATTTATGCACAATCATCAACATAATACATCAAATAAAATGATAATACACAGACAGAAAATGAACCCAGTAAGTATTTAACAGAAGGAAGTTCCGCTGGCTGCAGACTGCTAATGCGTTTTCAGATACGAAACACAGATGGGATTTGAGCCTTTTTGTGGCGCAAAGTCAACATGTGCATATTTACAATAGCTGATAAATGAAGTGGTGATCCACATCTGCATGTCTAAACGCTGAACATAATGCTCAGCCATAGTGCTATTCATTAGCATCGATCCTTGGTGTATGTAACCAGAGACCACATGGCAGAGGTCATGAAGCAAACCAACAGCAGTCCAGAAGGGACAACAGCTTAAACATTTTTTCCCCAGAAATTTTCTGCCAAATATATAAATATTAAAATCTTAAAAACCCCACAAAACTGAAAGGCAAGCCATCTTACAGCATCGTAGACTTCAAATTTAACAAAACTCCCTACTTTGGAGGAATTAATTATAAAAGAAGAGGAAAAAACCCCTCAGTTTTGACTAAAAATACATCATGTAAATACATGATTGTCCTATCAAAAATTATCACTTAAATATTTCCACAAGAAAATACTAATGCAAAGTTTAAACTCATTTTTATGTCGTCACAACATTTCAACTTTTGTTTTTTCATCCAAGCATTTCTCTGCCTTTCTTCTGGAAGGGAGTCTCACCAGGAGAAAGGAGTGCAATGCTGCCAGCAGAATTACCTCAAGAGAAAGGATAGAAAGACCCAATGAAGATTAAAAAGAAATAGCATAAGTACAAGTAAAAGCCGTGATAAAGGATGAAATACTTTATCAGCAAGACTTCTGATTCTGTCATGGGTAGCAGATGTCAGCAGTATGGGCGCCAAGCAAAGCAGAGTCCTGCCCCACTGATTTGCCATTTTAACCACTTAATTTCCAAGCATCCCCATCATCTTAATTTGGAAATAAACCAGACATTTTGTTTCTTAGTTTATAAAGCAGTATTTCACATAAACTCCAAAAATTAGTACTTATTCTTCTGAGGCTAGGAAATGAAACATAACTCCTTTCTAGAAGGAAAGGAGTTATCTCTGAGAGGAAAAAAGACAGTTGTCAGATACGGTTTAGGTTTGAACTTTGAGATTTGATGAAACAAAAAACCCAACAAGAAAACACAAACAGCAGTGAAACAGTGAAAGCAACTGTTCATTGCTGATCACAGTATAACAACTTAATTTACAATTCATCTCAGCATGTCCCCAGGTATTAACTTGCAGTACAGAACTTGGAAAAAAATTGCCAGAAAAAGCATTTTGCCTTCCATTCTTTATACTGTTACCCTTTCCTCTTTAAGGCTGTACTGTCACACTGAAGCTTGTATTTCCAACCTGCTGTTACTTACATGGTTTCATTTTATTCTTGTGTATTTTTTGACACAAAAAGATTTGTCAGCTTCCCTACCATTTCCTTCAGTAGTGATGTTTTCAAAACTGAAAAAATAAAATCTGGCTCTAGGAAGAGCAGGTAATAAAGGAACATATTTATTACTACAGTCTCTCACACTGAAAAAACAAGATTTCCATACATGATTTTTTCTTCCTCCAAGTGAGCATTCCTATTAATCTAAAAAGGGCTATCATTAGCTTCAAGTCTAGCAGAAAGGTTCCTTATACTTTTTTTCAGGCACATTTAGATAGTCTGCCTTGTGAGCGGGCCCCCAGTATTCACAGCCATAGGTCTTTGTCTCATTTGCAACAACTATATGTAACTGTGTTATAAAACCAGCTGTGTCTTACCTGTTGCCTTAATACAAAACAAGGGAAACCAGAACACTAGTCCAGCCCACTTTTGGGATCCCCAGGCCAAGAAAGACATTGCTGGAGATTGTCTAGCAAAGGGCTACAGAGATGGCTGAGTGGTAGAGAACACGTCGTAAAAACAGAAGATAAAATAAATACGTTTGTTCATTCTTAACTGGGGGTAGTGGAGAGGAGGAAAAATCTTATTGCTGTCTGCAACCATGCAATAGGAACAAGCAGCGAGGACAGATCCAGACTTCTCAGAAGTGCACAGTGACAGGGGTGTGCTGGACCATGGGAAATTCCATCTCCTTAAGATATGTGGTCAACAGGGACCCAAAGAGCATGAGAATCTCTGTATTCTGAAGATGTTCAACACTTGACTGGGTAAGGCCCTGAGCCACCTGTTCAGCTAGACCTGGGTTTTAAGCAGGAGGTTGGAGTGGATGAACTTCAAAAGGTCCCTTCCAAACAATGTGATTATGTGAGACTAAGGGACTATTTCACTGGAGTCTGTTTAAAAAAAACCAAACAAACACAAACCCAAAAACCAGTAGTTTCAGGAATTTGTCAGAAACAGGACTCCAGGATCAGTGAAATAATTATGCTTATTGTCCTTCTGTAGCACAGGAAAGCACTTACAAGATTACAAAACTCATTGCAAGACCCACAGGAACAGGATCAACTGTGCACCAGAGTGTTGTGAAACAGCTTAAGGAGCTGAACTTAGGGGAAAGGGGAAGGCATGTGAAATCAGGGAGAGACTTTCCAAAGAATTTGCCATGATTTTAACTTAATGATTTGAAGACAGGCCTCGGTAAAATCTGTTCAAAAAAAGCCTTCTTGGATTTAAATGTTCAGAAATTACACAAATGTCCTGGTATTTCCATTTAAAGCATTTTACGACAGCAAGACAAACTCCTACTCTGCAGGCACATTCCAGAGTAACAATGCAGGTATATGAGTCAAGGCTCACTGGTCCTGAGCCTCATCCACCTTAAACTCAACCCCCAGCTGCAAAGCTACAGTAGTTTTTTTCCTTTTGTTTTGACCTTTCCAATTCCTAGCCCCCATCCAACCCAAAAGGTGATAAGCTAACTCAACCCGTCATTTTTAAGGTCCTTTTAAAGCTTTGTAGAAAGCAACACAAAGCCAAAAAAATAAGGATGAATCCATAAATATCCCCACACCCCCTTAATGGATGCTTTGAGCATGCAAGGAATGCAATACTGGGATCATGAGTTGAACAGTCACAACATGCAGTCTTTAAAAAGTAGTCAGACTTATAACTGGAAAGAAAACCTCAGTCTGTTTATACAAGCCAACAAAGATCAAAGCTCTCAGTTTTGCTTAACCATTTCCAAAGTAGTAAATACAGCCTGAAAACAGAAAACTTGCATAACCACCAGTTTTTAGGACAGAAGTTCCCAAATTCTGGAATATTCATTGCTTCCTAAACCATGTATCTATGCCAGACAAGAAATACTGAGCACACTCCTTGTCCCACCTGGGTGCAGGCTCATACAGGAACTGTGAGAAAGCTCCTCAGCTCCTGGAAGAGTCTGTACCTGGGCACTCAGGAGCTACTTCTATTACCTAGGAAAGGTGCTCCTCTCCTAAGCCTCCAGATGGAAACACGCAGCTGCTTCAGGGAGGGTCAGGTGTAGATCGGTGAGAGGATGGATTCACAGTTTGAGAGGAGACAAGAACATTTTCATTCATGTTGAATTATTCCTTGAGGAGGTACTTACTTATCTACTAACGTCCGAATTACAGCCAGTGTGTCAAGTACTAGCCCATCCACATTCTGTTTTTTCCTTCTCGGTTCATGAGGCCCTCGACCCCTCCTGGGTGGACGGACAGGGTCCCTTGGGTGGCTTCTTGCTTCAGGTACATGTACTCTACTGTTCTCCGTTTGCCGACTCCGAGATTCCACGTTGTCTTCTGCTCCGCTGTCATCACGGCAAACGCATGAGTTTCCCATACTGCTAGTCCCCAAGGCTCCCAGTAAGTGGGGAATGTGGTGCTCTAGAGTCAACAGTAAACCTTGAAAAAGGCTTCTGCTAGCATAGAACACAACCAAAGCAACTACAATCATCTAGAAAGTTTTAAAAGTAATGTTTGTGTAATCCTGAATTGTGGTTTTTTTGCATTATAAATGTTGCTACCAGCTGGAATGAATGGGAAGTTGGAGACTTAGTTTCTGTTACAATCAGTTATAATACACATTGGTCATCCAGAGGAAGGTCTGAAAAAGCAAACCCAAAACAAGAGTCAGTGTTACTACTTCTAATAAATAACAGAATCATTCCTATTTTAGTAAACAGAATCAGTCTTGGTGGACAAAGCACCTAGGAAACTTAAGGTTTGTACCCAAAATCTATTGCAGGGAGGGGGAAAGGAAGGAAGAGGAGGAGCAGGAAGTTCACTGGGTAAGTAGCTCCCACCCACACACCATTCCTTTCTTCACTACCTGTTATTTCCCAGTTCTTTCATAGTGTTTGGATGCAGAAGAGCAACTTTGTTTTTAAATCTAGCACACTGCTAACCTTCACATACCAAAAAAACCCCAGTTTCATTTGTTCTTTACCCTCTACAGAAACATACTTAGGTCATCAAAATAAAGGCTGTACATTTAAGCTTCTCATTTCACATTCAGGAATAATCAATTTCCAGGCAGACTCTAAGATATTCAAAACTGTAAAAGACTAATCTTACAGTTATGGCCTATCTCACCAACCAATAGATTTAACAGTGAACTGTTTAGTCCATGTGCTCATAAGCACATGTTCATGGAGTGTGCCTGCATCAACTGGACTCTCACCCAAAGAAGCATCAGATACTGACTCTGAAATAGCCAGGAGTTACAGACACCATATCAACACCTGCAAATCTAACTGGTATTTTGAAAGAGGTGTTTTCTGTGCAGGTGCTTGTTAGGATCTGGCATCAACGCACTTCTTCTGTTTTTGGGAACCAAGACTGTTTCAGTCATTCTTTTGTTCTTAATTCAAATGGTTTGGATCAAATACAGGCCCATTAGTAACTGGGACAGTAGGGCAATCCCTCAGAATCACTGAACTGAGAATGCTAGCAAGAACAAAAGGATTCAAAACCCTGCCCCTTTCCAAGTTATTTTTCAAGTCATAGGGTATGTTTCTGTAGAACATTATACAAAGTCTCAGCTAAAATAAAGCCCTACAAAAGACACCATTTCACTAATGCATTTCATGAATGCCAGAATAAATAAGTAATTAAGACCAAATTTTAAAAATAAAGTTTAACACCTAAGCTAGAAACTATGGTGAATATCCTGTAATAGGTTATGACTATTCTACAGTTATTTAATAATTTATTTAAACAGCACACAAGGAGCACCATAAAATTAAGTCAAAAGACGGTTGCCACCTTTTGAAGATGAAAGTCCCCTACCATCGGAGCCAATTGGCAACTGTGCAATTGGTTGCTGCTATTTGGGACACGATCATAACATTATTTGGGAAGCGAGACACTGGTCATATGAGCGAGCCTCTGGATGTACAGCTGTCACTGGAAAAGCACTGAACAAGCTCTCACAGACACTTCTGTAGGTTTGAAGTGCATTATCTTCTTTTAGCATGTTGAAAAGTTCAGTATTAAGAAATAACCTGAATGTTAACTAGGGAAAAACAAAACAAACCCTCAAGGGATATTAATTGCAAAAAAAATACAATATCTTGAGTTCTAGTTCAAGAAATTCCTAAACCACAGATTATTAAAAAGGTTTCAGCATCACAACACGCTCATCTTATTCTCTAAGTACATTGACCACAACAAGAGGTGGAACACCAGGCTCAGGAGTCCTTCCATCAGAGCCAATACAGCTGTTACCTTCTCAGTCAGCAAGTAGATGTGAGGGTGCCAACACGGCTTGCAAAAATCTTAAACAGAATTGTGCAAGATCACAACTGGTTCAAATGACTTTAAAAGCTTGGGGGCAGGGGACTGGTTGGTTGGTTTTTTTGTTTGTTTTGTTTTTTTAAAGAGCCAGATATGTTAAATGCAAAACATGTCTTCTGAAGGAAAAAATACGCATGTGTTTATGAATCCAGATCACTTCAGGGTATTTTAGTAACCTATGTTACAAAAACCGCATTCTTAGTATGCTACAGATTTATAATCTGAGTTTAGTTAAACTGTTCTGTACCTTAAGAAATGTTAACACAGTGAATCTATCCTGCCATCAAAACCAGCACAGAAAAGCTGTGTTTTAGGGATTAGCGATGAGCAAGAACCTACCTAAGGAAACAAAAAAATAAACCTAAGATTAAAACTGATTATTGAAAGCAAGGTTTTCTGGTTGACAACTTAAAGCATGATTCAAAACAAGCAATTATGAACAACTCACCCTTAAGTATGTTTGGTTCAGGAATGGTTGGGTTTGCTCATGAAGTGCTGTAACAGAAGTGGACTGTACTTCTCCAGGGCACAGGAACGGTTGTATCCAGAAAAGCCGCACTTGTAAGCCTTTATCCTGGGCAGTGAGTCATTATGGGTGACTGCTTTCACTTCTAGGAACTATGCTGAAGAGTTCCTGAAGACAGATGGAAAAGACAGAACAATTCACTTGGAAACTGCCCTTCAGATAGATGTATTCCACCTCCTCCCTACACTCGCCATGACATCAAGTCACGCTGTTATTTTCAGCTGCATTCAGCCTTTATGGGGGAAGTTCTCTCAAGGTTTCAAAAAAATGTTTGCCACCTACTAGCTTTAGGACTGGAGAGAGCTACAGAAAACTCGATCTGTTTTTACAGCCCTGGTATTCCAGCCACCATAGCAAGTGCAGAGCAGTGACCAGCTCCTCCCCTCAAATTACTGCTTACAGGAGGGAGAAGGGAAGCAAGAGTATCTGCTCCAGATCACCCTCAAGTAGAGTACAGACAGCAGAAAATAGAAGCAAGTACACTATAGAAGTTGATTAGATAAAGGGAAAAGAGAAATGACAGGATAAACCCCCCTTATTTAGTAAAGAGCCGAGTTTGACAGCATTCACTTGGCTGTGGCTTATCATCATGTACAAGGAGTTCATTGTCAAGCCACAAACTAACTGAAAGGCTGAATAATGAGGAACATAAGGTAGAGATTGCTACAGACCTGCCTCACAAACCAGCTTGTCTAGACAGAATACGAATGCATGAAGAAAGGTTCTGAAGCGAAAGAAGAATTTTCTAAGAAAAATATTTTAAAACAGTGAAGTGCTAGATTGCATTTGAGCTGGTGTATTTTTTCAGGACAGCTTTACAATGTTATAATGAACTGTGACTTTAGCATCAGGCTGCCAGCGGCCATCTGACTGCCTCACTCCCACTGGTGAAGTAAAGACAGACAAACTTGAGGTCAGCTACAGGATGGAAGAGGGAAATACAATAGAGAAAGGACTTGCAAGTGATGAGAGTCATCAATTCTGCTTTTGCCCAAAACTTTGAGACCTCAGTGACAGAACCAACACACAAAACCAAAAGCATTTTGCCCATCATGAAAGATGAAATATATTATTGTTTCAATAAGAAGTAACAATCTCTTCATACAGAGATGGAAAGAAATTTTAAAATATAACTTCAAGCCTAATTTTTGCAAATTCCTGCTCTCAACAAAACCTGGACACAAAAATATGTTGCTTCGTTGAAGTGTTTTGGGAATTAAAAAAACCACAGTGTACTTGCAAATATTGTGGGAATAAAAGAGAAAGACAAAGTCTTAAAAAAAAATCCCTAAAAGAAAAAAATAATTCAAGGAGCAAAACAAGTATATCACAACAGCAGTATCCAAATACACTGAGATAAGCCTCCTGCCCTACCTGGTAGCAGATGCTTAGGGCCAGGTGTAACAGCACACAATAACAGACAACTAGGCTCCTCCCTAGTGCACTCACCCAGGAGTCAATAGTTTCATCTCCCAAGACAAAGGCCACATGCTTGTTTTGCTGTTAAAATATAGCTAAGGAGAACTAATCTTTCATAATCCATTTAAATTCTTTTCCGGTAGTTACACAGCTAAGAGTCTCTGCAACTGCTTTTAAAATTTAGCAGTCTTCCATTACAAGGCTGTGACCAATTGTTAACTGAAGTGTACTAGTTTTCTTAAAAATTGTGCTATTGGAGAATTTTGTGTGGTTTGTGACTTACCTTTGCGTTTTAATATCACATTAAAACACTCTTTAACCTAACTTTGTTAGGAGTTAATGGCTAAGATTCACCTAAGCACCAGCAACAAGAGGAAGAACAAGTTCCCCTGGAAGGCCACTGGAACAGAAACTGATTGCCTCCTATCAGGGCTGCAATGACATCATGCAAACACCATTTTCTGAAACAATTAGTGCAAGTCAAAGTAGATCTGAAAGTCTTCAGAGGAAGCAAGTGTGAAAATATCAGCAATAGCTAAGCTACAGGACAGAAAGAAGACAGGTTCTCTACGTTAAAAACCGTGACTGCTTTCCCCACAATTAGCTCAATTTTGCGTTATTCAGATTCACTGCAACACTAGAAATCTCCATCCCATCAGTTTTGCATTTGTTCTGGAAATATTATTTGGCAAATTTAAAAAGCGGTAACAAGACTACGAAAGCAGTTTCCAACAGCAGTCAGACTTACAGAAGTGATAACACTGTTATTTTACTTTTAAATGTTATTTTAATAAAAGCTTGACTCCAACTTTGTAAATACAAGAAGTGGTAAAGGCAGCAGCCAGTACCTGCTTTTTAACAGGGATGCTCATAATCATGGAGTGGTTTGGGTTGGAAGGGACCTTCAAAGTTCATCCAGTGCCACCCCTGCCATGAGCAGGGACATCTTCACCAGGTCAGGTTGCTCAGAGCCCTGTCCAGCCTGGCCTGAGATGTCTTCAGGGATGGGGCATCCACCACCTCTATGGGCCATCTATTCACTCTGAATTTTGACCATGAGATGTTAATTTGGGATGCAGGACTACACAGTTGCCAAACGCAAGATCAAAATGTAAAATTTTATTCTGTAAGAAGTATCTGGTATTGATACTTCTCTCTCTGAACACAAGCTGCAGGAAGAGCAGAGTGCCAGTGTCTAACACCTCATTTATACCAGAGAGCACCTGCAGAACACCCACCAAATAGCCACCATGGCAAGTTCTTCCCTAAGCAAAGCACCAGGTTCAGATACTGTTCAAGCTGGACACCTCACCTGCACAGAGAAAAACAACCACTGGTCACTGCCTGCAGCAGCTCCCTGAACCCCACGCTGCTCCACCCCCATCGGGACTATCCATCCCATCCAAATGGTAAAGAAGAAATAACCAGCCATTGAAGCAAATGCTCTTTAAGTGGATTTGCACCTTCCTGGCAGCCCAGATGCTCAGCCTACCCAGGAGAGGCCTCCTCGCTGCCATCTGATTGAGCATGCCGATGGAGAAGTCAGCTCTGAGCAACATTAGGCTCATTTTCTCTATACTAAGCAGCCCAAGCACCGGTGATTCATCCCCTCAAATATTTGGTTACAGCCAACCATAATACTGCCTCATGATGGAAAATGCCTCTCCTTTCCATGAAATGGAGCACGTTGCCAAGCAAACAAACAAAAGAAAAACCAAAACCCTCATGCACATAAATGAGAAGAGAGGGATTCAGCTACTAGAATGACTTTTCCAGCCTTTGTCACTGTTGCAAGAGTAAGACTAGCGATTTCTCCTCTCTAGAGGAGAGTAACACAGGAGCTCAGTCAGCAAACCACACAGAAAAGTTGACAAGATTCTCAAATGTAGAACAGAGTTTTGGCCAGCAGTTTCCTATTAAAGAGATAAAATAATTAGAAATGTTTCCTCAGCATTTCTTTCTCAAAGAAATGATACTCCTAAAAAGGAAGAGAGAAAAATACTTGTGATGCCAGTCAGATCAGAAGTTCAAATTACCATGAGAAAGAAACACAGCTATGAAATGCTGCAAGATAATCAGCTTCAATACAGAATAAGAGGGGGACGAAGCCTGTTTGCAGCTACAAGCTTTTATAACATGGAGAAGATACCAGCTTTGAAGTGACAGGGGTAGTGACGAAAACCAAGAATTTCCAGTACACTAAATACAATTATAACATGAAATTGAGACTTTCTCAGGAGATCGCATTGAGATCTGAGATCAACCTCTCAACTGTAAGACTTGTTAAACTACTTAGCACCCAGTGTAACTACCACACGGTGCACACAAGAAGTGGACTGCAGGCTTCAGGAGTAGCAAGTAAATGCCATGCATGTAGTAACCAACCATTGTATTGTGGAATCCAAAGCAACCCCCAATTCGGTTATATTTTCTTTAAAAATACCCCAGAGGGTTAAGACTAGCGTCAAGCCTCTATGGAAAACAGCATTTACTGGCAGGCAGTGTGTCACCATCCACAGACAAAGCCACAGTCATTCACCTTCTTGCTGAAGTGAGAGCACCCAAAACCGAAAGCACACTGACCTTGGGCGTGCCTGTGTCCCAGAAAACATGACAGCCTCTGCCCAAGTGCTTGGCAATGAAAACCCCCAGGGTTGTGCAGAACTTACACAAAAACTGGGCTTTAGCCCTGCAGTTTTCTGTAGATAATTCTAGCTTTGTCAGAACACAGAGCAAATGAAGGATCTGATCTCTTTAACTTGGTAACAGTCAAAAGAGAAGGGACATCCTACCACCACAGTAGTTTCTTTTTCTGTAGACTATGAAAATCAGATAGTCACCTGTACATTGGACTACTTTGCATTTTTACTTTTCTGAAATCTGTTTTTAAAGCTGGTAGAGGAACACTAAAATTGCAACATGGATTTAAATTCAACTTCATTGTCTCACTGAAAACTAGTGTCTCCAAAGTAGGCCTGGTACAGAGAGCCCTGCCCAGGTTTTCCCTTACCTCTGGATTCAGAGACCTCAGTGCTCCAGGGTCCTTGAGCATCACAGGCTTTTCTGCTACAGCTCTTTCTGAAAGAGAAACTGAAGCATTTACCACCTCCTAGCTTCCTCCATCTCAGAGGTCACAATTTCTCATCTCAATCATTTAGGTGGAAGTGTCCTTTGTACCTCCAGAAGACCTCAGCTGGCTTTAACACTCTGAATGTCTCAACCACCTATTCAACAATAGCATCAATCATACAGAACACAACTTCCCAGTTCCCTTCTTCCCAAACTCTAGAAGGGTCATTACATTTCTTTTCAGTGACAAGGCTATGCTTTGAGGCAGATGAATACACATCTGAGATAATGATCTTTAAAAAAAAAAAGATAGTGGTATCTGACAGCTCTGGGGAAGCTGAACAAGAGTTGCCTCCAGCAAGCTGACGTGGCAGAGCTGTACAAGCTCAGCAGCTGCCCAAGGAGCAGAGTGTAATGCGCCACTTCAGAAGTGGCAGAAAGATAACACCCTGCAGATGGCAGGGAACACTAATCCTACAAACTGAAGGGATACAAGCACACTAAAAATTGATTAGCTATACCATATTAAGTTTTGGCACAGACGCTCATTCCGAGGCTTACAAATAAATCCTTCAATTAATGCAAGTTAATCTTCCTTGCTGCCCTGGAAGTTACAGATGTTATCAACAATAAACACATATGCTAAGCTTCGACAGAAACATTCAAGATATGAGGATTTAAAATTCAAAAAGGACCAAGAAATTCTAGAACAGACAGTGCTGGGAGGGAAGCGTGGAGTCCTTGGGTATCAAGCAGAGGTACGGCATTGCACAGGAACAACCCAAAGCATTTTAAGTTTTTTCTAGTAAATTTAATAATAGTCAATTTCAGAAAGGATAAGGCTTTACCTATATTACTACCCAGAAACCAATAAAAGAGGGAGATAAACTCATTGTAGTAAACTTCAATACTACATACTTAGTTTAAAGCATCTGATACATTAACAAAAGATAAACTACAAAAGCATTTTGAGGGACAAATCAAGAGACTGAGCAGCTCAGTCACACAGTGTAGCCCTGCCACAGGAACTAGATGTAGGGCTTGCACAGAAGCATGTAAGTAAATCACACCATGGGCTACAGGAAGATGCTACAAGGAGGGACTGCTGGAAGTCGGGGCAGATTCTTGTCAGCAAACCACCAGCTGAAATGGTGAAATCCCAGAGTTGTGCTGTTTCTTGTCTGTCAACTAATCTTGGTGCTTTTGTTTCTCCTAAGACAGAGCTGGGGCTCGTTTTCAAAGGAAGGTTCGGTACAGAATGATTCTGTAGAACAGTCTAACAGTCTCCTGCTGTGGACCGCAGACATGAGCCCAGCTAGATGGCATGACTATGCCATTATGGATGCGTAAGATACCCTGAAAACAGTTTCGGATGTGTGAAAGATTTTGATAACATTGCTGAAAAATGCAGTGATGCCTCAGTTGGAAGTTTGCGCTGTCATCTGTCTGACAAGTGCCTCGGAGAGCAGAGCACAGAGCAGACAATGTCTAGACCCTCCTATTCTCAGATTCACCACATTTGATACTGGTTATCTCCTCAAACATGAAAAAACCAACAGCACAGCAGGAAACAGGCTGAAGAAACTTCCACTTCTTGTTAATTCAAGCAGCACCAGAGGATGCCCCAATCTTTCAGTACCTGTAGCTGAGAGCCAGTTCTGTGACTTTCTGTGCCAACCATGCAAAGCCAGCAGCTTTCTTTGCTAGCTTACGTTTGAGACTGCACTGGCAGAGTAGGAGATGTCCTGATTCTCTTTCCTCCTGTAAGTGGATACAGTGACAGCTGCTCAAAATGCTGCCATCCGAGTCAAACAGAACATATAGGTCACTAGGTTAGCAAACCTGCCTCAGAGGCACTCCCGGGAAGTGTGATCCCTGATCTGAGGCTTCCAGAGCTGAAGTCTATGGAACTTGATGCACAGCTTTGGGCAGGTCTTTGGAATCCTTTATCTCGCGTATTAAAGAAACAAAACAAAACACACAGGAACCCAGCTTCATTTCTCCCTGTTTGTCTCTTCAGGTTCTGCCTTGAGGACCTTTTCTCTCTGCCCCGCTAAAAGCCTACCGCAAAAGCTGCAGGAGAGATCCTGATGACAGGTAGCTGACCACATGTAACACAAGTGATTCTGTCAGCAGAGCAGACTCCAGATCTCACAGGTATCCTGCTCCTACCACAAAAATCTAGCGGGTTTTTTATAGTGTTTTAAGGCCTCTGCCTGCAAGAAGAAACTTAAAGGAAGTTGGTCAGTGGGTTCCAGACCTCACGTGGGCAAGAAGAGGATGGGGGTTGACTGCCCAAGAGATGACTGACAGTGCAGGTGGGTTAGGAAGTGGCTGAAGACAAGTGTGTACATGTTTCACAAAGCAATCTAAAAATGGTTTAAACAGGAGTGCATACCCATTTTAGTTTGTCGTGGCTGTACATCAAAAAAGGCAAAAAGCTTAAAAACAATTTAAGATGCTTTCAAAAAGCTGTAATGTTATCAGGAACAAAAAGTCACAGTCATCTGAGCCTTTTCCTACATAACTTTGTGAGGAATTTAAGGAGAATTAAGTTTCAACTGTTTTGATAATTATAATTCACTTCACTACTTCACTAAATGTTCCAGAGGGGTAAAAGCTCTAAAGAGAGAACAATTCACCCATTGTTTTGTGGTTTGTTTTTTTTTTTTTTTAATCTTTTGCTCCAGGACTGATACATTGACCAGAGTTTGAGTACAAACACACACACCATTCTCAATCTTCATTCACCATTAGGTGAACCCTTTTAAAAGCAGTGAAGAATTTAAAGTTTTCTCCATGCCACCAGACAGCCTTACTTTTTTTTTTTTTTTTTTTTAAAAAAAGAAGCACATCAGCATATCTGCTGGATTTTCTTTTTTGCGATCACTTTCTAGCACGTCCCACTGTCTCCTGGAAGGTATAAAATACACACAAATGGCACAGCCATTCTGGCACGTAGTTCACCGACTGTCCTCTGACCTATGATTCAAGCTATATTAGTACCAATTTGTGCACATGCACTGAAGCAAGAAATCCAAAAAGCCACACCAGTACTTAAAAATCACCACAACTCTTGTCCTTCTCCTCATACGCAGCAAAACACTCAGATATCCAGAAACTTAAAGCAAAAGTGAAGCACTTACTGTAGCAAAAAAGCCTTAAAAAGGGAGAAAAATAACTAAAGATATGAATGTTTTGCACGCTTAGAAGCCACTGCTTCTCCAGGGGGAGAGATGTATTAGGAAAAGGATGGATTTCTTGTCACTGATCGTGGTGACTTGCGGAACCTCCATTAATAAATGACGAGCAGTACCTCACCCCGGACTTTGAACTGTCAGGTATACCTACTGAACAGACAAAACCTGTCAAATACATAAAGTTCCCATGACAGAGTTATGCTTCTAAAGCCCAAGTTTGGGCAATAGATCAAGGTATCAGGTAATTACAAGCACAGCTGAAGGTGGATCACAATGCATGGGTCCATCACACAACCTTATGAGTCATGCGTGAACACTTGACTTGTATTAAACCTCAGCAACATAATGAAGAATAGAAAAGGAAATAACACACATGGCACAGCTGCTGCCATGCCAACTTTACAGTCACTGCATACAAACCAGGAAGGGAAAACAAAATACATTGTCAGGACACAGGGAAACACAAAGCACAAAATGACAACACAGTTCCAATGAGATACTTGAACAACACTGAATCCCAGCACAGCACCTCTACTGCGCTACGTTAAAGCAAGGAATAAATACAAAGTCTACTTGACAATCACAAGCTCAAGAGAGGAGGAAACAAAAACCCCAAACCAAACAGTTTTAAATGCTGAACACAACATAATGACAACAGAGCAGAATGGGACAAACTACACCACATTAGCTCATCTTCAATTTACTACAAGGTGATAACATGGCCTCTGTCTTGAGAGGGAAACCTAACAGTGCACATGACAAGCTCTGCTCCGTTTTGTGGAAATAACGCCATGTATCCAAGTGACTTAAAGACACCAATAGGAGACATTTCAAAATACAACAGGTTATCACCCACGGTAGGTACTGATGTGGAAGGGAATTTGAACATAAGCCAGTATGCATCCCATGACAAATCAGCACTTTTATCACTAACTTACTGCTTATGGTACTAAATAACTCTCTTCTATTCCTTAGTTTTACCAAACAAGCAAAAAGCTTGACAAAAATGGATTTTTATATCACCTGATAGACAGAGTGCGAGAGATGTCTTGCTTTATAGGAGGGAACCAAATTGTTTTTAAGCAATCTATTTCAGCCCATCTGTTAGGCTCACAGCAAATAAAACATGCTGAGAACCAAGACCTCTGATGGGAAAATACTGAAAACATACCACGGAAGAGAACTGAAAAGTTGTGCAGAAAACCATCACATCCCTCCTAGGAGAAAAAGGAACGTTAAGAGAAGCACAGAACAAGATAACAATGAAATGAAGGGAGCCAGTGGATTATGAGGCCATAGAGTAGGATACCGGAGCAGCTAACACAAAGCGCTGCACTCAAAACTGCATGTACAGAAGGCTGAAGGTAAACAAAAAAGGAAAATTAAAGACTTCAAGGAAACTAATAACCCCACCTACCTGGAAGCACACACTGATATCACAGCTGAAGATAAGGGAGGTGTGTGAACTACCCAAATTAGATATATCAGCAACCTAACAGCAGGTAAATAACCTAGACTAAGGTAACAATCAATCAGCATAACAAGAGCAATGAGAAGAGTTGTGCAGAATGCGGAATACAGCATTAAAACACCCTGGAGGAGCTTCCTACAGAAGTGATGGACAGCAGATGCTGAAAGCTTTCAGAGTTAGCAGGAACCTCGAGAGAGTATTTGGATGAAAAAGACACAATCACATGCGCTGCAAACATGGGAAAAAGAACACACCGGGAGAAATACACAACCTATTCAACTAGACTTGTAAATGAGAACAAATAGCAGATTGGGGCACAAAGTGATAGCACTCATGTCCTAATGGAAGTGACACAACTGATACCAGCAGGAAAAGGGAGGAGAAAGTAGGAGAAAGGAGGTCTTCTGCTGAGTGGGCTTTGGAGGAGAACAAAGACACATGTAAAAGCACCTGCAGAAGAATGGGCCAGATTTAGACCAAAGAACAGATCAATTATTTGTATTTGGATTAATGCAAAAGAAGACACATTCAACAGCATCCTAGACTCTTAAAATAATACAACCAGTTATAAGGATGCATAGTCCTCCAGAAAGCCACAGTCAACTAAATGTGTCTGAGAGGACACAAGATGCAAAGGAACATTTCAGATGACTCAAAAGTGATTAGAACATCCACTGTTATGGTGCAATTTAGCAGGGAAACAGCAAAAGTTTCAATACTGAGTAGTAAACAGGAAGAGTCACAGTAACACAAACATGTGTAGGTCTCCACATGACAATAACCTCATAGCGCTGATGGATGTACAAAAAAATTAGGAGAAAAGCCAAACTGAACTAAGGACCAGCATGAAAAAACAACAAAAAAAACCAAACACAAAACAGCAAAACAAATAAATGCATTCACTGCAAGACAAAGGACAGAAAATTTAAAAACCTGAGGCAAAGCTAGTGCTAAGCAGAAAAAATAATCCCTTGCTTATGTTGAAGAAAACAAATACTGACACAGACATAAAAGGAGAAAAAAAACCACCAAACACAGCAGCATTCGGAAGACAGTGCAGTATCTACAAGGCTGAATAAATTTAGAAGAGAAAAGGCAGCTCTTACATCTGTGCTTCTCCATGGACCAAAGTTCCACTGCATGCAAAATACTGATAAACGCAGGCTGAGCACCAAAATGAACTCTGGGCTTGGGGTGGATACCAAGAGATCCAGAGGAAGATCTTGCAATAACAAAATAGAAAATGAAAAACAAGATGACTACGGTCATTCTTGGTACCTACACGAAGGCTCTACCCAGAAAAGTCACTGTTCCTGCTGCTGCACAACAGAAAATAATAAATAACAATTATTTTTTTAAAAAAGGAAAAATGAAGATATGCGAGATAGAAACAGTCATCAGCAGGACATAACCAAAGGGCTTAAGAAAGAAATACGTGCTCAGTATCACCATCACCCAAGCAGTGAAAAGACCTGCTTTATAAGCACTGAACTAAGAGAGCAAAGCAGTATCATGGTGTCACCACACTACTAAGAAAGGTGCCACTGTTTAATCTGTTGCCAAGATATTCGAAAGAGAAGATCTATGTAAATAACTGCATTCAGGAGATCACTCCACATCTTCATATTTTTCTCTGTGAAAGAGAGAAAACTTGCTCTGCAGAAATATTTTCACATTGAGAGTGGTAAATAGCTTTCACGATTCTGAATTTCACGCTAAAATAAAAACATTCAAGGGCTCAACAAAATTCTCCTGAGTGTGCCTGAGCTCCCCAGAGGTCCCAGAGCAGCCTGTCACTTTGTCCCCTGCGCACCAAACCCAAACCGCTGGAGCAAACCCTCGTTTTGCAAGTCATACAAGTACCAGGAACATCTCCCAGCACTCGAGCGGCGCCGTGGAAAAGTTGTAACACCTCATCGCCCCGAGCAGCAGCGGGCGGGGGGTGCCCCATTCCAGCAAAGCCCCGTTTCATTCAAGTTTTGCTGCTTTCTCTTGCGAGCTTCTACTCTTCAGACCCGAGCTGAGCTCCGGGGCCTCCATGGCAGCGCTGGGAGAGCCCCAGGTGCCAGCAGCCCGGCCGGGCACAAGGCGAGCGGGGCTGGATTGTGGCCACCGCCTTTTTTCGCGCGTTGCCCACTCGGGGGTGCGGGTGGCCCCGGCGACGCAGCCCCTGCAGAAACCAGGGGCGCCCGGGCCGCTGCCTCAGCCCGGCGGGGCGGCGCTGGCCGAGCCCCCGGCCCACCCGGGAGCCTGCCCGACGGCACGCGTGGCTCCCGGGGAAGCGGAGGGCGGTGTGGTGGTGAGGACCGCGCCGTTCCCTCGCTAACCCCAGGCCGGCCCCGGCGGGCCCGCCGCCGCCACCACCACAGCCCAGCCCGGCCCGGCGCTGCCCCTTCCCCTCAGCGCCAACCCGGTGCCGCCCCACTCCACCTCAGCCGCACGGCACCCGCCCGCTCCACCGCCACCGCCACCGCCACCGCCACCGCCACTACTCCCCGAGGGCGGTGCCCCTCTCCCCTTACCTCACCTCAGCCAGAACGCCGCGGGCCCCCCGTGGGGTCCGCGCCCCCGGCCCGGCAGCTCCCCTCCGCTCCTTTGTGCCGCTGCGGCGCACGGCAGGAAGATGGAGGCCACACACCGCCCGGCCCCGCCCGCCCCGCCTGGCCCCGCCCCCCGCCGTCTCCCGGGCGACCCGCCCCGCCCTCGGCCTCGGCCCCAGCCCGAGAGCTTCGCCCAATCGCGGCGCGGAGCCGCCCTGACGTCACCTGTCAGCCGGCCCTCCCTCTCGCCTACCTTGTGCGCGGCAGTTCCGCGCGCTCCTCTGCCTTCCGTAAGAGCAGCGGGGATTCGCTATCGGGGAGGAGGGTCTGCCTAAGGAAGACCTCACTCGGTTGGCTCTTGCAGGCGGAAGGGGCGGGGCGACCGGCGGCGGCGAGCGGACGGGGGCGGGCCTGTAAGAGGGGATCAATGGCGGCGCGCTGGGCCGGGTTGTGTCTCTCGCTGTGACGGATCGGCGGCCGCGGTACGTGCTGGCGGCGGCGGCCCGAGCCCCGTGGGGCGGCAGGGTCGGTGGCGGGGGTCGGGGGCTCTGTGAGCGCGACGCGGAGAGCGGCCGTGACCGGGCTGCGAGGCCTTAGGGGCGCGGCGGCGGAGGGCGCCGGGGCCGGGCCTGCTGAGCGCGGCGGGCCGGGCCGGAGCGCGGGGGAGGCCGCTCCTGGAGCCAGTAGGAGGAGGGAAGGTGGAGAGAGGAGATCGCGGACAGCAGGGCCCGGCCCAGCACACACGGGCCTGCGCCGGGGCGGCTTCCCTGCCCTGAAAGCGCTCGGGCACCGTTAGCAGCGGGGCCGGGTCCCGGGAGCCGGTTTTAACCTGGCTGCAGGGTGGGGAGCGACTCTGCACCGCCGGCTCCAGGGTCGGTGCGCAGCGCTTGCTTGGACACGCTGCAGAGACGTTGCAGCGATGGGCAGCGTGGCCCACTGTTTACGGGAGGTCTGGATGTGCTGGAACCCGAGACAGTGTCTCTGCTCTGGGTCTGGTCCAGCACAGGTGATGGCAAGGGCTACGAAGTTTTATTTTTTGATCCTAGGAATGTTACCAGCTGGCACATTTTACAGCTGTGACATAAACTTCCATCATTTGCAACGACAGCCCATCACTCACTAGAATAGTTACCAGTGGAAAACATCGGCAACTGTCCCCTCCTCACCTGACACATGTGGTTTGTGTCATGTGGGAGATTTGTGTGTGTTTGAGATCAGGCAAGGCAAATAATACAGCAAGATAAGTAAACTTTGTAAGTGCAAATGCACTTCAATGCGATGCTGCTCGATTTTTAATTTTTCTCCCATCCTTGTGCCCCAGGATGTGGTTGTCATTAAAGTTATTTGCTAAAATGTTACATCAGATGCCACTTTCCAGGATTGTAGTGAAAATACTGTAGCTGTTTGTCAAGTCATAATTAAACTTTAATGCACCCCAGGTATCTTAAATATATTGTGTAAGTGAACTGACTGATCCAGAAGGCAGGTGGTTTGCTGTTGAAGACTTTAGTCCCCGGATGATACTGTGGCCTTGCCAGATCCCTCTCTTTCAGTTTCTTTTTATGACTTTCTGTCATTGTTGGATTGGAACCTTTCATCTCCTCTGTAAATGGATGGGTTGAGATTACACAAGTGGAGAACCAGGTTATCTTGTTTATATAGCACTTGGGTAGGAAAGCTGCCCTTGTGATCAGGACCTGTATTCAGGAGGGAGATTCAATTATCATCTTTTCAATAGGTTTCCAGCTTGAACCACGTTCAGAAATATCACTCAAAGAGCAGGTGTTCCATGGTTTCTGGAAAGTGGACTTGTCTTAGGGTGGGTTTTTGTTAGACATTAAAAAAGATATGAAAGAAAGAAAAGAAAAGATAAAAAAATCACCAGCCCTTGGTTTGTCCTTCCTTTCCCCAGCTCTTAAGAAAATATTGTCTTTTGATAATTCCCACCTTAAGAATGCATCCTGCTGTAACAAATATTTGTCCAGTGCTCCAACCTGGATTTCTCCTGAGACCAAGTTTGTGATTTGTATTACAAACAATACCTCACAAAAGTATCGGGTTTTGTAAGAATTTCAGGACTCTGCTTCCTGCAGGAGTGTTTCCTTGTGGTATGAAGGAAGGATGATAAACTGGTTCCTTCCATTATTTGGGTTACTGCATCCCACCCTCCCTGGAACAGTGAGTGTCCTGGGATCTCCTACAGGCTGAAGTGCAGGTGAGATCCGAAATGAAAAATACTTGAAGTACTTGCTGATGCTATAGCAAGGAAATAAGAAGAAACTAGGAAAAAAAAAATGAGGTTAGCATGACTTTAAGCGAACAGCTGTGTTTATGTTGTGTTTGTGTTGTACTTGACCATACAGACTTGATGTAAGAAACAAAAATAGGCATTAATGCTTCATTCTGTAGCATGGAGCTGGCAAAATAAATCCTGAAAGGAGCCACCTAAAACTTGCAGAAGCAGTTTGTTTCATCCTGGGCTTACAGGTGTCAAGATCACGAGTTTCCTTCTTTGGAATGACTCCTCGGAGCATCTCTACCCTGCACCCAGTGCTGACACAGGGACCTGGCCAAGACTCCCCATTAGGATCTCTTGAGGGAGGGGGCAGGTGTGGGTGTGAGAGTCGGCAGCGCTTGGTTGGTCAGAAGTGCTGCCCCTGTTTTCTGATCCCAGCCCTGTTTTAGCCCATGGCAATTCCCTCTTTCTCTCACCTCTTGGGTTCTGTGTAACCCTGACAGCCTCCCCAGCACAGTCTGTCTAGCCCTGCTCCCCACAGAGCTGCAAAGAGGTACAGAATGCTTTTAAAAAGTTAGAGAGATTGGTTACTAATTTCTGAAATCTCACTGTTAATCCCTCATAAGTATATGTATTCAAATAATTGAAAACAGGCAAGATTTCTCAATTTTTCACAGGATGGACAAAAAGAATGTAGGTGAAGTGAGGGCAAAGTGTCAGATCCTTTCTCCAGATCAGAAAGGTATAAGAACTGAAATAAAAGAATGTGAGTATAGGTGTGGGGTTGGATTTTTTTTTTTTTTTAATATTTGTTTAGGCAAGGTAAATCCAAATTGGGGTGGGGAAAATTCCATTAACATACAATTTTTAGAAAAGGAGCCTGAGGCAGACAACTAGCATGGAAGACATAATGAAGAAAAAGAGTAAAGAGGGAGTAATAGATGGTGCTATTAGTCTTAGCAGTTTTTCAGTGAGGAGGTATCTCAATCAGTACTTAGTATGTAGCGGTCTTTAGAGAACTGAAGTTATGATAAGTGCAGTGTCTCTGCTTTTCAAGATGTGTAGTAATGTCTCATGCACTGACAAGTGAAATCAGGCCCTCGATGTCTTTCATATTGTGTTCTTTAGGACGGGCTGTTCCACAATGGATGGGGGAGATGGTACTGCTGACCTTGTGATTAACAAGAGGTTTGTGTCTGAAGCGGAGTTAGAGGAGCGACGAAAGAGAAGGCAAGAGGAGTGGGAAAAGGTCCGAAAACCTGAGGATCCAAAAGGTATGAGATAGATTTTAATAACTATAGGAAAGAGATCCAAGAATATTTCACTTTTGTGGAAAACAGAAATAAAAGGTAATAGGTTGTATTCTACAATTTCAAAAGGTTTTGATGCGAAGGCGCTAAGAACTGTTGGTGATTTAGTATTTCTGTCATACGGTCTCATTTCCTGATTTGTTCCTCCCTTTCAGAATGCCCAGAGGAGGCGTATGACCCACGCTCGTTGTATGAAAGACTTCAGGAACAGAGAGAAAAGAAGCAGCAGGAGTTTGAGGAGCAATTTAAATTCAGTAAGAACCAGCAGTTACTATTTTGAACTGAAACCCAGCAAACTGCATGTATTGTGTGGAACAGCTGTATATAACATCTGTGTGTCTTGTCTGTCTGTCTGAGAGATAAAGAGAGGCTTCAGCAAAGTATTATTGAAATCTTGTATTTTTCAAAGATGGTAAATGTTCCTGCAGATACCATATTGTTGTGAACACGGAGACAGCACTGCACACGAGTGAAACTCCAAAGTCGCTTGCAGTTACGAAGCTGCATTCCTGTAAGGTGTGGAATACTAGACTTATTTTTCACATTAAATAGAGAAAAAACCCCTGATACCAGTCCATGGAAAAGTAGAAATGTAATGTGGTTTTGTGACTCTCAAACTCATGCTTTAACACAAGACCATTCTATTTGAATCAATAAAAAGAAATCCTGTTCCAGCAGCTCTTGCATTTCCAAGCCATAATTAGTTGGCACAAAAGTGGTTTGAGGCTCGAGATAACTAATTGGAAGAAATAAACATACAGGAGTTGATTCTTCAAAAAGTACATTTTTAACTCTTGTAATGAAATGGAAACCAAATTTCTACTTGTGTTTGAACTTCTGGGTTTGTGGAAAAATCCTTTACATTTTATCACCTGTGTATGTGCTACTGAGTGCAAAGTTGATAATGAGAACTAGGAAATTATTAGTGAACCATTTGAGGAAGAAGGGAGCTATTGGCTCTCAATAAAGAGCAGTAAGGATGATACTGTGGGACTCCATTTTAAGATGGATTCTGATTTTTGGTTCTTTAATTTGTTTTTCTATCCATGGGAATTTTGAAGGAGTAGAAAACAAGTTCTGATCAGTAAGAATTGATGATGGCACTTGGGAGGAGAGATGCCTTAATGCTGAGAGAAGGGCTCAGCCTTTAAAAAGTAACCTTGAATATTAATTGATTTCTAGAGTATTTCTGTCAAAGAGAAAAGCTTGCCAGTTATCAGTGTGAAGGGATTTCTTAGCTTGCCATTAATGTGAGTAGGACTTGACTACTTGAGTGAAGATCAAAAAAAAATATGGTGACCTCATGTAAAAACCTAAAAATCCTCTTATGGAATTAAGCTCTAATGAAAACTAAAGGTGACGTTTGGGTTAAGATTTCTGAGCATGACTACAAAACCAGCAAGGCTTGCTCTTTTTAAAAAAGCTTTTTATTACCTTTCTAACGAAATCTTTTTATTTGGAGACATTGGACATTTGCAGAACAGAAAATAAAAGACCTTCCTACTGCACTAACATGTACTTTCCTTAAAGTAGGGTAGCATGTTTAGAAATAATTTACTTTTACTTGAAAGTTAGGAATTGTCTTCCTTCTACTTTCTTTTTTTAAACAGATGTTAATCTCAGTTAAGTTTCTAATTGTTTGCTTTAAGAAAATGTGCTTCCTATTTTGAGGCAAGATTTATGGGGTGAAGTAACCTGTTTTTTTTCCAGTTTTTGGTTAGTTTAAGAATAGATCCTGAGGACACAGGCTTAAACTCAGTGTCTGAAACCAAAACAACAAATGTATCATTGCTTAATGTAGTTATTCCTTGTTTTGTGTAACCTGTTCCAAATAGTATTTCAGAACTGTAGAAAGGCTGCTTGTGTGAAAACTTGGTCAATTTTCCTTAATTGCATCAGCAAGTCCAGCAGCATTTCATGGCTTCCTATGAATTGTGTCTTTTCTCTGTCCTAATGGTGTTGTGTTCAAACCATGTTAGTTTGTTGCAGTTTGTTTGCTTGAGTATGTAAGAGTTTCGGCTCATTAGCATCCAGTATCATTAACTGGGAAGTATTTTTACTCCTTAATTACAGAATCCAGCAGGTTTGCGGTTTGCTTTGCACCTTTTTCTCGACACAGCAGCGTGACTGCTGGGCTACCCAGTTCACCCAGGACTCCCCCCAATCCCAGTGACTTTGGGCAAATTGTTCTACCTCGGCAGTATTAGAAGTGTCATGTGCGAGATGTGGACACTTACAGTTCAAAATCATTGGAAAATGTTCTAAGAGAATGGCAAAGTATTACAAAATAAATGGTTGCTCCCTAAGTGGTTTTAGCTTATCAATATGCATTCTTTTCCTTTATTCAGAAAATATGGTAAGAGGCTTAGATGAAGATGAGACTAATTTCCTTGATGAGGTTTCTCGGCAGCAAGAGCTACTAGAAAAGCAGCGAAGAGAGGAAGAGCTGAAAGAACTAAATGAATACAGAATATCCTTTGCATTAAAATGCCTGACAGTTATGTAGAGGAGAATTAAGAGGCTGGGCTGTATTTTTATTCTGTCATTGACATTCTCTCTATAAAACTGCTTTACAGAACGTCTACAATTATAGACTTTTAGTGTTTTCCTTGTAGCTTGGATCTCCCACTGTAATGTTTGATATTTTGCCCCCTCCAATCCCCACATCTTTGGTACTTTTCTTTCCTTCTCCCACTCCCCATTGTTTGAGATGTGGTGTTTTGTTTTTCTGTTATTGAGGGCATGAAATAACCATAGCTAAAAAGAGAAAGAAAACATAAAGGCAAAACAGCATATTACTTCTAACCTTTTGGTTTTGTCTTATTGAAAAGTAAGTGTTGTGGGTTTGGTTTTGTGTTTTTTTTCACTGCATATTGGCTGTTTCAACACGCCTGTTTGAAAGAATGTTTGAACTGCTCTCTCTGTTTTTATTCTTGAAGTATTAGCTGCTTTCTCCCTTGATGAGAAATTAAATACATCTGTGCAGATGTGCTGACTTTCTTCTGGGAAGTGAGTGCCCATGAAGACTCGGCTCCTTTGGGTAATACACACTTGTAGGCAGTACTAAGAGAAAGACAATTTGCTGTTAAATGACAAATTTTTGTGAAGATGTGCTAGAAAAGAATATAGCATGTTTTTACTCTCTTATCAGTGCCAGTCAAGGGAGGCTGGAATACCTGGAGGATTTCTGTGCTAAGCTAAATGTTTTTTGAGGTTTCCTGAATCTCTGTAGAACCCAATGGTTTCTTTGCTTCCTAATGAAAACCATTGCTTTTAAGTCATCGGTGAACAAAGCACAAGTTTTCACGGATGCTTTAGTATAAATGAAAGAGTTTGTGGACACAAGGAAGTGAGCAAAACCAGTCAGCAAATAAAGCTGAATAGTGCCAGTGCTACAAAGATCTGTATTACCTCGTATTTGTTAATGATTTACAACTTAGAGTGTGTGTTCTGTGCGGAGCATCTAAGTTATCTCAGTAATGCACTTAGGAAATAGCAATACTGATGCGTTTTTTTTTACCTCAAATAGCCTGTAATTGGTTAATGGATTTGGAACGTTTTCTTCGTTTGTTCTAATAATGGGGTGTTCATGGGATATATTTAGTTTTGGTGGTGGTTGCTCGCGGGTCTGGCTGATGAGGGATGTGCAGTGTGAGGCTGTGCTGTGGCAGCAGCTGGCAGCTCTTGTTAGGTCACGTACAGCTGGGGTGAACCATACCAGCCCAGAGGGAATCTTATGTCATCTTAAATTAGCCACATAACACACTGATCCCTGTATTTACGGGGCAGGGCCTGTTGAAGACATATAGGCCACGTAAACTCAGTCTTTGCAGTCTTACTAATATCATCTGGCTCTGTATCTGAAGTCTTGCTGTAAATTGTAGAACTAATTGCTGATGGGGTGGAGGGAGAATGTTTTATAGTCACCTCATCTCTGGAGAAACTGAGGTTTTAAAATTATTATTATTTAAACATAGTATTTCAAGCAACCTCAGAGCAACTTGCAAAATGACTCATCAGTGTTTGAATTTTTTGCTGGTATTCTTTTAAAATGTAGAAGGTGTTTTTGCATCTGCAGGTTGATACTAATGGTTTATCACTACACTGACAAAAAACAGTGAATACTAGGTAAACGTCCTGGATCAACAACGGGTTTTTTGCTCCTTACCCTATCCAGATGCCATTGGTCTGACAGTATTACAGATTATTTTATTTTTTAAGCCAGTGCCAAGAAATATTCAAGAACAACATCTTCTTGTCTTAAATCCTGTGTAAATGAAGGAAAAGTCCCCCTCCAAGAAGCAGACTTTACTGTAAGACAGCTTTTTAAATGCAGTTGATATTTTCAGAAATAGAGGTTTATTTCTAATGTAGTCTTCCCAAGAGGGGACAGTTCTTGGCTACTTATAGTGTTACATTTGCTGATAGCAGCAGAACACATAAAATAGCTGGTAGAAAATATGCCTCTGGTAGTTGATGAGTGCTAGGAGTTTGGAGAATGCCATCCTGGATGGAAGTGAAAAGCCTGAAATTTGGTATTTATAAAAAGCCTTTGGGTTCCTCAGCCAGGCTTTTATAGTGCAGTATTGGAATATAACAAGGTAATGAACCTAAATGTGAAGGTTGAACACTGCAGTGTGTGGAATTGTGTGTTGCAACATCAAACCATGTTCGACACGAGAAGCTTTCAGGTTGCTCCTGGCAGCCACAGGATGGCACTCCTCTGCCATTTTTAAAAATAAATAGAATTGTGCAGTCTGGTTTGGACTGAGAAGACTTTCAGTTGAGGTAGGGAGCAGTCGGGGTTACTGCTGTATCCCTAGGAAAATCAGATAAGGCATGGCATCTGAACACTCTTAATTGTAAAGTGCTTGAGCCTGTCACTTCCAAGGACAGTGTGAGAGTTTTTGATTTGCAGATGTTCAGTGGGGAAAAAAACCTGTGACTACAAACATATGGTCCATCAATGTGAAATTCACTGTTCAATATTTTTCTGCAATAACTGAGGCACCTGTGAAACTCCAACTTGGGGTTATGTCACCTGATCAGTGGAATTGTAGGCAGAGAAGAAGCTGCTAGAAAGCTCGATTTAGGGTTGTAAACAATATATACCCTTTCAAATTAGGTGGGTTTGTCTTTGCTATGTGCGGCTTAAAAGTTTTGCAGAAGCTTTTGTGACACCATTGGCACCTCATTAACAAACAGGATCTTTGCTGGACTTCGCTTCATCAGGTGCAGGTGGACATGAACTGTTACCAGAGACAGGACTAGGTCCTGCCACAGGAGACCCGGTCAGTGTGTGCAGAGCAAGTGTGCCTCAGTAACAGACACAGCTCCTTCTTATCCTGTCTGAGAACCTGCTTAAGCCTCTCCGCCTCATTAGAAGTTTCAGCTGCATCCCACCTTGCTAACACAGTTTTAAGCTACTTAGTTTTTCTGTGCAGTCACAGTTGGTTTGGGTGAATATTGGACCACATGCACCCTTAATCAGGTCTGTCCCTTTGGGTTTTCTGTTCAAAGCAGTAGTAACAGCCTCGTGGCCGTTACAAAGAGATGAGCCGAGAAGTTGAAGCAATAAATACCAAAACAGAAGATGGAACTGTTTTGCTTTGCTAGGCTCAAGTCTGCTGGTCTCAGCAAAAGGAGGGTTAGAAGTGTGAAAGTGAGCCCACATACTGCTATGTGGGGTTTTTTTTGGTAAGGATTAGGGGTTGAAGAACCAGTTAATTTGAATGACAAATGTGTTGATCCCTGTAGAAGCGGGAAGTTCTGCGTTGGCTTTTTTCTTTTTTTTTTTTCCCTGTGTTTGGTTTGGTTTGGTGTGGGGTTTTTTTTGGGGGGGGGGATAGTTTTTTTTTCTAAGACCTTTAGGAAAAGGCAGGGCGATGGGTATGAGTGCTGGTTGTGTCCTGTGTCGCACCTTTCTGACTTCAGAAAAGCAGCTCCTAGTCTGCTGCCTGGAGAGCTGGTATTGATACCCGAGCGAGCCCGAACCCAGAGGGTGAAGTGTCTTCCGTCTTGGCTGAAGGTGCCAGCTAAATGTCATTACAAATAAGTTTATTTTGATAGAATATGTGAATGAACTTGGGTTGCTGCTGTCAGCAGAGCTGGCTAAATATATCGAAGAGGAAGTGTCTGTTCTCTGCATTCCTTCCTGTTGATCCTTAACCCTTAATTCACAGCACTCTCACCAAAGTGGGAGTCAGTATGGACCCAAAGAAGGAAACTGAGAAGAAATTGCCCATGAAGTCAGTGGAAAACAAGAACAAATTCTCTCAGGCAAAGCTGTTGGCAGGAGCCGTGAAACACAGAAGGTTAGTTTCACACTTCTATAAATTCATGAGGAACGGAACCCAGTTAGCAGTGTAAAGGGAGGCAGGCCAAAACTGCCTCCAGAGAGTGAGGTGTGAACCTTAGCCCTAAATCAAAAAGGGGGGAGGTATAAGAAAAGACCAGCCTTGTTTCTATAGGCTCTCACAAGCTGTGGGAAAAACATGAAGCAATTCAAATAGATAAGCATGTGTAAAGCAAGTGGGTAGACTCTTCATTCTAGACTGATAGGCTTGGGCAATCCTGCTTGGGGATCTAGAGGGAATCTATTTTACATCTCTATTTGTAGATATCAGTGTCACCTCACTCGTGTAATTTCATTCAGGTTTGCATAATTTAGCAGCCGATTTTATCTGAGTCTAAAATGGATTGTTTGAATTGCTGCCAGGGGCAGCATGGGGAAAATGTAGGTTACAAGAGAAGAGCTTTGTGTACCAGTTTGATCCTGAGGGCATCAGGCAAACTTCCCTTGTTCTGCACTGATACATCAACACCTTTTCCACCCCAGGGAGATGGAAGCTGGGTTTGTGATCTGTTTGCTCTTTTGGTCTCCAAACGCAGCTGCTGGTGTGCTACGGGTTATGGGGAAACTAGGCATGTGGGACCAGACTTATTTCCCACAGATGAGTCGTCTAATACCTAAGATGATTACTGACGTCTCGAAATTCAGTCAGTGGTTTTGAATCTGTCCCAGAGAATAAGAGATTATTTTAGAAGCTTATCTTGTAGGGTGATGTTTAGCTCCTAGTACATACAGCAGTAATTGCATGTCTGAAAACTGAAGTAAGCATTTCCACCACCTAATATGGGGGGTTGGGTAGTTGTTTGGGTTTTTGGAAAGCAGAGAAGAAAAACCCTGAACTGATAACAGGCAGCCAACAATGTTTTTTTTTTCTTGTAACCACTGGTACTTAACCCAGTAGGATGTAGAGAAGGGGCTGCCATGTGCTTAATGGTACAGCTAAAGTCTGCAGATGGCATCTATTGAAGAGAGCATCTTAACCAACATGCCAGTGCCATCACAGACTTGCTCTGCAGTCTTCTATTTTTGCCATCTTATCTTTATTGCAGACTGGTCAAAACCAAGTGTAGCGCGAGCTCAACATCTGCTCTCTGAGCTTTGTAGTTTCCTGTAAAGGATGTATTACTGTTAAAACCTCCCTGCGCAGAATAACCTTTCATCTGTGCTGCATGTTCTGACAGGGACAGAAAAGAGTTAATGCATAGTAATGCTCATACTTCATCACTTTAGTTCATCACAACTGAAGCTGGGAAGCATTTTTTTATGCGGCTGGCTTAGGATTTGGAACATGCAAGAGGGGGGGAAAGAAGCTGAGCAGTGACAAGCAAGAGCTACAGCAGCTTTGAGGAGTCAGGTGTCCAAGTAATGCTCTTTTTCTGCAACACCACTTTGGACCCCAAAAGGACCCCTTTCTCTTTTAGGTCAGACACTACAGCTGTGTGTGAATTGCTGCAAAACCTGCCGGGCTTCTTACTGGGTGCAGGATTTGTAGATGTTTTAGAACGGGCTCTATAGGTGCTTGAAGGAGGGGAAGGAAACCCTGGAAGTCAAAAGACTCACCAGCAGGCATGGTGACCATCCACGTGTGCAAGCCTGTGGTCATGTGGGGTGGCTGGAGCTCAGGTCGTCATTCCTGCTCTCCTGTGGGCTCCTTGCAGCTGAACAGGCAGCTCTGGGTTGCTCGGACTCCCAGAAGCATGTTTCTGTTTCCCAAGTTAACAGGTGATATTTGCAGAGTAGGAGTTGACTTTCGAGGATCCTGCATGTTCCCCCAGGAGCCCCAGTTAACAGCAGTTAGAAGTGGTGATGGTCATCAGGGGATCCTGCTGGCATTCACTGTAGCATTTGAAGCAAAGATGTGACTTTAACATCACAGTAATTAAGTGGCTGCTACAAGACACTTTCTAATTTTTTTCAACAGTTCAGATGGTGGTAACAGTGTGAAGAGGTTGAAACTAGATACTGATCATGACGAAAAGAATCAAGGTATGTCCTGATTTTTGCATATGGGAAGCTGTCTGTCTCTCACCTGAACAGCAATTGACTTGGTGTTAAATCTGATAGAAGATTTGCGTTTCTGCTCCTTCATTATGCAAGACAGCACAGACTGCACTTGGCATGTTCTCTCTTAAAGCAGCAGAAATGGTGACTGTAGGTGCTGACAGCCGTCACAGAAAATAGGGCTGGAGTGAACCCCTACAGGTCATCAGCCTATCCCCTGCCCAAACCATTCCTGACACGTGTTTGTCTAAGCTGCTCTTAGATCTTCACAGATAGAGGCTGGGCACCCTCCCTAGGCAGTTTGTTCTAATGCTTAACTGATTTTTACCCTTAAAGAGTTTTACCTGATAACTAATAGGAGTCTCCATAGCGGCATTTCAAGACTAGTGCTTGTCCTGTTAACAGGAGACATGGGGAACAGATCATCCCTTTCCTCTTCACAGCAGCATTTGATTTATTTGTATACCTTCACTGTAGGTTTTCATGCTCTGAAGCGATCTTGTCCATCCTGGAACCAATTTCTTTCAGAAAATTATGAGGAACTAAAAGAAAAATTAAGTTGCATTTCAGTCTTAGCTGCCAGGGCTGCAACTGACTTGCTGTCAGATACTCTGACATGAATAGGGTGAGCTGCAATTGTGTAATGACAACCCAAGGCGCTTCTTGAATCTTCTGTTCAGTAAACTTTCAGAACACCAGAAATAATTAATTAGCCGTGGAAGATGGGAGACATTGACTAGCAGAGCGATGGAATAAAACTTTTCCCCAACTATGCTGTTATATTGCAAAAAAATATTCAATTACACAAAGCAGAGCTATTTATTCTTATTTAGTGGGTTTGGTATTTGACAAGCATCAAACTGACAACTTTAGAATAAAAATCCATAATGCCAACATAGAACTGGGCTTAAACTAGTGATGAGAAAAAAAAATCCCCTGAGGTAGCAAGTCCTTCCTGTCAGAATAGCTTTATTGCAGCATGAAGCTGCCTTATGCTTTAATTAAATCCTGCAGTCATCCACCGCTGATGTGGCAATAGCAGGTGAATGACACGCAGCAGTTCCTGGGCTGATTAAAAGCCTTTCCCTGCACTCTTGTTTTTGACGGAGGTTCCTCTCTTGCAGAAAAACCGTCCTGTGTTCCCCTGGGGAGCAGCTCCGTGGGAGGCTCCACGGTCCACTGTCCCTCGGCAGCTGTGTGCATTGGGATCCTGCCCGGCCTGGGCGCCTACTCGGGAAGCAGCGATTCCGAGTCCAGCTCGGATAGCGAAGGCACCATTAATTCCACTGGAAAGATCGTCTCTTCTGTCTTTCGTAGCAACAGTTTCTTTGATGGTCCATAACAAAATCCCTCCGTGTGTAATGTAGTGCAGAGTATCTTCCAAAGCCCTGATGATGGATGCTTGATGCATCCTTCTGCCCCAAATATAATCTTTCTAGCTAACCTCTCAACTTTAATACACTCAGATACTCCTAAAATAACTCATATCTTTTTTTTCTTCCCCCAACTTTCTGGGGTGCATACTGAGCCTGGAAGAAAGGCTGCCATCCTAAACCAGAAGGCACACCTGCCAAGGTATTGAAGGTCTGAGGGTAGGGAGGAGAGATCTTTATCTTTTAAAATTCTCACAGGAAGAAAGAATTCTGGTGATCTTAGAAGTTTATACAAGACTAACAGGCAAAAAATACTCACTCCAAGCGGTGAAGTTTTGTAGAAACAGCCATGTGTTCTGTTTTAAAATGTCATTTTGTTCTGTATTGGAGAAATGGGGGCAGAACAAGAATCAAGCAGATGGTGAAGTGTAGATTGCTATGACACTGTAAAGAAGTTTTAGTGTTACATGATTAAAGACATTCTGAATGCATTTTTTTTTATCTCTGCTTGTGCCATTCATAATTGTTCCCATTCCATTAAGCAATTTCTGCTGTACCTGACCAGGTCCTTCCTCCAACCACCACCCAGGAGAAGTGCAAACCAGCAGCCTCCTACAAACGCAGAGATGGTGATGGAAAACTTGTTCTGAGTGAGTTCAGCGGAGCTGCAGTTGGCTGATCGTGCAGAGGCCGTTGCTCTCAGAGCAGCACCTGACAAGTCATTCAGCTTTACTGCAGTGGTGTCCTGATGAGCATGAATCCAGAGTGGGTGGGATTCCCCAGTTCAGCCAAAGCTTTTTGTGCAGAAGCTGGAGAATTCCACCGGCCTTGGTAGTCAGTGCTTTTTGAAGTTGTATTGGATTTAAGAAACCTTACTTGGGCATAATTATGGGTGGCATGAGCGAGAAGCAGGCTGTGAAAGCTGAAGGGCAGTTATCTGAATATGACGCTAAGCAAGTCATAAGAGAGCAGCTGGGGTAAAAGCAGTGAAAACTGAAAGCCTTTAGTAGGATTCATGCCTCAGCTTGAGTGTTGAACCTTCCCAAAGGCAGCAAGGAGAGTTATGCTCACACTGAAGCTGTCCTTAGCCAAATAGCCTGTCTGTTTGCACAAGCCTGTTCCACAATCAGATCTTTACAAACACACTGTGATTCCTCCCCTGTTCTTCTGGGCTGCCTGGCACCTCTTGTGTTTGCTCCAGAGTTGCTCCTGCTTCTTCTCCAGCTACTGTAATTATGGCACTTTCAGGTGGAAAATAGCTAGATCTCTTGCTGCCTCCCTAATGCTTTGCTTTTGATGACTTCCATCATACTTAGCTATGGAGTGAAATGGAAGCAGTGCACAAAAAAATGCCAGCTTTTCTTGGATGTGGCATTTGCAAGAGCTGTGAGCAGTTTGAGTGAGAGATGTTGGTGTCCTTCCCTGGCATTGAGCTGGATCAGTAATCTCTTCATAGAGTGGGAATGGCCTGGCCTGTCTGTGAGTACTCTGGCACCATTTTCCTGAGTGATATTTTGCATAACTGCAGTCAAAATGGCTGATTTAGGCAGAAATTTGTAGTGGGGTTTGGTATCCAGTTGCAGGCAAATATGGTGGTTGTGGTGGTCCCATGGGGCTGCAGCTGAGACCCAGACGAGGTACTGGCGGTTATGTTGGACCACGCAATGACAGGAGACATAATTTGGTAAAAGCAGGTATGAGAGCCCCCTGCTTCCTTCTTGTTGCCAAAAGAGAAAAAATAGAGCACTTGGGGGCTGCCTTTGGCTCACACAAGCCTTTGTATCCGAGTCCCCTCTGCTGCTCTCATGGCCTGGCCCACGTGAGCAAACTGCAGAGCTGTCCCAGCTCGTCACTCCAGCTGTTGGTCCCATTTACCTTCTTACAGTCAGAACCCGTCTGTTGTTAAAATACTGAAGTGCACTGAGAGACTCGCTGGGACAGGAGAAGTGCAAGGGATGGAGGATAAATCAGACCTTCTGGAAACAGCAGCTGTGGCAGTAACCTTGCCCTGGGACAGATGTGCTGGAGAGGAACAGCTGGCTCCAGCAATGCTGTCATTCAGTGGTGGAGTTAGATTTTGTTGTTGTTGTGGGGTTTTTTTTAAGACTGTTCTCTCTTTGCCATGACTGCACCGTGTATGCTTCATCCCCTCCCCAGGGACAGCTTCATAAACTGCTTGTTGTTTGTGTGATAGTTGTTAAAGCTTCAGAGAGGTGTTAAAAAAACCCCTGACAACCCCCCACAAGCACTCTACCAGCAGAATCACTTACTAGCCGGTGCAGCTGCGTGTGAGGTTCTCTTTCAAAAGAAAGCAAAATATTTTTTTCAGAGCCACAGACTTTGATCTGGAAGCTGAGCTGTTACGCAGCATGATTTTTAAACGCGCTGTCCTTCAAAGGCTGCTTCTCCATTCAGAAAAGGGTGGCGGTTTGGGGTTTGTTTGTTTGTTTTTTCCCCTTCCAGGTGGCTTTGCAAGGCAAATATTTCACGGAGCAGTCCCACCTCTCCCAGGGGATGGGGCCTCACCCAGCGCTGTGCTCGGAGCTGACTCGGGGCCTCGCTGTCACCTGTGGTTCCAGGGTTTGGCCCAGCCATGGGATGGCACAGGGCAGCCTGTGTGCCGGTGACTTGGTGGTTGGTGGCAGCGAGCACAGCCAGGAGCGCACGTGTGCAAAACCAACCTCCCACCACAAGAGCTTCTGCTAATGAGTGAAGTCAAGTCTACTTGAGTTTGGAATAAGGCTGAACCACTGGTGGTCCCTGCAGTATATTCAGCTTTCTATCTGCCAGCTTCAAAAGGCCTTAATCTAGTTAACAACAGAAGAAAGCAGCAATTAGCGCTGAAGATGGCACGTTGCTGATGAGCAGCACAAAGGAGCTGCTGGAGAGCAGGATTTCATTACCCAGCCCGCCTTCTCCCAGGCAGCGGGGAGCTTTTGTCGCTTGGAAAAATGTCTAGAGATGAAGCAGCAGTGAACCATGCAGCTCCCTGTGCCAGTTTATTGTAGGTTCACTGGTGTTTTCCCAAACCTGCACGTGTGTGCGCACACACCAGCCCCCTGCACTTGGCTCCAGGAAGCACCGAGAGCTGACGGGAGGAGAGGGGATGCTGCCTTCCCCCAGACACCCAGATTCGCCTCCACCTTCACTAAATCGCTGCTGGTGATGGGCTGGGGCAAAAACACTGAGCACAGGGGGAGCGGCTGGGACACCAGGACAGCCCACGTCAGGGTGACTCAAACACCAGCACCACGGATGTGCTCCCAGACCTTCCCATCTAGGAGACCTTCCTTTTAAATGTCCAAGTTTCTTTATTAACCTGAGTATAACAAATATAACATGTACACAGTATAAAAACATAGAACATGACAGAGGTACAACACAGATACATGAACTATACAATGACCAGTTCATTGAATGATAATAATATATCAAGCATTTCATTGCTTGGAAAAAGCAAGTTTTGATTGTAAAAATTGTATCCTGTTCCACTGAAATTATACAAAGTACATTCAATACTGAAAAGAGACTCAACAGAGCAGGACCAGGGCATGGCCTTGCCGCTTAGTGTTACCTCGGGCCGGGACTGTACAAAATGAACCCAGATGCTTCTCTGGGATGGGTTTTAAGAACTTAGCAATTAAATTAAGAAGTACAAAGTGTTTCAGGGAGGGCATCTTAAAAGCATGTGGAACATGCGCTTTCGGTAGGACTGACAGGCTTCGGCAACATGCAGAGGGCGCAGCCTGGCACAGCTCTACGCAGGTTCCGAGTTGATGGGCGGCAGGTTTTGGTGCTTGAAGTACTGCACGACCTGCTGGGGCAGCTCTGCCAGCACAGCTTTGGCCAGGGTCTCCTTGGGGGCCTGCGGGCGAAAAGAAGCAAACGCCAGCCTAAGAATAGCCGTAGTGGAGCAACCGAGCAAAGGCACCTGGGCTGTCTCCAGCTCCAACCCGTGGCATTTAATGAATACCCCCTCAAGTCTACTGGAAGGTAGCATTTTATACACCTGGGATTATTATATTCTATATTACACCTTCCCTCCAGGGGATAATTCACTGGTGGGGAGGAATGAAACATCCTCGGTAGGCTAGAAAAAAACAGGTATTGAGTAACAGCAGGTGAAGTGGAAAGACACTGATTAGCTGCAGAAAGAGGGAAGACAAGCACAGGCTGATTTTCTGCATCCTCTGGAAATCCTGTCCCAGCAAGTGCGTCTGACCCAGGGCTGACTCCTGGCTGATCAACATGGGCAGAGAACTGCAGCTCATCTTGTTTTTCCCTTCCTTCCTCAACTTTTTCCACCACACAGCGGTGGGTCAGGCAGTGGCAGCAGGAAGCCACCCTGCACAGGGGACATGTGGAGGGCTGGTCCCAGCTCTGCCCCTTTCTACAGGCACTGGGAAGGGACCAGGGGGGCTCAGGTCCATGCCAGAGCATCACCAAGGGATGTGGAGTTCAGGGACGGGGTAAAGCAGGTGGGTGCCAGCCCTCTACCTCTTGCCTCTGTCTGCCTCTTCTGGGGTTGCTCCACATCCAGGGTCATTTCCAGGCTTGGGACCCCATTTCTGCCCGTGATCCCCTCCCTGCTGCCCACACTCACGTTGCGGAAGTCCCGGAAGGGCACGAACTGGACGATGTCACGCACGGCCTCCTCGCCCGTGTAGGAGCGCAGCACCCGGCTGTCCCCGTCCAGGAACTCCATGGCGGCGAAGTCAGCATTGCCCACTCCCACGATGATGATGGACATGGGCAGCTTGGACGCCTGCACCACAGCGTGTCTCGTCTCATCCATGTCGCTGATTACCCCGTCCGTGATGATGAGGAGGATGAAGTATTGCTGTGGATGGGAGGGGGGAGGGTCAGTGGGATGCCAGGGCACCGTCGCACTGCAGACAGAGCCTATGGGGTGTGAGCCGCCAAGATGCTCCACACATCAGGGGGAGGCAGGTCCCCTGAGGATTTGGGAGCACAAAGGTCACCACTTTACAGGAGAGATAGCATAATCCCCTTTAGCAGCGCCTAAAAACTTCAGGTGCTTCCATTCCCCCTGTTTTTTGCAAGATCATAACCAAGCAGCAAACCAACTCCCACTCCAAAGTACTTTGCTGATTTACTGTACTTAATGATGGAAAAAAATTAAAAAACCTAAACCTGTGCAGAGCTTCTGTGTCACAGCCAGCAGGAGTTTGGGGCCAGGACACGAGCCCAGCTGGGAAATGTGGGGCACATTTCGGCGTGGTCCCCATCGACATGTCCCCACGCCGATGGGGAGCATCCCCTGCATCCCAGCGCTGGGCTGTGGGCGGGGGGGCCTTTCCCATGCTCAGGGCTTGTCTGTCTCCCATACAAAGCCATGGGGCTTGGTGGCACCAAGTGGGGATGCAGAGGGTACCCCAAGCTGGGGGGATGCCAGAGCAGCAGCTTTAGCACCCAGTCCCCCTCCCTTGGGGAAAGGAGGGCAATGGGACCAGTGCTGCACAGCTGGGTGAGGACAGATGGACAGACAAACAGACCATCCTGCTGGACTTAGCTCAGCAAATCTGGGGCATGTGGACCCCCTGAAAAGCTCATCTCCTCTGCCTCCATGGAAAGTAATGGTTCCGTTTTGCAAGTTCCACAGCTTGCGTGTGTTGGAGAAATGACGAAAACAAGCACTTAAGCACATTAAAGCCCTTTGTTCCTCTCCTCATTCTTTCCATTTCCTCTGAAAACCACTAACAAAGCCGTCCTGGAAAAGCAAGAGAGGGAGCACAGCCCTAAGCCTTGGTCTTCCTCCAGTCCACATCTCCTGAAGCCTTCCCTAAGCGTCACCTTCCCACGACACTTTCCAGTGCTAAACTTCAAGTACAAACAAGGCTGAGTCGAGCTTAAACACAACCTGAGGATGCGGGTGAGGAGGTTTTCCCAAGCCAGGCAGGCTGCCAGCCCCTTCCCCACCCCGACCTCTTTTGATGCATTAACCCTGCCACAGAGTACTGCCCAGGGTTTAGTTTTTTCCCTAAATCTGAACTTTTCAGAGCAATTCATGGAGAGACATAGATCTGAAGAGCACACCCCAACATCTAAGTCTGGAGGGTAAGACTAAACTCCAGGAGAAGACCTGCATGCTTCTCTGTGGTGTCCAGCACCGGTTGTCACTGGAAGCAGGACAAGTGACTGAGGCCTGACCCTGCTGGGAACCAGTATGGGAAGAACAGTAAAACCTTGAGAAGAGCAGCTGATAATGAGAATGACTTTAAGCTGATTCCTGCCCTGGTCTCTCTGTGGGGTCAAGAAGAAGAAACCCCCAAAGGACCATTTCCCTTTGTTCCTTTTTCCTGTGAAATCCATAACAAGATCAGAGAAAAATGCTGGAAAGTATGCAGGAAAAGAGGGGGGAGCAGAGCTCATCAAATGTTTATCACTACATGTTTCAGAGGCCAAGTGGAATAAGAGCCGATGCTGGGGGTCAGGCTCAAAGCCTGGGGGGCTCCAGAGGGGCGAGCTCATGGAGAGCATCATTCCTAGCAAGGGAGCAGCGGTGGGAGATGCCCCAAGGAGTGATGACAGTTTTGGTGGTGTCAGTAAATGGCAGCAGGGCAGGGGTGCTGGTGGCACCTCTGGGCTCCATCCGCAGTCCCCAGCCGAGGTGACATCTCTGCAGAGCCACTGCAGCAGGGACCAGGCTGGTCCCACGGCCGGATTCCCCAGGGCTGGGGTCTCCACCCCACCCAGCAGCACCTTCCCCCTTCCTCGTCTTTTTTGTTGTTAAAATGGCCGATCTCCGAATGCACTGAGGGCTTTGGGGATGATTCCTGATCGTTTGCTAACGATATCAGCAATTAGGCTCACGGCATGAGCAGGACTTGAAGGGATTAAGCAGCATTAAACAGCATGTGGTAAGAAAAGGGGAGGTTTGGATTCAAGGACCCTGCTGGAAAGGTGTGTTTTAATTCCCCAAAGCTTATTAATCTTTCCCCGAGAGTCAAATCGTGTAATCCCTATGTGTCTCTCCCCCGATCCCGACACGTTTTAGTCCTCCCATCCCTTAAGAGCCAACAGCTCCAGTGTTTGTGATCCGCGTTGCCATGGAAAAACTACGAGGCTTCTGTTTTTGTTTGAAATGTTGGGAGCAAGCAAGAGCGGGAGGAAGAGGAGGGCAGGGGCAGGCGGCCACTAAAGCCGGCAGCATCAGGGGCGGCTTTGCTGCACACGTTGAAGATGGGATGGAAGAGGAGAAGACCCTGGGGGAGCAAGATCCCTCATCAATAACACTTAGTGCTTCCAAAAAAAAGACGACCGAGCCCGAGCGAACCCAGTGCTTCTGACTGCACTGTTAGTGCCCGTTATTGAAAATCTCCGTTGATTAAACTATTAGTGCCAACGGAGGGGTGCAATTTGCATATGATTAGTGCCTCTGCTCAGTGCGCAGCCTGTGGGCTTCTCCCTCCCCCACTGACGCCGAGAGAAAACGGAAAAATGAGGAGCGACCTGGATTCATGCTGAATTAAACCAAAATCAGTATTTCCTTGTGCCCACAGCTGCAAAAAGCAACAGTGCTCAAGGCAAGGCTGGAAAAGGGCTCCTTGAGGAGGAGGTGCCGGGTGTGATCCAGCTCTGCTCCAGCAGGAATCAGAAAAGCTTTTCCCCCGTGGCAGCTCCTGCCACACGTGCTGATGCCCAAGCTGAGCGGCTTTTGGCCAGCAAAACCCAGGGGCCAGACCTGTGACCTGCGCGGGCAGCTGCTGCCATGGGGAGCCAAGTGAGCTCCATCTCACAGTCTTCAGATGTACTTTGCAGCCCTAAGAGGACACCTTGGTCACCACCGGCACGGCTGGACCCACGGCTGCAGCTCCTGGCACACACGGGCATCCCCTCAATCACCAGCCTTGCCCCAACAAACCACGTAGGCACCGGCTTCCTCATGGCCTGGCACACCCAAGCCAGTTGTACGAGCCTCCTGCACTAATGAGCAGCTTTTTGACATATGGATGTGAACGGTCTGATGGACAAATTATAGAGACTGTCCAGGACAACCGAGCAGCTGCACGGGAACCCGAAGCCTGGCCCTGAGCCTGCTGCTTGTCCAAGTGGCGTGAAAAGCAATGATCAAACCAAGCCACAGAAGCATAGAACAGTCTGGATTGGAAGGGACCTTCAAAGGTCATCTAGTCCAACCCCCCTGCAATGAGCATGGACATCTTCATCTAGATCGTGTTGAACCATCCCATGGTTTTCTGCCATTCCCCCTCAAATATAAACAACTGTCCAAAGGAGAAGAGCGGAAAGGTCTCCTGGCAAAAGGTTCAGATTCAGCTGAAGGGAAATAAGCCAAAGTTTCAAGTCATGCTCAACCTCTTCACGCTTCCCACCCATGTGATGGCAGCAGGATCACTGTCCCAGTGCCCCCCAGGGACCCCAGGACCATCTGGTCTGTCCTGCCCCAGAATGGTCCTGCAGCATGCAGGAGCAGGAGGCTGTTCTGACAGCAAGAACCACGCTCCTCAGAACTATCATTCCCCACTTATCCATAAGGACAGAGGTTGCCTCCTCAGAGCAAAGCCCCTTGGACCTCAGCAGAGGATGCTTCAGGAAAAAAATCAGGAGAGAACCAAGTTGTCCTTTCCTGTCTCCTGTCAGCTGCTGCCTGGCACGTGTCAGGGACTCCTGAGCCCGAGCTCACGCTGGTGCAGTGGTGAATGGCCCCAACAGTTGGGTCTGCCACAAGAACACCCTGTCCCTCTCTGGACCTTCAGTCCCCAGCCCTGGGCACTGTCCCCTGCAGTCTCAGCCCCTGACTCCACTGCACACTGCTCTGTTGGATACCTGTCACCCAGTCATTCCTGGGGGACCTCATACGGCTTCCCCATAAGAATTAGGGAGAAATCAATCACTTTTTCACCAGTCATGATTTTACCTATCTCTGATGTTCTCAGTTCCCAAAAGCTCCTAGCCTTTCTGCTTCTTGTACAGGAGCTGCTCCACGATGCTGAATGTCTTGGCCAACTCTCTCACTACCATTCCCAGGGCTGTTTAATCCTCTTTGAGATAAGAGGATCAACATTTAAGACGGTGCTCAAGACATTTGTATAAATCCAAGGGATGCCCACCTCATGGCATCTCCCACCTTCATCTCAGTTCTTTCCCCAACAATTTCTGATTTTCCACAGCTGCGGTTTTGTTGACTGTTGTCAAGCTCTCGAGTTATTTTCTCTTCCTAAGAAGTATCTGCAATGACTCTACATTCTCTGTCTGAAGTGACAACAGCCAACTGAGAGCGCGCAGCTGCAGGGACCCCAGGGATGGTCCTGGTAGGAGAGCCCTGTCCGCAGCAAAGGGAAAGACATGAAACCAAGCTCAGGCTTTGCCTTTCCTGGCCCAAAGTCATCAGGATTGCCATCACATCATTGGATCTTATGGACTTACGGATGCAGCCTCCTGTTGGGTGGCCTGAGCCGCAAAGCGAGCCACGTGGTTGACGATGGGGGAGAAGTTGGTGGGTCCATAGAAGCGGATATGGGGCAGGCAGGCTGAGTATGCTTGGACAATGCCCTCCACACCTTCAAGGAAAGCAGAGGAGTCAGGCATTACAATGTGCCACAGCCCAGGCCACCACAAGTCCAATTAAGCATCATTAGCTAACGCTGCCATGGGAGCTGAAGTTGGACATACATTTTTTTTTTTCCCCCAGACTCATCCAGCTCCACAAGTTTCATCCACCTCAACTCAAATTTTCTAAAACCAGGGGTTTTCTTTTAGTCACTTTATAGTGGATGCTCTTCTGGGGTAAGAGGGCCCTCATAGTACCCACAGTCAAAGGCGGCTTTCCTGGCGTTTCTCCAGAAATCTCAGAATCAGCCAAAGAGGAGGAGCAAGAAGAAAAACAGCTCCTGGTGTCCGAGCATAACCAAGAACTGGACAGACACAGAGCAGAGGTAGCAGAGAGAAGCAAAACAATGCCAGAAGCACTCTCAGAGCTCCCAAACTGTGTTAGGGACCCAGAGGTCATTGGAGACCCTTCTGGTTCTGCTATGCCAGAAAGGGTGCACAGATGTGTAATTCAAAGATGACTAAATCCATAATTAATCAGCTGATAATCCATTCTTTGGGAAGGAATTGTCACTGGTAAGAGCTGCAGGACAGTGGCTTCTGTACCCTGTAATGCCCACAATAAATGCCTTTTCAGCTACTGGAGAGGGACTGAATGAAGCAAAGGCAGCAGAAAAACAGATGTTCACAGCAACCTTTCATGAACCAGCAAGCAAGGTTTGGAGGCTGCCCGAGCCCCCGTTTTGCTGGGGTAAAGCAGAGGTCAAGCCAGACGATACCACTCAGGATTTGAGCAGCTCTTCAGCCACGACTGGGATCAGCTCTCAGCTGCCACAGGGAGCGTTAACCCTGAACTCCCCATCTGCTAACCAGGCCTGGTGTTTCTCGTAGGCTTGCTGGACGAGCAGACGCTGGTAGGACACATCAGCCATCAGCACAAAGGCAGATTTTACACTGTCTAAATCCAGCTGCATTTTACCCTGGGCCTTCCTACACACTCCCAAATTTTCACCGCTTTCTTCTCAATGCACCCCTAGCACTTGCTGTGCTACACTGTTCATGTCTGTTTCTGAGCAAACCTTGAAAAATTCCTGAGATGAGGTATTGGAAAAATGCAGAGGAAAGGACAGAAGACACTGAAGGCATCTAAGCAAGGTTAAAGACTTGGTAGATGCTTACCTGAACAGAACGGGTTCGTGGGATTGAAGTTAATTGCAAACTCATGGGATACCTGTGGAGAAGAAAAGACCCAGATTAACACGGAGGGCCAGAGCAGGGCTGGATGCTCACTATCAGTTTAGCTGATGCTGCAAAGCTGGTTTGGGTCTGATACTGCCCCAGGGCAGAGGTTCTGGTCCATCCTGCTGGGTCCACAGCACCTCCCAGCCCTCTGCTGTCCAAACACTAAGGAGCAGCAAGTGCAAACGTGATGGGGGTTGAGCAGCGTTTGAGGATGGACCAGTTCCAATGGTCAGTGGAGCAATTTCATGGCCAATCGTGGAACCACCAGAAATTATTAAGTCACACATTCTTCTACAGCTATCAAAGCAGATTTGTCCACATGGCTTTCCCACCGGCTGCCCAGAGGCAAAGCATGCAGAAGGGATGCTCTCAGGCAGCAGGGCCATCTCACCAGTCACCAGGAGAAACTGCTTCATCCTGTTGCAGGTTATAAAGGGGGGAAACTCAACATCAATCACAGGGGGCCCCAGTTCTGCCACTTCCAGCACCTCTGAAGGTTGAAGGGGGTGATGTGGGCTTTCAGGCCACCAGCTCAAGGGCTCTGAGACAAAAAGCTCCACTCTGTTTGTGTCAGAGTTATAAAACAAGGATATTTTCTCCTTCTCAGAAGGGTGGTGGTTTGCTGAGCTTCTCAGCCAGGGGATCGCTTCAGGACATGTGTATTCATAATGCTGGCAAAACGACTGTCCTTTAAAACGCTGTGTGAAGCAGAAGTCCTCCTGAGACTGCAAAAGCAACATGCATCTGATTCAGACTTTCCAATTACACTGGGCATTGTGTCGAAAGCAGCAAAAACTATTTTTGCAAGAGGCTGTGGGGTGGGAAAAAGCAACCAAACAAAAGTAGGTCAACCAAAAGTCCTCCCTGTGCTGTAAAGCTGACAAGCTGTCAGACCGGCGAACGTCAACAGCCTGCCTGGGTCTCTCCGTGCCTGTAGAACGCAACCAGTGAACCCAGGATTGGACACCCAGGCTGAAACACATGACTGTGTTTTGCATACGCCCTTTCTCATAGAAGCCTCAATTTTGGGCAATATATCCAAATTCAAATGTCTTGATTTTCAGTTGTAAAGGGCTCTTTTTTTTTTTTTTTAGATGTTAAAAATTCTGGCATACAAGTATTTATAGACAAAGCAAGCAAAAATAATTCCATGTTTTCCACTGCAAAAGAGGGCTTTCTCTTTCTTTTAAGCAGCAACAAAATGGTTTGGAGATGTGTTCCTCACTGTCTACAGAGCGGACTCCCTGTGTGGCAGAAGTGTTGCAAAACCTCCTCTGGGGTTTTTACAGATTATATATATATATATATATATATATATACACACGCACGCACACACACACATATATATATATGCTAGAAAATTCAACAGGAGGGTTTCAAAATAACAAAACAAACAAAAAATTCTAATTCCCTATCCAGCTTGTACTTTGAAAAGCAGTTTCTCTGGAGTCCAATTAAATGTATATGGAGACAACACCATCAGACTAGAGATAAGGAAGAAATTCTTTACACTGAGGGTGGTGAAACACTGGCCCAGGTGGCCCAGAGAGGTGGTGGATGCCCCATCCCTGGAGACATCCCAGAGCTGGACGGGGCTCTGAGCAACCTGAGCTGGTGAAGATGTCCCTGCTCATGGCAGGGGTGGCACTGGATGAGTTTTGAAGGTCCCTTCAACCCAAATTGTTCTATGATTCTATCTCCTAAACCCAGAGCAACTGGTGGGGCTCCAATGTTACACATCACCCTCTCTGCTGCTGCCTTGCCTTTGCTCATCCCCCAGAAACCACAACCCATCTGCTTCACTCTCCTGTTCCCTATTGGGAAACCGCTCGAGGCTCTGTACAGAGCTGTTATACGGCAAGATGTTCTTTGACATTTCCAATGAGACTTTTGTGTGCAAAACATCTCGCTCCGATGGGCGCCTGGGAAGCGTTTGGGGAGCCATGGCAACCAGAGCACAAAGTGCCATTTATACAACTCTTATCTCTTAATGATCTTCCCCATTTTCACTCCGGTCTGCGGGTACAACAGCCACCCTTCGTCATGTCCCCCGGGGAGTATCATCAGCCACGCTGCTCCCCGCCGCAACACAGAGCATGGGTTTCAATGAAGAACAGCTGCTTCAGCTTTGAAATTACCCAACGACCCTCGATGGCCAAAAAATCTTCAAGGAGTGAGCTGAGCCAGTGATGCACAGACCCCACGGGCCAGGAGAGCCAGGGAGCGACAAAGCTCCAGGCTGGAGCGGTGCAGGGTGGTGCACAGGGTATGTTCCCACTGCTCATGTGAGACAACTGATGGGTCACTCTGAGACAAGCACCTGGGGAAGGAGAGCTGCTCTCTGCTGGGGTTTACATGGGCTTAGACATCATTCTGGGGGAAAATGAGGTGGTTTTCCCCCCCGTAGTGCTTACAGAGCATCCCCAGGCCCACAGGAGCAGCAGAAAATATTTCTGCTGCAGGAGGCACCTGTGGGGTGGGCAGAGGAGCATCATCTCTCTGCTCCACAGCCCCCAGGCAGCATCCTTGACCTGGCACCCACCTTTGGCCTTGCAGGAAGGGCCATTTCTAGCCCAGCGATGCTTTCCCATGGGCACTGACCTGTGCACATCAGCAGCAGGGCAGGATGCTCACCGTGATGATTCACCTGTTCCCCCAGCAGCCCAAGCCATTGTACCTTTTCCATCCCCACTGCGTTTTCCATTCCCGTTCTTCTCTACAGTTAATAAAATGGCAGCTGGCTGTTAGTCCTTGGAAGCTGCCTACCAAGATTCTCCCACCGAAAGTGGTGAAGTGACAGACCAGAGACATTTGCCGGCCGAGGAGGATGAATCAGCTCCAAAGAGCACACAGAGGGATCTCCTCCTGTGGCTGGCAAACAGCGAGATCTCCCACTTGAGTCACATGAATTTTGGCTGCTGGGAACGCAGAGAAAAGCACAAAGCTGGAGCTAGCAGGACATCCCCAGCCTCGAGGGCTGGCAGCCATGAGCTTCCCAGCCCAATTCACGGCTGCTCACGACTTAGGTGCCCTGCTGCGCTCAGCCCAAAGCAAAGCTCCCCTCCCAAAGAACATAAAAGGCTCACTGAGATTCAACCCCAGCCCAAAGCTGGGGACCTCTCAGAACCAGCAAGCAGAAAGAAACGGCACATTAAGAGCGTGAGCAAAGGGCAGCCAAAAGACCCAGCCAGTAATGAAAGATGGTGGTGCCTCAGTGCATCTTCCCAGCCCTGAGAAGGTGTGTCCATCAGCCAGCGTGGGCTGCAGGAGCAGCCCCAACCCCTGCCCGCCTGATGAGCACGATCATAAAATGATAGAATTGTTTTCATTGGAAGAGACCCTCAAGATCAGCGAGTTCAACCATTAACCCAACACTGTCACTGAACCACATTCCTAAGAACCTCATCTGTGGGTCTTGTAAACACCTCCAGGGATGGTGACTCCACCACTTCGCCCGTGCCAATGCCTGACAACCTTTTCCAGGAAGAAATTTTTCCTGATATCCAAACTAAACCTCCCCTGGTGCAATTTGAGGCCATTTCCTCTAGTCCTATCACTTGTTACTTGTGAGAAGAGATGCTCCAGCTCATACCCTTGCAGGAGCAGGATGTCTTTAACCCTTTCAGCAGCTAATCCCAACAAAAAATCAAGGTGGCTTTTGGGAAAACCCCTCTGCTCCCATTCTTGCAGGCTCTGCCCATGTAACGTCATGTTGAGGCTACCCAGCTCCCAGCCCCCTTCCAGGCTTTGCCGCTGTCTGACACATTCATCCAGAGGCCCTTTCCCTTGCCCAGAGTTGTTCCTGCCTTCTGCCAGGAAAATGAATCAATGCCTGGCTCTGCCCATCAATGCCAGGGAGCTGCTGCCTTCATGCCAGCTTAGCAAGGATGAACAGGCTGCCCAGGCCCCATCCCTGCCTCACTGCCCATGCACACTGCCACATCTCACTGTCCGCCAGCTGAAATCCCGTATCCACTCATTCTCCCTCTGCCCAACAGCTTTTTCCCGACCAAGACAGCTGGGAAGCCCCGGCAGCTCCGCTCCTGCCCAGGCAATATCAGGACAAGCACAGCTCAAATGTGCACATAGCCACAACATTTCACCTTCCAGTCCGGCGGGAGCTGGGCACCAAATCCCAGAGCAGGAAACATCTTGTCTCTAAAAGAGAGGAAGAAAAACATATGGGTGTATTTACACACACGAAGCAGGCTTGCACAGCTCTGGCTACGGCCTCCCTGTGCTACCAGCTGCCCAACACCCAGCTACAGTGACAGCACCAGCTAAAAAAGGTTCTAGCCTTCCCTTCTCTGAATACAACACTGTGTCTTTAAAAATAATGAGAGCTGAACAGAGAGAGAATAGATGTTCGCCTTTGGTTTTTGATCTTTAGAGAAAAGAAGAGCCCAGCTTTGTTTAATCACCCACAGGGATCAGGAGCATCCTCTTGCCCAAACACCTGAGTCCCTTGCAGACATGTAACCTTGGAGATGTAAAAAAAAAAAAAAAGTATCCATTTTGGTGACAAAAGCCAGCACGGTGAGATGTATAAGTTGCTATTTTTCTGTGTGGTGCACCTCAGGTGATGGGGAGCAGGGCAGCCTGGCAGTGCAGCTGCCAAGAGCAGATACCAGCAAGCTGAGGGCATCTGCCTCTGCGCCGCGCAAGCACCGAGCGGCTGCTCTCCAGCTGCTCCACCACTAACGCACCCTTCCTCTCAACAGCAGCGATGGCAGGCGAGGAGAACCCCCGTCCTTACCCCCTGTCCTCCTCCTGCATCCCAACAACGTGCATGGCAATTTTCTCCCAAGAAGCTTTTCAAAAGCAAGGTAACATTTAGCCGTGGCTTTGCAGATGGAAAATCGAGGCACAGGCATCCCAGCAGCCCCTTGGGAAGCCAGGGAGGCATCTGCAAAACGGGGGTGGAGGCAGAAGGGCACAGTGCTTACGTGTCATAGTCCTGGATGATCTGACCGACAGCCCAGATGGCCGACAAGTACTCGTTTGTCCCCATGGGGTTGATATAGTGCAAAGAGGAGGGGTCTCGTGGGTTCCCGTTGGAGGCTGTGAAGTCAATCCCAACCTGAGAGGACAAGAGAGAAGCACAGACCCATCCTCCGTTAGCAGACACCACCACAGACCTGGCCACCGAGCCTCTATTGCCTTTGAGGTCCACACACAGTCCCATCAAGACTCAAACCTCAAACTTCTGAAAAAGTTTAACAAAATCCAGATCTTCACCTTCCCTAAAAAAAAAAAAAGCTGATTAAATACCAGGTTAGGTAAAGCCATTCACTATTACACCTGCATTTTTCACCAGCAAGCACTACATAAGGTCCCAAAGCAGCCCCTGCCCCTGGGGCAATCCACCACCATCTCCAGCTCGGAAGCCTCACTGCCCATCTCCCAGGTGTTAAGCTCAGAAACTGAGTAGCCCCATGGATACCAGAGCAGCCAGGGCTGCCTGGGCATTTGGATCTCAAGGTCTTTGACCAGAGTCACAACCCTGAGCAGATCCTTCCCTGCAGCCGCTCTTCATCGGGCTTCCCCAGGGACCAATATATGCTGAGCTCTCAGGGGACTTCATCAGCAAGGCACTCAGTTTCCTCCCTCCTCAATTAGGCTTTCTATTTAAAAACATTTGTAGAAATGCCTACCTCAGACCCAGTTAAATCTGGTCAGAACAGGCGAGACGTGAAGCCACCCAATTTGAAATGACTGGGAAGGCGGAGCAGGGAAGAGGTGAGCAGGCGGCGTGACTGCGCTCGCCTTGTTTGCTCAGCAAACAGGCAAAACCCAAAATAACTCTGCCAGCTAAATTGAGCTCGGGATTCACGAGGGATTTTTGCTCCACATTTGTAACGGGAGAAGATGAACTGTGATTTGGTTGAGAAGGGACTTTGGCCTGGCTGGGGCAAGATGTCACAGCCCAGGAAGTGCCACCATCCTCTGGCTGGTAAAACAGGTTTGGCAGGACTAAGGGATGTGGTTTTAAACTGAAAGAAGGAAGGTTTAGATTTGAGATAAGGGAGAAATGTCACACAGTAAAAGTGGTGGGACACTGGAAGAGGTTGCCCAGAGAAGCTGTGGATGCCCCATCACTGGAAGTGAGCAACATGATCTAGTAAAAGATGTTCCTGCCCTTGGCACAGGGGTTGGATTGATGACCTTCAAAGGTCCCTTCCAAACCAAACCATCCTATGGTTCTATGAAAATCCAACTTCTTCATCAAGCAACCTTACAGCCTCACCAACCTGCAGTTCAGAGCTGTGACACCCACACCCGTGCACAGTCAGAGAGCAAGAGGGAAACTGAGGCACGGGGAAGGGGCTCAGTGGAGTCAGACGGACACGTGCCTGGCTCGTGCAAGCAACGTCACCAAGAGCAGGACTTGGGCAACAAACTTCCGAGGGATGCAGCTGGTCTGCCTCTCACACAAGGCAAGCATCCAGGCATGATGCTCCTCATCTCTGCGGCTTCAGCTCTTCTCTCCCCACCACTTCCCTCGGCGGGGAAGACACCAGAGGCTTTTCCAAATCACAGGGGTGAGTGCAACAGCATCCTCCTCCTGGACTGGGCACTTCTGTGGAGTGTTGCACCCATTGCAAACCCACACGGGTTTTTGGACCAAAGAAGTCTTGGGCAGGGGAAAACCCTACAACAACCAGCATATATTTAGATGGAGGGAGGAGATTTCTGCATTCAAGCCTAATTGATACAAGAGCTCTGTGCTACGAATAATCTTAACGATTTTTCTCCTCTATTCGCTCACCAGCACCAAGACCTTAGCACACAGAGGCAGACTGGCACACAAAAAGCTCTCAGAATCACTCCAGTTCCTATGGCAACTCTTTCTCCTTCTCCTACTCTCCCCCCATCATGTTTTTCAGACGAAACAACAAAATACAAACTGAAATACTGCGAGTGCCTGCAGATCTCCAGATAGTGCACCAGAAAAGTTTGCAAAAATTGAAAACCCCACTTCTGTGTTGTGGTGGTTTCACTTGGGCTTGTAACATCCTCGTTCAGTTACTCTTGACAAGCTGTGGTCCGTCTTGAAAGACATGCCAGTAAAAATGCAGAAAACCATCTCATTAACAGCCCAAGCCTCTCAGTTGGCTTCAAAACAAGGAGAACTTCTGAAAAAAACTGGAGGGTGGTTAAACCCTGCGATGGAGAGACACATCACATTTTGTAAAGGGTCAGAAGGTCTTTGTGGAAGTCTGACCTTCAGCTAAAGTCTAGCCAGCTCCCTCCATGCTGTTGGATGCACCTGAGCATGGTTGTAGTGACCACCAAAGCCCCAAAACCCCACGGTTTAAGAGCACAAGGCAGCTCCTCATTGCCAGGAAAACCCACCCAAGCTGATGCCAAATCTCACAGAACCTTCCTCCCCAGTTTTGACCATTACATACATGTTACTGTCAAAAGTCCTTACGGTAAACATCAGCTGGCAGCCTCCCAGGATGTAGTCCAGGAAGGAGAAATCTCTGGTTATCTGAAAGAAAAACAATCAAACAAAAAATTGTTTCATCAGATCATGTGGTGCAGGAAAAGCTCTGTCAGCAATCTCCCTGCTGTGCTGCTGCCATACAAAGGGAGGACTTCACCAACACCTCAGCTCAGAAGAAGGACCTCTCCTACCCGCACCTAACCCTGTGCCCCCAAGGAGACAGCAAGCAGCTGGCAGGTGTCCACAGCTTGGGCTTTGTGTAGATGCTGCCCATGTTGAACACCACCACCAGCAATTTGCTACATCACGTGCTCCAAGTAGAGAGAAACCCAAGCAGAATGGAGATCCCACTTCTCTCCATGTGTTGCAGATCCTGCGCTTGGAAAAGCAAGGGCAGCTTGGGAAGACCTGAGCTTGATGAGGAGCAGAAGGAAACATCCCGGTATCATACTCACTTTGCAGGACTTCACAATGATGATCCCAGAGTTCTTGTAATTCTTTTTCTTTTTCTGCTTTTTGGGGTTAATGCACTCTAGCTCAAGCTGTAACAGACGAGAGACAGACACCAGTGTGAGAGCTGGGCAGATGCCACCAGCAGCCACATCCTGCGGGCACCCTCCCTCCACGTTTCAAAGTTCCTAAGAGATATTCATATAAATGAATCACAGAAAGCTACACGTGGGTTGGGATGAACAACGGGAGCACAAAGAGATGTTGTGTCCACTCTTACAGCTGCAGAAAAGTGGGAACATTTAAATACTAAAACCCTTAAGTTTCCTGAATGTAAATGTTACATTTCACAGACTGAACAAAACCAAAACACAGATCTTTTGACAAAATTTTGGCCAGCACTTCAGGGGGAAGACAGGGACACCTTTAGCCACAAAACCAGTACAGAGTTGCACGGAGACTGGTGCTCCTGGGGACCAGGCTGACCCTGCTAAAGATGCAGCCCCGGCAGCACATCACATCTCCTCACCTGACCCCCAGAATCAAAGGGCACCCCCCAAACTACGGGTGCTGCTTCAAACATCTCAGCAGAGCTTGATTTTCAGCCCAGACTGCCTTAGCTTCATCTCTAGCTCAGATGCTTTAGCTACAAGCGTGGTCATTCATGGTGTGGGTAGGAGAATAAAGGAGGATGGACTTGGTTTCTTCTTGGCACAGGCTGAGTGTTTCAGTGAAGGTACCAAAATCCACCACCAGCCCCGAGGGGCCCCTTCCTTGTTTTTCCCCAAAAGCACGTCGGCACTTACCGGGAAGGCATCTTGGGCTTCACACATCCTGGCCACCGAGGTCTGAAACTCCCCGATGAAGTCATGTCCCCCATCACTGTCATAATCGTAACACATCACCTGGGGCAGAACAAGCACAAACCAGGCTCAGATGCAGCAGCTATCTCCTGAGAGAAGACCTGTCAAAGTTCCCAACTTCTCCTGTTGGAGAACCCAAACAGGGGTCTTTTTGTTATGTTTTATGGGTAGTTCTGGTTTAGTTTGTTTGGGGTTTCTTTGATAAACAAGCCATAAGGTTTTAGACATGTAATGATTGATCCTGGAGACCGACCACCACGGCACAAGCCAAAGGGCCCCCCATTACCTTTATCAGCTTCTCCACATCTCCATCGCACAGTGACACCAAAGGCACAGTGAACGGCTTCCAGACGGGGTCCAGCGTGTACTTGATCACCTGCGGGGTGAGAAGGGAGGGACACCATCACAACGGGTACATCTGCAGGGGAAGACCGGGACAAAGCAGGGGCACGTCTCCAAGAGTGATGCTGGACCAGGTTCTCAGTGGGGCTGGCCAGGCAAGCTGCAGAAAGCCCCAACCCAGCTGTCTTGTGCCTCCTTACCTTAGACACAGCAGCTCCCCAGATTCTGCTTCTCAGGCTGTAGCAAACGTGAATTACAACAGATTCATTTGCCACCTCCAGAGTCAATTAAACAATTAAACAAACCTGTTTGAGGAAACAGCCACACGTGGGCACAACCATGCCTACAGCGTGCACAACCACTTACCCCACCAGTTCAATGCCAGCAGCTACTATTTTTTACAATAAGGGAGGTAAAATACTGCCACAGGTTGCCCAGGGAGGTGGTGGATGCCTCACCCCTGGAGACACCCCAAGCCAGGCTGGACGTGGCTCTGAGCAACCTGATCTGGTGGAGATGTCCCTGCTCATGGCAGGGGTGGGACTAGACCACAGAATCACAAAATGTCTTGAGTTGTTAAGGACCCTCAAGGATCATCAAGTCCAACTCCTGTCCCTGCACATGACAGCCCCATGGTTCACACCATATGTCTGAGGGTGTTGTCTTGTCTCTTCCTGAATACCGTCAGAGGGGTTTTGAAGGTCCCTTCCAACCCAAACTATTCTGATTTTATGATTCTATGGTTCTATTTATGCCCTCTGCACCCCATTGCTTGCATCCTACTCATCGTTTACCCCCCCTCAGCACCCCATAGCAGCCCACATCCATCTGGGTTCTGACCACCGAGAAGATAGAGCAGTGGGATGCCGCAACCAACCTGGAAAGCCAAACAGCCCTGGGCATCTCCAGCTTTCTTGCCTCATCTGCATAACATCTGCTGCCCAAGCTGGAGAGAAATATTAATTGATGCTTTTTGACATTTCCTGAGAGGATGCAATCGCTTGGTGGAAACATTAGCAAACGCTTGCAGGCTCCAGGTACACGCTGTGTACATCGGAGATGCCTGCAGGGCAGGTGAAGACCCTCTTTCATAAAGGTGTTGTGCTCAAAAAGAGATTCATGTGAATATTAGGTAAGTCTTACACGGGCAGCAGGTGAAGAAATTTTTTCCAATGAGGGTGGTGAAACGCTGACTTCGGTCACCCAGACAGGTGGTGGATGAACCATCCCTGGAGACATCCCAGGCCAGGCTGGACGGGGCTCTGAGCAACCTGACCTGGTGAAGATGTCCCTGCTCATGGCAGGGGTGGCACTGGATGAGCTTTGAAGGTCCCTTCCAACCCAAACCATTCTACAAACCCTTCTCTGTGCAGGGTAAATAGGGGATATCTGGCATGGAGCACCTTGGACCTTTGGATCTGAAGCAGCAAGAGTGCAGACAAGTGAGGAAGAGGTCCATGACTGCTGCTGCAGGCAAATGGCCATGTGGGACCCAAAACAGGCATCTTGTTTTACAGACAGGCTCTTATGCGAGACTAGGGGAAACCCTGACACTGCGAGCACAGTTTAGTGGAGAATTTGTAAATACCTCCTCCGGGAGGCTGGAAGAGCAGGGGGAGCCCACGCACCCCGAGATGGTGCCCGCATGCTGCCAGCCGAGTCCCCAGGGTGGGTGGGGAAGGATCTGGTGTCTCCATCGCACGGCACCCAGCTGGGTGTTCACACTTGTGCTAAAAAACAGGCTGTAACAAGCACATTAATCCTTCCCCGCCAGACACCTCCATGGTGACATGAGACATGCTAGCATCAGACTGAGAGCTGGTTGTATTAGAAACATAGAATCATAGAAACATTTGGTTGGAAGACACCCTCAAGATCACCAAGTCCAGCCATAACCTAACTCTGGCACTAACCGTGTCCCTAAGAACCTCATCTATGCATCTTTCAAATCCCTCCAGGGATGGTGACCCAACCACTTCCCTGGGCAGTCTGTTCCAATGCCCAACAACCCTTTCTGCGAATGAATTTTTTCTGATATCCAATCTAAACATCCCCTGGTACAACTTGAGGCCATTTCCTCTCATCCTATCACTTGCTACTTGGGAGAAGAGACCAACAGCCTCCATGCTACAACCTCCTTTCAGGTAGTTGTAGACAGCGATAAGATCTCCCCTCAGCCTCCTTTCCTCCAGGCTGAACAGCCCCAGCTTCATCAGCCGTTCCCCATCAGACTTGTGCTCCAGACCCTTCACCAGCTTCATTGCCCTTCTCTGAACTCCCTTCAGCACCTCAATGTCTTCCCTGTAGTGAGGGGTATTGCTGCACCAAAAGCTGCAAGAATGCGGAACCTTATCTCTTTGTATCTGCCCTCAAAACACAACAACAGTCACCCAGTATGGGATTCCTCCATGGGCAGGGAGATACATTTGAGGATGGTAAGTAGTCCAGGGCTCAGCCCATGCCCAGGCTGAGCCCAGAGCTTAACATGGGTTAGAAGACTGTCTCTGTCTCTGCTTGGTAGATACAGTAGTGAGTAGTACAGAAAAGATCTCAAGACCTTGCTGGCCTCAGTAAATCTGCATCTGCTGGAGTCCAGCAGCCTCAGCTGGACACCAGGAAGACAGCCGTATGGTTTTGAAATCCCTGCATCCCACCCTGCTTTAGGGGTGATCAATAAGATAATGCCTCAAAGAGCAAGAGGAGCTAGTGGAAGGATGGTGGTATCTCAGCAGCTCAGGTTAGAGTAGTGCTCACCTCCGTTCTGTGGACAAGCATCCATTTCCCATCGTCACCTGGTTTATAAAACTCCAAGAAAGGGTCTGACTTCCCAAATAGGTCCTGGGGGAGAAGAACAGGACGGGTTACACGGTGCTCTGCAAGCAGCGACAGCCAGTCCAAGACAGACCCTCCTCTCCACAGCAGTGCCAGCCCTGCAGACACCCTCATGTCCCCATGAGACTGGCTCAAGCCCTCCAGCAAACAGGCAGCACCCCTGGGCAGTGCCCTGCCACCCCGCCGTGGCCTGGTGACACGAATCCCATTGACGTACACCCCACATTTTGGCACCGACAGGGCAGGCGAGTTGGCATCCTGGCACACACCCGTGGGATCTGCCAGCGGACACCCACCACCCAGCAAGCTCTCGGGATGGAGATGCCACGGAGAACAACCCCAGCTGAGAGGCAGCTGTGTTTGGGCTTGGAAAAACATCCTAAGCTTCAAAGGCAAAACAGAATTATGAAGTGCACGAGCGTCTTGGGGGAAAAAGGGGAAAAAAAAAAAACACCCAAACCAACACCCTCCTACACACAGTGGCAAAGCATGAGCAGAGGAAGTCTTTCAGGAGCAAGCTGCCCTGGTGTTGACAGAGATCATGTAACACGCTCCGAGATATGCAGCCCTGAGTCAGTGTGTGCTGCCTTTCCTGCCAGCGTCTCCTCAGATATTCCCTCGATAAAAGGCTGCTGGTTTAAGACAAATGTGTACAGACACACACAGAGGCATCCCTGCTGGGTATTGGCACCAGGGCTGCTTCGGGGCACCCACAGCCTGGAGAGGAGGGCGGTGCTGGTGGCACCAACACAGGGAACTGCAGAACTGCATTCCCCATTCAGAAAAACTAAGAAGTGGCTAACAAGAAATCGAGCCCAAAATAACCCAAATTATTTACTGAGAACTCAAGCCGTTTCAGCTGAGTCTTCCTCCCAGAGGGAGGTGGGCGTCTGAGCCCTGCAAAGAGCTGGAGGAACTTCTTTCGGGTTTGAATGGGAGCTTTTTGGGCTCCCAAGTGATGTGGCGGAGATGCAGGGAGCTGCTTGTGGAGAAGGAGGAAGCATGGACACCCCAGGAGCCCTTGTTCACAGCCAGCCTGGGCAGCGGCTGCTGGACAGACATGGGCTCTGGTGATGACCCTGTTAGAAAAACTCACTAACATTTCTATTCAAATCCTGTTTCCAAAGCCAGCTGGAAAAGTAAATCACTGCAGACTATTCTGGCTTGGAGAAACTATAACCTGCTTCAGTCAAAATTCTTCTGCCAGAAGAGCATAAAGAGCATAAAGAGCATAAAGGCTCGCAGGGGTGGTCTCTGCTGAGATGAGACTATTTTTCTCCTACCCTTTTTCACATGTTTCTGGGAGAGAAAACCAAGCCATTCTTTCTGCAGGGTTGTGATTATGGCACAGCTCTGTTCCTGCTCACCCACAGCCTGGACTTGACACTTTCAAGCTTCACTGATGGATTAAAGAACCAGCGGTGGGTACCTGACCCTGCCTACGCTGGCTTAACCTGCAGCCCAGCGTGGTTTCATCAGCGCCAGCCCAGAGTGGGCTGGTGGAGACACCAGCTCTGGCGACAGCAGGCGGCTTTGAAGGATGTCTGCTGCCATCCCATGCAGAGCAGCCCAGTTTGCGAGTCCAGTCAGCCCTGCTCCATCCAAAGCAGGGTAGGAGATGCCTCCAAGCCACAGGATCATGGGCTGCTATTTTAAAACATCAAAACCACAAACATCTCACCCCTGCGAGCCTGGCAGGAGATGGCAACTGAGCAAGCAAAGGAGCTCAGCAGACCAGATCAATCTGAAAACCAGTCCAAGCATCTAAATCATCCAGACTGGTTCTCACACACCACAGATAAGGAGGACAGAGGTGGCACTTTCATCAGATGCAGCTCCCCAAACCATGGCTTCCAGCACCAATCCTAGCTTGCTCCGCTTGCTCTCCCCCAGCTGTGCTGAAGCTGGTCACCAAGGCTGGTCCCAGGTGAAAACACCTCTTCTGCAAGTGCTTTTTTCTTACAACAACTCTCCCAAGAGCTGATCTGACATAAGGTACAAGAGCCTTAGGCTGGTTCTGCTGCTGACACGCTACCACTGAGCAGCTTTGGCATTTAAAGCAAGGTAGTGAGACTGAAGCACCAGCACTGCAGGGAGGACCCAGGTCCTTGGCCCTGCTTTTCATGATGGCTACAGCTGCAAAGGGACCCTGAGCATGAAGGAAGGGCACCAAACCTGCTGCAAAACCCCATCCCTTGCTTTGCAAGGCAGCAGAGGCTTTTTCTTGGAGTGCTGGAAGAAAACTTTTGCATTAGGGATGTCTTCATTGACATGCAGGGGATTGACCATCAGCCACATCTCAGAGGAAGCCACCAGCTCAAGGACATCTAGCCCATTTATGAAATTGAGTTATTTGGGGTTTTCTTAGTGGGGCATTTGGCTCCCTGCAGTAGGCAGGGTAAGCAGGAGGGTGAGAAGACAGCCGTTCCCAACAGGTGGGAAAAACACTTGGAGAGACCATCTAGTTTGGACAACGGGACTGGACAAACCCTGTCTTCTGCCCCAGCAAATACCTTTCTGCCTGGATCCTTGTTTTGCCCTGGTTTGAAAACTGAGGGCCATCCTGCCAATAACACAAGCTCCAGGGAGACTAGGAAGAAGGAAAAAATAATATTCCCATTGATCACTTAGAAACAGCACTGGTTTAAGAGGAATATCTCTGGTTGCCTGGTAAATAAGGTCAGATGGCTCTGTTCAGATGGCTTTGTTCATGGTTTCCTTCAGATCATATCTAAGGCAAAACTCATGCATTATCTGCCTCCTTGAGGTCAACACTTCTTCCTCAGAAAAGATGGTCCCTACCATTTGTTGTACAAGCAGATGTCCACTCCATTTGCAGAGGGGCTGAAAGTGACAAGCCAGGAGCGCTCAGCACTTCTGAGATATGGGTTCAAGTGGTATCAAAACTGCCAGCTCCCTCAAGAGACATTTCCAAACGACAGCCGCTGAAGTAGTGAATGTGCTGTCTTTAAGACATGCTAGCACACGGATCCTGTGCCACGTGGGATCTTTCCACCTCAACGCATGTGACAACAAGGAAACTGAGGCACAGGCGTACCCAGCAGTCAGTGGCACAGCAAGGACCTGAACTGCTCCAGTCTCACCCTAATTCTTTCTCAAGCAGGACAGCTTTCTGCCAAAAGCAGAGATTTCTTTGGATCCCCTAGCCTCTGGAGGACCGATGTTTAATATTGCGTCCCCCAGACACAAGGACACTCACCTTTTTATCCAGTTTTCTGCCAGCCATGCTCAGAGTAATCACTCTGTTATCCGAGAGCTCTTGGGCAGCTATCTGAAAGAGAAGGGAGGGCTGAGTTCATTTCCAGCATGAAAAGAAAATGAACACCAAGCCAGAGGAGAACCCAGACCCTGTGGCCGCACGCTCTGAAGACACCTGCACAACTCCTGCAAAACCCATTTCCCAGCTAAGAGATCAGATGATCTAATGCACATAGTATCTCACTATTGAGGAGTTAAACTAATTTTACTTTTGCAGATCAATTTGGGACCAGAGCCTACTTCCCGGCTCCTCCATGGAGTGGAGAAGGATGGAGGAAAAACCCCAATTTCCTCTGGATGGGCATTGCTGTTCACCCTGTGCTAAGGCAGCAACATACTGGTTTGAAAACAAAACAGGACACCATTTTTTTAGCAGAGCACGAGCTATGATGCTGGTGCTGCAGCCAGAGCCACTGGGGCACCCACTGACCTCCACAGCCTCATCGCTGGGGCTGGGTGCACATGAAACACATTCATTTGCAGGGCTGGGAGTCAACAGGTGTGATTAAACCTCTTGAGCAGAGAGCCGAAGGGGAACATGAGCTGCCAAGACACTGCAAGCAGCCTCCTTCCCCCACGCAATCAGGTCTAAAATGATGCTTCTGGTAACAAACTCCTCCCCTTTCTCAGGTCTCACACAGCTTTTCTGTACCCAGGCTTGTGCAGGACCTGGAAAAGCCTCCAAGGACTGAGCCAAGGGGAAGCAGAAGTCACAAAAACCCCTGCCAGCAAGATGTGCTACCTTGTCCTCCATGTCCCAGGCTGGGCACAGCAAAAAGCAGCTGCCCTGTCCCTTGAAGAAGATGCCAGAAGCACCAGGGACTTGAGCCATGTGTCTGCATGATCATGCGACACAAAAGATCCAAAGATGAAAACTCCACTGTTGTTCCTGAGGAGCTACAGCGGGCAGCAGTGCAGCCCCAACTACTTCAGTTTAAGAGACTTTATTCACATACGCTCCAGAAGGGCTTCGGCTGCCAACCACCAGTGGGCTGGTTTTGTCTGGAACGTGGTCTAATGAGTCTCTTGGTATTTTAAGAAAGGGAACGTTTATAACAAAAAAGCACACCACGTTTATTCACTTCTGTTACCAGCCTTTTTCTGAATCACTTGTCTTTTTTTCCTCAAGGCTGTGTCCTTCCCAAGCATCTGCTCCCACCTCTCCCTCCTCCGCTCCCCAGTGTGGGCTGAGCCAACCCCAGCATCCCCGGCCGCAGCATCTCCCCGGCAGAGCCGGCACCGGCACGGCGGTAGCACGGCGAGGACATTTTCCTCATGCATGGCACTCCCAAGCACGGCTGTTTGCTGGCTCTCATGAGGCGCTGTCCTTCACTGGAGATACGCAGCCTAATTACAGCACGGCTTTTAGAAAAACTTGCAGAAATCAAGAGAACAATTTTCTGCAGAACAAGCAATCAGAGGGTTATCGGCACTTGGGCGAGCAGGGAGTTTGCAGAGATGATGAGGCAGGGATACAGCTTTGGAATCCACCTGGGCAGTTGGTCAAGGGGACCAGCTACAGCTCCCAACAACCTCCCAGCCTTTCCATGGAGGGCAACACTCTGGTTCACAGAGGACGTGTTCACCTCATGCAAGACCAAATCTTCCCCTCTGCCCTGTAAAGCCGTTAAGTCAGAAGTTCCCTGTTGTAAAGCCACAGCATCGGTTTTCTCTCCCACCTAGTCCTTGATATGCGCACGTGGTCACCAAAGCCAGCACGATGAAGAGAGCTGTAGAGAAGTGGATTAAATTTGCTCTTTGCTGATCCCCACACAAGCAGGTCCAGTTGGTGTCCAGCACTTCAGGGCTCACTAGGGACTACATAAAAGCCAGACTGTGCAGACAAGCCAGGTACATCCTTGTGCCACAGTGCTGCAGGATGCTGGTGGCATCTTCTCTTGGCCAGCATGGACAACAACCACAGCCCCACCGCTGTGCCTGGCAAAGGCATGGGGCAAGATCTCAGGACTGATTTCTACAAACACAGTGGCTCACTTGGGGATTTTCCTCATCTCTTCAAACCTAGAGGCCCACACACAATACCGTCTAGCCAGCCAAGGTTCTTTTGTTGTGTTCATCCTACTGGCATCCCAATTAAGAAAGAGGATACTTGGGCAAAATTAAAGGAGATAGGGGTGAGTGAGGCAGGGTTTAGGTCCAAACTCCGTATGTTATATGAGTCCAAAGCAGAAGCCTGCTCCGTGGCTGGTGTGCACAGTCCATGCTCCAGGAAAGGTGGCACCACACATGACCATGTTATCATCACCAAGCCAGGGCAAAAATAAAACAGATCAGAAAATTGCATCAACGGTACACAATGAAGTAGATGTCTCAGATCCTTTGGTTTTTAATGACACGTTGGTGGCAGATTAGGACCTTTGTTTTTTTAAAGCGTGTAACCTTTAAACTTGACTAGAAGCTTTTCATCTGGCCCAGCTCTTCCCACTCAAGCGCTGGATGGGATGTTGAGAACCCGCTCCTCAGGGACAGCACATGGCATCAGGCACCGCTTGTGAACTTCACTGCGGCTTTTCTTCTTTCATTTAAAGACTAACTGCAGCAATTAGGAGAGGAAAAGCTGGCAGCATCTTCCCGGCCTCTAGAGCAAACAGCGATGGAGAGGCCCTTGCAGCAACCAGGTCCTGGGCTTTTAAACCCTTCCGGTGCTTTTAAACATGATGGAAGTTTAACTCCTTGTTGGCCTTTTCGTCCACACCTTTCCTGCACAGCTGCATGTCTTACAAAATCCATAACATGGAAGAGATCCAAAAAGGATGTGAGATGTGGCAGGAGGGAAACGCACCTAAATTTAGTCTTTTCTTTTCAAACAAACCCATCACTAAAGAAATCCGCAGCGGGAAGGCCACTGCCCGAAGGTGTCTGCATTGGGAGCAGCGGCTGTTGCTATGAGAGTTGTTGCTACGGCACAGCTCCCATCCTCAGCCTACAAACAAAAATACCCATCCCTGGCAAAGGAATCAGCCCTTTTACCTCCCGCTGCTCCAGGGAGGGCTGAGCAGGCGTGTTGTACAAGATAACAAACAGCAGCAGCACAGATTTACTTTGTACTTCTCCAGACTGAGATTTTTCTTACTTGAGAGACCAAAGCAGAGGTTGAAAACCCACAGCGCTGGGCACCAGGCAGACACTGGGCAAGATGGTCCCTGCCCAATATAAATCATCCTGCAAATAGACCAAAGTGGGCAGGAAAATGGAAAGTAAAGGCAAAAATGACCATGAGTTAAACCCCAGTCTCCTGGATCCCAGGTGAGTGTCCTGCATCGCTCCCAGGTTATTATCCACCTTTACACACACAGTAGGCAACGTAAAGGAGTAACTATACCGTTATCATCCCTTTCCCTGCCGGCTTGCCATTCCCCAAAAGAAGGGTCCTTGTTATTTTCTTGCTGGAGACGATCTAGAGAAGCCAAAGAAAATAAAGTCGTGATTGTACAAGTGATCAAAAGCAGACTCATAAGCAACTGATCATTGCTCATGTTAGTTAATTCAGATTAAACATTCACAACATCAGAAGAAAGACATCACACTCAGGGATGACCATGATACTGTGAATATCATCACCATCACCCAAGCCCCTGGGGTGCAGGGAAGCAGCTGAACAGCGCAGAGCAGCTGAATTAACCCCCCTGAGATATTTTCCTTGCTTACTGAGTTTTGGTCACATTCAGACCTGCGGATCCCATAAGTTTCCCCACAAGTCGCAGAGCCTGCATGGGGATCCAGCAACCTGCTGGAAGCAGCTGTGCTCTGCACCCGCACCCAGTGGGGACCCCTTCAGGATCTAAGGGTTGCAGTTTAAAAAGTGCAGTCCCATGCATCCTTCTGCCTGCACCTTTGGTCCTACATCACACAGTCAGAAAATAATAATTTAAAAAAAAAACAAGTCATGAAATGGCTGGTTGCTCCTGTCATCCAAGTGACCCAATGATGCTTGGATTCCTCCCATTGCTTCCCAGAAATGTTCTCCCTCCAGGGAGACATTATTGTGGCTTTTCAATATTTAAAAGGGGCTTATAATACAGAGGGAGACACACCTTTTAGCAGGGCCTGTTGCGACAGGACAAGGGGTGATGGTTTTAAACTAAAGAAGGGGAAATTCAGACCAGACATGAGGAAGAAATTTGAGGGTGGTGAAACACTGTCCCCGGTTGCCCAGAGAGGTGGTGGATGCCTGGAGACATCCCAGGCCAGGCTGAACGGGGCTCTGAGCAACCTGACCTGAGGAAGATGTCCCTGCTCATGGCCAGGGTGGACTGGATGAGCTTTCAAGGTCCCTTCCAACCCAAAACATTCTATGGTTCTTGCCATTTTGAGGCAAAACCCCTTTCCCATTGTGGCCAGCCAGCCATGTCCTGGAGCTGTTGATCCATAAGCGCACGGGAAGCACCAGCCAGTGTAACCAGATGTTTGTGCCACGCCGTGTACAGGGAGGTGAAATCTCCTCACAACCCTGGCTAGCAGAAACCACAACACCCTCCAGCCTGCAATTTGATCCCTGTTACATTTCTTTTGGCCACAGAAGTCATTACAGGCCCATGAATGATCCAACCATCCTTTTAAATCTTACCACAGACCTAATTAGCTGCAATAAAACGATCTGGCTAATCCGACAGGGCTCCAATGCAAACTCAAATTGAAAAGTCAGACGCTCGCTGTGCGGTTATTGCTGCCCACAGCCGCTCTCCTTCCTTTCTAAACGCTGCCCATGCCTCAGAACTGGCAGGCTTACGCAAACATCTTACCAGACAAAATTCAGCCATCAGAAAACCCATAGCAGGGTGGCTGAACCCACAAGCCCCATTCGCCCTGTCTCACCCCCTTCCTCACAGACCGTGCTGCAAGCCGGTGCTGGCCAAGGGAGAGGAGGATAACAGAGAATTTCAGAAAAAAGGAAAATGAGAAGATCTCTCCATTCCAAGCTGGTGTCTTATTGTGGACTAAAGGTCAACAATCAGCTCACATGGGAAACACTGCAAAAACTCATCAAAAACTGGGCACACACATCAGCCAAGATCCCTTCTGCAAAGTGTAAATACTTGCATGAGATTACAGAAGTTCAGAGTTTCTGATGGACTAAGCCCACCAGCTGTGCCTAAAGACACGGTAGATAGTTATGCCATGCCCGTGAGCCACCATGGCTAAACCATCAACTGTTCTGAGCGAGCACCTTGAATGTGAGACCTGGCAACAGCTGCCCATCCCGACCATTACCACAGCCCCAGGATGGCCTGTCCAGTCCCATGCTCTGAGCTAACGACCTTTCAAAGCACCAGAACGGGCTGGGCTCTTCTGGGAGACCCAACAAGCTGGAGGGTCCATCTTTCTCCTCAGACGCACAGATAACATTCCCTTTTGGCATAAGCCTGCAGCGCCCTGAACTTCTGCAGAGCCACGTTTGGGAACAGCAAAGTTTTAGCTGTTTCCTTATGTCCATAAATTCTCTGCTTACAGCTTCCATCAAGACTGTGACCTTCACAATGAGCATTGCTGAACCGCCCCACAGCAGGGGTGTCTGCATTTCAGCAACAGGAGAACTAATGGTAAAGGATGGGTTTGGTCTAAATCACTGAACACCTGCTTGGGCTTTTGCCTGCACCATCTCTTAACCTCTGCAGGAGCTGAATTAGGTCATCACAGAGAACTTCCAAAAACCCAGATGTTAAATGTCAAACTCTGTAAATGTCAGTGCTCTTCTAACACATCAAGCTCTTGAGTTGGCAATGGTAAGGTCACTCAGGCCCCCTTGCCATGTGCGGTGCCATATTGCAGTCTGTGCAACAAAGCAACCACATTCATGAGCCTCCCTGAACACCTTGGGCTGGCTCTCCATCCCAACCCACCTACTACACTGTCTCGTTCCTCCTGTTTCCCAGCACTGAGCCCAACAGACACGGTTTCTGCCAGCCCCTGTGCTTGTGCCAGGTACCATAGCAGCCCCGAGCTGCCAGATGCTGCAAAAGAACGGAAAAAACCCCCCCTAATTCCCTGCCTCTGAGTCAGAGCAAACTCAGAGGACAAAGACTTCTGGAGAACGTAGCTGCCAATTTCTAACAGGCTCTGGGCTCATGAATGTAAAGTTCTTCCAAAGGCTTATAAATTGCATTGTGTCCTGAAAACTTTTCCACAGGAAGAGCAGAAGACACATTCCTGCACCAACACACTGACGTAGGAGAGACAATTGGCACAATGGCAATGGACAAAGGTTTGCAAACAAATAAAAAAAACACAAAACCAAAGAAACACCCCCCAAACAGAGACAGAAAGGTAGACTGCAATCCGCAATGCATCCTAACTTTAAACAACTGGACGTTTCCAAGTCTAAATCCAAGCTGGTCGTCAGGGCTCTTACTATAAGCCACAGTGAGATACAGATATCTCCAAAAGCTTCCAGTCGATGTCTCTCTGCAGGCACCAGCAGAAGTCCACACTATGACTAGCTCAGACTTGGCCAAGTAGCCAACAGCCCTAATGTGGAACAGTTCAACCTCAACAGTTGAAGTGTGACAAGCAAATTAAATCAGTGTTGCCAGTAAAGACCCAGCAAACTTCACAGTAGATAAGAGTAGCAGCTCTAATCCCAGCATGTCCCTGTGGCTGATGTGATTTGGGGTCCCTTTGCTGAAGGACAGCGAGCTGCAGGGACCTCAGGGACTCACCATGCCCAGAGTGCAGGAGAATTCACCCAAGAAGTCATGCTCATACAGCTGCATGCTTGACTTGTCCTGGTCAAACAGGGCAAACTTGAGCTTCTGCACTTCTTCAAAGTGGTAGTCGATGATGAACTTCTTGGCAAAAACTGGGTTGAGGTTGTTCACAGCTGTCTCTGTCCTGTCAAGCTGCAAAGAAAAAAAATAAAAGAAGCCTTCAGGCATGTGCATTTTGCATCTCTGTCGCTGCCATGTCTCTTTGACTTCAGCCAGAGCCACCCAGAAATCCTGTGGTGACCAGAGCGTGAGCGCACCAGGTGTTCAGCAGGCTGTAATACCCAGCATACACAAGGTGGGATCCATCTAACAGCACTTCATGCAGAGAGCTGCATCCCCAAGGATGGGGTTTATGGGGCTGTACAAGCCCATCCCAGCAAACAGCCAGGACAGGAGCGCCCACCCAGCCAAGGCTTGGTGTGGACTCCAGGCTCACTGAAGCCAGAGTCTTTTCTGGCTTCCAAGCTCTGTTCTCCCAGGACCTGATGCTCTCACACACCTCCAATCCTCAACCAGACACTCACAGCTGGAATGCCCAACCTGCTTCTTTCAGGCTGTGCCGCAAACAGCAGGGACAAACAAAACAAGAAAAAGTGTCACAAGCCAGAACAGCAACCCTCTAGCATTTCCCTCTAGACCTCAAACCAAAACATTCATGTGGTTTCTTCTTTCTTGGCCTTTCATGGAAAAAAAAAAAGTCACCGCAGGTCATTTTTCATAGATCTCATCAGGCATTAGGAGAAACAAGAGGATGTGGAAGGACTCAGAAGACAAGCCTTCAATAGACTTTGTCATCCTGAGCTCTTGCAAGCAGGCTGGAAGAAATGATATCTCTGACGGCTTGGAAGGGCAAGCGCACAGAGGATGATGGAAACTGGAAGGCGCGTGGGGGACCCGCCGGTCTGCAGCATCCCGCAGCCAAGAGCAGTGATAAGAGCAGAGGAAACTTGGCAGGCAGCCGGGGGAAGTGTGGGCTTACAACGCAGCATGGCACAGGCGGACAGAAAGTCTTGTGTGATTCAAAAAAAAATCCAGGGACAGCCACGCTGGAGATACTGGGATGCTGCCCTCCAGTAATGGAACTTTGGTCCCAGAGGCCATCGTTCAGACCACAGGAGGGCTGGGAGGACAGCAGCACCAGCCGGGCTCCTGGTGCAGACTCACATGGAGACAGCAAGCCACAATTTTAGTTAAAGTGGCAGAAAATGGGAAAACAAGGCCAAAAAAAATCTGATGTATTTGCTTCTGGAAGTCAATGGCCAAGGAAGGTCTGATCTCTAATGTCAGGACCCATCATCCCCACCAGGACATCATCCACCCCAAGAGGCACCAGGAAAGGTGGGAACCTCACAGGTTGGAACCCAACACACAACATAGAATCACTGAATCATAGAATAGCTTGGGTTGGAAGGGACCTTCAAAGCTCATCCAGTCCAACCCCTGCCATGAGCAGGGACATCTTCACTAGATCAGGTTGCTCAGAGCCCCGTCCAGCCTGGCCTGGGATGTCTCCAGGGATGGGGCATCCACCACCTCTCTGGGTGACCTGGGCCAGTGTCTCACCATGTTCATTGTAAAAAATTTCTTCCTCATGGCAGCACAGCCCAAGTGCTGAACAAGAAACAAGAAACAAACACCCACAGCCTGGAGGAAAACCCTCCAGCAAGCAAACTAAAAAGGAGCTTTGTCAGGAGAGCAGCTATTGACAGCGTACTGATAGTGTAAAGAGGTGGCAGCTGGTTTGGCAAAGGGTGTTCTGCCCAGACAGCCCCATGAGAAGCACCGACAGCTCAAAGCATCCAAGCTGGAACAGCCATGTGCTCACCGGAGCTGGCAGAGGGGCTGGCAGCAGCGGCCTTTTGGAACTGGGCAGCATCGCCCAGTTATCCTGGGATAAGGTAAAAGGAACCATTAAAAGAGAAAGAAACACAGGCATTCACCAGCGTGATTTTATCAAAAGCTGCTGCTCCTGGTGTCTGGAGAGACTGTCCCACCCACCTGTGGGACAGCAAGGAGCCTCCAGCCAGCTGCCTGCCTCATCTTGCAGCTGGGACACCCCGTCCCAGGCAAGGCTGAGCATCCCAGGTCCCCAGGCAAGACTTCTGTGGAAAGCAGCCCCGTGCTGGCATCCCTGGGCAGCATCAGGCTGTGGGACACTGGGATGTCTGCCAGAGCTGTGGACTCAGAAATAAGTCCAGCAGAGCAGAAAAAAAGCCCTGCCAAAAAAAGAAAGAAAAAGAAAAAAGCAATGCATACCTGAGTCCCAAAGAAACCCATGCAGCACAGGAGGCAGGTTTTGGAGGGACTGAGTGGAAGTGTGGTGAGTTTGCTATATTTACCAACTATCACAGCATTTTTTTTAAATTGGTCACTTAGTCTATATTAAGTGCCAAGAAGCAACTGAAGTAAATGCTGTGTTCCCAGAATAGCCACCTGCTGCACTCCAGGGAGTCAAACACAGCAACACCAGAGGGCTGTAAGCCGGCCAAGGCCATGCAGCTTCACATAGATCATTCCTACTCTGCTGCCATCCCGTACAGAAGGAGCCCAAACACCTGCTCAGGGATGCAGTGGACCAGGAGCAGTGGGCATCCACCAGCTCTACCTTATTTCAGCAGCACAACACAGGCAAATCCCCTTTCAAGCCTAGGAGACTGCACAGGCAACAGAGACGGATTTGAGCTCTTTCCATGATCTCTGAACTACTGGGAAACTGGGCACTAAGGGAAAACAGTCCTCTCGCTCCCAGGTGCCAGTTAAAAGGAGATAACTTGATGTTCCATCTCCAGCTTTGCCCTGGAAGGGGCAGCCCAGGGAAGGAGAAGAGAAACCCAGACAACATGTCTTGAGCCAAGCCTTCCAGTGATGGGGCTTCCTTCAACACCCACATCAAACCAAGCATTTAATCTCCTGCTTGTTGCCAGTGTGAAGAACAACAAAATCACGAGCCCCAGCTGCTTGCCACACATGATCTGGTCTTTGGTTTGATGCAACACCAGTCACCTTGCCAGCGACCATCACGCATGGGGCCTCTCCATACCACCTCCGTGTGCCATCAGCTCCTGCCTCCCGCTTTGCCCCCAAAGCTCCCCCGTCTGCATGCCCTGTAAAGAGCAGAGGTGGCTTTGCCACCCAAGAGCAGAAGTGCACAAGGCTTTTTAAGAGGCAAGCAGCCTAAAAGAAGATTTCTGTTTAGATAAGAGTCTTGATTCCACAAATCAAGCATGAAACTGGGAAATCACCTCCAACAACAGCCCTTGTGTTCAGTGAATGCCGTCAGAAAGTCCTCCAGCATTGGAAGGGAGGTTGGCTAGAGACCTTCAAGCATCTTCAGCACGTGGAGACACTTGATGCTCCAACACTGGGAGATGCTCTCCCAACACCAAGGCAAGCTGGTGCTGAAGGCGCAGGGCCAGACGGGTGACTCAGAGTGGCACAAAGGCAGCGGCACGGCTGAGTCATGTGTCCCCACTCCCAGCATCACAGGCCGGGGCTTTCATGGCTCCTGCGAGATGATGTCATTGGACAGAGCATTTAAACATCACCCATCTTCATGTCACTTTTTGGCCTGTGGTTTATTGTCCCTCCTCTTTCTTCCCCCACCCCCTCCAAGGCTGATGCACAAAGATTTTTTTAATTCCTATTAAGCTCAGCAAGACAAAATAATTGTATTTGGGAACAAATGTGACAGCTAGAAAAAACAGCAAGCAGAAACCTTTCTGCTGGCATCAGCTGGTGCCTCAGTCCCACTGCCCAGCTCAGACACCAGCACCACCATGACTGGGACTGATCCTAGAGAAGGAGACCCAGCTCCTAAACCAGGTTGGACAGCAGGGACATGTTGCTGAGCCAGTGCAAAGGATGCAGGGGCAGCGTGGTGGGATGCCTCTGAGCTGCTGCTGTCTCCATCCATCCCCTACATTTCAGCTGTGCTACTCAGGCCACCGCTTTTGGACAGGAAAGAAGTTCATCTTAGGCCAAGAGGCATGTCTGTGCAGCCAAAATCCATGCAGGACAATGCAGGAACCCCTGGGGAAGCTCTGAACCATGGTGGCATAATCTGCCAAGGGTTCCACCAAGTGCCCCATACGGTGAGGCTCTCACAGGCGAGCCCACCTCTCCTGGTCCTCCCCAGCACCCAGACGCAGCCCAAACCCACGCACCCACTGCCACACGGGGGTGCAGGAGGATCTTGGTCCCGGCTTTGCCCCCGGTGTGCTGGTGGCCCGGGGCCAGTTTGATGGCATGGAGCAGGGCTCAGCGTGCAACACATTCACCTCCACTGAAACCACAGCAGTGGAGCGCCGAGCAATCTGCCATTCAAGGCTGACACCCAGTGCCTTTCTTGTATCTGACCAATTAAAAAGAAGCTAAATATAGCAGAGGAAAAGGAAAAAAACAAAACAAAACACAGACCACACATTTGTATTGGAAAAGATGCTTTGGAATCAAAACTGCTGGACTGAGACACTACTGACAGCAAGAGAAATTCCTGAAAAGCACAACCAGGTCAAAGAAATGACACCTATCAAGGCGAGAAAGCTCATTAGTCTCATCCAGCCTGCTGAGCAAAGCTAATTGCAGACCATGGTAAGGTGAGGTTTGCCCTACACCCTCTCTGCTGACAGTGAGATCAGCTGCAGGACACCTTAGGTGATGCCCACTGATTCACCAGCTCCTCAGCCAAGCACTCAAGGCTGCCTGGCCAGTCCAAGTATCTGAGAAATGAGACCCTACTGTCCCAGGAATTGGGAAGATTTTTGTTTGGCTTATGTGACTTTATGCCCTTCAGCTTCTCATTTTGTGCTGCATCCAACACCAGCGCTTGTATCGATTCATCACACCCCCATGGTCTGCTTACCTGCTCCCTCCAGACCAACCAAAAAGAGGTCTTGCACTGTCTACAACTGCAATTATAAAACGAAATCCCCATTTTTTTTCTCCAGGCATTTTAGCCCAGAGTCTTTTCCACTGTATCCGTAAGGTTTTTCTTAGTCACAGAATTAAATGCTCTTGCACAGACTCTGAAGTTTGAATTCATGACAACAATTTTATCACAGACAGCACCTTGGCCAACTCGGAGAAGGAGACGACTATAGCTTCTCCATGTGAGATGCTGAACAGTCAAGAAAGCACCACGAAAACCGTTCTTAGGAGTTCCTGATCCCCTTTGTGCACATCCCAACTGCAAAATCAGCCTGAGATGTGCATCTGCCTGGGAGACCCCCCAGGTGAGAGCTCCTGCTGCTGCAGCAGCACTACTGGTGATGACCAAGGTCATGCTACTCAAAGCCAATTTGGGCACCTCTAGATGAACCATCGTGCCAGCAGCACACACACACCCAGTCACTGACACGGCACATCTCTGTGACCCTTCCCCGCAGGAGTGGCATTTTCAAAGGAATGCACATCCAGTTGGTGGGAGTGCTGGGAAGCAAGCTTTTGGGATCAAGCCAAGGTTTTAGTTATGCTATGAAATAATTCAGACAGCTGCTGAGGGTCAATTCCTTCGCGCTCCGTTAGCCTGGTTGGCAGCAGCCTCGTCCCACTGAAGCGGAGGGCTGGAACACAACACAAGGGCTCGTGGTGCGCTGTCTGCATCTTGGAGAGGATGGATTTGTCTGTGTTCACCCACTGTCAGGGATGGCACAGCCATGGGATGTCCTCTTGTCCTTAAAGAGCCCTTTATCAGCTGGGTCTTGCCCTGGAGTAGGCTTGTGCTGGAGCAGATAGGGAGGCTGAGGAAACACATGCAGCTCTCAGCTCTTTAGCGCATACAGGGAAAATAAAAATATGGCCTCCTAAACTGCAGCAGCGTGTCAGGTGCTTCTCTGCCGGGCAGCAGAGACAACCAAAGCTGGCAAGGACAGTCAGAGGATCACAGACTAATTTGGGTTGGAAGGGACCTTTGAAGATCACCTAGTCCAACCCCCTGCCCTGGACAGGAACATCTGTCACTAGGTCAGGTTGCTCAAAGCCTCATCCAAGCTGAGCTTCCAATGATGGGGCATCAACAGCTTCTCTGGGCAACCTGTTCCAGTGTCTCACCACCTTCCTTATAAAAAATTCTTTATGTTCAACCATTTAAAACCATCGCCCCTTGTTCTCTCACTAGAGCCCTTGTTAAAAAGTTTCCCTCTGTCTTTCCTACAAGCCCCCTTTTTGAAGGAGGCCACAGGTGTTCAGAGCACAAACTGCCCTGGACCGTGTTTTTCCACTGGACTGACCTGTCAGACCATCATCCAGGACACTCCTGGCCCCAGAAAGAGCTGCTCTTCAAGCAAAACCCAAAGACCAGCTTCCTATGCAACTCAGGGTCCAAGAACAAGCTTATCTTGATTCACCTTGAAAGATGCCCCGTTGCAAGTAGGACCTCACAACATCTAACAATCACATGGGATCAGCACTTCAGGCACTCAAATCTGAAGCATCCCCAGCTTACAGCAGATTGAGAAGGGGCTGGGAGCACTCTGAAGGTGACAAGATCCTTTCACACCTGCCATGTGCCTTCCCAGAGGTTGGTATTTTGAGGTCTGCAGCTCAGTTGAAACCCCAGCTCAAAGCAGAAAGTACAGACAGCGAAAGGACCAGCTGCAAAACACAGAACAATTAACACACCAGTGCCAGCCTCAGGAGGACCAGAAGAGCTTCTGCCTCTGCTTGGGGAGGAACAAGGACCATCCTTGTAGTCGAGCAAAGAGGGAGAAGACACAAGCACAGGCAAACCACAGGAGGAAATCCATAGAATTTCAGGACTTACCTCCACCCACTTCCCATTGACTTCCATGAAGAGGACGCAGAAGGGGTCAGATTTGGAAGTGACATCCCTGTCCAGAAGGTTTTGGCCGCAGATGGACAACTCGACTTTGCAGACACAGTACTGGGAGCCGACAGGCCCCACCGGTGTGGGAGTCACGGTGTACGCCATGGACTCCAGCGGCAGCAGCTCCAGGCAGTCTGTGGGACACGAGAACAGAGAGAAACCTCAGTGCGAGCAGAAAGGCAGAAAACGCTTTGTTGGCACCGGTGTGTTGGGCACAGGCAGATGGGCCACATCCAGAGCTTTCTGCTGTAAGCTACACTCAATAAGTTATGAGGCTTTCCTGGCTCCAAAGCTCTGCTCAGTCACCATCCCCATGTGGCCACCACACCAGGCAGATGTCCTGAGTGGGAGCCCAGCAGAGCATCTGCAACCTGCCTTGGTTTTTCTCCATAAATAACAGACTTTCAAAGCAAGGTAACATTTTCTGCTCACCCCTCTGAGGGAGCGGGGGGTCCCAACCTCTTCTCCCAGCATGCTGGGATTATTTTGTGGGGAGGAACTACACTTCCACACCATCTTTCAGCAGGAAAACTGGTCATCGTCTGGCTGGTTCCAAGCCATGGACCATGAACCTGAGCCGTGAGGGCCAAACTTGAGCTCTGCCCCTCAAATCATCATAAGAAAAGGGGTGAGACCACGAGTATGAGTGGGGTGGAGGGCAGGTCCAGCTGTATCTCCACCCAGCTCACCAGGAAGCAGTGGTGCTGGCAGCAATTAAAAAGTGGCAACAGCTGGTTCACGAAAGAGCAAGGCAAATGTGACAAACACTGCATGACCTGATGCACGGGATGATTTACAGGGCCCTGATAAAAAATCTCCTTTGTCATAAGAGAAGCTTACCAAAAGTCTGCTTCAAAAGGCGTTTTGCAGAGACAAATGTGTTTTATACCATTAGTAGAGCAAAACCCCATCCCACAGAACAGTTTTGCCTTCTGATGCACAGTTGGGATGCACTCAGCAAAAAACACCAAAGGTGTTCAACAAAGAAGAAGAAAAAAGATTAATTTATACTAATAAACCTTTGCGGCTGGGGTTGCTAGTGGAGAGACAGCTCTTTTCAGCATCTCCTTCAATACCTGTTACCCTCTTTTTTCAGAGTGGCTCCTGGCTCATCCACTTTATCTGAAAACTCCAAACATCACCTGCCTCCACCTTGATAACCCATCTGCTGCTGTGTGCCATTGAAGCCGCAATTAATATGATTTGTTTGTTTCGCCTGGCCATGAGTATTTGCAAACACCGGCGCTGCCAGGAGCTGGGCTGCTGCTCTGGCTCCAGGCTGGGATGGGGGACAGGGATGGGGGACAGGGATGAGGTGACCCCAGCACAGCGGTGCCAGAGGGAGCTCTGGGCTCACTGCTGGCTGCCCTGAGCACTCGGCCCCATCTGCAATGAATACTGAGCAGAAAACAGCTCCCACTTCCAAGGTGTTGAGCCCTCTATTCCTACCTGTCAATATCTCTGCTTGGCACTAAGTCACCCAAAACAAGCCTGATTTTAACCCGCAACAGTAAATACAAGTTATTCATCACAGCCTGCTGCACAGGACAAGAGCAGTGCAATCTTGTCAGCTCCATAGGAACACAGAAACATCTCCAGAAGAAGAAAAATCCCCATCCTTGGCTGCATACACACATGTACATCACCAAAACAGCACCTACGTCCCTTCCCTGACTGCAGTTTCCCCTCCCAGACCAAGCCCATCTCGGGCCATCGCCTCCCATTCACAGCAGCGGGACACCAAAACAGTGGCACACGTAGGCAACCCTCCATCTACTGCAACTTCAGGAAGAAACACATGCAGAAGCAAAACTCCTCCTGGCTCATCCGCCCCAAAGCCGCTGCAGCTGCTGGGGTGACAGCTCTGAAATGCCCGTCCCCACCGGAGCTGCCGCTGCGCCTCTCAAGCCCATGTTGCCGGTAGCAGCTAAAAGAAATATATATATTTTTTTTTCTTTAGCGCACAGATCATCTAATCAATGTCTTAAAATAGCCGGGCTTGATCTATTTATGCTACTGCCTGCCTGTCTGCCTCTCCCTCCAAAAAGCAAACATGGGGAAGCTGTGCTGGTGTGGACCTGGTCCTGCCAGAGCAGGGAGAGCTGGGCTGGGTTTTTCCATCTCCCCTTCCCCCAGATCTCGGCGCCGTCTCACAAAAAGCAGAGACAGCAAATGACTCAGTGGAAAAAGCTTTTTCCCAGGGCTGGCAGGCACCAAAACATCCTCTTGGCACGCTGCACATCGCCCCTGCCCCAGCCCCTGCAGTCAGCCTGCCGTGCTCCCTGGGGAGCGCACGGTTGGAACGGGCATGGGGAAGAGGAGAGGCAGCCAGCACCTGCCGGGGCCACCTGAGGCCAAAGACCTGATGGGACTTGTGTCCCCTGCATGGACACACTGCCCACCCCAGCACCCAAAATCAGGGACCAATGGCCTCTCCCCAAGGTGCCACCCTAGAGAGCTTGATACCACCTCATGGGTGCCAAGCACAAAATCCTGTGGTTGTCCCTCCCCAGGAAGGCAAAAGGCAGCAGAAAAATCTCTTTCTCCACTATCCTAGTAAAGATGATTCTTCCACCAAGGAGCTGCTGGTCCAGCCAGCCAACCAGGGACAAAGATGACAAAGAGATGGGCAGCTCTCCTGAATCATGGTGCAGGCTCTCCTTCCCTCAGCTCCAGTCCTGGTATAAAACCCTGAGGAGCATAAGCATCCTGATTTCAGCCAAAAAGTAATTAGTTTAAATTAAAACGTCATTTTCCCAGCCAGGTTGGCTCCTCAAACAACCCCACGGAAAGGGTAATGCTCAGACAGGTGGCAGGAGCAGAGGGTGGTGATGCCAACTGGGCACGGCCAAGTCTGCAGGTGCCACCATCGCCCATCCACACACACCATCCTGTCCCAGGAAACAGCCCCAGGGCCACCTCTCCTGCCGCTGTGCTGGCGTGGACCCAGCACCGGCCCTGGGGCCAGGCGGGGTCTGTCTCCTCCAGCCTCGGCAGCAGCCACCGGTCCCCACGGCTCAGAGGCTTTGCATTTGAGGCATCACCAGGCTTCAGCGAGCCAAAGGCACTTTAACCCCTCAGCAAACACTTTAAATTCAGGGAGGGAATTGCACTGGCACTGAAAGAGCCGGCTCTTCATCATCTGTATTCCAGTCTCTCCTTCTTTTTGTGTTCTCCTCTTCCTCCATTTGCCACCCTGAACAAGGTCCTGCGACTCACTTGGCATCTGCGGACAAGTATTCTCCCAACGTACAATCCCAGCTGCCAGCTTTGTTCCAATCACACAGACACTTGAGCTCTTGCCAAAACACAGCCAGGCTGACAACGAGAGGTCTCAGGGACAAGCACGAAGGTCTGATTGCCCCATGGTCCCATCTGCCATCAAACCACGGCAGATGTCTGAAGAGATGTCCTGCAAGAGCAGAACCAGGGTGGAAGGACGTGGTACCTAAATCCTGTCTGGGCTCTGGTTTCTAGGATCTCCCGATCCAGATGCACCTTTGCACTTTGTAAACTTTAAGTGATTTTTCCTCCATGACTTGGTCACCTCCGAGTCACTCTGTGTCCACAACGTCCCGCAGTGGGGGGTTTTGCTGTCTGGGGGACACACACAAGGCTTGGGGCCACCCAGAATATTGAGATGAACATCTGGGAGCCACAGAGCAATGCACACAGATGTTCTCCTCCTTCTCCTCTTCACCTCATGGGCCCCCCGATCTCTCCAGCAGATCCCCAAAGCACATGCAGAAGGGCCGGCTGGAAGCCCTGGCATCTTTTGTCCCTCTCTTATCTGAACGAGGAGGAAGGGAAGGAGTCACCTGTTTTGCAAACTAACTTCTGCCCTGGGAGGTTCTCCTTCTCTTCACAGAAGAAAAGCCCCACAAAAACAGTCGCTCAGGCCACACTAAGGCCCCATTTTAAGCATTAACAGGAAAAAAAATAAAGCTGTACTCTAAATGAAATTTTTTGGGGCTTTTTTAATGTTAATAGTGCTGTCAAACTTCAGAGATCTCCTCTCCTTAAGGAAATAAGATTTATTTTCACAGAGAATGCCAGGCATATTTGAAACAGCCCCAGAAGTACTGGTACCCACCAGTGATGCCATGCAAAGTCCCTCTGGGTCCCTCCTGGGGATGTCCCTCCCTTCCTTTGGGATGACCCGTGATTTCTGTAATACCCTACAGAAGTCACCCGTGACTCAGTTTACCCCACTACAGCCCATTGCAATCGTAGAAGCAAATCTCTTTTCTGGAAGAGGAGAATCTGAGAGATGAGTATCAAACAGGTGAATTTGGGTTCCTACAAAGCACATATCTGAGCTTACAGGCAGCGTAGGCACAGCGGGAGAGCAGCGGTACCTGAGGGAGGATGAAGAGCAGGTGAAAACGGGCTGTCAGAAGACTGAAGCAAAGAAGAGGAGTAGGAGGACACAGAAACCAGTTGCCCAGAGCAGCAGAAAGGCCAAAATGCAGCACTCACAGAGCTGGAGACGCCAGGAAAAGCTGGGATGTGCTGTGATAGATGCCCGACGCAGCTCCTTATGCCATCAAAACCCGCACCGGCCGCTTTCCTCCCTCCCGTCAACAAATACAGTCTCCTCCAGAATTATTTTGCAAAGCAAAAATGTTTGCTTTTCAGTCTCGCCTAGGCAACACGGTGGATTCGCCAGACTGCATCTGGTCTTAATAACAGCCTCGTTACCTTCCGAATGCACATGCAATTAGTCATGTACACAGCCCCGAGTTGCTGGTGTCACCAGCAAATGCCTCTGCTGCGGGTGAGCAGACTGAGGCGGCAGAGAGGGGATGCTCGCACATGAAAACTCCCTGCAAGGATGTACCCTGGGTACCCGCACCGTCAGAGGATCTTTGTCCCACATGCAAGGCAGGAAAGGGCTGAAAACTGCTTCTGAGCATCCCAGCACGGATGGCATGGCTGAGACTGAGCTCAAATTCCTAGACATCTGTGGCAGACCTGGCAGAAGGGGATGCCCAGGCTGGGCTCTGGTTTCCAGGCTGCCACACTGTGAGTCCCACAGTCCTGCCTGACGAAGAAGCAGCCAAGGGCACCGTGGCCCCCACCTCGGCTGTGGCACACAGCCCTCCCGCCACAGCCAGAGAGGAGGGGCCCATCCTGTTTTCTGCTTTCTGGAGACCCCTTCCTTGGGCACAGCCCCTCGCTGCTCTATGCCGCTTCCCCTCTCCTTGAACGTCTGACCCAGGGCTGCCTGTGGGGATTTAGGACTGTGAAGAGGGTTGTCAGCAGCTGGAGCCAGGGAAGAAGCTCTGAAGAAGCTGGGTGGATGGAAGTAATAACCCTCCTGCCTGATCAGCAAGTGTGGGGGTCTCCCTGTGCTGCCCATTAAGCACAGCACTCATCAGCATCATCCACTGCTCATCTAATTTTGAAAACATCATCACCTGAAAAGCCACTCCAAAGCACTTCCCCTGGCCAGACCAGAGATGAGGCAGCCTCCACAGATCTCACGCACAAATCCACCAACTCCAGCTGCTCCTGCCATCCCCACGTGTGTCACCGCAGCTGCTGGACACCAGCAAAGAAACCAGCTCATGAGGAAGGACCTGCTGGGTAGGAGCAAGACACAGTCCCACCCTGCTCTGCAACCCCCTTCCTGCTGCAGCCCTGATGATGTCCCCAAGGGTCCCTCTGCATCCTCCCGTGACACCACCCAAACCTGCCACCCTGGCTGCTTCCCCTGTCTGAGTGGACACCGCAGGTCCCTGGGGCTGCTCTGCCCCGCACAGCCGCCCTGTAGCTCAGGGGAGCTGCTGTCCCTGGGACGAGGGCATCGGGAAAGGCGAGAGCCCCCGCAGCAGACCTGTGCCACAATCTCTCCGGAGTGGAGGTCGGTCCCTTCATCACTGTGGAGACACGGCCGCTGCCCCGTCATCTTTGCAGGACCAGAGGATGGGACCCACGTCATCGCAGAGGGTCTCACACCCGTGGAGACACCGAAACTGGGGATCTCATAAGCCAGGGATGTGCAAGCAAAACCAAACACCAGGATGTGCAACCAGTGTGCCGGCAGCTGCGGATAGCAGAGCCTGCCCTGCACCGGGGGAGCAAAGGGAACCACTTATTGTTCTCCAGCCCCCTCCAGATGAAGTCTGAAAATGTCATCACACTGCCCCCCCCCCCAAGTATCTAAAACCACTTACTGGCGAGAAACCACAAGCCCTGAAGAGCAGGAGAGCCGAGTGCTCTGGAGAGGACAGGCCCCCAGGCTCCCAGCAGCAACGGTGTTTCCGCAGTTCTCCCCCGGCGGAAAGTCAAGGGCTCTGGCCCCGCAAGCGAAAGCAAAACTCGCTTCTCCACACCCAGCGTGACGTGCGAGGGAGGCAGCACCACCGCTGACAGGGGTCTGGAGGAGCTGCAGGGACTGAGCGCATTTTGGGAGAGTGCTCAGAAAACCAGAAAGTGGCAAAAAACACCACACAGGAAAAGTACTTCCTCTAAACCCGAGAGAAAATAGAGGGGCTCTGATGGCTGCTACCAGCCAAGTGCACACTGGGTGCTTCTGCAGCAGGCAGAGCTCAGCCGCGTTGCATGCCCTGTGCCTGCTGCATGCCCCACGGTTGCTGCGTGCCCTGCACCCGCCGCGTGCCCTGCTCGCAAATCCACATGTCGTTTCAGGAGCAGGAGCAGCTCTGTACTTGCTGCTCAGAAACGGAGAAAGGGCGAGCAAGGGGCAGGGCAAGACGAGAGCACAGCAGCGTCCTCTGTTAAGGAGCGCAGCGATGGCCGAGCCGCACAGACTGACCCCGTTCCAGTCTCCGCTGGCAAGCGCGTATTCGGCTCAGATGTGCTGAGAAGATTGTGCGATTTCACTTGACCACAAGGTGCCCCTGGGGCTCAATTTAGGGAAATCTGTGATTTAGGGCAGAAAACATCATGATGTCACTGTGAATCCCAGCAATTGCATTAAACCCTGCACACAACCATCCTACAAAGCAGACCCAAGGAAGAGGTTTACGCGCTGCCGTTTCCTTCCCTGCTCCATGCCGGAGCAGAAAACATGGTTGCCCAGTGGCCAGGAGCAAGCGGGAGGCCGGGCGTTGTGGGCAGCCCGGCACAGGCAGCACACACTGGAGGCTCCGTCCGAGAGGCAAATGCCAAACACGAATCTCTTACCTCCCCACAGCAGCAATGCTCGTGTCAGACACGTGCTTCGGGTGGGACAAAGAGGCAAACCCAGAGACGCAGCGCGGGACAAGGCACTCTCAGGATTTTGGGCAGATTTTATCTGCTAGCAACTGCATTAAAACTTTCCTACCCCAATACAACAGCAGCCGTACAAGCTGCTCTCATGATGGGCGAAATACATCTGCTTCAACAAACAGTAAAAGCAGATTTGGAGGAAGAAGTTGACTTAATTACAGCCAGACCCTATGATGTGTAAAGGAGCAGGGCAGCCCCGTGCGGATGGCTGCAAAGGACGCGCAGCCAGCGGGCTCCCTCGCAGGTGCAGAGGGAACCTCCTGCATTCCAAGTGCACTGAATGTAAACTGGCTGTTTAACTGATTAAAGGCTTTTCTAAGTTACTGAAAACAAAAATGCTGGCTTTCTGAATTTTAACTGAATTCCTATTTTTAGCCAACCCCATATATCACACATGAGAGGGGAAGAAAAATCAGCACTGAAGTGATGAGAAATACCTTCAACTGCTTTCTAACTGAACCACATGCCAAAACTACAAGCGTGCCAGCCAGAAAGCCAGCGGTGGACATGCAGGTCCCTCCATCCATGCACCATTTCATCCCCACAGCAGCCAGAGCTTCAGAGCCCTTCCCCTGGTAATGTAAATAAATATTAATTAACAAGTAGTCATGTGCAATGCTGAAACCAAACTACAGAAAGCACCACTGATGTCCCCAGGGCCTGAAGCCCAACTGCATCCTGCACAGAGGCGACTCCTGTCGTGACAATCTGAGCTTTTCATAAAGAACTGGGTGTTTTTGGCCCGATTTGCAGCAGAGAGATGCTGCTGCTTGACGTGAGAAGCTTTGCCCTGAAACCGATTTGTATGCCAACGATCCAAAAAATGCAGCAGTTTACATTGAGAATTACGTCTGATAAATTCTCGACTCCTTCCCAACAGCTTTAGACACCGCTCAAGGGAATGTAAAACTCTGTTTAAATGGTTGCACAGCACTGGACTTGCTGTTCAACAGTAAAAGTTGCATTTGTAGCTCGTCTCATATTTAAAATCAGCCTCACGACAGCTGATGTTTCTTCCTGAATCCTCGGCTTCTAGAACCATGTGATGACGGAAAATCCAGGGCTGGGGGGAAGGACACTATTCTAGATGCAAGTTTTGTCCTGCTGGCTACAGGCAGAGAAATCTGACCCAAAGCCTCAGCAAAAGCAGCAGGCAGACAGAAAGTGGAGCCCTTCTTGCTGAATACTACACCTGCTTGTTTTTCTGATATTTTAAGAATAATATTATGATCTCCAAACTCACCTTAGTTCCTGGGAATTACTTTTTCCCCTGCTCCTGTGATCCAAACAAGTATCCTTGCAAAACCAGCTACCAGGAAACCGAGCCAAAGCGGCAAAAAGTGATGACTCAGGTCCCTCAACAAATATTTTACAGAGGTTTAAAAGACAAACTGCAAGATTTCGGGGGGGCGGGGAGGGAATGAGTTCCATTATTTTTTTTCACGCTGTTTTGTGGTTTTGCACCCTGCCAGGAGCACCATTTTTAACACCTGGCTATTCCACCATTTCAGAAAATTTACCTTTTCTTCTCCTTTCCCCCTGCCCTGCCTCTGAACACAAGCAAAGGCTCTCACATAAAGAGCTCCTTATGAGTGCTGGCAACCCCAAACCAGGACGGGAGACTGCAAGCGTTGCTTTTTCATCAATTAGCCGGGTATTACGTTCTCGGCACACCGACAGCTCCTGGAGAACAGGCCCTGATTTATGGTGGTACAAGCAACTCCGGCCAGCTTTCCCCAGCCGGAGGTTTCCACTGGAGTCAGTGGGAAACTCTTTCTGCTGGGTGTACTGGGAGCAAAAGAAGGTGTTGTTCCTCCCAGACTCTTCACACACCACATTTTGACTGCTAAAAGACTAACAAAGCTGATGCAACTCCAGCATACCAGTGGGCAGACTGGTAAACCTGGGGGTAGCTGGTGGCCGCTCTGGCGCTGCGTAACCCCATTTTAGAGCAAGGCAGCAGGATGGACAGGGGATGAGCAGAGATGAGGACTGTAAGGGGATGCACAGCAGAGACCCCCTCCAGGGCAAAGAGCATTTTCACATGCAGCTGAAAACCCAGCAGGGAACCCAAACAGGATTCTCCCATACTGGAAACCCCGTGCCCCTCAGCTCCAGCACAGACTGGCCAGGCACCAGGGTCCCCGGGCTTTACAAAATGCACCGGATCGCGAGGAACCGGCACAGGGTCCCTCGCTGCCCACCAGCGCAGACCCCAGGAGTGAGGATGTCCCCAGGGCAGGACGTGCTGATGCGGCTCTAGATGATCTCATTTCTCCTTAGATCAAGCTCAAAAAGGCAGCGGTGAGGGAGAAGCATGACAGGCAGCGTCTCAAATAATACCAGCAGCCGTACAACCCTGTCCACCCTCACATTGCTACAGCGTGATGTCTGCACCCTGTTTGAGAGATGCAAACCACGACCCTGACCCAGCAGGTCCTGGGAACCGCGGGGCACATGCTGACGGTGCCGGCGCAGGCAGGCTGCCCACAGACCCCCTCCCCAGGGTGCTGAGGGGTGCCGGGCTCTCCAAGAGCAGCTCCAGGGCTACTTGTCTACCCAAGGCAAGTGCTAGGGGCTGCCTACATCACGGGTAGGTGCAATTTTTGAGACACCAGGAAGCTTCACTAGGTGCCTCACCTCCACACTATCCCAATGGGAATGTTTCATAGGCAAGAGCAGAGAAAAAAAAACGCACATCATGAGAAAAATGTATGTCCCAGGCTATAACACAGCTGTAACTAAAGCAAATGCAGCGTTTTCCCGAGGTCACTCCAGGAAAACATCCTCCACCAACTCATTTCATCAAAACAGATCCTTTCCACACGCCCCGAGTTTTTGTTCCCAGCCTTCCTCCTCCCATCGCTCTGCTCCCTGCCCCCCCACAGGCTACAATGGGATGTGACTTCTGGACTATAATAAAACATTTTCCAACACCCAGAAAAAGCACAGAGGCATCTCACGGCAGCGTGAGAGCTCCCCATACCTGGGCTGGCAGGAGGAGGCCGATGCCGGAGATGCGAGAGTGATATTGAAACTGAGCTGTGCTTGCACTGGCCTGATTCTGACTCCAGCTTCTCCAGCAAGGTTCAAGTGCACCTCCAGGAGGCTTCAAACCTGGGGTTCGAGGTTCACAAGGATCCTCCCAATTACTTCCTGCAAAGCAGCTCAGGCTCCTGGGGAGTCAGCAGAAAGGACCCAGCCCTTCAGAGACATTTCTGCCACCGCTCTGCTTCCAGCTCACCTCTCCAGCTCCTGCTCCACCCTCCTTGTGGTGACCAGCTCTGAAGGGTGTGTTTGCCCACCAAATCCTCCAGCCTCTCGCCAAAATCAGGGTTACTCACCCGGAGACTTATTGCATCAGGTCCTCAGGCTGGTGGAGCTGATGGGAAAACATCTCCCTGCCTGCCATCCTCCGAGCACCCTCACGCTGCTGAGCGAAACAGCTTGTCGCTGTCTCACAGGACGAGGTGTCTTGCTGGGCACAGGGAAGAAGAGAGGGGCAGCCCATCCGTGAGCGTGAACCCTCTCGGTGTGCCCCTAAATGTGCCGCATGAAGGATATCACCACCCGCCAGAGCAGCATCGGGCTGCAAACAGCTCCGAAGAAGCGCTTCTGCACTTCCCCAGCGTTCAGCTGGCCAGACCCCCCTCGCCACTCGATGCTGGAGGAGAAGGAGAGGCGCTTGCAGCAGCTGCCAGGAAAAACCCCAACCAAACATCCCCAGCCTTGGGGAGTGAAGTCACCAGGCCCTGGCGCTTTCTTTTTTTTGGGGGGTTTCAGATCTGATTGGCATCTTCGGGAGCAGATGTGGATGCACAAAGTGGGGACGGGTAGGACAACTTTTACACCGTGCGTGAAGAAAGGGGCACAGGCTGGGGAAGGGGAGTGTAAAGTGATGGGGTGGGGGGCAGTCCCAGGTGTCGAGGGGCTGATCCAGGGATGGAAGGGCTGATCCAGGGGTTGAAGGCTCTGTCTCTGGGGGTTGAGGGGTCTGATCCAGGGGCTGGGATGTCTGTCCCGGGGGATGGAGGGTCTGTCCTAGGAGAAGGAGGGCAGCAGGGACACCACGCACCCCCACGACAAGCCGGTGGGGACACTGCCGCGCAGGTCCCCATGCGGGGGCTGACACCGTGGTTACACTGACCGCGCAGCAGCACGACCCTCCAAGCGGGACACCGGAGCTCACCGCCCGTACCTCCCCACGGCTCCCACCCCCCACCCCCCCACGCTGAGCGATCCCACCGTGGGGCTGGCTCAGCCACCCGTGTCAGCCACTCAGCGCCCCCCTTTCCACCCGGGACCGCGGGGACTCACCCCCGGGACTCACCGCCGCGGGCCGGGCCGGGCCGGGCCGAGCAGCTCCCGCGGGACCGTGGGCTCAGCGTCTCCCCACGGCCGCGCCCGCCGCCCGCCCCCCGCCATCACCGCCCCGAACGGGGCGGAGGGTGGGCGGTGATGGCGGGGGGCGGGCGCGGCCATTCTGCCCCCTCTCCCGACGAGCTTTTTGGCTTCACTCTTTGCACAAAAGCAAATACGAGGCGTGGAAAGGCTGGGGAAAAAAAAAAAAACCCAGCCAGTTAGAATGAAAACATAACTTTGTTGGATCATCGCCCTTTGCTTTTAACCCAAACCCAGGATTTTTTGTGCTGCCTGGATGCCAGCGGGGCCCATCCTGCCCACGAACTGTGGGTGCTCCCGGTGCTGGCATCACCCTGTCAAAACCAGCACAGGGTCCGGGTCGGGACGCTGTGTCCTGCGGTGGCTCTGGCTGATGTTGCTTCCCGTGGGAAAAAGCTGGTGAAACAAGGAAAATAGGTGAGTGCCCAATGCTGCCCCAGAGCTGGGGGGAGCCCACGCCACGGGCCTGGCCAGCATCGCACCCCCCGACACCCTGCTCGGCCCGGGGAGCCAGCGTGATTCCCGTCCCAGCCTGCCGCCACTGGGGTTTGCACCCAACGTACCATTAATAGCCTCACCTGACGCTTGGCAGCCACATCATCAAGCACTGGGGATATTTATATAGATATTTTTTTATATGGACACAGGGTAATAAGACAAGAAGCCTCCCTCTGAGGCTTCAGCTAAAAGATGCTGTCTGCATTTGTACAGAGCCCTTTGCTACAGGCTCCGCTTGTGCTTTTAAAGATCACTGGTAAAATAAGTAGTGTATTGCCCCTGCCCAGCTTTCCCCTCTCCTCCAGCTTGAGCTGTCTAAGCCAGAAGAGGTTGAAAGCACCCAGTCAGTTTTCAGCCTGGATGAGGTTCCCCCCCTGCCAGCCCTGCTCCCTTCCCAGCACCCCAGGAGCGGGGCTGGGGACACAGGACAGGCTCACGGGTCACAAACGCTCCTGCTCAGCACAGGTGACACCACAGGCAACATCCACCTAGTAGCTGAGCCCAGTTTTTAGGAGCAAACACCTTCTTTCCATGTAGATCTGGCCAGAAACCATCACAGGAAAGGATGAGGTTGCGCCTGAAAGAGGAATTCAGCGGGAGAACCAGGGGCTGTGCCAGACCTGCCCTCTTGCCTCCATGCCCATGGCCTAAAATGTCACTTTGTGGAGAAAAAGGCAGAGGCAGACAGTATTTCATTAATGCAAATGTGCCCATTTTCTCAAAAAAATCAGTTTTTCCTATGTTTTCTTTCCTGCCCAGCAGGATGCCTCCAAGTCATGGCAGGTTTAGCTGGAACTGGTTTTAGCAGAGGGGGAACAGCGGCTGTGTTTCCAGCTCTACAAGACATCAGCCATTGCGTGCAAAAGCCTGGCCCAGCCTGGCTCTGGCTGTTCCTAGCACAAAAACCAGGCTCCTCATCGCCCTCCAGCAGCGTGTTTATTTACAGCACTGTATTTCTTTCTAAAGATCTGGTCTCAGGGGGCAAATTCCCTTCTGTGTATGAAACCAGTACTGACTAGCTCAGACATTGTCTTCAGAGACTGCAGGCAGCCTGAAACAATAGGGGTGTGTGGAGCATCCTGATACATTTCCATTTTTGGACCATGATAAATCTGAAACGTAATAGTAACAGCTCTAAAAATGGACCACGTTAATTATCTGTTTGGAAATTGGTCTGGTATTCAGCCTTCACACACAATCCCCAACGGCCTGATGTCTTCCTGCATACCAGAAGATTCATTTAATCCCTCAAAAATTACACAAATCCTCCAGGTTCCCCTTGGAAACTTTCAGATGTGAACACAAGCTGGAATATGGACATGAGCAACGAAATGAAATGGGGAGCACAATGAGGAAGGGTGGCCTAAAAGTCCCTGGCATTCAGTGCAAGAAACAAACTTAGGACCAATTGTGTTCTCGTGTTTCACATACAACTCAATCCAAATATATATATATATTTTAAATGCAACCCACGCACTCAAAAGACAGCACAGAGCCCGCTTTTAGCCAAAATCACTGGACTACAGACAACTGCTTCCTATTTTTGGGGTTTTGCTGACACCTGGTGTTCTCAAAAAGTTGCTGTGACATCTTGCAAGTCCCTTCCCTGGGGCTTGCGCTGGGGTGGCAGCTCTCTCGGGTCAGACAGACACGTGTTTGGGAGCTAATCCTGAATTTGGGGAAGAACGTGAGAAATGCAGGTGTGCATCTGGATTCGAGGCACTCTCTGATGCACTGCAGCTGTACCTCATGGTGCAGATGTACGCTTCCTCACTTCAGGAGTCAGGGGAGCTGCAGGGGGGAAATATCAGGTCTCATCTATTTTTTAAATAGTGCATTTCATTGCAAGGGAAAACAAACCAACAATGTGCCTTAAACCAAACAGTGGCTGCTCTACCCAAGGCAACCATTTAGGGTTAGCATCCAAGACCCAGAAAACCAAGCTGACTTGAAAAGTCAAGCACTAATCAAAGCGGTATTCTTACTTATTCAGTTAAAGCACATTTTATTCCTCAACAAAAAGGGAGGAAAAACAATAAGCAAGAAGGAACATTTAACACCAGTAAAGGAGCAAAATAAATTATTGCAACACCTGAACAAATTCTAATGCAGGAGTGGGTGGCTATAGGAGACGATACAATGAAGCTGAACAAAGATCTGTCTGACAGCGATATTGTCTGGTTTTCCCCCAGTACCTGGGCCTGTGGTAACAGCAAAAGGCTCTGGATGCTATGGACGATGACAAAGTGGCCATCACCAAGTGCACTAAAAAGTCCACTCCCAGTACTCTGCTTCTTCATACAGAGTAAAACTCAGCCTCTATTATTTACCACACACAGTCCTATTAAAATGATGTTTCAAATGCAGGAAGATTTAATTTTCAGCTCAAAGCCTGGACCAAAACAGACTGTCACTGCAAACTCTGTCCAAACTCCTGTACTCCCAAAAGAAGTCCTAGGAGAGCAGGGGCAGAGAAGAGCCCACCTGACAAACACGCTCACCTTGAAAATTGTGACGTGCCAATGGCCCTGAGAGGCCTTTTGGTACATGATCATGCTGCCTTTTGTGCCACACCGCTCCTCTGCTGGGTGCTGGGAAGATTTGCATCTGCGAACTAGATCTGAATATACAGAATGAAAATAAAAGCCACATTTGGTGAAGTTTTTCCTAAATTCCAGTGTTTGAATCTCTAGTACTTGATTACTTTATTGAATTATGGTCTGGTAAGGACTTTTGCTAACTTTTAAAATTTGTTGCTGCTTTAAACCCTTTACAGAGCGCAGTCTCTGCAAAATGCATCCTACATCTATGCAACAATATCAGTATCTCACAGAGCCTAATGCTGATTTTTAAATAAGGACAGGAATAGGAGGCACCATTTCTCCACATCCTCTGCCCAAAGGTTTGCTGGACCAGCATTTCTGTCTCATTTCCATCAGTTACACCTCTCCAGGCAAACAGTGCCGTAAACAAAAGTCCATAAATAAACCCACTACAAGGATTAAATATTTACACATAAGGAAAACATGATAAAACAAGTTAATAAATAATTAGAAGGATGCAAGCTGGCATTCCACACATACGAAGGGCAGCTGAAGCAGCCAACTCGGTGTCTGGAATCTTCTCCCTCCAGTTCTCACAGTTCCAACATCCATCACCCAGCAACACAGTGGCTTTGGGATTCAGGGGATGGTAGAAGCTTGAAGGATCTTCCATGTGGTCAGTGCTTCAAGCTAAGTGATCCCTTGCTTCACCTCAAACAGTGCAATCAAATCTTCCAAAAACTCACAAAGGTCTACTAAAGCCCCATGTGAAAATACTCAGTAGTGTACGTCTCACGGAGAATAGTCATTTTTCTTACAAATTGTTTTACAACCTCACTGCTTTGAAGTTTCTCAGTGAAATTTATGGTGACATCAGCCTTTCCACGTTATCACAGTATAAATATTATTTGAGGGGAATGATTTGAGATTTCTAAAGTCCTGAAGTTTCTACTATGAAACTGAGGCAATTTTGTATGAAAAGAAGCCTGCTATGAAGCAAACAAAAATACATATAACCAGTGCTTGCCTAAAAATCACAGAGGTATTTCACATACAGTTATCCACAATTTTCAAACAGCCTGAGTGCATTTCTAACAAGGTCAACATCTTACAATTTTATAAATAATTTTACATCCTCTCCTAGAGGATGTGAATTCTTTTATTGGAACACCCTGTGGGTGTTGTAATCTTGATTAAAGATAATTAAATACCCTGTTGGCTTTCTGAATGCCTGAGTAGATGCATGTCATCCTCCTGGAGAGAGTTTCAGTGTTTGTACAGCAAGAACACTGCCTGCTCAGCAGCGATTCTTTAGAGTCTTTTGCTTTTCTGCACAAGAAAAGCTCACGAGAAACAAACCACCACAAAGCATTCACACGGTTCAGTGCAACGAAGGAAGACCAAATAGCTACAGTTTTTAATTGTAGGAGCTTTGATTTCCTGGGTTCTTCAGTGCAATTGTTGAGGGCTGTGTGAGACAAGGTGCAATTCCTAGTCAGGCGAGGGCTTTTCTTTACTAGTAGAAGGAGAAACAGAGTCTTGGGTCTTGGCTTGTCAAATTCTGAGCAAGGCCCTCGGGCACTGGATTGTCCCACAACCTACAACGGGAGAACACGTGTTACTGTAGGACTAGGTGCAGTGAGCAAGGAGGTGGCACAGTGAAGACAGTGGAAGAGGCAGCTTTGGGTTTTCACCAAAGCAGGTCCAACAGTGAGACAGGAGCGAGGTACAGCTGTACCTGAGCGAGACAGCAGCAACCCCGCAGCTGCCTGCCCACCAAGATGACTCGCCTGTCTTGGGAAAGAGATTAAGGCTTTGGAAAGCCCTCAGGCCACTAGGAGCTCAGAAAGCAGAGGAAGTACTCAGTCACACACAAGCAATATGACTTACGTGAGCCACCCCTCTTCATCTACCTCATTTGGTGGAGCCCACCCAAAAGCTTCCCATACTGGGAAAGCAGTACCTTGCAAAGCAGAGCGCTCCAGGGAGGCAGACAGACTGTGTGCTGTGCCCACCCTGAGCAACCACATAGGGGCCCCGAGACATAGCCAGGACCAGAAACATTCCTCAGTGGTTGCTCTTGGGCTGCTCTCACTACTGGGGAAGGCAGAGCCCGTTTCAGGCCAAAGAGACAGGTCAGGTAGGAGCAGACACTTGGCTCTGGAACCTCTGTTACCAGAAAAGTATTAGAGATGCTCTCAGAAGAGTGACTTTTCAAATGAGTGAAGGATGAATGGGTCTCTCCTACAAGAGTTTTCTAGTGGAGTTTGATACATGGGGTTTGGAGCAGCAGTGACAAAGAGCGGGAAAATCAGGTGTCCAAATATCTGCAAGGTACGGATCCCAGGACAGAGTGCGGCAGGGCAGGAATGTATCTCAAAAGTGAAACCAGATGCAATGGAAGAAAACTTACAGGAAGAAAAGCAAAAAACCTCCTGATGGGAACATTACACAACTGGGTTTTCATTTTTGCCTCATTTAATGCCAGTGAGCTCGTCTGTCGCTTTTTCCCAGGACTTTCTGAGGGGTGGAGCTGGCCTAGAAAACCTTCAACTTACTTGGCTTGCGTCTGCATCCCCTGCAATATTCTATTCCCTGCCAGCTAACCCAGGGGAGCAGGCCAGCATTGGTCACGTCTGCCCCAAAACTAGTCACCCTGACTTCCCTTGCTGAGCCAATACCAGCCACAGAGCTCCATGATACCTGCTCACCTTATGGACTGAATTTCCGGGCACCTGGCAAGTTCCTCTGCTAGCTTTGTGGCCCCACAGGCGCCAATGCGATTCTTCTCCAGACTGTTGTAAAAACAAAGAGAGAGTTTTAAAAACCATAAGCAAATTAAGAGTGGAAAACAGCTGAATGATCACTGGCTCCTTCTCCTGCCACAGAAAAGCTACGCTTTGCACAAACACAGCAATACCATATAACTTACATCAGCCTTACCTTGTTATGACTGTGGCCATATTTATGCAAGAAGCGTGTGTGCACTGCTCCCTGCAACCTCCTTCTAGCAACAGCATTTGTAAGCTCATATCTTGCCCTTCCAGCACTCTAATGGATCCCACCATGAGCATGGTGCCAGAAAACGCTAGTAACAACTTCTCCTGCCTCAGACACAACCTTCCTGCTTGTACTTGTAAATCAGCCAGGCTCCACTGTGTAGTTTCCTTGCTCAAGGCAAACAAAATTCAGTTCCTCACCCTACAACCCACAGATGAATATTTTCTCACAGCTGAAAGATAGAGGACACATGCAGTGTGTCCTCCAAAGAGCCAAGGAAAGCTCCATGAGCAGCTCCTGAGCAGAAGATGATGGTCTCTTTCATGGAACAGGGTTGGGTTGTGATGCCACCAGGCCAGCACATGAGCTGGTGACACTGACCCCAGCTGCTGGTTGCACTGCAGATCCAGCTGCATCTGAGATTCCTGTGGGCCTTAACACCCACAATTTGGCTGCTCCATCCTGGGGATGGATTTGTTGCCTTGCTGCAGGCTTTCACGAAGGAAGGCTCTCTGAACATGGTACCCATCTAGACCATCCCAGACAGCGAAGAGATGTTTGCAGGAAGCAGCTCATCTGAGGTTATTAGGTGATACAAGTCGTGTTCTAGACATAGCAGTTTGTCTTCCCTGATTGAAACAAGAGGCCTTCACAGACTAGCTTCTGCTTAGATACACACCCTGCAAACACCTTAAATAAAAGCATGCCTCTGCACTGTGTATCACCCAGGCAAGGCTGGCCCTACATGCATGCAGCAAGAATGCTCAGCAAGGATTTGAGCTGCAAAATCCTGTCTCGTGTTCCTAACATCCCTCCCCTTGTTGGATGTGCTGTGCTTGACGGGTCAAGGACAGAAAAACAATCTTCTTCCCGGGGTTGCTCTCAGGGCTGTACTCACTCTAACATCTTCAGCTTTTCCATCTCTGGGAGAGCACTGGCCAACTCTCGGGCTCCTCCATCACCAAGGGCGTTCCAAGACAGTCTAAGACAGACAAGAAATCCCAACTGTGAGTCAGTCAATAAACACAGGGGAAGAACAGCGGGGCTGTGATACAACCACCTCACAGATTAGCCTGTTTACAAGAGCTTATCGCCCTCTTATCGTGGCAGGTAAACGTTCCTCTCATTCACAAACTTAATGTTGCGGACTTTCCTCAGTTTCACCAGGCATTTTAATGTACAGTAAGACACTAGGGAGTATTCCCACAGGGCCTGGGGACCGTGGTTGTTTCCAGTGTCTTGCAGGCCCAGGGAATGAGATGCGAGAGATGAAAAAGGCTGCTGAGCACACAGCTTTATTCCGGGACGACTCTTCCTTGTGCTGATGGTGTTAAACTATTGCAGCAGCTAATATGCCTCTCTGACCTGCTCTTAAAGCTGCCTTTTGACCCTGAGCTCTTTCAAAGGATAGCACACAGGGCTCTTGAAAGGCTGGGGTTTTGACTTTCTGGCACATTAGCAAGGGAGAAAATTCTTCAGATCCTTTCCTTCCCACTGGCTGAACAGCCCAGCCATTTCCCTCTTACCTGGAAAACAAAAACTTAACACAGCACCATCAGTGCTTCACTACACCACTCAGCTAAATGATCCTAGGGCCACCCCACAGAGACATTTCTCTGCCCACATCTGGGGAACTCCAGAATTTCTATATCATGCATAGGAGCCAAAAAAAAAAAAAAAGAAAGGACAGGATCCAGCTCAAGAATTGGGGGCTCCCATCAAACAAGTTCACAGCTTGTTCTGGGATTTCATGGGTATCAGCATATTCCTCGCTGTGTCACTCAGCTTTCCCAATGACATAACTCACATGTGCCTCCACTGATAAGACAAGACCCCTCCTAACACTGCTATTAAAGGAGAACCTGCCTATCTGTTAGTAATGCAGGAGTAGTAACTCCTCATGTGATTAACTATTCTTAGTGCCAAGCTACAAGTGACACACCTGTGCACTGAATATTGCTTTGCTCATCCCATTCCTCCACTGGATTCTTGCCAGACCTCTCATGGGCCTGAGAATAAAATCCTGGTTTTGACCTAATCCCCTGAGTCCTAAGAGATCTGTGATCTCCACACAAATACCTTCAGGAGGAAGGCAAGGAAAGTCTGGTGGGCTTTTGACCCAGGTATCATTTCATTCAAACCATCCACACATACTTTGCAGAACTGAAGCACATAAGAGTAGCGTGACAATCGAGTGTCACCCAGCTGGCCACAGTGGGGATTACTAAAGAGCCAGCAGGTTTCTCACTGAGGTTCTCCTGTGCAGGTGAAGACACATCAGAGGGTAGTTAGCCCATCTCTGCTGTTTATTGAAAACATGTTGAACATCCACACCTCAGAGCAACCCATTATATTCCAATGTGAAGTGCAAGACTGCAGCTGGTGGGACACTCTGTTCATCTCCAGGCTGAACTCACTTTGCTCAGAGTTCTCAATTCAGCCTCCACAATTGCACAGAGAAGCTTCTGCTCTGCTCTGCTCTGAGAGACAACTGTGGCCACCTTGTAAAAAAATGGAGGCAAGACTTGGACCACGGAGAACAAGAAGAGGAATTTGTCCTGCCTTGCAAAGCAGATGCTAAAAGACCAAGGACAATGGGCAGAGCTTGAAGATGAGTGCTTTCCTCCATATTCTGTTCAGGTCTTCATATTCAGCTTCCATTAAGTTGTTAGTTATATCAAAAAGAATTTAGCAGTGAATTTCATCAGTTAGTAAATTACTAGTAAATTTATCACTAAAAAGTACTCAGTGGTAAGTATCAATAAGTATTTAGTAGGATCAGAAATGTACTGCAGTTGAAAATAAGAGCAGACATTGAAACAAGAGTGACCTGGGTGTTGAAGGGTCTCCCCATCCATTCCCACACTCACGTTATCTCCTCTATGGAAGGGCATTGTTGGAAGCTGCGAGAAAGTGATTTTGAAGCATCATCAGTGATTCCACAGAGTTTCAAGCTGAAGCAGCAGGGAGAAAAAAAACAGAGGGCACAATGTCAGAACTGGCAGGGAATATGGCACCAGCACCATCTGCTGCACTGCCGCCCTGGCAAAGCCACACACCAAACCAGCCACGCTCTGCCTGGCAGCCGCCGGCGCCCTGGTACTCACTCGATCCTCCGGAGGTGTTGGAAGCAGGGCAGCCCCTCGGACAGGGCACGGATACTCCCTTCTCCAAGGTCATTTTCTGATAAACTGTAAGAGCAACGGAAAAGATGAGTGGCCACAGAAAATGCAGGTGCAGTCAGAGAAAAGTCACCACCAAAACCTAACTATGCAAACTAGCAAGTCAGTAACTAGTACTCGGACTAAGAGAGGACTCTGGACAGCAGGGACAGCCCATATTGGCACATGGCTTGGTAAAATGGGAATGACAGGGCCACTCTAACTCATAAGTCCATTCAGCAGTGAATTGCTTGCAGACAGTAAGGTGGGTTTATGCCAGTGGCTAAGATGGACAGATCTGCAGCACATTGTGTGTTGCATGTGAAATGGGAAATAAGAAGTTATACTGGAGTTAATGGCTGGCGTGACTGAGAAGAAATGATGGTAAGGGAGAGCGGGAAGAATATATGACTCTCAAAAGCTCAGGGGGCAGCAGTTTCCAGCCTTTACCAGGTTGTACTGGTCTGTTCTCACCTACCAGCAAACACAAGCCACGTCAATACCACCCATACTCTAACATATCTCACACCCAAATGACCAACGCCCTAATTCATCTTGTTATTTAACAATAAACACATAACAAAGAACCGTGGCACCACGGGTCCAGCAGGAAGAGTTAATTCACATCACCTCCACTCTTTCAGTTCCCTATTTAGAAATTCTGTCACTCCCCAGGTTACCGCATACAGTAGTTCAAAAGCAGGTGGCTACACAAATCCCAGCCAACAGCACTCGCAGACAGGTTTAACATCTAAAGTGATCTAAGCTGCCCCGCAGGCAGTGCACTGCAGCGGCCTTCAGAGAGTGTCTCCTCTCATCCTACAAAAAGTGTCGAGGACAGGTGGAGGGACTGTCCTGGATTGTCCTCTGCAGAGTCACCCTGAGCGTGGACAGAGCCTACATGACAGTCTCAGGCCTGCGAACCAAAATGATTCCCACCCGCAGAGTGTTACCAGCCCATACATCTGGCACCATCCCAAGTGCACCTGCCATGGCCTTACCTGATCTCTTCCAGCAGCCCACAGGCCACCAGGGCTGTGGTCAGCTCCATCCCTCCTGCTGGCCCAATGTTATTGTTCTGCAAGCTAACAAAAGAAACATAAGCACTGGGGGATTATTTTAGAATAAAGCTGTAACAAAAGCTCATATTTAACTTGCCAAGAAAACTGCTACATCTTTGAATCAGTGCCTGGTGCTGGTAATAACCTGAGATACCTGTGGGTAAGTCTGAACTAAGGGGCTTGGAAAACAGGGAGGCAACAGTGGGGGCCAGCACGTCACATAGCTCCTGTTGCTGTCAACAACACTTAGTCCTGGGGATGTGCAAGTTCAGTGGATTTGTCCACACTCACAACAAGCAGCACAGTCACTGCAAAAGCAAAGGCTGCACAGCACCACCGGAGTTTGTCTCCGGCTCTGAGCACATGGGATCGGTTTGAGATGAGTGAGGAACAGTCTTGAGAAAAAGAGTGGATGGGACCTCGTGTCTGCAGACTTCCCAACACCTTTCCAGTGAAGACAAGAACCTACCCAGAGGACTGAAGTCTCTCTCCACTGGGATTCCTTTTCTAAGATATCCTTTGATGATACCTTAGGCACAGGCTGGAAAATGCACCCCTAGGCTGAGCCTAGTGAGCTCTCCTAACTCACCGATTTCTCACTTTGCTACTGTAAAACAGTGTGAGAAAGTCCTACATGCTAGAGCCCTGGAAAGACTCCCACAAAAGTTTTAAAAATGTAACACCAGTGACTTCAGGGTGAAAAATGACCCAGAGGTGCCTGCACAAAACAGTGAAGGACCACAAAAACATGCTCATATTTATGCTTACATTACACCAGAACAAGAAGACAGCCAGAAGCATTAGAATCTCACACACTCAAAACCAATGTTAAGGGTTACTTTAGTGTATATACAATGCCTGGTTCATCTCTAAAGTTGTACAAGAATAGCTAATGTGACCTGATGCAGCAGAATAACTGTGGAGGGTTTCTCAATCCCGAGACACTTAAAATAATGTCTAAATGAGAGACTAGTGCAGCACTGCAGTCCATGCCTGCTTCCATGCCTTCTCTCAACCACCCCACATACTCCCAGGACATCCAGCTTTTCTGGGGCAGACGCTGACACTTACTGCAGGGTCTTGAGGTTGGTCATGTGAGGCAGACAGAGGGCAAGTTTCACTGCTGTCTTGTCTCCAAAACCATTCCTTGACAGTCTGGAAGAAGCAGAAATGCAATGTCACTGTGAACTACAGAGTCTCGTTTCTCACTTGTGTGTCACCCACATGTATCTGTGACCCCCATTCCTCACCCACACATGTGCGGGACTGTGCTTAAAGGAACTAATGTCCACGATTCAAAGGACTGTGGAAGTGGGAGGAATGAACAAGGAAGTTTTGTAGTCTTGCAGCAGGAATTAAACAGGGAAATAAAACTGGCCTGCACTTCTCAGCACATTGAACTCCCTTCCTGACCGGCTTGTCCTGAGCTGGATTACACCAAAAATCACACTTTTTAATATGTGCCCTTAGTTAAGTATGCTGTAATCTGAAGGTTGTATGAAGCTCCAGCACTTTAACAGAATTTTTTTAAAATTTTATTTCTTTAATTAATGTCAGGGGCACATTTGTTCTATAAACTAGTCTGCAATGGAATGACTGATAATAAATCTGGCTGAGTAAAACCTCTATTTGTCATTTTCCCTCTGTTTTTGCAGCCATATAGATTAATGCTGATTTAATAGGCAACACATGCACTGCACAGCCCGTACACCTGTGACACTGGCCATTAAACTGCAGATTCAGCTGTACAGTTCTTGGGAATGTCCAGAAGACTGCAGTGAACAAGCAATCCCCAAACCTCCCACACATTCCTATCCCATGTAGCTCTGAGCTTTTACCCAGTTCTCAGAAGAATCAGTGGTAAAAATGATTCTGGCTTTACTGGAGCCACATTAACTAGTTTCTACGCCTTCATTTTTGCCCACCTTCCTGAAGGGGCATTGGCAATGACACACTTACAGTAGCTCCTCAATGCATTTGCAATAGGCAAGAGCTTCCATCAGCTTTTCCCCTCCAGCAGGACTGGGACTGTTCCCTGAAAGGCTAAAATAAGCATGAAAGGCTCTCAGTGACTGAACGAGAACCAGAATATTTCAGTTTAAGATATTTCACTGTTTGCCTGATGCGAGACCTGGGTCTCTGCAGCAACGGGCCACGCAGCGCTGCAGTGGTGTGTCCAGAGACACAGGTCTCTGTAAAATGACCTGGGGATTTGTAGCATGTTTTTGTCAGGTACCGAATCACTCCTGCCCCTGCAAGTTCTGCGGGAAGGAGCAGTTTTCCCTCTCCCAGACAGAACTGGAAATTTGCTTCTTTTGTTCAGGTCATTTCCAGGTTTTTGATTTCCCCACCAACTGTGGCCATAACCGAAATCACTGCAAACAAAACTAAGGGACTCACTCGATTCTCTTCAGGTTTTGCATTGCCGGCAGGACAGCAGCTAGATTTATCAGGCCTGGATCTCCAATCTTGTTGTGGCTTAAACTTTAAAGAAGAGAGGAAAGGCTGTGAAAATGCTGAGCGTCAGGCAAAGTATGAGATCTTATTTTAATATCTCCCATCTGCTGGATGATACCTCTGACCTTGGCAGCAGAATCAAAGAGCTGCTTGTCTCAACTATCTCATCAAAGACTAAAAGCTCTTAATGAGGCATTAAAAAATTGCAAAGAACAATCAAAATCACTGGATATTGTTAATGGGTGAGTATAGCGAATAAGGCACGGGCTCTCGATAAGGTGCAAGGAGAGACATTTATTACAAATTCAGGATTGTATTTATACTTGCTAGGATGCTTGCTCAAGCATTACGGAATTGCTAAGTTATGCATTACGTAAGCGGTACTTTTTGTGTTCCCACTAAAGTTGCTACCATAAAAGCATTTTTTGATCTATCACAAGCTACCCCCCTGTCCTTGATGTCCTGTATCAATCCCTCTGGCCTTAAAGTATCAATCAGTATACAGTTCTTGCTTCTTGTGTTTTTCCACCAATGCTTGTTCCCACATTGTTGATTCTCGTAATTTCCCACAGGCCCAATGTCAGAATACTGCCACAGGTGGGAAATTACTTCAGCCAGAATACCAAGACAGGCAACAGCTGGTTATTATTTTCCAGACTACTGCAGTGGAGAATGGACAGAATCTGGCTAGAGAAGAAAAAAAGCAGAGCAAGCCTAGGGTTGGCTCTAAATTCAGATCTTTTCAGAGCAGGGAAGTGATGGGTCTGAGGCTTTCCCAAGAGAGAAATGGGCCTCTGGCTCTGTTCTGGATCCCAGGAATTCCAGAGAAGAATTAAATCCAGAGGCTGTTTCATCCATTTTCTAGGTGACTGCAGCAGAGGGGGGTTAAACCAAATTCTCCTCTTCTGAACATTAAGCTCTGATTTCCTCTAGCCCAAGGCACCTCACACATGAGCACTCTGCAACCTTCCTGCTTTTGTTACACCGTGTATAAGCACATCTGGGTCTCTCCAAATGATGGTACTAGTGCTCACCTGTCTGCTGATGAGAGACTGCAAGAAATTAGAAACTTACTTGATTTCCTCCACATAGTGCATATTCCTCAAGGCTTCGGCAAGTCTGGAGCAGCCATCATTACCAATACTGTTGTGGTTCAAGCTGGAAACAACATCCCCAGGGAAATGGACATTAAGTTAGTGTTATTCAATATCACAAGTCAGGCTAGAGGCCAGTTGTAGTCACATACTCACATAAGCCTCTTCAGAGATGGCATTTCATTAAGTCCCAGCACAAGCGTGGGAATGGCAACGCTGCTGAGTTCCATGTAGCCCAGGCTAAAAGATGAAATAACACAGGAAAAACTAACTATCCACTAGCAGTTGAGCAAGCACTCAGAGCAGAGAGCAGAACAACGCTGGAAGAGAAGTGGGAGTGTATTCTAATCCTGTGAATAGTTTTCAGTTTTGTTCCCTAGTGCTATTCTATCGGACGTGTTTAGACCCTAATAAAATACAAGAGAATTACAGATCACTGGAGTAAGAAGCCAGCCCCTCTTGGAGCAAGGAGGCCACAAGGTGGCAAAGCTCTCGTGACAGCAACACACACAGGGTCCAGCTGCACTTTGTATCAGAAAGCTGCCTGGAAAAGCCGTCTCTGTTTGCAGGCCACCAGATCACCCCCCAGGAGTGAAATGCTGGCTCTGGGATGGCTGCATGGGAAACACTGCCACCCAGCTGGGACATGATACAAAAACCACCACCCAAAACACTTCATTTCTCCACTGGACATTCCCTGCCACAAACCACTGATCTCTGTCTCTCTCACTCATTGTTCATTGCAAATAAAAAGGAATTGTTGCTTCTTCCCTACATGAAGTCCTCCAGCCATCAGGAAAAATATATCTGTCCCCAGTAGAGGCAGAAGCAAGGCTGCAGTTTAACTAAAGCTTCTTAAAAGACCTGGTAGGCTCTGGACAGCCTGGTAAAACACTCACTTGAGCTCTTCAATGGCCTGGCAATTCTGGAAGCCCACGATTAAGGCATCAATTTCAGTTGGCTTAATACTGCTAGAGGTCAGCCTGCAAAACAGCAAGGATCAAATCAGAAGGTCAGGTCTCAGCACACCAAGAAAGAGGAGTTTACTTCGCTGACAGGCACACTGCCCCAGCCAGCACAGACATCAGGGACCAGTGGGTTTGGAGATACTTCCACAGCTCCTGGGTACAGGACTACAAGGACTGAGCAGTTCAGAGAGATCTCTGAAACACAGGATGCACATTTACCAAACAGTCTCTGCCTGTGCCAACCAACCCCCAGCATTCACTGGCAGAGATGCCCATTATCAGCCTGTCACTCACAGCCAGTTGGAGAGGGCCGTAAAAAGGACTGGATGCTATTCATATCAGAAAAAAAGCTCTTTTACACTGTAGGGTGGTATAAACTTACCTACAATGTAAACAAGAGCTAAGGTTTCAGTCTCAAATTAGTTTCACTTCAAAAAACAGAGAAGAGGAAAAACCTCAAGCCATGCACGTGGTTCCCCTATAACTACCTTTAGCATGAACTGCAGAGAGATGTGAAGTTTGCAACATACACATGGCTCAGGAGAGATCACAGAGCCGTGACCATGTTGCAGACAAAGAGCATTTCAGAGAGGATCAGGGTGAGGCACAGGGTTGAGTAAACGATAAAGATGTGGAAAAAAACACAGCTGGGGACATACACAAACTTCTTCAGCTCTGGAAGAGGCAGCAAAATCTTGACTAGCATTTCTGCTTCAACATTGTGGAGCTCAACATGAGACCATCTGCAAGAACAGAACAACATATCTGGGCTGTGTCCACTGATGAAAAAAAGGTCTGCCCCAAGCCCATAACCAAAGCACATAAGTGCTGGGACACAGAAGAAGTGTCATGACATTGATACTTGACAAGGTCCCACAGGAGCTCCCAGCCACAATAAGAGAGTACAGGTTATCTGACACAGAGGACACATTCAGATGTCTTCAAAGGACACCCTAGGAAGCCACTAGCTCTGTGGGTCTTTTCTGTTTTCCATTCAAACACTCTAAGTAGGGGACCCAGAGGGCAGGGACTGGGACCTTGTGCTGGCCTCTCCCCTGCCCTGCTGTCTGCTCTCCTGCACACACAAGGACAAGTTACTCTCTTTCCCCAAAAATCCTCTACAATGCCTGGCAACTCACCTCAACTCCTGAAGCTGAGCACATTTTTCATGAACCCTTTGGTAGAAGCGAGCGTGCTTAATTTCTGGCTTGTACAGATTCAGTCTGCAGGATACAAACACACAACGCGACTGTCAGGGCTGACCAGCAGATGCCCACTGCAGCATCTGGTGCCCCTTAGGGCCAGGATTAGGAACAGATCAGAGCTTTGCAAGTGCCCACCCTTGGCTCTCCTGCTATATCCCATCTACAGCACAGTCCAGTGTAGAGAAACACAGCCCTTCCCCAGCTGCACAAGAAGACAGTTGCTGCCTTCTTCAGCTACACAATGGGAAAAAGACACCAATGCTGTTCTCTCTCCACACATTCATGCAGGAGACAACACGTCATAAAAGTCTTCAAAGTGCTTGTGTCTCCTGAGCACTCCTGGTCCTGCGGGGAGGCGAGGTAGATCTTTTTTACCTTGTGCAGGTCTAGTATGGACATGAAGGAGGACGGTCCAAAAAAACACATGCACGTGAATAACATTTCTTCCCCACGTGTGGCGCAGAGGCACTCTGAGACTGAACCCATGGAGACCAGAGCCTCAGACACTCTGAAGGTATTTTTTCGTCCCATAGTGAGTTTCAGAACAAGTAGAAAATAATGATAAATGGTCACTTTCTCACCTGCTAACAACTGATTCCACTTTCTCCAGGCAGTGTGGGAACTTTACGCCTAATTGGAAGAGGGTTTTATCTTTACAGATCCTGGAAAGGTAAAGATTAGAGAACATCACAAGCCTGTGAACTCTTGAGGGAAAGCAATGATGTTTTCTATAAGAAAAATCAGGAGGACCAGGTGGGACTGGACTATCCTGGTGCATGGATGCTAACCATCCATCTCTGAAGGGGTTTGCAGTTTAAGCTTGTTCCAAAGCCAGCCTAATCTGGGCACCCTTTCTTCCAAGGGAGACCAGAAATATGGTCTCCTTTCCACTACGCTTTCTAAGGTGTGTGACAACAAACCTTCTAAGCACTTCTACTTGCCAGACATTTGGGTCAAACTTGCTTCAAGCTGGCTAATAGGTTACAAATGCACTGGAGACAGTGAATAAAGAACAGAAGATCAAGTTGAAGTGCTGCTTTCAATCTCATTTCTTTAAAAGTATCAGGCTAAAATAAAAATACCTGAAAGATATCAGAATTTGAAGTGCTACTTACACAATCTCAGTAACGTTTCCATATGCCTGGACAGCCAGGTCAAGAAGGTTCGTGACACTTTCTGTATATACCCACGGCTCTTCTATGCTGCAAAGCAGAATACAGGCAGTTCTGCTTTATTTACATGCACAGCTCCACCTCTGCCTCTGTCAGCTGAGTGCTCAGCACTCTAACACACATGGAAAGGCTGCTTTGCTCATCAGAATAATGTCAACATAGGAAGACAATGCAAACTGAGAACAGAGAAGCAGCCCAGCTTCCCTGCAGAGGACACAAACATCAACATCCCTCCCACCTGCCACTGACAGCAATGAGGGAGCCTGGCCCCTGGGCTCTAACAAAACTCATTTGGGAGAAATGTAGAATTCATTACTCAGGTGAACTGCAGGATGCTCTGGTGAGGACACAGGAGGAATGTATTCCTCAGAATTAGCAACTTTCTTTGTAAGGCAGGAAGAAGCCTACAGAGGCAGCAGAGCTTAAGGCCACAGGTTTATATGATGCCTAGTAGGATTCGAGGAGATAAAGCCAAAATACCAGTAACTTAGAGTCTCCCATGGGAATTTCTCAGGCCAATGTTATCTATATTCAGAAGAAGCACAGCTCACTCTTGTTTTGATGAAAGGAGATCTTAAATGGTCAGACCAGACTGAGATCAGTATCTAAAACAGTTCAGTGACACAGTACCTGATTTTCAGAGGACCCAGATTTTTCCTCAGTGAACGGAAAAGTCTTCCTGCCACTTGGACTGTCACGTTGTTATTTGAGGATCTAGAACCAAAGGTCACTGTAATCAATGGCTTACAAACGAGCCCACCCAAATGGGTCCAAGCAGCCATTAACTCACATGTATTCTGTCAGACCAGTGCACTTTTCCAGGAGCAACCACAACTTCTCCAAGTGCTCTGGCTGAAAGTTGCACTTAGCAAGTCTGAAAGGATGAGAAAGAGAACAGTATTAGTTCTTACAAAAAGTTCAGGCTTTCCAAACCATGAATGTCACACATCACAACCTTTCTCCACAGACAAAGAAAGATGGCACCAAAACCCTAAATGTCTTGCAGGGCTTCCAAAAAAGATTATGGTAACACTTTCAAAGCATCTGTTGAGATGCTCTGATATAGAATATGTGTATGGTAATGGAGCAGCTTTTTGTAGCACCCTGTCCTGTGATGGGGACTGCAGGCACACCTACAGGTTCCTGGGTGAGAAACAGTCAGTGGGGAGACAATGAGAGAAAGGCATGTGGGGTTTTCTCTGACAAGAGAAAGCTCTTCTCAGAAAGTTAATCAGAGGAAATGTATCATCAATTAGTGTAAAATATCACCATGCCAGGAGCTAGGGGCTACAAAAGGTTTTGTCTGCCTCATCCCTAGACAAAGGACACCAACTCTGTCAAAGAAATCACACAAAAAAAAAAATCTGTGTTGTTACCTCAAAATCTTTCTCGTGTCATCTCTGCTTGTCAACTTGATGATTAAAGTTGCTTTGGAGCACAAACTGCACAGAGAAGACATGTGAGTGTAAGACTCGAAGGGAAAATGACTATTTTTCTCAGTGGTCAGACTTTAACAATACATCAAACTGCACAAAACAACACAGCACATCAGCAACTGAGGTAACCGGCCCAGTTCACCTCTTCCTGGCAATAAACCAGCCCAGGGAAATGCTTCAATAACATTTCAGTAAAGCTGAATTGGCATAAGGCAGCACTGGTGGTTGGAGAAGCAATCCTGATCTGCCCTGCTTTTGTCTGCCTCCTCCTGTCCCTGCACCCTGTGTCAGGCTCTGGGGAGAGCTAAAACAGGAGACTGATCCGCTTTAGAATAGCACAGCCATAAGACCCAGCACCCGCACTGAACTGGAAGTGATCCTGGTTAAACTGGGTTCACAGCAGACCAGCTGGTCTACATGAGCATAAACACTGATAAGGGCCGATCTGCAGCATGGCCCTGCCTTGGGACTGGAATCCAGGAAAAAAATATCAGTTCATGCCAGCGCAACAAGCCCAGAACCGGTGGGTTGTTTTTGCCAGAGAGGAAAGGTGATAAAGATGCAAATCCAAGTAAAGAACATTGGAAATCACTTTCAACGGGCTCACTCTGAAATCTCAGCATCCTGAAGTGAATTAGGGACCACATTTTTAGAGAGTAAGTGCTGATTCCTGTCCTGAATAGCCTCATTTACAGATACATACATGACAACAATTAGTATAGCTGAATACCTGTGTTTTTACACACAAAAATAACGACCCCGTGGAATAACTGTTCTGCTAGCTTCCTCCTTGGCAGCTATGTTTGGCCAGCAGAAACAGACACAAACTTTTATATAAGGTAGTTGAAAATGTGGCCCTCATCATTATTACCTAAAGATCACAAACTTTATAATAATGAAGAGGAAAACATGCAGAGAAGAATCAGAACTTGGTGAGGAGAAGCACACACCTGACTTGAACTTCAGTAGTATTTCCAGATGTGGCAAAGGCATTTATGAGCTGCAGAACTCCATCCTGAGAAATCCTATTATGGCTGAGACTGCACAGAAGAGAAAGAATGTTTTTCAGGTGTTAAGAGTTAGGGTTGTCCTTGACTCTTCAGCCACACAGGCAAAATTACAGTTGACACCAAAGGCTGTTTGTGGGGTGCTGGGCCCCTTCAGCTGTGCTAGATGCACCAAACCCCTCCAAGACACAGCACGGATGACGTGGGTGACACAGCAAGTGCAACTTGTCTCTTGCTGATTGCTGGAGCTGCCGCTCCCCCACCAGAGAGGGAAGGGGAGAGGCTGATGTAGGGCACAGCAAAGCTCACAGCATCTGTGTGCCTTGAGTTATTCAAAGAGGACAAGGTGCATAGAAAAGTGATGAACACTCAGGGGACTGGGTCAACTTGCTTTGCATCACCCCACTCAGGGCCTTGTTATCTCCTGCTGATGCTAACAAAGACTTCTACTTACTTCAGCAGGTTTTGGCTCAGACCCTGAGTCACCTTGGCCTGGAGGTCTTGAGCTGTGCTCATGGCTCGCTCAGACCTTACCTCCTAGGGCATGAGCCAGCAAGAATAATGACAACCAGTTTCAGGAGGGATCACATGAATGCCTTTCTGCTAGGGCACCTCACATTCACAGTCTGTTTTCTTACTTGAGGGAACAGGTAATAGGCACTTGATGCAAGTGGTCCAAGAGGCACCGCAGACCTTCATCTCCCAGCTGATTCCTGGAGAGACTGAAAGGCAGAAGAACAAGGTGGCCAACCAAAACTCAGCATTTTAAGCAGAAATGCTCCTCTGAGAAGCTTTAAAAAAAAAAAAAGCCGAACTTCCTGGACTTAAATCCCAGCTCAGCCATTAAAGGTCTAACAAAAACTGCTGCCCTACAAAACCATCTCATGCATGAGCTCCAGAGCAAGCTCAGATGAAGACTTCCTAACACTAGCTCAGAGCACAGCTCCAATGAAACAATAAATGCCTCAAAACAGCCACAGAGTGAAAATCCCAATGAATTTATCCCACCAAGCTCAAGCCCTCTTAAAAAATCTATTTATAAAGGACCTATATGGTTACTAATCAATTTTGTTTCTGCACAGTCTGCATAAGCACACACGTACACGCAGACAGGGTGGGAAACCACGAGCAATGCTGAACCATGTTGACCCAGCTCTCCCTCAGTGACGCCTGTTCAAGGTGACGGTTACAACCCAAGCCCCACTTACTCGACTTCAGCCGGCCACCCACGCTGTGCCAGGACGCTGCAGAGCTCATCTACCTGCCCCTGACCGATGGCACAGCCCGTCACCCTGCGGACGAGACAGCAAGAGTTAAAGCCCGGCCAGCAGTCAGGGTCAGGCTAAGCAGGGGGAACTGCCCATCACCAGTTTTGTTTTTACACCAGTATCCATGTGGAATTCACTAAGATGAACACCCTGAGCCGCACTGGTGTTTGATACTCCTCATAACAATCTCCATGAGGTTAGTGATGACAAATCCCACATTATAGAGGGGAAACAGATCTTTTCACAGTTTTTGCCATCTCCTTGGTGCCTAGCTGGAGACGTGTTACAGCATTCGTTACAGGGGCACCCAGCAACCATCGCTCCCAGAGAGGCTGCAGACACGTGTCATGTACACATCACACTAACGCTCATATTGACATTATCACACAGAATTCGAGGTACACTTTGGAAAATGCGGTGCCTAGCGCTCAATTCAGTCACTTGTACAGCAGAATTTGGTGCCACTCAAGCTGATCATGAGTAGTCCAGAGGCCACTCAAGAAAGGCACAGGTCTCTTGCCATCCCAGCTCATCTCAAATGGTACTGAGTTGCACTTAGGCAGCTGAATTGAGCCCCAAAGCTTCAGCTACTAGCCCAAGTTCCTTGACTATTAGCCCATGAGTTCTTCATACAAGAGGTCTGGCTACCTGCATTAGTGTTTCAAACCTAATCAAAACAAGTGAATTATGATTCAGTGTTGTATGCCAGTACCTGCAGGATGTCCTTTGGCTTCGCACGCTTGTTCCGAAATGTAAAAAAGCATTTTCATTTGACCTGAAGCAAACACAAAAGACAGTCCTTCAGCAATGCTCTTCAAAGATGACAAGCTTTGTAGTCCTTTTAAAGCTGGGCTGCTGGGCTCCAAGCAGCCTGAGTGTCTTACCGGACTTCTACCGTTCTGATCCGTTCACAGAGGTTGATGGAGTTGACAAGTAAGACAGTGCAACGTGAGGAAAATGCATTATTCCTAATACTGAAAAGGAGAGGAAAGAACAATGAAATCAGCTCCTAAGAAGAATGGCTCCAATACACACAACTGAATTTTCCTGTTGTTTACTTTGAGATGCAAGAGGCTGGATCTACTCCATTTAACTCAAGATCAGTGAACAAGGATTTAAAGTTTTGAGCATTGGCACCCAGGGTTCCATTAACTAAAGGAGAGTTTCCTTTAGTCCCCTTTAACTAAACAGGGAGTACAGAACAAAGGTTTACACTGAACAACTCCTCTCCAGGTGGTAAAGGGTGGGCAACTGGACTAGAGACACCCCAGACTGGAAGCAACCTCCTGAGTAAGCGAATTCAAACTCTCGAGACACTGTAGCTCCTCCACATTACAGCCCCTTGAAGATGATAGCCACACTGCTTCTGGGCTTTTTGTCCACATAGTGGGAATGCACTAGCCCCTGACAGCACCTCTCCAGCCTGAATTCCCAGGCTAAATGGCTGATCTGCTGCCATGAAACACTTCTGGTGTTGAGTGTGGCGGGATGCCAGATCTCTGCAGGGGCAGAGCTGTGAGATGCTGACCACGCACATGAGTGTTGTGCTGTCACCCTGTGTCAACCAACAAGTCCCACATCTGCTATGGATGATGCTAGCCATGTTCCATGGGACCTGCTAAGTGAGGATTATCTGAGATGCTGTGCTTAGGGTGGGTATTTTTCCTCCTGTCTTATTTTTTTCTCTATACATCACTAAAGAAAAAATAGTTCAGTGCTGCTTTGGTTCTAGAAACAAGACAGGAACGGGTGTGAAAGAGTTTCTCCATTTTCTTTGCCTAGCTTATTAATCTGCAAGTACTGATTAATGCTCCTGAGACATGTTGTGGTGTTAAAACTTTCCAAACCAATGTTTCATGGCAGCAATCCAAGCAGGGACCCCAAACATTACCTCAGTAGTGTCAGATGATGGAAGTACGGCAGGAAGCTCAGCAATCTCTCAATGCTCTGGTCACTCAATGAATTTCCACACAGACTAAAAACATGGAAGGAAAAAAATTCCAAGCAAAACTGGTACAATCTGTAAGTATTTCTATAAAATCTACATGGACACGCACACACATATTTGCATTGGGGTGTTACAGGCAAATTTCTGTCCAGAAATGTCCTGAAAGTTGGGTAAGATTTAGTCCTCATAGGCTGATCTTTGTGTTTCTCTACATCCTATAGCAAATTGACATTCCAGGTTTAAAAGTCTTACTTTTCTACTACTGTAAGTTTATAAATCAGGCTACTGATTTATTTTGTGCATACAATATGGGCATTATGTTATTTTCATTTGTTATTAACTCACTTTTTGTTCCAATTGGTATTATTCTAATTGTGTTGGCACCCAGCTCCTGCCTGGAGTGAGCAGCAATTCAGGAGTGGTTTCTGGCTCAGTGGGCTGGGTGCTCTTGCTCCAGCTATACCACAAGCTGGGGCCTTGAGGAGGAGATGACAATACACACAGAGCACATATGTGTTCTGGAGCCTTTACACATAGACATGGTAGACTTTGGAGAGGCCAAACTCTGAAACAGAGAAGGCAGTGGAAGGTGTGGGTTTATCTAAGCATCTGGGGGAAGTTTTGCAGGGGTTTCTAGGAGGCTCTGGTGGGACAACAGATGATTTACACTGGTTGCTAACCTGAGCACCAACTCTATCTGCAGGCTGGGGAGATGGGGAGACAGACAGACAGACAGGGTTGCCAAATGTGCAATACTTACTCAATTTCTGTCAGCTGGGGACACTGAGCCAGGATCTGGCACAGCCTGGTCACATCCTCTGGACCCAGTCTGCAGTCCCTGAGACTGAAGCAAACAAAGCAAAACATTTCCCATGACCACAGTGTGGCAACACTCCCTTCATGTCCCAAAGCCTCATATCTTCAGATGAGACCCATAGCAACCCTCTCACTTCCACTACATATATTTTGCTACCCACGATCTAGGACTGAGAAGTCAAAACCTGTGACAAACAGATGACTTCACCAGCTCTGAGTTCATTCAAGAGAGCCAGCTCACCAAAATATAATGCCATGTTACTTCGCTTGTTGTCTCCCTAAGCCACATCATTGGTATTTAAACTGTCTCGGGAGACTGGACAGCATCTTTCCCTGCTCAGCACTGTCTCAGCTTTCCCAGAGCAAGGTTAGGAATGGTGCCTCCTATCTCCTTCTCAAAGAGGGAAATCGCAGAAACCTTCCTGAGTGACAAACTTGCAGATGTCCATGGGATGAGTGCAGTAGCCAGTCAGATCTGTATCTCATTATTTATGGGTTGGAGCTTCCCCTGCAGGAAAGCAAGACAATCCCTATGATCCTAGCCAAGTATAAGACACACTATTTATTTTCATATATATGCCTGTAGCAGTGGACATCCCAAGTCTGTCCCAAGAGGATGTATTATTCACCCAGTCACCTCTGGCATATCACTGTGTCCGTCCAGTGACCACAAGGCACAAGCACCTGGGTTGATGCCAGCTGGCCCAATCTCTTTATGGCTTTGTCAAATTACACCAGCTAAGACCCTTGTAACCAAGTCTCCCTACACCACTGGGTGACAAAAGGAAGCTGGAGATGCTGTACCGAAAGCACCGTCCATTTGCTATGTGCTTGGGATGCGCCAGGAAATTGCTTCTCCACCTGATGGTACTTCTGGCCCTGGGGAAAGAACAGTTTATCCCGTGAGTTGTGCCGATGTTATTGCCCCCACGTCATTGAGTCCCTGTGCTGCAGCTGGGAAAGAGCGTGAGGTGGTGGCAGTCACCTCATGCTCCAGTCTGCCTTCTCTCACCACCTGCCAGAACAAGATCCACGTCATCCCCAGAAAAAAAAGGGCCTTATTATCCCTCTTCCAGCCCCCAGAGAGGTCTGCATCCACTCAGCACTTTGGGCATTTGCTCTGCCCTGGCCCAGAAGGGAGATGACTGCAGCCCCAGTCAGCAGTGGGATGCTGCCGTCTGCTCCGTACCCTCAAGCTGCTGTCAATCAATCAGCCATGAAACACCTTGTCCCGCTTCTACCACCCTGACTAGAGCTATAAGCCAAATAGCTCTTTAATTGGCACACCTCACAGACTCACACATCACCATCTATTTGAGATTTCATAACAACGAGTCTGAAAGGCTTGGATGAGTGGGTATGATTTTACCTGGTCCTTTCCCAAAATGTTAGGTGAATCACCTGTGTGTGTCCTAAGCTGTAAGCAGAAAAGAACATAATTAGGGTGGAGTTTGAAGACACATGGTCCTCTATAACAGCTCAAAAAAAAGAGCTTGAGGTCTTAAATAGCAAAAAATGGGAAAAGTACTTCTAGACATACCTGATGTTCATTGTTTTAATGTGTTCCAATGTACATAAGGACTGAGCTAAGAAAAACACAGAGTTCAGAGAGATCTGGTTGTCATTAAACCTACAGGAAGAAGAGATGACATCAGCTGCTGCAAGAAAAACAACTAATAATTTATACTGCATCACCTAATAATAGCAATCCTTGTCCAACACTCTCAGAAAACGCTTCTTTGCCACCCTCTGCCTGTGTTTCCAACTACAGTTCTGCAAACACAACTCACTCAGTATTTTTTAAATTCATCTCTCACTCCTAGACTTCAGAGAATCACAGAATAATTGAGGCTGGAATGGAGCTCTGGAGATTAACTGATAAATTCTCCTGCTCAGAAGACGGTTACACTAGAGCAAACTGGGTTTTGAATACCTCCAAAGATGGAGAATCCACAGTCTCTCTGGGCAATGTGTTCTAGTAATTGACCATCCTTACCACACAAGCTTTTTCTGATGGTTAAATGGAATTCCTTGCATTTCAAGACATTGATGCAAGGCAAAACCAACTCACTGACTGTGAGTACAGCTGGGGCAGTACAAATCCCACACTAACTAAGATAATGCTCAGGTCTATTAGGTCTATCACAGTGTCCAATGTGACTGTGGACAGTGTACTTGATGTTGTGATAAAAAAACAACCAACCAACCTAACAGATAAATAACAGCAGTGTGTTTCTCTGCATTGTTGTGAAGAGATGCTGAAGTCTGTCAGTAACTGGAACAGTCTTGGCTCAAGACTAGTTCAATTAATCGAACTGGAACAGTAAATATATCTTTCAATAAAGCAGAATTGTGCTATCCTCCTTCAGCCACAGTCCTGCACACTGCAGTTGCAATGGGGTTGCCAGGAAAAACACCCAGATAAACATAAGCCAACCATTGCAGCTCAATTCAGACTCCACTGCTGAAGCTGTAGTTCCCCAGCATTTATCTTCCAAAGGTGCCCACCTCAGGAGAGGAAGGACAGGACTGCTCTCCCTCCCAATGAGGAACCAGGAGAGAAAAATTCTGCAGCCTGCTAAAGATCTCAGGATGTTTTAGAAACCAGGTGCCATCCCTGCACACGAGATCACCTGTCTCCTTCAGGCAGAACTGAGGACAGAGGCTCTTAGGCACTGATCTCAATCCAGCTTCAAGTGGAGTCACCCTGTTCTGGACTAGAGGTGGGACAGACCAGACAGCACAGTGCATCCATCCTCAACAGACACAGAATACAACAGCACTTGATCCTGAAGAGCCCTTCTCAAATGTGGACAGTGCTTCTACAACCAACACTCCCACAAAAACCCATCCATGTGTAAGGGAAAGAAGAGGGACTCACTTGAGAGAACGTAACATCTTCAAATTCGTGAGGAATTGAAACAGCTGCAAAAGTCCCTCGTCTCCCAGAAAATTATGTGATAGGCTAGGATTTAAAGAAGGGCATTTAATTTTCAAAGAAAAAAAAACCCAAACAAAACAATAGGCACAATCAGCTTTTAGTAACGAGAGCTCTGAAAGCAGAACACAGGCACTCTAACACAAACAATTCATGTGCTACCTCTCTCCACTGACAAGGAAACCAGAGACTGGAATTACCCAACATAAGACAGTCAGAGATCTAGCTCAGGGCTCATCCTTTTCTCATGTCCATCAAGTGACCCCTCTGGACTGACAGTGCTTTTCAATGCAGTTACTAGAGACCTGAAGTCCACAACTCTGAAAAATTATCAACCTGGACAGGCCCAAGAGAGGAGAAACGTGTTAGTCCTCTGATTTAGGACTAAGCCTAAGGATTACAATAGGCTATGGCTGATGGGAGATCAAAGGACATGATTGCTTAAGAATAAAGGCTAAAAATCTCTTCCACAGGCTGCCAGCCCTCAGGTGGTGGTACACAGGGTATACGTTTGTGCTGGTCCTTGTTCTGTCCTCAAAACCCAGATGTGGGGGTGCATTCACCAGCCTTTCCCTCAGGCCTGGGTCTGCTCACCCTTGGTGTTACCAAACAGAATGACTCCCCACACCCTGACAGAAGAAAGTGCTTTGGTGCTGGAAGTCCTTGCACACCATGTGTGGGATCACCAGTGAAAACACAGGCTGCCACCGCCCCTTTAGGTGGGACTCTTCATGTTCTGCAGCTTTGCTCCCAAATGGTCCAAAGGCAAAAATGACAGTGTAAGGTTTTACAGCTTTTGTAATACCTGAAGTCAGGGCAAGTGGTCAAACACCCCCTTTCTAGATTTATGTCCTGCAACTTTTGCCCTAAGAGAGCACTAGAACTGTGTGCCTCTATGGTAAAGGGTATTAGCCCATGTAAAGCTATGTCTTTCATAAAGCTACTTCTCTATCACATTCTCCATACAACACTGCAGAACAAACAAATTGCATTTTCTCAATATATTAAAAAAACAGTGCAGATAAAGACCATAAGCGTTAAGGACTCACTCCAGCTCAGAGATGCTGCTACATTCCTTAAGGACTGCACACAGCTTCTCCAGGTCACAGGCTTGAAAATGACCATCTGTCAGTCTAGGAGGGGAAAGAGAAACCAACAGTCCAGGTCTGCATGATTGCAAACAAGATTGTAAACTTCACTCCTTCAGAAAACCAGAAAATAAACAAGGAGATGATAATGAAATAAAAATCCCCTTGAAATATCTTGCTTTTTTTTTTCTGTCTGCAGCAACTGATAATCTTGATTCACCTCGGACATGCAGGTCACATAAGCTACAGGGTCCAGAGATAGGACATGCACAAAATACACTGAAAATGTGCCATGGTACCTTATTTTTTTAGAAGCAGTGGGTGTCTGGTTTTCCTCTCCATGCTGTTGGCCATCAGTAGAGAACACAGGATCTTTCCTAGTATGTGGGCACAAAATCAGACAAAAGTAAAACACACTTCAGCAATTTGTCAGCTCTCTGGGGCTACCCTGACTCTAGCCCACACCCATATCTGGCCAACAGCAAACTCTTCTTTCTTTCAGTGGTTAACCAAGTACTTGAGCATGCAAGCAACTGGGAAGAAGGGCAAAAGACAGATTTATCTTCTAAGCTACAGTTTGATGGATGTTTTTTTTTGTCTAAACATGTTTTGGGAAAAGAGTCCATGTATGTGGAAAAAAAAAGACTACATATAAATAAATGGAACACCCAAATCCTAAGATATCTGAGTCTGAAATGCTACCTGGTGCCTTAAAGGAGTCACAGACCATGTGAGGCTGCCACTCTCTTTCAAGCACATCCCCAACAACAGGGTCACATCCCATGACAGCCTTGCTGTTCCTCCACAGCTAAGAGGTGGGATGCACGTGTGCTGTGGGAAATGCTATTTTACACTGGGCTCAGTCCATGGAGAACAAGGGAATAAATAAATGAACCCAGAGCTCCAGAAGCAACATGAAGCTATTTCTGTAAACATTTGAACCGAGCTGGTTTGACCCATAATTCTCTAAGGGGAAAAAATAAAACTCCAAATTTAATTTGATTTAGGAGTAGCAGAATGCACAGTGTAGTGAACTAAATGGTTTTAAACATGCAGGGATCTGTGAATCTTTTTGGAATTTGGTTTGGAGGTGGTTCACTTGGTTTTTTACACTTCACTATTCACTAGCACAGCTATCATTAAACAGCCTGCTTTGCTTAGGATGTTGCAGGTTGAAATAACCCCTAGAGACATAAAACATAACCAAGCACTATAGAAGGTAGTGGAGAACTTCCAAAGTGCTAAGAAAATCAGGACAAAGTACAACATTTAGATTCGGGGTGGGGGCAAGAGATAAAGTGTTACCCTTGGTACTTAAACAGGATACAAGAACTAAATGAGGTGCTGAGAAAACACCATTTGTGCACACACGATCTACCTGGGAGGATGGGAAGCAAACTCTCTGTCTTCAGTAAACCTCAGGACTGCAGTCTCACGACAAAGGCTGTGAAGAAGTGAAGGCATCAATCAATGTTACATTTAGGCTATTTACAGGACTTCTTGTTTAAGAGTGCTTGATTTTGCTCTGCAAAACTGATTACACCAACCACTTAAAACACTCCCACAGTAAGCAAAAAATAATCTCCATTAGTTTTAAACCCTGGTTGGATCAAACTATGAAACAGCATATGACCCAGTCTCTCTGAACCATCAGAGAAAGTGCAGACAAAATTGCCACACTTGAACTCTGGGGTGTTTCTGAGGGAAAGTAATAGAGACCTTCCAGCTCCATTCCAGGAGATATCACCCATTCTCATACTCCACACTCTCTCCAAAACTTCTCAGGGCAGAGAGTAGTAAAGAGTTTAAAAAACTGCCTCCACACATGAAACGACACACAGTTCCATACCTTCTCAAATTCTGGCTGATGGCTCAGACAAAATCAGCTTACAGCAATGTATTGCCAAGTGTCAGTTTGAGTAATCATCTTTGGACATGTTCCTCACCCACCCCACTTCTGAGGTGACTCAACAAAAATCTCAGAATGTAACTCTCAGACTTGCATATTGGAGTTTAACTCAGGAATAATTCAAGACCTACATACCTGACTTGTACCTCCATCATCTTCTGGCAGGTATTTACAGACTTCAACAGACTGCAAATTCCATTAACAGAGAGGCAGTTTTGACTGAGACTAAGAAAGAGAAAAAAGGCAATTACTGGTCACTGAAATCCCACAGGACTGTCCTAGTGGACGTGGCCATCGGCGTGCTGCATGGCTGCACCCGTTTTGCACACACAGGACCACTACTCCTGAGGAAGGGGTTTTAATGAAATGACACTTCAGATTCATTTAGACCAGTTTCTGTGCGTGATGCTCTGAGCAAGTGACCAACTGCATCCTGAACAGTCTCATGGGCTGAGTCTCATCCTTCCTTAAGGGTGCCCAGAGCTGCTTCTGTAGCACTGGCCTGGGTGAGGCCTTTGCCCCCCAGATCCCCGCCCAGCATGTCTGTACAGTCCTTGCTGAGCTCAAGGAAAGAGGACAGTTTGGTTTTGTACAAGGTAACACTTACTCCAGCTGCTTTGAAATTGATATCCAAGGGAGGCTTTCCAGCAGGCAACTGCAGCCTTCATCTCCAAGCTTGTTACCTGATAAACTGAGGCATTTTCCAGTTAGTGGGGAATGTTTTGAACAGTATAAACAACAAAGCCCTCAAAATCTTCTTGTTTTCCCTTTCCTACAATTGCTTTTTTTTATCTGGACTTTTCTTCTGTCCCACATCAATCTTCCCTGCTTATCGTCGCATGGAGCAACTTGAGACAAAGAGTATTATCCCTCGGACATGGGGGTTATGGTCTCAGGGAGCCAGAGGCTGCACTTGTCACAGGAATCAAAGGTTGCTCAGCATTTATTTCCTGCTGAACCTCACCAAAAATCCCCAACCAGGATCCCACCAGACATAACACAGTGCTGGGGCTCCTTCTTTGAGGTCAGGTCCCATGCCTCACTGCCCTCTATACGTACCATCCCCTGCTCCCCACCACACACCAGCCACTCAACAGGAAGGAAAGGAGGCACTTACTCCACTTCAGAGAGACAGGGACAGCTCTGGAGAATGGCAACCACCTCCTTGGCATGTTGGGGAGACAGGCTGCGATCCTGCAAGCTGTGAACAGGAAGGGTTAACAACGAGACAGTGGGGCCCAGGCACTTCTGGTGTCTCTCTCCAAGGGAGCACACACAGAGGTACTCAGGAAGGTTTTACTCTCTGCTCTACCACACAGCCCTGGGCATATTACTCTCTCTGTGGCTGCAAAAGGAGCACAGAGGGATGCACTTGCAGAGTGCTGTGCAAGCACAACACTTTGTGTCAGAACCACCTGCCACTGCCATCCACGAGAAGGGGATGGATGTAATGGTTCCTGCTGTGCAGAGTAGCACGGGAAAGACAAGAAGCTAAAGAAGAGACATTTCCCAACCTTAACATGCTCAGATAACATGTCTGAGTTCTCCTACTTTGAGAAAGCCACTGCCCTCTTCTGGAGCCCAGGCAAGAAAGAAAACTATATGGCTCACGCCTTTGGTAGCTATGAGAACATTTGGCAAGATGGGCATTATCAAGGGAGCTCTGCCTCTCCGGGGCTGTAGAGCCCAACACACAATAAATAAAGCCATTGGCTGTGCCAGATAGGGTTTTCTGTTGTTACTTTTATTTACTGATTCAGGTGTATTTCAAACTTTATCATATGTGAAAATCTCCTCTGTCCTTAAGGACCAACACAGCTGCTATTCTTGTCCTTCTGTAGTACCTGTCACATGCAAATCACATTCACTGGCAAGAATTTCAATGCCTCTCTTACCATAACTTCACATGTCTGGTTGGAATTGCATGGTCCGTATTCTCTTCCCACCCCAAATCCAAAGATCTGCAAGCAAGCAAAATATTTGGCCTTTAATATGCCTCCACAAAATATGAAGACCTGGGGGAGCTGGTTAGTATTTTCTGGAAGTTTTCTCAAAAAGTCACAAGGTTTGTGTTCTGTCTAACCATTCTATGCAAGGCCAAGTGATCTTCAACAGCCAGAAGACTCTATTAGGAGATGGGAGCACAGTGGGTCTCCACACGGGATTTCACTGCATATTTGAATCAACTTGATAACTGGACTTCAATTCGAGGGCACTACTAAGACACAGGGTGTTTTGCTTTCACATGGGATTGTGCCACGACAGAAAGGGATAAACACACCCACACGTGCCAGGCTGCCCACACCAGCAGAGATGGATGTTCAGGCACCTGAACAGGAACCATTTCCAGCTGGCTCAGCCTTCACACACACATGCCAAATATCGTGAGGTCCCTTGAGGAATGCACAACACAGTGAGCTCCCTATCAGGAAACAAGAGATTGCTCTGTAGTATCTTAAGGCCAAATCCACTCTCCTTCAAAAGTATGCACAAGAAGGGAGAAGTCAGGAGCCAGCCAGGAAAGGCGGAAAGGCTTTTCCTTCATTTATTCTCACATTCAACTGTCCACTGGCTTCAGCAGCAGTACTTTTGCAATCAGAACACAGCATTTCAAGCTTACACAGGCAGTAAGGCGCTGCCTTTGTGGAACTGGCTGTTAGGTCTGTGCAAAGACCAGGTATTTTGGTTATCTTCCTCCTCACCCAGGTGGATCCAGCTCTGCCAGATGCAAGGGCACAGGCAACCAGTTCTGTTGCTGGAGTGGTTTATAGCGACACCAAAATGATGGTTTGAATCAGTGTAACCCCAAGTGTAGTTTCTCACCTTGAAACTTTCCCAGCTGAGCCAGAAAAATATATAATCACCGTGTCCTCCCTGAAAAAGAGAACCAAATCAACGTTAGTACACAGGTGGAAAGATGCTGTTTCTTTAGCAGAGGTGCTCTGTAAGGACCGATGCCTGGATGCTAAAGGGGTCTGGACATCTGCAGCGCTAGCACATTGCCACAGGCGAGCAATCGAGCAGCAGGACACCCCGCATGTTGAACTGGGGCTGCAGTACAGACAAAGGAGTAACACAGTTAAGAAGACTGAGCTGGGATTTTTGGTGTTTTTTGCAAGATCAACAGTTTGTTGGGAAGAGGTTCAGTAGAAATCCATTCCAATACGAAAAATAAGAAGCAGCTGCATGGAGTGACATCAAGGATTAATTTGGCCTGTTAAAATATAAGACAACCATAAAAGCTAGGATTTAAAAATTCTACCCTTTCTCTGTCATCCTCTACCTATGAAAACACCAAAACTTGTAATTTAAAGGAACACAGAAATAAAGCTACCTAAATCCACACCTTATCAGTAAAATTAGCTGATTTATAGCAAATGTAGAGTAGCTGGTAAAGAATCTCCTGGTTGATAGATTGCAGAGCTTAAAATAAAGTTTAAAATATGTTATATAAGAAGATATATGACACCCTAAAAATTAATTCACAGACCAAGGATAAAATAACATATTAAAACAATACAAAGAGGAAGTCCATAATATAGTGAATTCCAATTCTGTTTCGAACAGAAAACAAAAAGAAGCAAAATTCATTTTTGTTGACTTTGATTAGCGAACAATTAAGCTGGAAACCAGTGTCCATTTTAAAAGTCAGCATCTAAAGAGACAATGTATTTGCTTTTGTAACAGCTCATGTATTGATACCTGACACGCAGTTCAGTAGCATTTTGACACGCGATGACTTCCTTTGCCAAAAGGAAAACAGCAGTCGAGGAAAGATCATTGTTGCTCAGGCTGTGAACATGAGGAAGAACACAACCTCAGCTGCTAGACCCAACAGCACACTCTCTTCTTAGGCAAATGTCCTCTGTTCTGCACTCCAACTCCCTGAAGCACACATGCTTTTAGTTAAGGGATTTCTCCAAAACTTCAGAATTTTGCGTTTAGGACCCAGCAAAAGCATCATCAGATCATAGTTCTCTGTAAGCTATAGCTCACATGAATTTAGAATCAGGGACGCTGACTCTATGTGCAAGAGAAGAGTCACTAACCATTTTGGGGTTATGTAGAGAATGTACTTTATACCTGTATGACTACACAACTGACCCACAGTGCAGTTAAACTGTTGCTATAACTAACCCAAGTACAGCATATTAAAACAGTGTGGTCTAAACTCTCACATTTAAAACATCCCCAAAGACACAATCCTAGCAACCTCTGAAGATTTATTCTTTAATTGCATATTTTTTCCAATTTCATTACTTGCTGGTCCTCATTAAATATAAAACAAAGTCTTGCTTGTACAAATCCTCTGCTTGTTCCCAGAGCCACAGAGCATCATTCCCGTGAGCCTCAAAGGAATCAACTGTGACAACACCACTGTCTGTGTGTCATACAAATGTGTGAAGGAATGAGGTGTCAGTGGTGTCAGCATTCCCTTGAGACTACTTTAAAACATCTGGGTAAGACCTGTGAGGCTGAGTGTGTCTCAAACTGAGCACAGCTCTGCTTGCACTTAAACGTCTGTGCCTCAGCTTAGCACCCTGCACGCCCCCCAGTGGCATCTCCAGGAGCGAGTGTCACCCTTATTAGAGACATCCAGCAACTCTGCTCTGCTGAGGATTTAAACTCTGATGCTATGCTTGGCTTCACAGTGGCTATCACTTTTAATAGATATAAGCCATTTTCACTCACTCTATTTTCTTCAGCTTTTCCATTCTGGAGAACAGGTCCATCACCCTCTTCACATCTGGATCACGTATCCGATTGTCCTGCAAGCTGCACACAGATTCATTCTTGTTAGCACCCCAAGCCCCAAGGAATGAGCAGTTGATTTGAGGGTCATTGCCACAACACACTCACTTTATTTCCTCAAGCTGGAGGCACTGTGATAAAGCCTGGACCAAGTCAGTCATCCCCTCAGCTGTGATGCTCCCACCTGTCAACCTGGAAAAAGAATTAAACATTCAAAGCAAGCAGAGGTAGGACTGGCATCCTGTGCAGCGCATGTTAAGCCTGTCTCAGATGTGTGCCTGCCACACTCCAGGCACAGCAGCACAGAGAGATGGTGGCCGAACTCTACCACCTGCAAACAACTCGATACTCCTTTTTAACCAGGGCAACGCAACACTTGTCTTGATACCAACATAAAACAAGAGCCACATGTCTCCATGCTGCTCTGCATAGCACTGCGTTACTCTCCATACAGTGCTGCACAGAGCAGATGAGCCTTGAGTGAGCCAAGGTAACTAAACTTCAAGACAGAAACAGAGGACAGATAGAAAGAGAGAAACCACTACCCTTACAAGCAAAGACTTACTCTAGTTTCTTCAGGCACTCCATTCCCTGTAAGCTCTTTGAAAGGGCAGCAGCAAAGTCATCACCACATCTCCTACTACGAAAGCTAAAACATGAAGAAAAATGAAGAAATGTAAAACTCCTGTTCAGCTGGTTTATGGTGATTTCACTGAGATCACAACTTTCTCATTTGCTTGCAGAATTCACTCTGCCTTCGTCTTGTCAAGAAATGCCTATCATCTTCTCTCTTACCTACTATACTAATGACCCCATTGTTTGATTGTTTTAATCAAAACAAAGAAACCTACAAAAAATACAGCCAGAATGGATTTATAACCTTTCAATCAGTCATAAATTCATTATTTCATAAATTTATTCGGTATCGAAGTTATGCTGTTCAGATCAGAATTTCTCACGTGTCTTTTTCCGCCTTCTAAAACAAATACAAGGCTTCCCCGTTCATCCCCTTGGCCCCTTCTCTCCACCCACCGGCTCACAGCACTCAGCCTGTTTACCTTAAGTGCTCGATAGTTTTACAGCCAGCCAGAACCTCCAAACAGTCAATGTCCATGAGACATCCTACAAAATCCAAATAAGTCAAATCCTGGCCCGAGTTTATGACAAAAACCAAAGCCGACATGTCCAGAGGTGTCAGTCTAAAGTTTTTAAACTCATACTTGAAATTCAGCAGGCGCCCGATGTGCTGGGCAACTTTGAGGTCTTGCGTTTCAAAGGTGCAATGGCAGAGCTCGATGACCTTAGGCCCTGTCAGATGAGTGGCCGCCAGTTTCTTGAGAGACTGCAGGATTGCGTCCTGCTTGTCCTGCACCCACGCTTCATCTTGTTCAGCCAGCAGCATGAGAAATGTCCTGCACTCTTTCGACGACAAGCCTGAGAGAAAGATGTGAAAATTCTCGATGAACTCAGTCTTCGTCACATTCTTTAAAGTCCACCTTGACTTCAAGGAGAACTTCTTCTTTAGGTAGTTCTTGTCTACCCTGTTACTTATCATGAGACACACTGCTGCAAAAAACTCTTGCAAGCTCAAGTGCACAAAGGCATAGCCAGTCTCTGGGTGAGTGCCACTCGTCTTCACCTCAAAGACAGTCAGCAGTCCATGTAAGGAAGCAAATTCCTTCACGTGCTCTGGAATATCACCTACATAAAATACAAGTTTCTTATCTTCCAGGCTTTTCAGTGCAAGATCACACAGACCCCAAATGGCATTCTTGTTACAGTTCAGCTGAGTCACCTCATCACGCACACGCTCTCCCTGCTGTTTGTTTATGAAGATGAGAAGCATTCTGATATAAAACTGTGTCATAGTCTGAGGAAGCTCCACACTCATCTGATGTTTAAGAAGCAAATACTCCAAACAGATGCACACAACGTAACACAGAGCAGGGATCTGACACATGCTGAGGAGCTTGGTGTTGTTCTTCAGGTGAGCAATGGCTTGTTCTTTGAATGAGTGCTGATTAAAATAGTGGCTGACATACTCCTCAACCTTCTCATGGTCAAATCCCCAAATTTCTCCTAGCAGGTCTACTGTGTTTAATAAGAAGTCAGGTAATCTCTTTGGTCGGCTGGTGACCAACACTGTGCAACCAGGCAGGAGCTTCCCATGACAGAGGTTTGCAAAGAGCTGAGATATGGACATACGGGAGGTAAGAGTTGGGCCTCCCTTAGAAGAGGATGACACGTCCATGTTAGCTGCAAACTCATCCAGCCCATCAAAGATGATCAGTGTACGCCAGGCATTTTCCAGCAGGTACTGGAACACTTCATCAGGGCTGTCTTCTGGCTGAAGAAACAGGTCAAACAAAAGCTCCTTCAGGGTCAATTTTCTTTTTAATAAATTCAGCTGCCGAAACTCAAACAGGAAAGTGAAGAGAAACTGAGGTAGGACACCTTCTGCCCATTTCTGACAAATCCTGTGCATTAGCATGGTTTTGCCTGTACCTGGTTTACCAACGAAAAAGATCACCTTCGTCATGCCTGATGCGATGACGTTACAAAACAGATCTGACACTTTCACGGCTGTACCCACACATTCTTCTGGTTCGGAAGCACCCGCTGCATCCCCCCGGGGTCTATCTGTTCTCTCTTTTAAGCGGGAGGCTTTGCTCTGCCGAATGACAAGGTTGACAAAGGCTTGTTTGAAAGCCAGTGGCTGTGTTTGTTGTGTTTGTTGCTGTGCTGCTGCTCCTGCTGCTCTTGTGCTTCCGTATCTCTGGCAGATAGAATCAATGAGGAGACGCCGGTACTTTTCAGCTGAATCTGAGAGAGAAAACAACACAGTGAGTATGAGGGTGAAGAAGTTAATACTAACACTTAAACAAACAGAAACAAGGGATGCTCCACAGAGCTACGTAGAAATGACGAATTTTGGCCACATGAAAATAACCCATAATTTTTCCTACTTTTGCACAAAGAAGAAGAAAATTCAGGGAAAAGGTGAAAAAGCTTCATATAAAATCTGAATCATCTTATCTCTTTAAGAGGAGAATTAGGTATTGGTGTACTATGCATATAATTCCCTGTTCAGCCACACCTGGCCCTGTGTCACCCTTGCTCAGCTCTCTGCACCTCAGAACAGACTTATCTTTTGCCTTGAGAATTTGAGATCCCTGATGGTATCAGCATCTCTTTGTTGAAGAGAGAATAATGGTGATAACCAAGGGCGCTCAGCACCTTCTGAAAAACCCTCTCCTCACTGCTGCTGAGTTTTGTCAATGGACACGATCTGGCCTCCTGGGAGCAGCTCCTCAAGAACTCTCCTGTACACAAACTTGCAGCCAAACCTGGCCCCAGCCCAGCTGCAGCTGCCGGCTTTGCCACACTCCCTGTGTTCCTCCACCAGACCGCTCAGGCTGCCCAGTCTTTCCTGGAATTACTCTGGCTCAACTTGGTCATCACTCATCTATTCAGTTACTTCTCTACTTGAGAGTGAGCTGAAATCATAAGAGTTTTTAATGTGCTAGAGAAACTGTGGAGCCTTTATTGGGTTTTAATTTGTCAGTATGCCTCCTGATTTGGTTAAAAAAATAAATGAATACCAGGATGACCTACAACCGAATGCTTTACTGGCATATCACACTTTAAGGGATTTTTTAGCCTATGCCATTTGCATCCCATCTGCTCAGGTAGATTTAATATATCTCTGAAATTGCTATGGATGTTTCTTATTATTTGCCAGGTCCCACTATCTGTGTATTTTATAACATGTTGCATTAAGAGTTTATGCAGCAGATAAACAAAAGTTTCCCTCAACACGTGAGGTTGACTTTTTGGGTGTTTCTGCAAAGAAGTTAAATAGGTCCTTCCTCAGAGGGACACAAACCACCGCTCTGCTTCTGGAACACCTACATACCTAGTCGCTGCTGTTTAGCATCCCTATCACTCACAGAGCTGCTGCGATGGCGACGTCGAGAAAACCCTGAAAAGTGAAAAGTCAGAAGCATGTCAAAAGATCATTTTGAACGACAGTTTATCAAAGCTGGATGAGACTCTCCAGCAAAGTATTTGGGGAGCTGAAGAGGCAAAATCAAAGAGGCAAAAGTATTTGCAAACCAGTCTGCCCGCAGAACAGAAAGGCCACTTTTGTTTTCAAGGCCTGAAAGCTGCATGTGACACACGAGATACAGTATTTGCAGTGCTGTGACTCAGGAGGAATTTCTGAGTGAAAAGCAGGGAAAAAGTGTCTCTGTGACCACACTAATGGCTGGAACAGCAAAGGGTAGGTTGGGAGCTACAAGTGGGTAAAGGCAGCAGATATTGCTCACTACTGAGGGAGCGTGATGCTAAAAGTCTGTCTCTGGCCAGGAGCTGGGAATGCAAACTGCAGATGCAAACACACAGGTACTGAGGGAACTGGCAAATCTCAGCAAGAACCAGACTCAGCTCTGCAAGAAGCTCCTGTTGCTGTGTGAGATTTAGCCAGTCCCCAAATTCACATAGCAGGAAAAAAAAAAAAAAAGAAGAGCAGCTTTTCCTTCAAATCATCTATTTTTCACCCATGGGCAATCCAGCACCACCCCACTCCATGCCACCAATATCCAGCACCTCTGCAGAACACAATGTCTTCTCTTTGCTCTCTGCACTCCCAGGGTCCCACCTCAGAGACCCCCCCATGCTGCAGCCAAAGAACACAAAGCTGCATTTCCCCGTGCTTCGTTTTCCCCCAGCACACATTTCAAGAGGACATGGCAAACTGATGGCAGCTTTCTGTGATGATCTGGATTCCTTTTGCTGCTACCTCCACCATTTATCTTCTCACCCAGCCAGAGGACCCGGGCTGGCATTTCATTTTCTGGAAAATTAATATCTAGTGACTGAAGAAATTAGCAGCTTCCAATTATTTCAGCAGCTGTTACATGAGGGTCCAGGGACATGACTCAGTGGTGGCACACACCTTCAGGATTTTCACATTGCACCAAAGGCTTCTGACCATCACTTGGGTGATGGTAACGTGCCAGGGAAAGAGGAGGGATCTTGAAAATAAACACTTAATTTAATGATCTGTACTGAGCAGGAAGGCTTCAGTCCCAAATTCACCATTGAAGAAAGCCCTAGAACTACTGCCATATGTTTTCTTCAGCTCTGACACCTCTGCAATGGTTTGTGCTGGATCAACTCCAGAATAGTCTTTCTGCTCTTCCTTTAAAAGCCAAACCAACTTCCTCCGCCTACCAAGGAACCAACCACTGTAAAAGCACAAAAAGTGGGGACTTTTCAGCGTGGCTGGGAGATTCCCTTGGCTATAGAAACTAAAATAAGTGAGTTCCTTAGCAAAGTCAGGGCCAAAAAGGCTTTCCTAAAACTCAAGGAGAGAAAACAAAACAGGGGAGGTTCATCTGGAAACCACCAAGAGAAGAAAAACCAAACCTGGAGCTGCAGTGGCTTCCCACAGCTTGCCAGCGCTGTGGCCAATATGTAGGACATTTGTAGCTGTGCCCAGCCCACGGGCAGAGAAGATAAACTCCAAGAGCATAGCACCCCAGGGCCTGTTCCAGCCTTACCTTTTGGCACAGACGACCAGGCACTCCCATCTGTGCATGCTTCTGGTTTCTGGCTTAAGTTACCTAAAGGAGTTAGATTGGAAACGAAACACAGTTACTGCAAGTGTCCTCCTCTTGAAATCTGTGGTGCTGCTGGCCAACAACACACACAGTGGTACAAACCAAGACTCAGTATAAGTGCTGATACAATACAGCCAGGTTTCAGGCTCCCCATCTGATCTTTTCCTTTCAGATTGCTCTAAAATACAGTTAACCTCTGCTTTCAAAGGAGGAGTGAAACAACTTTACGATACATACAGCCTCAGAGTGTAGTCGGCTTTGGCTGATCTGAAAACCACACTGCAGCCAAAAAGGGAAACCATACTCTTCCCCATTCCTTCAAAGGAGGTGTTTCTGTGATGAAACCGTTGGCAGAGTCAGTTACCAGCCCAGTCAAGGGCCTTTTCTGACTCACTGCACAGCTCAAGCTGCTGCAAAACCCCCCTCAGCACAGCCAGCCCCAAGAAAACATTCACCAGACAGAGTCCACATGCCACCCAGGCTCTTCTGTTCAGATAACTCATGCGTGAAAGCATCGCTCTCCAAAATCAGATAGGAAGCCTTCATACGTTAATTCCCCTCATTGCCATTTCCAGTGATTTCCAGCTCTAGCATCAGCATGAAGCCACAAAGAACAAAGCTCCAAATAGGCACACGTGCTGCACCACAGGCTCACACAAAATCCCTTCAACTGCTCAGATGTCCTGACTCTTGCCCTGTGTGCCATATAAGCCTGTTCTGGTGCTGGAAGACTCAATCCCACTATTGTCCACTACTCATCCCAAGCACTGCTTGGACTGCCCCTCAGGTTGGTTTTAGCCCGCATCAGTGCTCCAGTCTTGTTCACCACGCAGACAGAAACTCTTCTCCCTGGGAGTCAGTTCAGCTAAAGTGATCTAATGGTTAATCCTGCCTAACCTCTGTATCACTGCTCTAAAGTGTGGTCCTGTGTCATCCTCCAAACCACCAACTCCTGCCTGCTCCTGGGACAGTCCCTGCAACCACAGGGCTGTGCAGAGGGGCAGGGTTAACTGAAAGCCACCCCTGGAGCAAAACCGAAAGCAATTCATCTTCAGAAGGATCAATTACACTAAACTGTTAATATTACAGTTAAACCAGCATAAGTCAACTCTGAAACCTTAAGAAATGTCTTCTTTTATGATACACCACAGGATTAAAAGGCTGGAATTCCTCCCCACTCCCACAAAAAGCAATCAGGAGTCCCCACAGCACAGCACACCTTTTTTCTCACATTTCAAACAGACTTAATTAGAGTCTCAAGAACACTATTTTTTCTCTGAGCAAAGTGACTTCACCCCTGGGGACACTTCCTATTCAGGAATCCAGATGATATGACCGCACAGGTTCCCACAAGGTCCACAGAACCCTCCATCCTCAAATCAGGCCAACTCTTATTGAAAGAATGAAGTAAGTGCCCACCAACACAGGCTTAGCACCAGTGAAAAAAAGCATCTGAAAACATAAACTATTGCTGTTTGCTGGCAATAACTATGTTTGGAGGAACTGATCTTATTTCAGAGACAATGGTGAAAGACAGGCAGGGTGAACCAAGAAGAAAGTCGCATCATTTTTTAACCAAGAGGCTTTGCCTCACTTGTAACCGCCTGGACACCACAAAGCAAACTGTCACCTCTCATTGACCGCACAAGTGGGGACACGGGTGGTCTCACTCCTTACAGTGGTCTGCTCGCTATCGGGGGCCAAGGCACTGGCCGTGTTTGGAGAGAGCCAGAAGAAGCTGACCTGATCTCCGTTACCTTCTCCCGCAGAACTCATGAGCAGTATCTCCAGATCCAGGGGGAGGTCGCACTCCATGCAGAGGTACTGTGCAAACTGCTTCCAGGTGGCAGGGCCTGCTGCCTCCAGCAGGTCAAGGAGCACTGAGACTCTTTCTTTGCAGTTGGTGATGCCATCCAGGCCATCCATGGCCACTCCAGGGAGGAAGCACCGGGAGGTCGTGAGCAGCCATTCGGGACGGTGACTGAGGAACTCCACTAGCTGGGGCCGGGCGTTTGCTACGGCTGCTTCCAGGTCTAGATCATCATTCTGAAGTGGGGGCTAGAGGGATGTAAGCAGAAAGAGTAGCAATGGGTATAGGAGCGAGAGCAGTTCACCCACACAAGCCAGCAGCCAGCACAACCCTTCATGACTCTATCTGTTCTTCTACTCCTTGGTCCAGCCCAGCATTTCTTATCTGCCTTACTGTCACCGTGTCATGTGGCAAACCCCAGCCCAGGCATTACAGGGCAAGAGGACAACAGGGCTCGTCTGCACAGTGCCCAACGCAGTGGCACTGCAAGGGACAGCAGCAAACAACTGGAGCCAGCCTCTCTGGCATCAGCCAGGAAGAAGCTCTGTTGCTACCTGCATCGCTGCGGTGGCTGCCTGCAAAGTGTAACATCTTAGGCATCTTTCACATGCAGTAGGACCTCTGGGAGGTGCGAGACTCTAAGAGCAAGATATTCGCCTGCACAGAGGACTCAGGCAGCTGTTCTTGTGCGGATTAACATCTCATTTCTACTTTAGTGACAATTTCACTCTTCACTTGTGCTTCCTTCCCACAAAAAATCCATGCACACACAGTCTCTTACCTGCATGGTTGTGTGCTCAGCCTCCTCTCATTTGTCCAATGCAAAGGTGACTTCTGCTCCATACCCTGATGAAGAACTGAACTGCTAGCAGCAGCATTTCAGCACACAGTAATTCCCCAACACATGGTGCATACCTCCATGTAGTTGTCTCGGTGCAGATGCCTAGAGATAATAAAAATGGAGAAAGGGTATAGATATGAAATGGCATAAGCAATTGCACAAGTCCAAGATCTAGAAGCTATGCCTTTGATCCTGGGGTCAGCTGTGGAGCTTTTCATCTCTAGGTAGCAACCTCAACTCACGCCACCAGCAACCACAAAGTTTGGACGTTTGAGGATGTGATAAAAATGCAAGACTGAGCCTTGTGCCCTAAGATGTAAGTGATCAGCCTAGTTCAGCCAAAAGCTGGTAACACTGTTGAGCGGAAGCATCCTCTTGGGTAGAACCGTTTCATCCCCCCAATGAGGCTGGTGCACACAGCGCCGTTCCCCAGTCACTGCCCTTTCCTGAGCAAACACCTTCCCAACCCAACAGCAGCGGCCACCCCACCACTACCAGAGTGGAGGGGTGGGGGAGTCGTGCTGTGGAACCCACCTTCTCTTGTGTTCAGCCCTCACCCCCCAGACGTGCTCTACTCTGCACTGACCATTCAAGTATCTACAGTAAAGTGACCAACAGGCCTTCAGGCTTTTTACTTTTGCCTTCTTCTTGACCTGGCCAAGGACAAGAGTGGGAGATTTCTATGGAGGTGAGGGAAGAACTCAAAACAGAAGTGGAAGACACAAGAGCACTTTGCTGTAAAGAACCAAGACCTTCCCATTTGCGTGCAGACAACTCCTAATTCATCAGAAAGTCATGCTTGTGCTGGCGTGACCTCACCACAGAGCCATGGTGCTCCATGGGGCACACTGCATGGAGAGAACATCACTTCCTCACATCGCTGCTGGGCATGGCACGCACCAGAAGCCAAAGACAAAACAAAAAGCAGGTCCCAGGTTGGAGCACTGGATGTAAAACCACTCAAAATGTTTTTCTTGTTCATGTTTCAGAGGACACCCCTTCTGCCATAATCCAACACCGCTCTCTGCACTGCCTTTTGAACAGCCCTGGATGTTTTGAATGTGAGCCAAATGGATGCAGCAAAGGGATGTGACCTGACCAACTGCTACAGCAGAGGGCAGGATGGGAAGGACCAAGTCAGTCTCTTCTGTTCCTGCACCCAAAAAGCCAAGCAGACATGTGATAAGAGAAAAGCTGGTGATACTGCACGGTGTTTTACTGATCTCTGACTCTTCAGGTCAAAACCACGGCAAAGTTGGTTATTATGCAGCATCACCAAATACTGAGACAATATCACTGCAAGAAAGAAGCTACCCAGGTTCCATTCCAGATCAAGCTCTCAGGTTGTCGTACATAAAAACTGAGGCAACTTTGGGATCCAACAAAATGTGGCTAAAACCCTCAGTTCATAAAAATTCACTAATGTGTCTCATTCACTATTCTAACAAGAACAAAAAAGTTCCTGGTGAAATGTGGCTTAACCAGGTTCAGTTTTTTCCTCAGGCTATTTCCATGATGTTAAAAACTGAAACTCAGATGGAAATGAATGTGCAAGTTTTCATTCTGAATTATTTATTATGAAATTCACAGAATCACAGACTGCTTGGGGTTGGAAGTGACCTCTGGAGATCACCTAGTCCAACCCACCTGCTAAAGCAGGATCACCAGAGCAGATCACACAGGATCATGTCCAGGCAAGTTTTAAACATTTCCAGAGAAGGAGACTCCACACCCTCTCTGGGCAGCCTGTCCCAGGGCTCTGGCACCCTCAGAGTAAAGAAGTTTCTCCTCATACTCAGATGGAACCTCCTGTGCTTCAGCCTGTGCCTGTTGTCCCTCATCCTATCATTGGGCACCACTGAAAGGAGTCTGGTCCATTCTCTTGACACCCATCCTTGAGATATTTATAAGCATTGATAAGATCCCCTCTCAATCTTCTCCAGGCTAAACAGACCCAGCTCTCTAAAATGTATTTTATATTATCAATTATACAAATAAAGCATGCTAATAGTAAACACATGCATTAAAAACAAAGGAAACAATGCTTCAATTTACCAGAAAGCTTAAAAGCAAACATTCAAACATCTCAAATTTAAACATACTGCAAAATAACAGGGCTTCATAAAAGACAAACATAATTTCCCAGTAGCCTGACCCGTCATCCTTTAGGGACTTTCATTTTACATTTCTCCATCCAAACCCCAGGAATTTGTAGACAGCAATGCCCTGACAATCAAGCACTAGCTATTTAATAAGACCATATTAAATAAATAAATAACCAGACCTGAATGGCTACGAAGACTGAAAGCCACTCACGCAAATATTAGACTCAAATGTATTAACAAAATACCCACATTCAAGAAGAAAACAACACTGAAAAGTTAGATGAAAGCTCAGGCAATACTGCACAGCTCCTGTTCTACTGCTGCTCTGCTAAATAAAACCACCAGAAACAATGGGCAGTGACCTACAGTAACATGCATCTGAGCATGAAACAAAGCACAAAAACCTCCCAGGAAGACCCAGAAAACCTTTTTGAGCCTCGACCCTTGCCCTCAGCCTTCAAATAGAGAAACACCACTAAAACTCATTGCATAAATACAACTTGTCTCCTCTCCCCAACCTGGCATTGATGCCATTCCCAGCGACGAAAAATAAAACCGAAACGTGAAGCTCCCTGTTGCAAACCTCCCAACTTCTTGCACGCTCCAAGGAGAACATACTACTTACTGAAAGCCCAGAAACAGAACAGGAGCACCAAAACCAAACGAGAGGTCCCAAAACAAAGAACAATGTCCACTGCCTTAATTTCTTCACTTGCTAACCCACGGCTCTCCCAAGGCACACACCCCTTCGGTGCCTTTTGGGATCTGGTAAGTAAAATAGCAAAATGAAAGCAAAGAGCAGCCAGGAATTCCCCAACTGCAACTCATCTGCAGTAAAAACAGTGAGGTAAGCAAAAATGAGAATAGCAGAAGAGTGTTATCCTATTCTAAAACCTATGGCTAGATGATAATTTAGGCAAAGCTTTTGGAGAGTGGTGCAAAGAAATGGGATCGAGGGGCAAACACTCTCACTGGAGTGAACTCCGACTTGGTTGCAGTTAAGGCTCTTGCAATGCAAATATTTATATTTATATGCATATGTCTGATTATTCCGGGACACAACAAAATATTTATTTAGCATTTCCATTATATCTTAGAGGAAAAAAAAAAAAAAAGGCAACCTGCCTTTCCTTCAGAATAGGGACAAGGTTTAAAAGAGAATGTAGTGGATGTGAATGACTCGAGGAAAAATATCAGGCTTCTAGATAGAACTATGTGCACAGAGATCTCCAGATCTAGCCAAACAGCATGCAAGAAACAAGTATTGTTAACATTTCTCTAGATGCCAGAGAAGCTGCATTGGAAAACCAGATGCAACCTGCAGCAGAGTACCAGACAAGGCAAGATGGCACACAGCGCTGTTTCAAAGTTTATCACAAAAATAAAGAAATAACTAGACCCAGTGACACCCGCATCTCCAGGTAGAAACGCTTGCTCTGGTTGTCTTGCATCGAGCATGGCACAGGGGATGGGGGGAGCTCTGAGATAACTGGAGATGGATGGGAAGGACCGTGGGTGCTGAGGAGCAGCTAGGGAGGTGACGGCCAGCACCCCCAGCCACAGTCTGCCCCATTTTGCCACCATCCCTGCCGACTCTGGCTCCCCACACCGCCCACTGGTGTTTCCACCAGACCAGAAGCTCACACAGCCACTACCAACACAACCCCTTTATGGCCAAACTAGCAGTTCTGTGCCTAAAAATCCCCCATCTCATCCTTGACAGCCTCCCATACACCACTCCGGCTTGTAAAAGCTGCGATATTGGTTTGCCCCCAGCACCTGGGAGCAAAAGTCACCCCCAGCAACACTTCCGACCATAGACTTGAATATGGGTGTGCAAAGGGTGCAGCCAGACGCCCCGTGCCTCCCAAATCTAAATCCTCGTGGGGTGTCCCTGCCCCGGGCAGAGAGAAGGTGCAAGGGAGGACACCTTCCTTTCCTCCTCCCCTCCCGGGGTGACCTCCCCGCAGCACTCACCTGGCCGCCCGTCCGTCCCGGCGCTCTGCCACAGCGGCGGCAGCGGCTGCTTAGGCTCGCCCCGCCGCGGCCGCCTCGAAAACGAAAGGAAGAGGCTTTTCCGAGAAAGCACATGGGTGCGCGGCGCTGGTTCCGCTCCAGGAGGGACGAGGCGCGATCCCCGCGCAGCGCCGGGCGGGGGCTGCGCCGCCGTTTTGCGGTGGGCAATGAAGCCCAAGGGGGAAGGCAGCTCAGGACCGTCTGGGGGTCCTCTGGCCGCTTCCCTGCTTCTTCACCCCTTCCGCAGAGTTCCTGCTCCCCCACGCAAGGGGGCCTGTTACCACCAACTGTCTCCAGCAGACAGCTTGCCCCCAGCGGGGAAGGGCACCTCCAAGGCAGGAAAACAAAAAAAAGAAACCAAAAAAAAGGCTTTTGTTATGCTATTTCTTTTTTTATTAATGCTCATTGCTCTAGTGGGATGACATTCAGGAGGACCAAAGGGCCCTGGGCTTGGCAGAAGGAGGTCCCATGGTCTTCAGCAGACATTGCCACACAGGGAGAGAAAATGTCACCTCAGCATTGGTGGCTTTTAGAGCAGGAGGGAACAGGGACAGGCTGTCAGAGGCAGCGATCGAAACAAGGTGGGAAGTAGGAAGTCACCCACTACACTAAGGGTTATTCAAGGCCACACAATGGTGTCACACCTTTCATGCCACTTGGTTCCTGCTGTGTCATAAGCACAGCTGGTTGAGGACCAACCATGGAGCAGCCCCTAAAGTCAGCCCACTCACTGTGCCCTGACCTTCTCTACCAGCCTTGGCCTGATGGCCACTGAAAAGGTGTTAAACCGAGCAGTTGTGTGGAGCCAGGAAGGTCTGAGGGAGCTCGGTGGCCTTGGGTAGTGAGGGGAACATCTGTGGCAATGGGGAGGGAGCTACCACCATGCCCAGGGAGCCCAAGGAGGTGGGTCCATCCTGCTACCAACCTCACAGGGCTCTCTGTGGAAGCCCCAACTTTAAAATCACTTTGTATGGGATGAGAACATCATCCTTTGCCTTTGTTAACGGTATCACCATTACAATATTAGATTTGTTGCCCAAGATCTCATGCAAGTGAAAAAACAAATTTAAAAAAGGGAAGCATGTATTGGTACAGGAAAATAACTGAACCACTTCAGATAAGTTATTGTATTGTAGTAGGAAGGAACAGGAACCTGCTGTCTGACTAGACACACTTTCTCTTATAATCTCTTTGGCTTCCTTATTATTTTGATTGCTTGTCTCAAGTTTGCTCCCACTGTCTAAACAACCTGGGCATAACAACTTCCCTACATAGAGTCTGCAGAATGTGTAAAGGACCCAGGGCATGAGATCTCACCATCATTTCACTGCACTGTAAATTCACATCCCATTTACTTTCTTCAGCCATACGCAGGTCTTTTAGCTTAACTGGTTCTGAGCTTACTTGGAGTTTGGTAATGTCATTTGAGTTGCTGAAGTCTGTCAAAATCAGGATCTTCTTGGCTCATGGTAGAAACAAAAACCCAGGATCAGCACAAAAAGTGCTACATTTCCAAAATGTAACAAGAGATGCCAAAAGGTAAGCAAAGCCCATTTCTGCTACCTCCCAGGAATGCTAACCCACGCACCTCAAGTGTCCAGCCCTTACTCCTAAACACACAAGTCCTTTAAAGACCCTGAAAAAGTAGCATGCATAGAGATGTAGACTTTGAGATCTTTGTAGAGGAAAGACTCTGTGGAAGCATAATTGCACGGAAACTGGAGCATTTCTCAGGAAAATAAAAATAAACCAAAGCTGATTTAAATCAGCTCATCTTTGAGGTGTTTCATAAACAATCTTTCTGTTTGTAGGCAAGTTCTATAATCTTTTCTGAAGAAAATCAAGAAGCAAATGATTTGGGAAGCTAAAGTCAAGTTGTACAATTGCATATCCCTAAAAAGGGAGAAGAAAAAAAACCAAAGTATTGAATTAGTTTATGCCACACTCCCAAGAAGGGCTTTGAGAGTCAGGTATGTTTGAACTCTGCTTACCTTTCTTGTGATGATCTCAGGATTTTTGATATCAAATAGATGAAGCCCTTTGCTGTTCATCAGTGAAGTCAAAGCTGGTTCGATCCCTATGGAACCAGTAAACCCATCTAGTTACAGCTGTGGCCATCCTGGCTTGCTGCTCACCACGTACTGTCACCTTGTCTGCCTGCAGCCAAAGGCTAATTGTGCCCCAGCACCCCATGACCTTTGGCCTGATGGACAACTCACTTTTCCTTTGTCCCAGCCATTGACAAAGAGTTCCCCATTCCCTGAATGAAGTCAGCAGAAATTCACATCAGTAATGTGGTTCCCCCCCACCAGTTGTCAGCGTTATTGAGGGGGCTTTTTTAGTGCTTTGGTTTAGGAGATCTGATGTTAGATGCCTTGTGGAATATGTTGGCACTTCCCCGAAGGGAAAACTCACTTGAAATGACTTCTGGGATCCCAACAACTGAAATCACTGCCTGCAGGAAGTTTCTTATGGATGTGTCATTCTGAAAGCCAGAAAAATCATACAAAAAAGGTTTTAAAGACGTTGTTTAGCCACAAATGGCCTAGGGGATACTTTCTTAGGACTTACCCCACTTGGATCAGCTGCACATTCAAAGACTTTAAACTCGATCCTAAAGGGAAGAAAAAAAATGGGGCAAAAAAGGTCAGTAAGAGCTGCAGAGATCCCCTTTTAGTGCTGCTCTCAGACATGGATTAAAAGAGACAACAAAACCCATAAGAGAGCACAGTACCAACCTGGAGTTCAAAGGGTGCAAAATGAGTTTCTTTTCCTCATAGGCAGCTTGGATGGTGACCGTGATTTCCTGCACAGAGAGGAACAGCAGAGGTGAGATGTGGCTCCTCTTGCCTTCTGACAGGGAGTTGCACTTGGAAACTCTGGTTTCCTTTCTGTGACCCAGAGTTCAACATCTTTCTGGCTTTACCTCCAGATTACTAGCAAAGGTCAGCATTTTACTTCTTCATTTGCACACGTCCAGCCTCAGCCTGTGGGGCTCTAGACTGGCTCAGCCACAGGACTGATGCTTTTGCCATTTTGTGAACCAAATCCTGCATACAGAAGGAAATGGTTCTGTAGGGTTGAGACCATCTGTCTCAACATGAAAGATCATCAGATGTGGAGAGGCCAGCCCCAGGGTGGCCAGGGCTGCCACAAGTAGTCTTACCATAGTGTTTTCTTTTATAACCAAATTTTAAAAGGAAACTATCTCTGAATTCTGACCATTTAGACTCATTTGCTTGTATGCAAACATTTGTTGGAAGGGACATTTCGTGATCCCGATGCAGGTTACAGCCAGGGGTCTGGCAGGCCAGGATCTCCTAAGAGCCACATTTTTAGGGACCACTTCTAGTTCGGTGCTTCTGCACTCCTCACAGAAATTTGTTTCAACATACCACTTGGAGCACAAAATCAGACATGCATTTTTCCTCAGAAGACCCTGCTAATGTGGAATACTTGCAGAGGGTGGGAGGAAATCATTCTTGATTACAGTTTAACCCTTTAAATTAAAGGGTCTGGTCTACCCTCAGGCAGGAATTTGCTCTCATGCACTATTTAGTGTTACTACCAGCCCATAATTACAAGGCTGGACAAACACACTGCTTTCTTGTGATGTTACCTATGACAGCAAAACTGTTGGCATTTTTTTTTTTCTGTCTCCTTAGATTCAGTGTAAAGCGGGTTAAGGTAAAGCACAGTATAAGCAGGAACTTTCATACATAGAGGAAAAGGTTATATTTTGAACTTTGCATTCTTCAGAGCTCTATCTTTATTTCAGATATAACCATCCTCTAAGTAGGGGCCGGAGCTAGAATTTCAGAACAAGGAGATTTCAAAATAGATACATTCCAGTGGTGCCTTCATTCTCTCCTAAAATACTTCATATCTGAAGGAGTTTCACTGTGTCCAATACAGATTAACAGGGGCTCATCAGAGCTTTCTGCTGCTTGCACACCAGTGACGGGCTGGTCTAATAGAGGTCTTGAGCCAATACAGTCACCATTATCATTCCCAGCCCCAAATATTGAGGAAAGAGGTGGGAGTGTTAAAAGGAGCTGATACACCTTCTCCACCTCCCATGGTTTAGCCACCACCCCCATCCCAAAGGGCTCCCTGCCATTATGGTCCCTGAGCACCAGGAGCAGTCCAGATTTAGGACAGAGCCTGGCCCGAGGTCCTCGCACTCAGGAGAAGCAAGAACTGACCGTTTCCATGTAGAGAACCGTCAGGGACTCCTCTCCCGGAGGAAAGATGCTGAGTTCCACTGCTACCAAGGACTTCACGATTGTCCCTTCAGGCTGAAGAGAGATTTGTGGATGGACAAGACTCCACACCTTGGCCACAGAGTCATTATAGGAGGTGCCTTGAAAAATCTGGTCAAGTAAGGAAGAACAGAAGAGTCAAGCTTTTTCCATGACACATCCCAATTTCAAGCCAACTTGCTACACAGCTGCATCCCTTTTGTGATCCCCAGTTCCTCCTCTCATTCACGCAAGCCCAATAACTCATCTGGTTTTCAGGGAAGTACAATGGTTTCTCCAGCAGTCCCTGGTTTCCCCTTTCAGGCCCACCCAAGACTCTCATTGAGGGAAGGACATAAGATGTTACAATGCAACAGAATCCATTTGAAGAGTTCCTCGTTTGACACAAAATACAGTTACCATCTGCACCGCCTTCCTCTGTGTTTCTGTGTCTTCCATTTCAAACAGCTCCTTCAGAAACAGGTTGCAGAAAAATGAAAGAGGAGATTGTGGTTAACCTTGGTGGCCCATCTGATGTGTGACTCGTGGCCAGCTCAGAGGCATGGCTGAGTTCCTCCCGAGTTCACCCCCTTTCCTCTTCAATAATCCCACAGAAAACCATGTCCCTTTACAACTCAGAAGACAAGTTTTCTCTTAGCTGGTGTTATCGCTCTAAGGGATGATGCTACCTGGTAGCACATACTTGCTAAGAAGGTACCAATTTCTGACCAGGATCACATGTTGTGACTGACTGTAGACTTTGTCTTCTACAGAAACTAACTCTCACCAAAAAACAGTATTCATATTTATATATTTTTAACTCTCTCCCCGAAATATGATGTATGAGGTAAGGAGGGAACCATCCTTAAATAGTCACCTGCAACTTCTCCCCTCTTAGGGTCAACACCAGGCGCTTATCTAAGAAAGCTGCCGAGGCCAGAGAGTTGAGGATGTGTTCAGACAGCCAGAAGTAGATCATTCGGGACTCAGTCAGCAGCGATGGGGAGAAAACAGAGTCACTGAAGACATCAGAGTAGTTCTTGTACATGACAAGGCCCTTTAAAGGAAAACAAATATGTTGGGGACAACAAGCAACAGGGAGATAAAGACAAAAATGCCAATACCTGCGTTTTCATTGCAAAGCAAAAGCCTGGCTGGGCTTGGAGCAGAGTACAAGCTGCTTGGCTAAATGAAAGGCTGGCATCAGACCACGCTGCACACGTACCTTTGGCTGCCCCTGTTACTTTACCTTGTGATGAGATTCTAGGTAATTTGCTTTTATTAAAGGCACTGATGCAAGGGAGATGTCAAGTCTGATAGTCTCATCCTGGACAAAATTTGCTGCCGGAACAAAACACAAAAACCTCACACCAGAAATATGACCTGAAGCAGAACTCACAACAGTTGATTTTAGGACTTGCTGCAGAAGGTGACTGAGGGTTATAAGAGGACATGGGGATGGGACTGGGGGGTCCTGCTCCTTTGGGTGCTTGTGCTGGTCCTGCTACTGCTCTCTGACTCAGTTTCTCCACTGGGAAATGGGGGGAATTACTCTCAGTTTTACATTCCCTGAGGCTTGGGACTGGGAACCATGGAAGAATCTGCAGCATGCAGATACAGATGCTGTAGTGTCTCAGCCCCAACACTCCAATGCTCCTGTTGTAGCTAACATCAGTCCTTCTGCAGCTATCCTGCACCTCTGGTCATTACATAATGCAGGAGAACTAGCTTATGAATTGAAAAGTGTCTTTCAACCAGTGCAATCACCCTTAAAAACCAACCTGATGGAGAAAATTCAAAACATAACACTGCTAAGGTTTATTTTACTGTTGCCTGAGGGCTTGGGAACCCATACACATTTCTGAAGGATGTTTTTGATAGATATGGCTACTGCCCTGCAGGAACTCAAATGTTAAAAGTTGCACATTAAAAAAGAAAGCAGAAAAAAAACCCAGGATACTTACCTGCTAAATCATGTACAAAATTTGCCATCACCTGGGCAAGAAAATTTATTTCATTGCACACCTACAAGAGGAAAAGACAGAAAAAAATGAAGGTGGAGGGTAAGATTGTGGAGCAGAGCTGGGCCTCCTGGTGAGCTCTGGGGGCTGCTGCTCGGAGTCTGGCACCAGAGATCCCACTGTCAGCCCAACCTCTTGCCTTGTCCAAGCTGTTTTTTTTTGTGGATTCTATTTAATTGTCTTATTTTTCACAAGAACTAAAATTACACTGCTGTTATCTTGTGGGCATATGTGAGCAGACCAGCATGTAGCAGACAAACCAACCTGTCCTCTGCCCACAAGCAGTGGCTGATCTTACCTCATTCTTGAGAACAAACTTCAAAGTGAAGGAGATGAAGTCTGTGAAGAGCTGTTTCAGCCAGCCCGGCCTGCACGAGACAGGGAAAACGGTCAGGAACCACCCACCAACCCCCATGGTAGGTGATGCTCAGGTTGAAGTGCTCAGGGACCAGCAGCTGGGTGAGCAAAGCCCAATTTTGAAGGGGGACAGACTCACTCCTTGTCTCCTTGGAGGTGAAGCGTCAGTTTGTGGAAAGTCAGGTAGCAGTCTGAGGCATCGGCAGCCACTTGGTCCTTCTGGCACACTGCACGGGATGAAAGAATAAAGAAAAACAATAGCTAATTTGCTACCAAGATGAGGAGGACGAGTGCACTTGCAGACACTGCAGACCTGGAGCAGGGCATTACTGCAGAGGGGCAGCCAGAGCTGCCCAGGGGATGAATCCTAGATACTCAGGACCCTGCAAAGTCAAGGCAGATGGGGCTACCTTGTGTCTGGATGGAGGGTTTCTGCTCACAGCTCCAGCCAAGCTAGCTTACCAGACACTTTTCTTTATGCTTCATTCAGATACCTGCCCGCTTCACTAGCTGCTTTTGTCAGGGACTTGGTTGTCCCCTGACATCACCCAGGAGAACTTGGGCAGTATGTGCAACCCACAAACTAGAGTGTGGAGGGAATTAAGCTGTATTGCAAAAAGCTTAGAAATTGCAAAATACCATCACTGAGAGCTGCGTGCTGCTCTTCCCCTAGGAGCTTACCAGGGAAATGCATTTTGAGGCAGGAAAATGTATTTTGAAGCATATATGATAATCCATATCCCTCTCATCCCTTATGGGAGGTGGAGAAGTGTAGTTTGCCTCTATCTCTTTCTAGTCTAAGTCTATTGACTTTCTCGAGGAAGAGGCTTCATTTCTGAGAACACACCTTGGGCCTGACCCTGAGACAGTGGACTATCGTGACATTCAGACCTCTCTTCACCAAAGCCCCCATTTGACTCGCTCTTTTGAACCATCACCATGTTTTCTTCAAGTCATCCTGAACAGCAGGAGATAAAAAGCGAGTCCTAAAGTCAGTCCAGAGGGACAGACCATTCTTCATTTGCCACTGGTGCAAATCAGCATTACTTCACTGAAATGATGTGTACCAGCTTCCTCTGCTTGGTGTGTTAAACCCATGAAGGCTTCAGATGCCACATTGTCTCCTATCCTGTGCGCACAGGGTGGCAGAGATCCCCTTCCAGCCACTGGATGCTGTCAGACCCCCCCAGAGTTGAGCTTTGGGCTTGCTGCCCCCCCCACCAGATCCATCCTGCTGCTCTGCAGGAAGCATGCACACACAGACCCCCGCAGCTAGTGATCCCCGGCTGGTACTTACTCAGTTTAATGTTTATCTGGAGGTCAATGGAAGCCTCGATTTCAAAATCAACAGAATGAAAAAGCTGCAAACTGTAATGGCAAAAGAGAGGACATTTAGCAATCCATGCTGGGAGAAGTTTCTGGACTGAATATCACCGCAGGGTGGGTTTTACAACACCTCTCACATTGGTCCTTGCACTGCAATGTGCAAAACCCCAGCATGCAGCAGCTCATCTCAAATACTCTGGCTTTAAGGCGCTGCAAACCACCAGCTCTTCAGAGAATGGGACCACTAAACCCCTTTTTCCCCCCACTCAAAGCTTATAGAGCAACAAAGGGAAGTGAAGAAGACAACTTGTACGCTTTGGCCATCTTGTCTCCTTATGCAAGGGGTGACAATAAGAACAGAAAGGCAGAAAGCAAGATGAGAAGAGCAGCAATGGGGCATATTGAATCTTGCCTTGCTCAGACAATGAGTGACGCTGCCATTGCAAGAGAGCCAGAGGAGCGCAGCCCCTCCACATCTACTCGCACCAGGGGCCAGTCCTGCCCGTGGGCAGCAGCAGGAGCTGAGGCCGTGGTGCTCAGCAGCAGCCAGTCCCCAGGTACTTACAACCAGGCCCCGGCATAGCCATAGGTCAGGGTCCCTTTGAAGAAGGCCGTCACGTTTTTAATGGCGATGTGAATGGCATCGTTCTCCTTGAGCTCCACCTCACTCTGCTCTATGGACAAGTCATCGACCTGGATGCTAGAAACAGCAAAAACACAGTTGGTCCCCAGCGCCGGGTCTGTTTTTTGTGACCGGGTGGGACAGGTTTGCTCCTGAGGCCATGGAGTGTCTAAGGGGCTTGTACCAACACTGAACTCTGGAGCTTTTGGAAATCCCAGGGGCCACACACCTGGACAACGGTGCTTTTGCTCAGCCTTCATGCACTGCTCCTCCCCTGTGATGTCTGGATACAAGACAGGAGAGGGTGCTTCAAGCAGGAAACAGAGCAGTGTGCTGCAGAAACAGCCCCGTTTTATTGCAGCATGCTGTGTCAACCACAGCAGGAAATCCACCCCACGTTTGCGTTGTTGAATTTGTTGTCCCCAAGTACAAGTTGGCAACACAGTGAAACCCTTCCTTGTTTGTGATAAAGTGTGGCCAAGTGACATCCCGCTGACAAGGGTGGCTCCAGCAGCCCCAGCTGTGTCCCCGCTGCCACTCGATGTGCCACGGGCACCATCTGTTGGTGACAGGCTCCAGGAGCTCCAGCCGGCAGGGACAGAGCTCCCCATCCCCATTGTCAGAGATGCGCTCTACATGCTGCCTCACTGTCTGCCCACCCAGCTGGAAGAGCTCTTAAATAATACATCAGCAGCCTAAACCTTAATGTGCAAATTGTCTGCAAGGCAGAGATCACAAAATGTGTCTGCCCTGGTCCAGACCTTTGTTTTGACCAGGAACTGCTGGATCAAAGGTCCCTCCAAAGCCAGTGTCTGCTCCCTTTCGTCAGCCCACACCTCCCCTGGCAGAGACACACAGAGATACTTACTCAGTCAGCTTGTAAGCCACCTTGCCAAGGAGCCGCATGGACCTTTCCCCGGTGATATTTGGGAATTTGGCGTTTCTGAATGCTGTCTGAATGACCTGTGCTGTTTCCTGGTTCACTGTCAGTGGGAGGAAAGGACAAAGATACCGAACTGCAGTCTCTCCCACCTGCAAAGTCAGGTCTGCACCCTGGATTAACGTACTATGGAAGAGTTTTATCCAAGGCATTTCCATTAGATTAAGGAAGCACTAGAAGTAGCTTCAGAGTAAATTAAAAAAAGGAAAAAAAAAAATAATCCCTAACTTCAAGCAGCTGAGGGCAGCTGGGGACAGCAGCATGTGTGGCTCAGCAGTCACCAGCAGGATGGTTCCCAGGGAATCAAGCTGAGCTTTCACACATCTCACATGCACCTTAGGCACAGATTTTGGAAAGGCTGAGGCTGTGCTTGTCCTTACACTGCACAAGCTGTTGATTTTCCCCAGTGCTTTATTTATTCTGTTGCTGCTTGTCTTGCAGTCAGCTGTTGGGTCTCCATAGGAAAACTCCTGAGACTCAAGTTTCTGTACTCATTTTCCTAACATCATCCAGCCCATTCCAGCCTCAGACACACGCTTGTACAGGACTTTTTCCTTCTAGAAATACCCTCTCTTAGTTTGGTCCAGCACCCTTGTCTGTCTGTACCACTATCAAAGGGGATGGGACAGAGCTGTTCCCACCCATTGCAGATGGAATAGTTATTCTTCCCCACTCACAGAGCGCCCAAATCCTTGCAAATAAACCCACAGCAGCAAAGAAACCCCATGTCTCCCCTTTCTGCACACAAACCCCAAGAGATGAGATTGCAGCAAGGTGAGAAAACAAACACTCATTTGCTCTGGCTGTTCCATCACACCAACCCCCAACAAGAAACATCGCCAAAACTGCGCTGAGGCGTTGGGAGCTGGTTTCTGGCTCCTTTGAGAAGTTGTGTGGATTCAGTTCAGGTGTCCAAGGTTTAACCTGTGCTCCCAGGCAGATAATAGTACATCTTACTAAATAAATGGTTTCCACAAGCTCCAGGGAAGCAAGAAACCCCCTCACTTGGCTGATCTATCACTAACTTCGTCTGATGAAGAGAGAGGAAACAGCCCCATACAGCAGGCACTTACAGAGCAATGCCGCGGGCTTGGTCATCCTGCAGACGATCCCTGTGCCGCTGTAAGGGAAGGGCCCAAACTCACAGGCTGCTGACTCCTGGATGAGCATTAACAAGATCCCAAAGGTCCCCAGCCTCATCCTGCCAGCCCAGAGCACCCTCAGCCAGAGCAGAGAGCGTCGACGAGCCCGACTGCTTCTCGAGCGTGGCAAAGGCTGCTTTCATACCTCCAAGCAGACCTCATCCAAAGCAGGACATGACCTGCTTCCTCCACTTATCAAAACTCATCACACACTTCCTAATCTTCCTATAGTTTCCCTAACACTCTTCAAGTCGCACGCTGCCTTCCTCCCAGGCACTCTGGCTGCAGAACTTGGCGCTCCTGCCAAGACTGCTTTTGACTCAGGACACGCATGCATCGAGGCGGGTGGAGAAAGCTGGAGGGGGATGGAGATCGAGAGGGGATGAAGTCGATGGAGCAGCCCCACACTCTGCCTCCAGCCAGTTCGTTCTTTTCTGTTCACACAGAAATATTCCATATTTTTGCATTTCTGCAGTGACTTCCCAGCAAAGCCATGTTTGAAAGCTACCTACATTATTAACTGCTCCCCCTTTCACTGATTTTAGGCACACTGTGGGGAAACTGAGGCATGCTCCTGGGAAAGGAATCTCTCTTGCTACCACTGGGTGAACCCACATCTCCCACACCCCTGAAAAGCTCCATGACCACGGAACTGTGATGCTCTCTGCCTCTTGGCTGGATTTGTGGACCACCTTTAGCTTGCCATCTTCTAGACCCAAAAGAACTTGCTAAGCTAGAGCTTTTCATGCACCCAGCCTCTCAGCTGCTACTTGGGAAGCATTAGAAACCCTAGTTCACATCCACCCCTTGTGCACACCTGCCCTGCATGACACTGTGTCCCTGCACCCTTGTTGTGGTGCTGGGGCCCATCCCAAAACAAGCTCCAGGACAAAACAAAATGAGGTTATTTCAGTAATAAGGCTCACAGCAGCTCCTGTGAACCGTTTTGCCAAAGACCGGTGCAGAAGGTGAGACTGCGGCAATGCTGCAGAAGCGTGCTCAAACTCCTGAGCGAGACAAGGTGCCAGCCTTCCTCCTCTCCCTGGCAGATGCCTCGTCCCCCCTGTGCCGGGTGACCACATTTCCTCTGGGGAGCCCCGCTGTCCCACAGCCCCCACCCTGCCACCCTGTTTTCTTCCTGAGTTAAGAAAGTGAATGGCCTCAGATACCCTGTGGGAGGCACTTGCGGTCACTGACCTGCCAAGGGTAACCAAGCATCTACAGACTTCCTCCAGACTTCTCCAGGCAAATGGCATGGTGGCCTGGGACAGGCTGCGTGCTGCGAGCCAATACCATATTATAAATGAACAATTAAATGTTGGAAGCATGTATAAAGGTAGCAGGTATCGGACCAGTATAGCTCCCACACAGCAGCCCAGCGCCATCATCTGAGCTGCCCTGGCATCCTCACCACCCTGGCTCAGAGGCCTCTTTACAGGGAAGCTGCAAAGGGCACAGACATGTTAGAACAGGATTCAAATTCAAGTGGCTTTAACCTGGTAACAGCTTTGGTTTCTGTTCTTCAGCTCATGGCTCTCACATATACATCCCTCCCCAGCAGCTCACAGTTCAAAGGGTGCTGGCACAGTGGCCAAGAACCAGGGCAGGACAGGGTACCCCAGGCACCGCAAACACATTGAAGGCAGCAAGGAGCTTAAGTCTACAGGGACACAATGCTGCTGGGCATCACATGAGCACATCTGCCTGCATCCTTAGCACAGCTTTCCGCAGGGGAAGGACACAAACTCAGGAGTGTTGTGCGCAGTTTAAGTTCTACTGGAACAGGTCTGGAGTAGACATTGCACTGTGTCACTGGTGTCAGTGACAGAAGGACCCAGAACCCACAGCCAATGCACTGGTCCTGGTAGATCTAGTGCATTTGCAGTCTCCCTGGCCCATCACCGCTTCAGAGGTTGCTGCTGGCAAATGACCTGAGCTGAGAGAAGGGAGGACAGGGGACTGACGGACATTGACCTCCAGCGAGAACAGGAAGGCTGGAGACTTTCTGCCTGCAATAGCAAAAGCGTGTGGAACGTGGAGGTGCTACAAGCATCCCTGCCCTGGAATAACCAGGCAGAGGCCAAGGCAGCAGGGACACAGCCGCCCACCCTCTTCTTAGTGCAAGGTCAGGCTAGCAATAGGCAGGTCAGATTTAAAAACCCAAGGAAAGGTTAAATTTGGCTAGCAGGCAGTAGGGCAGGCTTTAAAACCCAAAGAAAGGTTAAATGCCCAAGCTTACAAAAGGGATGCTAGATGTTCTGATAAATATTTGCTGTGTAAGGCTTCATCTGAAGGCCAAGCACGCACACATGTGCTCACCACCTTGCTGTGCTGGACTGTCCTGTAACTGAGGTTGTTTTTTCCCCCTGCACTATCCAGAGCAGAGGTACATCACAGTGCCATTAATCTTTGTTCTGCATTGACCCAAACATTCCATGTTACCCTGCAGCTGCTTCCCGAGATAAACCTTCCAGGTAGCCTGGTCCCACTTTGCTCCGTCGGCAGGATGGGCTCCAGCACCACCTCCTGCACTTATACAGGTCAGCCCTGGGATGGCAGGAGAGCAAGCCCCAAAACAGCTGCTCCATCACACACCAACCCAGGGCTCAGCAGCACAATGCCCTGGTCAATCCCACACACCCAGCACCAGCCCTTGGAGACTGTGACCCCAATGCCCTGCATTGTCCAGGGTTGTGCAGTCAAACCCCAGAAGCAGCTGAAAAGAGACTCAGCTTTGAAGATTAATTATTTCCTAGAGTTAAAAATTGTGACCATGACAGACTTGGATGTTAGGCAGCAAATAAATTCACAAATTCCTGTTGGTGAATTGTGTTATTTTAACAGGCTATCACTCAGGAGGTAAGCCATCCATGATGGGTTTTTTTTGAACAATGGAGTTTAACATAGTTTTTCACAAAATTATCCTGAAACCAACCTGATTTCTTCTCTTCCCTACCAGTATCACTCATAACAACCTCAACAAACAAACAAACCAACCACACAAACAAGCTGCACACACAGGCACCCCTCAGCCCAGGCTTTTCACAGCAGAGGCTGCCAAGGGCAGCTGGGTTGAAGCCTGGAAGAGCAACCAGCTGTTTCTGTAGCACTGACCGCACCACCAAACCCAGACTGAAAAAGCAGCAAACAACTTTCAGCGCTAATATAAGAAATTTGGGTGGTTCTTCTGCAACACAGGCCACTGAGCAGACACAAGACATGGGCCCAGGAGCAGCACCACCCAGCATTTGCCCAAGCTTCCTTGGCAAGCAGCTGAGCACAAACTGAGCTCAAGCTCTTCACTGCAGGTTTGTAACCCTGGCTGTACACCAGGCCTGTTTTTACCTCCATTATATCATTCCATTTGACATCCAGACAACATTAAATACCAGCAGACATCTCAAGAGCTGTTCTTATGAAGAAAAAGGGCTGAGATGAGGCAATGAGGGTACAGTTGGCATGTTTGGTAACACAATGGGGGAACAGGCCAGGGATGGCATCCAGCTGGCCTGACATGTCTCAGAGGAGAGACCCTTTGGATGCACAGCTCTGCAGACCCCATCAGCCTCACAGCTAGAAGTGGATCACAGGGCAAAGACCAGAGGGAGCTCTCAAGCCTTTCCTGGGCAAGTGAACAGCCCTTGGGAAGTCCCTGGCTGCTGAGAACAGGGACAACTAGCATGTGTACAACTGAAACAGCTCTTTGGAGCAAAGGGGAAGTCAGCTCCCCCACACATCTGCACAGCAGCAACCACATTCTCATGATATTTATGTTCCATCAGTTGAGGACATGATAGTACCCTTGGTGACAAACAGGACTTCAGCTCCAAGTAAACAGCCTATTAGAAGTTTATGCAGTGAGAAGAAAAATGCCTGAGATAATATAGCCAGTACATTTCTCCCTTGACTTGTTTTCCAGCAAGGACAGATGTGCTCCCAACTGGGGGAAGTGGCCAGAGGATATCAGGACAAAAAGAAGCAGAGAAGCTGGTTTTATTCTGCTGCTCACTTCACCACCCCATGGACCATCACCACCCACACCACACTGGCCCTCGGAGCAGCCTGCACAGCACAGCCACAGCTGGACAGGCACGCTGGCGGCTGCTGCGCTGCACTCACATTTGTGTGCAGCATGAAGAGGATTTAAGCTGGCAGCAGAATCCCACAGCTCAGTGTGAGCTAAGACAAACCCAGCTTCCTAAACCTACAGCCTTGAGGCCCTTTCTGTTCTCTGCAACTTCTGTCCCAGCACAGGGTCATGTTATTCCCAGAAAACCTCTCTGGGATTCCTACACTCTTTCACCAGCTTTGCTCTTTAGTTTCAAGGCTCATTTTTCTTAATATCTACCCAGAATTCCCCCAATTTATTTAAGGCTCCTGCTCACTGTCTCACCCACAGCTAGCACACAGGCTACACCCCCTTCCTTCCCATCACTATTTCTGTTCTCTCAGTATTTACACTGACCTTCCTCTAGGCTGAGCTGCCCCAGTTCCTCCCACACCTCAGTCATCCCCACCTGCTCCCAGGTGAAGCTGAGACCTTCCCTGGTCAGGGGTTAGTGACAAGAGTCATGGCCACAACACGCTCCCAGCCCCACCAAACCCCAGGCTGGCTCTGAGCCCCAGCCCAGCACTGCTCTCTGGCCCCTGGTGCAGCACCAGCAGCCATCGCTGCAGAATTACACAGTATTTACTGTCACATTACTTGCCCCATGTCCTCTGCTGTAGTCACAGCTTCCCTCCACCCCAGAGAGCTATGAATTTCACTGAGCCATTAAGAAAACGTTCTCTAAGGCCCAGGAGCCCCACTACATCACTCCAGTAGCATTAGCTATGCTTAATTAGTCTCCCAGCTAATTTTAAGCCAATCTGCCTGCTTGTGGGAGTAGCAAAAGCCTTGAGACAACAGATGTTTTGCTGTCTCTGGTAACTTCTCACATTAGGCATTTCACAAGTAATCCAGCACTTGGCGCTTGTTGCCTGAATCATACCAAAATAATTTCTGGCTGCCAAGGAGTACCCTCTGCTCCAGAGACTGGGCCCAGGCACATCTCAATTGTTTCAGGCACTTTGCTGAGACACTCAAGTGATCAGATACACCCTGAAGAAAAAAACTATCCATAAAATGCACTGCCAAACACAGGTAGTCTTACCATTAGTAAGGCAAGAAAAAAGGGGACACCACCTCCAAGAACAGCTCAAAGGCTTATGCAGAATATTCCCAAAGCAACAAAACTCACCTCTCAAATTATTTCACTCTAAGAATGTAAAGGCTTTATTGCTAGATTTTACACTGTCCTACCTATCCTTGCCCAAGTCTCCAGCAAACTGAAGATGTGGCAGAAGAACCACTTGGTAAGAGGCTTGGAAACTGTTGTTCAAAGCAATTTAAAAAATTACTAAGATTAAACTTGACCACAGGTTACACCAAAACATGTCTAATTACATCAGTCTGACCTGAAGTGGCAAGATCAACCATTACCAGTTCAGCTGTTCCAAGTGCTTGTACCCATTAATGCATGTTGGCCCTGACAAGACACCCCTAGACAGTTTTGCCAGCTCCAGGTAGCACAGAGGAAAAAGGATTTCAAGTTTCAGCAGTAGCTGTTGTCCCCTGACCACACATTTCAAGGCAGGTTAAATCCCTGAGCCAAGAGGATGCATTGCAGCACCCCCAGGATTCACACAGTGGGCTCCTGCTCACTGTCTCACCCACAGCTAGCACACAGGCTACACCCCCTTCCTTCCCATCACTATTTCTGTTCTCTCAGTATTTACACTGACCTTCCTCTAGGCTGAGCTGCCCCAGTTCCTCCCACACCTCAGTCATCCCCACCTGCTCCCAGGTGAAGCTGAGACCTTCCCTGGTCAGGGGTTAGTGACAGGAGTCACAGCCACAACACACTCCCAGCCCCACCAAACCCAAATAACTGCAGAATTACCTGCTTCAGGATGTCCACAGCCTCTACCAGCAGCTTCCAGTGGGCAAACACAAGCTATCCAAGGTGCTTTAAACACTGAAGGTTGCTGAAGAATACACTGAGCTGAGTTTATGGCTCTGTGAGCATCTTTTCACTCACATCCCAACTCATTTATCATGATTTCTCAAAAACAAGGTGAAAGCACATCCTGTGCTTCAAAGTCTAATTTCTGTACAGTGTATACAAGTGGATATAAATGCCTGCAAATTTTATTGGAATCAAAGCCCTTAACCATATGAGAAATTAAAGGGAACACAATGAATACAAGGAGTTGCTCTAGAGTGAGAATGTAAAGTTGAACACAGGCATTAGACTGCTGTGCCTTGGCATCCAAAAGCAGTGAAGTTTACATCTTGCATAAATTCTTGCTAGACAGAGCTAAACACATTCTTCTCCCGTGATTGGCAGGACAAAGTTAAACTTTGTGTTTAAACTGTCTGAATTGCAGCCTGCAACCCCTCTGAAGTAGTTGCTTATCAGAAAGTCAATGCCTTACAGTCCCCCCACTTCATCCAACAAGGAAATGGCACCACACATCCTTCATAGGAAAATATTCACACAGAAAATTTAAACTATTGTTGAAGCAATTTAACAAGAGATCTTTCCTAAAAATCTGCTAATGCATATCTAGCATTTTAGATCCTACACTCAGTGTAATTTAAATAGCATTTGAAACATTCCAACAGGAATCACATCGCACAGAAGCAATTTGCTTCTCTAACATTTTGCACACCTGCTCAGAGCCTGTGCATTTAGTGCACAAGTTTACAATGCCAAGCCTCTACATAGGTACCTAATAAACTCCACAGAACAAAGTTCTTTGAAATGAGGACAAGCATCTTTGTCTCTAGACTGTAATGACTTAAGGCTTCTTGCAGCTTTTTCTGCTTGGTCAGTGAAAGTTAAAGTACCATCCACTTTCACTCCTCAGTTGGCACTCAATTCAGTCAGGTAGACTAAAGCCCATTGGTTTCAGATGAATAGGCTGGTGACAAGTCAGTTGCGGGTCACTCCAGGCCCTTCTGGTAGGAGGGATGCAAAGAAAGTCTTGAAAAAAATCCACACTGTGCTCATAAATGAAGGGTTTGCCTGATGCAGTTCTTGTAAAACTTGTCCTTCATCAGGAGATGCCCGAGACTCATTTTCTCTGCCCACATCTTCCCCCTGCCAAAAGAAAGGATATTTGGTAAATGAGATAATTCTAGAAATGCGTTAGAAGAATCATGTGTCAAACAGCACATTGTTACCCAAACGTCACTGTCAATATGAAAAGTTTGCAAGTATCCTCAGGCAACAAAAGTAAAAAAAAACCCAAGCCGCACTCTAGTATTAGTAGTTAACTCATGCTGTGTGCTCAACACTGTTTAGTACAGACATGATGCACCAAATCAGGTGAACTATGTATTCACAGTTACCTTTCACTAACATCAACCAGAAGCATCAGCTTGAAGTGCCAGACTGATTGCTTATACACTCAAATCCTACCACCGAGGTACTAGTGTAAACCCCATCTCCAGTTACAGAACCTGTTCAGCCTGTGACACACCACTCTGCCTTACAACATCCTAAGGGACTGGAGCAATTAAAATAAAAGATTCAGCCTGAAATATTTTGTAGAACAGAGGAATTAGCTATACCAAAGGAGGACTCAGGCTGGCAATTACCCATGGAAGACAGTTTCTGACAAAAGTTTAGAGAAAATTTTTTGCTATTACATGTAATTAGTAAAATGAAATTAAAACCTCAATAGGGTTTCATGCTTGTGGTTTAAACAAAATTGTAAAACAATACCTGTAAGTTATTGTTCTGGTCCTGGTTTCCAGCAGCTTGAGGAGGAACATTGCCAGGCAAGGGCTGACCTAGTCTTCGTCTAAATGGAAACCATCCAACATGGTGCCTGGGGAAGGCAGCAGACTTTTATTAATACAGCTTAAGTATTACTCCTTCCTGCTACACAGCCACAGTCTGAGTAACATCTGACTGCTCTGAGCTAGACAGCAAGCTCAGCATATTAAGGTCTCTTTCTGCTCTGATCCAGTAAGTACTTCCAAAGTCTCCTGTTAACACCAAACCATGAGGTAAGAGAGGGAGACTGAGCATCTGCTCACATCCAAAATAAATAGCACTACCTCCAGATGCCTATCTAGCATGCTGGCAGGGGTACCGAGAACCTGCTGGGTTACCATCTCATGTACAGCCCTGGGGAATGTCCCTATACTGACCCTAAATAAGGTGTACAAATAACATGCAAAATACAGCATTATCTTACCAAAACATTACAGGCCACACAGACTTTCTTGAAAAAGCCTGTATCTCTACAGCAACTGCACCTTGTAACCCACAATATAAGCTGTTCAAAGTCACACTTCAGAATTCTCAGTGAAATTTAAAGACTTAATTAAGCTATTAACTTTCACTCTCCAAGTCTGCATAGAGGTTGCAAGAGCTGATCATATGAGCTGCTCCAGTTTCAACTGTTAGATCTACCAACAGGAATTCAGAGGCCCACATCACATGTTTCACTGGTGATTAAAGAATGAGAACACATTACCCTTCTCAACAAGGCATCCCAATCCTGTAAGCTGAGGGGCCATTATTTTTATTGTGCTTCTAAGATTTATCGCAAGTTTCCCCCACAGAGAAGCTCAAGGCAAGTCAGGGTGCTGCATTCAGTTTAGCTTGGTCTGTTCTCCAAAGAGGCAACACTGAAAAACCCATGTGGGTATGTGACTTGCAGCATTAAGACACTTCCCAGACTTCAAACATCAGCTATACTTGTATTTTTGCTAAATCCTGAGTTATAGCTGGATAGAGGAGTGATTCACCCTTTCCAGGTACAGGAGTCACATGAAGCTCAACTGCCAGAACACTGACCACAGTACAGAGCTCAGTGCTTCACTGAAATATTTCCAAATACAAAAATAAGTAATACCATACACTTACAGATACATCAGAACAGTGCCACCCATAACCAGGAGGAACCTGCTGACACTGGAGTAGAAATAGATAATGTTGACAAAAACGTAGAACAGTGTTGCTGAGTAGAGCCAGTCCAACCAATCTCGATTGCCACCCCCCTCTTCTTCCTCCATGAGGGGACCCCCTTGGGCATTCATCTGCATGTTCTGGTTGGCCACAGCATTAACCTGGGCAGCAGCATTCTGGTTTCTAGGCTGGTTTTGTGCAGGAAATGGGTCTGGGAGAGGAGCTGGAGGTGTCACTGGTGCCACTGGTATCTCCTGAGAACGTCGTGCATGGGATGGGTCAGCAGATGCAGCAGCAGAAGCCAAGCTGAAAGCAGAGAACACAAAGTATAGAGTAAGGCTTAGTCAAATCCTTCCACACCTAACACAGGCACAGAATTGTATAGAGTCAGATCACATCCAAGCAGAGAGTATCAAGTTTAGAGGCTACAGAAGGGTTAAAAACAAGTTTTAGTTCTACCCATGACAACAGTTGGCTTGTGACTTCAGCAAGTCAAGCCAGGCACCTTCCCCTTCATGAACAAAAACTTCAGTACTTTCAAAAACAACATTTAGAGCAATCTAAGGACAGTCTAGAAGGCTGCTGCAAGTCTCAGCTGTACCTCTGCCACTGATTTCCAGACAGTGCTCTGTGTGCTACTTTAAACAGTCAAAAAATGGTGAAAAGCTACAGCCCATCAGCAGGATTTACATTTACTCTATGGACTCCTGCTCTCCCAGATCAGGAGAATCAGATCTGCAGTTAGCAAGATTCAAAACCACTGGCCTAAGCAATAAGCCAAGCACCACATACAGAGGCACATTCCCACACCATTCAGCATAAGTTAAAAAGTCTTCCAACTATCATCAAAAGGAAGAACTGCCAGAAGTTCTGTTTCCTTGTATTACAGTTTTTACTTCCTACTGGTAGCTCTGGACGTAAGACTTACTATTGCATGTAATATTGTCTTGCATAGATCTGCTGGTACCAGGACATCTGAAGCATGCTGTAGGTTGTATACATAGAGAAGCCAGGAGCCACGCTTTGGAAGGGATGCCAAGTTGTTTCCAGCCTTGGTCAAAATTTGAACACATTCATTAGCAAATACTGGATAAACTGCAAGAGTCATTTATTACAAGACAACGTGAACAGCTTCTGCTATTCTGTGCATCCAAATGCGATATTATTTTTTAGTGTATTAAAGACATCTCTTTATCCATATGAATAAGGGGAAGACTTCCAACTAACGGAACAGTGCATTTTTGTTTAGCTTCTTCCATGTCCACTAAAGGTTTCTATATAACATCATCATTGGCCCATGTTATGGACTTAAGACAGTAAGTGTGGCATAAGGAGCTGGCATTCAACACAAAGGTAACATTTAAAAAAAGCTTAGTGATGTACATAAGAATACTTACCCATGACTGGCTTCTGCCAAAGACTGGCCACCAGAAGAGCACCTCAGTCTCTCACCATTTGAGGAAGATACAGATGGTTCTTGGCTAGCTGCTGATGATAACTTTGGTGGATCAGCTTTAACCTAGGGACAGCAATGCAGTTAGTGAGGTTTATTCAGGATACTACCCCACCCCAGCCACACACAAAAAGGTCACACCACACAGAATGATTTTATAACTGTTACACAGTTCCCACACTCCTGACACTGCTCTTTGGCACCACACCACAAGTGCCTCTATCAGTATTTTAAAGCTCATTTAAAATGACTGGCATATAAAACTGAATTGACATTACTCTTCACTTTCACCAGATCTACACCTGTGGAAATTTTTATGCACTCAGACAGGTCCCATCTGGTTATTACAACGTAATTGGAAGGAAGCAGAAGGAACTGCACTCAACAATTTGACTTTTTAACTATGATGAGTTTGTACTGGCATACAAAACCTGCTGCCCATATAGTTTAAGAGCAATTTTGTAGCAATACATGTGTATAATATCCAGACCAATGCTGGCTCACATCTAGCAGCCACCAGACATGGTTAGGATAAGCTCAGACTGCCTATAATAAGCTATAAACACCTCTAAACACATTAGCACATCCAAAAATTGGTTTTCACCATTTGCACATAAGACCAATAAGCAAAGTTCAAGCACTAAGACTCATCTTCAGCTTCCTCTCTACTGGCTGAGTCATTAATGAGAGCAGTTAATATGTCTTCAGCTAACAGCCTTCTGCCTTCCTCACACCCCAAATATACACATGAGAACCACTTCAACTACTGCATCTCCTGCCCACAAGCACAGCCTCTTCCAAAAGAGCCTGAGACACAGGTCATATTCTATTTAATAAAACTGAATATGCCAGAAAGCATTTCTCCTAACCAGTAGGTTACAGCTAGATTATAGTTTCAACATTTCTTAACAGATGACATGAGGATCTTTACTGATAAACTGCAGAATCAACTATTTACTCAGTTTAATCCAAATACATTCTCACATTTCTAAACAAGTTACCACAAAGTAGTACTGCCATTGCAGCAGTAGGAAAAAAATCTAAGTATGAATGAACTTTAAAAAAATCCATTTAATACTCCCATTTTTAGTCACAACCCCAAGATTCAGACTAGTATGTGAACTTAGTGCAAGTACCTCTGCACTGGTTTCTTGTGTATTTGCAGGACTCTTGAAGTTGTATACCAAATGAAGAGCATGCAACTCCCCATCCTAAAATGTAAATGAAGATATGTTAAAAAAAATAAATCACTTCTCTTTATATATTTCAGGACAGCATAAAATATTTTTTATACATACCTTTGGCAGCAACTCTCTCAGGTAATGATGATCAAGCAATAACTTCCCTGAATAAATCAGCTTTTGTTCCTCTTCAGGCTTTGAAGAAAGAAAAGAAAGAATAGGATGGCTTGGTCTGCCAAGCACATGAAAGCATTAACTGACACAAGTTGGAACCAGATGGACAGAGGCACACAGCTGGAAGCACTCCACACATTAAGGTGCAGTGCACATCTTCAGCTAACAAGAGCAGAAGAGTTGAATACTGAAGTGCAGGATTACCAACAAGGTCTAAATCAGCAGGAGGACAAAGTACCCCTTTGGCATAGAACTGTCTCTGTCACAGTCCAGACAAAAATCATTTGTGTTTCTTAGAAGCAGAGGTCTGGAGCAGCATCTAATCTGATCAGGACTGGAGATCAAACCACTGCTACACCCCATCATATAAATACCAGCGGCTGGTCACCCAGAATCTTCCTACCGCAGTACAGCAGGCAGCAAAAGCACACTGACCCTGCTTTTGGACAATCACCTTGCCCCTGGGGAAAGCAAGGTAAGAAAAAGCACAAGCAAGCCCCCTTGCTGAAGCGCGGTCAGCGGGTGCAGCGCTCGCTGCGCTTTCGCGGTGTCAGCGCTCAAGACACCTGACTCGAAGGGAAGTCAAATTTCTGCATTTCCCCCACAAACTGCTCTGCGAACCCGTCACTCTGCCGCGCCCGCCCCGCCCGCGGTACCACCCGGCGGGAGCCCCGGGCCCCGCTGTCCCCGGCGCTGTCCGCCCGCACCCGCGGGACCCGCTGCCCCCGCCCCGACACCACGCGTGACGCGCAGTCCCGGAACGCGCAGTTAATATTTAACAGCGCTCCAAACAGAAAACAAACCAAGTCCTAAAATAACCCCGGCGGAGCCAGAGCGCGCCCCACGCCAGCACCGCGCAGCTGATGCAATCGGGTGCGGGACACCCCGGGGAGCAGGTGTCAGCAGGACTCGACACGGCGAATCGGCGGCGGCCCCGGGAGCCCCACGGCAGCTCCCGCCGCTGTCCCGCCGGGATGTGTCGCGCCCCCCGCCCCAACGGCTGCGGGAAGGGGCTCTCGGGGAGAGGAAATGCGGAGAACGGGGTGATGCACTCACCGGAGCATCGGGAACGAGGCGTCGCAGCTCGGACTTAAGACGGCGCACGGTCCATCCGGGGTCGCCACGAAGGCGCAGGTCCGCGTGCCGCTGCGTGGGGCTCCGGACAAGCAGCGCCAGCGCCTCGGCCATCGCGAACGCAGACCCGATACCGACTGCGACCCCCCGCCCGCCCGAGCCTTTTCTGTGCGCACACCGAGCCCCGCCCTGCTCCAGAGCCGCGGTGGCTGCAGCTGATTGGCAGCGACGGGAGTGGAGGCGGGGCCTGCAACGTGGGCCAATGGGACGGAGCCCCTTGGCGGCCGGAGGCGGAGCGGCTGATTGGGCGGTGCCCGTGGGGGGCGGGGCTCCAGCGCAGTTCACCATGGCGACCGTGACCCGCCCACCGCGCCGGGCCCGGCGGGTCCGGTGCCGCTGTCCCAGCCCTCCGTCCCTGCCGCCCGGTGGCGGCCGAGCGTGCTCAGCCCGTGAGCCCCGCAAGCAGCGAAGCGGCCTCACCAGCGGAGCAGAGCCCGCCCCGCCCGCCAGGCCGCAGCGCCGGCGGCCTCACCGGGCCTGGCCCAGTCTCGGCACCGAGCAGGGCGGGAGGACACGTAACCGGTGCTCTGACACACCTTCTCCTTCAGACTCCCGTCCCCTCTGCCACCTGCCTGCTTCGGCCTGGCTGCCGCGCCGCCAAAACGTGCGTCCAACAGCCGGCAGGAAAGGTGTCTGTGTGTCTCTGCTCCCTCAGCCCCAAAGGTGGGCGCTGTTCACTGCGGTCTCCCGTTCACCTGCTCAGGTCGAAGCTCCACCACGCACCAGCTGCGGCAGCAACACCAGCCTCAGGGCTCCCTGGCTTTGCTGTTGCTGTTCCGCTTCACCCACAGGAGCAGCGCGGTTCTGTGGGGCCCCACGCGCGCTGGATCCACAGCCTGATCCAGGTGCGACATCACCTCTTGTCATGCAGGTGTTTCACCACACCTGCGCAGCCACCTCAACAGTTGTCTCTGACTTTGTGTGTACAGGACGTGCCATGCATGGGGCCAAAAGGAGTGTGCAGGGGTGTTGGGGAAAGGTGAGAATTCAATAAATTACCACTGACAACAACAAAAACATAAATATGTAAAACAGCAGCTTCTGAGACCTGATCACCAAGCCCATCTTCCTTTAAGATGTGATCAGGCACTGGGAAAACCAGTGGTAATGATCCTGATGCACCAGGAGGGGGTTTTAGTGTACTTTAAAAAAATATCACAGGAATGTGAGAAGTCAGTTCTATCTGTCAGCACCACGTATTTACTCTGTGTTTCATTAGCTGCTCAGTATTCCTTGGCAGCCAGACCTGTTGCCCAAAGGCATGAATGAGTTTTCAACCCGTAAGAGATTTTGCAACCAGAAAAGGTGCTGCACCACGAGGATGCATCACCTCGCAGCTTCCCAGGGAAGCGCTGTGCCACGGGGCATCACTGCCATTGGAGGCAACAAAATAAAACTGCAAATAAATGAACTGAGCCTACACCTGGCCCTACGAACCCTCTATGGCTGCCAGGGCACATCCTCGCAAGGACGGAGAATGCCGACGGAGCCCATTCCTCTGTTGCATCCCTCCCCACGGTGAGCATCGCAGCAGCAGGAATCGCTGCAGAGCTGAGGCCACACTCTCCACCTGCTCTACCCTTAGCTGTCCCTGACCCGGCTCAGTGCTCTGTGGGCTGTTCCCTCCCCAGCCGCAGCTCTGGGTCCTCACCAAGGAGGTCCAAGCCTCTGGGTCCAAGCCAAGGAGATGCTGTCTGAGCCACCTGCTGCTCTTGACTGGACCGTGATCCGTGTCCCCCAGGTCCTGACAGCAGCAGAAGAGGGAAAGACAAATGCAGTGTCCAAGGCTGCTCTTGCCATTGTCCCCCGTTAAGGACAAGGTGACTGTTTGCTGCTTGCTTGGCTGCAGCCCTCATTCCAAGTGCCCAGAGGGCTCCCGGGGGTGGCAGGGACAGGCTAAAGCTGTGGAAATATTGGCATCAAACCGGGTTCTCAGGCTGTGTGTGTGCATTTTGCTGGGACTCCCTGTGTCGTTGCTTGCCAGCGGTCTAAGTGAGCAGCTGCAGCACCAATCCTGCCTCAGGCTTGAACTCCCATGTTTCTGCCCCCGTCACAGGTAAGGTGGGCAGAGCTCACCCGAGCTGCTTGCTGCCCATTCCCTGCCCTCACTATTGCTGGGAAAACCAGGAATGTGCTGGACAACATTATCTTAACCCAGTGCTGACCCAGCCTTGAGCAAGGGGTGAAGGAGCAAACTCCGAAGGCACCCACCAACCTGAATGCCCCCTCCAAGTCAGGGGGTGCTGAGCCCCCCTGGAGACCCAGGCTCTCACTGCCCTCACCTGAAGCAGCCAAGAACTGGTGGATCTGAAGTCAGTGAACATGTGGTAATGTTTAGCAGCACATGCTTCAGTTCCAAAGGCTGATACAGAGCTCCTGGTACTAAGGCAAGACAAATACTTGCCCCAATACTGTCTGCTTAGCTTAGGTCTTTCTCTGTAGCTGCAGATCTGTGGACAAGGCACAAAACAGAAGGTGTGACCAGCCTGTCACCCCCACTGTCCTGCTGAACAATTAACTCCAATTTACCAAAATTGGAGATGAAGACCTGCAAGCTTCTTTTGTCACTGGTACCTGCGTAAACATTAACCCTGGTGTAAATCAGGATTATCTCTCTGACCTCAACACAATTACTCCGTTTAAAAAAAAAAAAAAATGAGCTGAGGGGGGAGGAAATTGCTGATGAGTTTACAGCTCTGTGTGCGGTCAGGCTTGTTTTCACCGTGTGGCAATTTCTCAGCGCGGCAGGAGCAGCTGGTGCAGAATTTGCTGGTGTGTGAGGAGGCGTCCAGCAGCCTTGCAGCCTGGTGCACTCCCTTTGCTCACCCAGCTGCAGTGACACAGGGGAAGACCCTGCAAGGAGCCGCCATCCGGCTTACGCAGGCCCGGTGCAGTGGTGATGTCAGGGTCTGATGCAATTGCGTGCTGTCCAAAGGTCACTCCGTGGGCTGGGACAGGGCAAGGATCAGAGGACAGCATGGTCCAGACAAGCCAGGCTGATTCTTGGGATTTGGTTCAATGTGTTTATTCAGCAGGAAACACTGCGCTTGCCAGGTGTCTGTCTTTAAAGAGCATTTCATGGTGCTGTTGTGACAGTCTCTTTGGATGATGTGGCAGCTTCCTCAGAGCCCATGAACAAGACTTTAGCCTTTTGTCGGCGCTGGGGTTGGTGACCTCGGGCAGGCAGGGAGCTCTCAGCGTGCTCCAGTGTCACACAGGCAGGGCTGTGCCATGGTGGGTCTATGGGAAGAGTCTGCCTGTGTGTCTCTGAGCATTTCTATGCCTGAACAGAGCCAGTTCTGCCCAAGACACATCTGGAGGGCTTCACCTGCAGACACAACCCGGCAGCACCCAAGGAAAGGTGCTCTGGCAATACGTCCTGGCAGCTGGGTGCTGGGACAGGCACAGAGCTGCCAACACTTTGTCGTAAACCCAGCAAACCCGGGCAGTTCCCATCCTTTCGCTCAGTTGTTCCACTGCTTGACAGAGCAACTCATCCCCAAAATGACCAACCCTCCCCAGCCCGTGCCACTCCGGACCAGTAACAAAACATTCCTGCTGGACAGGGGAAAAGAACCGGAGGGAACCTGTGACAGGAGGCTGGAAAGAAGCAGCACGGCAGGGTCACAGGCCAGGATTCAGCAGTCTCCTGCTGCCAGGGCTGCCCCGACCCCGCCAGCGCTTTGCCAAAAGGCCACCGAACCCGCGGCAGAGGGACCCGGCGGCCCCGGGCCAGCGGGAGGGCAGGACCGGACAGTCCGCCGGTGGGACCGAGCCACGCTGAAGTATCCCCCCAGGTCTGCCACCAGTGACACTCGTGGAGCGTGGACATCCCCGAAGAGGGGCAGGCGCCCGCCCGTACTGGCTGGGCAGAGGAGCCGTGTCCGGGCGGGCGGCAGCGCCGGGAGAAGCGGAGCCGGCTCCGGCCCGGGCAGACGGGCTGGGGGCTCTCGCCGCCCGCCTGGCTCCGCCCCCGTTGCCACGGCGACGTTGTCAGCAACCCTTCGGCCACGCCCCCCACCCCGCCTCGACCAATGGCGCGGCGGCGCCCGGCCTGCTCGCCGGTGACGTCATGGCCGGTGAAAATCCCCCGTGGCCGCGGGAGCGGCGCTGGCGGCGGCGCGGCCCCGTGGCCCGGTGCGGCCCGGCCCGGCCGGCAGCATGGCCAAGCACCACCGCACGCCGGCGCGCTCCGCCGAGCCCGTCATCGAGGTCAAGAGCAAGGTAAGCGCCTGCCGGGCCGGGGCTGGTGCCGATGCCGGTACCGCTGGGTCACGGCCGGGCGCGCCGCCCGCCGCGCCGGACAGCACACGTGGGGTGGCACTGCGCACCGGGCAGCGGCGGGGGAGCCAGACCGTGCCGGCGCTCCGCTCCCCTGCGCTGCGGTGGCTCTGCCGCGGGCCTCCCCGAGCCCGGCCCGGCTCGGCAGCCGCGGCGTCCACCCACCGTGGGCTCCGCCGGGCCGCGGGCCCGCTCAGTGCGGCCGGCACCGGCCGTGGGAGCGTCGCCGGGGAGTGCTCGCCAGATGCACACCCTCGCCGGTGCGTGGTGCTGGCAGCCCCTGTGTGCGGGACGGCTCTGCCGGTGTGGGCGTGCTGGATGTGTGATCACCCCAGGTGCACGCCTTGCCCAGATGTGCGTGTGCCCAGATGTGCACGCTCACCATGGCATGCACATTCCCGGCTATGCTGTCACACAGATGTGCACCCCCAGCAAGGTATGAACACCCTGTTGTGTCCCCAGATATGTACGCTTACATGGCTGTGTGCTTACCCTGATATGGTTTCCCCCAAATACCTGTGCTCACCTGGCACACTCCTGCCCAGAAGTGTGCCCTTGCCCAGCTGTGCCCACCCATGCAGCTCTGTGCTCACCCAGATGTGCACTCCCCTGCCACACCCTTGCCCGGCTGTGCCCTTGCCTGCCCGGGACCCCAGCGGGTGTGCAGTTCCCTTCTTCCCAGGGAGCACCGTCTGTCATCTGCCCTGGGATCGGTGCAATCCCCCTTGGGCAGCACGATCCTCGTGGCATTCGTCAGCCTGTTCTTAATTGGCTTCCCCTTCATCGTGACTGAAGGAGGCAATAATTAACGCTGTTGCTCACCAGGTGCTACGGCAGCACCCGTGTCGCAGGGAAAGGCTTCCCAGCAGCACAGTGCCTGCTGTGGCTGGTGGCATGGCCAGAGGGCCCTTCCTCTGCTGCACAGGGATCTCTCTGCCTCGTCACTTTGGTGTTTGGGCAGGAAAACAGTTGTGCTCCTTTTATTTTGCTTTTGGGAGGGGCTCTGGCTGGTGGTCATCACTGCCTTTGTGCTGCTGGAGCTCTGGAGCCAGCAGTGCCTGGCTCTGCGGGATGCCCTGCCTGTGTTGGTCATACCAGCCCTGCCCGGCCTCACCCTTTTCCTCCTCTTCCTCCTCTTCCACAGTTTGATGCCGAATTTCGCCGCTTTGCCATGAAACGCTCCGGTGCAGGCAGCTTCCAGGACTTCTACCGCTTGCTGCAGACGGTGCACCAGATCCCACGGGTGGATGTGCTCCTGGGCTACACAGACATCCATGGTGACCTCCTGCCAATCAACAACGATGACAACTACCACAAAGCCCTGTCCTCTGCCAACCCCCTCCTCAGGGTCATCATCCAGAAGAAGGGTAAGAGGAGAAGGGCGTTGGGTCTGTCCTCCCCATCAAGGGACACGAGCTATGTCCCATGGTATCGTCGATTCCACGTTTGACCTGTGACTGTGGTGGGGACAGCTGGTCATGTACCCTCCAGCCAGTGCTGGGTGTTCAGATCTCGGGGTAGTGGCACTGGGAGGCTCCCAGAGCCCCACGGGGCTGGGGCACCACACAGAGTCTCTCTGGCAGCCCTTCCCTGTGGTGGGGGGCACCCACCCCAGCCCAGCCCCATGCTCCCCAGCAAGCAAAGGCAAATCTTTGCAGTTCACCCCTTTGAAGTCGTGTTTTTCCGGCAGGGCTTGTGTGGGCATCCAGCAAACACCGTGTTGCTCCCCTGAGCACCATGCCGGGAGCCCAATCCAGCTCCCTGCCCTGAGGCTGCAGCAGCAGCCATCATTTTGGCAGGGCTCTTGGGGTGCCTGGTGCTGCTGAGTTTTTAGTGGTGGGAGGAGGCTTGTCGCCTTCCCGGCAGCCCAGGGGTTCTCCCTGACCTTAGTGGTGCGTTCCTGCAGAGCAGCGTCCTTGCACAGGAGCGCAAAATCACCATGATAGCAGCATCTCAGCGAGCATGAAAGCCTCCTGGTGACAAACACCCTGGGTACGTCTCCTCTTCATTGGGAAGATGAGCCGGTCCCCTTCTACTAGTTTACTACCATAAAAGTTTCTCTTTAGTAGCACCATCAAGCAACAGCATGCAAAGCCGGAGCCTGGTCTTCCTGTTTCCCCAGCGTGCCGCACAGACAGACTCTGTGTTTCCAGCTCACGTTAGTGGTACCAAGTCCCTGGGTGAGGGGTGACGCTAGTGGCTGGTCCCAGCTGCTGTGCCAGTTTTCCTGGTCTCTTGCATTGAGGTGATGCAGGATGCCCTGGACATGTGTCCTCTGGGGCCACTGGCATGGGGGCCGGCAGTGGTGATCCAGGATGCTGGCAGGAGGGAGCTGGAGCTCGTGTTGTGCTCAGGGGCTGCCACTGCCAGCGCTGAACCATCCCATGTGCCTGGACCAACACCTGGGCCCGAGCTGCAGCACAGGGAGCCAGCACAGGGCTGGGTGTGCCGGAGCTGCCGTGGGAGCATTGCTCCTGCTGCCAGAGCCATCCTATCTGCTGCTGGGAAAAGCCTGCAAGGGCCCATGGACGACTGTGCCAAGGGGGCACAGTGTGGAGAGCAGGCAGTCGCAGCCCTGGCACTGTGGGCAGCATGATAAGGAGGGCAAGGAGGCAGCTCTGGCAACCCCCAGCACCTGGCCATGCCTGTGGGAGAAGGGCCATGGGGCCAGCAGCAACACAGGAGGTGTGCGGAGAGGCCAGGAGCAAGCCCTGGGTGAGTCACAGCTGATTTAAAATGGATCCAGGTCATCCCAGGGCTGGGCTGTCGCTGAACCAGTCCGGGTCGGTGAGGAATGTGGCTGCAGAGTCTCTCTCGCATGCCGGGCATGGGGAGCTGTGCACACGTGTGTGTATGTAGGTGTGCACACCTCAGTGGGCTCCGTGGCAGCCACTCCTGCCTCAGAGGGTCAAACAGTGGAGGTTGCAGCTTGGTTCCTCTCTGTGCTGTCACTCCATCAGCTGAAGCCATCCCTGCGGGGCAGCCTGGCCAGGGACTAGTGATGCTGGCCCTCCTGAGCTGGCTGGGCCCATGGGAAGGGCAGGAGAAAGCCCAGCACATCACCTGGGCTACCGCTGGGCTTGTCCATGGGGTGCTGGACCTGCCTGGCCCAGCCATTCTGCACCCCTCAGAGACGAGCTGTGCACTGAAATAGCTGTGGGAAAGCCTCCACCGCCCTTCCCCGAGCTAAAAATATGCCAGGCTGTGTGTGCAGGGAGATATTTATAACCCAGGAGCCCTGGCAGGTTGGCTTAGCTGAGGAGAAACCCAGCGTCCCCGGGGCTTGGGGGCATCCCCAGTGCCCCTGAGGCTGGAGCAGGGTCCAGGTGCTGGTGGGGAGTACCACAGGGAACGTGCTAGCAATGCAGCATCCACATCTGTGGTCCCACATGGAAAGGGATGGGGAGAAACCAGAGCGTGCCGAGGGGCTGCTCTCCAGCTCTTGGAGGATGTGGCCGAGTAGGGGACATGCTGGAGCCGGGCCCCACAGAGCAGTGCCAGGACAGGGGCAAGGAGGATGGAGTCAAAACCTGTGTGGTGGTGCCAGATGGTGGAACAAGAGGCAGCGGCACAAATCACAGTTTGGCATGTTCAGGGGACTCAGAGATGCTGCAGCCCTGGGCTGGGTCTCCAGGCGTTGAGGAGTCTCTGTCCTTGGGGATGGCTCTGCAGGACACAGCTGCAGCCATCCCCACCCTGTGCCAGCGATGGCCCCGACTGAGCAGGAACAAGGGACTCTGGTGCTGTCTCATGGGGTTGCACTCACCCTCAGGGAGCCGTTTGCTGCCACAACAGCCCTCATGTGGGGGGAGGCTCATGCAGCGGGGGCTTTCCTCTCCCCAAACTGGGGCATGGCTGTGGCTCCAAGGCCATCACGGCTGGCAGCTCTAGTGTTAAACCGCAGAGTTTGGCTTAAAGTGTGATTAAGGCTGAATCACTGCCTCGATCCCACTAATCCCAGTCTCATGTATGCTGGGTAATCCCAGGAGATGGGCCTGGCAGAAACAGGCTGCAGGAAAAGCCGGGCTGATGCTCTGGGGAGGAAAAGCCAGTGAGAGCCGTGAGCAGAGCACTTCTCCCACTGCCCCCCCCAACACCTGGGGCCAAGTGCACGTGGTTGTGTCCCCGGGCAGCTGCAGTGCCTGACCCTTGTCCTCCCTTGCTCCCTACAGCAGAGTCTGATGCCAGCGTCTTCGCCTCGAACTCCTTGCAGCGGAAGAAGAAGGGGCTACTGCGCCCCACGCACTACCGAGCCAAGCCTCACCTCCTCATCGGGATGCCCCAGGACTTCCGCCAGATCTCTTCCATCATCGATGTGGACATCCTGCCCGAGACCCACCGCCGTGTGCGGCTCCACAAGCATGGCTCTGACAAGCCGCTGGGCTTCTACATCCGTGACGGCGTTAGCGTGCGTGTGGCCCCGCAGGGTGTTGAGAAGGTGCCTGGCATCTTCATCTCCCGCCTGGTGAAGGGCGGCTTGGCCGAGAGCACAGGGCTGCTGGCGGTGAGCGACGAGATCCTGGAGGTCAATGGCATCGATGTGGCCGGCAAGTCCTTGGACCAGGTGACAGATATGATGGTGGCCAACAGCCACAACCTCATAATCACCGTTAAACCGGCCAACCAGCGCAACAACGTCATTCGCAGCAGCAAGGCCTCGGGCAGCTCGGGCATGTCCACAGACAGCACCCCCAGCCAGCAGACGCCCAGCCCGGCCTCACAGTATCTGAGCAACTACAGCACGGCCGAGAGCGACGAGGAGGGCGACCTGGTCATCGAGAGCGACAGTGCATCCCACTACATGCCCGGGGGCTGCCCCAACGGGGGCCCTGCGGACGGACCCCTCCAGCGGAGCGTGTCCCCGCACAGCTCGCGGGGCTCCCTGCAGTCCCTTGGCAGCCACGACGGCAGCCCTGGCCGGGGCAGCGGGCGGGAGGACGGCACCCTGCTCACCCTATAGCCGCAGGGTCCTGTGCTGCCCTGGCCAGCTGGCCGGGTTTCTGCACAGCTGGGCTGGTTTTGAGCACGGGGGCGATGACAGGTGGGTTGGCAGGGGCGAGCGGGCCTGTCCGCTGCCCTCTCCTGCTGCCCATGTCCCCAGGAGCCCTGCTGCAGCATCTGCACCCACCAGGTGCTGCCCCTCCAAGCCCCCAAGCCTCCCACCCCCTCCTTCCAAACAAGCGGGGTTTTTTAATTGTTTTATTGAAATATGCATCATCAATTAATATATTGCAATGGACAGTAAAACCTTTTCTAGAAAGCAGCCCGCTTGTCCCTGGCTCACATCATCCCAGGGGGCTGGATCCCAACAGCCATGGGGCGCAACTGCCCCCCAGGAGAGCAAACAGCCTCGGTGACAGGGTATGGGGCAGGCATGTCCCCACCAGACCATTGCCACACATCCCATGTGCTGTGGCCCATCCCAGCGTGGGGCAGCAAGAATGCTGCAACTGGCTCTGCAGGACCCCAGGAGAAGGGGGACAGGCCGGGGGGAGAGAGCAGGTGGGGACCCCTTGGGGAGGGATCCCAGCCCCACACGCACAGGGCAGTCCTGGGAGCTGCACCCTTGACCTGGGGAATGGTGTAGCTTCACTGCTGGGTGACCCCAGCAAAGCACATTGCGGGGAGAGGGGGGGCTGGAGGGACTCTGGGGCACATCACTCCCCCTGCACGTCCCTGTCCCATAGCATGTGTCCAGGCTGTTTTGGGCAAGCGAGCCTGGCCTGGTGGCCTGACACAAGCTTCACCTGGTCCCCACCCAGTCCTACCTTGTCCCTGCTGCAGTGCCTTCACTATGCAGGGGACACCCCAGTGACATCTGCAAGGAGTGGGTTGGCACCTGGGCTGGCCACAGCTCCCTGTCTGTCACTCAGCCCCAGCAGACACTGCCGGGGGTGACACAGCTCCTCTCCCAGCACTGCAGTGCCAGGCTGACTGTGTCTTTGGCCTTTGCTGCTGGCCTGGCCCAGCTCTGGCCCAGCACCCTCCTGCCCGCAGGGAGGGATGGGGAGGTGCTGCTGTGGCTGTGGCCATCCCTGTGGTTCTTCACCTCCTCTCACCCTATCTCCTGTGGCATCAACCTTTGGCACCAGCACCAAGACTTCTGCCCCAACCCACCAGCATGATTTGCTGGCAAAGTGGCCCACGCACAAGGTCCAGCAGGGAGGGGGCACCTGAGGGCAGCGCTTTTCCAGCCCGTTCACTGGAGCTGGACACGAGTGCTCAAGGAGGAAGGGCACTGGCACAGCTCTGGAGTGGGGCGACAGCCGCGGCGCCGAGATGGGTAAGAGCAAAGCAGACAGCAGGGCTGGTTAGTCCAGACTTGTTTAGGGCAGGGAGGTGCACTGGGGCTGGTGCCCACGGTCCTCAGCTGCTCTCACAGCACCACTCTCACCCAGCCTGGTCAGCATGGCTGTGGGGTTTGCCCCAAGGGCGGCCCCAGGGGAGCGTGGGGTGATTTTCCAGTTGGGTGCTGAAAGCTTCCCTGTCCCTCGGCAGGAGCTCTGGGTGCTGCAAGGTACCTCGTGCAGGGCTGGACCACTCTGCAACATCTCCACCCTGCAAAATCCCACCCAGGGATGGAGTAACCCTGTGCAACAAGGCACCTGTTTGGGGCAACCATGCACAGCATCCCCACCCTGCACAGCAAAAGGAGATGGGGCAACAGGCACAAGCTGCAACAAGGGAAGTTCTGATGCAACTTCAGGGGAAAAAAGTGTTCCCCTGAGGGTGGCACGGCCTGGGGACAGAGCCCCACGAGGTGCTGGCAGCAACCCCATCCTTGGAGACTTCCCCAATTCAGCTGGATGAGGCCCCAAGCTGTGGAGTTGGCTCTGCCCTGAGCAGTAGATGGACCAGAGCTCTCCAGTGATCCCTGTGCCACTGCTGCTGGTTCCTGCTGCCCACTGTCATTCCTCAGGCCCTGCTGAGCCCACCGGGACCTGCACAGACACCGAAGGAGGGAAACAATGCTTTATTGGAGTATGTCCTGCCCCACAGACAATGAAGGCTTCTCCAGACATGCTGCCAGATCCCCCTACAGCCAGCCCAAACAGCAAGGACCAGGGCACACACAGCAGGGGTACAGCACGAGGTTTGTGTGCAGACCAGCCTGCAGCTGCCCAGAATGAGCGATGAGCATGGCCCAGCTCAGGAGAAAGAGGACAAGGAACACCACAGGCAGCAGCACAAGAGACGTCCTACCACCTTCTAGAAGTGGGGAAAAAATGGAAAAATAAGAGGTGACGCCATGGATCCAGAGCAGAGAACTGATGTCTGAGAGGTCAAGCAGCACAGAGACAACTGTTCTCCAGACTACAGAGTATATTAGGGCATCTCCCACCCTTTTCCCTGGAGGACAGACAGCGCTGGAGGGTGAGCAAGAGACAATGGCTGCACGTTGGACACTGTACCAGCACCTCCGTGGGCCCAGGGTCCTGAACTTGCCTTCCTCTCCTTCCCTCCCCAAATGATGATCGTTCCTTCCCAGTGACGAAGGATGTTCACGCAGAGCACCACAACACACCCAGCCCCACCGGCTCAGGAGTCCAGCTTGATGAAGACCTTGGGCCTTGAGAAAATTTTGATGGCCTCTTCTATCTGGGAGAGCTTCCTCTCCAGATCTACCCGCTTCTTCTGCATGCTGAGCGTGTCTGTGCGCACTGGCAGCATCACCAGCTCCTTTATCAGCTGCTCCTCGCCTGTAAAATTAAAAACAAACAAAAAAAAGCAGCTGTGTAAGTGGAAGAGCAAAGAGATCCATCCTTTTCCTAATGCTGTAACCTCATCCTCAGTCATGAAAATGGTGGCAGTGCTGTAACAAGGACTTTGAGAGAGCAGCCATCCTTAAAATTCAAAATTCAGCTGGATGAGGACCTGAGTGACCTGCTCCAGTTTTGAAGAACCAAGGGTTGGACTAGAAACCTCTGAATGTCCCTTCCAACCAAAACCTTCCTATCATTTTAAGAGCAATAGTAACTCCTACATCAGGTCCACCAGATCAGCCTGCTGCAAAGCGCCAGTCTTGTCACCTGCAGATCCCACCAACCTGAAGTAAACTGCTCATTCCACACACGGACCTCCAATGCAGCTATTCCTGCACCATCCCAGCTACGTGCTCTGTCCCAGGCAACTCTCCACCTGGCAGGAACCTGTGCCCCAGGACTCTCCTCTCCCTAATCCTGACTAGGATCACCTGTTTATCTGAGCTGGAACCCCCGTTTCTTTTCCTCTTACTCTGCTTCAGATTGCTGAGGGTCTCCAGCCGCTGGCTCTCCGGCATCATGGTATGACCAGGCGGCATGTCGGGATCTGGCAGGTTTCGCAGCCGCTCCTCCGTCTGTCTGCGCCACAGCTCCTTCCTCTCCAGCAGGCTGGCAAGGCAGGGGAAGGCAGGTGTCAGCACACTGGACAGGAGGATTTGCCCAGGAACTGAGCCCTTCAAACCCCACTGGGCTCCACGTCACTACCTGAGGACCGCAGTGACCCACCCTGCCCACCCTCACTGTGGAGGGATACACCTGGGTTCAGCCCACATGCGTGGACTAGCAAATACACTCCACCTGCACTGAAGGGCAGCTAGAAGACACACTGAGGCCAACATGAACTGCTTGGAAACAAGGGCTTCTGCTCCTTGCTTCTGGCCCAGGCCACTGAGGCCTCTCAAAACCATCTGTGGGCCAGTGATGGAATGAAGCTGGACAAAACAGCTCCCAGGCAGGGATGCTGGTGGGGACAGCAGGTGCAGCAGAGAGCCAAAGGACTGACACTGCGGTCAGTCCCAGGACAGGGTCACCCAGGTGACCACAGAACCCACTTGGAACCCCAAAATGCAAGTCACTAGCTGGATGTCCCTCAGCCTTCGGGCTCAAGGCAGGATGAATGCTTGTGATGCAGGGCAAGGTATCTGCCTCTTCAAACCCAGACCTGTCAGTACTGCAGCTATGTCACACAGAGCAAGGCTTGCGGAGGGGCAGAAGCACATTTCTCAGAATACACAGAGCATCCCCATGTTAGCATCACTGCACGGCAGCAAGGGAGGAGGAGACAAAATTATTTCTGAGCCCCACCAAACTGGCCACAGGATGTTTGCTAAGTCAAGACAGCAGGAGGGATGGCATTTATTCCCCCAGCCCCAATAAATCACACTGCTTGCATATGGCAAGAGCATCTCTGTCCCTGGCCCCTCATCGATCTACGCAGAAGCTGGGGGATGTGGTGAGAGGAGGTTGCTTGTTATAGAAAGTCCCATGGACCAGAGAGGGACACACGTACTACTGGGGGACGTGGCCCTTTTGCCTGGCGTTGTACTCCTCCTGCTCCCGGTGCTTCTGCTCCAGCAGCTCGGCCAGTGCCTGCAGGGACTGGGAACGCCGCAGCGGGGCCCGCTTAGCGTTGCGGGCGTTGTGCTTAATGAAGTCAATGCTCGTGCCCTCCACCTGCATCTGGAAGAAGAGAGAGGGAGGCAGCAAACACAAAGCCTGAAAGGCCTTTTTAGGGACCCCAAGCTGATCCCATGCCCTCAAAGTCAAAAGGACAGGAAGAACCAGGCTTGATGTATTCCACGTGGCTCCTACTGGTGGATTTTGAGCCTACCAGAGCAGGCAGAAGGTCAGAGGAAAAACTGGTCAGGCCCTCACCAGGCCAGTCAATGCAACAGAAGCCCTGGCAGAGCAGGAACTCGGCTGGTCCTGCCCCAGAGCCAGCGCCCTCCATCACAGCTCCTCCGATGGTCAGGGCAGGGGAGAAGGTTGCTGGATTTGAATTTCAGGTTTTCCTCCCTGTGAATTTATGCCCTGTTTAAACTAAGTCACTCCAAGGCATCTGGGAATCAACGAGCCACATGAGCCAAGGAAAGAAGACACGAGTCACGGGGCAGTTTAGGCCCTCCCAGACAAGGCTCCCTGAAAGGTTTAATTCTTAATACTGATTTAAATCTCCTTACTAAAAATCACACCCTTTTCCCAATTTTTTATGTAACATCCAAAAGCCACAGTTCCTTTGATTAAGTTGGGAGCAGTCTCCAAACCCCCAAAACCTCCTGCAAAGCCCTAGGAAGAGCAGATTTGAGTTCACTGGCACTTCTGCAGCAAGGTGGTTGCATTTTCAAAGAGAACTTCACAATCTCTTTAACTATGAGCAAGGATGAAGCCAGAGGGTAGTACTAGCAATCCTTGCATGGCCATCTCACCACGAAAGGGACTAAGGCCCTGTTCCTTCCCTTCATGCAGGAACAGTACTTACAGATCTCCCTGTTTACATGGCATATCCGACCCAACGCTTTAGAAGAGTTCAAAGCAGGAGCAAAGGATAAGTGCCAGAAACCCCTGGGAACCTGCAGTCAGCATGCAACCCACCTTGGTTTCAGCACCGAGCACATCTGGAGCCGCTGCGTCTGCCGCAGCTCTCGTTCTGGCAGGTCTCGGGGAGAGCGGTCTGCATGGCTTGATGCCAGAGCCGCAGCGAGAATATGCCCTCAGGAACTTCAGAGCCTCTGGATTTGGAGGTGGGGAGCTCTCCTGGGAAAGGCAAGAAAAGATCCACTAGCGGAGGGAGGCTGGAGCGAAGGGAAACCCACTCAACAAGGCTTGGGAGGTCAACCACAAGCTCAAGCACACATTTCCAGCCAGCAGACGACAGTACAATCTTTCTACCATGACTTGGCGGAAGTTCTCGGGGGAAGGCAATCTGTACCCAGCCAGCAAAGGCAAACAGACTGCCTACAGCAACAAATCCAGACCTGGCAACCGAACTTTGTAAAGAAACACTAAAAATGGGAGAAAAAATCTGCAGAAACTTGCATTTAGATTAAATGCATTGACGGAAGAGTCAGTTTACTGATTTTTAGTCTTTACTGGTTAATCTGGTAGGCATGAAAGGAGAGCAAAAAGAGATAACTGCACGGAGATACCTACCAGGCTTAGGGACAATCTAAATGGGTGGACAGTCCAAAGTGACCATGACAATGACTCCTTAAAAAGCAGAAATCTTCCTGTGGAAAGGGCAAATGGCAGCATGGACTAAGCGTGCTGAAAGTGCAGAGACACGTGCCAGTCTCCCTTGTTGGCAACATTAGAGAACCTGAATTCCCAGAAGAAGCCACCCCACCTCCACAAATGCAGAGCGTGCGGCAGAGCCCTGCTGCAGCAAGCTGTCATGAAATGGCACAGGTAGGAAACTGACACAAATTAGATGCTGTTCTCAAGTGCTGCTCTGTTCAGGACCCCACATCTGTGGTTATCCTACCCTAGGAAGAAAGAGGAGCAGAGAGTGAGGGAGTCTGGAGTCTCATTTGGGAGGCGTTTTCAGAGGCCATGGTCAGCATTGGCACAAGGTGACATTGCTTGCTGTCTAACAGGCAGGTTGCGACAAGACTGACTGAGGCAATCCCCCAAAAACCCCTGAAAATTGCAAGGTGACACTCTGGCAGGCAGGTGACCTTGCAATAAATACACCCAGGGCACATCTTTGCTCTTGGAAGTGACAGGAACCACATGGGGCAGCCACCAGATCCTTACAGGTACCCACGGTCTCAGCTGCCGTCCCAGCTGAACTGTTGGCCCCTCGAGGCAGATTCATCGTATCTTGGCAGACCTGAAGACCGACAGTGGGACAGGACAGTAACACCAGTAATTTTGGTGTGAGGCCCCACGTCCATGATGCCCTCAGCACTGCCCAGGCTGATCGTGCTCCAAAGAGCTTCAACAGCAGCCACAAGATGCAGATCTCTCTGGTAGATTAATGAGAAGCACCTTTACCTAGAGTGGTTGGTTCAAAGTAAAATAAGCCTGTGACCTTAGGAGCATGCTAGCAGAGCGCAGCGTGTCCCGTCTGCCTCCACGGGAGCACCAACACTGCCAGAGCCCTTTTTTCAAGGCAGCTGCTACAATGAACAGCCTCAAGGACAGAATCAACTTAATGTCTGAGCAGCAGGTCTATGGAAGATGGAGATCCTCCAAAGGGAACAACGCAGCTCCAGTTAAACAACGTGAGTCAGCACCAGGGCCTCCTGCCACCTCTCTCTGGAGGAATCTGCAGAGCACAAGTAACACACCACACAGAAACTGCCTGCACAGAGACCATCCCCATTCCCCAAAACAGAAGATCTCATCTTCCTCTAAGCCAGAGGATTTGCCAAACAAGAGTGTAGGCTTGCGTTCTTAAAGCACACGTGGATTTGCCCCCATGCCAGGAAGGGTCAGGGACATCAGAGAGGTCAGTGGCACACCGGGAAGAACAGACACAGCATTTGGAACCACTGGCTTGGGAATCATCTTGTCAATTCTTGCAGTTGCTATCAATACACATAACTTTAGGGTTAAAAGTTGGCCTGAGGGCCACAGACCAGAGAGAAGCAACGCAGATGAGGAGGAACCTGAAGGCTCCAACTCAGCACAGCAGCACCAAGAGGAGGCTGGTGTCAGTGACAGTGCTCAAGGTGTCACCCAGCTTGCACCCACCGTCTGCGCAAGCAGCAGCTCGCTGGGTCACTCCTGTCCACACAGCCTGGGTGGCTGCAAAGCCAGAACAGAGATGGAGCCTGTGAAGGCTACCAGGGTCTGGCAGAAGGACAAAACCCTCTCCTGGCAGCTGACAATCCTGAGGCTGATGGGAATGCAGGATCCAGCAGTTCACTGGCCAAGGCAGCAGCCCTGCGCCACCCCTTCTCCACAGAGCTTCTCTCTCGCAGCTGGGCTGGCAGGGACTCCCATGGCCTCCCCTCCAGGAGGACACTGTGATAAGGGTGGGCTCAACACGCCTCTGCTTGCTGCCATAGAGCAGGAACCCATCCCAGCCATACGAGCCACCAGTGCTACTTCTGGAGGAAGGACGGGGCAAACCGAACACAGAGGTCAGCTGGATGACAGTGACAGATCCCAGATCCAGACTGATGACAACAGATCCACCCAAAGATAGCGATGGACTTCTCTCCTAGGGAGCCTTTACTTTCTATACAAGCAGGTACACCCCTACCAAGGCAGCCACTTCGGTAGATTTTAAAAAGCTCTTCAACAGAGACATTATTTGAACACAAGGAACCCACTGGGGGAGAAAAGATTATCCAGAGAAAGAAGCCAAAAGCAATCCAAAACCTTCACAAAGCCTGACACCTGTTCAGAACAGAAGGCATGAACATTTCAGCTGCTGAAAAAGCCTGAGGATAGAAGGCATAACCCTGCATCCCTAATCCCACAAGCAGGCGTGCAGGGGACAGGAGGTACATACACCCTTGCAGGCTGTGCTGGAGCTCCGAGGACTCCACCCTGACTGCCTGGAGATGTCTGTGTGCCCCCACTGCGCAGTGGTTATTCACCATTGCTCAGAGAAGACTTTGGAGATACACAGCTCACTCTGGGTGCACAGGGTGGTAAGAGGACTTGGACTGAGGTTTGACACAGCCTGAAGACCTGCCCCTGAGGACCGCAATGCATGGGGCAGAATAACACAGCCTTTTGGCACAAAATCCAGACACACGTTGCCCCAAACACTGGGAAGCTGCAAAGCCAGTTGGATGCACCTCTAGACAGGGAACAGGGCTGTGAGGGCTCCTGCACCCCAGGAACCACCTTTAGATCCCACACAATCAAAGGGGCAAGTAGGAGCCTCCACATGGATAGTGTGATGAGATTTTTCTCTTCTCAGTTTTCCCTGCATGAGGACACTACTTGGTCAGACAGGATGGGGATTATTACAGCAATCACTCTGCAGACCCAGGCCAAACATTCTTGCTCAACACACAGCCCCACCACCATATCTGCCCACCACGCCTCAGCACCAAGTTGTCCCCAGACCTGTAGGTTCCATGACTCCTCCATCTCCACCATCCCACAGAACCTCGTGGCTGACCCACATCCCAGGCCAGGAGAGTTCAAGAGCCCAGTGGGTACCGACCTGCAGTTTGGCCTTCACCTTTGACTCCACGTTTTCATACTTCTGGGATTTCCACAGAGCTTTCACAGGCTTGGGCTGGCTGTGCTCTTGGGCTCGCTCCCTCTCTTTGCACTTCTTCTGAATCTCCTTTATTCGCCTCACATTTTCCTTCTCGTGGTCCTTGGACTCTTTTCCTGCACAGCAAGGGGAGATGCAGCTTCCACCCCACAGACACTGCCAAGGGATGCAGGCTCTTGGAGCCCACAGCTCTCTCTCCAAAGCTCTCCTCTTTCCTGCACACTGGATAATCTGTGCGTTTTTCCCATGTGGGATGCACACTCCCAGACTAACCCTTTTCTGCCAGAGGATCTTACAGTGCCCACATAAGCACGAGCACAAGGCTGTGCAATCACTGGTGTCCACAGACTCCCTCGTTCTGAGAGACTGGGGCTCACTTGTCCCATTTGGGACTATGTCAGACAAGCCACACCAGCATTCTCTCCAGAGGAAAGCCAGTTCCCAGTTCAGCATCCCGGCGTGTTTCTGAAGCACAGAGAGGGCTGGTTAACAGCAGCTGCAGAGCCTTAAACCTGCGCTGTTCCTGGCTTCGGGTCAGCCATTGTGCCACATTCAAGACTATGGACTGTATTTTTTGTTTTCGAGGCAAAAGTGATCCTTCCTTAGGCTACCCAAAGCAGGGAAGATCTCAGCTGACACAACCAGACTCTCCTCCATTCCCCTCCTGCTTTGGCACAGCAGCTGTGGCAGCCACTGCCTGCTATCCACCATGCTGGCACCAAGCAGGGCAAGGGGCAATACCAGCACATGGAATAAATCGAATGACACCCAGGTGACTCTCCTTCCTGGACCTCTGTACTCCAGCTGACCTCCCTGGAGAAGGGAACACCTTTCAGAAAGATGTTCTCAATATCCACAGTCTTCCCAAATCCTGCCTGGCTTTATTAAAAAGGAATTCCCCAGGCTAAACATCCTCTATATATTAAGATTTCACTTGATCCTTATTTAAGTTTGACTATAAAGATACTAGTTATATTCAGAGGCAGCAAAGTAGAAGGACTTGATTTATTTCCAGCATCTCTCAACAGTACGTCATCCATGACTAGTTCCTCAAGTCCAAATTAAATAAAGACGTTTTTGCAGTCTCTCTCCCCATTCCAGCAGCACCGGCTCCCACATGGGGACACCACTGCCAGGCCAAACACAGGAGATGGGGTGACTGGCCGTGTGAAACTCAAGGTGTCCTCAGGCAGCAGAGCCAAGGAAACCACCCAAACCCCCGATCCCAAATGCAACTCAGGGCAGCAGCATCCCAGCTGTACTTACTCTTGATGGGCATCCCCCCGCCAAGGGAGATCCCTTCAAGCTGCAGTAAAAGACCGAGTGTCCCCTTCTGTCCCTTCTCCAGGAAATCCTTTCCACTGGGGCGAATGCGAGGGGCTGGCTGGACCTGACGGGCACTGCCCAAAGCAGGGTATGGGTTGGGAAGTGGGTCCAGAGAGCCAGAGGTAAAATCCAGCTTCTGAGCATTCCCTTCCAGCCTCCCTCGAGCTACAGAGAAAGAAGAGAAGGAGATTATCAGGAAACAATCTTACCTCTTTGTTTTCTTCACCCACAGCCTACAGACAAAACTGAAGACTCCCTCTCCACCTCTACCGTATGCTTTTCCATCTTTCAACCAGCCACACAGACCACCTTTCGGATCACCATCGGTGAGGAAGCAGAAACACCTGCACCAGTGTGGGTGGAGATGGTTGAGGATGCCAAAGAATAAGGACATCAAACAGGCAAGCTGTGTCATGCCAAAGTACAAAACCACACATCTGTAACAAGCATCAGGGACTCACCTGAGAAGGGGCGTTTGTAATAGTCTGGGAAGAGCGTAGGGTCTGGAGGAATGGGGCCAGAAATCCTGGATGGCCCTTCACACATCCTGCTGCCCCTCTGCCACAAAAACCAACGCCACTGAGAACAGAAAGGAACAGAGCTCACTGAGCACCAAAAAGCTACATTATATATATATAGATATATATAGATATAGATATATATATAGGTGAACTTCTGACCTTCATTAGAGAGTGCACACCCAGGTACAAAGATGACCTGCAGGCAGGAAACCACTACAAATTGGACTCCATGCAGGTGAGGCAAGGGATCCAGCAGCACTGTTCCTTTTGTGGTGCTAATCAGCATTTTTACCAGTGTTGAACCTGAAATGTCCTCAGTTGCTGTAATACTGATATCTTCAGCACAGAAAATCCCTCCTGGCTTTGCTTTCCCATACAGGAACATTTAACACAGACATGCAAGCAGGAGGTGAGCTGCTATAACAGCCCCGTGTGCCTTTAGTGAACAGGACACACAAGGCAGCTGGACATCACCCAACACATTTTAGCCTTACATTTGAATTATCTTGCACCTTGGGCTCTTTCTAATTAGCTCCTGTGGTTCAAACACAACTTACCCAAGGCAAGCTGAAGCCCCTGCCCCACAGAGATAAACCTCTCTGCTGTATCCTCCGCGAGAGACACACCAGAGCCACTACCGCTCTTGAGCAGGCTGGGGCGGAACCTTGAAAGGACACAAGACAAAACGCTTCACTCCAGGACCACATAGGAGCAGACACTGAATTTCTGGGCAAGAGCCCTGAGATGAAAAGAGCCCAGCTGTCTCTCAGCTCTCTGGGAGAATGGGGAGTTAACTGTTTACAAAAACATCTTTTTCATTTCTAAATAACTTTTCAATGCAGATCAGCAGGGACCAGCACAGATCAGCAAACCCCTGCCCTCGCCTGCACCAGTCCCTACTGCCTCTCTCCTCCTCACAAGAGAAGCACAGATCCTTCCTGCATCTATTGCCCCACAATGCTCACCAAGATCTTGCGGACAGCATTTTATTGCCTACAAGAAACTCGAGGGACGTGCTCCCTACTCAGAAAATGAGGATGCAGGATGCTGCACCAACAGGCACAGACTGCTGGTGAGCTTTGGCAGATGCCACAAGAGCCTCGATACCTCAGTCACACTGTGATTTTACCAGGTGCCCAGGCAGCTCGGCTGGAGTCATCACCGTAAGAGCTGCGGCTACACCTGCATGCCCTGACTCGCAAGACAGTAATTTCAAGATTTCTGAGACATCTCGACAGGAATACCCCTTTCAGGATCCTCGGCATGCCAGCACTGATGGGATGCAGCATCTGCAGTTTAATTTACAAACCAACAAACGATCAGTACAAGGCTGAGTGAGCCTGAGTCATAGCAACTAATGCACTGCAGTCTTCCTTGCTAAATCGCCCCTGTTGACATGAGACCCATTAGCGAAAAGCTGTTCTTCATCTGCCAGACACAACTGCAGAGGCAATGTAAACAATGCTGGCTCTTGCACATCAGCACGCATGTACAGTCTGTACCCAGCTGCTTTGGAAAAGCTATTTCTGAAGAGCAGACACAGACTGTCAGCCTGAGATAAAAGGACACTGTCTTTGCATTATTTTGTCTCCTTGATAATGGATCCAACTAAGCCAGAACAGGCTCTTTTAGTCTAGAAAAAAAAAAAAAAAAAAAGCGTTCACCATGAGATCACTCCAGAACTTGGCCTTGAAATTCACATCTGATCTTGGTCTGAACTCGCCTTCAAACCCAGCAATCTACACGCAAAATGACAGGCTGAAATCAAGACCTGTAACAGAGCAGACAATTCGTGTGGGGGATTGAGGGAGGAAAGGCAAGTTGATGGGAGGCGGGGGATGTAAGACTTATTCTATACCTTCACACAAGTCACATTTCACGTCCAAACAGCACCCTGCCCTGCTGCAGGGAATTTGCAAATGACACCCACTCCCTGATTTGCAAGTCACATCGCCTCTGGATTGGGATCTTGCAAGATCAGACAACCTTATTTCAACAGTAAGCATCTTGCCTACCTAGGTACCACCAGCAAACTCACTGACGCAGGACACAAGCCCCCAGCATCAGCTTCCCAGCCCTGAGAAGCAGCAGCCAAGCCTCAGTTACCAGCGATCAGTACGGACTTCCCAAGCTGCTGCTCTGCTTCTGCCAACCACGAGCATATTCTGGGGACAGAAGCAAGAGAACCTTATAGCTCACTTCTGCCAAAAGGGGACGTGCAGACCCTCTCTGCTGCCATTCCCATCCTTCTGCTTTATATCTTGTGACAGCTGGCTAGTGCAGGTGGTCCTGTGCTGAGCTGTTTCACCTTGCTGTCCCTGCAGGAAACAAGTCGCTTCTTTTGCAGGGTTAGTTTTCTGCTGGTTTACCCTTCTGCCCAAAAGTAACCTGGCTGTTACCTCCCCGGGGGGGATCAGGGAAGCACTGGAGCAAGCACAAAGGAAACACAGCAGGAGCACATGCTCGTGAACACAGAGAAGGGAGGAACAGGGAACAGGGCCAGCCCTTTGCAGCAGTGACCTGATAGCTGGCTCAGCCGCTCTGCCTGGTTTGCACCCAGGAAAGCATCTTCTCTATCACCATGTCAGAAACTGAAATCTCAAGATACAGTATCTGACCTCTTGCCATGAGAAAAATGCTATTTAGGGCATTCACAGGCTACAAGATGCAGGTAGACTCTGCAGACACAGGCCAGTTAAGTCCAGATACACAGATATACATGTGTGCAACTCCTCTCTCTTCTTGACCCCCTGCCAGACTGCAGAACTCGCTAGGGAAGCAGCAAGGCTGCTCCTGGCCACAGGGCTGCACCAGCCCTGTTCCCTGCTGACCTGCAATCAGCACAGCTACAAAGTGGAGCAGGGCAGTTGCCAGAGTAACGCAAGGACTTTAGCGTTGCTTACTCACCCCTCTGAGCCTGGCTGGCTGCCCACTTCCCCACCAGGACCACAGCTTAATCCTGGCCTGGCACTCCAGCAACACAGGTTCCAGCCCTACCTCTCCCACAAGAGCATCCCTGCAATTTTAAGAACCATTAATTCAACTCTTTGTGCCCTTTGCTCCAGCTTAAGAATTGGTAAAAATGCTACTTAGCCCTCCAGTAAACTGAGATCTTTCAGAGCCCACAAGAACCACGGCTTCCTTTTGTGGCTTGTTCTTAGCATTGTAGTTAAGGAAACTACAAAACACAGGAACGGACAAGGCTTTAGCAGGTGTTTTTCACAGCCCTGAACCTGCTGCACACTCCCTCTTCACAGATCACAGTTTCACCGTGCCACCACCACTCACAGAGCTGAAGCAAGACCAGCTTCATGCCTTTACGAGCCAAGCTCTGCAAAAAAAAAAAATGGGGGGAAAAAACTTCCCACAGCTGTGATAAGCAGAGCAGGTCCTCTGCAGCAAATCAAAGGGCTAATCTCTATGCAGCTGGTCTTGGCTGTTTGCTTCCTTCCTTGGTAGTTGCAGCTGAAATGGAAAGTAGCACGAGGACTACCTCTGTGCCTGAGGGGTGCACCAAATCAGCGGGGCACACGGATCCAGGGCCGTACCTCCTGCAGAACAAGAGGTCAGGGAATGAAGTCAATTTGCTGTGAGCCTACCCAGTGATGTCAGTCTGTGCCTATGCTTTCCCCTTGCTACCCTCTGCAGACTAATAGAAAAGATTAATATTTTCCTTTCAATGCTATTCCACACGCAGGTCCCCTCAGACACCACCAGCTCTTCCCCACCAGCCAGCCTCCAAGACCTATTTTCTATTTTGTCTTTCTGAAAACAAAGAAGGACAAGTATAGCCACGTGTGGTAGTGGCATTTACATGTGGGACATGTTCTGTAGGAGCCGGGCATGTGCCACCAACCGCACTTTAGGAACAAAGCCAGCACGTACAGGCTGCCCAAGGGGTCAAACGCGCATCCTGCAGGAGCAGCCTCGACCAGGAGGTGACCAAAGGCCCCGCAAGGTGGGCAGACACCCATGGGGGTTTGCAGAGCTGCAGCCACGACCTCTCTCAGAAGAGCGAGGGAGGGAGGAGGACACGAGAGAGGCCCCACCTTAACTCGGGGTTCCTCCGGGATGCAGGGACAAGCCGCCTGTTGGGTTTACAGGAGCTGCTGTGCAACGCCGGGTCCAGACATGGAGCCTGGGGCTTGTGTCGCCACCCGCAGCCTCCCCTGGCCGTGCTGTCCGGGGACATCAACACAAAGCCTGTTCTGGGGCACGGGCTGAGAGCCAGGACCCCACCAAACAACACCGGACACTCCTGAAAAAGACCCTTCTTGCCTCCTTTCGCTGCCCGTGTTCCTGGGGAGGGCAGGACACAGACCTGGGGCTGCCCGCACAGCCCGAAGCCCTCGACCCCTTTCCGGGGCTGGCGCCGGGGCTTTGCCTCGCCCCTGCGGCCGTGGGACGGGGCCCGGCGCCTCCCCAGCCCCCTGCTCGGGCGCTCCCAGCCCGGCTGCCCCGCAGGCTGCAGCCTCCGCCGTCCCGCTCTCCGGCGGCCACGCCCGGGACAACGCCGGGGCCGGGTCACAGCGACCCGCGAGGGATCGGGATCTGCCCGGCTCCCCCGAGCACTCACCGAGGGAGCCCGCGGAGCTCTCCCGGCTGCGGCGCGGGCCCAGGAGGCAGAGCCCTGGGCCAGGAGCGGGTCCGCCCGCCGGGAGCCCAAGGCCCGACTCGGCCCCGCCGCGCTGCCCGGCAACCGCCGCTTCCGCCGGGAGGGGCGGGGGGTCGGGGCGGGCCCTGCCCGGAGCGGGGCCGGGGGGCGACCGGCAGCTCCGGGGCAGGGCACGCAGCCCCGTGAGCCGGCCCCGGGCAGGGCAGCCCCGTGTCGAGCTCGCTCGGGGCCAAGTTCCATCCCCGACCCGCAGCCTCCCGCTTCCCCGGGGCTGTGCGGAGGATCCGCCCGATCTCCCTGTCCGGCTGCGGCCACCGGCAGCAGAACCGCACGAAACTTCGGGGCCTGGGGGCCGAGGGAGATCTGTCTCTGGGACCTGTCGCTATTGATGTGCTCACCCGACAGAACAAGGCTGGTACAGCGGGTTAAACCCCCACACCGAGCAAAACCCTCCTGCGGTTGTGGGAGTGGGTTCCCTGGTATCCAAACTTCAGTGCATAAGTTATGCTTATGTGTATGTTCTGAGAGAAAACCCTGAAGGGCAGTTACAGAACGAGGCTTGAGGTATATTTTGCTGAAATATTTGCTTATTTTTCTTTTCTGTAACTTTCTTTCCAATTCAAGCAGCTGAACTGTTATTTTCCAGAATAAACCTAACTTGGAGCATAGAATCATAAAATCATTTTGGTTGGATGAGACCCTCAAGATCATTGAGTCCACCCGTTAACCCAACTCTGGCACTAACCCGTGTCCCTGCACACCACATCTACATGTCTTTTAAACCCTTCCAGGGTTGGTGACCCCACCACTGCTCTGGACAGCCTGTTCCAATGCCCGACAACCCTTTTCAGGAAGAAATTTTTCCTATATCTAATCTAAACCTTTCCTGACGCAACTTGAGGTCATTTCCTCTCATCCTATCTGACGAGATGTATCATGCTCATCATCAAAATGAAAAACCGTCATTTGCTGGGCAAGCACAGACGACTCCATTGGCTTGGTTGAACCCGGAGCAGAATAATGACCATGATACCCAAGTTTGCTGCACCGGGAGACCACAGTGTGCATGGGTGTGTTTGCCCATAACCACGCTGTTCCCTCATAACGGTACCTCTCTGCCATTGCTCTGAACCTGGGTGGTTAAAACCATTTCAGGGCACTTATTGATGAGTGAAGGAGGCCCAGGTGCTTGTGTCAGCATTTGCCTGCTGAAGCACCCCTTGGATTGCCACATCACTCTCTTCAGGGTATAAAAGGCCATTGTGTTTATAAAGGACCTGTGCAAGAGGATCTTCCTCCCATCACAGCACGATGAAGACAGAGGCCACTTCTCCACTCACAGTCAACATCTCCTGAATGTTCCGGGGTGCAAAAGTCAAACAAAATCCTGGCATTTCCCAGGCAGATGGCTTGAGGAATGGGACTTGGTGCTGGTCTTTGTAGACCCCACAGCAGCATTCTTGGGGAGGGGACCACCAGGGTCCCTTGTCTCCTTCATGGCAGGGCTGTCACCAGTGCCAGATCAGCACATCCACAGCCATGTCCCACAGAGCCCTGTTGTCCATGGGAATGGAGACCCCTCACCTCCTGGTGACCCCTCCCAGGGCTGCAGCATCACCAGGACCCCTGAACCTCTGTCACCACCACAGCCAGCCCCATTGGCCATGCTCCGCTGTGTCCCCCAGGTGTCAGAGAGCATCCCCTGGGCCCTCTACGGTTTCTCCACCTCCCTCCTTGCACCGGAACCCAGATCTGGGGGACCTGTTGCTGGGGCATCCCCTGCGGGGGTTTAACAGTCTTTTGGAATCTCCTGCCCAACTGTCACCTTCCAACCCATCCCAGGAGCTGAGCCGGGAGGAGGACAGGCCCAAAGTGACAGAGTTCATCCTGTTACTGTGGCTTCTAACACGTGTGGTTGGCTTTTGCAGTTTTCAGTGGCTTGTGCCAGTCCTCCTTGCGCTGCCTCTGGGCGCGGGGCCACTTTGCTGGAGGTTTCGTGGTTGGAAAGGGAAGCAGGTGCGTGCAGGGACGGGCAGTGAGATGCTCTGGGCGGGTAATCGGTGCCTGCAGTTTCTCAGGGTTGTGGTCGGTCAGTGGAAATGCTGAAATCCTGTTTGGATGTCCGTTTAACAGGCAAACTGGGAATTACTTTGGGAAGGATGTTAGGTCAGAAAAGATTAGTCCTTAATATATCAGAATATAATGCTGCTTATTAGATACTAAACCTGCGTAGGGGCTGCCTCTCCTTGTTCCTGGGGGAAGGGGAGGCAATGCCAATGCTTCAGCTGGGGGCTGGGTGCTAACGGTTGGCCTGCAGGAGGTACAAGGCAGAGGTTCAAGGTGTGCTGGGGCAGTTGGGGTCTTCTGGTAGCTCAGGGCAGAGAGGGGAGGGGGTTGGTTTCAGGTTTACTGAACATGGAGGTGGGGGCTAATGGCTGAGCTCAGTGTTGGGGAGTTTTCACTTCCCTGTGTCTCATCCCCTGGAGCTCTCCTGGGATGCTGCTTTGGAGCAGATCATGGGGATCTTGTACTGGGCAGAGCTGAGCCCTCTCAAAGCTGAGAGGGGCAACCACCGCCCCTGCAGCTCGGCAGGGAGAGGCGGACGGTGCCCACGTCCCTGGGGAGGGGACTCGGGGGGACCTGGTAGAGCACTGCGCGCTGGGGTGAGCCCCCACGCCAAACCAAACACTCGTGGAGGTTGTTGGTCTGCATGCAGCCCCACCAGTGGCCTGGAGCATCTGCCATGTCAGCCCTGGTGCCAGAGCCTCCTGCCCTGGTGAGGAGCCCTGAGGAGCAGCAGCACAGCGGCCACGAGCCTGGGCACGTCCTCGCCCAGCTGTCTGCAGCCCTGGACAGCCCGAATGTCAGAGCTTTGGAGGTGAAGGGCGATGCTGCGTGGGACATGGGGGTTGCGATGAGCACAGGCTTCATCCCTGGTGCCACGAGCACAGCGCTTGCCCTGTGCAAGCCTTGTGCATGAACAGGAGGTGCCAATGTGTGCCAAAGCTTGGGGAGGGGGAAGGGATGAGAAAAGCTCCTTTCTGCAGAGGGCACATGTCCCTGGGGCTGGGTCTGCTACCTAGAAACAAAAGGCATGATGTTACTCCCAAGTCTTAAACTGAGACAAAGTGACCCCAAATAATTATCTATGAGCTTCTAGTTAAGCTGCGTGAAACGGCAGCTGAATAATTTCCAGCCAGCTCCTTGCAGAGCAGTTTTCTTCCCCAGTGGCATGCTCAGGGTTGTCTCCAGCTGCTGCTCAGGGCCTGGCAGTGCCACAAAGGGTGATGGGAGGGCAAAGTGGCAACCAGAGTCCTGAGAGGGCCAGCAAGACTCATGGGGCCACCCAGCCCCCTGGTGCCCCCCGCCATAGACAGCCACTGCAGCAACATAGGTTGCTCCCGCTCACCAGCCAGCCGGGCTTGCCTCTGAGAACTTGGGGCCACATCAGGTGTAAAACCCTAAATCCAGGTGGTTATTAATGGCCAGCAAAGGGTCCAAGGTGGCAGAGACATCCATGCCAGGCCCAAGGAGAGCAGGTGCAGGGACTGACAGGAGCATCGCTCCTCAGCGCTCTCCCCTGTGTCCACCACAGTGGTCCAAGAACGGGCAAGGTGTCCTTGTCCACACCGAGCTGTACGAGGAGGAGATGAGGAAGAACAAAGAGCTGTTCCCAGAGCTGGCGGACCTCAGCTGCATCGCGGCGCTGCAGGCCTGGCTGCTAGCCTACGGTTTCAAGCTCAAGGGGGCAAAGTAAGTCACCATGTCTCCTTTCTGAGCCAGCTTTGTGCTGCAATGCAGCCAGGATCACAGTCCAAGGAGCAGCTGCCAGCAAGGTCTGGGTCTGCCCCCGGTGGGCTGCATTGCATGAGGATGAAATAAGGTTGGGAGGAAGAGATGAGTGTGGGAGAGAAGATATTATCTTCCAGGATTTGTGGCTGGACATCATTCTGCTTTGGTTTTTATTTCACTGAGAAACAAGGAGCTTGGTTTGTAGTAATTTTGAGAGTTGCTTAGAGTTTAAGACAGCAGATAAACCAGAGAAACGTGGAAAGGGAGAAGCCCAAAGAGCCATAGGTCTTATGGTGGAAAGGGAAATGGTACCTATGACAATTCAGTAGCCCCAAGCCATCCATCAGCCACAGCCAGTGACCACCAGCCACGTCCAAGTCCAGCCAGCGAGTTGAACCAGCACGGCCAGGGCAGGAACAGAGCGGTGCCAGCCCCAGGCACCGCTGCACCATAGCACAGGCACAGAGCAAGGGCTGCACTTGGACATGGCTCCTGTGCCAGAACACAGAGCCCCACAAAGTGCCACAGGGATCCATCTCCCGCTGCAGCTGGACCCCAAGCTGGCCCGGCCCCACAGCTGGTTTCTGTCCCTCAGGGTCAACGCACAAGTGCTCCTGTTGCAGCACCCTGATTTCCAGAGGGCACATCCCACCGCCCAGGAGCCAGGTGCCCTTGGAGGCGATGCTGACCTCTCCGCCAAGCAGAAAAAAACGAAGAAAAAGAGACATGCGAGCAGCCTGCGCCCCCGCAGAGGGGCTGCGGCCCAGGACATGCTCGGTGAGCAAAGCTGGGACGGGCTGGCACCTCCAGGACTTTGGTTGATTTGATGCTGGTCTAAGGCTGGACCCATAGTACAACAGGGTGGTGCCCAGCTCTTCTGCTTCTCCCAGACCAGGCAGCGTCCCCCTGGCTTGGGTGATGATGAAGGCTCTGCCACCGGTGAGTTCTCAGCTGGGCACTGATTCCCAGGCAGGCTTGCCATGGTTTTTTCCTCCAGCTGCTGTTTTGTCTCTGAGATGTGGCCATATATCCCTAGCTTTTATGCCACCAGGCAGCCTCAGTTCAAGGGCACAGCTCCCCTCCTGGCAGGGGTAATATTCTTCCTCTCTTCCCAGAGCTGCTGCAGCTCGTGAGCTACAGCAAAGCCCTGGCAGGGAAGTGGTTTTCAGTGTCAGGGTCTTCTTGTACCTCACCAGGACAACGGCCACGCCTGCGACCCTTGTACCAGTACATCAACCTCGACATGCCGGAGCTGATGGACCCATCGGCAGAAGAAGATGAAGTCCCAGGGCTGGCAGAGCCAAGCCAGGTCCCTGCAGCCCCTGGGAGGGCAACTGCTCCACATCTGGAGGGTGAGCTCCAAGGTTTGCCCAGCTCCTCTATGCCTTCTCAGGGACCTGGCCTTGTCCTGCCAGTGACATGCTGGTCCCTGTAGCTGATCCCCCCAGAAATGGAGGCTTTGCCCTTGCCTGTACAGGTTGCCTCACCTTACGCTGTTTCTTGTGCCCTTACCCCTAGCTTTTAGAGACATGGGCTAGATATATCTGAGTTACCGTTTGCAGCAGCTCTGCCCTTGGGTTTTCTCCTGAAGCTCTTAGGTGGCCCAGCCAAACAGAGCAGGACCTGTCACCCTAGGACACAGTCTCCAGGTTTCAGATTTTTTTTCCAAGACTTGGTGGGACAAAACGACAGGCAACCTGAGCTGGAGTTGGTGACAGGCCTGCTCCAAGCAGGAGACCAGGCTGGAGACCCAGAGCCGCCATCCCATCCATGCTGTGGGGACCTGGCATCCTGCTGGTGCAAACAGCCTGGCTCTGAGGAGGTGGCTGGGCTGTTGATGCACTCACTCCTTCTGCAGATACCTGTGCTCTGGAGATCCCAGCACTGAGAGCAGGTGACAAATCCACGCAGTTTGATATCGACAGGATGCTCAGATACGCAGCTCACCTGGTGCCACCGCTCTTTCCTCAATACAAATAGCCAGGCAGCTTTCTGCCTCCTGTGTGGCTACTACAGCCTGACCTGCAGGGCGGTGATCAGCACCTGCCCACACAAACAACTGTGGGGTTACTGTTTTTCTCCCTTTTTTCTCTCTCCTTGGTGCAGAGAACCTGATTTACCTAAATTAAAAAAAAAAAAAAAAGAAGCAATTTTTCATTATAAAATATACCTGCATGTCACTTGTCCTTAGGATGCATGGGCTGTCATTCCTTCCTCATGTGAAAAGCAGAAGGATGGGGACCAGCCCTGAGAGCAGCTGCTGGAGTTGACCCCCACAGGGGCCACGGAAGGGGACAATTTCGCACTGCCCATCAGACAGCAGAGTGTGGCCTGGTCCCCTCTGCCAGCAGCACTAAGCAGCAGGGGCTTCCACATCTGCGTCAGGGGAACAGGGATTGCGTGGGGAAATCCGGACACGTGCTCCTTTGGCCACCACCCCACTCGGCCCATGTGGGAGGCTGTGCCCAGCCCAGAAGCCCCTTTCACCTATCTGTACACTTCTGTGGTCAGGTCTCCTGCTCGCCCAGGAGTCTGGGCACCCTCCTTCCCCCACTGGGATCATTTGGGCCTCTCTGGAGCTGTTTTGTGTTCCTCCTTCTCCTGAGAAGCTGAACTTGAGGATGTTCTGCCCAGTGCAAATGTGCTGACAAAGGCACAAAGGAAGGTTCCCAGTTCAAGGACAGCTTCAAACCAGATCCCAAAATGGCATGAAATAAGCCATAGCTGTTCTGCATGCATGAAGGCTGTGACATCCAGGTGAGCTCAGGAGACATTGTCTCACCCGCTTTACATCGCACACAGACATCATTAGATGCTCAGAGCCATGGCAGGAACACCAGTCCTCGACCTGCAAGAGAAGGTTTGCAGAGATGCAGCTTTCAGGGCTCCACAGCTGGGATGTTGAATAAATTTCATACATTTGCTGTCTCCATCCATCTGACAGGGGAGATGAGATTGTGCAGAGCACAGGAGCAGCTGCACTCCTACCTTTAAAACAGCACAGCGGCAGACTTGTGTCTGTCAGAGTGTTAATGAGTTGAGAGCAAATACCCAAAGGTAAATATCAGACTTACATGCTGAGCGAAGAAAGCAGTCCCAGCAATTCCATGGGAAGTTTGTGTCTTGGTTGGTGTCCTCCAGCAACTTCTATGAGTCAGGCAGAAAAATAAAGATCCTGTTAATCACAAAAGCTGATGTGCTAAGTCCAAGATAGGCCAGAGGATCTCCAAAACCAGGCGCTCAGCGGCTGTAGCATGAGGGAAACAGCAAGGAGGTGGGAAATAGATCTTCTGGTGGGACTTTTCCCTTGGTGATAAATGAGTAACACTTGCTAGGACAGCACAGAGTGATCTCCTACTTTTTTTATGCACCCAAGCTGCCCAGCTGGCAGCAAAAGAGCATAGAAATAGAGAACGACTCAACAGGTACTGAGCCCCTGCTCTGTGTCTCCTGTTCACATCTATTTGGATGGTTTGAGCTTGACCAAATCAAACACAAGCACACAGCTGCATGAAGAATGCCCTCAACAAACACAACTTTTTATTTCTGTAGAAAACAAAGATATTTTTTAGGAAGGAACAGCTTATGAAACAGCAGTTTGCATGTTAATATACATAAATACACAAAGTTACAATTTAGTGGGAAATACATTAAAAAAACCTTTCAAGTACACAAAAGAAATGTAGTAAAATTGGACTAGCCCTTCCACATATCTGCCTCAGAGAGAAACGTTATCTCAAACGGAATGAGCTTCCACCCACAACCTACCAACAAATCTCTCCACTGGACACAAGCTGCAGAAGGGTGTGAGGACAAGCAGGGCCAGAGGGTTAACATCCAGTGTTTGAGATGAAGAGCAAACTTATCCATGACAGCTCAGCCCCCATTCTCTCGGCTATCAGGATGTGTGTAGTGTGATAATTACTCAGCCAGGACGTTAAGAGAGCTGCAAGAGGTAGGAAATTCCTCCTTACCTCCATCTTCAGGTCCCTGGAAGGGTAATACTGTACAACTTAATCACCCACGGGAGTGTGGGAACCCTGTCACCCCAGAAGGTGTTTATTAGCAGTCACGGGGAGGAGAACGTGGCCCCGCAGTCACGGCACCGGTGCTGCCAGGCAGTAAACACAACCGATGGACACAGAGCTTATGGAAAAAAGCTGCTGGCTGCAGGCAGCCTCTTGAGTAGAAGGAATAATGTCTATGGATACGGAAGAATAGCACAAATCACAGACTTGCTGAAGATTTTCCTGCCAAGACACCGTCAACAGAAAATTCATAGCATCATTTAAATAAAATACCAGTTTAAATGAATTTGAAAGACATTTACCACGTACAGGAAGCCAGAAGGCTGATCCTTATGTTACAAATTGTAATTAATTCCTTCTACTTTTTGTCCTATAGGAGTTTAGAGACCTGTTACATCACTAAACTCTTTTATAAAATTTTACAAACTGAGGAATAAAACTTAGTCTCCAAGAGAGAAGAAAGAGGAATCTGAACAACAGATAATCCCTGAACTCGGTCTACATGTTCTCATATTAAAATTCTTAAAATAAGCAACCTGTGCCACAGGGGTTGCGTCCCACTTCAAGCCATGCAACGGCAGAGATCCCATGCTTCACTTCAGCTACTGCAAGTGCAAAGGGCAATTCAAGTTTTCCTATCAGTCTCCAAGACAAAATTTAAACATTTGCAAAAATGGAAACATTTAAAACTCTTTAAACAATTGAAATCGGAACAGTTGCTATTAGAACATGACATATTTTATGTGTTTTTAAAAAACAAGGAACTCAAGTTATTAAATAATAATCTACATATCTTAAAAATTGAGGTTTTTTACATTACAGCCAGAAGTGGTAATTGTCCTGTCTTCCAAAGCAGGGATTGCTCATAAGTTATTTCTCTGAAGTGCCTCGCAGAGGTTTTGATTTGCATCTGGTTCCTCGGTCATCACCTCCACAGCCTCCCACTCCCCTGACCTGCTGGATTTCTTGATGGCCTCTACTACACTCTGCATGTACAGACCATCTTCAAAAGAGGCTGCCATGGAGACAGGTTTATGATCCCAAGTCCGACGGTCTTCCTGGTCTTGGAAAGACTGCCGCAGTGCTTGCGCCATGTACACCATCCCTTTTAGGTACAGCAGCGGGATGTCTTTAAACCCCTTATCCAAAAGGCCCTTGTTGACAGTCAGAGAGTCTGTAAACAGTAGTTCTTCTTGGAGCGCGGTGTTTTTCTGCCCATACAAGTCCGTCCCACGAGCTATGAGTCGCCCGGTAGACCCAACGATCATGACTTCATGGATGAATGATCCAGGCATGTTGAAGTTGAGTGTCACAGTGCAACAGACACCCTCACTCATTAGCATCTGGAAAAAGCAGAAGTCATCGCTAGTGACGTGGCGGATCCCGCTGATAGCCGTGTTCTGCTTCACAAAAGTCTTGAGCAAACCGTGGACCTTCTCTGCTCTCCTGCCGATGAGGTGAGTTAGGAGGTCGATGATGTAGGTTCCCATCGTATGCAGACCTCCTCCTCCCATCAGCTCGTCGCAGATCCAGTTGTACTTGTGGCTGAGCAGGCTTCCCCCATAAACCCGTACGTCACAGATCATCACGTTGCCCACGTAGTGTTCTTCTATCAACTGCTTCATCTTCACAAAGGCAGGCAAGAAACGGAGAACATTGCCAACGATGCTCATCAGCTTGGGGTAATACCTGGCAGCTGTGACCATCCGGAAGGCATCCACAGAGGTAGCAGCTTTCTCACAGATCACATTCTTCCCTATTCCTGCAGCACAAACAAACGAAAAAGAAATATAGCACACACGAGCAAAACATGCCCAGATGCCCCAAAGGTTGTCAAGAAATAGTGTTTTAAGAGTCAGGAATGCCAAGTGCAGCTAGACTCAAAGCTGCTTCTAAGATGCTCAGGTTGCAGAGCTGATAAACTCCCACAGAGAGAGGCTCCAAATAAAGAGAGGATTTTTACATCATGAAAGGTAAACAGCCAAATGTCACCACATGGCACCAAAAGAAGACATTATTTGTGCATTGTAGCTATAACATTATTTGAATGCCTGTACAGTCAGAGGGGAAAAAAACCAGTCATATACCCTGCAGGGAAGAGGTGAGTAAAGGGGAGATTTGATTTTCACTTTTTATTTCACCATCACTATTTTATTTACTATCACTATTATTTTAAATACATTAGTAGAAATAGGACATACAAGGCCTGTGTATAGAATACACAAATTAGAAAGAATGTTTTGGTAGGTGGATTGTTTCCAAAGCATCACTAACTGGAGAGCAAAACATTTCGGTCTGCACATCCAGCCTACTCATACAATCAGACTGCAAAGGTGACTGTGAGTTACACAGAGGAGAGCTGCACTTGCAAGCTGACCCACTGCATTTTTATTCCTACTGATGCATTTCAACTTGTGCCCAGCCTGAATCAACGTGAGTAGTCAATAATTCATAAAGCAGAAATAAAGTAATACAAAAGAGCATCCCAGTGCAAGCTTCAATGGAAATTCCTGCATCTGGTGCTCTGCTGGTATTCCCTCTTTCCCCCCCATCCTCACCTTTTGCTCATGGCATGGCTTAATTTTTCCACATACATCTGTTATGACAAAATACTTATCTAAACATTTTTCAGTGTAACAACCCCGGTGTACACCTAGAAGTCTCCAGACATTAGCTGGTCATGTCAGACCTGGAGGTCACTCACATCATACCGCAGTTTCTGCCCAAGAATTGCAGGAATTGCTGCACATTGTGGTGGGCACCTCTCTGAGAGCTTCTGACTGTGCTCCCTGCTCAGAGGAGCTTTTCACCCACTCCCTGATGAGAAGATCCCAGCACAAGCTCTTCAGTTTGTCTCTCACACAAGAGGAGAAGGCAGATCCCACGCTGCAGCTCCTGCTCTCAGCACCCCACCTCCTGGCTGTATTGCACAAGCCTTTCAGAAATTGAGCAGTGCAAGGGCCCTTTGACACATCGCTGTGCCCAGCTCAGCCAGGGGACAATCACAGCAAAGAAAACTCTGAACCTGTATTTCTATACGCAAGCAAAATCCAGCCAGAAAATGTCAAGACTACAATTTTCAGTAGTCTCTTCCAAAGAAATCCCCTAAAGAGATGTGAATCAATAGAAGCTGAACAAAGGGTAAGGTCAAACTCCTCAGGTGGACACCCTGGCTGGTAACCCCTTAAGTCAGGGATCATTTCTGACTTCCCCGTCCCCAACCCTGCGGCTGAGATGAGGCACAATGCTCTGTTCAATATTCTGCAAGGCCACCCTGAGATGCTTCAGCACCTGGTTAACCTGCCTTCTTGTGTAAATGGCACTTACCTCAAGCCAGGTTACAGAAAAATACAAGCAAAAAGAAAAACCAAAAGGATCTTCACAGCATCTTAAGCAGATTGCAGTTCTCGGAGTTTGCAGAAAATAGAAGTGACTCTGGATCTGCATACAGACTGGGCACAGTGCTGCAGCCAGTGCTCTGCTGGCACAGGTCTCCTCACTGCACAACCCCAACACCCTCACCACATATTCAGCAGCACAGGAGCCAGCTCAGCATACAAACCCAGCATGGAAATATTCACTCATCTTGGCTCTTTTTCTGGCAAGTTATTGCCCCAAGTTGGCTCTTCAAGGAGCCTGACAGTGTTCGCACAAAAGGAGCTGGGCCCCTGCAGTGGGGGATCAAGAGCAGAGAGGGCTGAGCCACCCCGGCCATCTGGGGGACAGCCGTTCCACACTGGGTGGTCAGTGACACTGGGCTATCCTTGTCCTGCTACCCACCCTCCCGTCAGCGCTGTTTTTTTTTGGCCAGCATACGCCGAGCCACTTGAGCAGCTAAAACTGGCTGATGCCTTTTTTTGGGATGGCGGAACAGTGCATGGGCAGCTGGGCACATCACACTGAGCGCTGCTGGAGTACCAGGATGGGGACCTGGGTACACTGGAACATCTCTGGGGTAACCCTGCAGTCACCCTCAGTGGGACAGCCCCTCAGCTGTCCCCACGCTCACAGAGGTGGCCATGCAGCAAGGACAAGGGCCAAGTCAGAGATGGCTACGAGGTCCCTTATCAACATAATGGGCATGACTTCTGCTTTCTGAGACAGAGCAACTTGCAACCCTCCTCTTGTCACTATTATTTGGGTAATGAATAACCTGAACTTTGTATCATATAGTTTTCTTAAATCACTGCTGCAAAATAATCTGTTGAAGTTCCCAACAGCTAGGAGACATGAGAGCCACCATGGGGTTCTGGTGCTCTTCAGAGCCTTCTGTGAGCCAGTTCAGCTCACCAACTGAGCCCGGTTTAGAAAAGGAAGTTTCCTCTTTCCGAGTGGGTGGGTTAAACCAGCTCACAGGTGGGTCTAAGCCCACAGAAGGCCGCACACCCGAGAGGAAGGAGATGGGGCTGTGCACTTGAATCTCCCCACCCCGGCGGCAATGAGTGAGGACAGCAGCAGCTCTGCTGCCTGCAATGAAGCTCATCCCAGGCTGCCCCAACAATGTGCCTCAGGGTCTTCTCTGTGCACACCTTGGAGTGAACCCTGTCTGCGGGGAGCACATCAGCTCCTGCAGACCAGCACTCCACTGAAGTCCTCCTGTTTATGGCTGTTCAACTGGCTGTAGTAGTAAGAGGGAGGGAAAAGACAACAAAAGGTCACCATTGCCAAGAGTCCTTAAACAAACCATCCACCTGCTCCCATGTTCAGGGGCATAAGAACCTGCTCGATTCTAAGAATTTTCAAACCAAACCCCGACTTAGTAAATAAGCTAAACATTTGAACAGAAGCCTTTTGACTCTGATTAGTATAATGTAGCCAAATCACTCAATGAAATAGAGGATTCAAAGTGTGTTCACATCCCATGGAAGCAATCAAAAAACAACAGGCGAGCCAAGACTTTTTGAACAGCAAAAAATAAGCTAGACAATTTTCTCCTAAAGGAATCTTATGTCTCCAGTCAGATCCATACTGTCTATCAGCACTGAGGCACCAGCTTCTCCTGCAGCTGGTTAGCCACACCACATCCAAAACCTGCCACATGCCACAAGTATTTTACAGCCCTAGTTAATAAAAATGCAAGCACAGTAAACTCGCTGCTTTCTCATTCTCCTTGGTGGACGCTGCCCAGAGCCATCACAGGTGCTGTTGAAGTGCACCAGATCAGTGCTTTGTCTACCATAAGAAGCTGGGAGCATCTGAGAAGCCTTCCCAAATAACCGTCTGTTTCAAATGTACTTGCTTTGGAAGTTTCCCAATGAATGAACACTCATTTCAAAACACACTCCTGCATTTCATTTCTTGTTTGCCTGTGGTTTGAAAAGACTTCCATGCTACTTGTTAGAGATGGGAAGCACAATATGCAAAGAGCACTCACAGCATGCTTGTTCATCCTGTTTCAAGAACAGGAAATCTGGGCTTGTCTCAACACAAAGCACTAATCAAGCCCTTTCTGACTCTTTCCTTCATAATTAACATATATCTACTATAATTTGTAGGGACTTCAAAAAAATCAGACGGTCAATCTACGTTGTAAAGATGTCTTAAATGATGTAATCAACCAGTGTAAACCACGAGAGACAAGTAAAAGGTTTCCGTGTAGCCACTCCACAAACCATCCAGCTGGGCTCAGTACGTGCAGCAGCATTACCTTTAGCATCCCAAATAAATTTTACTCTGGGGACTTCTCATGTTCTGCCTCCCTGAACATCACCTCACGCACAAGCATCCCGTGTTTTACATTCCACCCCAGCCAGTAACTCAGCTCTGGGCTCACCTCATGCAAAGGTGGATGCATTTTAACTGTGGGACAGGAACCACACCACAGGCATTTTGTGAAATTAATTTAGTTCCTCTGAGATCAAAAGAAGCACAAATTTTAAGATAGCTTCTTGCTTTGCCTGTTGTGGAGATAAACCATAAGATTACACTGATCTTAGTTTAAATTATCCTCTGGGCTTTGATCTGTTCTCTCTAGTTCATGAACCCAATCCAGCATTACTGCTTTTTCCCCATCATGCCAAAGTTGTACCCAGGGTTGTTTATGGATGCCTGTCAGCAAGAAAATGATGCAAGCAAAATGCACCACGTGGAAAAACAGAGGCTCTCCTCTTTGCCAGAAATAAAAATATAAGCAGATTGAAAATGAAAGTATTAAAAAGTATACAGTTAAGTAATAAAAGTGTAAGCACTTTAAAAACAAAGAAAAACGCCTCAACAAAACGAAACACACAAGACCGTTACCACTGCTCCAATCTGATCTGTTCCAACGCCCAGCCTCTCCAGTAAACACCAGTCTATCAGATACACCTCACTGACAAGAATTTTCCAACTACAAACATCACTGTAACAATCGGAACTTCTAGAGAAAACATCCTTGCCATCTTTGGCCCTACCCTGCTTTTGTGTTCCTTCCGAGTGCTCAGTCATGGCAAGCCATCCAACACTGGCTTAAAATACGTCACAACATACTTGGTAGCAGATCTATAAATACCATTGCAATGAACCTAGAAAGCTGCAAGACAAGGACAGCATCACATTGGGTCTGAGCTGCCTGCACTGGTTTGCAGATCAGAACATTTCAGGACAGGCAGAAGTGCAGAATAAACTGCACTTTACTACTCCATCCATTGATTTCCCCAGCTTTTTCAACATATCTATGCCTGCAGTTAAGCACCCATGTCACCTCTGTACTTCTGCACCAGCTTTATCTCCCTTTCCTCCTCTGGATAATGCCATCTTATGGCTTTCCAGCCTTCAAAGAAAGCTTTTTAGTTAATAATTCACCAGAAAATGTTCAATCCTCTTCCTTTAGCCCACTTGACCATCAACAGTCATAAGAACTAGTGAAACACTTATTACCTAACAAGTGTTTAAAAGAACTTTTAGCACATTAAAGAGCGAAATTCTAACTTACCAATATTAAAAAATCAGAATACCTTAGATTCAAAGGACAGTAGTCTAACAAGGTATAACAAATCTAACAATATAAACCAAAACAAGCTTAAAATCTCACTCTGCGTATCTAAGTGGCATTGCAAATGTTTGTGCAGGGAGTTGTTTACTTCCAAAACAAATTACTGCAGAGCAAGGAGGCCAAGAACAACCAACCACCCTAGCTCACATGGTTTGCGATATTACCCATCCTAAAATTAACTCATGTGAAACTCCTGTAAGGACAGTAAAAATATCACACTTATTGTTTACAAAATTAGACGCAAACTCACACCCACGCTGTACCATGTGAGAGGACATTAACACTACAAAGCCACACACTGGAGAACCGAGAAGTGTCGGGATGCCTGGGCAGTTGGCTCCCACCTCCCTGCCCAACCAGTCTGGGGTGTCGTCCCTTCTCTCCCAGCACATTTTGCTGGATTCCTCCTGCAGTTCCCAACATTTCCTCTTTCCCCAGCATCTGCCCTTCTGCATCAGGTGGAAGGACATCCTCCAGACATGGGTGTCCAGAGAGAGCTCCGGGTGGTGGCCAGGGACACAGCACGCTGGCCAAAAGCAGCATCTGCAGAGAATTGAGGTCCTACCTCATAAGATCCTAGTGAGTGCATACAAACATTTTTTTCCAAAGGATTTTAACTTTCAAGGTTGGTTTTATTTGTGGGGAAAACTGAGAGCAGAGCTTAACAACCTCCCCACCCCAAGCGAATCTGGATTTCCTATTGCAAAACGTGGGAAGATATGAAATTAATTAAGCAACTTAACTTGTTTGGGTTTTGTTGGTGGTTTGTTGTTTTTTTTTTTTAAGAGGCATAAAAACATTTTACCCCCTCATCATCATCTCTGACAACAGCTCATTTTTACCAAAACTTGCCCACCATAACTTCAGTTTGAAGAAGACATTGGATATTTTAGCCCAATTGGTTTAAGATTTGCAAAGTTATAAGCAATTATAAATAGTATTTTTACAAAAAAATTCTAGGTAACCTTTCTTGCAGACAGCACTACCAATTCCACGCAAAATCTTTAGCATTGCATTTGCACATTGGTGCAACTAGAATTGTGCCAGGACAACAGTTTCAAATTTCAATCTGCCAATGAGTTATGGATTTTTGGTCCAACCTTAAAGATAAAATGGTACCTAGAGCCTTCACAGCAATTTGCCGAGTTAGTGGTGGAGGGATATGGATGCAAACCAAATCTACTTCCTGGTGCAGCAAGACATCGTCAGTCCGACTCGTGTAGAAGGAGATGTTCATTTCCTCTGCCAGCTGTTTGGCTTCCTCTTCAGTTTTCCCCCAAAGCGCTTCGACGGAGAAGCCTTCTGCTCTCAGCAAGGGTACCAGTACCCGGGCGGTGCTGCCAGTTCCAAACACACCCACTCCAGGAAGCATTTTCATTCTGCATTCATTCAAGCATCAGGGTCAACACACAGGCCTTCGATAAAATGTTCAGCTCCTCAGCTTTCCATTCCACCCGCAGCTCCTAAAATGTTAAAGGTTACAAGTCAGTATGAACAAAAGGCATATTTCGACATCAAACTCATCTAGCCTGAGTGCCAGCTTCTGGCCTTCATACGGCATTCAAAATTTTCAAAGAGCCTCATGAAAAAAAAACAACTCCAAAACCTTGCAGTCCTTAGAGAAATAGTATTAAGGGACGAGTCAAACAGTCCTGTTGGAGAAGAATGGTAAGAGAGCAGCTTGACAAATCATGAGCACCACCTGAGCTTCAAAACTCAGGACACACGCACAGAAACACACATGAGCACACCAGGACAAACCAGAGACAGTGTGACCCAAACTGGGAGCGGCAGGAAGCGTCAAGGGGACCGGACATAGAATCTGTCACAGCAGCAGTAAAAGCGCCGCTGCTGTAATTGTGATGATGTCTCTTAATGAGATAAAAGTTTGCAAAATGAGGTAATATCTTTTATTAGACTGACTGAGATAGCTGGAAATAATAGGCCAGCTTCTGGGCGCATAAATCTTTCTTTCAAATTAAATACACAAACTGAAAACAACTACTTCGAGCTTAAGAATTTTATGGCAAATAGTTAAGTCACTGCAGAGAACATTTAGAAAATATGCCCTGTAGGGAAAGCCTGGATTTACTGAGCTTGTTCAGCCTGGGGAGGAGAAGGCAATGAGAAGAGTTAAATGTCAATGCATTGAAAACTGTTTTCAGAAAGGAAAAGGTCACTCTTCTATGTCCACTCGGGGTAGTTACAAGTTCTACTTAACTTGGGACAGCTAAAAATATCTCCTTCTGCCCACACCATCTAATCTCCAGGAATGCTGGGGTTTGCGCACAATTATTATATTCCCTACACACAAACACTTAGCTAAGTCAGACTTCTTTTTTTTTAAGTATTCCCTGGTAAATTAATCCCTTCAGATCCATACTTGCCAGTTCATCTTAGAACTGTTTCTGGCCATAACTGGCTGAACTGCCTTTGGCATTCACGTGAGCACTAACGTCAAGGAGAGATGTCAACAGTCTCCTCAATCTGTGGCACTGCAGCAACCTATGATCTGGATTTTATTCTGTGCCTTTTTGAATTCTTATCTACTACACCCACTGTTGACCTTTTCTGTTTTTCTTTAGTAAGGAAAAATTTTCTTAATTTTATTAACATGACAAATTCAGTTTTTTTTCAGAGGCTTATAAAGAAAAAGCAAATGCCATGTTGCAAAGAAAACCAGTATGAACACCAGATCAACACCTTTGGAAAAAAATCCCCACAAGCAACGAGAATCGCAGTCTGTTTTGGGAAGAGATGGTTACTCATCTCCCCATCCTAAAATACTCATGTTAGGTTAAAAGGTGTGAAAGCAAATCCCAGCACAGCACAGGGAAGCCTGAGGATGTGAGTCAAAGTACCCACAGTACAAATGCTTTGTATGCAAAGAGCGTTTTGTTAGTCTGGGGGCACCTACGCTGACCAGCATAACAAAACTGCCACCCCAACTGGATTTCTAGGTAGTTGTGTGGTATATACACTAACCTAGGAAGCAGAAACAGCAGCACTTGTGTGTGTTTTACAAAATAAATATTTACAGATACGATAAAACACCTAATGAAATATTTACTGAGCTAATTCAGTATGCTTTTTGTTTGTTCTGTGTGATGTTAGACTTGTAGTAATACAGTCATTGTCATTCTTTATAAACAAAGTTCATTTGAATTAAGTTCTTTTTATCCAGCATTTAGCAGAACACTCAAATAAGGACGGTATCAAAAGGATCTTGAAAATATTTAGTATTCTACATAAAAGGGTCATTTCCTGGCAAGAAGGATGGTTTGTATTCAGACTTGTTTTCTATAAATGTCACAAGCAAAAATAAAATCTTGCAACTGGATGGACAGTAAATACAATTGTTGAAGGCCCCACACATCTATATTTGGCAATTTACAGGCTGGAAGAAGAAAAACTGCTCACAGTGAAGAGAGCAGAAACCATTGTGGACCATTACAGGTGGCCAAAGGCAGTAAAAGAATAACAGCTGGTATCCAAAAAGATACTGGTCAGGGTAACACTGGTTCTGCAGAAGGAGAAAGCAATTCATGCTTCTACAATTCATCCTAAAAAGTTTGATTTCGGTTCCAAGGAAGGTGAGGCATGTGGTGAAGGAGCACACCAGCAGCAGGGGCATTATTTTCATTCAGCTGGTCATTGCTGTTGAGTTTGCCAAGAAAGAAAAGACAAGTAAAAAAGTTGTTACTGGTTGTCACATGCCCATGGATCTTAAGGTTGCATGAGAATCTTTGACAAAATCTACACAGGAACTACTCAGATTCTCACTTTGCACTGGGGTCTTGCACCAGTGACATTATGCCCTGCAGAGACCTCCTGTGAGAACAGATGCTGTCCCAGAGCTGTCAGTTCTGCAAGGACCCAGCAGAGACGACCGAAATGCTGGTGGGGACTGCGGGCATGGCTCTGGGAGCCACCAAAGCCTCTGCAGGAGGGGAGTGGGGGGAACCTCACTGGTCCACCCCGAGAAGCTGGAGCTCTTCTCATACGTGAAGTAATTTCTTCCCGTTAAACTGTTCATCCAGCCTTCTGGCACACACATGCATGAACCTTTGCAGGTAATGGTTCACGTGCACGCCGTTCATGTGTCAATCCCAAAGAGATCAACATACTTTCTTTACTGAATATGCTTTTAGCTCAGTGCAAGCAGGCTGTGTGATAACGCATGAGTCCCAAGCCTCGAGCAACTCCCAGCACAGCTCAAGAGAGGCCCGCACAGCACTGTCCTTCCTGCTCCCCGTGCAGCAGCCAAGGCCCGTTTCTGTCACTGCTGCCCGCCCGTACCGCCCGGGGCAGAGGCAGCGGGAGGACTGTGCCTAGACAGCCGGAGGGGGAAAACCGTGGAAAGCAAAAGGGCCCTCACGGTGTCCCTGTGCTGCAAAGCTCGGGCAGGGCCATGGCAGCCCGGGGCGGGGCTCGGGCACAGCCCGGGGCTGCCGCTCTGTGTGCGGGTCCCTCAGCGCCGGCCCGCACCTCACCTCAGCGGGCAGGGCCTCCTCTCCCGCCTCACCTGAGAGGGCTGGACCTGGCAGGCCCCCACCTCACCCCACCGCAGCGGGAAGGCCTCCGCCCCACTCCAGAGGGGCGGCCCCCCATCACCTCAACTCCCCACGCCGGCCCACACGGAGGGAGTCCCGCCGAGAACTCCCAAGCCCCTCCCGCGCCCAGCCCACCGCCTTCGGGCAGAGCCGCGCTCCGCTCGCCGCCAAGCGCGCCGGGGGCCCCGGGCAGCGCCCCGAGCTGCCGTTACCTGCCGGCGGTGGAGGGTGGGGGCTGCCGGCGCCGCCCCGCCTCGGCCCCCGCGCATCCTCCTGCCGGGCGCGCTCCCGCGGCGGCCGCTCGTTCCCGGCTACGCCCGGCTCAACCCGCGCAAGCGCAACAGCCCCACCCCTTTGCCAGGCAGCGGCGCCGGATATGGCGGCACCCAGAGCAGCTTCCCCTGCCGCGCGGAGAGTACCCTATCACTCGGTCAGACAGGGGTGAGAGGGCGGGCCTTCGGCCGACGGACAGCACATGCAACCAGTAGGAGGCCGGCACGGCGCGTCATCCGGTCATGGATGGGCTCCCGCTGAGAGGAATGCTGCGGTCCCTCTCGCCGCGGACCGCGCTGGGCTCATTTGTAATGTCTCGGAACGGTCGGGCGGTGGCGCTTATGGACAAGCAACTACGGCTCGTTAGTGAAACCTCTGTTCGAGTCCTGGTGCGCCGCAATAAAGAATGCTTGCTTTATACCACTTTCGAATAGTGTTAGGAGTCTTTTTTGCCGACATTTCGGTATCAGAGCCACCCAGGGAACTTGTGCAGTCAGATTTCCCGGCTGTCGTCTTCGACTCGGGGGATCCACGTCTCACAAGTCTCCGTTGCTCTAGGGCGGGATTCTGCTCAACAACCGAAGGTGTGTTTTCAGACACCCTGGGGAGGGGAGAGCAGCGCGATGCTCAGAGGAGATCAGGACATCAGGCAGGTGCTCCTGAGCACCTTTTGTATTTCCTACGGTCACTGCAAGGGAGCAGGGAGCTGCTGAGAAACTCTGCAGCCTCCCTCTTGCGTTATATATTGTGTAGTGTGCAGTGCGTGGTGTAGCTGCCTGACAATACGGGGCACCCTGTGCTATTGACACTATTGTCATTTCCTTTCTCCTTTGCAGGGAGCATCGTGAAGGGGCTCTGATAGGAGAGGAGCTCTGTGGAGCCAGCCCTAGGCAGGACGTTAACCCCAGTTCTGTCGGCACTGCGGTTGAGAAGACTGAGAAGGTGCTGCCCGCTGGAGAAGGGCCCCAGTCCTGGTGGGATGCATGCAGTTCTGTGAGTGAGGAAGAGCTTGTGCATGGAAACGGAAGGGCTCATGGGTTTTGCTATCACTGACATGTCTTTTCTGAGCCCTGTTAATGATCTTCCTGTTTCCTTCCCTCTCCTAATTGCAATGTAGAAAATTATCCTAACTGAGTGGAGAACCCGACTCACTAAGGACAATCTAGGTAAGACTTGTCCTTATGTCCGCGCCTGGAGCAGGATGGCTCATGTCCATCTTCTGCACCAGAGACTTTGGAAGATGACCACAGGTACTGCCTGCTCCAGGATCCTTGATGCCAACATCTCTGAGATGGGAGGAGGATGCAAAGGAGTTCACCTTGTGTCTGATTGGCTTCTTCAGTGCCAGTGAACGTGAGAACCAGAAGAGAAATTAAAGGGAAGGAAGCAACAAGTACGTGTCGTTGTGAAGTCATAAGGCAGGAGGAGAGGAAGGCTTGAGTGCAGAGAGGAACTGAACATCAGAAAGAGCATAGATTAAGAAGTCCAGAGAGGAGAGCAAGAGAGACACAGAGCCTAGAGCCTCTCACTGTCATTCTTGTGGATCTTGTACCACAGGAGTTTCATTTTATGACCCTGCTGTCAGATCAACTTCAGTTGTGTTTCAGCCAGGAGGTTCCACTGGCAAGTGGAGAAAAGCTCCAGCAAAGACCCTTATCCGCCAGAAGATGCATGTGGCTGGGCTGTGTGTGTCTGGCACGGGGGCTTCGAGGGAGACCTGGGGTGCGGAGAGGTGCAGCCAAAGCCAAGTGTCTAGGACTCTGCCGTCTCCCTCCATAGATGCCCATGGGACTCTGGGAGCGCACCTGCCATGTGGAGAGGTACAGGATCAGGCCAGGGGCATGCCAGTGTTCCCAAATTTCCACCATCACTTGCTTTCTGCAGCCTTCCTTTAGTCTTTGCCTTGCGAGCATCCCTGTGGGGCAGGCTCTGCTGCTCCCCATGCTGCACTGGAGGTGGTGTTGAGACCACACTCAATAGTGACAGAAGATGGTCCCAGTAGGATACAGCTCTCCACATTGTTTTGGGGAGGGCTGTGGTTATGAACCCCCAACCCGCATCATCCCAGGAAATCGAGAGAAAACAGGGATGGGAAGAAGGGGGCAGAGAAGGTGGGATGAGGCGGGTGGTGATGAGGACTCATGTAACATGCAGACGTGGGGGTTTGCCTTTGCAGAAGGCAGGATGTCAGGTCCAGCTTCAAAATGAGGCCAGGACGTGCTTACTGGAAATGCTGACAGGAAATTAAAGGGGAAGAAATGGCAAATGGGAGCAGGTTTTGCTCCAAGCACAAAAGAGGAGGAGGGGTGGTATGGGCAGCAGACGTTACACCCATGGAGGCTGTGGACACAGAGGGGCCTGCGCCCACTGCCTGTGCTGCCCACGTCCCTTCAGTGGCAGTGGTGACAAAAGCCGTAGCTGGCCTGGTCAACGCAGCTCTGGGGAGGAAAGGACGTTGTTGCAGCTGAAGGTATCAGGGGCCTGCAGGGGTCCCTGCCTGGCTGGGGCTTGCACATCCCACGTGTGGACAACCAGAAAGCTCTGAGCAAGCCCTTCCCATGTCAAACCGCAGTGGTCCTCAGTGTTTGGGGGATGGCAGAGTATGTAGATCCCAAACCAGCCTCAGCCAGCACACCGAATGGGGTGGACATCACCCCATCAACCCGCCATGACAGCAACATTGCTTTCTCCAAGGTCCCCTGAGCAGATTTGGGTGGCACAGGGAGGCGGAGCTGCAGGAAACTGGGGAAACCCCTTTCCCTTTTGCTCCCCATGCCAGTGACACAGGAGCTACTGGGCTGCGACATAAAATGCTGGGAAATGGTAATCAGTGGTGCTCAGCTGCGTGATTTGAGTTTGTCTCAGGACCGAGGACACGTGGCCAGGATGAAACTGCAGGAGGAATCTAAACAGTGAAGAGAGGAGATAAAAATCAGGCTGAAGCAAGAGAAGGGGAAGCGAGGGGAAGCCTGTGAGTGCAGGGTGAACTGCCTGGCTGCCCGGCAAGAGGGAACCTTCGGGCAGGGCTGCAGCTCGCTCTGTCCGAGCAGCGACCCTCAGGCTGTGGAGAGAGGCGGGAAGCTCCAGCCGATCCCACCAGGCACCCAGCATCATCGCCACAAGGCGGGAGGAAGGGATGGAGGTCCAGCTGGCCGGTGGCTTGCTGCCCCTGCTGCTCCTTGCCTGGCTGCCTGCTGGTGAGTCCCCCCATGCCCTCAGCTCTGCTCGGAACTCTCCCGTCTTTGCATTCACCTGCAGTAGGTTTGGGATGTGGCTGCTGCTGCTTTTTCCTCCCATCTTGCAGCATTTAATCTCCACCCCTACTCCAGCACCTCACCATGTGCCTTGCAGAGGGGTTCCCCCCCTGCAAGTGCCCGTGCCCAGGCTGCGGGCTCTGCCCACGGGGACTCAGCTTTAGGTTCTGGGGTTTTGAACCACCATTGCCTTCAGCGGCAAGGAAAGAAAACAGTCAGGGGCTGGGGAAGTAAATAGATGCTCACAAGCCTGATGACTGCACAGGGGGTCAGCTCCATGTGGAGGATGTGGATATTCCTTACCACCAACCCAGCCCTCCGTGGTCATTGTTTTGGTTTGGTTTCGTTTTCTTTTGTTTTTCGGCAGGACTTACTCACCAGACTTCAGCTACGATCGATGTGCTGGTAGGGTTAGATGTCATCCTGCAGTGCCTGCTCCCGACCAGCACCACTGGGGAGGTGAAGTGGTTCAATATCACCCAAAACAATGGAGGAAAGCAGAACGAAAGTGAGATGGAAGAGCATTCTGCCCAGCTCCTCTTCCACAATTTGAACAAAGCACATACAGGAACGTACGCATGCAGGACGAAGAGCACAGGGACCACGCTCAGGAACAGACATTCTGGCCAGAATCCTGGTAAGACAAACAAGCCTACCAGCCCCCAGAGGAGCAGAGAGGAAGGACCGAGGAAGAAAAAGCAGAGACTTAAGAGAGGGACGACTCTGCTGAGGTGGGAAGCGACTGCAGCTCAGAAGTTCAGGAATAATTCTGAAGTACCCCAGGGTGAGCATGAGGGGATAGGATGGGGTCTACTATGTTTTCTTTGCTTCTCAAGGGCTGACCATATCCCCACAGCTCACCTCCCAGTCCCACCTCACGCTCCATGAAATGGTGGAGCCAGAGCCTGTGGCCTCGGTGGCACTTCCTGCTTGGGTGCCAGAAGACCCTTCTGTCTAGGTTGCAGGAGGAGGAGGAGGAGATGTCTTCCCCCTGATTCTCCCATTTTCAGTCCTTTCTGAAACAGGGCAATGCTTGTGCACTGCACGGTGTTGGGCGCCACTAATCAATGGGCGCCACTAATGTGCAATGTTTCCATGTTCAATGTTGAGGAACATTTAGCAGCCAGATTTGGAAAAGAGTACCAGCTGCTGGAGGAAAGGACAGTTACTTCACTGTGTCTCCCATGAGCAACACATGCCTGTAGGATATGACCCCTGCAAGGTCATATATATGACTTATTACTTATTGCTTATATTTTTGTTTCCTCCAGGGAAAGTCAGACAGCCAGAAGAGTCAGACATCCCCATGGATTGCTGGTTCAAGATTTGGACAGAGAATCTCATAGTACATGTGAAGTGGTACAAATCTGCAGGTCTGGAGATGGGCAGTCAAACTGACACCGTGGCTCTGGGAGAAAACTGCACCGAACTCACCAGTTCTGACGAGAGTGTAGCCAGCGTGGGACTCTGTGTGTGCAGGGTGTTCGTCACAAGAATAAACTCGACAGACACTGGAAATGGCACCCAAGAGGCAGTTCCCAGTAAGTGACACCGTTTACATTTTCATGTGGGTGATGAACAAGCAGATAATGATGCTACAATGAATGTTTCCTGTTACTGCTGCACTCCATTTCTCCTTAAAGCATCACAGGCACTGCAGGGACTGACCCAGCACAGCCCTTTGGCTGCTTGGCCATCAGGTTCTTGAAACAGGACCTGCCACATACTCCAGCTGCAGCACATCAGTTGAATGCTGAGATGGCTGGAGCTGTGGTGGCAGGAGGACGACCAGGGCTGGGGGGCCCAGGTTTCTGCCCCAAAGCAGAGCGGGGAGCATGGTGTCCTCTGCTATTTCTCACTTGCGCTTCTGTCTTCCAGCCTGTGTCCCTGGGGCACTTCAGACCAATGTCACTGAGAAGGAGACCTGGACAGGTGAGTCTCCACAGTGCCATGGCTGCAAGGGTTGGGGGCAGGAAGTGTCCTCAGGGAGAAAGAGGAGCAGCAAAAGGGGAAACACATCCAAATGTTTTCCTGTGAGTGGGTGGGAGCTGCTGGCAAACTGGAGTGGGCACCAGCAGATCAGAGGCTGTGATAATGGGAAGGGCTCTGATCATAGAATCATAGAATAGTTTGGGTTGGAAAGGACCTTCAAAGCTCATCCAGTCCAACCCCTGCCGTGAGCAGGGACATCTTCACCAGATCACATTGTTCAGAACCCTGTCCAGCCTGGTCTTGAATACCTCCAGGAATGGGGAATCTGATTCTCTGACCAACCCCCTGGCTGAGTTTAGAAGAGTTTTTGGAGACGGTTCCCCACTAGATTTTGTCAGCACCCTGGGGCTGTGTGGGTGATTTGGGGTCTGGAATCCCAAGTTTGGAAAAGAACTATTGCCCCTGAAAGAGGCAATGGCAACATGTGTCCCTGCACGGGGGGATGGCGGCTCACAAGTGCCTCTTCTAGCTTTGTGTGCAGGACTCTACTACCCCTTGTGTATCATCTTCGGCTTAGCGGTTGGGACGCTTCTTTACATGCCAATAATTTGCTTTCTGCTGTGGCAGCGCAGAAGGAACAGAAAAGGTAAGGCTGAGCCTGTGCCGAGCCCCCATCTCCTGTGGGAGCCAGTCAGCATTTCCTCCTCACCTTGTCTGGACATGCCAGGGCTTGGGAGATGTCCATCTTTGATATCCTACTGCTCCTGCTCACTCGGTGTTCCCTGCATGAGTCTGTCCTCCTGGACAAGCTGTCCCGGGGTGGGGAGAAGGTTCACCTGCTCCCTTCCCTCTGGCCAGCTGCTGCTCAGGGTCCAGTTATAGCACAAGCCATGGTGAAAGTGAAACAGGTCTTGCACATCACCACATTTCCAGAAGTGTCCAGCTCAGAGATCTTCTCCAGCCCCTCCAAAGGCTTTTAAATCCTTGCTAACCCCTCCTGCCCCTTGGCCATCTTCAGAGCCAGCCAGCCGTTGAGCCCCATCCTTTCCCGCAACAAAAGCAGGACCAAAGCAGATGTTTTCTTCATTTAAAATAATTATGATTATTTTAACTACTATTTAAACTACGTTTCTTTTACCAGGAAAGCTCACAAGCAGGCAAGTGGCAGAGGAAAATCAGCTCAGCACGGTAAGCCAGGGAGGGCTTTGCACATATTATTTCCTTCTCCCTGTACAAAAATCAAGCAAACAAACAAACAACAAAAAACAAACCACTGGCTGTCAAATACCCATTTAAAGGATTTCAGAAGAAAATCAGCTTTGCTTTTGGCAAACGTGGTCCTAAACACTTACTAATTCCTATTAAGTAGGGGCTTATGAGCTCCTGAATAGGTGACACCTCTGAGCAAGCTGGATAAGTGCAAATAGTTGTGCCAGTGGAAAAATATTAGCATGGGAGAGGCAGAAGGGAAAGCCAGGGCTCTGCTCATTGTTCTCTCCCCTGCAGGCAGCCCCAGTGACAGGGACCGAGGACCTGACCTATGCCAACCTGAAGTTCGAAAAGAAGGGGACTAAACCCACCTCTTCTGACATTATTTACACCGAAATCAAACCATTGCAACAACAGCAGAAGAGCAGGGATGCTGGTGCTGCTGATGCAGGAGTGGATGTCTCCCCTGAAGGAGGTGGCAAATGAGGGAGAAAGGAGGGACAAGCAGCTTATTGTATGTCCGTCTGGGTCTTCAGCCCCAAAAAACTAGGCATCAGCTCATACAGAACTGCAATCTTGGTGACCAAAGCCACCTATCTATCGCCAAACGGCTGCACCACTGTGCTTTGCGTTCCCCTGGAAGATGCCATCTCTCAAGGTGAGGACAGAGCTCTTCCAGACGGTTTTCCCTTTGCCTTTCCGCAGCTCCAAGCAGCACTGAGCCTCAGCAACTCCTTTCATGGCCTCAGGTCATCAATGGGCACTTCTAGCAACTTGCACCGTGTTTCAGAAATGTCTGTGCACTGCGCGGCCACCATGGTCCACGAAGCATTCGGTGTCCCCTTAATGCTGGACATGCTGGGTGGGGTGGCCATGAGAAGCTCCTCTTGGCACTGGAAAAGTCCTGGAGGAATTTTCTGGGTTTTCGCTGGAGCAGGCACCTGCTGTCATGTGGGTTGACCTTGCTCTGGTTCACTGGCTTGAAACACAAGGAGCAAGGATGGGAAAGTGTCATTTGCTTTGCAGAGGTGCAACGCGGCTGCTGCCACAGTGATCCATGTGGATCTGCTTCATACCAGGATTGGACGGGTGTCCTTGTGCATGTAGAGCTTTCCTGTAATTTAGGAAAAAAAAAGTAAAAAAAAAAAAAGTGGTCTTTTGCCCTTTTGCCCTCAGTGTTTCCAGTTCTGTGCTGCTGATGGAAACCCAGCTGAAGTCCAGCAGGAACAGTCACCCAGCCATGGAGATTTTCTGGTTTCTCCACAGTCCAGTGTCAGAGCAGCTACCCATGGGAGATGTCCCCAGATCAGTGGTGGTGGAGCTCCCAGTGCCCTGGGACCAGAGCTCAGGTCACATGAGTCCAGGAGGACACAGGCAAGGGCTATGGAAAAGGAAAAATTTGGGAAAAAATCCCAAATATTTGGGGAGAGCAACCAGTGCAAAAGGGGGTGGGATGTGAGGGTCAAACTGTTGAACTGGAGAGGTTCATAGAGGCATCAAGGTTGCCAGGGAAGTGCTGCCCAGGGATGCAAAGCAGAACCAGGCTCCACTAAACTGCAGGACATCCTCACCAGTCTCCTCCTGGGTACCTGCAATCATAGAGGAGGAAGAGGATCCCTAGGCTGCCCTGGCTTGGAAAGGGAAGGCTTAAGTTAAACAGGCAGGTATGAAATGCAGCCAAAACCTCAGCAGCAGCTCCTGATGGAGCTGAAGGAGGAACTGAGGTTTGAAGGTGGTGTGCCAGGTCTCCTCCTGGCTGCGGAAAGGAAGCAAGATGGAAGATCTGGAACATCACACTGCCCTTTGCCCCTGGGGGGCTGTTTCCAAAATACATGTCCAGAGGTCCATGGCATTTGTCTTAGAGCAGACACCGCTCAGCCATGGCTCCCACCCCATCCTCATTACAAGAAACCCATTGCTTGCACCTGGATGGGATGTGAGGGCAGCCATCTCACACCTTCCTGACATGGTGCTGGGGCAGCCAGGGAGGCTGGGGTGGGACATAAATCCAACAGGGGACCAGTGGGGTGTCTGCTGGCCACCTTTATGTCAACAGCCAGCTGAACATGAGCCAGCAGTGTGCCCAGGTGGCCAAATTTCTTCCCAAAAAGGGTTGTGCGGCACTGGAACAGGCTGCCCAGGGCAGTGGTGGAGTCACCATCTTGTGGCATCTAGGGACCTGGTTTAGTGGTGGACTTGGCTGTGTTAGGTTAATGGTTGATCTTGGTGAACTTAAGGGTCAGACTAAAAAGGGCTGTGGAAGGCTCTACATTTGCTTACATGCCCTAAAAAGAAGAGGAAGGAGAAGGAGAAGTAAAGCCCATTGCTTCCGCACAAAAGAGTCATTAATCGACAATGTAGAGAAAGCTGGGATGTTCATAGTGCCGTTTTTGCATCGTCCTTTATGCCCAAGGTTAGTGGGGCTCAGATCTGGGATATTTTTAACAAGGAACCAGGAAAGAAGCTGTGAGAGAGTCTTTGAGCAGCTACATGAGTGAACAAGAGGTGAAGCAGCTGCAACTGTTTGGGGAACCAGCTGAGACAAGATCTTGGGGGTTTTTGCAATCGCAGGCAGGAAGGTTGGGGGCAGTGTCTTTGTCCATCCACTGTTTTCAAAAACATGAAGTAGCTATGGCCAGGGCTGAGCCTCTGAATTTCAGTTCTCAGAAAGATGCTATCAGAAGCAGTTAAACAAGCACATGAGGATAAAGTGATAATAAACACAGTGCCCTCATTGCCCCAAACGCATAGGTGCCACCTCTGTAGAGAGGTCCCCATGTGTGCTCAAGGCAGGTGGGTGAGACATCCGTGATGGGTTTCTGTAGCGGGAGCACGGGGATGTCCTTACTGCCACACAAGCTCTGCCCACTGCACAGAAGAAGCCTGAGTCAGATGAAGAAACAGAAGTGCTGCTTCTGCCAGTTTCGTGGTGTTTCTTTTTTTATTATTATTATTGTATTATTTTTTTGGAGAATCCTAGCAGCCAGCACCTGAAGAGAGCATGAAGGAGCTACTCAGCTTCCATGGAAGAAAGGAGGTGCAGCTGGGGACGTCTCTGCATCTTCCCAGGAGCTGCTGCTTGATGTGGTCCCCAAGCCTCCACCACACTCCTACCCAGTGGGGGAGCAACAGGAATCCACGTGGGAAAGAACAGGGATGTGACCCAGCGCACAGTGGGAAAACCCAGAATGAGCAAAGGGCAAAAGAAAAAGCAAGCCCAGGAGCAGATGAGGAGGAACAGGAAAGGATGGGGATGTGTGGTAGTGGGGAGGACTGTAGTATAGTTGGATGGTGCAAAAGAGAGGAGGAGAGAGGCCAGCAGAGAGAAGAGAGAAAACAGAAGATAATTATGCAAAGAACAGAAAGAGAGAGGTGGAAGGAAGTGGAGAAAGAGAAGAAGAGGAGAGACCGGAAGAGTCAGAAGGTGAAGACACTGAGGGAGAAAAATAGTTCAGGCTGAGGAAGGCATTGACCTCACTTTGCTGTGAGAAAATGGTAATTAATTCACTGGGTGATTAATTGTATTTCTGCTGTCAAGTTCATTGGACTTTAACACCTCTGAAGCTCTAGGGATGTCCCGGCCTGGCACAAGGAGAGGTTTATTTCCTGCTCTGCAGAGGGCACAGGATGCTTTGCACACCTCCAGGGCTCACTCTCTTCTCTCCCTGCCAGCCTTCTGCTCCTTACTCAACCCAGAGAAAGCCCCTGTCTGATAGACTGAATAACAATGTTAATCTAGGCAGCTCGATTTTGTTATTTCCAGTGGGCATCATGTATGCGAGTCATGTTTTCAGTGGAACAATTTATGGAGAACTCCAGGATGTAGCCCAACATTTAAACAGATACAGAAATCACTGAGGCTGAGTAGAAGATGCACTTACAACACTAATAATATCTGTCTTAAACACTTTACTGTTGGTCACTTTATTTCAAGAACAGAACAGCCTTTCATCCCAGCTCCCTCCATGAGTTTAATGTGTAACCCAGGTAGCATGAAAAAAAACAAGCAGTCACATCCTGTAGAGCAAGAGCTCCAGACAAAGCAATCCCCGCTGAGACACCGGCTTTGGGCTTTCCTCCTCTCCCTCCCTGGGTAAGAAGCAGGCCTGGCACAGAACGTGAACAGCTCCCGCATCCTGCACCTGGCACAGATGCTTCACTAAGAGCAATTATGCAAATAAATAAAGAGCAGTCAGTATCTCAGAGCTGGAGCAGATGGTGACCACAGATCATCTAGAAATAAAGTTATTGCTACGTTTTTACTTACTGGACACTGCAGGTAACTCACTTGGTAACTGCCAAGAGAGGCGACAATCTCAGATTGGCCTTGTGTTATCAGCTCATTGGACAGAAAGGCGTGGGAGGACAGGGCAGATCTTGTTTAATCTGCTCCCTGCCTTAGGGACAAGAGTTTTCTCAGTTCAAGTGAATCTTTATCATTTTGATGTAAATAGACAGGGGCAGGGGATATCAACAGCAGACTCCTGAAACACTTGGAAATTCATCATGCCTGCCAGACCAAGGAGTTCATGTAGGCTGCTATGAGTACATACTGCTAGGTGTACTCACTGCTCCTGACTTGCAACAGGAGCTGCTGCTGAGCCACCTTCACCTGGTAAGGAACTGCAGGTTCAAATTTCAAAGAGAGCAGGAGCCCAGTGTCACCCTGAGAGCTGAGCCACAGCTGCTGATTAATCAAGACAAATTAGAGTTGCACAACATGGGCGTGGAGAAGTACCTGTCCCTGCCACATGCAAGAAGTCAATCTGACACTTGATTCCACTTCCCTCTGCTGGTGGGACACGCTGTGACAGCCAGCGTGCCAGTATCAAGTCAAACCAGCTAAAACAAGGCATAACATGGAGTCAAATACATATGAGACCACTTTGTCACCAAAGATGATCAGGCAGGTTACAAGTGATGAGCTTACAGCAGTGTCAGTACCCATCATGTCCCTCTCCACAAAGAGTATTGGCCAGAGAACATGAGGTTGAGAGGATGAGGAGGACTGCAGGAAGAACCTCAGGCAGATGGAAAAGCAGAGGAGTCCTTTGCAGGACATCCAAAGACATCTTTGTTATGCATCATGCAGCTGATTCTCTTTCAGGAGAATCTTCTCCCCAGGCTTGAAGGCAGGCATCCCCAGGTACGGGCAGCTGGCGCAGCGGAACGCATCCCCCAGGTAGCACTGGCAAGAGAAAGAAAAGCATCTTCTGTAATGAGGGGCAAATTTCAGTTCTCTCCTCCTGTGATACATTTTTTCCAGCTCAAGAGGTGGCATGTTCCACAGCATCTATCAGCACAGAAACCACTTCCCTTCTGCCTCCTCTCAACACATGCCTGGTTAGCGCGATTAGCAGAGTGTTGCAGGGCACTGTGCTCACATGGAAGAGCCGAATTTCCACTCCTCCCAGTGCATGTGGGCATGGCTGCAAGCTGGGCTTGGGCAGCCCTGTAACCGCCACCAGCTCCCCTGGGGCTCCCACAGGGTGATCCTGTCTGAGCAGATCACTCATTAGGCATGAGGAGGGAGGCAAAGTTTTGCTCTTCCCTCTTGACTCCTACAAGGGCAGCACTGGTGCTGGAGCAGACAGCACGCACTGGTACAGAGCAGATGGGCACAGAGCAGCAGGCTGAGGCTCTGCAGAAGCTGCACAAGCAGTGTTCGGAAGCAGTAAACCAGCTCAGGGAGCAATCACTAGAGAACACATTTCTTAGATATAAATCATATCCTGCAAACCGCAGTATAGAAACAAAAATGACTATTTACATTTCCACAGGCAGATTTGGGCTGTGAACTCTTCTTCTCTTGTTCCAGCTCTTCAGCCAGGCCACACGTGCTGCAGAAAAATAGAGAGGTCACCTGCATCTTTCTGCTTAAAGGTCATGAGTCACTAACACTTGTGCCAGCCCTACTCACACCCAACTGCCCGCACTGTATCACACGACACAGCTATCTCTGGGATTCTCATGCTCTTCACTTTGCCCTTCAACACCATGGTTTGTTTAACAAGTGCAGAAACACACTCCTGAGACGTGGGAAATGACTCTACAGCACTTGCTCTGTGTGCAATTTGTCCTTGAAATCTGAGAAACCAGGGTTTTAGTCAAGGCTGCACAAACTGTGCAGCTGATCAGAGCAGTGTGGTAAATTGTAGCAGTTTTGGTGTGGGTAGGCAATTCTCATTGCATCTGGATATACATTCAAATAGTTAAGATAGGAAAGGACACGACCCAAGACAATTATGCTCTGAACAACAGCAAAGTGTCTACGATCTTTTTAAAAACCACCCTACTCTAAGGGTTTAATGTTACAGTTGAAAGGTTCACCAAAACACTAATCCCAGCACTGACCAGTTCTTGCATGCTTTCTTTTTGCCCATTTCTTTGCAGGATGGAGCTCTGAGGGACAATGGATCTGGCTTTTTCAAATCCTCTGAATCCAGCAGCTCATCGGAGTCCAGAAGATCCTGAAAACATACCATGGAAGATAACATGCAGGAAACTGATTTGGCAGTTGGGAATGACACTGTGGTGTTATGTTCAACAAAATGGTGCTATCGATAGCACCAGCATTTGAGAGCTGCAGCTGTGTCCTCTTATCCCTGTCTCCTCTCCACCCTCACTACACCCCTGGCTCTCAAGACCTTACATAGTAGATGAGATTATTTTGCCCTGGGGATGGTTTCTACCTCTGCAGTTGTAAAGCTTCCCAAGAGGCACAACTGAAACTACTTAGAGTAGGAAAGGAGAGGAGAGAGAAGGAACAACAGAGAAGCCTCACTAATAAAACCATATACCATCTCTTCATCGTTCGTATCATTGGCAGACAGCGTCCACATCTTGGCAGTGGCTGGGTCCACTGGGGGTTTTCCTGGAGCCAAAACAAAGGAAGAAACAGTAGTTACTCCAGCCTTTGCCCCATCTACTCCCAGCAAATAGATTTCAAACAACTTTGGAAGGTCAGACTTCATAGGTTACTGTAGTACTCCCTACCCCGGAGCTGCCTCTCTGTTTCAAGGGACACTTGCCACTCAAGAGGCAGGGAATCCAGATGTTTAGCATGCACCACTCCTTACCTGAAGGACCAGGTTTCTTGGCAAAGGAAAGTTTGAGCTGACTTGAGGATCCCACTTCAAAATTTGGCTTCCTGCCTTCTATCTGAACAATGACAAGGTCATTGCCTTGGTAGCCAAAATGCTCTTGGACCGACTGGGCCTCCTCTGGTGTCAACGCTTCCTTTTGCAGCTGCAGTGCAAGATTTTAGGTTAAACTCATATGGAACCTCTTATTTCAGCACCCAGTCCAGCATTCCAGTGATCACAGACAACTAGTATTTTCAGTCTTAAAGAAAACACTGAATTTGCGGTTACCAAAGTTTGTGGCAGGCAGTGCCCATGGACATTTACAGTAAACCAGGGTACCTAAACACCTTGTCACCCAGAAGTCTTCAGGAATCGTCACCTACATTTCAAGGTAACTACATGAGGGAGTTTCTGAAAGTGGTTAGTATGTACATACCTCCTTCACTTCCACCAGCCCAGAGAGAGTCAGAGCTGTGGGGAGTTTGGCTGCTGTCTTAATTCTGCTGTTGTTTTCTGAAAGACACAAAAGTAGGAACTAGGAGGAGGGAAGAACAAGAACAGAGGTCACAGGAACCTGGGAGAGCAGGAGCTTTAGAAGGAAGCACTCAAGAAAAAAATCTGCTTTCAAATTGGGACCTTTCTAGTTGACAGCAGGAGCAAAGCACAAAGAACGTAAGTAGTCTGTTCATTAAAATAACAACCTGGCATCACAAGCCATTTTAGCTCCAGATCTGTTTTATATATGCCAAAACTTTCCTCAACCCAATTAACACCCACCAAGAAAAGAAAAACAACAACAACAACAATCTCCACAACACTCCAAAATCCAAACAAAATCACCCAAAACATTTTCACATGTTAAAACAAACACCTCATGAAGTTTTCAAAACGTGGACTCCTAAATAAACATTACATTCAGAAACGTAACATTCAAGATCCTTGTTCTCATAGGCAAAAATTATTACGATCATTGTTTAATCAGAAACTCATTACAGGCTTATTTGCCTGGGTACAGAATTGTGCTGAACAGACTCCATTCACCTTCTCTCACTAGTCCTGCTTGCACTTTATTCCAAGTCCACCAAATTCCAGCCTGTCAGATGCAACTTTAGAAAAAAGAAATCTCTTGCCCTCCAGACTTTGCATGTTCTTTACTCTGACCCAGAAGCGTTCCCCGCTGCCCCTAAGGTACCACTTGTACCACACAGCCGCTGCCAGCTTCAAAGCATAAGCCAGTCTTCCCAACCTGAAGTAAGTGTTTCTGCTGGCACTTACATCACCATTTTCAGCACTGCAGATTGTGCCACCAGAAACACTGTCAGCATAAATGCTTCTGTTCTTATCTAGTGGCATATTATTTCCCACTTTTATCCTGAACCAGCTCCCTGTGCCAGTAAGGTCAAGTATAAGAAAGAGGAATAATCATGTGTTCACCTTGTGTGTTCCTCCAGCTGTCCCATGGCAGGTACTCTGGCTTTACTCTTAAAACTTAGTCCAAACACTTCTACCTTTTCTGAATAACTATTTCTCAGCTGGCTTCTGGGACAGCCTCTCTCAGCATTTGTCACCTGTTCTTAAAATCACTTCAGAAGCTTCTCAGAAACACGTCACCTGTAACTATTTAACATTACATGCCCTAGGAAGAGACCAGTGTCCACTGAGCTTCTCAACATAGTTTAGGAACAGGCCTATCCAGCACTTTCGGTAGGAGAGTGACTGCAAACATTTCTGACTGATACCAGCTTAAACACAGGACAAAACCCTTGGTATTCAGGTTAGTGTGTCAGGAGAACTAAAATCTCTGAACATTAGTCAGGGTTCCTGTGCTTTCCATTTCCGCCTAATGCTCACATGAATTGCTGTGTTGCCATGAAAGCAAGGCTGATGTGGATTCTCTCACCTGATTCTGTAATGACGGGTTCCTTCAGGAGGACGCGGCCCCCCGGCTTAAGTATCCGAGCTATTTCTGCCAGGACCTCTGCACTGTGCTGAGCAGTACTGCCTGGTACCACACCAGAGAGAATTACATCGAAACTGGACTCCCTGTGAGCCGCTGAAAAGAAAGGAAGAGGAAGATGGTACAATTTTACCAATATACACACAGAACTTTGCTTAATGCATCAATACCACCTCCCTCCTCATCCCTCACACTTGCTTACAACAGCAATAACTGATTAAAGATCCCAGTCGTATGAAGCATGACCAGGGTATCTCACTTACTTTGCTCTACTGCCAGTGGTAAGAGTTAGCAGTAGGTGCTATCGTTCTGAATGCTGACTTACAAATCAGCTCACACAACAGATGCACGCTCTCCCTTTAAAAGAAACACCGAAAAATTAAGCTCATTCTTACACTGAAACAGTTGGTTTACGTTTTCCACTGCGACACGATTATCAGCTCCCACCAGCATCTGAATTTTATCCACCAAATCCTTCAAGGCTTCAACCGGTGAGGAGCTGTCCCAGATGACGGCCACACGCTGGCCTGGTGTGATTCCAAACTCCCCCATTTCCGCAGCAGCAACAAACCTGACAGTGGCAGAGACGAATGGGTCAGGGCAGACAGAGGGGCAGGGTAAGTGCCAAGCACAGCATGAACTTCTGTGGATTGGGACTTAATCACAGAGCATCGACTTGTTTTAGTAAATGTGGATTATTTTCTGGACACAGGCAGCACGGAGTTCCCACAAGCTGACCGTTAACATGATGTTAAGAAATAGCTACGCCTAAGGGCATAATTCAGTTTCTCTTCAGTTCAGAGACTAGTTTTGAAGGGAGACTGTAAGCCATGCTTAAAAAATAAAACAAAACAAAATAGCCAACCCAAACTCACCTGCTTTTCTTAAAGATTTGAATAAAGACATACACAGGATTTCAGGATTTACAGATTAGTGACAAATATTTGACATTAACCACTGTCCTGTCTCTCCTACTCAGGACATGACCTAGCAGAGTTTGCTTCTGCAGTACATGAAAAAGAAAAAGTAACTTTGGGCATTTCCAGCATTCTAGATAGAGGCTCTTTCAGCTCTTATCATTGGTGGCACTGGGTGAGCAATTACAAGGAAAGAGGAAGGGAAAAGAAGTTCAGAATGGGAGAACTCTGCACCTTGTCTGAGCTACTCTGGTAGGAATTGGCTCTAACACAGCCCACAGCGCCAACCAGGTACAGACTGGAAGATCTTGGATGTGCACTACAGGTTAGAGCACCTCACAGCTGGCCTTGAATGCATATGAAGTGCAAGCTAAGCAACTACAACAGATAGGAGCACTAGCAAACACACACATTAATCCCATTGAAGAGTCACCTTTCCCAGGAAGAAGGTTGAAAACCTCAAAAGATACTTATGCTGCTAGGCTAACGTGGAAAAAAATAAATCCAAAGTCACACCTTCCTCTCAGAACAGGCAGGTTGTGACATTTCAAGATCACGCAGAGCCCAAACTACATCAGCAACAACAACAGCGTCCATCAGTCCCTTGAGACTCAAAGGCAGTAGGAAGCTACCATAGCCCTCCAAGACATGATGTTACATCTGCCTTCAGTCAGTGTAAAGGCTGGGAGTTACTGTCAAAGAACACACAGTCAAGCTCTAATGGGATGCTGGAGGCAGGGCTGAAGATACTTTTACTCTCTACATTTTCTAGTAGAAGGTGGAACTTATTTAAAAGGAAAGTTTTAGTGTACCAACCATCTTCATTTTAAGTATCTCCAGCCCTGGATGACAATGACCTGGCTTGCTCAAGCACCTGAGTGCTGGGTTGGCCGGGACTCAGTGAGGACAGCGAGCCAGGAGAGGTTTAGGTTGGACATTAGGAAAAGGTTCTTCACCCAGAGGGTGCTGGAGCACTAGAACAAGCTCCACAGGGCGCTGCCACAGCCCCAAGCCTGACAGTGTTCAGGAAACAACTGGCTGACACCCTCAGACATGGTGTGAACTGCGGGGTTGTCATATGCAGGGGCAGGAGTTGGACTCGATGAACCTTGTGGGTCCCTTCCAGCTCAGGACATTCTATGATTCTCTTCTCCACCCCACCAAGGATCCTGCTGTTCCCCCAGCCTGCCAGGGAGGCCAGAGGGCTGGACCAGGGTAGACTGGGCCCTGGCGATGGGGCCTTATCTTAATGTCACACACGTTTAACTGTCCTCGAGGAACATGACCGTCCACAACAGGACAAGGAAGGGGCTTTAAACAATACTGGGGGTTTCCAGCTTCAAGAGATTGAAAAGCTACCGCGTTAGCACGTCACAACTTTAAGCTCGGGCCTCCTGCGCGACCTGCAGCTCCGGGCGGGCCGGGACCGGCCCAAGGCCACGGGTGCACAGGCCGTGTCTGAAACACACCCCAAAGAGCGGGCAGAACGCACCGCTCAGTGACCGGGCCGGGAACAAGGCACGTGGAGGAATTTCACACAGAAACCCTGCCCGACCCGCCCCCACGCGGCGGCCGCCTCCCACGAGGCCTCGGCAGAGCCTTTTTAAGGGAAAAAAAGAGAGTGTTGGCCAAGGAGGGAAGCGTCTCCCACCGCCCGCCTGTCCCCGCGCTGAGGAGCCGGGGGGGGCCGAGGAACAGACCCCGAGCCCCCGGCCCGCCCGTACTCACCTTCGGACGCGTCCGCCCCGCGTCGCCTCGTCTCGATCTGACGCCGTCACCGCCGCGTCCTGCCCTCGTGACGTCATCGCCTTCTGCCCGCTTCCAAGATGGCGGCGGCGGCGGCGGGCAGCCTGCGGCGGGCGGGCTGGCGGCTGTGGCGGGGCCGCGCGGGTGAGGGGGCGGGGGGCGCGTCTGGGCGGGGGGAGTGCGTGCTCGCGCCCGTGTCTGTGCTCGCGCCCGTGCCGTGCGCGCGGCGAGCGGGGCGTGGCCGGGCCGGGCGGGGCGGGAAGGTGAGGTGAAGGGCAGAGGCGAGGCGCCGCCAGGGGGCGGCACGGGGCTGCGGGGTAGGCCCAGGTTTAGGTCTATGCTCAGGCTCAGTCTTGGGCTCTGAAGCCGGGCCGAGGTCTGCCTGACACCGGTGGTCCTGGGGGGTCTGGAGGGTGCAGCCTGGCCCATAAGGGTCTCTTTGGGGAGTGCAGTGCCTGGGTGAAGGAGGCTGAGCAGGGCCTGGAGTGAGGAGACCCCTTTGGCCCCTGCCAGGCCCAGACAGCTCCCTGGCCCTGAAACTGCGAGGTGTGAGGGAACCAGGATGGGGGTTGGTCTTAGGGATGGGGGGTGTTTGGTGGTGTTTTTTTAAAGTGTGGGCCATGCAGCCTGAGCTTATTAAGAAAAAAAAAAAAAACAAAAAAAAAAACCAAAAACAACCTCACTGCAATTAAATTAAATTTCTCACAGAGCAGCTGTAATTGAAGCTGCATTGCCTTTGAGTCATCTGAGAAACACACGCTGTGATCAGCAAGTTATATGTGTTAAGACCGCTCGCTCTCCACAGTATTAGTCGCCTCTCACCCTGAGCTCAGGGGTCGGTGTGTTCCTCTAACTTGTTTCTCTGCTGGGGACAGAAGAGGAGAGAGGGCGTGCTGCAGGGGAGTCAGAGCATGTTCCAGTGCCTGGTTTCCAGTGCAAGATTGGGAAACTCCTCTGTTTGCAATACGTGCCATCTGCGCGGTTCATGTCCTCATAAAACATTTTCACTTTATTTTCATCAAGTAGATGTGAGCTTGGCTGATACAGGCGCTTCTTGGAAGTGTAAAAAAAAAAAAAAAAAAGACTGAAAAAGACTGTCTCTACAAATTTCTGTTCTTCTCAGCTGTGTTTACTACAACTCTCATCTTCACCTTGATTTTCTGTGCTTCCTGTTGGGGGAAGGAGACACCTGACTCTCTTGGTTTCTGTTTCAGCGCTCAGGTACCAGCTCTCCATACCACAGCGTGCTCTCCAGGCCTCGGCTGTGCTGAGGAGAGTCTCTGACGAGCAGCACAAGGAGCCGCTGGCATCTTCCTCTCAGCAGCAGTTTGATTCACATCCAACTGATCAGCAGCCCGAACAGGAATCTCAGGGCCCTCGCCCCAGGTAACTCACTAGCTGTTTCTAGCACTGTCCTGCTGACGGTGGGATTGGAAAGCTTTGCTTTCCTGAAACTCACATCTGAAGCTTGGAGACAACGAGATCCAAAGTTAATGGAGACTCAGACTTCAGCAGCTGAAGAGGTGGTTTGCTGTGACAGTGTGAATTCCACTGTCTGCCATGGAGATGGGATGGGACTTGCTTTCAATAGGGAACCTCTCTGGTCTGCACAGCGCAAGCCTTCGCTTCTGGATTTTTGTGTAAACCTACACAAAATATGGACAATATGTTGTCCATATGCCTATAACTATAAAGCCCCTGTTGGAAAAGCTGCTCGTTTAGCTTTTTTTTAAAGGAGGGGGAATCTGAGGCTGATTGGTCTCCAGGTAGGCACCTAGATTGAGCCCTCCCTTATTTTTCTCTTCTCCTTTTATGCCAAAGGTTCATTAAGAATCCTTTTTTCTGGAAAGGGAAGGATTTTACAGGAGGAGACAAGATTTATACTGAGCAGATCTCAAAGCGTGTCTGCACAAGTGGTGGCAGAGAGTGAGTGGCAGAGGCCAGGTTGCTGATGTTTGATGGTGACGTTCCCCTTACTGTGACAATACCTTCTCATAGTTATACTGGCCAGGGCGGCCAGGAGTCTGAGGACTATGAGAGCGAGGAGCAGCTGCAGCATCGAATCCTCACAGCAGCGCTGGAGTTTGTGCCTGAACATGGCTGGACTGCAGAAGCCATTGCAGAGGGAGCCAAGGTATGTGGGGAGAGAAGCAACAAACCGGTTGAAAACTGGATGGAACTGAAGTCCAAAGAAAGGCAGGGCTGCATGCTTCCCCCACATACTCTTGGGTGATGCACCCTAGTCAGCAAATGGCACCGGGCAGAAATGTGTCCCAGCTACTGCAGGATAACCCAGTCAGACTTAAACCAAGGCACAATATAGTGATCCTAAAGAGAGGAAAACCTGTACAGAAAGCACTTTGTAATGCAGCATTGCTTTGTTTAAATTTGTATAACTTTGTTCATGAAATAAATACAACCTATTTCCTAGGTGGATCTTGCTTAGCTGTGTATCACCCAGTCTGTGCTTCTCCCTTCTTCCCTGCAGACCCTGGGTCTCTCTGCTGCTTCCGCAGGGATGTTTCAGAATGATGGCAGTGAACTGATTCTGCACTTTGTGTCTCAGTGCAACACCAAGCTGACTGAGCTGCTGGAGCAGGAACAAAAACAAGTGCAGCTGGGTGAAGCAGAGTGAGTATTGGGTATGAAAAGACATCTTTCTTGGCACTCTTGGGACTGGACAGAGAGAGGGGGGCCACCTGGGACACAGATACTTTAAGTAAAAAATGTAATTTACTCAAATAAAGCCACCTTCCCAGACATGGAGTTGAACCAGAAGCATGAGGATACATAATACTTTGCATCTATTGCTGAGATGGGCAAGATATCAATCTTCAAGTTGAGAATGGAGTCTAACTTGGATGTTCTTCATATTTGTGTTTTGTTTCCCTCATCCAGGAAGAAGCCTCTAGATCAATTCCTGAGAGATGCTGTGCAAGCCAGACTGAGGATGCTGATTCCATATATTGAGAAATGGCCCCAGGTATAAAATTAATATCGAGATGTTTGTGTGTGTGTGTGTTTGTGTGTATTTTAAACACACTGTGGCCTTCAGCATAATCTCTCCACCAGACTAGTTCAAGGTTGTAAAGGTTGTTAAACCTTCTCTGGTTTCACATGGTTCATACCATTCCAGAGGAGAGCACCCTTGGAAGATGGCAGTTAAAGATGTCCTAAGAACAACTATTTCTTGCAGTTTGGGAAAGGCAAACCTCCATTGCTCTCTCCTCCCATCTGGGATCCCCAGGGATAACCTGTGTCTCTGTGCAGCCCAGTTGGCAGCATCACTGCAAGTCAGGCTCCTTGCAGCGTTGTTCCTGTCGCACTGGTATCATCTGATACCTGCAAATGCAGAACTTAAGCTTTCTTGCAAGAAACTGCCCGCCTAGGGTGCAGATGACAAACCCTTGGCAACTTGAGGATAGATCTGTGAACTGAGGGGGCTCCCTGCTTCAAAATTCAGATTTAAGTCTCAAGCCTTTCTTCCCAGGGTGAGAAGGGAATTGAATTGTGGCCTCAGAAATGAGCAAAGAGTTCCAACCTTCAGTTGCAAAGATTGCCACAAAGTCAGCCTACATTGTCCAGAATCACTCTAGCCTTTGAGCAGCTGAATCCAGTGCTCTTTGTAGAAAGAGAAGACAGAATTCTTGTTTTTGTTCCAGATTAGCATAACTTGTGAAGGATGTGGCTGGTTTGTGACTCTCCTGGTATTGTGTTGTTATGTTCAAAGGCTTCAGGATCCCAGTAGGGCCATTATGTCTGGCTGTTCTGCCCTTGGTAGCTGCTTTGAGTTCAAAGTCAAATTCAGAGAAATGAGAGGTTTGACTCCCTGCCCGTAGGGGCACAGCACAGTGTGAGTCAGCTCGGCCTGTGCTGCGTTTCTGTGCCTGGAGAGGAGCTTGGGAGAAACGACACTGTGGCCTTCGAGCCGAACAGAGAGTTTTGGGGTCCAGTACTGGCTGAGTCCTGAGCTCGGCTGCCAAACTCTGCATTCCCCACAAATCCTGCTGGTAGGACAGACCAGTGCTAGCTGAAAAAGAGCTGGGAAGACTTATCCCTGGAAGCTGGAGGCAAGTCAACAGCAACAGGAAAAAGATAACACAGCATTGTTGGTCTGCCTTAATGCTATGTCCTTCTCTCTTCGACTCTCCTATTTATCTCTGCGTTTCCTTCGCAGGCTCTGAGCATTCTCTTGCTCCCGCATAACATCCCTGCCAGCCTCAACCTCCTCACCAGCATGATTGATGATATATGGCACTATGCTGGAGACCAGTCTACAGATGTAAGTCTCTGTGCTTTGCAGACTGGATTGTTCTGCCCCTCAGTACTTCAGCAAAATGACAGGTTGAAGTAGATGCTGGGCTGTGTCTCTCTTGAAACAATTCATTTGTTGAACGAGGAAGACATTTTCAGAAGTACCCAAGGGTCTTTATAAGCTACAGTCTAATTTCCAAAGAAACTTAGGAGTCAGTAGGACTATAAATGCAAATTAGTGTCAATGGGATTAGTGCAAAATAAAAGGACCTACTTTGCTAGACTCTTTTAAGTACTTTTTTTTTGAACACACAGACAAAATTGTTGAGATTTTGAGACTAAGAAGTTGATCCAGTATTCAGTGAGTGAGCAGCATCTCTGTCAAAGTAGCTGTCTCTTCCACCAGCAGTAGCATTTACAGATTTGACTTGAAAACCATAACTTACCTAAAAATACCCGTAGCTTATTAAAGCTTTCATCTTACTGGCAGGAAATAAAAGAAAATTATAACTTCAATTTAAGCAATTAATAATTTAATTCATATAGACACAGTGAGAGATGGGAAAAGCTAAATCATAGATCATAGAATCATTTAGGTTTGAAAAGACCTTTAAGATTGTCATTGAGTCCAACTCTAAACCCAGCGCTGTCAAGGCCACCACTAAACCATGTCCCTAAGTGCCACGTCTACATGTCTTTTAAGTACCTCCAGGAATGGTGACTCCACTTCCCTGGGCAGCCTGTTCCAAATGAACCGTTTTAACAAACTACTTTAATAAGCTGCTTTTATCTGAGTATAAAAGAGAAGCTACTGCTGTGAAAAATAAATAAGGTGATGGAAAAATTAAAGGAATAAACCAGAAGAGAACTTAAAAGTCCCTTATGGGTTATGAAAGTCAAATTGACACATTAGAGTGAGTGTCTGCGCTGAGCTGCACCTAAAGCCTCCTCACCAATGCAGGGAGTAGAAGAGGTTTTGCAGTTTGTCTTGTGCTTGCACCTTCTCACCAGTGACAAGAGTTTTCTTGGGAAGCTGTGATGATGACTCCATTCCTTCTTTCCCAGTAAAGGGGTTTAATGTCACTTGCAGTGGAGCCCTCTTCACAGAGCCAGCAGCTCAGCAGAGTACCCATGCCTCAGACACCCCTCCAGGTGGTTTTTTTGGAGCAGAAGGGGAATCAACATAAACAGTTTGGTCTCAGGCACCTGAGAGATGCAGCTGCAAGTGGCAGCATCTCTCATGTTTCTCCCCTTGTCAAAGCTTGCAGGTCTTGGTGCAGACAGCAGAGCTTGTGAGCCAACTGTTGTTTTCAAAATCAAGGCCAGTGTTTTCATTTCTCTCTTGCTTTGTAATCATGAATGGAACAACCACGATTTTTTTCCAGGTACCCAAATGGCTTAATCACTGTAATAGCAGCAAATGAAGTTGAAGACTCATTTTTTAAAAATGTTTATCTATTTTGGCTGCCAGTGATGCAACTGGAAATACCGAAGAGTTTGAGTTATTTGTGCAGCTTTGCATTGTGTAACCTATTGTTGTAATGCATCCTACAGCATTGCTGCCAGCAATGTGCTGATGTATTTAATGACTGAGCAGGCAGTACTGAGACTTCAATGACAGGATTTGGGAACGGTGTATCAGCTGTGCTGTGTAGTTCTGTCCTCTGTTCATTCCCTTTCTTCATGCTTGTATTTGGTGCGAACTGCAGCTCAAGTTCAGTACTAAATATAGCCATTTCTCATCTAATCAGATCTAGACTTGGAGCTTTGCATTGTCTGCTAGCAGTCTGTAATGCAGAGGTGAACTCTTGTGTGGTGTACACAGGCTCACTGAGCAAGGGAGAGTTCCTTGCTGCCTGCTGCAGGTGCCTGCATGCAACCAGAAGCAGGCAGTGGGGATTTTATTCAACAGTTTTAGACATCGTACTTGTGACCTCTGTCTGGTGCCACAGGAGCAGCTGTGCTGTCAGATGTCGGTGTTGGCTGGTGGCCCACTGCATCACGGAGGCGAGTTACACGGTTTAAGTGGGGAAGGAATGTGCCGTCGCTATGCTATTTTCCTTTGCTGTTCTCTGTTCTGCTTTCGTGAGCTGCATTCTTGATCTGCATTTGGGCCACACCTTCCTCTCTCTCTCTCATTTCATACCCTTGCAGTTTAACTGGTACACTCGCCGTGCTGTGCTCACTGGCGTCTACAACACCACTGAACTGGTGATGATGCAGGATTCATCCCCTGACTTTGAGGACACTTGGCGCTTCCTAGAAAACAGAGTAGCTGACGCCATGAACATGGGCAATACAGCTAATCAGGTAACGTGACACGCAAGGTATATGTGCAGTGTGTCCCACTTCTCCCCAAATCTGGATGCAGCCAGACCTGCCTTTTTGATCATGCAGAACACACACCTGGTACTGATGGGTGATTGTATAGCAATCAACATCAATAAATATTCAACATCAATAAATGCTTATATATTTTCTGACAGGTAGGCTCCCTCTTTGTCAGGCTGGCCTGATGGCTGGGAGACATATTCCCAGGAAATCTCTTACATGTTCCTTATCTGGCTATCAGTTGTCTGCAGTACTTCGGCTTCTGTCAGCGCCTTTGCTGTGGGAAATACATATTTTGTTGTGCATGACATCTCTGTGTTTGTGTGGCCACAACTGTAACTGCAGAAGAAAACAAAAGGCCATGTTCTCCTTATGTCTCCTAGGTACAGTCAACCGGAGAAGCACTTGTCCAGGGCCTGATGGGAGCTGCAGTTACTGTAAGTAATGCTGAAACCAGGAGGACTCTATGAGAATTGTTTCTATTCCCTTCCATGCTGAATGTCAGCATGTTGTTTTCCTCCAAGATCTAGAGGACAGCATGAAAAAGATTGTCTTTCATAACTACATGGAAGGATGATTTTCTGGATAGTTTGGTGTCAGTTCACTGTATTGTGGTGAAAGAGCTTGTAACAGAGCATAAAACACTAAGTCTGAAGCTGCAGGGTGAAGTTTAGGGATGAGAGACAGGTGATCAGAATAAATACCACTGTTTTCTGTCACTCGTCATGAGATCTCTTCCTCTGGCAGTCCCTGCGCTGGAGATCTTGATGGAAGGTCTGTGTCCGCATGGACACACAGGTTGTGGCATCTGTCCCTGAGCCACAGCAGGGTGAATTCCTCAACCTGTTTCAGTTGACTGCAGCGTCCTTCCAAGGATTCATTCACTTCATGGTAGCATCCTGGACTGCTCTGTGTCCGTGCAGGGGGAGCTGTACATCTGCGATACAAAACAATACTTTGTGCACACAGGAATGATTTTTGAAGGGCTCTAGGACCTCCCTGTGATTCTATTTTTGGATAACTCCCATTGCATTTAGCAGCAAAGTGATTTCCTTGTTACCAGAAATACGTTTTGCTTGTGCTTGCCCGTACAAGACAAACAGGCTGGAGCATAAATTAGAAATAATTTTTACCATATGAAGCAGTTCTTGATAAATTCTCCCACCTCTTTCCCCCTGCAGTTACAGTAGAATTGTTTTATATCTTTAGCATTTCTCGGCCTCTCTCTTCTTTCACACATGCATATGCCAAAAGGATTCTCCACCAGAGAAATCGCCGAGCTCTGTTTGTGCTCTTGTACATGAACACGCTGCTCTCTGCAGTTTGGATCCAAGATGTGTCCAGTTACCAGAGTTTTAGCCCATCTGTGCAGCAGATCCACTGCACAGATAAACAGGAGGAACCTGGTTTTATGGCAAACTCATCCCAGTACAATTAACTATTAGGGGCAAGCAGTCCAGACCTGTCATGTCTGAGGTGCAGCAGCTGTGCAGGTGTGCTGAGCTCTCCAGGTCTCTGCAAAACAGAGGAGCAAGCTGAATGCCTCAGAGGCTTAAATTCACTGTTGGGTCAGTGTGGCTACAGAAATAAAACCAAGCTGGACCCCTCTGACCTCGGGAGCAGGTTCAGGTCAGCAGGATGCCTGCGGCTAGATCTGGGATGCTCTTTCCCCAACCCATTTGCATTCACCCCTATGCTCTGACCAGGAATGGTGCCTTTCGCCCCCACCTCTCAGCTCCCAAACTCAGAGCCCTCCCCTCTTCACCCCCGTGGCCTCTTCAGGAGCGACACTCGCTGCCCAGCAGCGCTGAAACCCCCAGGGCTGGGCGAAGGCCTCCGTGCTCGGGGGAGCGCGTTTTCTCCCCCCAGGGCACCGGTACTTAAACCCTTCTGCCTCCGTCCCACAGATCAAGAACCTGACGGGGCTGAACCAGAGCCGGTGAGGACGGAGCCGACGGCGCGGGAGTGAGAACGGGCCGCGCCTGACCCTTCCCCGGCACCAATAAAGCCGCACCCTAGCCTGGCACGGACTCTTTTTGGGGGCGCACCGGCGGCGGAGGGGGGAGCGGGGCGGGGACGGACCGGGCGGGTCCTCCGGGAGGCGGCGGCCGCAAGGGGGCGAGGGCGGACGGGAGCCGGGCGCCGGGCCGGGCCGGGCCGGGCCGGAGCGGGGCGGCCATGCCGTACGCCAACCAGCCCACGGTGCGCATCACCGAGCTGACGGACGAGAACGTCAAGTTCATCATCGAGAACACGGACCTGGCGTGAGCGCGGGGCGGGCGGGCCGGGGAGGAAGCAGCGCCGGGGGAGGCGGGACAGGCCGCGGGGAGCCGCGGGCAGGGCCGGCGGGGCAAAGCCCGGGCCTCGGCCCCGGCTGCTGGCCCCTGCGGGCCGGCCGGTGCCTCACGCAGCTCCGCGGTCCCTCGTGCATAAACACGGGTGTTTCTTTCCCTCAGGGTGGCAAATTCCATTCGCAGAGTGTTCATCGCAGAAGTGCCCATCATAGGTACGGCCTTGTCCCGACCTGTGGCCACCGGCCCTTGAGTTCTGCCTGTTACTCTCAACTCTTCCCTTCCGTTTCCCCCTCCATCTCCAAGCTGCCTTTGGCGCACCTTACCTGTGTTTAGCCAGGATTATGTATCACCAGGTGCTTCACCCTGGTCTCCATGACTTTTTCTGTGCCCTCACGGACTGTTCAGCTTTTACCCACGGAAATATTTCTGAGCTTGTGACTTTTTCTCTCCTTAGCCATCGACTGGGTCCAGATAGACGCCAACTCCTCCGTGCTCCACGATGAATTCATTGCGCACAGGCTGGGTGAGTGCCAGACGTGGGGAGGAAGATGAGGATGTGCGGCAAGGCAGAGGTCATGGGTGAAGTCAGTCCAGAGACGGTGCACTGCCCATCTCAGTGGGAGCACTGGTGCTCCCGTGGTCTCGCTCAGACATTCCCCCAATTTTCTTCTTCCCACAGGTCTCATCCCACTCACCAGCGATGACATTGTGGATAAGATGCAATATTCCAGAGTGAGTCAAGTAAAACGTCTTAGGTGCTTGTTTTGATGGTGGTGGGTGCCAGATCTGATGGGAAGCACCGTTAATTTCTTGCTGGGAGAGGTGTGGTGTAAAGGTCTTGACCTGTGTCTGTCCCAGGACTGCACGTGTGATGAGTTCTGTCCAGAGTGCTCTGTGGAGTTCACTCTTGACGTCCGGTGCAATGAGGACCAGACTCGTCACGTCACATCCCGCGATCTCATCTCCAACAACCCACGGGTCATACCGGTCAGTGCGATCCCTCCACTTGTCAGCGAGTCCCCTCTCTATGTTCCTGTTGAGGTGGGGGTGGTGAACACATGCAATGTGGACAAAACAAGGCTCTCGAGCACATTTCACTTTGCCTAAATCCTGACTTAAAACATAGTGGGAGAGTAAAGCAGGAATATCTGCAGAAACAGCAGTGTGTGCCTGTGCCCTCCTCTTCTTTGCCATGTTGTCCTTTGTTTGCTTTCTGATGGTGTGTCAAAGCAGCATGGCCTTGTTATAGCCTCAGCCAGCATCCCTCATCTTGAGCTCTTGCGAGGCTTTAGTTCAGTCTCTCCACCTCACCTCAAACACTTGGAGTGTGTGCACTTGCATCCTGCTGCCGTGTCACTGCCATCTCCTGCCCACTTGCTGCCGGGACTCCGGCAGGGTCAGCCTCTTCGAAGGCTCGGCAGCAACCCTGAGGCCTCTGATGTTCTGGTTGTTGGCTCTCAGCGCAGCAAGGTGCGAGGAGCCCGGGCCTGGGCACTGCTGACAAACAGCTCCTCTGCAGTCGCCCTGGGGAGGGTTGGCAGAGCCAAAGCAGAACAGATGCAAAAAGACTTAATGGAGAACATTTTAAAACGCTATTGAGGCTGCATCCAGATGTCACCACAACCTGGTGGCTGGTGACAGTGTCAGCCTGGGGAGAGCCTGGCTGTAGCCCACTGTTTCTTGCTTCTTTTGGCTGGGGTGCTGTGAGTGCTGCGTGTCGTCTGCCAGCACTTGTGGGAACGACTGGGCTGCATTGCAGAACCGTGCAGCGGCGCTGGGCTGCATTCTCTGCTGCCTTCTCTGTCCTGTTGGGGAGAGCAGTGACTGGGGCGGGGGGCTGGTGGAGTGGGGTGTCACCTACCTCACTGTGGCTGCCTGAATTGTCCTGATCTCTATTGAACAGGGTGGGATGGATTTGTTCCTGTAAGTCATGCTAGAGTGACTCTGTGCAGTCTCTAGTATTTGTAGGCAACTGCTATTTGATGTGGGGAAAAAAGTTGATCTTGCCATTAATTCATTTGCTTTTGTTGTTCTTCTACAGGTAACATCTCGGAGCAGAGACAACGACCCCAATGACTATGTGGAGCAGGATGGTGAGTGGCATTTCACTGGGAATACGAGCTGGAAGAGGAAATGAATTTTTTTTGAGGCTCTTGGAACTCATTCTTCCTTTCCTAGATGTGTAAGGCAGCTGTAAAGCCGGCAGTTGAGAGACGCTGGCGTCACTGTGTGCATGGGCTTAGCGTTTTGTCTTAATGCCACTTAAAGGTTATCCCCAGCACTAAAGTCCTGTGCCAGAGAGTGCTTTTCTCTCCTTGTGAGAGCTTAGAGACAGCAAATATGCAAAGTGCTGTGCTGTCCGCTGTTGCCAGGGGGCCTGAGCTGTGCCTCTGGGAATGTGTGCAACTCCTTTTACCTTAGCAAGATGTTTCCCAGCTACTCTGGGGACAGAAATGAGCCCCTCTATGAATCCAAGTGAACCATAGCATCTGGTGACATCTTCCTGGGCACTAAAAATTCCAACCTTTGCCCAAGTGTGACCTGCACACTCATTTCTCCTCTGCTGCCTTCTGAAATGGGTGTGTGCTTTTCCGCAGACATCCTCATTGTGAAGCTGCGGAAGGGCCAGGAGCTGAGGCTCCGAGCTTATGCCAAGAAGGGCTTTGGCAAGGAGCATGCCAAGTGGAACCCCACAGCAGGCGTAGCCTTCGAGTATGACCCGGACAACGCGCTGAGGCACACAGTGTACCCCAAACCAGAGGAGTGGTAAGTCCTAATGTCTGTCTGGAGGGACTGGAAAAGATTTTCCAGCAGGCACTTACACTTCAGCCCTGGGAGTAATTTGGGATGGTAAGTGATGGTGAGCGTGCCTGTTGCTTCCCCTGGCACAGACTCTGCTCCTGTGTTGGGGCACTGGGGCAGTTGCTTGGTTGCAGCTGTATGCAAGGTGGACTAGTTTGTGGCCACCTCTTGTCCTCTTCTCACATACAATTACTGCTCTTTTTATCTCGTTTTCTTTCCCATTATTTGTTCCTGTTTTTTCTTCCCTGCTCATGTAGGTCAGGGTAAGGTGTGAGGAAGGATTAGATCCATGCAAAGGGGAGGAGGTTTCTATAAGGACAAGGAGCAGAAGGTTAGGTTGCAAGGCTGATACTGCAGCTCTGTTTGTTTGAGGATGCCCAGTGCATGGTTCTGATTTCAGCCATATGTTTCCTTACTCCTGGAGTGTGAGGGTTTTCCTCTCTGGCCCTTTCCTCTACTCTGGTATATCATTCTGTGCCATTTAATCTAAAAGTGACAGGACTTTGCTTTTGGAAAACTACTGCTCTGCTTTGGCCAGGGTGAGGGCTTCACCTAGCAGCACTTTTCTCTGAGGAGATACCCGAGCTGCTTCTGGCTCTGCTTCCCAGTGACCACCTAGCAGATATCCCGTCATCGAGCACGCTGGAGCCAGTGGCAGAGCAAGGAACCGGGTGCTTTAGCCAAGGCAGGCTGAGAGCAGGGACTGAGAGCAGTGGATCTGCTGCTGTCACAGCGGGGCAGCAGCCAGAGCTGCGCTCATGGTCGCGAAGACCTGGGTACAGGAGCGGGATTTGATGCAGGGACCACATAAGCCAGGGCTGAGCAAGCGGGAACAAAAGCCTGAGCTGAGCTGCAGCTGGAGGGAAGGCTGAGCAGCAGAAGGGGCTCAGCGGGTTTTCCTCCTGTCACTGCCAGGCCCTGTGCTGCGAAATTTGACTCTGCAAATGGCTGTGAGCACCAGCAGCCAGGTTGTGGACTATTGTATCTCTCACTGGGGAGCTGTCACAGAGATCCTGTGCAGCCAGGTTTGCACTGAGGAGACTTGAGAAGCCTTTTGTTGCCAAGGGTGGAGTGGCAGGTGGATCCATAACATGTGTGAAATGGGCTGGGATCTGCCTGCAGCCATCCCAGCCCTGCTTTGTGGATGGAAGGAGCAAACCCCACTTGGCTTTGATGGGCTCTGTAGGGCGCGTTTGTGGGTCTGGTTCAGTCAGTCTGGGTGAGAACGGGACGTGCCAGGCGTTCGGCTCCTGCAGTGCTTGGTCAGGGCGATGCTCTGGGATCTGCAGTAGGAACCAGGCTGGCTGGGAGTGCTGGAAATCTGGAAATGGGCTTTTTGCTCAGTGTTGGTGATCTATTCATGTGGACTGAAGCTGGACTTTGGAAACTGCCAGCTACAGACCAGTCTGTCGGGAGAGAAAGACTGTGAGACGCTGGTTGTGGTGAGGTGGTGCAGAGCTGAGGAGGATGCTGCTCAGCAGTTTTGTGGTCAGGAGCAGGTCACAAGAGTTGATGGGCCAGCCTCTCCTTTGTCACCAGCAGTTTCAGGGGTGGAACTGGATAGTTCTGAAGTTCCCAAATGATTTGTGGCAGGTAGATTGCCCCAGAGTTTAGTTGATTGTCTGAGTGGATGCTTGAGAAGCAAGAATATCTCTGTGCTGTGGAATTTCAAATTGGGATGTGAAGTCATTTTAGGCTTCTTTTTGGTGCTGTAAAAATTCTCTGGTTTAATTTCTGTAACGCTGGATAGTAAATCTTTGACACTGATGAAGTGACAGACTTGGAATGCTGCTTTGGGTTGGACAGACAAAGGCCAGGCAGGCTGAGGTATGCCTTCTTTGTGGATGGGGAATGCCACAGTGTGAATTTAGGAGAGTTTGGGCTTTAGAGGATGTCGATGTTGTGGAGAACAACCCCAGCTGTGTGGCTGAGCACGTGAGCCTCAGCCATAAGGCACTGCCCTGGCTGGGGGGCCCAAGGCAGCTGCTAACGTGGATTCTTTTGTTTAGTGGCAGAGTTGGCTACGTCTTCAGGAACCTGGTTATGTTATACAACAAGCTGGGTAACTGGAGGCAGTTTTTGAGAAGTTCTTGACAAAATATATGTAAAAATTAGAGAAATCTGAAAGAAATGTTGCTGTTGGAGCTGCCTGTTCCCTGAATATATGTCTGTCTTTCCAAGTTCATCTGATTCCTCATGAAGACAATACAGAGACAAAGGCCTCTGTCATCCAAGGCTAGCTATTATTTTTGGTTTGGTTTTTCATGCTAATTACGTTTTGAGGCTGCTGGCAGAGCGCTGGCACGCAGCTGGACTCTCAAAGGCAGCTGTCTTGGTGGTCGAAAGCTCTGCCCTGTTTACAGTCATGGGTGGTTCTGCAAGTAACATGAAGTTCCAGCTCCATTAGCGCTTTATCTCTCTCAGTGATTTGTTAGAGATGGAGGGTTTGTTTGGGAAGTGCAGTTTTATTTAAGACAGCTGATGATAGGGTGCTGCGATCAGCCTTTCTTGATGTCTCTGGGGCAAGGAAGGCTGGCAGGAGACCTTGGTGGGTCAGGGATTTTCTGTGCTGGCTTCTCAGACAGCTCAAGGCTTTGGGTTTTCCTACATGGATGGTCCCAACAGTGGGACCAGGCTAGAGCCTGGGCTCCATGCTCACCTTCCCTGCTCTTTGATTCCAGGCCCAAGAGTGAGTACTCGGAGATCGACGAGGAGGATGCTCAGGCTCCCTATGACCCCAACGGGAAGCCAGAGAGGTAAGAAGCTGAATGCGCTGCCACAGCTGGGAAATGTTGGAACCAACTGGGTGCTTCTCTTTGGCTTTCTTTAATACAGGAATATCTACTCTGCGCTGAAGTTTGCCAGCCCGAGGAGCTGGCATTCCCTGAAAAGCAGGGCAGAGGTTGCAGTTAACTGGTGATATGCCCAGGCTTGGCAGGTTTTCCCCTCTGGGAGATAATGGATGGCTCTCCCGAGTTCATGTTCTCGAGTAGGGCAGTGCAGAACTCGCTGAAGTGACAGGCCTGCAGGGGGAAATGGCTGAGGATATTTATTCACCCGTGTGGGTCTTGTGCTCTCATTGCTGGTGGTGCCCCCTCTCCCAGGTTATTTAACTGCAGAAGTGTCTGCAGCCAGTTGTACTCTGTGTTGTGGGGCTCTGTGCTGGCTCACAGGACACAGTGCTGAGCGGAGAAAATCTCAGAAGTGCTCCTGCAGTCTGTGGAGTCATGAGTGATGGTTGTAGAGGGGCAGCGTTGACTGCTGTCCAGTTGGGAACGGGATGATGCTGGTTGGAATTCCCTGCATATCTCCCTGCGGTGGGTCAGGATGGGCTGGAACCGCTCTGTGGGTGCTCTCTGGCTTTGCACGTGCTTGCAGGGCAGATTGTGATTTATCTCTCTGACCTGTAACCTCAGGTTTTATTACAACGTGGAGTCCTGTGGATCTCTGCGCCCAGAAACCATCGTTCTCTCCGCGCTCTCTGGCCTGAAGAAGAAACTGAGTGACCTCCAGACCCAGCTGAGCCACGAGATTCAGAGTGATGTCCTCACTATAAACTGAGGTGGCCCCTTGCAAGAGAGTGCTCAGGTGTGAGTGATGCAGAAGGTTCTGGCACTGCTGCTCAGTGATACCTCTTCCCTGGCCCCCCTTCCCAGGGAAGCCATTGTGATGTGTGGGGTAAAGCAGGAGGGAAATCACTGAGCATCTTCACTGGGACAGGCTTTATCTCTGAGCGATCCCAGAGTTTTAGGCCAGAGTTTTGGATGCTGGTGCTTGGGATTGGGGAGCACGTACCTCAGTTACACAATCCTACCTTATTTGCATGTCTGTTCCTTACTGTGCTGAATAAAGCCTTACCCCCCGTGTTCTTTCATCCCTGAAAGCTCATCTGGAGCTGCAGGAGGAGATGTCGCATCATTTACTTTTCTCCAATAGACATTAATGAGATCTGCTTCAGAGGGAGCATTGCTCTCTACTGCTGATTGCTGCTCTTGATGTTATCTCCTAAGGAGACCAGAACCCCCTTCCAGCAGGTGACCTGTCACTTACCCATCCAGCGCTGCATTTAAAGCAGATGTTTGAGGCCGGGCTGGTAAGCGCGATGCTGCAGAAGGCAGTGCTGCAGGGGGCCCAGATGGGCCAGGCAGGCATTGCTGTATTTAAAGATTCTTTTGGGCCAGACTCTACCTGTGCACTATATAGTCTTTGTGTTAGGAGCTGGGATGGCAGAGAATCTGTCATTAATAACCCTGGCTGATGTCTGCCAGTGCCCCCACAGCCCTCTCTGGGTTCGGTGCTGGGCTGGAGCTTGGTGCAGGTCCCAAACTGATTGCTGTAACAGCAGCTGAAGGGTCACTCCTTCTCCCCTCTGTCAGTGCCAAGCAGGACTTGAGATGAGCTTCTTGGTGACACGTTCCTGAGGAGATCTTCCTCTTCCCCACCATGGTGCCTGGGAGGGAGGGGAAGGTGTGTGTGCCACGGTGCTCATCCCAGCATGGATGTGGGGTGTGGGAACTGCTTGGGGAGTGGGGATGGGTGCTCAGGCTGAACTGGAGAGAGCAGTTGCCTTGAGCTCCTGGGAAGAGCTGCTGCAGCCAGAGCTGCTGCTTTGGTGTCCTTTAGGACGCTGCTTTGGCATGGCTCCCCAAGGCCTGTCCGCCATCCTTGGAAGGAGCGCTGCCCGGCTGGTGTGGCTGCGTGGCCTTGAGGCCAGTGCTCTTCCTGGCAGCCATGGTGTGGAACTGGCACAATTCTGCAAGAGCTAGGACATGGAGCGGCTTCACACTCCTTTACGCAGGGACTGGGAGCCACCACTGCCCTGGCACATCCCAGAGCTGCAGGCGGCTGGAGGTGAGGGGTGGCAGTGGGTGCTGGTGTCCTCTTTCACTCAGCTTTGTTTGATAGAGGATGGCAACTCGTTCCACCCTTCTCGCTTCCCCAGCTGCTTCAGGGCTTCACTGGCAATGTCCTGTCAGTGGCTGGAGGCAGAACAAAGCTGGGAGCCCAGCACACTGCCAGGGACAGTAGGAAATCTCCCTATCAGCATTTTTCTCTCTGGCAGGCGCTACTCCCACTCATATGGATGGAACAGACAAACAGGAAGGGTGGATAAGGGTTGTTTATTCATTGAGCAACTCCTTAAAAAACAGAAAAAAAAAAGAAAAATAAAAAAGAAAACCCAAACATTTTTGGTTGTTAAATCTTTTCCAGATGAGGTGTGTCGCCAGGAAAAGAGAGCAGGTGACACCTCTCACCCGGGGAAGGATGTGCTGCTGGCGTTCTGATGAGCCCCGCCACACCTGGCCATGCTGCAGAGAGCAGCTCTTCTCCCTCCTGCTGCCCCCCAGGAGCTCCCCAGCCTCAGCCACAAGCTACACAAACCCAAGACACAGTATTTACACACCACAGGTTCCCACATCACGACACTCCCCGTCCCCAAAGCACAGACCTGGAGCTTTAAGGGTGGAAATAAAACCACTGACCACCCAACCCAGCCTGAAAGAAGACTCCAAAGAAACACCAAAGTTTGCACGGCAATAAAAAGATAGCCCTTCTAAAGGAGGTCAATAAATAGGAGAACTAGAAAAAATCAATTGCTTTCGAGTTCAGCACATGAAGCCCGGCTCCCCCCTGGGCGAGAGCTTCCACCCAGCAGGTGAGGAGGGAGCGAGGATGATGGGGATGGGGGTGCACAGAGAAACACGGCTCTTCCCCCATTGGCACAGGCTTCTGTGACCAGGGACTTTTTATATCTGCAAAGCTGCCCCTCAAGGGACAGATGCTACTGGCCAAAACGAGTCCCTGGGTTGCCCACCAGCAGATAAACCAGGGGCATGGCCAGGGGGAGCGGCTGCAGGTGGAGGAGCGAGGAGTGCTGGGGTGGGGAGCAGCACGGGAAAGCTGGGGCGCTGGGCTGTGCCCGGTTGCTCATCCCAGCTGGCCTCCCTGAAGGAAAACCAGTTTCTCCTGAGTCGTCTCAATTCTACAGCGAGTGTTTAAATAGCTTCGAGAAGTGCAAAAATCAGCTCAGGGGTGGTGGGGCATCCCCAGGAGCACCCCATCCTTCACAGGGAGGTGAGATGCTGGTGCCCCACACCTTCAGCCTGGCACAGCCACATCCTCCAGCGCTGCTCCGTCCCCACGGCGGGGTGATTCTCCAGCCTTCCCCCGCTCCGTGGAAAACACACCAAATTTCTTGACCCCTCTCTTTTCTTCACCTCCCAGTTAGATTCCCAAGAGTCAAAAGCCTTTGAGCAACTTTGCCTGAGGGCTCTTCGGCAGCCACAAAGTTTGCATTTGTGGGAGAAGGAAAAAATCTCTTATGATACGGATATTCGGTATATATTTCAAGTCAGTCGAGGCTGAGCCAGCCATCACCTCCGCTAACGTCAGACCATGGTGCAAGCCAGCGCCGGCTCCCCCGCGGTCCTGGCATGGAGTCTCACTGCGTGCTCAGAGGGCTGGCTGCCTGCCTGTGTCCTTACCACCCCTCAGGGAAGAAAAAGGGGACCCCACCGCCGTCCCCTCCCCGCCGGCTCACGGGGACGATGCGGGCTCCCTGCTTTCAGGCTTGTCGCTTTTGGAGGACTTTGGCTTCAGCAAGATGAATCTGTTGAGAAGGTCAGTGTCCGAGCTGGCCTGGGCGCCCGCGTATGCCTCCCCTGGGGACAAAGCAGAGGGTGGGCTCACTTGGGGGGACACCCCATGGGCCAGAGGAGCAGTGGCTCCTCGGTGGGGGACGGGGACACTCACCAGCATAGCTGGAGGACTCGGCCATGTTCTGGGAGCCGGTGATGTGGTGCCAGTAGGCGCTGCGGGGCAGCATGGTGGTGGGGGTGCAGGGGTAGGAGAAGTGCTCGGTGCCCTTGTTCAACAGCTGTGGAGGATGAGAGGGGGGTGAGAGTGACACAGGGTGCCCTGAGCCCCCTCCCAGCCATGTCCCCAGGGTGGGCTGGAGCTCACCCTGACATTCTTCTCCATCTCCAGCAGGACCCTCTTGTGCTGCTCGGCGATGGCCAACGTGGCACTGTGCACGCGCTGGTAGATCTGCTCGCCCTCCTGTGTCTGGAAGGTGTAAAGACCTTCCCCCGCGTCACACATCCTGCGGAGACAGCGCACAAGGTGTCACTGTGGTCTCTAAGCCAAGGGATGATAAAAAATATCCCCCCAGGTGGCAGCTGTACCAGCTTCCCATGTTTAAGTACTGTCCCCATGTCCCCTCCATGGCGCTGAGCCCCCATGAGTTCCAGCCCCAAACTTCCCCAGGTCCCTGCCCGGGCCATGGCCATCACCCTGCCATCAAGTTTGCCCTGGGGTGATGGCAGCAGTGCCACCTCCTGGTGTGCCCAGGAGGATGGAGGCACACAGTGGTGGTCCCCGTCCCAGCAAGGGTGACATCTCACCGTCCAGCCTCGAAGGTGAAGCGGGTGGCATCGCGGCCGTAGCGGCGCAGGGAGCAGAGGGGCCAGGAGAGCAGCTTCACCCGGGGGTTGTGCGTGTCCCAGAGGTAGATGTTTTCGTGGGTGATCTGCAGCTTGCACTCGCCGTAAACGTCCAGGTTGGGGCAGGGGAGGAGGAACACGTTAAACCGGTCTGGAGAGGGGAAAAAAAAATAAAAAGAAAATAAAATACTGCAGGGGGGGTGTAGCGAGGCCGAGCCCCAAGCGAGCGCCCTGATGCCACGTGCTCACCTGTCTGCTCGCTCTGCACGCCGGGCGCCAGCAGGTCGGGCTCCCCCAGGCTGATGTCGTTCAGGCGGGCGCCCAGGCACTCCACCGACAGCGTCTTGTACCACTCCTCCGCCTCCAGCTCTGCAAGGCACCACGGCAGCCCTTGGGTGACCCCGGCCAAACCAGGGTGCCCCACCTGGCACCCCCAGCCTGGCTCCCCTGGCCGCTGCCCCGTACCTGAGTCGCAGGTGAAGGTCCGGGCAGAATCGTCAGTGAAAACGATGGCCACAGCCTGTCTCTTGGTCTCCTTGGGCAGCCGGGTGATGCACTTGACATTGCTGATCTCAGTGACCTGCAGAGGAGGTGGGGGTGTCACTGAAGGCTGCACCCAAACCCGGCTTCACTGCATCCAGAGCCCAATGACACCCGGACAACAGCCCCAGCTGCACCCAGAGCCTGGCCGCCGTGTCACCCAGAGCCCAGTGGCACCTGGACCCCAATCACCACCGCACCCAGACCATGGCCCCTGCAGCACCCAAACCTCAGCTGCTGCACTCAGACCCCATCCCCTGGTCTGCACCCAAATCTGACCATCGCTACAACTACATCCCGGCCCCTGTGGCACCCAGAACTCAGCTGCTGCTGCACCCAGACCCCAGCCCCCGTGGCACCTAAACCCAATCTCCTGGGCTGCACCCAAATCTGCCCATCGCTATACCCAGACCCCAGCCCCTGTGGCACCCAGACCCAGCTGCATCCCCCACTGGAGTTCCCAGGGCGACAGCCCAGCAAGCTGAGGCGAGGAGGGACCCTCTGGGGCACAGGGCAGCACCCCAGCACCCCTCACCTTGGGGCACCCGCGCAGACACGCCGACTTCTCATCCGGGTACTTCTCCAGGCGCTGGGGCCCTTTGCTGGAGGATTTGCGGAAGACCAGCCAGCACCGCCGGTAGATCTGCCGGACAGAGAGCGCCGGCAGCTGCCGCCCTGCAGGGCAGGAGGGTCCCCACCCCGTCCCCATGTCCCCATCCTGTTCCCCAGAATCCCTGCCCGGTCCTGCTCATCATCTTGGCCCGGGGACAGGAGGGGACAGTGATATCCTAGAGCTGCCATCACCCCCCTGCCCCCACCAGAGATAATTACAAAGCTTAATTAACAAACATGGGCAAGGGTCCCAAGGGGGCCCCATCCTGGTCCCTCTCTGTCCCCCCTCCCACAGCCTCAGCCCCCACGGGTGGCAGGGCAATCGTCCCCAAGCATGTCCCCGCACCTCAAGCTCGCTCCTTCTTTGTTCTCCTTAATTAGCGTGAAATTACCCAGCATGCTCGCTGCTGCCTGCTCCGAGAGACTGAGCGAGCAACCAGCCGCCCCGACCCCACACCTATGGGTCCTGCACTCCAGCACTCCCCAGTTTGCACCCGGCAGCCCCCACAGCGGTGTGGGGCATCCCTGGTGCCAAAACTGCGTGTGGAGGGAAACTGAGGCACGGGGGGGCAGGGCGGGGCTCAGGGACACCCCCCAAACACCCGCAGTGACCCGTGGATGGGGTGGGGGCCCCACCCGCTGCAAGATCCAGGCAGTGCAGGATCGGGCCCTCTGTGGCTCCTGGATGATACGGGTACCAACAAGTGGTCTGCAGCCCCCTGCATGGCCACAGCCCCCAAAATGCCGCTTATTCAACCCAAAAACAGGGGTGCAGGTTGCAGTGAGAGGCAATATGGCCAGGGGACATGGCTAGAGGACCCAGCCACATCACTTCTTGTGGTAAATGGCACCCCAAATCCATGGGTGCCCTCCCCCCGCTACCCATTCCGAGACCCCCACTCACCCCCAGCTTCTTGCTCTTCATCCTCACGTAGCCTTGCTTGATGATGTCGTTAAAATTCGTCGCCATGGTGATGGCCCAATGAGGTGGAGGATATTTTGGGAGGGGGGGGCTGCCTTCACCTTTGCCCCCCCCCCTCCATCCTCTTCCTCTGTCCCCCCCCTACCTCACTGTCAGCCCAGACTGGAGCTAGTGGTGTCCCCCCCCATCCTGGCTGGAAAAGAGAAATGACAGATCGATGGGTGACATCTTCCTCCTCCTCCTCCTCCTCCTCCCCTTCCTCCTCCCTTCGCTGCCTGAACCATCCAAGTGGAACAGTCCAGTGTTAACCCCTGCCAGCATGGCAGTGGCAGCCGGCACGCATGAATGGTCCCCCCTACAGCAGCCCCAACACGTGTCCCAGGGGACACCTATGCTGGACCTCGCCCATGGGTCCTCCTCACCTCTCACACTGCCCCTCCTTCCTCCCACGCTGCTTGCTTGGGCAGCAACGTGGCCCCAGCTGCTGGGCATCAGTAGGGTTCAGTGTTAACGACGTGCCCAACCAGGCCAGTTCTGCCGTGGGGTGTTGCGGCCCCAGCACCAAGTACAAAAGAGACTCCAGTTCCCAACCTCGCACCCCTGGTATAACCCAGGCTCCCTCCAGACCCATCTCAGGCTCATCCTCACTCAGCCTGGTCCCTGTCTGGTGCCGCTGCCTGTGGCTGCAGGTCCCCACCAGCCCTGGGCAGCGGGACCTGATTGGGACCAGTATCCTTTTCCAGCTGGAAAAATCCCCTATAGAAGGCAGTAACCTAGGAAACAGGATAGGGCCATCCCCAGAGATGCTCAGGAGCCAGACTGCTCTGTGCTGGTGACGCCCTGGTCCCCAAAGCCCCAACATCCAGAGGGATCTAGCCCCATCCACCCCTCCCAGAGGGCCCACCCTGCAGCAACTACACCCCAGCATCCCCCTCCTGCCATTGCCACCACTGCCATAGCCTGTCCAGGTGCCACCGGCATGGTTTGTGTCCCCAAGAGCTAGGCTGGCCTTGCTGCCTGGGACCCTGTGCCCCAGTCCTGCAGCACCGCGGTCTGCGCTGGGGTGGCCCGTGGCCCATGGCCCATTGGGGCCAGGGAAGGGGTGATGGGAGCTGGGACAGCACCCCAGGGACCCTCCTCTGTTCCCCTTGCCCCTGAGGGGTACACACCCCCCCCGCCATCATCCCCATCCCACTGCCCCCTCTCCAACACCCCTTCTCCACGCAAATGAGCTCCTCGAGGGAATTCAGAAAAGCTGGGGGGGGGGGAACTCCTACCCCCATCCCAACCCACCCCCCCATCTGCCACCTCGGGCACCCCCAAATCCGGCCACCCCTGACCGCCCCCATCACCCCCAGGTCTCTGCTGCTCCCACCACCATCGTCCCTCCCGGAGCTGTCACCCCCCCGGCCGGGCCCCCCCGACATCTATCACCTCGAATCTTGGCCGAGCTCTGCCCTGTGTTACCCCCGCCCGGTTCCCCGCCGCCGGTCCTCCCGGCCTTACCCGGCCCCCCCGCTACAGGCGCCGGCTCGGGCGGCCCCGGCGTCCGGCTCCCCGTCGCAGCGAGTCCTGGAGCCGCACGGCCTCGCCCGCCCCTGCCCCGCCCAGACCACGCCCCTCCAGGCCCCGCCCCCCGTGCCGGTTATCCCCGCCACCCCATGAGCTGCCTTTTCCGTCCCTCCGGGCCCGGCCTCGCCCAGCCCAGCCCAGTCACAGCCACAACCAGCTGCCCTGGAAGAGGCTTCCTGGCTGCACATCAGTAGGCTTCAGAGTGAACGACCCGTAGAGACTGACAGGCGGCAGCAGCCTCACCAAGCTGCAGTCCTGGGCTGTCCATAGGCTCAAGCAGATGTCTCCTCATCCCCATCCCCCCTTCTGTGCCTCACCAAACCTCTGCTTTTCAGGGCCCCCACCAAAACTGCCTGTGGGTACCTCCACCCACCACAGCCTCATTTGTTGGGCCATAAAAAAAAGAATAATCGCTGGAAATAAAAGGGCATTGAAGAAAAAAAAAGTGAGCAGCAAAGAGCTGTGCTTTTAGCCAATCAATTAAAAGGCAGGGCTGGGGGATTAGCTCACCGAAATATTAATTTTTAATAAAGTTGTGTCTGAACTTCTTCAAAGCCCCGCGAGGTGCTGCTCTGTGGGGGGTGGGCTGCAGGGGAGTCAGCTGGGGGGTCAGCATCCACAGGTGCACCTCTGCACCCATGGGTGAGCACCCATCTGCCTGGCCACCACCCTGCAGGCACAGGCACATCTATGGCCACAAGCATCACCGGCCGCCCCACAACCCCTGCTTCTCGCTGTGCAGGCCTGGGGACAGGCTTTACCCACAAGCCAGGCTCGTCCCCAGGCATGGGGGCAGTGACGGCAGTGGGGTGATGCCAGCAGCCACACATCCAGGCCCACGTGCGGCTCACAAACACTGTGTCTCCTGGATGCTGTCCCAGTCCATCCACTCCATCCTCACTCCCACGTGGGAACAGACCAGCAATGAAGCCACCACCAGAGCCTGGGCCCTTCTGGGCTCTGTATTTATAATAAAAAAATCATATACAAATACATACATATATATAATATATATAAAAATGTGGGCAGGAGGCCATGGGTGGCTGCAGGGCTCCGTGCCCCTCTCTGCCCTGTGCTTCCTCCTCCTGGGCTGCTCAGTGATGCTGGCTTTGGTGGTCACATCTGTGTCCCAGGAGATGCCAGTGGCCGAGGGGCATATGATACCGTCCGAAAGGCAACGGGCTTGGAGCAACTCTGGGCAAATTCCTCCCCAACGCTCCATGCCTCAGTTTCCCCATCTATCTGAGGGTCACCACATGGCCAGGCCCCATGGTGACAGGCACTTGTGGGCAGAGGACGTCCCTGCGGTGGTGGCACCTGGCCCTGGGCTCTAGGGCACCTGGATCTGCAGGTCCTCGTCCTCGTCGGGGTCGCTGGTGCCATCCCCAGCGTCATCAGGTCCAAAGCGGGCACTGCGCATCTTGCCAAAAAGCGGGGTGCTCTGCTGCCGCCGCAGCCTGCCAAGAGAGAGCTGTTGGGGTGTGGGGCGGCAGAACACAGCCTTGGGGGGATGCTGAAACCAAGCCCGTCCCCCTGCACCCCTACAGCATGACTTCACCCCGCTTGGATCCCATTTCTGCAACTCCCACCAAGCTTTGGGTGCAGCCCCCAAGCCCCCCCGCCCAGGGTTAACCCTCCAGCGTGGGGCCAGGGAGCTCTGGATGATGCTTGGTATAACTGGGGCACCAGCTAAAACCCTCTGGGGCTGGACACTGCCACACTGGGCATCCTGGACCCAGCCGAGAGCGCACAGAAGGAAGGAATTGTCCCCATAAAATGTGGCTCCCCGCAAAAAAATGCAAGAATCCCCATTCACGGGAGCCTGTGGTCGTTTCAGCTCCTCACTTGCCTTGACATTAAAATTCATCAAGGAAAATTTATGAAGCAAATTTGAAATCAAAAGGCCCAGGACCCGCTCAGATCTGACCAGTTTGCTGTGTTTTACCGGAAAGCATGAATTATTTAAGGACAAGCACATGGAGAGGCCAGAGGAGGGGAAAGACAGAGCCTCCATTATTCCTCCATGATTTAATGAAGATGTCCCAATAAAATAAAGGAAGATTATAAACACAATCCCCCCAGCGCCTCCCGGAGACACGGCATCGATCTCTCATGGCCATTTCAGCTCTTTACTGCCGGAGAGGCGAAGCAAGGCCAAGGAAAGTTTTTAAGGGCAATAAAACCAACCTCCCAGCTCCCCAAACTGGTGTGAGATGCTCTGAGCCTGCCCTGGTCTTGGGTACCAGCGTGTGAAGCCCTAAGCAGTGTGAAACTGGGCTGTATTGGTCTGTGGGCAGCCTTGTGCTGGTTTAACTAGGAGATTAATGCTCTCCAGCTTGCAGTGGAGTGAAGGCTGCTCCAAAGATGGCTGGACGTGCTCCAAGGGTGTTGGAGGAACTTTGGCCACGTTTAGCCCAGGGTTCAACAAGGGAGATGCTGGTCGAGGGATGGTGGCAAGGAGAATGTCATCCCACCCTTGGGTCCTTACTGGTCCCCACTGTGTTCCTCCCTGGTTCCCCACTCACCGGGACTGCAGATGCTCCAACTGCACTTGGAAGCTCTCGCTCAGCTCCGTCTGCTCGTCCAGCGACCGCTGCAGCTTCCGTGTCTGGTTGTGGGCCTCATCCAGCTGTGGGATGGGATGGGGCTGTCAGCAGCTGTGGAGGCAGCAGTGCTGCTCACTCCTACCCCCTCCACCAGCACAAGCTTCCTCACCTCATCTTCAGCTTGGGCCAGCTCCTTCTTCAGCTCCTCCACTCTCAGGCGGAGCTTCTTTACCTCGCCCTCGTGCTGCTCCACGCGGCGGTTGGCATGGGCCAGCTCGGCCATCTTCTCCTGATATTGCTTCTTCAGCTTGGCGTGGATGTGCTTCAGGTCAGCCAGCTCCTGCGGTGGGCATGGGGTCCAGGGCTAAGTGGGTGAGAGCCACACCCACAGCCAGGTGCCCCCTTTGCCCTCCCCAAGGATCTCTCCCACCACCCCACCACATGACGGAGGAGCTGATGAAGCAAAGACAAGGTCACCACCATCTCCTAGATGAAGTATGGTGACACAGTTTGGGCTTGAGGAGGTCCTGGGGGATGCTGAGCCACTGCTGAAATGACAGGGTCACCCAGGGAGGGTGTGGCAAGGGATGGGACTACCCGCATAGCACCTTGTTCTTCTCAAAGAGCTCGGCCTGGATGGTTTTGAGGTCGGTGTCCAGGGCACTGGCCGTCTGGCGCCGCTTGCGAGCCAGCACCTCCTCCAGGTCCTCGATCTGCGCCCGCAGCTTCTTATTCTCCCGCTCCAGGTTGAGCTTCTCTGTCTCCAGTCGCTCCCGCCGTCCCCACTCAGCTGCGTTCTCCGCCTGCAGCCGCTCCATCTGGGACAGGGACACAGAGTAGCTGGGGAGGCAGTGGGGACCCCTCTCACTGCTCCCTTCACCCCCCGTGCTGGGGTTGAGCCTCACCTCCACGCGCAGCTCGGCCAGCTTCTTGTCCATGCTGGAGCGAGCACCCAGCTCATCCTCCAGGTCCTCGGAGATGCGGCCCAGCTCGTCCTGGTGGATCTCCTTCAGGATGTTGAGCTGTGTGGAAAACACAGCACCCAAGGTGGGCAGTGAGCACACATCTCACTCCACCTGAGCCCTGCCCGCACCCATCCACCCAACCTCTCTGCAGATGGGCCTACTGGCTCAAAGACACTAATTAAGACCCCAAGGAGCACTCTGGAGTTGGGGGGATGTATGTGGGTCACCATGTCACCCACCAGGACATGCCACCCACCAGAAAACAGGCCACCCCGTAGGCACCCTTGGTCCTCAGGCACCTCGCTCACCTGCTTCATCACCTCCTGCTTGTTCTTGTTGAGCTCCTCGTACTTGATCTTCCACTGGCTGAGCTCACCCTCCAGCTTCTCAATGTTCTTACTGAGCGCCAGCTTGTCCCTGGGGAGAGCCAACACTGGTGACAGCCGGCAGAACCCCATGGGACATCTCATCCCAGTGGGGACAGGGCTGGGCTCGGCTGGCACCCCCCAAGGATGACGCCCCGAGCACTCACTCCCGCTCCTTGAGCAGCACTTTTTGGGACTCATCCAGCCGCAGCTTCAGGGCGGTGACTTTGGTGGCATCCTCCTCAATGACGCTGACGTCTTCCCAGAGCAGACGGCTCCGTTCCTGGCGGGTGAAGGAGGCCCGGGGGCCCCGCTGCTCCCAGCTCTCGTCCTGCTTGCTCGTCAAGATGTTTTCCATCAGCTCCAGCTCCTGCAGCACCGTGGGTGGCCCAGGGCAGGGAGTCACCCATGGGTGAGGGGGCAGCCTTGGCTTCCCACCCCCTACAGCACCCAAGCTTCACCTCATAACCAAGAGCATCCCTCCCTGCAGTCCCCCCTGGGGTTAATGGAGAGGGACTGGCCCTCCCGGGGGGGCTCCCACATACCACCACACTCTGCTGCTGGTTCCCCACCTCACTGGAAATTTAGGATGAGAAAATACCAATTTATCACACTGACTCTGCTGCAACCGCCATGTGGGCAATCTTCTGCTAGGCTCTGGGAGTGCACTGTACAAGGGGTGCAGGGATTAACCAGGAGCCCACAGGGGGTGTTCACGCTACTCTCAGATTTGCCACCCGGCAGCCGTGCCATCAGGTGGACTGAGCTGGCATGGCATGGCACCCCAAGTGGTGACTTCTGCCTCGTGACAGAGCTGATGGCAACAGAGAGGGGACAGCTGGAAGAGCTGGGACCATCCCTGGGGTGGATCTGATGTCCCCTTCTTCCTCCTCTTCCTCCACCCTTCAGCACAGACTTCTGCCAGATGCTTGTACGGACACGCTGGCATTAGAGCTGTCGCTGGGAGATGCCACTGTCACTGCTCAAACCACTGGTCCCCTGTATTGGCACATCAACTTGTGCCTAATGCCTCCAAAAGGAAGGCCCCAAGAAGGGGACCAGTGCCGAGAGATCTCCTGGACCGCCCCAAGCTGTTGAGAGAGGTCTGATCCCCAAAGTTGCTTTGTGGGGCTCTGACCTCACAAAACTGCTCCAAGAGGGGTCTGCCCCCCACTCCCACCTTTGGGGGGCAGGGAGAGACCCCACAGGAACCCACAGGCAGTGGTGGTTTGGGGGAGCATGGTGGTGAGGAGCCCCCCATGGCACCATGCCAGCCCTGGCCACCCCAGACAGCCCCCCACCCTCACCTTGGCTTTTTGGGGCGTCTCAGCCCCTACATCCCGCACAGGCTCCCGCTCTGGGTCAGCCTCTCCCTCGGCCCCATCGGCACTGGGCTGGCTGTGCAGCCGTGCCGGTGGGTGGGTGGATGGCGGGCGCTCCTCTGGCCGGTCACGGTCGCGGCGCAGCCCGGCCAGCTCCTTGGTGAGGGCTTCCAGGCGATGCCGCAGCTGCCGCACCTCCTCGCGGGCCCGGTTGCGTTCAGCCCGCACTTTGCTCCATTTCTCCCGCCAGTTGGCCGTGCAGTCCGACCACCATCGCATCGTCTTCTCCATCTGGGCCGCTCGCGCTCGCGCCTCCTCCAGCTCCCGCAGCCGCAGCTCCTCCCGCCCTTCCCAGTCCCCTTCCAGCAATGCCGGGGGGGGGCCTGGTGAGGGTGTCCCGCTAGGGGGGGATGGGGAGGGCTCAGGGGCCAGCAGGGCCAGCAGTGAGCCCCCCGGCAGCGGCGGGGAGCCAGCCAGGCGTGAGGCCCCGCTTTGGCTCATGGCGGGTGTCCCCTAGGGCATGGCCATCACCATCGGGGCAGCGCCTGCACCCAAGGACCTGCGGGAGAGACGACAGGTCAGGGGGCCCCTGGAGGCTGCAGGAGGCGGCTGGAGGGGCCTGGAGAGAAGGGGGAGCATGGCCTCTGGTTTTTGGGGTGGCGCACAGAGTGACAAGGTCCCTGGCATGGACTTTGGTCTGGTCCTCAGTGAGGACTCAGATGATATTCCCAGCTGGAACTCTAATGACCCCAGTGAGGTCCCTGGTGACGACCACAGCAAAGAGCCAAGTGATGGCCCCAGCCAGGTCCCCCACAAAGATCCCCATGATGTCCCCAACAAGGACCCTGGGGAGGTCCCTGGTGATGGGGCCAGCAGTGTTCGCAGGGAAAGACCCCAGCAAGGACTGCAGTGCTCAGCCACTGGTACCTTGTCCCAGTTTGGCACTGCGGCCAGCACCAGCCTGGCCCAGGGCACCTCTGCCAGCCCACTGGAGGCAACAATGTCTCCATGTAATCTGGATGATGTCACCCATGTGAGGTCATCCAGATGACATCGGCTGTGGGCCTCCAAAACCGTCCCCCATGCTGTGATGGGGGGACCCAGCTGCACCCCAACAGCTCCAGAAGGGGTTAAAACCTGGATCCAGAGCCAGCAAGACAGGAACAGCTCCAGAAGACGAAACCGGTAGCAGCAGCAGGATGAGCGCCAAAGCAGCTGGACGCGCTCTCTGGTGACGCCGCAACAAAGGGCCGGTGCTGATCGTGTACGTCCCAGCACAGACCTCACATTCCAGCTGGGCCAGGCGGGTAAACCGCCCCAGGAAACCTTAATGGGAGGCTGCTGCGCGCCCTAATGGGATAAGTACAGAGTTCGGCCACGACCAGCCCACAGCCTCCCAGCAGGTTTTCGGGACAGTGCAGCCCAGACCTGCCACCAAATCTGGTCAGGTTGTGAGAGCCGGTGCCAGAGCAGCAGGAGCATTAGCTGATGGCAATTATGTGCTTAGCATGGGGGAATAAATTAATTTCTCTGATGATATTTGCTGAAACAGTGACATTTTGGTAAAACTCTGAGGTTAGCCTTGGCCTGTGCTGTCTTGCTGCCTGCGTGGCCTGCTGTTGCGGGGAGGAACCCCCAGTCCTGGCAGGATCCAGCACCAGCAGAGCCCCAGCTGCTCTGCAATGCCCACGGGAGCACTGGCGTCCATGCAATGCCCACGGGAGCACAGACGGAGCACGGGCACCCATGCAATAGGTGTTTGCCCACGGGGGAGCTTGCACGTGCGTGCGGGAGCAGAGGCACCTGTGCAATGCCCATGGGAGCTGTGGCACCCCTGCAGCGCCCACGGGAGCACTGGCACCCGTGCAGCGCCCACGGGGAGAACGCGTGGAGCACCAGCAGCCATGGAGCGCCCACGGGGGGCATACATGGATCACGGGCAACCCCGGAACACGCACGGGGAGCACCGGCACACACGGAGAGCCCGCGGAAGCGCGCGTGGATCGTGGCAACCCACGAACGCCACGAGGCGCGCGCCGCCCTCCCGCCCCCGCCGGCGGTCGCGAAGTTCAGGCGGGGGCGGCACCGCCCGCCCCCCGCGCTTCCCCATTGGCCGTGTGCGCTGCCACTCCGCCGCCGGCGGTGACGCGCCCCGGCCCGCGGGAGCCGCCGCATTCCTCCGCGTCCGCCCCGCCCAGTCCCGCACGGTCCGGTACGGCCGGTACCGCCCGGCTCGGCTCGGCGCGTCTCGGCCCGGTACCCCCCGGCTTGGCCCCGTACCGCCCAGCTCGGCCCGTCCCGGCGCGGCCGCCCGCACCCCCGGCCAAAGTTTTCCGCAAGTTTTCCGTTGGGTCGGCGCCGCGTCCCGCCCGCCGACCCGGCCCGGCCCGCTCCCTCACCGGTTCGGCGCGGCGGCGGCGGGGGCAGCCCGCGCGGGCCGGGGCGCTGCCGGAGGAGTCTCCTCCTCCTCGCCCTCCTCCTCCTGCCCCCGCCGCTCCCGCCCCCCGCCCGCGCCCGGAGGGGGCCGGTCCCGCCGCCGAAGCCCAACCCGTGGCTGCGGCTGCGTGTCCTGCCTCGGTGGGGGCTGCCACGCTGCTTTTTCGCTTGTGCGCGTGGGGTTCCAAGAGGTTTTGCTCGTGGGGGTTTCACACGGGTGCTTGCACGTGGGAGGTCGTGCACAGCGATGCACACCCGTGTCACCCGTGGGCGCACACTGGCATGCTTGCACACGCGTGCAGGTAGGTGTTTGCCCACGGGGGAGCTTGCACGTGCGTGTTCCTGCACAGGTTTTTACGTGCAGGTGGTTGCACACAAGTGCCTGCACCAAGGGATGCACAGCGATGCCTGCACACGAAAATGCTGCTGGTGTTTGTACAGGCTGTACACAGGCATGTCTGCGCACGAGTGTGTTGCACACATGTATTTGCACGTGTGAGGCTGCATGCTGCTGGTTGCTTGTGGCTGCAGTTGCTCACGGATGCTTGCAGGCATGCACTGGTGCATACTTGCTTGTGGGTGTTTGCACACAAGTGTGGTGCATAGCAGGGCCCTTTTTGTTGTCCTTCACAGTGCTGGCCAGCTTGGGTGCTAATCAAGCTTTGGCTACATGAATTTTCTCCCTACAGTGGCAAAGGACATCTCTGTTGTCCTCCCATGTTGCATGTCCTCACTCCTGATGTCCATACACTTTCCTTTTCCACGGCAGATCCATGCTCAGCCCCGCTGACCTTCTGCCCTGCTGGCTCGGCTTTCCATAGTTATCTGGCTATGCTGTGTCAATGCTCTGCTTGCAGCCTGGCTCCTGCCCCGGTGGCACCGTCATGGTGCCGATGCTGTCGCAGCATCTGGCTGGACTCATTGTGGGAGAACAGGGGTTGCTGGTGAGCCAGTGGCAGGGAGAAGCTCATTAGATGCAGGTTAACTATAAGAGATGTGCCCAGGGAGCAGGTTGTCTTTGGGCCACACCAAATCGCAGCCGTCTGCCGTGTCCTTGGGGTTTGGCAGTGCTGGGGATGTCCTCCACCGCCCTGGTCCCTCGCTAGGCTGTGAAAAAGAGTAAGCAAAAAGAAATTTAAAAACTATTTAGATTTAATGTACTTATCTGCATACAAATACTTCCTTTTCTGCTGCTCCAGCCGCCGTGCAGGCAGATCAGTGAGCCCGCTGTGGTGCTGTTGATGCCGAGAGCTGCCCCATGACCAAGGTAGGGGTTTTGCTGGAGCGAGGTGAGGGTCCAGGGGACTGGTGCAGTGCTGGGGGCTTGCTGGGTGCTAAGCTGCTCCCCACAAAACCAAAACCCACCCAAAGTTATGCCCACACCCTGCCTTTTCTGGAGGGTGCAGCGAGGAGACGATGCCCTCCCCAGCTTGGTGGCAGTGGGGTCGGTGTTTGGTATTGCTGGGCTGTGTTGGGTGGTGAGGGAGGTCGGGGCAAGCAGCCGCATCGGCCGCCCCGGGGATCCGAGGGTTGTGATGGTGAAAAGTAAAAGGGTTATTTATTGCAAAACATCCTAAAAGGGACATGGTGACTGTCCCTTGCTGGGGGTCAGAGGGCAGCCTGTGCAGGCAGCTGCCCAATGTGCTGCCCACTGTGCTGCTGCTCCTGCCCCGTGAGGCTCCAGCTGCGCTGGTCGTTGCCAGCCTCGGCACCTCGCAGTATCAATCCCATTGATGCATCCACAGTAAAACCCAGAGCTTCACCCCGGCACTGCTGGACTCACAGCCCCTCTCCCCGTCTGCTTTTGATGCCAATGTCGTTACCACTGCAGGCATTGCTGTGAGCAGCACTGGGTGCTGTGTTGCAATGGGTGAAAATCTTGCTGCTAGCTGCCTTCCCCCACCCTGTGTTGGGTCCGCTTCCTCCTCCCCAGCACCACAGCACGGTGTGCCGGTGACCCGTTTGGCTTGCAGGCTGCTTGCTGGGGATTTGCAGCCACGGGCTGGGATGGCAGCAAGGTCTGAGTCCTGATTGGGAGTGGGGAATGCAGAAGCCTTGTCCCTGCAGTTTTACAATGTTAATGGTAAAGTGGATGTGAAGAGCATCCTGGTTGCTGCAGCGAGCACCCTCCCCCTCTCCCTGCACTCCTGTCCACTGCCAACGCAGCTGCTCGTTGATTCTGGGCCGGGGCTTCGCTGCTGCGATGGCTTTGGTGGGGCTTGGCTGCTGGGCATCGGGCACTGCCAGGAATGCATCCTTGTCCTGCAGCCAGGGCATGGGAAATGGCTGGGGTCTCAGGGGACCTGGGAGGGGCTCTGGGGAGCTGGCCAGGTCCTGGGTGTCTTTTGCAGGAGAGGACCACAGCCATGCCCACCCTGCTGCTCATCACCCTTGTCCTCTGCCTCGCTGCCTCTGTCCTGCATGCGCAAGGTAGGAAGGTCTCCCTCTCCTATCCCAGCATTGAGCTGGGCGCTCTTGGGGCCATTTGGGGCTCCCTGCACTGGGGCAGCATGTGGACAGGGTGCTCTGTGCTGAGGCTCAGCTCCTGAAGTGGATCCATCAGATGTGGAGGTGGCGAATAACATGGAGACCCTGGAGACGGAGCTGCACCAGGACTGTGGCAGTGCCCACCATGTCACGGAGATGTGAGTGTCAGTTCCTGTCCCACTGTCCCCTCCAAATCCACAGGGGTCAGATCCTGCTGCACCCTGTCCTGAACACCCTCCCCATGCAGGTTACATCTTCTGGAGGAGAAGCTGGCCCACAGGGAGAAATACAACTTCACGGGTGACATGATCGAGACCTACATCTTCAGTTTCATGACTGAAGACTTCGGAGGGTTAAACCTCAGCAGCAACGTGGTTGGTCCCCTCAAGCTGCTGGGGCTATTCCCAGGGGCTGTCTGTAACCCCTGGTCCCCTCGGTCCTTCCATCCCCAGTGGGAGATGCCGGGGAGATGCTGGGGTGGCTGACCCTTGCCCACACTCGGTTCCCATCATCCTCCAAGGATGCTTTTCACCAGCAAAGCCTCCTGAGACATGGCTCTTGCTGGGGTGTCACATGCAGCTGTGGCTGTAGGTCCCCAGCATCCTTGCTGGGATAAATCCAGGGACTTCTAAAGCTGGGGGGTTTCTGCAGTGAAGAGTCAGGATTTCCATCCTGAAGCTCTTTTGATTTATGAAAAAGGAAGCCCTGACCCCCACCTCCCCACAGTGGGAAAGGAAGAGGGAAACAGCGGTGGAAAGCACTCAGGGTGCCTTCCCGGTCGCGGTGCAAGGCGGTTGCCTGGTGGCACTGTGGCACTTCCCCAGCCACAGGCCGGCCTGCCCTGCCAGCGAGGTCTGACCGCTCCAGCCCAAGGTCTCTTCAGGCAAGTGTGCCCGCCCATGGGTGATGGACCCCCTACCTGTGGTACTCCATGTGCTACAGGCTGGAAGGGCTCCAACATCAAGATGGAAGTGGCTGCTATATCTGTGCATCTGCAGGCACCGTGACAGAGGTGGTACTGCCACTATAGCCGTGCTGGTAGCTGGGGTGGTTGTACTGGGAGGGAAGCTGTGACAGCACCCTGTCCTCCCCTGAGACAGCCGAGCCTGGGGCGGCTGAACCCATCTCCCTCCTGCCCACTGGCACAGGACACGAAACCAGGTGGCCGCGACAAGAAGTTCAAACACTCCATGAACTTCCCGGCAGATCTCATGGAGGGCGTTCAGGCACAGGGGGTGGAACAGAGGCTCGTCTACATCTACATCCACAGCCCCTGCATCTTCCAGGTGAGCCATAGGTCCTCATCCAGCAGTATGCCTGCCCCATCACCCACCCCCTGCCAAGATGCTTGGGGTGGATGGGATGTCCTGGGGATGCGGGACTGTCCTCACAGGCACCCTGACTCTTGCAGGACGCCCACAACAGCTCCGTGCTGAACGATGATGTGCAGGGAGCCTTCCTGCAGAGTGGGGAGGTGGTCGGGCTCAGCCATCCTGTGGAGATCCAGTTCTGGCATGACATGGTGCTGGTGAGCAGGGGGGTCCTCAGTGCCAGCACTTCCCCCTGAAGCTGGGGAAAGAGAAAGTCTCCCCTCTATATTGGGACCAGAAGGTTTCTGGGATCCCCAGGGAGCAGAGAGGTTCCCCAGCTCTCTCCCTGTGTCCTCTTTCCACCAGGATGACACCAATGCCACCTGCGTCTTCTGGCAGCCAGGAGCCAGTAAGTGTGGCCGCGGCCAGGGTGGCAGCAATGCCAGCTCAGTGCCACCCTGAAGGCATTGCACATCTGCCTTCTGGGAAGCCCTGGCAGGGCTCGACATCTCCTTGATGTCCCCATCCCCTGGCTGCTCTGCCATCCTCCAACGGTTGCTCTCTGGCAGGCGCGGACAGCACGGGCAGCTGGAGCAGGGCAGGCTGCAAGACCACGCACAGGGAGGGCACCGTTACCTGCCACTGCAACCACCTCACCTACTTCGCCGTCCTGCTGGTCCACAGCCTTCCTTCCCCCTTCCTCCCCTCTTCCACCTTCCCTCCTTCTTCCTCCATGCTCCATCTCCCTTTCCCTTTCTCTCCTTTAATCTTCCTCCTTCCCACTTCCTTACATCCCTCTTCCTTCCCACCTCCACCCTTCTTCCCCCTCCCTGGAGGTTTGGGTGTAGGTGGGTGTGGGGGTACGGGGTGTATGTGGGGGTATGGGATGTAAGGGAGAGTATGGGGTATATGGGTGGTCTCCTGCAGGAGAGGGTGGCCAGGGGGTGGTTTTGCCTTTCCCAGCAGACGGGTGCTGCGGGACCTGCCCCAGCTCACCCCCTCCCTCCAAGCAGGACCCAGATGCCACTGTGAGCGTGGCCCAGCTGGTGCTGCTCACCCACATCAGCAACATTGGCTGCTCCCTCTCAGCTGCTGCCACCTTCTGCATCCTCCTGGTCTGCTGCTTCTCCAGGTAGAGCTGTGATGTGCCGTGCATGCTACGTTGTGCTGTGCCATGCATGCCACATTGGGCTGTGCTATGCCGTATTTAGTATCTTTATCAGTGATCTGGACGAGGGGATCACGATCGAGTGCACCCTCAGTAAGTCTGCAGATGACACCAAGTTGGGTGGGAGTGTTGATCTGCTGGAGGGTGGGAAGGCTCTACAGAGGAATCTGGACAGGGTGGATCAATGGGCTGAAGCCAATTGTATGAGGTTCAACAGGCCTCAAATCCTGTGTTCAGTTTTGGGCCCCTCACTACAGGAAGGACATTGAGGTGCTGGAGCAAGTTCAGAGAAGGGCAACGAGGCTGGTGAGGAGTCTGGAGCACAAGTCCAGGGAGCAGCTGAGGGAGCTGGGGCTGTTTAGCCTGGAGAAAAGGAGGCTGAGGGGAGACCTTATTGCTGTCTACAGCTACCTGAAAGGAGGTTGTAGCATGGAGGGTGTTGGTCTTTTCTCCTGAGAAGTAAGTGATAGGACAAGAGGAAATGGCCTCAGGTTGCACCAGGGGAGATTAAGATTGGATATCAGGAAAAAATTCTTCCTAGAAACAGTTGTTGGGCACTGGAACAGGCTGCCCAGAGAAGTGGTGAAGTCACCATCCCTGGAGGGATTTAAAAGATGCATAGATGTGGTGCTCAGGGACATGGCTTAGTGCCAGTGTTGGGTTAATGGTTGGACTCAATGAATCTTGAGGATCTCTTACAACCAGAATGATTTTATGATTCTATGCTGAGACATGCCATGCTACTCATACCACTCTAGGCTGTGCCATGCTATTCTGTGCCATGCTTCACCATGCTGTGACACACTGTGCCATGCAATGCTGTGCCATCCGGTGGACACCCACCAGAACCCCCTGCTCTCCCCTCTCTGGCAGGCAGCAGCTGAGGGACAACACAACCAGGATCCACATGCACCTCCTGGCTGCTCTGCTCCTGCTCAACACCGCCTTCCTGCTGAGCACGCCGCTGGCCGCCAGCACCAAAGAGCTGTGCCAGGTCGCCGCTGCCCTGCTGCATGCCAGCCTTCTCTGCGCTCTGGCATGGATGGCTGCTGAGGCCTTCCACCTCAGCCTCCTCCTCATCAAGGTCTACAACATCTACGTCCGGCAATACCTCCTCAAGCTCTGCCTCTTCGCTTGGGGTGAGTGGGCACTTGCCTGCGTCTGTCTGCCTGTGCCTGCTCATGGCACAGCTGCCCGGCATGGCCCACACAGCCTGTCCCTGGCCCCACAGGTCTGCCCACACTGGCTGTGGTGGCTATTTTTATCTTCAGGAGAGAGACCTACGGGTACTACATTATCCACACCTCTGAAGGCTACCAGGACATGACTATGTGAGTGAAGGGGGCTGCCAGCTTCCCGGGCACCCCTGGCACACCATAAACATGGGCGCAGCATGCAGCCCAGGCACCCTGGATGTGACAGGCACCCCAGGCACTTGAGGCATTTTGGGCACCCTGACCACCCCATGCAGCCTGGGTGCCCTGGATGTGCCAGGGCACACAGAGCTGTCCCAGGGTTGGAGCCAGTGGCTCTGCTAGGTGCCACGTTTTGATGAGCCTGGCTCTGCCAGTTGCCCCCCTCCATCTTGTCATGTGTGGGGGTACCCACTGCCATGCCCCTCCTGTGCCCAGCTCCTTCTCGGGGTTACTGGCCCTTGTCCCCAAGAGACTCCTCTCTGCCAGGTGCTGGCTTACCAGCTGGTCAGCCCATTACGCCACCCTCTTGTATGCCGGCCTCATCCTGCTCTTCAACACGGTGGTGCTGGGGCGGGTGGTGGCAATCCTGCGAAGGACCCAGCAGCTGAAGCGGCAGGCAAGGAAGGACTGGGTGACGGTGCTGGGGCTCACCTGCCTGTTGGGCACCACCTGGGGCTTGGTCTTCTTCCATTTCGGCACCCTCCTCATCGCCCAGCTCTACATCTTCACCATCCTCAACTCCCTGCAAGGTCAGTGGGGAGTATTGGGTGGTGGGGGGAATGGACACCCCATAGTTTTGGACCAGCAGGATCTTTGTCACCTTCCTGCTCCATGCCGGAGCTTGATATGCTCATGGCAGTGATGAGGTTGCTATCCATCTGCAGGTCTCTTTGTCTGCCTTTGGTACGTCACCGTGTACTACCGGAACAAGATGGGCTCCATCATCAGCACGCAGTCCAGATAACACGCCCCAGCGCCAGGGTGAGGGGCTGCAAGGGGAGCTTGGGGGCTGCTCCCTGAGGACCTGTCATGGTGGCAATCCCCTGGGCTCGACAGCTGGCTCTGCGAATGCTGTGGATTTCTTCAGGGGAAGCATTTGGGCTGCAAAGCCGGACTTCTGGGCAGCAGGAGCTGTCTGGTGCTGGGGCCTGTGGCGCAGGGCCCTGCCCTGGGGAGCATGGCTGCCCCCGTGCTGTCCCAGGGTAGCCCCTCCTTTAGTGACCGACACTGACTTCCGCTGCTGAAGGCAGAAACTTCTAATTAAAAGCACCATTTAACTGATGATGCAGTGTGGCTCTGGCCGGTGTCCCACAGCTGTCTGCTGCCACCCTGTCACCCCAACCCCGCGGCTGGCAGCCACGCTCTGCCTTGTCATTAGCGAAAGTCCCACTAGATGGCACAAGGATTTCAAAGATGGTCCCAGCTCTGGATGTGCACATGGCAGGGCTGGCTGGCGGTGGCACAGGCTTCTGGCAGTGCTAGTTAGTGGTGCCAGTTACTGGCGCCAGCTGGCGATGCAGAGGAGCCCCCTGGCAGCTGGGAGGGGATGTCCAGTTCCCCTCGGGGAGTTGCCACCACAGTATCTCGCATGGGACAAGAAGAAGCAAGGGCTCCGTGGCTACTCACGTTTAGCCATTTGGGGCTACCCACAGCTGCAGGTTAGCAGGCAAATTGGCAAACAGGGCTTTGGCTTGGATGTGCCAGAGCAGAGAAGAGAGTGGGAAGGAAGTAAATTAACTGATAATGCAGTTTTCCTCCTGCTCTCACTTAGGATGGCAAACCCTGAGCAGAACTCTTCAACACAACAGAACGCTTTATTGGGGTTTGAGCAGTTCAGACTGTGGGAAATAAACAGTGAGGACAAGTTGCCAGGACTAAAACCATTGGTTGGAAGTGGCAAGTCAGCCCTGAACCCCTGGTGCAGCCCTATACACCTGTCCTAACCCAGGACTGCACTGGTTTTGCCTTTCCTGGTGCCTGAGATTTTGAAGCTGGACACCCCGCTCTGCCTGCTGGGATGCAGCACAGCATCACAGCACAGTGATGCTGTCATGGTTGCAGATCCACCCCTAGTGGCAGTGGTGTCCCCATGCTTGCAGGGTGTGCCAGTGAGGTGCCATTTGCTGATGTTGCCCATTTCTGGTCTGTGACAGGGGACCGGGCATCACCAGACAGCCTCACAGGGTGACACACTGCCTGTCTCTGCCTTCCCGTGCCGCTCTGCTGAGCGGCGTTTCCCTTTCTGGCTGCCTCCCAGGGGCTGGTTCTGGGCAGTGCAGGAGGCCTCTGGCTCTTGTTCTTTGTTCAGTGCACAAAGGGCAGCCAGTGCTGCTGAATTTCCATCCCTCCCTAGGACAAAAGCCCGTCCCGCCGGGGCCGTGCCCCCCGCCTTCCAGCCCGCTGGGCACCACTGAAGCCAGCACCAGCTCCCCCCAACTCCGGGCACACTCCCACCACGTGGTGATGAGCTGTGTGCATGTCTCACCGCTTTGGTGGCTGACTTCAACTATTAAATAAGAAGCCTTGGGGTTTGGTGAGGTGCCCAATGCCCGGCTTGTCCCCCATGAGCCCCACCCCGGGAGAGTCACATCCCAGCTGCAGCGGCTCCATCCCTCCAGTCACTGCTGGGATGTGTTTCCGTGCCCCTTCCTCCCCATCTCGAGATTTCGGGGCTTGTGGCGTGAGTCACGCTGGCTGCTCGTGTCTGCATACGCACCGATGCTGGCATGTGAATACACCGTGTTCCGGTATCCGGTGGCGCTTGGAAAACAATCGCTTCATCGGTTGCCTCCCAGCAGCGGGAACATGGCTCCCATGGGGAACCGGCCCATCTAACCTCTCCAAGGAGAAATAATCCTATTTACCTTCCTCTGCACCTTATCAGGCAGGAGGCTGGTGCTGGGCTGCCGGGGGGGTTGTGCTGTCTTTTTTCCATGGGAAAGGCATCTTGGTGTCACTGTGGTGCCTTCATGTTCTGGTGCCAGCCATAGCCTAAGGGGCAAAGCTCTGGAAATACTGCAAATCCTCCAAATTTTGGCAAAACAAGCAGCCAGGGAAAGAAACTAAATCCATTTGGGAATGGGTGGGGAGCAGACCTCAGTTCTATTTCTATTTGGCTGCTGGGGAGCAGATGAGCCTGATTCTCTCATCTAGCAGGAGCATCCTCACCTGGTGCTTGTGCAAATAACCTCAGCGACCAATTTTCCCCCAGACTTCTCTGACATTATTGTGGGTTTATTTGCAAAGCTGAACCTGGACAGATAAATGGGTTTATGACTCTCTCTACAGTTGGGTTTTACAGCCCTAGCACCTGGTGAGTTGTCTGACTGGTAGAAAAACCTTGACGTGGAGTGGAGGGGACCCACCTCCCCATTTGATATATTTTTGGGAGCAAGGCTGAAGGAGGTGGCGAGGCAGTGATGAGGGAGCAGCAGCACCCACAGCCACTCAAAGCGACTGCGGAGCTTCCTTGGGGTCCCCTGAGATGACCATCCTCCGAGGTTCCCAAAGCTGTCCTGGCATCGCTTACCAGATTTGGATGGGGGAACCTCTGGGCATCCCCTCCCACCAGCACTCACCTGCTTCATCATCCTCAGCCTCGTGCTCACCAGAGCTGGGCTGAGCCCTGCTCATGGTGGCACCTCCCACGGCAGCACCCCACGGGGTTTTTAGGGGTCTCAGCACCCTGGGCTGGCGCTGGAACTGCTTGGCAGCGGGGCTGACACTCACCACCTTGCCCTCAGATTCCGGCAGTGCCAGGACACCTCTGCCCGGGCTTGCCTCGCCGGGGCCGGCAGTAGCCTGGCAGGGAGCCTGGCTGGACGTGTTCTTGCCTGCCAGAGCCTGCCCATCCCATGGCTGCACCGCCACGCCGCCCCGGCACGCTCCCACTCGCCTGCACCGGCACTGCGGCCTTGAGGAGCTTTTAGGCAGTTTTAGGGCTTTCAGGAGGTTTTAGGGTTGCTAGGAGCTTTTAGGGCTTTAGGAAAATTTGGGGTTTTTAGGATCCTTTAGGGCTATTAGGAACTTTAGATGTTCCCAGCAACTTTTAGGGGTTTTAGGATCCTTTAGTGCTTTTAGGATCTTTTAGGGGTTTTAGGACTTCAAGAGTTTAGGAACATTTTAGGGCTTTGGAGCTTTTATGGGTTTTAGGAACACTTAGGGCTTTTAGGAACTTTTAGGAACTTGAAGGGTTTTTAGGAACTTTGAGGGCTTTAGGATCCTTTAGTGCTTTTAGGATCTTTTAGGGGTTTTAGGAACTTTTAGGCTATTCAGGAACTTTTAGGGCTTTAAGAGCTTTTAGGTTTTTAAGGACCTCTTAGTGTTTTTAGGAGTTTTTAGGATTTTTTAGGAGCTTTTAGGAAATTTAAGAGATTTTAGGAACTTCTAGGGTTTTTAGGATCTTTTAGGGTTTTGAGGAACATTTTAGGATCTTTTAGTAGCTTTTAGAGTTTTTAGGATCTTTTAGGGCTTTTGACAAATTTAAGGGTATTTAGGAACTTTAAGGGTTTTGATGACCTTTCAAGGATTTTAGAGTCTTTGAGGAGCTTTTAGGGCTCCTAACAGCTTTTAGGGTTTTGAGGGCTTTTAGGAACTTTGAGGGTTTTTAGGAACTTTCACAGCTTTGAGGAACTTGTAGGGTTTTCAGGAACTTTTGGGTCTTTGAGGAACTCCCCAGCTTGAGCAATAAATCCTTATCATGCCGAGTGAGTGCCGCTGGCTTGAGCCCAAGGGCAAATGTCCCTTGCAAGGGACAACACAAGGATTTCCTCCTTCTCCTGCTCAGCCAGCGCCTTTGAAGAAAGCACCAGGGCCTGCCGACTTACAGATAATCCCAATAACATCAACAAGTGCAGAACTAAAAATACCTCCTGATAACGTCAAGTGCGGACAAAAGGCCCTTTGTTCCATAAACAGTGGCAAAAAGATGGTCTGCAATGTCCTTTCGTCATGGGGATGCAGGGTCCCCACCTGATCCCTGTCTCCAGGGTGGGGGCTGATCCTGCAGGAGCTGCCGCTCGGTTTAGCAGCATTATTCCCGGGAGGTGGATTTATGGTATTTCCTGAAGGAACCGGTCGGGATGACCCGCAGCAGGCTGCTTGGCTCGCTGTGATGCTCCCGTGGCTCCGGCTGCCACAAGCGTGTGTTTCGGAGCCAGCCCCACTCCCCGTGGCCTGGGGATGGTTGGGCTTCAAAGGCGTCCGCGTTAGCCACGGTCCGGCCACGTGAAGCCGCGTGAGCTGCTTCCCGTGGGAACTGCTTCACGGGAGAATTGGGGAAATTCAGAGCTTGGAAATGGATATTAAACCAAGCTGGAGGGTGATGGGAGCGTGCGGGATGTCCCCAGCTCTGGGGGTCTCAGCACAGCCATGGCACCTCTAGTGCTGCGGCTGCCTTTTATCTCCATCGCCTTCCCTGCCGAAGCGGAAGGTTGTTTCCACCCTTCCCCCAGCAGAAAGAAAAGTCTCATTCAAGGCATTGAAAATATCTGTAAGAGCAACTATTTACCCAGGGCACTTCCCACCCCCCCTCCTCCCTCTGGCTCCTGGCAGCTCCGTCTTTCTCCCATTCTGCTGCTTTTCAGGGTGCACAAAGGGCTGTCATGGCTGGATTTGGGTAGTGCCTGGCAGTGGCTTTGTCCGCTCCTGCAGTGCCCATCACTGCTACAATGCTTCCAGCCTCAGCTACCGCTGCCATCGTGGGGTCCCAATCATGAGGGGCCGGCTGCCCATCTCTGGCCTTGGGATGGGTGGTGGGAGCCACGTTCCCTGGCTAGGGGGTCGCATCCAGGTTCTGCACCCCACAGTCCAGTCCATCTCCTCCAGGTGTTATAAATAAGAGCCAATAAATCGATTCTGCGTCAATCGATTTTATTTAGCAAGCGGTAATTAGGCAAAAACAGCGCTGGGTGACCGGGGGAAGCTCAGTTCCACCAACAGGCACACCAAATCAACCTTTCGTATGTGCTTATATACGTTATGCGTTCGTTTACGTGCTGGGAATTTCTGTCTCTGGAACTTTTGTTATCTGTTGCAACATCCGAGCGCTTTGTTATCTGTAACACCACCTGGGAGTCCTATTATCTGTGGCACCATCCGGGAGTCCTGTTATTTATGACACCATCCGGTAGTCCTGTTATTTATGGCATTGTCTTTACTACTACAAGGTTTTACAAAACATAATCAAACTCGCACAAGCACAGTTACTGCTTACAATAATATGCATAATACAATTGAATCCTACTCGATTTGTTCAACATTAACAATTTTGACCATCACTTATTACACAGGGATGTGCCATGGGGGACGTGGGGACCCTGTCCCAGCTCCCCCCAGTTCAGGGCCTGGGCTCCTTGCCCTGCTTCTCGCCTCCCTCATTTCCTGCGGGGAGCGAGACAGGGTTCACAAGGACACTCCGTCCCGGCTGCTTTCCCATTAATTGTTATTTTTTAATCCCATTCGCAGCCAGGCGTGCAGCCGCCCAGCTCCTTCCCTCCTCTGGCTGCCCGCCAGCCCGCAGCTGAAGGGCAGTGGGATGGGGCACCCCCGGCTCCCGGCTGCCCCAGCCGTGGTCCCCAGCTCATACCGCTCCCGAACCCGGTCCCGGTGCTGGCGCCGGTACCGGCCAGGCGGGGCGGCGCTGACCGGTGCTCCCAGCCCGGTGCTCCTAGGCGAGCCAAGCCGAGCCGGGCCGGGCCGGGCTGGGCTGGGCCGGGCTGTGCCGGGCAGGTGCCGTGACCGAGGGTTGGAACCCCGCAGCGATCCCACAGGGTCTCGGAGGGGTCGGTGCGACGCGACCCGTTGCGGTCCCGCCCCGCTGAGTCACCGCCTGCTCGGGGGGGCGGAGCGCGGCGGGCTCGGTTGTCCCGCCGCACCGCGTTGAGCCGAGCCCAGCCGGGCTGGGCTGGGCTGGACTGCAAGGTGCTCAGGCGAGCTGTGCCGAACCGAGCCAGGCTGCAAGGTGCCCAGCTGAACCCAGCCGAGCCGAGTCTAGCTGAGCCGAGCCGAGCCGCAAGGTGCCGAGGCGGGGCAGCGCGCCCAGCCCGATCCGGAGCCCAGGTATTGGGAGCGGCGGGGAGCGGCTGAGCCAGGCGGCGGGGGGAAGGGAAGCAGGGGGGTCCCGTGTTTGCTTTTGGGGTCCCAAAGGCCACGGTAAGGGGCACTGCCTGGCTCGCCCTTACTGGGGATGCTAGGGGGGGATGCTGTGGCGTCCTCGATGCGGGTGTGGAGGCGATGGGGGCAGGAGGCACTCACTGAGTACAGGGGCAAGTGGTACCCCAAGCCAGGGGACTGCTACAGCCCTGGGTATCTGTCACGCTCTGGGGTGAACTCAGTGGGACTGGAAGAACACTGGGGCTCGAGGTGGTTGGGACTGGTGTCACTGGGCAGCACCCTGGGGTACTCAGTTGCCAAGCAGGGCAGGGAACAGCCTGTCTAGATGGAGCTAAGGGGTCCTCCATGGAGGCTTTGGTGTACACCCTGCTCTGGTACGTACAGGGACATTGTGCCTTCCTGCACCTGAGCTGTGGGTTCAACACCTGCGTTTGGGCAGAGCGGGGGGTCTCTGCTCCTGGCCAAGGCACAAGTTGTCTGGTGAAGCCTCCACCCCTGCTAAATGGGGCTCACCCTTGCCTGCCCCGCTGCCCCTCGCCCATTCGCTGGAACCAGGCAAATTCCCAGGCCGTGGAGACACGAAGCCACTGAGCTGCCCAGGACCAGCTGCTCCTGGCTGCTGCCGCTGCCACAGCTGAGCCCCACGAAGCCTCGGCCGCCGGGCTGGGCCCTGCGTGTGGCTGCTGCTTCCCACCCCAGGGAACCACCAGTGCGCCTTATTCCTCCTCCTCCCTCCTGGTGGAGGGTTCAGCATCTCTGTGGGAATGCCGGCGTGTCTCAACAGGGTGATCTCCTTTCCCTAAAATGCCTGTTGGGGAGATTCCTCCTGCAACATCTCAGCTTGCTGCTGCTGGTTCCTGGCACGCTGTTGTGGGATGCGAGATGCTCTGGGTGCTCCCTGTCTGCCAGCTGCCAGAACTGCCCCTCCAGAGGGACCAACAAAACCCAGTGAAGCCAGCTAGAGAATTGAAATGAAGTCTCCTGGAATAACCTCCTGGCAGCAAGTCTGAATGGCTGTTGAGGAGGGAAGGCTGCCAAAGCTCGTTTCACGGTCTGAGGGCTGCAGGAACCCCCCTCCAAGCTTCAGCGCCAGCGGGGAGCCAGAAGGGTTTTGGAGAAGTTGGGGCTGGGCAAATCCTTTAAGCCCGGGACCGCAGTCACAGTGGGTTTTGCCGTGCCACTTGCTGGGTTTGCAGCTCCCACATGAATTAAGCCAAGGCCTAAAAATGCTGCATACTTGGTTGCAGTCCAGCTCTTAATCCCGCTGCCCGGGGGCTGCTATTCACAGAACAACAGGTTTGCAAGCAACTGCATGCTGCTGGGATGAGGACCCTGGGGCTGGCTGTTCCTGCACCTTGTGGTGGCACCCGTGGGTGTCAGAGGGACGCTGTGCTGTGGGGTTTGCAGACAGCAGGCCGGGTGGCTCCTGGTGTGCCAGTCAGTGCCAGTGGTACCAGCTGGGCAGCAGCCTGCTGGCACCTGTTTTTCAGGAGGGCTCCAACCTGCCAACTCCTTTCCCATCACCAACAGCTGGGGTTTGGCAGGGATTTGGGGGGACCTGTGGCCTCTTACCTGGCTCCTCAGGTGCTGCAGCCTTTGCCACGGCTGTGCTTGGCTTTTTTTCAGCCAGAAAAGCCTGCTGGGATTCCGTTCCCCCTCACCAGGCTCCAGGTTGGCTGCTTTCTGTGCCAAATGCCTGGGAGCCTGATTTGGGGTGGTCCTGGGATGCTCTGCACTGCCCTGTACCTCCCTTTCCTGGCACCCACCGCATGGGCAGGCGATGGGGACCTCGCTCATGTGGATGGGGACAAGACCTGGGAGGGGAATGGGGTGTTTTGGAAGCCATTTAAAACACAGTGAGATGTGATGGGAAGGTACAAGCTAACCCACAGAAGGTTTCTACCGAAGCAGGCTGAGCGGTGGGAGCGTGCTGTAAGGACGGCTCTCTGAACCCCCTGAGGCTGGTGATGTGGTGCGGGGTGCCAGGGGAGGATGACTTGCACCACTTCTTTTCTCACTTCACGGTAGCCTGCAGTTCACCGCAGGCAGACCCAGTCCTTTGCAGACCGCTTACAGCCCCTGCAGAAGCCAGAGGCTTTGCATGTCACCGGGCTGGGTGCTGTGCTGCTCAGGCGCTGGAGGAAGCGCTGGTTTAGTTTGCTGAGATATTTCTCACTGTGGTGTTTTTTAATCAATTGAATGGTTTTTAAATTTCAAATGCTACGACATAGCTTTAAGGAAAACTTCCATCTTGAGAGCTGCAGACACAGGCGGTCTGCGTGTGCCAGCCTCCCCTCAGCTCTCCCCACACCAGCTCGGGAAGGGACGGTTGCCAGCAGCTCGTGAAGGACAGATCTGGCAGGGAGTTGTGCCACTCCCGTGGGAATCTTTATCAGGTCTGGTTTTGTCTTGTTGGCAAAACTCAGCTCGCGGGTGCTGTGTGTTGTGTGCAACCCCATGGCCCAGGAAAAGCCGATCCCGCGGCGCAGGCTGGGGGCAGCCAGGCCGCCGGCACGGCACAGCTGCCGCTCAGCTCCAGGGGCATTAACAACCGCGCCGGGTCGGACCCTGCCGCCCACCGGTGACGGGAAAGGCTCGCATGCCGATGCCGTGAATAACATGTGGTCTGGCCCCTGTGCGCACAGGCCACTGGCCAAGGACAAGGGCACTTTGTGAAGCAGCTGGGTGACTGACGCTGGGGCATCCCCTCTGCAGGGGTTCCCCTCTGGGGTACCTGCCTCCTCGGGCAGCTCCAGCCCCAGGGCACATCGTCTGTGGTCCCCACGAAGCTGTATGTGTCTCTGGGAGCCCATCCTGGCTTGCCTCCCCACCCAGTTCCTGAGTCCTTGCCTGCGTAACAGGCTGCAGGTGATGAGCTGTGGGGTCGTTAGCATCTCGAGGAACAGAGTGTTGGCATATTTTTTTTCTAACAGACCTGGAAGGAAAACAGAGATAAAAGCCTCTGGATTTCCCCGCTTCCGGTGTTTGTTTGAGGCATCAGAGCATCTTCCCTTCTCGGGAAAAACGTCACATCCAAAAGCCACGTGCTACCTCCAAAACCTTAAATACCTGCTTCCAACTCAACCAGAGAGCAGTAAGGTGGTAGTAAACACCAGGCTTTTTGTTTTTTGTGCGCTTTTTAGTTTTTCTTTTCCCATGCACCTCCAGCATTAGAGGTCGCAGTATTATTCCTTGGCTTCTCTTGATGGGAGGATACAAGTGAAGACCAGGTCTGAGCCTCTTGCTGTGTGGGTGGTGTGGGAGCCTGGTTCAAACTGTGTAGCCCTTCTGGTGTCTCCATCATGTCTTTTTACTTTATCTGGCTGATTTTTGGGGCCCAAACAGGAGTTTTTCTACGCGTTATTGTTCTTGGAGAAGCTCAGCCCCCAGGCTCTGACTGGGGCAGTGGGTGAAGCCATCCTGCCTTGGGGCTGATGGAATGGAGGTGGGGCTGGTGCAGAAGCGGGTCTCTGCTTGGTCACTGTGATAGTGCGGGGCTCTTAAAGATCAGTGATGCTGGGGAGATGCCCTGATAGCAGTGGGGACACATGGCATTGCCATAAGCAGCCCCGGAGGGCAATACCGCACAACCCCACTGCTGCCCAGGGATGGGAAGGTAACAAGTCAGGATCCAGCCCTGGCACGGGCTCGGTGCGTCCGGCTACCTCCGTCACTGCTTATCGGCAGCGTGGATGGGAACTGTGTTTTCCCGCTATGAAACCATTTTCGGGGGATTTTCTCTTGCTATTGTTTGTCTCAGGAAACTGCAATCTGCGTCAGGTTGAGTGGGACCATATAGGGCTTGGAGGGGAAATACCAGCTCCCCCACCCACATCCCCCCAGGGGTTTCTGGTCCCAGCTGAGTAATGGCTGAAAGGGGCTGATCCTGTCCTCTGGCCAACCCAATAAAATCAGGATGAGCCGAAGCCTTATTGGGATTCAGCATTCTCCATTCAGAAGGGATGCTTTCCCAGCATGCCGGCTCTGTACCATCATGCCATAGTTAGCATTCACATGCTCCTTTGTTGCTTTTAATCGATTCAGGTGTTTCCCATGTCCACCGGCATTTTGCCACCCTGGATCTGTGCTTTTTGGATACACGTGCATGTGATTCCCAGGTGTGCCACAAGGCACCGGGATGCTGGCCCCATCCACATCCAGCTGCTGCTGCCGAGTTATGTCTGCACTGTACGCCCACACCGGGGAACCTTGTTAGTGCCACACTGAATTATACCCATGGCAACAGGTTAATTAATAACCTGAAGCCCCCATCTTCCGGTGATAAATTGCTGCAAGAAGCAGACGGGGAGGGGCGGCGAGCGAGCTGTGCCTGTGGCGTGGTTTAACCTGAGCGAACAATCGCAATCGTGATAACCACTCACTCACTGCCCCCTCCCCAGCCCCAAACAGGGGAGGGAATCGAAAGGGAAGGGAGAAAACTCATGGTTTGGGATAAAAATAGTTTAGTAAAATAACAAAATAATAGTAATATACTACTACAAATATGTATATGAAATGGAAAATAGAGTATAAAATTAGTGATATTAAATGCAATTCCTCACACACTCCGTCTGTGCTGAGCAGCCAGTCCCAGGAAAAGAGGGAGAGCACCCTGGTCCTGAAGAGCTGATCCTGGGGAGGGAGAGAGAAAAGACCAGAAAGGCAGAGAGGCCCAGAGGCCACTGCAAAATGGGAGAACAGCCAAAGGCCAAACTGAAGGAACTGCCGAAGAGGACTCAACTGGAATGGAGTTTAACCAGAATGAGTCTCCCTAAGGTGGAACACCCACTTCCCGTTAAATACGAAGCATAATGCTAATGACATGGAATATTGTCATTGATCACTCTGGTGTCAGTCAAGGTTTGTCGCATCTGTGCTCCTTTCCCAGCTGCCTTGCACCTGCAGATAGAGAGCCCAGAAAGACCTTGGTCTCTGAGACAACAGCTAAGATATCAGTAAGTTCTTACATTCTCTTTGTTCCAACTCAAAACCACTGGGAAGTTACTTGAAGAAAAACATTAATTCTGTCCCAGGGCGTTATCTTATTACTATCAAACTAAATCCCAACAATGACTGTGCTAGCTATGAAAAACAGAAGTTTCTAACTGCATGAAGAAAATTAACCCAATTTCATTCAAACCAGCACAGCCTGCGATGATGTGCTGGTGCAGGACGTGCCCTGGATCCGTGCTAGCCAGAGAAACCTCTGGGAGAAATCTGTACTGGTGGGAGAAACCTGCTAACAAGGATGCTGAGTTTTCAAGCAAGCAATTTTCCCCCAGACTTCCCATCTGGTGGCACGTGGGTGCCTGGGAGAGCTCAGGAGCCTTTGCAGGGGGTGCTGGTGAGTGCCCAGGCACCTGCTTGCAGTACACAAAACAGGATTTGGCCACACGGTGGGTTTCAGGTTGGTGCTGTGAGAGCAGCACAGGAGTAGGATGCAGCAATGGCAAACCAGGTGCCAGCTTGGCTTTGGGTATTGGCAAGTGTTTGGCTCTGCTGGCTGGTCCAGCAGCTGCTGCTGCTGATGTGTTGACCTGGGGGTGCTCGTGCCGGTTGCCAGACCCTGGCAGGATGGGTCCCACCAGCCTTGAGCCATCACTGGGGTGTCAGTGAAGCTCGGTGCATCTCAGCAGCGATGGAGATGGGGTTCGCGGTGCAGGGAGGGCAGAAGGTGTGAAGAGCAGGGCTGCGGGTGCGAAGGGTGCGGCTGGGTGGAGCGCATGGGTGTGGCGGCACCTTAGGGTGCTCAGTGCTGGCCTGGGTGCAGGTCATAGGAGCCCCGACTGCATATAGAGACAAAGAAAAGCATGGTGGAGCAGAGTGCAGGGTGAAGGGATGCGGGGGACATGGCCTGGTTGGTTGCGAAGGGCAGAAGGGCTCTTGGCAGCTGCGGTTGCTGTGTTGGCATTGCTGGGATGAGCCTGGGAGAGCCCATTTCTGCCGGTCTGAAATGATGTTGTGGTTTGTAATGTGCCTGGCTCCTTGGCTAATCTGCAGAAGCCAAAAGCAACCAAGAAAATAACTTTAGGGCTGGTGAATTAGGAAAACCACCGTTTCCTTCTGTTCCTATCACTTGTGATAAGAAATGAAGGCCCAAACCAACATGGGAGCAGAAGAGGAGACCACTCCCGTGTCGAGTTGTTGGCAGTTGGTGCCTGTGCCGGGGTGATGGGGCACCCTCCCTGTGCTGAGACCCCCGCTGATCCAGCTACTGGCCTCCCCCATCCTTCCAGCCCCGAAGCCCAGCAGGATGCCTGGTACTTGTGGCTCCTCCTGGTGGCTGAGGCACCAGGGAGGTGGCTGTGACACCGGCCAGTCTCCCTCTAACACAGACTTTGCTCTCCATCCCCTGACCCCATGGTATAGGTGATACCCAAATACTCATGTGGCCCCTTTCCTTTGTACCCTTCTAGGCTCTGCTTTCTCCTCAGAGGCCAAACCAAAGCAGAGAACTGCCTGGGATGAAGGTCCTCCTCCTGCTCCTTCTCTCCCCTCTGCAAGGTAGGCTGCTTCAGCTGCGTCCTGCCCTGGGATGATGAGACATGTATGGGCTGCTGGAAGTAAATGGCAGCCCCAAAAAATGGGCTGGGGCACCAAGGGGTGTTTCCAGCTGTGGCTTCCAGAGAGACAAAATGTCTCAGGGGCTGATACGCCTCTGTTGCGGTCTCTGGGGTAAGATGGGTCCTTTTCGGGCATGAAGAGCTCCTCTGTTGGTCTCTGCTGATGTGGATGGTGGCACCTGAGTGAGGATGGCCCTGAGAGACAGGAGGTCTTGCTGCCCCAGGAGCCTTAGCAAACCCTCCCAGAACAGCTGTGGGGACATCGGGGAGGTGGCTGACATGATGGAGCCTGTCCTGGACAGGGTTGGGACACCCGTGGCAGAGAGCCCGGCATGCCACGCATGATGGCTGCTATAGTGATGCTATGTTTGACTGCCCCTCCAGCTAAACCAACATCTCCGTGTTCTTGTACAACACAGGGATGGGAGCCAGCGACTGCAGGCAAGAGGACTTTCACTTTTGTGGTGACCGAAACCAGACCCAGAACAGCTCTGTCATCTATGAGCATGGCCCTGCCCACATCTCCATTGAGAACACAGCCCAGGCGCTGATAATAAGAAGGCCCTTTTTGCCAAACAGGAGAAATTCTTACTACAGGTACAGCCTGCCCCCGGCTTTGGGCAGGTACCGCTTCTGCATCTACTGGTTCAAGGCCAACAGGACCCTGACGCTGGTGTATGGGAAGCAGAGCTTCCTCCTGGGAGGGGACCCCTCCAGCATCATCACCAGGGGGAAGGAGAGTCAGAAGACTGAAAGAACCAGGGCCTCCATCTTCAGTGTGTCCTGCATCTCAAAGGACGGGAAGAACACCTCCCTTGTCAGTCATTCTGAATATTTCTTCAAAGGTAAAGGCAATTATTTTAATGAAATAGAGGGTTTGTTTCATCCCCAGCTCATTCTGGCCATCAGCAGAGCGCTGATGATGTCCCAGATATAGGTGTAGCATGATGTGAAGACATAGCTGAGTGGCGATGGAAGGGGATGTAGGTTTGCTTGAAGCAGCCCAGAGGCAGCCCCTGGTACCCGGGCTCCCTAAAGATGAAGGTGGAGATTTTCAGAAGTGTTTTGCCCCCTAAAATCCTGGGAAATCATGGGCTTTGCGGATGTCTCTGAGGGTCCCATCTGCACTGTTAGGCACCAGCCAGCCTGGTCTCAGTGGAAGCTGAGCTCTGGGTGGCAGGCGAAGCACGCTGGGTTGGGGTCTCCATCAGCTTCCAGGGCTTGGATCACCTCGAAGCTTTCTACTCCTCCCAGGGCTGTGTCCGCTTGGTTGGGAGCATGGGCAAGCCAGCTCTCCCTATGCATCTCACAGCATTTCCTTTAATCTGCCTGCCAGCTTCCCCAGAGAACGTGCCTGTCTGGGAGCAAGATGTGGAGGAGCAGCTCACCACCTTGGACAGCCTCATCACCCGTCCCCCAGCACTGGCTACAGGAGCCGTGGAGCAGCAGATGCTTCGGCAGTGAGTTCCCAGCTTGCACCTTTCCCACCACCCCAGCGAGGTGCCCACTGCATCCTGCTCACTGCACCCCTTCCCCAACAGCAAACTCGGGGAGCTGGAGAAGACACTGGCCAAGGTGGAACTCGAAGGGCAGAACCAGACCTTCGGCAAGGCCACTGTGCACGCGACTGTCCTGAGGGTCCAGCCCACTCGGGCTCCTCGGAACCTGGCCTTTGCTTCCCAAAGAGAGGTGGGTGCTGGGCAGCCTGCCCTGGTGGTCTTGGCCCACCACCACCCTCTACCAACCTCTCCTGATGTGTGTTTCTTTGCAGGAGGGTGGAGAGGTCCATGGGTTTGCAGTGGACCTACCGGGCAGCCTGTTCATGACAGTGGAGGAAAGTGAGGAGGTGATGGAGCACAGAGTGCTCCTCATGGATATCAACAGCCAGACCATGTTCCAGGTAATGCCCACACACGTGGCAGGGATGCTATCCAAGCAAGGGTGATGATGCTCACTTGGAGAAGATGCTTTAAAGATGGGCTAGAATCTTGACAGGGAAAGAGGCATGGGACCACCTTCTTGGGAACTCCTACCTGCTTCATGCCTGACAGCTCTCACTTCCCACACTGCCATCACCTCCTCTTCCTCTCCCACAGGATGAAAATAGCAGCCACATTCTGGGTGACAAGGTGGTTGGCATCTCCCTGGTGGACACAGTGGTGACCAACCTCTCTGACCCAGTGGTCCTCACTTTCTTCCATGACCAGCTGCCGGTAGGTGGAGAAACAGCCTCATTGAACCTGATCCCACCAGGAATGGAGGAGCAAAGAGGGCTCGGGCCCTGCCAGCTTAGAAAGCAGTCACAATCCAGCAGGTCTATGCCTTTGGCCTGCCTGTATGGGGTCTCCTACATCTTCTGGAGCTGTATTACGATCAACACGCGCACTGGTGGTGGAGCTGCCTGTGTCTGTCCAGGAGATGCTGCTTTGCAGATATGTCACCTTCAGCACAATATCCAGGGCTGAGGGACACTTTGAATTAACAGTCCCTTGGCTCATTCGTGGTCCTGTCAGGTGCCTGCTCAAAGCTGAACCCCTTGTTCGAAAAAGGGGACCTGGGAGGAGGTATCTGCTCTGCAAGCTGCCAAGAGAATGGTCCCTGCCTGGAGTCCACTCCCATGATACGGGACAGTTTGTCTCCTGAGACCATATCACCTCCTGCCCCATGTTCTCCCCTATCAAATGTGCTGCAGGGTGATGAACCACTGCTGCATCCTGACCAGGGCCCATGGTTTTGTCATTGCAGAGGAACGTGAGCCCACTCTGCGTCTTCTGGCAGGAGAACACCACTGGTGAGTGCTCCTGCACTTGGCTGGGAAGCCAGGCGCTGCCTTTGCTCCTTTTGCAGGGTACCACAGACCTGCTGATAGGACTAAAAGTTGCTCTGTGCCTCACTTCATCGCTCCAGCTCCATAATCCTTCCCCATGGGCATGATTTCAGGTTTTTCTCTCCATAGCTAACCTCAGAGCTCTCTCCCTCCCTAGGGATGGGTTCTGGTGCTGAGGCTGTTACCTGAGTGGGTGTGCTTGGCATGGAACAAGCTGGGACAACCACTTTTGTCCTCCCCACTGCCATGAACACCTTGCCCTGAAGATCCACAAACCCAAAGCAGATGTTCCTGCTGCTCACCAGATGCTCTCCCTTCCTCTTGTGCAGGCAGTTCTGGGAGCTGGGACAGCTATGGTTGTACAACGGTGGCAGCCATCAGCCGGACAGACTGCAGATGCAACCACCTCACCTACTTTGCTGTGCTGATGGTGAGTACCATCTTCCCTCAGCTCTTTACATTGTTCCCACTGGTAGTTCTTCCTCACCATCTCTTATTCGTCTTTCTCAGGTGTCCTCCCCGGAGATCACCTACATACACAGGGATTACCTGAGTATCATAACCTACATCGGATGCCTGATCTCAGCTTTGGCAGCCATTTGCACCATCTTCTTCCTCTACTTCAGGTAGGGTCTGACAGGTCACCCCTCGCTCCCTGTCCTTGTCCTGTCAACTGCCACTACACCTGGGTGGGCACAAACTCTCCAAACACAGTTGGTGGCCTGGCTAGAAGCATGAAGAAGGAGCCATGCTTGAAGAAAGCAGAGTTCTCCTCTCCAGAAACCACCCTCTTGGTCAGGTCTCCTGTAGGGCACTGAAAAACACTGTCTGTTTTCAAAGATTTTTGGAAAAACAGCTTGGTTGTTGTTATGGATCAGGCAAGCAGAAGCCTGCAAAGATCTTTTCAGGGGCTTGGTAGAGAACATGACTGTCTTCTTCTGAGTCATGTCACTGATCTTGTGGATGATTCAGAGCTGAAATGATGTCACTCCCTACCCCCATGGTCTAGGCCTGGAATGCAAAGTCAGCTTCAGGGACCTGAATTTGCACATGTGACAGGTGGTCCTACCCATGGGTTGGACTCTCAGCCACTGACACCACCAGAGGGTCTTCTGGTGTGGGCAAGTTGCCCCGTGCGGAGCTGTGGGGTGTTGTGGGACACCAAGGACGCTGGCCAGGCATGGTGGTGAAGTCTTCCCAATCCTTGCTTCTGCAGGAGCAAGCAGCGAGACCAGATCACGAGCATGCACATCCACATGAACCTGCTGGGTGCCATCTTCCTGCTGGATGTCACCTTCCTCATCTCTGAGCACTTGGCTTCCAGCAGCAGTGAGGCAGTCTGCAGAGCTGGCGGGCTGCTCCTGCACTTCTCCCTCCTGAGCTGCCTCACCTGGATGGGCATTGAGGGTTACAACCTCTATCGGCTTGTGATCGAAGTCTTCAATGCCTACCATGACCACTTCCTCCTCAAGCTCTGCCTGGTGGGCTGGGGTGAGCATGAGGGAGGCGGGGATGCCCTGAGGCGTTGGGCAACAGGGGCTGAGAGGCACCTGGGTAGGTCTTACTCACCATCTCCTGTGCCTGGATGGGGATGGAGACACAGCTGTTGGGGAGCAGATGTCTGAGAGCAGAGAGGTCTCTCTGTCAAGAGATTCGGTGGAGAAGGAGACTCATTGGCGCAGAGCGGAAGTTGATGCTAGAGCAAGGGTAGGTCACCCAGCAAGGCACGCATGTGAGACCTTGCTTGGGGTCTTTAAACAGTAATGAGATCCTCGCTTTCTGGAAGAAACATCCAGGACAGCCCAGAGGCAGGCTTGATGCTTGAAGCACCCACACATCTCTGCTGTGCTTTGGGCAGGAGGCTGCAGTAGGAAGATCTCATGATCTCTGTGGCCTAAAATTCCACAGCCCTGGGATACCCTTGGCTGGGATCAGCGCAGCACAGATCATTCCTGGGTTGGGGCTTACTGCAGGTGTCCTTGTTGTGGCTGCATCCTCGTCTGCCACTTGGGAGGGAGGATATTGGTTTGTACTTGGGGAGAAAGGAGCAACAAATCTTTCCAGAAGGACCAAGGGCCAGGGACTAGGGCATCTGCTTCAGTCTGTTCTTGTCACCCAGGACTCCCCTTCTGCTGTGTGATGCTGATCTTCCTGGCCAGCTGGACAAACTACGGCCCCTTCTCCATTCCTGTCTATGAATCTGTTGGTGGCAAATCCACCAACGCAACCATGTAAGTTGTGAGAAATGGGTTGCCTGGTCCCTGGTCTTAGATACAACTGGCTAAGCCTTCACCATGTCCTACAGGCTTTCCTTAGCCCACTTGTGGCTTTTCTGGGGCTTTGTGCAGGGTGGTGGGGGATCTCCGCTTCCTGTTTAACTAAGCTGGGTGCTGGGTTTGCACCACACCTTTGTGCTTCGCCCAACCTCTCCAACTCATGTCTCTGTGGGGTGACATAGCATAACCTTCTGCCCTTTCTCCTCCTTCCAGATGCTGGATCACGAGCCCCCTGATCCATAATGTTGTGAACCTGGGTTTCTTCAGCCTGGTGTTCCTCTTTAACTCGGTAATGCTGGGGGCCATGGTCCGGGAGATCCTCCGGCAGAACAAGAAAGGCCACAAGCTCAAGCACGTCCTTGCCCTCTTTGGGCTGAGCATCCTTCTGGGCATCCCCTGGGCGCTGGTCTTCTTCTCATTCACCTCTGGTGTCTTCCGCCTTGTCTCCCTCTACATCTTCACCATCATCAACTCCCTCCAAGGTGAGCCTGAGATGCCAGCCTCCTCCGAAAGGCATTGGGACTTCCCTGGGATATCGGTGGGGTGGTGATAGGGTATGGGAGGAGATGCCCATGGCAGGCTGGCTGGCTTGCTCTGAACTGCTGTTGGTCCTTGGACGGGGTTCACCCACCCTGCCTTCCCTTTGGGTGTCCGTCTCTGTTCCCAAGCAGCAAGCAATAGGACAAGATGAAATTGCCTGAAGTTGTGCCACGGGAGGTTTAGGTTGAATATTAGGAAAAATTTCTTCCCAGAAAGGGTTGTTGGACATTGGAACAGGCTGCCCAGGGAGGTGCTGGCGTCACCATCCCTGGAGGGGTTTAAAAGGCTTGTAGATGAGGCTCTTAGGGATGCGGTTTAGTGGTGGACTTGGCTGTGTTAAATTAACGGTTGGACTCAATGATCTTAAGGGTCTTTTCCAACCTAAATGATTCTATGATTCCTCCCTCCTGTCCCAGGTTTTCTCATCTTCCTCTGGTACTGGACCATGGTGTTGCAGGCGAGAAAGCCACCTGACTTGCAGAGCAGCTCCGACAGTGTCAAGTTGCAGCCCAACGGCAGCCAGAGCCACCTGGGCTGAGCGGGGCTACGCCGTGTCCGCGCCATGCTGGGGCTCCCTGCGCAGAGTACGGCCGTGGGAAGGACCAGTGCTGTCCGCTTTGTTACTGCACCCGCCTCATAGGGCTGCTCGGAGCCCGGGGACCCACAGCGGGGCTGGCCGCTGCCAACCCCTCACCTCTGCCGGCCCCCTCCCCAATTTTCCTACCCCACCACATCCCACCGGGCAGCGGCACATCCCTTGGCTTGGCATCCTTGGGGCAGGAGGGTGGGATGCTCGCCTGGGCAGCGAGGGCTGCAGAAAGCAGAAGGGGCAGGGATAGGGTCCCCAGTGCCTCTGGACATCCCCTCCCATGCCCCGAGGTCAGGGATGATGTGCGGGAAAGGCCTCATCTTCAGCCCTTGCTGTTGGTCACCAAGAGGGTCCTTCCCCAGTGAAGACAGAATAACTCTTCCCCCGCAACCTCCTCTAGCAGCTGAAATAATATATTTTTGTTATTTTGTTGAATGTATATTTTTGGATGGTGTAGAAGTTTAATGAGTGTGCCTGCACACCAGACTTGTGCCCATTAAAGTTGTTCCTGCTCAGAGCATAGCTCGCTGGGGTCTCTCTGCTGAGTGCGTTGGTGGACTCTCAAGCGGGATCCATCCCGTCACCGTGGTTGTCCCATCCCTGGGGCAGAGCCTGGCGTTTTACCCTGCTGAGTTGGGACCATTAATGGTCCTCCTGGCAGAGCACTGGCAGCCCGCTGCCGTGGGGGTTGAGGTGACAGAGGGAGATGCCATGGCTTGGGAAACTGCTGTGGTCTCAGGGGAATGTTGCTACCCAGCAGAGAGGGAGGATGGGAATACGAAGAGAGAGGCTTTGCAGGATGGGAATCGTCTCCCTTGGTGGCTGTGGGGCCAGGCAGACCGTGGCTCTCCTGGCTGATACTCCTGGCCAGCTGGACAAACTGCAGCCCCTTCTCCGTTGCTGTTTGTGAATCCATTGGTGGCAAATCCACCAGTGCAATCATGTAAGTAATGAGAAATGGGTTGCCTGGTCCCTGGTCTTAGTCAACTGGCTAAACCTTTACTTGTGCCACTTGCAAGCGCAGCACCATGTCTACCATCCCACCAGTCCCCCTTCCAGATGATGCTCTGGATGCGGTTCATCTCCCTCCATGCAGCCCCAGGTCCTATTTGGGGCAGGTAGACCTTACCAGGAGGGGGATGTTTCATCCCCGACAGCTCGTAGCGATTCCTGGTGACTTGTCCAGTTTGGGAGAGGGATGCTCCAACACGTCACTGGGCTGGTGAGGGGCATCAGCCAAGGATTTGGCATGATGGAGGTAAAAAGGGGAAAGAAAATATCCCCGAGTCAGCTGGGGGAAGTGGCCGAGGGGGAAATGACGTGGCTCTGACGGTTGTTGCTGTTGCTGTGAGCTGGAGCAGGAGGTCACTTGCCAACCCACAGGAAGGCGCGAGGGGTTTGCAGAAGGGAAATGAAGACACAGCTGTTGACTCAGCTACAAGCCCTGGCGGGGCACAAAGAGGAGCAGAGCCAGCAGGACGAGAGGAGCAGAGCACCGTGGGACAGCCAGGGACAGCCAGGAGACCCCACAACTCAGCATGAACCCGTTTCTAGGCACTGTCCTGCTGCTCCTGGTGCTGCCCGGTGAGTGGTGGGTGAGAGGGACATGGACCCCCCCAGCATAGGGGGTATCTGGGCTTGGGGGTGGGTTTTCCCATGGGACAGGGTTGACCCAAAGACCATGGTGGGGTTTCACCCCAAAATGTGGCCAGACCAGAAGGGAGTGTCCCCGCTGGGATGTGCACAGGTGAGTGGAGCAGGGTGGGTTGTTTGCTGCTGGGGGCTCTTTTAAAACCCTGGACCAGCAGCCCAGGGTCTCTCCTGTGAGCCACCCTGAGGGGACTGGACGCGGCGACATGTCAATAGAGGCATGGTGGCTTTGCCCTCACCAGCCCCAATGCCTGTCCAGCTGCTTTTGGAAGCCAATGTGACTTCAGGGCTGCTCCTTTCAAGCCTGTGGGCAAGGGGAGGACTGGCCCTAGATTTTGGGGCTTTCCCCCCATTTGCCCATGTGCTTTTCTTCCAGATGCTGCCAGGGGACAGGAGAGCTGTGCTGGTGAGTGGTCCCTCCCATCCCTGCCCTTGCCCCCGGTGCCCACCCAGTGCCATGGCACCCAGTGGTCACCCTGGTCCCCTTCTCCCCAGCCCTGAGGCGGGGTGACAAGCACCACTGGTGCTGCAACATCTTGGTGGAGCTGGAGCAGCGCAGTGATGGGACCCTCAGCCCTGATTTGCCCCGGCGCTGCCGGGAGCTGGGGCGCTCCAGGAGCCCCGCGTGTGCCTGCCTGCGGGAGCGCTGGCTCAGGTAGTGGGCAGGGGTGGCTGTGGCGGGGTTTGGGGGCTCAGCCCCCCGTGTGCCCCTCTCCCACAGCCCTTCTGCCCCACAGGCTGCTGCAGTCGGCAGGGCCGGGGCTACGCAGTGGGCTGGCTGGGTTGAAGGTGCTGCTCCTGAACGTCAGCAGGGCTGTCACCCATGATGTCCTCATCACCTTTTCTCCCACAGAGGTGAGATGTAGCTCTCTCCCTTGCTCGGAAAGCTCCATGCCTTCCAAGCATCCCTTGAACCCTGCCTCAGGGCTTGGCGTGCCACGGCGTGCTCTTCTTCCAACTTGCTCCGTGGACTCACGTCAACTTCACCATCCCTTGGCAAGGAGTCATGACAAATGGTGCTTGGGAGGAGAGAGCTCTCCCTCAGGAGCTGTCCCAGCAGCAGGTGGGGGGACAGAGGGAGGAGGAGGAAGAGGAAGAGAAGGAATCTGTGGGATTTGCACCTCCTACCCACTCTCAGGCTCTCTCTGGATGTCCCAGGAGACTCAGCCTGATCTAGTTGCAAGATGTCATTGCTCATTGCAGGGGGTTTGGATGAGACAACCTTTGAAGGTCCCTTCTAACCCAAACTGTTCTATGATTCTATGATTCATGTCCCATGTGGTGATGGTGGATTGGGGCTCCCCTGGGAACTGCTCCCAGCTCTGCCCCTTCCCTGCTGGGTGCTGGGGATGAGGTTCTCCCCTTCTGCCCCTGGGGCTCCTGATAATGTTGGTGAGCAAAACCCACCCAGGCTAGGCTGAATTTGTGCCTGAAGCAAGGCTGGTGGGTCCTGAGCAGAGAGGTGATGCTACCAGCAAACAACCCCCCATTGCTGTTCTCCACCGCAGGGCCCCATGACGCTGAACATGACAGAGAAGGGGAAGGCAGGCAAAATCCAGCTTCCTAAGGAGATATTCCAGTCCCTGAGCAGCCAGACAGAGCGTGTGGTGGTGACAGTCCTCAACATCCACCAGCTTGGCATGTTCAAGGTATGAGCTGGCATTGCCAGCATCTCTCCAGCCACCAACACTTGCCACCCGCTGCCTGGGCTCAGGCAGCACTGTCCCCATGCAGGAGCTCAACCAGAGAGGGCAGGTCCTGGACAACACCGTGGTGGGCATCACGGTGGGAGAGATGAGCATCTCCGGGCTGCAGGACCCTGTGCAGCTCACCTTTGCCCACAGGCAGCTGCCACACGTAAGTGAGCCATGTCCTCCCTCCATCTCTCCTCCAGTACCGCTCACTGTGGCATTGGGTGATGCTGCTGTCCCTCCTTGCAGGGTGTTACTCCACAATGTGTCTTCTGGGATGTCAGCAAAGGTATGGTCATCACCAGGACTGGGCAGGGGGCCAGGCACAGGTGCTGTGCCCAACACTCATGGCTGTCACCATGTCTGTCACAGGGCAGGCAGGAGGCTGGAGCAGCAGCGGATGTGTCACACAGCCTGAGGACAAGGGGACAATCTGCTCCTGTGATCATCTCACCTTTTTCACCCTACTCCTGGTGACAAACCCATTCCCTGTATCTCCTGCTCGTATCCCACTGCCTGCCCCTTCTCAGCAGCCCCTCAGGTGTCACCAGTAGCTGCACAGGGACAGTTGTAGCTGGTCCCAGGCAAGCCCAGGTCCCAAAATCAAGCCCAGTCTTAGCTCAGGAGGGCAGCAGCTCAGCAGAGTGGGAACAGGGTGGAAATGGCCCCCAGGCTAGTGCTGGCTCTGGAACAGCAAGGCTTGAGGTCCCATCTCCTGATAGAGGCTCCCAGGGAGGTGCTCATGGTGGTCCATCTTAGCCTTCACACTCATCCCTCAGTCCACCTCAGGGAGCATCTCCTCTGAGCCACCACCACCCAGCTCCCTCCAAATACCTTCTGGGGGGACAGACCAGAGGGCTTGTGCGGGCTCCCTGCAGCAGCCCACTGGGGTTGTCAGCCCCATGGCTCTGGTAGCTGCAGTCAGGTTTTCTAGGTTCGTACAGAGCCTGTCTAACCCAATGTGTGCATGTTTGGTAGAACCCAGCTCTGGACAGGTCTACGGCACAAGCCTTGATGGCCGTTGCCAGCACTGGCTGCGGGGTAGCCATGGCTTTCTCCATCTTCACCATTGCCTTCTGCATCTTCTTAAGGTAGGATGTGCCAGAAGGCCCCAGGTACTCATCAGGCTGGGAGAGATGTGGGGAAATGGTGGTGTCTCTGCATGAACCTGCTGTGATACAGCATGAGACCCTGCTCAGCTGTGACCCACACCTTTTCTGCTCCCTCTGGGGATGCTCAGGTGCAGGTTCAGATCCGAGGAGACTCTCCGCATCAACCTGGGCCTGCACATGAACCTTGTGGGCAGCCTTTTCCTCCTCAACCTGGCCTTCCTGCTCAACAGTGGGCTCTCTGGTGGGACCCAACCAGCAACCTGCAAGGTGCTGGGGGGGGTCACCCACTACTGCCTGCTCTGCTGCTTCACCTGGATGGCGTTGGAGGGCTGCCACCTCTACCTCCTCTTTGTCAAGGTCCTTGGCACCTACATCCACCACTACCTGCTGAAGCTGTGCCTGGTGGGCTGGGGTGAGCACCACGAGCCTGGGCAAGAGCTGGGGGGAGCAGCAGACAGTGGGTTACAAGCAGAGAGGGAACGGGGTGGTGCAGTGACAGGCAGAGGGCGAGCAAGCCCTTGTCCTGCCCACAACTCTTCCAAGTGCTGTGGTCAGGGCTGAGAAGTGTCTTATATGGGCTTGGTGTAGCAAATTCAGGGCAGCACCCACAGGGACCCTCCATCCCGCTGGGGACCAGCCTCCTTCTCATTGAGCAGGTGATGTCCTCCAGGGTCTTTGTTACTCCATTGCCAGCCCTCCATGGGCACCTTAGGGCACACTGGAGCAGATGATCCCACAGAGAGGTTAAGGGACACGTTGAGTCCTGCTGCCCAGCACTGTACTTCCTCCACATCACGTCCCAGCAGTGACTGTTGTGACCCTGCGGCCCTTGTGCAGGTCCCTAAGCCCCATCTACCCCGAGGTCATCACATCCAGGACCATGCAGAGACCCCAAACTTACCACCTTACCCACCACTTGCCTTTCTGGCCTCCTCCATGTGTCTCTCTTGTCCTTCCAGGCTTCCCTGTACTTGTGGTGGGGGTGGCAGGAGTCATTGGGAGCTATGGAGAATACTGCATCCAGACCATGGACCACCAAGTCATAGTCCACCTGTGCGTGTGCCACTGCCCACAGTGCTTACGTGGCCCTTTGGCATGGGGAGCGGTAACCTGGTCCTGCTGGGAGCATGGTGGTGGGGTTGCACCCATCCTGCTTGGCTTTACGTCATGCTTCCACTTCCCTAATCCTGATTACAACACAGGAGCTTTCTACATCTGTGGCAACCACCGCTTCTGCTGCCAAGCCCCCTTGGTCATGTCCACAGGCCTCCAGGTCATGGAAGGACATCCAAGGCTCACCTGGAGCTTCCCCAGGCTGAGCAACCTTAGGGCGATGGATCCACACCCCTATCCGTGCTGCTTTCCCTTGGCCTTGGCAAACCTCACCAGCACAAGGGTGTCCCTGCATCCCCCAACACATCCCCATGGGGAGGCTCCCATGGGTGCTGCCACAGCTGGCAGAGCTGCTGGAGAAACCGCAGTTGTCACTTTTCAGGTGCTGGATCACTTCCAAATATCTCCTGGTCCACTACATCACCAACTGCGGATACTTTGGCCTCATCTTCCTCTTCAACATGGCTGTCTTCGGGGTAGTGACTCAGAAGATCTGCTGCCTGCAGGACACAGGGACAGTGCAAGGGGACCGCAACACCTGGAAGGTGGCCCTGGTGGCAATGGGGCTCTTCTGCCTGCTGGGAGCCACCTGGGCCCTGGTGTTCCTCACCCATGGCACCTCCTCTACGTTCATGCTCTACCTCTTCACCATCCTCAACTCTCTCCAAGGTCAGGGCCAGCTCTGAGCTGGGCTCCCTGGGCTCTAGTGGGGAAGATGGAGGAGGCAGGAGCCAGGCTGGCAGTGGGTTGACCAGGGGTCCCAAGGCACCAGCACCTTCCCAGCACTGTCATGTCCTTTCCTTCGGCAAGGCATGTCAAGCATCAGGTCCAGCCACCAGCATGGAGCTGGTCATGGCTTCCAACCTTGTTCACTACAATGAGGGTGGTTTTCTTCCAAGGAAGCCATTCCTTAGTAGAGGAACAGGGACGTGATCCACCCAGGGCATATCCCAGCCAAATAGCTCACCCTGAAGCATGGGGAGACCCTCCTGCAGGAGCAGGAGTGAGCTGGAGGAGCTCCCTCGAAGCAGTAGGGAGGTGCCAGCAGCATCCTGGCAGGATGTCTCCCACCATCTCCTGCTGCTGCTGAGTCTCTGCCTTCCTTTCCCTGCAGGAATTTTCATATTCATCTGGCTGGTCATTCTTTACTACCCGAAGACAAAGGAGACCACTGGCTCCCTCACCCACATCATCAAACACAACAAAACCACCACAGTCTCCCAGGACTAGCTGCTGGCTCAACCTCCCTCCCTGCCTGTGCATGCACCTGCTGCAAGCAAGCTTTGATCCTAATGGATGCAGCTCCCCCATAGAGGACAAGACCTCAGTTTACTGTGCCTCAGTTTACCCTTCTGTGGGCATGATCCACCTTAGAAGGGCTCTTTGCTTCAGCCCTTTCTTTCTTAGTGGCCTGTCTTGGGCAAGGAGCTCTGGAGACACCCCTCTGCCAAAGTCCCTCTGGGCTGTAGCTCCTCCATGATCTTGAAGTGCTCGTGATCTCATTCCCCAGGGGCTCTTGCAAGGGTGAGGAGGGAGCCATCAGCCAGGATGGAGCCACCCCACTCTTCACTGGAGATGGCCTTTGGTGCTGGACCAGCCCAGTGATGGGTTTTCCTGCTGTTGGAGGTGGGAAGATCAACTTGGTCCAGCCTAGACTCAGGATGTTCAGCTCTGGGAACTGGCAAAAAAAGAGGAATCCCGTGAACTTCTTTGCAATATGTCCTCTCTGAACGAAGCGGGGCCAAGCTCTTCAGGCAGGGACCTGCGGTATGTTTCTCCTGCAAAACACCCTCTGAGACCAGCAATGGTGGTTGTGGTGACACCCTGCTTCAGCCAAATGGACACACACAGCTGCCTCACAGGGAAAACACTTATCTTCTCCTTCTCTGTGTCTTAGTATTAAATCTCTGCCAGATGTCTGAGCATTATGAGTTTAGTGTTTGATGCTTAAAATATTGTTTGTTATTTGCTTTATATTAGGGATGTATTGATGGGCAAAAACCTTGCTGGCAACTTGTGACGAATGAAAGATCTGTCATGAATGAAGGAAGAAATGTGTATGGATAAGTGTATGTACACACGTGCATGCAGGCACAGAGCAGCCCTTTCTCTGCTCATGCTGCATCTGTGTCTCACAGAACCACACAAAGTCCGGCAAGTATCTCGTGTGGGTACCTCCATCTTCTCACGTGCCTGAGTGACTCTCTGGGGAGGAGGAAAGCAGAAGGAATGAATTTCTCATCCCTGGGTACATGTTTCAAGTCCAGTGATTGTGGGTCAGGAGGGAATAAGAAGGTCCTAGGGATGCTACACCAAACAGAAACACTCTGATGTGACTCATCCTTCAAGCACCGTTTGCATCCAATCATCGCCTCCTTCCCCCTAGAAAAACTCTAAAGACACAGCTGAGAGCCTCTCTGCTACAGCCACATTTATTTGGAAACAGCTGTTTTCTACATCCTTCGCCACCTGGCACTGACAGCTACAGCAGCCATGGTGAGGACACCAAAGGCACACAGTAGGATGATGGCCCCAGGGATCCACAGGCTGGGTCCTGCTGAAGAGGAGGAAGGTTGGTTATACATCTGGGTGCCCTCAGCCGGTGCTGATCCCTGGCACAGCATCTCCGGGGGAGGTAATTTCCTCTGAAGGGTAAGAGCCACGGGAACTGGGAGTGTTTCGGCACCCTGAAGGCACCAACAGGACTTGGTCATCCCACCTGGCCTGACCAGAGGTCTCCACCCACTGCCCAGAGGCTCCATTTAGCTTGGCATTCATGCCTGGCCTGAGCTATGCCGTAGGGGAGCTTGCCCCCAGCCCTGTTCCTGGACCTTCTCAGATCCCCTGGATTGAATTCAGTGCTGAGAAGGAGCTTGCCTTGCTGGTTTGATGCAGAGGTCCAGTGTGAAAACCCAGCCTTCCTCACCTGGGCTGCTGCACCTACAGCCTTCTGGTTCCTGGTCCCATCAATAAATGGTGACATTGTCCCACCCAGCTCCCCTGCTCAGCCTGACCTGTGCCTGGAACGGAGCTGCTCATGCAGAGCTGACCCCTCAGTGCAGGTTTGGCTTCTGGAGCATGCCATGCATGGCCATGACACCTGAAAGACTCTATGCTTCTGTGCAGGGCAGTGATTTTAGCAGCCCTTTTAAGTAACCTAGCATTGCTCACACTGTTGCAAGGGTCTGTGAGCAGCTCCTGCCCTTCCCAGAGGGACATACGTACGGCCCTGGCCCTGTAGATCAGTTCTGGAATGGCGGGTCTCTGCTGCCAAGGAAGAAGCAGACAGCAGGTGGATGGGCCCATAGGAGACAATCTTATTGTACTCATCTGCCAGCGCCCGCTTGCTCCTCCAGCGCCTGGGGCATTGCTGTCAACAAAGCAAAGGGAAAGGTGATGGAACCAGAGGTCAGGGAAGAAGCCCACTCTGGGTGACAAGAGCTGTCCTGGTGGTCTCCCCCTGTCAGAGGCACATTCTGGGCTGCAGCCTGGGACTTGTCAAGACCCCAGAGCATAGAATCAGAGAACAGTTTGGGTTGGAAGGGACATTCAAAGCCTATTTAGTCCAACCTCCCCGTCATGAGTAGGGACATCTTTGCCAGATCAGGTTGCTCAGAGCCCTGTCCAGCCTGGCTTGGGATGTCTCCAGGGATGGAGCATCCGCCACCTCTCTGGGAGGTCCCTGCACAGTGCAGACCACCAACAGAGCTCACCTTGGCACAGGGCTCCGGGCCATCAGGGAGACAGAGCCGGACACGGCAGTGCAGGAACACCTCAGGGTAACCAACAAACTGAAACATCTGGAAGCTGAACTTGGCAGTAGTGCTCTTTCCAATGGCATTCAGGTATGTCACTGTCTCATCATGGGGACACCTAGGACACGATGGCTCAGTCAGCAGGCAGCAAATGAGGTGGGAGCATCCCAGCCTGGGACACTAGAGCACAGAGGGATGGGCACAGCCCCAAGCTTTGCTGAACTGGACTATTTCTGTCTCGGTGCTGGTGGGGATGCCTCCCCTTGGCACCCTGCATTGTGCTCAGCTCAGAGAGGAACTGCCACCAGCACAAGAGCTGGCTCATGTCTTGCTCTCTGGGGCCACAGCTGCTCTGCATGGGTCGAGTGAGCCTGGCTGTGACTCCTGCTTCCCAGATACCCACATTATGGGCTTCAGCTTGACTGCAGCCACCTCTAATGCAAACTCTTCAGCAGAGACCTCTCTGCAAATCCCAGCAAGGTCTCCCCACTCCCCTCCCTGCTCTTTGCCTACCCAGCTGGCCGGAAGCCACTTCAGAGTGGTTAAGGGGTTCATCTATGGGGTTGGTCCACCAATTAAATGACAGTGTCTGCCATAGGTTCCACCTATGAGCAATGATGGTGTCACTGCTCATTGCTCTCACAGCAGCCTGTCCTTAGCACCCAGCAAAGAGATGCAATTTTGCTCATGGTGCAAGGAGACCAGATGCAGCAGACACACACCACTCACCCCTTCTCAATGAGCTTGTGCCGCATGTCCTGGTAGGGATCCACGCTTGGGGTGGCCCAGCAGTCCTCAATGCTCAGCAGGAAGTACTTGAGCTGGTGCTGTCCCTCTATCTTCAGCAGGACATAGAGCGTGTCTGTGACAGGGATGGCAGTGGTTGGCAGGTGATAGGGCTGGAGGTAGGAGGCGGTCTTGTAGAGTCTCATGCTGACGTTGAAGTGTCCTTCGCTGACCACGAACTGCACCAGCCTGAGAGGAGAGGAAGAGAGGAGAGGTCACAAGCAGAATAAGCAGGCAGGAAGGACATAGCACAAGTCAGGCCATTGGCACAGGTGCACCGACTTTGGATGTGCCTCTGCTCCTGGATGGAGCCTCGTGAAAGCCAGGCCCCAAGCTGCATCCTGGCTGGCATGTCTGTGCCATGTATGGACAGAGGGAAGGAGCTCCAGGGGTTCCCAGTGACCTGCTGGCCAGTGAGGGCTACGAGAAAGGCAACCCAGGGAGTCCTAACCTGCACCGCCCCAGGGACCTGGTAGGGGCATCTGCCAGTTCCCATCTTGGTTTCAGGCCCAAACCTTGTGTTGAAAATCCATGTTGGGAAGAGAAAGGAAGGCACCCTGATGTGGCATTGCTCTCGGAGCTCTCTAGTGGCTCCCCAGAGCCTTTGCAGATCACCTCATTGAAGGCATCTATTTTTCCGCAAGCTCAAACATACCCTGTCAGCAGCAAGGTGAAGAGGGATCACTCACTTGTCAACAGGGGCGAGAGCAAAAGGCAATTTCACCACCTGCTCATAGGCGTAGACACAGGAGAAATGCACCTCCAGCTGAAACCTTCGGGAGATGACACCCCCGCGTGCTTCCTGCTCTGACTCGATGACGTTGGAGTACGACACATGGGAGCCGTTTTGCTGGAATGACACAGAAATCAAGTCTCCCGACCATGTCCAAGTCCATACACAGAGCTCCAAGCTTCAGTTCAGAATGTGCAACTCAGCTCCAGGCCTCCTGGATATCTGCTGGGGTTTTTGCTCAAGACCCATGTTCAGGGGCTACTGGCAACCACCCCCAGAGTAGGCAGAAGTCAGTGTGGTGACCACAGGTGAGAGCCCTTCTGTGCAATGCAGAGCTGGAGCACCAGCTCCTCCACACCTACCCTGACCCATGAATCATGTGAGGGACCAAGGGGCTATATCCAGGGCTGCAGAGCTCAGAGGATGCTGCCAGAAAGCTGAGGGCTGTTATCGGCTAGTAAAGAGCACACTGAGACTTCCATGCTCTGCTGAATAAGACAAGATGTACTGCCAGCAGGGGTTAGGTGGAGATAGAAGAGCTTTCTGACAGCCTCCAGGGAAGCCTTCCAAGGGGAACAAGAACTTTACAGCACCCAGATATAAAAGGAGAAGCCTCCAGAGCTTCCCCTTGCTGTCCTCACTCAGCATGTCTGCTCCTCTCACAGCTTCAGAGCTATGCAGAGAGGCTCTGCTGGATCCTCACCTGAATTTTTGATCCACAGGCAGTGTGGTTTTCACCTGTGAGAGTGGCTGCAAAAAACAGCTCACCCTCTTGTTCTCTTTCTGAGACCTTGCATGCCTGGTTCTTCAAGTGGACAAGCTCCCGGGGGATTTTCAAGAGTTCAAACACCTCCTTCCTCACCATCATCTCCATGTGCTCTTCCTCGCAGGCCAACTTCAGTTCCACATCTGGAGGAAAAAGCCATCTGCAATAGCAATAAGGAAGAGGCCTGAAGGAGCCCTAGGTCAGCTATGGGATGGCACAGTCCCACCGAGCTCAAGAGATCCTCATCCCAGCCTTGTTGGAGGATGCTGGGAGGCTCTTCAGAGACACTGGGCAAAAGACAAACCTTTGGGAACATGCAGAAGTTAATGTGGGTCTGTCATTTTCTGCTGGTTGCCTCAGACCTGCACAAATCTGTGGCCACCGCTATGCTGAACAGACACAGTCCTTAAGCTCAAGGCATCAAAGGCAGATGTCGTGGGTCTGGGCCCTTTCGAGGGCTGTCTGCAGAATCAGTGCAGTCTGCCAAGGGCACCAGCCATGGACAGCAATCCTCACTTTCACAGGAAGACCGTTTTTGGCCAATGTCTGGAAAGGGCTTCACTGTAGCTGTGCTGGAGTGTGTGTACCTGTTCTGAGACTGGAAGGTAACTGTGCTCCACAGCATGCCCCACTGCCCTGTCACGGCTACACCATGGCACGGCACCTTGACAGCCAAAGAATTAAGGAATTAAGACTTTTGGAGAGAAAGGAAATGGCCTGTGGCTGGGCATTGTACCAGCGTGCAGTCAGGACATAGTGGTGGTGGCGGGATGCACCCGAACCAGGAGCTGGGACATGCTCCTGGAGCCTGCGGTGAAGAGAACTGGCAACACCAGTGCACTGTGCCCATCACCCTCCCCACTGGTGCCCGTGGACAGAATGAGGAGGACTCACCAACATCCCCAGCCCTACCTTGGCAGAACGTCCCTGTGAAGCCTGGTTTGCAGTTGCAAACTGGTCTGTCCTCCATCACCTGGCAACCACCCTGGTGCTGGCAGGGGTTTGGCAGGCAGGTGTTCGGGCTTCTCTGGAGACGGAGGGCAACCCCTTGCCTCAGGCCATGTGTGCTCACCAGCTCACCTGCAGCAAGGGAAATGTGAGTAAGCTGAAACTCAGCAAGAATATCTCCTCTAGGAGAGACAGGAGAGCAAACTCGCCCCATGGCATGAAGTCCTGCACAGCTCTCAGTGGCTGAGATCCTCGCCTAGAGTCAGAGCAGACACATCTGAGGAAGAATCTGCCACCTTGGCTTGCCTGAGAGGAAGTGACTGAGAGCCTGGGACAACTCCTCAGCACGGCTGTAATCTGGATCAGAGTTATGGAGCCTGCCAGCAGCTAGCAAGGAGAGTGGTGGCACCTCACAGCACCTGTGCCCATCTCCATGGATTATACACCATATGTGGCTGGGATGGAGACCCTGAAATTTCCATCTATTTTGCCAGCTCTTACACCCCAGTTCCTGTCCCCACAGCCCCCCTCTTGCTGTCCTCCCTTAGCAGCCTTCAGCAGTGCCCTGAATGAGGAATCTGGACACAGATCAGGTGAGGGTTTGACCTCTCCTTTCCATACTACTTGTCTGTGACCCGTGAGACTCACTCTTGTTGCCTTGACCACCAGCCAGGCAGAGGGCAGAGAGCAGCAGCAAGCGTCTCACAGTCCTTTCCTGTAAAAACAAGCAGGCTCTGGTTAACTTGGGTTTTTAGCAGGCTCGCTGGAGATGTTCGCAGTCATTCAGAAAAAGCCGACCCTCAAGCATGAGCACGATAATTTCTGTAGTGTATGTCCTCCGAAAAATCTAGGTTTAACGGCACAAAGTCATTTCCTATCCCGAAGGGCCAGATCAGCAACTCCTCTCCTGCTCCAGGTTAACACAAGGGTCAAATACTGTCTTGAATATAGGTAGCTATTCCAGAAAGAGGGGGTGGGAGAAACCAGACCTCAGACCTGCAGAGATGTGTTGACAGTGATAAAGCCACATTTCACTAAGAACAGGTACTTTGAGTAAAACCTCACAGCTGAGGTATCAGTCCAGGCTCCCTGAAGAGGAAAGCCTTTTCTCTCTTCCTAATACAGCTCTTCTGAAGAGTTAGGATTTGCAAAAGGATCCTTGCTTTCCCAGTAACCCATATCAGCCCACTTACCATCGTCGGGCCACTCTGCTCCTCCACCCGCCGCTGCCCCAGGCTGCTCCTGCTCTCATGCTCCACACCTCGTGCCTTATATCGCCTTCCAGCAGCTCATCCTTCTCCCCCACGCAAACACGCTGCTTCCGATTGCACAAGAGCCAGCTGAGCATCCTTCAGCAGCGGCTGGGGAGGAAAATCCATCCTCTGGCATAGATGGCCTTTTCGATTAGCCGGTGGCCAGGGAACACTGACCCAATTCACAGCCCCCACGGGTTCACAAACAGGGGGAGTATCTGCAAAATCCCCGGGAATATGGGGTTTCGTGCATCCAGCTGGTTTCCTGGTACCTGCTTTTGACGCAGCAATAATGAGATATCACAGCGGCACACGCGAAGGCCAGATAACTGCGTGGACTGTACATTGCAACCACAATGTACATGGGCTTTGGCATTTTTTTAGTGACTTCTGGCATCTAAGATTTGGTGAGAAGTACTGGTGGGAGATGGAGGGATGGGGGCTTGGTCCTGTCATGCTTTGTTTGGGAAACAGTAACCAGCTGCGAATAGCAGCAATCGCTCAAAGTGATACTTCTTGATATATATTGACTAAGTGCATCCTCAGAGCTTTAATTGCTACAGTCACCATAACATAGGAGCAAATGTGAAAATCTTTCCATCTATTTTTTTTCCTAAGCACAATGAAAAACAGAAAAAACAAAGTGTTTAGCACCTGACCCTGCTTACAGCCTAATGAACTCGCAATAAAGAAATAAAAAAAAGGAAGAAAAAAAAAGACCTCCTGCTATCACCTGCTGCCAGCTCTTGGGTGAGGAAGCTAGGCTCTCCAATGTATATTTTACAAAGCAATTAATAGGGAGAGAAGCTTTCACAGCGTTGCTTAGAGATGCAAAGGCAATGCAGCTCCACAGGCTCAGAAAGCAACAAAAAGATGAGGAATGTGGCGGGGAGGGGGCTTTTTTATGTATTTTGTAGTGTGAGGGGTTTTTTGTTGTTGTTTTTTGGTTTTTAAGGGCAGCCTTTCTGTCTCCAGGAGCCGGTGGCGAAGCCGCCCTGCTGGGCAGGGTTTGGCCGCTTCCCCCTCATTTCGCCCAAAAATCTTCCGGACGGAGGGGGCTGCCTTCTGCCCGGGGCGGGTGTCGGAAGCTCTCAGGGCGGGGAGGGCTGGGGCACCTAAGGAGCTCCCGAGGGCGTGTGGGGTGCCAGGAGACCCTGCGGGTAAGCCCCGCGGGTAGGGCAGGGGGAGGCCGGGGCAGCCCCCAAGGTGTGCTGGGGGAGGCCGCAGCCCCCGCCGCGGCTCCAGCCGGCCCTGCGGCGGGCGTTGCCATGGTGCGCGGGCCGGCAGCAACGGCGAGGCGGAGGCGGTGAGGCCGGGGAGGCGGCGGGAGGGCAGGGGAGCTGCGGCTGCACCCGGCGCGGCCTTGAGACGCGGGGCTGAAGGGGTGGCGGGGGGCTGCCGGAGTGGTGCAGGGGCCGCGGTGCGGTGCTGGGCCCAGGGACACGCACCGTCCCGCCACCCGCGGTGCAAGGTCTGTGCCTCCTTCCTGCCGTCCGCTCCTCACAGGGTCAGCCTGACCGGAGGGAGGGGAAAACAAACAGCCCCCAGCCTCCCTGAGATGTAAATAAATAATATAAACAGCCCTTTGTCCTTGGAGGTTCCCGGCTCAGCTACAAAACATCCCGTCCTTGCAGGGCCCTGCGCAGCCGGCCGGGCTGGGTGCAGCCCGTGGGCCCGGGCCAGCGGCAAGTGCCCGTGTAGGAAACAATTGCCTTGGCAATTTAATAGTCCCTGGCAGGATCTCTCAGCACAGCATATTTTATTAAAGATTTTGCAAGACTGGGTGTTCTACCTAAAGGCAGGCACACGGAATAGGGTGAAAAGCCCCTACTTATATTCACCCCCCCCAAATGCCAGCTGCAAATTCCCTCCCCTGTTTCCCGTTTGTTGGGTACATCAGGGTTTACAGACTACCTGACGCCTGCCTCCGTTTACATATTTCATTCATCTAATTTTAACAACCCCCTTCCCCTTATCAATCTATTTAAAATATGGATTCCTGGCTCTTTGGCCACCCTTCCGCCTAGATTAAGTTTTTTAAAATACAGAAATCAGTTTGCATTCCGGAATTAGTTCGAAGAGACTTTGTTTTACATTAAGGATTCATAGTCTGATGTCTCTCAGTCCTTCCAGCCCCTCTGGCGTCAGGTGCCAGATCGGTTGTAAATACAACACTGCTCCTTCAATGGCTCCTTAGATCCCCCAGGCTCGAGCTGCCCAGGAACATGCAGCCGCTTACTTCCCAAGCCCAGCCTGAGCTCACATTCAGTGCTCACTCTTTACTGTTGCAGAAATGGGAATTGTGCTTTTGGCTGCCTGAGCCATGCTCTTGTACTAAATCATCGTGGCCAGAATGCAAGTGTCTCTGTGTTGCTGTACATCTGGGTCCCACCCCTGAATTCACCCTGGTGTGTGCATTTCTGTAGTGACAGGAGGAGGCAGAATGGAGGTCCTGGAGGAGCGTGAAGAAGAGGAGCACGAAGAAGAGCAGGAAGAAGAGGAGCAAAAAGACAAAGAGCTGAAGCCTTTGGAGATCAGTGATAAACCCGAGGACTTGAAGACAAAGGAGTCTGTGGAGCGAGTCTGTGTCCCAAGTGATGTACCGTAAGTCATGTGTGTCTGTCAGTTACTGGGATGAGCAGAGACGATCCCTTTGGGGCCCACAGGGAGATTGCACGCGTGTGGATGGCACATATGGTCCTCTTGCACAGGGAGCGGAGTGAATGAGTTTCTGGAGTGCCTGGTGTATTTGTCTGAGAGTGGGAACGTGTCAGTAAGATTTGCTTCATATGCATGCATTCAGTGCTGTGTCACGACACTATATAAAGATCCCCTGAGCCTCTGGGAATATGGCAGGTTGCCATCACTCCAGAGAAGCTTGGCTATGCCAGAATCATGTCATTGGATATAATCCCCATTTTTTTCCCTGGGAAACAGGGAGCCCATGCCATGTTTTGTTAGCAGGTCATCTTTCCCAAGTTGCACCCAGCTTATTACCTGTGTTTCTCCTCCTGCCCTGGAAGTGATTTTGACTGGAGCTCCATTGACACGTCTCAGTTACCATCCTCGTACAAGACAAATTCCCCAAGTGAAGAGAAGCTGTTGCATGTTGCTGCCCATTTCCTCCAGCAGTACACTCACATCTGCCCTGACCGCAAGCCGCTCTTCCTACACCCGGTCAACGAGTGTGGTGTGGAGGTACGGGCTGGTGTGGGGCTGGGCCACAGTGTGGGGGCCACACGGCTTCTGTAGTGACGAATACTGGGGAAGGACAGCAGCCCATCCTGCCCTCCCTCCTGGCCAAAGGGAATGGAAACACACTTGCTGTGCCCACAGCACCCTGAGCAAGTGCACAACACCCTGGGAACACCACGACTGTCCAAACCCACAAGTGCATTGTACTGTGCACATGGTGGTGGTGCCATGTCAGCTGCAGGCAGCTTGCAGCCCTGCAGAGCAACCCTTAGGAAACAGGAACAACCATAAAGGGACATAAAAGGGACATAAAAGAATCATAAAGGGACATAAAAGAAACACACGGAATAGATGAGGATCAGGCTTAGACACAGGTATGGAGTTTGGAAACAGAGTTAGGTCTTATTCTGAACTTGTCAGAAGTTACAGGGAAGGAAGTAAAAGTGGAAGTTTGTGGTCTGGTTTTAAGACTACGCCCAAGCTGCACAACTTTTCTCTAGTTCTGGACCTGATGCTCTCCAAAGCATCTGGAATTGCTACTTTGGACCAGCTTTCCCCAGTATTTATTATGTCATTAACATGCAAGGCAAAAAATGCTGGAAGATGTAAAAGCTAGAAAAGGCAGTAGCTGTTTGTCTTGCTTGAAAATGAAGAGAAGAACTGGATCAGATCTGTAATGTGTGTGAGATCAGCTTGAAGTTTTAGCCACAGACAAGCAGACGGCCTCTCAACTCCATGCAGCTTCCATCTCAGAACAGGCAAGGAGGGTTACTGATGCTGTTCATATGCTCTGGGGAGGTCCTGAACGTGAGCTGCAGCATCCAGGGTTGGTCAGAGGAGATGGCTTTGGACAGGAGACTCTGCCAAGGCCTCTTGGCTAACCAAAGTCGTCTTGTTGCCCTGCAGAAGTTTGTGAGCACAACGGTGAGGCCAACCCTGCTGCCTTATACAGAGCTGTACCACTGGGATGGCTGTGCCAGCTTTGTCTCTGATTACCTCATTATGGAGCCCCTCAAGTCCCCTATCACACCGGTAAGAAAGGGGTTGCAGTCCCGTCAGAAACAGCCCCGTAACAGAAGTGACAGAAGGGCCTCTCGGCAGGATACAACGTGGAAGCCCCAGTGGCTGGGATTACAAAGGCCTTTGACCCCTCCATCATCCCCTCATTACTTAGGCAACCCTCAAATTTTCCCAGGCCCTTCACACTCTGTTTGGACCTGTAATCCCAGTTCACGTACAGTGCTGTACCTGTCAAACAATTGAGCACCATTTCAACAAGAGTGGGCCTGGCCCTGCTCTCAGTCACCCCAGGTGACCAGCTGGTCTGCTGCAGGTTGCAATGGCAGACAAGCTTCCCCTCCAAAGGCCACGATGCCTTGGAACAAAGGAGCATATAAAGCTCAGGGGATGATGGTTGACCTCAGTGACTGGTTCTTAGAGGCTCTAAACACTTCTGTCCCAATTTTGGGGATATTTTGGGGTGGCTAAAGAGAGATTTCTAGACTGGCAAGAAGGGATGATGCCAGAATTGGAGCAAGTTCTTGGCTGGCGTGAATCAGCTAAAGCAAAGGGAGCACAGTCTTTGCTAACAAGGACTGCTGATGCTCTGCAGAGTGCCACAAACAACCTACACAAGCTCCATGCTAGCCAAGGCTCTCAAGAGGAACTCTGGCACTTTGCAACTGCACATAATGTATCTCCATTTAGCGGACAGAAACTGCCTTGACCACCTAAGGTGATGTCTGAGATCTGGGAGTAGATTGTCTGTGTAGAACCTCTCTATATGCGGTATGTGTGTATTGATCCCTTTCCTTGGTCACTGGTGGGGGCCAGAAGGGCATGTGATCCTTCCTTTCAACTATAATTTAGCTGATGGGACTTTTGCTTTGAAAGGCTGCAGACAGACCAGCTAGAGGTGAGGTAAGCCCCACTCCAGTGTTGTGCTTAGCATTAGATTTTCAGTAGTTTGATAAGATTTTTCTGCCTATCTCTCCCTATGGTTAAATTTGTTACCAGATTTGGGGACAGAATTTCCACAGATCACTTTGGAGGGGACTTTTGGTGTCTGTGGCTCACATAGGTGTTTTATATAAGAGATTCCCTATGGCTGTAGAGCCCAGGGGTATGGGCAATGCCCTTTCTCTCTCCTGCTCTCTGCCTGGTGTATGTTTCAGCCGCACAAGACAAGCTCTGAGAACACGAATCTCTCTCTTTCAAGCCCAGTTCACTCTATTCCCCAACCACCATCCTGAAATATCAGCGAGGGAACTGCTTTGACTTCAGTGTGCTGCTGTGCTCCATGCTGATCGGGGCTGGGTATGATGCCTATTGTGTGCACGGGTATGCCACCCGCGAGATATGCACCCTGGACGAGACTCTGGAGGTGTGTCCGCTGCTCAGGAAGACACAGGAGGTGAGATGTGCAGTGAGCTCTGCCTGTTCATTTCCAGTGAGCTCCACAGTTGAGCTAGGGGAAACGACTTCAGGCCTACACTGGGTTTCAGTCTGTATCAAGCAGGGACCTCACCAAAGGCATCTTTTGAGTGGTCTCTTCCACGGTTCCTTACGAGCTCTCTTTGGCTTCAGTGAATTCCTACTCCCCAGGTCTAATACTGCAAACTCCCAAGGGATGGGAACTGGGAGGTGCCTGTCAGCCATACATTTTCTGCCTTCTCTTAATCCCTGCTGGGTTTCACAGCAATACCCTGCTTTTGTGGACACAGGTACCAAAAGAGGAAATTAAGAAGTCCAACAAGTATAGAATTAAGTCCCCACCAGACCTGCAGAGCAAGTTCGAACTTCAGCAAAAGGCCAAGAAGGCAAAGAAGGCAGAAACTGAAGCTGCTCAAAAGGACAAGGAAAGAGGAGAGGAGATGGTCATGGTGAGTAAGCAAGGTCCAGCTCACTCTAAACTTCAGGAGCAAATGCTGAGACACACGTAATAGCTGAGCAAAGAAGGGAGGTCACCACACATCACATCAGGGTGATCATGGCCATGTGCACTTGGCCGCTGGGAGCACAGTGGGTGCTGACACAGGAATAGGTACTGGGTATGTATTGCCTCACTCTTCTGCAGAGCGTTGAGGGCCTGGAAACCTTTAGAAGTGGGTAGAGGAGAGAATAAGATTGCTGTTGGATTGGACTAAAGTGGCAATAAAATGGTAATAATTACAGCTCTGTCCTCTGCGCTACAGAAAGTGGAAAAGCCCAAGGGAGACCCTTTGCATGGCTTACGGGTGCATGCATGGGTTTTGGTTCTGTCTGGGAAGAGAGAGGTGCCTGAGACTTTCTTCATCAATCCCTTCACGGGAAACAGCCACAGCACCACGGATGAGCAGTTCCTTGGGATTGAGAGCATCTGGAACCACAGGAACTACTGGGTGAACATGCAGGACTGCTGGAATGGCTGCAAGGTAATGAGCCCTTAAGGACCCTGTGCCTGAGAGGGACAGTTGGGCTTACCCAAGTCCTGGGGAAGTCCAGGATCAGTGGTGATCCCAGTTCTCACCATTCCCTGTGTTGTCTCTGGTCATGTTGCTCTGGTTACATAGACTCCTGAACTACTCCAGGACATCCCAGACCCTTAGCTAGGAAATATGGATCACACTTGTTAAGCACGACAGTGTTAGAACATCAGCTTTTAAGGCTGGCTGGACACCCATTCTCTCAAGCAACAGTTTTTAAGGCAGAGGATATTTTGAACCTGTCAAGCATGGCTCAAGGCAGGAAAGATCTTGATTAGGCCCTTCCCACACCTCAGCTAGTCCCCAGCTGATGTAAAGTTTGGGAGGGCAGGATCTGAGTCAGAGCAGCGTTAGCCCTGTGTGGATGACCCTGGCACCGTGCGTGCCCCGAGGAGGGAAGCAGAAGCATTTCCAGCAACTTCCTATCATCTGTGGCAGAGGCACCGTGAGGAAAAGGTTCTATAGCCTTCTAGGCACAGGGGCAGTCTTTGGGGTCCCACCAGCCAGCCAAGGGTCTGAGAGCCCACCTCAGTGAGATCCAGAGTCTGTCTAGAGTCCTTTAACTCTCTGACACCCAGCTGGGTCCACAGCACTGCAGAGGTGCAGCATTCAGTTTAGTGTCAGGCCCTTCAGAGTGCCCTGTAATTAACTGGGTTTCTTCTGTTTGGCTTAGGATCTCGTCTTTGACTTGAGTGACAATATCCGCTGGGAGGTTATGCTTTCAGGGAGTGACAAGCCTCATCAGCTGCTCCCAGATGCTGAGGAGAAAAATGAGTTGCCTGACAATGACATGGATGACGTGGTGAGTGACCCAAATTATGGCTGTCCCGCGGTGGGGATGCTGAATCCAACTGGTGTGTTCGTAGGCCTGCTCATGTCTGCCTGCCTGCTGCCCTCTTCAGGTCAGATCACTATTGCTCTCGCTAAGTTGTGGTTTGCACTTTAGAATCCTTCTCAATCTTGAATAGTTCTGATGCTTTCTGAAGCAAGACCCCAGGTGGTACTTCTGGTGTGCTAAGTGGTGAGGGATGTCCGTAGGCCTCCAGTGTATTGACCCTTAGGATGAAATAATTAAAAACACATACAGCCCAAACTGAAATTTTTCTGGATACTCTTTCTCTGCTGGTCAGCGCCCTGTTCTCCTGACTGCCAAGTGGAGTTACCAGCCAAATGTAGAAATACTGTGTGTACTCTTATATAGCAAAAAACGTTGTGTACTGGAAGCAAAAATGGTATGTTGTCCTGGTGGGAGAACACTGTGATAAAGCAGGCATTGCACCAGCGCAGCAGGATGGAGTAACACCAGTTACATGGCATTGCTTCCTGTTACCTGCTCTCCTCAGCCTGTGACCATAACAGGGGAGCAAAGCACTTTCCAAGGTCTACATAAAATAAGCTGGTCATTAGTTTGAATGACGATTGTCACCTTCATCCCCTGTCCAGCCAAAAGAAGAGAATGTCGTTAGGCTCAAGAAGGGATGTGCTAGTGAGAGTGTGGGGATGCAGTAAAGTTCTCATTCTACATAAGCTGTAGCGTGCTGCTTACCTCTGTCCTTGGGCTGTGTGTGACCGACACAGCTCTCATAACTCTGCCACTGTGTTCCCCAGGACCTGTGCAGCTTTGCACAAGCTGAGCTCTGATTGCTGCACTGCATCCTCTAGAACCAAAATACCTCCTGGGAGAAGCTTTCAAAAATGCAAATCTCTGCTTCTGTTTCAGCCAGAACCAGAGGATGAAAACAGGAATTTGGATATGCCACCATCGTGGGTAGACCCAATTCAGATATCTCCCAGAGGTATTTATTCTTCCTTTGCCTTTTGCTTGCCCCCCAACTAAACTTTTAGTGGATTTTGAATGTTGGTTTATCTCACTCAAGAGTTCTCCCTTCAGGATGGACAAGGTACAGCAGTGAAGTGCAGTAGGTGAAGGCCTGAATGCTGCCCCTCAGGGCATGGTCCTGTCCTGGGTGGGAACCCCTCCGCAGACACACACACCCCCCCACCCTGTGTTTTCCTGCTAGCTGAATGATTTTGCCCGGGATGGATTTGCTGTTACTGCTATGCACAATGGAGTGCCCCTGCATTATCAAATATCTGCTTTGGGAAATAAAAGAGTTATTATACTATTATAACATTAAAGTACAACAGCCAGGGTCTGAGCAGCTTTACTGGGAGCTGAATGCAATCAATAAATGTCTGGTTTTCCTTAGACCATGGTTTTCTCTTGAATGATTTTTTTCTGGGGCTGAATACAAGGGAGTCCATTTTTCTGACACCTCTCTTGCCCCCTGCAGAGTTTGAGACCCGCTGTTGCCAGGGGACAAAGGTGACTCTGTACAAGAAAGCAAAGCTGGAGAAATGGGCACCATATCTGAATGCAAATGGGCTGGTGAAACGGCTCACCGTCTACGCAGATGCAGAGTGTAAGAGGGATGAGTGAACACACTCGATTCACTGAGCAAACACAGTTTGGGGTGTGCTGATGGGAAGGGGGCGGTGGTTCCCTTTCTGCCAGAGTTTCTGTAATGCTTTCTCATCCTCCTTTCACATTTGTGGGGGACTTGTCTACCACATCTTCAAACGCTTCACCACACTCACTGTCTTGACAAGACCCAGAACTTTCCAGCACTGCTAGGGTTTCCTGTCAGAGTCTGAATCTGTTTTATACCCCAACGATGCAGCTGTTCCATGTCACAGGTCACCTGCTTGGATTTTCAGTCTTCAGAGAAATGGAAGGCCAGTTTAAATTGATCCAATAGCATCGCTATTCCTACTGGTGTCGACAGGAGCCGTAGATAGGGGCAGCTAAGAACTGTGGAGATTTCTGTACTCTGAAGCGTTATTCTTTAACAGCTAGCCCAAGAAACTGTGCAGATTCCTAACTGGACATACAGTGTCCTGTCCTCAGCCCTCCTGGGTAGTGTAATGCCCCCACCTCCTTTCCCTTCACTCCCAACACTATCGTTAAGTATTTGGGATGGAATTTCTCTCACCTAAACATAACCATCCACTGTGCCACCTCCTCTCCCTGAGCTGATTCCTTTAGTTCTTGTAGATGGAGAGGAATAAACCCTCCTGAAGTGTAATTCATCTACTCAAACATAGATTAGGATTCATCTACAAAATGCCCCTATGCCCAGGGCCGATTCCAGTGACTATATGATATATCAGGAGCACAGGGTACTTGCACTGACACTGAGAGCTCATCAGATGAATCTTGCCACCTCCAACAGTGTGACCTAAGGTTGTGCAACGGTTTGTCTCCTGCCAGGTTCTGAAGTAGTGGAGGTGAAGGAGTGGTTCACAAACCGAGAAGACATGTTGGATTTGAGAGAAGTGAATAAGCGAACACAGCTGACCACAGACTACTTCAGCCCAGGACACCGCTTCCATCTTAAAGGTATTCCAGCTCATCTGAGCAGCCACTGCAGTTGATGGGACTTCATGTGAATCCCTTGTAGCAGTGACAAAAGCCCAAAGTTGGGGGAGTTGCAAACTTCTGGGATGAATTGCCTTGATAAATATGGTCTCCCATGGAGAGAGAAGTGAATTGGGTTGTTGGCTTCCAGACCTGGACAGTGTTCACCCCCCAGCATAACAGAAGAAAAATACATACCTATCACAGATATAGGCTGATATCATTTACTTCTACCAACAGAGGTGATAGAAGTAGAAACTTTCTCCTAGGGATTGTGTTTGGTCTCTCAGTATTGTGCAGCTAGGGGAGAGAAAGCCTTGCATTAGATCTGTTGCTCAAGCAGCATTTCAGGCCGAGAGCCTGCACCCATTCCTGGTTTGGGAAGAGCAGGGTCCTGCTCACTATTGCCTTGCTGTGTGAGGAAGGCAGTGTCCCTGCAAAACTGTCCTGCTGTCCTTAGGCACATTGGTACACAGCAGTGAGGAGGTAACATTCCCATCTTACACTCATGTGCATTTGACTTATTGTCTGCTGAAGAAAATGAGACTTCCTCTGGACACAGCTGTGCTCACCATATTGTGGTTGCTAACTATGAAAATTTATGCAATCTCTTTTATGTCCTTAGCTCACACCTACATGTGGCTGGAACCAGAGACTGAAAATACGATGGAGTTTTACAACGAGGCGCGAGTTGATGGCCTCCAGAAACGCGTTCAAAGTGCTATGGAGATGACAGAGTACTTTGTGGGGCGGGATGACTTTCTGCACGTCCGGTACACGGAGTTTGGCAAAAGAGGAAAGAAAGTACACTTGGCTGGCATGAGAGCTGATGCTAACGCCCGGCCTATAGTGGTACGGCCAGGACAGAAACAGAAAAAGATCTGTCACTGTGATATTTATACTATGCAAAACATACTGCCTAGGGCTTTAGGTTCATTTTCAGTGGGCATGGCCAAGGCAAAGCTCCAAATGAGGCATCCAAGCCTTGTTCAACTGCTGTGTCTCACAGTTGCTTGCCTGACAGAGAGCTACAGTGTGGCCAGTTGTCACGAACTGCATTGAGCAGCTAGAATGAAACTGGGGAACTAAGACTTGGAAAATGTGTGTCAGAGGAAAGAAAAAAGCTTGACTATGATTTTGAAACGAAATATTCACAGGACTCAAAATTAGTGAAATTATTTCGCGTTCTGATCCCAAACTAATAACATTTTAGGTTCCTCATGAAGTGTCCCATCACTCTGATTTGTTACAAGCAGGTAATCTACCTCTTCGTCTAGTCAGGTCTGATTTAGAGAACAGAAGATGGAGCAAATCCGACACTGGCAGTATGGCTCAGACACTTTACCTGCCAAGATAGAGCCATGCAGTGCCCTGCCTTTGGACCAGCACCCAACATGCTCCTATTTCCTTCCCTATGTTGGGGAATGTAGGAAACTTTGTGCCCCAAAATACCTTTCTTCCTGCAGTTCCCTAGGCAGGGATGCATCCCAAGCTGACAGATAGACTTCTGTATTACTTTAAGCAGTTTTGGGCTTTTTTTTTTTCTCAGGCACAGGACAGAACAGTAGGACCATGGGCCAAGAGATGCCACTGTAGTACAGGCAAAGACGCCAAATTTTTGCCTCGGGTTTTTACCCCACTCTGCAAATCTTGCTGGTTTTCTGTGTTGCCTAGCCTGCTTCCATCTCTTTCTTTCCCCCCCTTATTAGCAAATCAAGGAGTGTTTCCACAGAAACCCAGAAAAGCCTGCTGATGAAGATGTAGCAGAACGTATCTTTCTGATCACAGAGGAGATGATCCATCTGACATACCACCTCAAGGATAACTACCTTACTGCCTCACAGAAGGATTTCTTCAAAATACCAGAGGGGGAGATAAGAGGAAGAGAAGACGTCATGACCCCAGACATGTGCATCACATACCAGGTATGGAGAAGAACTAGTTATGTCTTGAAGATTTCTAGATCACAATACACAAAGGGAAGGTGGCAAGATTCCTGGCAGGGAAGCTGAAATGTCCTCTGCTGTTCTCGCTTGGAAATCCAGCAGAGAAGCAGATGTCTTGGGTTCTAGCTCCAATTCTGCCATGGACCTATTAGGTCACATCTTTGCTTAAATCTCCCAGTTCACCCTGCAGATGCAGAGCAAGATGCTGAGAGTTAATGCAGTGCTGATAGATATAGATATAGATATAGGTATAGGTATAGATATAGATATAGGTATAGATATAGATATAGATATAGATTAGATATAGATATAGATATAGATATAGATATAGATATAGATATAGATATAGATATATAGATATATAGATATAGATATAAAAAAGTGGAGTGCTGTCATTAAGCCAAATTCTGTCTTTTGGGAAAGGGCGTGTGTTACTCCACTAACATCACTGATGTGAGTCTAATCAGGAGCAGAAGTCTACCAGTAAATTCTGTAGTGATGCTGCACAATTACGCTGAGGGAAAATAAAGAGAGATTGCAAATCCAGGATTTTATTACTTTATGCAAGTTACTTTAAAGTTTCTATCTCCCATTGAGGAGAATACACAGACTGCAATCGCTAGAGTGCCATCCTTTCATCTCTAACAATACAGAACTGGTTCCAACCATATAACAGCAGCATTGGCAAAGTGCAGGACATTCCATCTGGCTTAAGTTACTGACGGATTCAAAATGGAAATGAAGTCTAATAAACTGTTGCCCATGGGTTAGATGTTCCCATGGTGGAAATCAATGTCACTGTATTGATTATAGCGGAATTGTGCCAATTTCTGTTAGCAGAGTACCTGGTCCCATGCACCCAGAGAGCGCTTCTGTTTTTCAGTAGTTTATCTGCTTCCAGGCGGGGTTCTCTAAGGAAGAGAAGCTGGTCCATCTGTACAAAATGTTGCAGGAGCTAATAGAGGTGGAGAAGCAGCTGAAGGAACAAGTGCGGCGATCTGAAGCAGAGGTAACAGGGAGGTGTCCACGCTCTTGTCAGAGTTGGTCAGACATGGAAATGGTTTCAGTTAACTGGTTGCCAAAGCATCCTCAGAATAAGCTGTGATAAAAACAAAACTCTGGTGTGACAAAGCTGGTCTCTATGCTGAGTTATCAAGCTTGTAACCCAGCCACTATTCAGTAAAGATGTAGCTTTAATATATTTATGGAGAGTCACACACTTTCCAGCTCCTGCTCTTACTCTTCATTGTCAAGTAGGAAGACAGTTTCACAGAGCAAATTATAGCGTATGAGTTGGGACATCTAGAAATATATCTGCCTTTTGCCTGGGAACAAGACCAAAAAGAAAGGGTATTGTGTGTCATGCTGTATCTGCTTGCTAGGCATTTCCAGAAAGTCCTGTCTGAAATATTGAAGTGACTTTTTGTGGGAGCAACTGTAGGGAAATACTTAATAAAATACGTTGCTTGTACTGCTAATCATACTGTGACCAGTGTAACAAATCCGTGTTCTCAGAAGTCTTTGTAATTACTTAATGATACATACAACCATTCTAGATGGAGGCAAAGCTATTGGATTTTACTTTTTAAAATGTTTTTGTGAGGAAGAAGAGCTCCTAAAGGAGCTGGTGAGGAAAAGCTCAACTATATTAGCCCAGAATACAAGTAATATTAAGAACAATTTTTTTTCAGAAATTTGAAGCTAGTTAACTGTGACCTCATGAACTACCTTTCCAAGTTTCTAAGTCTTGATGTATCAAGAGATAAAATATTCACATTGCTTGTGCTGTATATCCTGTTAAGACAAAGAATAAGTCAAAAATAGTGGCAAGACTATGACTCCAGAAGAGCTTTCTTAACAGATAATATCAATAACTGTGTTCAAGAATTTCACACAGACCAGAAATCTAAAAATAAGACCACTATTGGCTTCATCTATCAGCAGGATATGAACATATTTGTATAGATTTTCTATACTTAACCTTATGCTACAGTTCTTGTATGCAGCATCTGCTCTGTTAGCCGGTCAAGCGTGTAAAGTATTGTCATTTTGTGGGAAAGCTGAGAAGCCTTTCTTCTGATTTTTTTGAAGGTCTTAAACATTTTGAAGACCCGTGAGAATGAAGAAAATTCCGTTAAATTGTTAGTTTCAATTTATGATACAGAGAGGAATGAAAAGAGAAGACAAGAGTATGAAGCTATGGTAGGTAGACTTCAGTAATCGCAGTATTTATTACATATACACAAAGAGATCCAGAGTAAGCTTTTTCTATCTGAATTATCTCAGGAGAGCTTTTAGCGTCATTAAAACATACTGGGCCAAATTCCCAACAGGTGTAAATCAGCACAGCTTCAATTGACTTTGCATGAGAAGATGATCATGCTATGACCTTCTGACTTTCTGAAAAAACGCACATCATTGAGAAATATTATTGTTTTATTTTGTTTAGTTAATAAATAAAATTATTATAAAGGATTAGTTTACAATAGGGAGCATGATAAGGGAATACAAGCTGTATCTTTCTAGCCAGGGCTCATTTTGTTAGGCAAATATGCACTTCTTTGTGTGATAGGAATCAGTTGTTTTCTTGGTTTTCATTATTCCTTGCAAAGCCAATTTTGTTCTAGGATCTCTGTTGAGGAATTAGTACCTTATGAACGTTCTGGACAAATGCAAAAAGCTTTAAGAATAATGACTTGCAATTTTTCAAGATCTCAAGGATGCTTCATCCAAATGGTTTTTAGACTGACCTTTTCTGAATAGAGAGGTTATAAAAGGTGGTTTTACAGGCCAAAATTCTGGTGTGAAACACAAATAGGGACAAAGATCCAAGAACCAGCTCTTTGCCAGCCTAGAAGGTGGTATCACTCAAAATACCTTGCGCTAATCTCTTTCTGTCCAAATACAAATGCATTTTGTAGAGCCCTCAGTGGACAGGGCATTTTGTGTAAGAGATGTCTCTACAATGAAGGAAATTACAAGAAATGTGAAAAAGGATGATAGAAATAAACTACAGAATAAAAACCTCATTGGGGAAGGGTTGGTATGCAGAGCTAATGCAAAGCAGTAGTTTTGATCAAACAATAGGAAAAAGAAACATTATTTCTTCACTGGTTGGGAGGTGAGTAGTTTTGGCCTTGGGTTTTATTTTGCCTTATCACAGGGTGTTTGGGGACGCAGGTAAATGGGACTGTGACTCTCTCTGTCCTTCCCCCTCCAGAAGAAGAGCAGGGAGGATGATCTCCTGGGACAAGAGGGCCAGGATCTGGATTACTTGGCACCTTTCCTTCTTCAAACTGGAAACACAGAGAAAATTACCAAGGCACAGGCCCTGCGCCTCAGAAATGATTGCCTGGCTGATTTGAAGCGGCGCCTCGTTAATAAAGCCAACATCATCCAGGCTCGCTTCGATAAGGTATCGCCAGCCTTGCTTCGGGATGTGTTGTTGCTGGAGTCTCTTCTACAGGGGCAGGAGGGTAACACATGTCTCATTGTGGCAGCAGGCAAGAGAGAAACCTTCTTTGATTACTTTTAAGAGATCCATAAACATGCCTGTATATGTGTGGCATGGTTGGGTTTTTGTTTGGTTGTTTGCTTGTTTTTTTAATGTCCTTAGCATGTGAAGGTCAAAGCTCAAAATAGCTTCAGTGTGAAGTGTAGTTCCTGTCTCAGTCAGAGCTGATTTGGATCTCCAGTGCTTCTCAACTACAGTGAGGCAACTCATTCAGGTTTTGCCGCCTCTTGCCGTTCCAAATTTTGATTCCCCTTGTTTTCTCACTCTGTGAGATCTTACTTCAAACTTATTGCCTCCCGTGAAAAGAAGCCAGCTCTGATTTATGGTTTCCTTCATCTCAGCTCCCTGAACTTTGAGTTGCACTTTGGTGTGTCCTTGCTCCTCGCTCTCCTCTCTGTTACTCTGACTTCTGGTTGTTCGTTCCCCTAACAGGCGGTGGAAGAGCTGCAGAAGAAAGATGAGTGGTTCCAGGAAAACCAGGATAAGCTCAGCGAAGAGGAAGAGGAGGAATTCCTCGCCCGTTACTCTGAAACCACGTTCCTTATCCACATTCTATCGCTGAGGCTCAGGAGGTATTGGGAACAACTGCCTGAGGACAGTGCCCGGGGGGAGCTACAGGTCACCCCCCAGAAGCTCGGCACTGAAGCTGTTCTGTAAAACATTGTACTCAATGTCCCACTGCAGTTTTCCACTGACATCCCCCTTCTTGTTTTAGGGAAAAGGAAACAGCGCCACAGAAATACCTTGCTCTGGAAGAGAAGCTGCGCAAGGATCCTCGCTTCGCTGAGCACCTCGGTCACGCCTGACTTTACTCCTTCACACCAGACGCTGGAAGTTGGTGTAGACGCCTGTTAGATGCAGCCTGGAAAAAACATGGAAAGCTTTTCCTACTTTCCTGCAGCAAATCTTTTATTATCATCAGATTAATGGAGATTTTAATGAACTTGTAGAATTCTGCTTCTTCTTTTCCTTCTCTTCTGTTTAAGGCCCATCTACAATTTCATCAATTGTCTTCTCATGCAATTCCATCATGTTTGCGACTGAAGTCTGAATGAGACCTAAGTTTTATGGTCTGCTTCAGAAGTTGCTATAAATTATGCATGCTGTGTTGCAGGGTCCTTTTTCCCCAAACCTGTGGGAATAACAGTTCTTTTCCAACATAATAATATTTTAGCAAATTTATGATTTGGTTTTATAAGTAGCACAAGCGAAGATTTTGAACTTGTGAGATCATAACAAATACAAAAATTCTTTGACCTCATTTAGAGCCATCTGTTAACCACAAAACCCAGAAAGACTAATATGCAAGCTGACAAACTTTGGATTTTGACATCTTTGTTTTTCTTTTCGAATATCTCCACTCAGTGTTCACAAATATACAGGTAGAAAGTAAAAAGAAATCCAAAAAGCATACCAAATCCAAGAAATTTTAGGTGATCAGGTGATTTGGTTAATAATAATTCCCCCAAATCCACAAGTGGAAGCCGGTATGTGTGTGCCATGTATTGGTGTTTCTGTAAGTCCCTGAACCTGCTGGGAAGCGATTTCTGATGTCACCTGTAGTAGATGAGGCACCATGGACACCTGTGGTGGTTCCACCTACAGTTCCCAACTGCTACAGTCTTCCAGGAACAACCTCCAATGATCATCTTCAGCAAAGACTATAGGGATTGCAGCTCGGGGAAAGCAGAAACCTATTTTGCTGTGATACAGCAGAAGGGACATTACACTTGAAATATAGCATGAACCAGAGCAGATTAATCTCCTTGGTTTGTGGTATCTGTCCATTTTAAGTGTAGTAGATACACTAAAGGGCTTTTACAGAGAAACCCCTTGCAATTGCCTATTCTATTGCAAGAGTAATTTTCTCTTGTGTTGTTTCTGTTGCATTTCAAGAAGTGAACAAACACAGTGTTAAAATCAGAAGCCACTGTAACTCATTGTGGCTAATCTGAATATCCTAGGTTATTAAAATATACCAAATTACCCTTATAGAGAGTCTGTTACTTTAGGTGTCACTTGGGCTCAGAAGCCGAGAGCCGAGAATTCAGCGTGTTTGACACCCACCACAGCACATCCCCATGTCTGCCCAGGCCTCCAGCTCCCAGTTTTGGGGCTTTGAGATGTTTCACAACAGAACATTCTGTTCCAAGCCATTCGGCACAGCAGCAGTGTATTTCACACCATTTCTGAGAGCTCTGCATCCCTCTTTCAACACTTGGCTAATGTGATGGCCTGGCATAGATAGGCCAGTATAATAGAAAGCTCAGGAACATCAGGGCTTTCAGGAACCAGCCAAAACCATTTCCAAATCACAAGGACCATAAACTGCTGAAGGACTGAGTGACCTCAGGAAACGGGGGAGAAAGGAAACGCCAAGGTATCTAAACAGAAAGCAATTTAAACAGGAGCGAGTCAGCCTGTGGTTATGAACTCTTCAGCATTAATTCAACACCAGAAGAAGACATCAGAACAAATTAATTTAAAAATCCTTTTACAGGCACTAGGGACATAGCAGCTGCCAAAAAATCCACTAATAATGTTATCGAGGACTAGCATCAAACTAATTTGATTGCTGCTTTTGATGGAGTAATTGTCCTGAGTGATGGGGATGGAAGTGCAGAAGCTGCTTGATTGCATCTCAGTCGGACGGCTCCGGGAGGAAAAATGACCTGAGCTCTCGGCGGGCCCGGCTTGCTGGGGTCAGAGGTGCAGGTGCCAGGGCTGTCCCACGGCAGCTCCAGGCCGAGCGGCCGCTGCCGCCTCCCCGCCCGCCGAACAGCGGCAGCACCGGCCCCGCTCCCCGACACCGCCCCTCAGGCCGGCCCCGCGGCTCCAGCGCGCCGCCCCTCTGATTGGCCGTGCTTGAAAGGCTCCGCCAAGAAGCTGCGTTGCGAATGGCCAGCCGCTCTGCGGTCGCTAAGGCAACCGCCCCTCCCTCAGTTCCTATTGGTAGAGACGCGGGTGGAAACCGGGCAACTGCACAGTTCGTGCACGGCGGGGCTCGGTGGCACCGGGGATTGGCCGGAGGCCCTGGCTCTGATTGGCGGCGGCCGGGCGGGGGCGGGGCCTGGCCGAGGTTTGTCGTGAGGGTCCGGTTGTCAGGCGGCGGTGCTGCTGGGGGGGGGAGGGGGTGGGGGGGTCCGGTGCTACCGGAGCCGCCGCCGATAGAACCGGGGCGGCCGAGCAAGCCCCGTCGAGCGCCGCTGCCACCACCAACGTGCAAGAGTCCCCTCCCGGCAGCTCCAGCCGCCGCTCGCTGCTCCTCATCGCCCGGTGAGGCTGCAGCGGCCTAGGGAGCGCTTCCCTCCCGGCCCCGCCCGCAGGGCGCCCCGCTGGCCCGTCGCTACCGTGATGGTCGGCAGCGGTGAGGCCGCGCCCCGCGGTGCTACCGGGCCGGGCGGCGGGTTGAGCCACTGCCCCCTCAGCGCGGCCTTCCCGCTCCCTGGCGTGGTGGGGGCGTCGCCGTAATCCCGGCGTTTCTTTTTTTGCCTCCAGGGCGGGGACGCGGGTGAGGAGCAGGTCCTGAGGGCGCTCGGGCGGATGGCTCGGCGGTGGTAGGACGCGGCGGTGGAGCCTCACTGGGAGCAGGAAGGCGCCGCGCTGAGACATGGCTGTGGCCGCCACCACCAAGACGGCATGGAAGCTGCGTGAGTGTCGCTTGCCGGGCTGTGCTCCCGGGGGAGGGCGGGGGAGGGCTCCCAGCTGGCAGCGGGGCGGCAGAGGCTGTTTGTGATAGGAACCAGCTAATCCCTGCCTCGGGTGTGGGTGCCCTGACCCTCTTTCCAAGTTGCTGACTGTAGTTTTTAACGCTTAGAAATTCTTTCTGAAAACATAGCAGCATAGTGGAATAGCACAGGGCCATGTCATTGCTGTTTTCAAAGAGTCACGGCCTGTATTTTTTCTGATTAGTTGCCATAATGCTACCCTAAATTTCTAGCCAGCCCCACATGACTCTAATGTAGCACAGGGAAAACCTAGGGAGTGATGGGAAACCCCTTCCGAGCCCAGGGTGCAGTGGGGAGTTCCGTCAGTGCCAGGTGAGCCCCTTTGGCGTTGTCCTTCATCACTGCTCACTTGTTACAGAAGGTGCACTGAGCTCTTTACTGGAGGAGAGATGAGGTGACCTTGGCAGGGCCTATATGTCTTATTCTCTTGAAATAACTTTGTAAGAGGCTGTGAGAATCTGCTACTTTTACATCCATGATTTTTCCTCGGAAGGAGCAGTACACAGTTGCTGACTGTCTATTTCCAGCTGCTTCACTGGTCACTGATGAGTAATTTCATAGGGGCTGTTGAGGAATGCTTAGAAGCAATGGGAAGGTGTCTGTTGTTCAGAAGTGTGAGCTTTAGACCATAGGATCATAGAATGTCCTGAGTTGGAAGGGACCTGCAAGGATCATTGAGTCCAGCTCCTGTCTCTGCACAGGACAACCCCACAGTTCACACCAGTGACTTGAGGTCCAGAAATTGGATGACAGAAATGCAGTATTCTTGACTAGTGATGCATTGAGGGAGCTGAGATAATCAAGTTAGTAATTTCATATGTTTTTGAGCAGAAAGCCACTTTGCTATGTTATCTTCCCATCCTTGAAACTCCAGTTGTAGGAAAAGCTGGAAGTAGATCAATCTCTGTGCTCTTGGAGTGGGGAGAAGTCCTTGATCTTAATTTTTGCTAGGCTCTGCCCCATCTTAGCATCCTCTTTAGAGCAAGAGGTGTTCTGAGTGTTAGAAATGTTTCAGCAATGCTAATTAGGAGCTTAGTATTACTGAGTTAGTGGGTGATATCTGGTGATGAATATGCCCTTAAAAAAAAATTGTGGGTTTAAGGAAATTGGTGCTTCACCGAGGGCGAGGATGACACTATCTCGCCAAGGCTGGCATCAGGTTATAACCTGGCTTTTAGGAATGGAAGGCTGAATGCTTCAGCAATGACTTTTAAACTTACAATATATTATTAAGAATGAAATCAAGAGGAGGAAAAAAGCGGCGCTGCTGACGCACTCATTTCAGCAGCAATGCTCAGCATCAGTGAGTTGGTCTGTTAATGCTAATTGTGCTGTTTGTTACCTTCAAGTCTGTGTATACATGCATACTTTAGTATTGTCACATGGAAGATAGGTCTTTCAACACAATACAAGCGTATTTTCAGATTTGCCTTTCTCATGTAATTTATGATCCAGTTACCTTTGTAATTTGAAAGGTGTTTCTTCAGCTAAAGTGAAAGTTGCGCAGTTTTGCTTTTGAAAAAGCACTCTGAGAGTTTGAGATCAAAGTACCTGTAATTATTATTGCAGCTGTCTAATATCCTTTTGGATTACTGTTGTGTGTAAAAAGATCAAATTGCTCCTCCCACCAAAACAATCTGAAATAAAGCTGAATTGATTGGTACTGAGCCTTTTTACAAACCAGTTTCATAACTATTAGGCATGCAAATCCCATGAACTTTGAAAGAAGTAAACTGAAAGAGGAAGAAATTGGTAAATACATCTGCCAAAATCCCTGACTGAAAACTGGAGGGGATTTAAAAATCCACTGTGAAAATCGGATGTCTAAGTGAAGATGCTCATTTGGCTTCTCTTTTGCCCCAAACTTATTTCTTTATGATTAGGTTCCTTGGAGTTCTGGCATTGTGAACTCCTCTCAGTGTCAGAGCTTCCCCTCAGCCCCCAGTTTTTTAACAGTCTTTTAGTATCAATTGCCTTTGTTCTTTTGTGCCCTTTCAGATATATATTCGTCCTTCCTCTATCACAGTTTTGCACTGTGCATTGCGAAGTTTCACCTGTGTTACATAGTGAGAACATAGCAAAGCCTCTGCCAAAGCTCAGTGAAAGGAGCTCCACCTATCCCCGCTGCTGAGTCTGACTTTTTTTTCCTGTATAAGGTAGCAAACTGTACTGCTGCTAACCTGTCAGTTCCTCTTGGGTTAGACAGTCTGCTGCTGCTTTCTCGAACAGTATTAAGGGGCTTTCTGCTAGATCACTCTGGCTGCTGTATATTATTGCAGCTTCTAAGACAGCTCAGCTCACTGAGACCCACCCAGGTACCGAAGGGAAAGCAGCTTCTGGGAGCAGGTTGCTGCAGTCGAGCAAATCTTTAAAAGCCACTGAGCTTCTGCTAGAGAGAGAAGATGCTTTTTGTGAGCCACATGAGCACTGGCCTTGTGAAGCTTGGTCAGCAAATGTCTTAAGTACAGCAGGCAGAGCCAAGAAGGACTGTTTTGAGCAAGATAATGCTGTGACTTCTTATCTGAACAGTGGGCTGCTGCAGCTTGGCCAGTGGAAACTGCAAAGTTTTCTGGAAGAATATTTTTTTAGCCCTTTGGGAGGGATGGGATGAAAACTGTTAATACTGGTCTGTACTAACAGTTTGCTTTGTTTTGTGCAGAAGAGATCACGGCTCACAGCAGCAATGTGTCCTCATTAGTACTGGGAAAAAGTTCAGGCCGGCTGCTGGCAACTGGAGGAGATGACTGTCGGGTCAACATATGGTCAGTTAACAAGCCCAACTGCATCATGGTAAGAACAGGCCTGTTTTCAGCTTTTGGGGGGTGGGAATATTAATTCTGAGGTATGGGGTGTGGAGAATGAGGAGAAAGATTGTTGGGTGGTAGCCTGTGGGACTTGTCAATAGAGTTTATCAACACAAAGCTGAGTGACTGGATTCTGGCTAAAGGCAGAATTCAGTAAGTGGTGAAACCGCTGCTGCAGAGAGAATCTGGGGTTGCAATGCAGAGTTTTGTACAGGATCAGCTAGATTTATAGTGTGAGCTACAGGGGCCATTTTTTTATCCTGGAGATTGGCCTCATAGCAGGAAACATCCCCAGCAGGATGAGCTCCCGCCTGTCCCGCAGTCACTAACGGTCAGCACGAAGTTTGTCAGAATAGTTTGCTAACGTGTCAGTAGGCTGGGGAAGAGTAATGCTGGGCTCAGTGTGTGAGAAAGAGCAAGGTCACCCCAGGAGTGATCACAAAGTGTGCCATAAATATATTTAACAGATGTCTGTCCTGCATTGCTCTTGCTTTGAGTTGATGTTGTGGAAAACCATCTTCAGCAAGTGTCACTTGTTTAATTAACACAACAATAATCTTGTGTTACGGAAGGTGTTTCTCTAGCCAGTGTGAACCATGTGAGGAAGAAATCAGGAAAGTAAGGCCAAAAAAGACTAAAAGGAGAATGTGTGTGCTTTATTTTTGTCTTCATTTACTAAGGTCAAGTATAAAGAGGTTGAAATGGGTGCAGAAGTTCACCTTTGGCAGTGCTGTGCTTCTCGCCTAGCGTGGTGAAGCTTTCTAGGCCCTTGGTGGTGGCATGACAGTAGCTTGAAACCAGAGTATTTCCTTCCATGAGATGGAAGGCCGAAGGACTAAATGACTCAGTTCCCTTTCTGTGGGAGCAGAGCTGTAGCTCTCCTGTCCTTGCTGGGACCCACGGACATTAGAAGGTGGTGTTTCTGAGAGGCAGGACTGACTGGAGCTGCTGAGGACTTGTGCAACTCTTATATATCGAAAGAATCTTGTTTTTTGGGCTTATGCTATATATTTTGTCCTCTGAAATTCACCTTTAGTGTTTACATTGTTAGGATACCTGTGTTGGGGAAGACAGAAGAAGAAGAACTTCTCAAGTAGCATTGTGACTGGGTTGAAGTGTGAGCTCTGTTTCTCACTACGCAGTGACAGTTGCAGCTGTATGTGGACGATTTCAGTTGCATTTGAAATCCTAAGGAAGCCCCATCAGAACAGGCGGCTTTTGGCCAGCGTTCCCAGCCCCTGTATGTGTGTGGGCGGCACAGAGCTAGCTTACCTGTCTGAAAAAACCTGCTTGAGGATGGTGTAAAGCATAAAATATCACTTAATTGACAAGCAAAAAGCCTACAATAGTGGTATTGGTTTTTCTAGAGCTAGTTTTAAATATTCTTGTATTTTAATTAAATACTGTCCTTTTCAAAATATTTATGTAGTTTGTGAGCTTTTAGATGCTTAAGGGTGAAAGGAGCTGTATACATGTGAATTACTACCTTATGCCTCAAGTTAATACTTTGGTAATAGCACCATGTTATCACTGTGACACGCATTGCTGGCAGCAACATATGGCTCCTTGCTGGTGTGAGGGTTTCAAAGTATCCCTGCTTTTGCTCTTGCTTTGATTTTGTAGCCAGTTCATGACACTTACGTGACACATTTAGAGCAAATAACTGTGCCATTGCGCTTGCACAGCATAATTTTTATAATGTAAGCGTGTGTCAATCTTGTCTGGGCGTCTGCACCTCATGTTTAACTACCCACGTCTCTGTTGATACATCCTTTAAAAATTAGTCAGTGTGCCCCAGAAAGTGGGATAACATGGAAAATACGTGCACGGTGCTATATGCAGTGATGGTCTTTAGGATACTCTACCGTACTGGGTAACTGATGAGGAAAAAGGACCAGTGGCACAACCAGGTGGTCCTGGCTCATGGCTGAACGCTTTAGTTACCAGTTGAATATGAACGATGCTGTTGTGGACAGGACTGTGTCAGTAGCTGTTAATTGTGACTTATGGTTTTCTTTTCAGAGCTTGACAGGCCACACAACACCCATTGAGAGCCTGCAGATCAATATGAATGAGAAACTCATTGTTGCAGGATCCCAGTCAGGGTCCATTCGAGTTTGGGACCTGGAAGCTGCCAAAAGTATGTTTCCCTGAGTTTTCATCTCTGTTAATGCGTGCTTTTTGGAATATAATTATGCTTAGTATCTATGCAGACCCAGAAGGTTCCTTACTTAAGAAGGAACAGGAGCCTGGCATTGCTGTCATCTTAATTTCCAGCCCCCTTAGAGGGCTTTTCCACACTTCTGTTGAGACTGTAGAGCTGTGTATGCACGCTTGACCAGAAATTTGTACGTGTGTTGCAGACATTGATATAAGGAACTAGTTTCTAGGGTTTTGACCTGAGAGTGTTGAAATCTGTATTTCTGATGAGTTTCCATGTATGTACAGAATAACTAGGTATGTAGAATTTGTATTCAGAGTCTCAGCTTAAAACTCCAAAATCAGATTGGAAGTTTTAAGTATATTAGATTCTGCAGAAGTCCAGGAATCCCCCACTTGCTGATCTCTTCTTAGGTTCTTTTTTTCCTCTTCTGCTCTTGCATGACCATATAAATAGACAAAGACCTAATTTTAATAAATTTTAAAAGCTATGAACTCATTAAGTGTTGTTCCTTTAAAGGCCAACTGTTTAGTCATGTTTTATTTATTGCGTTTTTCTGAAATCCTAGAATAAGTTTGCAAAAGTATCATGAATCACTTGAGTCCATTCCAGCAGGAATACTGTGAAATGACTGAATATTTCTTATAGGTTGCTGCTTGTTCATAGAAAGAATGTGTATTAAAAATAGACTTACACTTGCTAAGAAGGCAGACAGCAGGTGGCATAAATAATAAAAAGCACTTTTTGTCATTCAGACAGTTAGAATCAGTTCAGTTATAAAATAGCTTTGCTTTACCAGTGAAGAAAACTGATCTGACTAAATTTGTTAGGGGACCCATGAGCCAGCGTCTGGGCAAATGACCATTCCAGGTCTGGCTCAAGAGCTGATTTCTGGCAGGGGAATCACCAGACTGTCCCAGATGATGGAGAGAAGTTGCCCGTGTTATTGTCTGAGCCATTTTTCTTCCTCAAATTTGAGTTCTGCATTCATCTGTGCTCTGAGATATGGTGTACCCGTTCTACTGGTCCCTTCTGGTTTCCAGAATTACCGGGGTGTTACTTGGATGATGACTTGCTGAAACACAGTGATAATATCTTTATCTCCTGCCACCTAAGCGTCCTTTCCTGGTCCTTGGAATGATTCTTGCAAGGGGCAATTGAAGGGATCCAGGGCGAATATTGGAACGTAAGAGGTGAATGTCAGGCTTGTGCCTGGATGGGGGAGCAGAGTCACAGGAAAGGATCTGTCTGATAGCTGCAAGGTGAACCATGCAGGCAATCCAATGTCCCTTTCACTTCTGGCTAAAACTGTGTTTCCACTCCCCCACCACCTCCCCCATTTTGCTCTCTTTATAACAAGTGCAACTGCCTCACAGCTGCCTCAAAATGTGGCTTTTTTAGAGTCCTTAGAGTTTTATTCATAGTTTCCACACCCAAGGACAGAAATTTCAATAGGATCATTGAACAAGAGCCCTCTATTGCTGTTTTGTTGCATTGCAAGGGTAAAGTCAGAAACATTTCCATAAAATAATGTATACAGATAAATAAATGATATGTTAGCATGTCTAATATATGTTGTATTACCTTGTGATGATAGTACGGCTAAACTTCTGGCTGTGGTTTGGGTGAAATGAACCACTGAATATTTGTTCCCTATTCCTTTTCCCTGCTCTTCTCCTCCTTTTCCCAGTTCTTCGTACCTTACTGGGTCACAAAGCGAATATCTGCAGCCTTGATTTCCATCCTTTTGGAAGCTTTGTGGCATCTGGCTCTTTGGACACGAACATTAAGGTAAAACCCACCTTCCTCTAGTGGTTGCCTTCTTTACCTGCAGTAACTTTGTTTTGAAGAGCGCCAGAACGTGTTTTGTGCCAAGCTGTTAGTAGATGCTGTACACCATCGTTTCCGTGTGCGTGGGTGGGTGTGTTCGCTAGCGCTTGTGAAATTTGTGGCTGTGTTTTCAGTGGTGGCTCATGAGTGTGACTCCTCTGTTGTGGAATGTGGCTCTGTGTTAGGTGCCAGCCGAGACCTGGTGTCAGCAAGCGCAGATGTCCTGATTGCTGTAGATTGCATCTGCTTCATCAGGCTGGTATTTGGCTGTAGGAACTGAGCTTTTGTAGTAAGAAATACCTTACAGAAGTGGTTTGCGCTTGGAGATTTAGGTAAGGAATCACCCCTGAAGCAAACAGGGGTTCAGCAGCCCCTTCGGTGTTTTTGTTCTGCAGTGTTTATCAGCTTGATGACAGGGAGAGCTCTTGTTCTGATGGGACTCTTGGGTTCCCCACATAATGCTCTAAGTATATCTTGTGTTTGCTTTTCTTCCCTGTAGCTCTGGGATGTGAGAAGAAAAGGCTGTGTCTTCAGGTACAAGGTAAAATGCTTCATTAGTTTTCAGGTGGAGAGGGGAGAAAGATTTCTGTCAAGGACTTGTGAGCAAACCTTAAAGTGATTATGTACAATTAACCTCCTAGTTTTTCAGCATAAGAGATCTGCATGATTTGTGAAGTGGCCTGGGAAACCTCTGCAGGCCTCTGTGAACTGTACAGGAATATGACATGAATATCATAGGAGTTAACGTACTATAGTCTGATTGGCTTCCGTGGGGGTAGGAGCGTGTCCATGAGTGCTTCTGTGTACTGGGACTGATATTACCATGCAAGTCATCACTCCACCAAGATGATTGTATTCTTGGGGCCTCTTTCTACCCAAAGAACTTGCTGTATAATAATTTCATTTAGAAACCAACTTAATGGCACAACGCTTCTGACCAACCATACATCTGTGTAATTTAAAATAGATTCTTATTAATTAAGCTAGATCTGTATTTAGCATGCTTAAACAGATGCCAGAAATGTCTAGATGAGAAGGATTATTACACCCATTTAGTGTGGATGGGTCTGTCTCTTGAGGGAAGTGTTTAGTGTTCTGGCAAACTGAGGAGTCTGTGAAACAGTTACTTGATTTTATTTTATTAAATTTTGTAGGATTGAGAGATGAAAGCAATAATTCTGTCTCTAAAGGAAGGAGGGAAAAATACTGCTTGTTTCTCTCACTTCAGGGTCACACAGAAGCAGTTCGATGTCTCCGCTTTAGTCCTGATGGGAAGTGGTTAGCCTCTGCTGCTGATGATCACACTGTAAAGGTAATTTATTGTGACGCTCTCCTTATGTACTCGTGGCATGTAGGAATGCTGGGGTTGTCTTTTTACCAGGCATTACCAGAACTCCCTCATAAACAAATTTACTTCATTAGCAGCTGGCTGAGCCCTGTGGCTTTGCAGGGACCAGTGTGTTTATGACGTTCATGTCCAGCGGCCCACAACATCCAGAAAAGAGCTGCAGGTGTTGAAATGCACTTATCCAGCAGACACCTTGGCACTATGCATAAAAAGGTTCAAGTTTTGATGGTGGTGGCATTGTTATATCTGAACACTGGCATTGGTTGTCTCAGTAAGTCTTAAAAGAGTGAGTTTTCCACAGCATATTGCTTTGCCATACCGATTTCTGGCTCTGCTCAGTTAATTCAGTAGGAGTGTGTTTATCATACATTTTGTGCATGATGATCAGTTTGAAAATTGCTGTCAGGACTGAGTGGAGCAAGAGAAGGAATTCAGAAAAGTGTTGACTGAAGTAATGACTTCAGTTGTTTCAGATGAGGTATGGAGGAATGTGGGGTGAAGGACTGGTTTTTGTGTTCATCTTCACATGAAATAAACAGATATTTCACTCAGGATTTTTTCAGTAGAGACTAGAGCACAGGAAGAATTGATTGCTAAGGGCTTCAGAGCTTTTGGATTTTTGTGTGTGTGCTTTTGAGATAGAATATGTGGTATCAGGTGGAACTGCTGTATTTTGTCTGTGTCTCTAAATATAAACCAGAAACTTCTAGGGTACAAAATACGTGGAAAATTTAAAAAAGAATGCCAGAAAAAAATAAGAAGAAAAATATACAGCCTTAGAGACTGGGATGGAACTCCTTTCGTGGTCATTGCTTTCTCTGACAAACTTGAGTCTGTTCTTGGATGGAGAGAAGCTTTAGAAGGTTGCCAGTGCAAGGAAATCCTTTTGTATTTGAGTTTTCTAACATTAAATGTTTTCAAGAGTGTTTCTGTTCTGTCCTTCTTCCAGCTGTGGGATCTGGCTGCTGGGAAGATAATGTTTGAATTTACAGGACATACCGGCCCAGTAAACGTTGTTGAATTCCATCCCAATGAATACCTTTTGGCTTCTGGCAGCTCTGACAGGTACATAAAGGGAAGGAGAAAGAAGGGAATTTTATGTGTTGGTTCTCTTTCCCAATGCCTTTCCTTTTAGAATGCAGAAAATCAGAATGTCATACAACTCAAACCTGCCATTGCAAGAGCCTGGCATCCAGCCAGCGGCACATCTGGGCTGTGCAGAATGTGGAGATCTAGCTTTCTCATCCAAAACACCTTCTGCCATGTTAGAAAACAGCATGATAGCCTCAAGCATCTCACTGATCCAGCTGACAACCTGTCTGAACAGTGAGCAGTCCTGCTCAGCTGGCAGAGAGTCCTCTTAGCTCTGGGTCAGCTCTAAATACCGATCCGTATCTAGATCCTTTCAGTATCTGTGGCTGGATTCACAGATCTGAGCTAGACTGGCCTTCTGTGTAGGTTCTTCATATGCGCAAAACAGCAAGTGTCATTCTAGCTGTTAGCATGTTACTTCAATACTGAATCCTACAGCAGATTTCTAGAGGGATGAGTGTTTTTTGTTTTGTTGTATGTACAGGACTGTTCGGTTCTGGGACTTGGAGAAGTTTCAAGTTGTGAGCTGTATTGAAGAGGAGGCTACTCCTGTCAGGTATATTAGTCCTTGCCCAGTACACTACAGCAAGAATCTAAAGTGGGGGTGAAGGGAGGATTTTCTGAAAGGGGGACTTTAATGGGGAGAAGTTTGGGCTGCTGGAGGTGTTGCACAGGCCCACCGGGTTGCACAGATGAGTGCCAGGTTGGTAGGTTGAATGTTAGAAACAGGGCTGGAGATGTTTGCTGAAGTCAGAGGTCCAGCCCTGGGGTTCTCATGGGACTGAGCAATGTTGGAAAGCTGTGCCGAACTTTCCACCTGCCTTCCTCCCAGGTGTGTGCTCTTCAACCCAGATGGCTGCTGCTTGTATAGTGGCTTCCAGGATTCGCTGCGTGTATACGGCTGGGAGCCAGAGCGCTGTTTTGATGTGGTGTTGGTGAACTGGGGAAGAGTCGCTGACTTATCTATCTGCAATAACCAGCTGGTAAGTGACTACTCCTGAGGAGGGGGGAAAGTGGCTGTGAAACATGAGATTAAATCCTCCTGCCTCTATGCAGGCTTTCTGACCTTGAAGCTTATTTCAGATGATAAGTGGCCAGGGCTTGCAACATGCCCAGCACTTAGAGAGATCTTGTGTTCTTTTGCTTTCAGCAGCACCATGCTCGCTTTTTCCCTCTTTGGCTTCTGGAGGAAAGAGCTAGGGCTTGGTTTGACCAGTATTTAGAAACTATGATTGACAAAAGTTTTATCATAGCCTTTCATAAAACATTGGCAGCTCCAGATTGAAAAAGCCAAAGCACTGAACTGAGAAATTCTCAAGCACAGTTGCTCAGGGTCTTTCCGTCGTGCCTGCTCTCGAAAAGGCTGGTGCACACCCTGTCCCCTGGCGAATTATCTTGACCTTTTGCCTTTGCAGATAGGAGGTTCCTTTGCACAAAGCACGGTCTCTTCCTTCGTTGTGGATCTCAACCGAGTCACAAAGTCGGGTTCTGTTCCTCATGGGCTGATCAGGGATGATGAGCCTCTTGTGTCGCCTACCCCTATGGGGTCCTCCCTTCGCCGCATCTATGACAGGCCCTCCACCAGCTGCAACAAGCCACAAAGGTAAGGAAATCTGCTGGCTTGTTGAATTTCAAGATTTTAAGGCTGTATGCAAGGAACTTAGTGTTCTCACTCTCTCTAACAGACTCCGCGTGACTTGCCCTGACAGCATCTCTTTTTTTTCCACAGCAGAGTGAAGCACAACTCGGAGAGCGAGAGGCGCAGTCCCAGCAGCGAAGATGACCGGGATGAGAAGGAATCAAGGGCTGAGATCCAGAACCAGGAGGATTACAAAGAGATCTTCCAGCCCAAGAATGCGATCTGTCAGTACCAGGGTTTATTGTGCTTTTGAGTGTTTGGATTAGAGCTGTAGGCACTAAACTGGTTCAGTAGAAGTGAGCTTTGGCTTACTAGAGTAGAGGCTTTGCCTCTGACTGGGAGAGTTTAGAAAACTTGTATTTACTATTCTATGCTTGGCCACCAAACCATGGATCATGTTGGTGAACTGCTGGAAGGCGGCACCTCTACTAGGATGCAGCAATGTCTGCTCAAAGCCTGGCTCAGAATCCAGAGCTCCATTGTAAGCATGCTGCCTTCCTGTCCTGACTGGGAAGGGCTACTGTGTTACAGGATCTTTATCGGCTTTGAATTTTGATATGTATAAAATCAGCAGCCTCCATTAAAGAAGAAAGCACACAATGTTTTGTTAAAGCAGAGATGGTTGTTTAGGAGGCATAGTGCAATGCCTGTATCTCATTTGTATGTAAATGAGAAAAATGAGATACTCTTTCTAAGAAATTAATAATCATTATTTTGATTTACTTATGTAAATCAATTTACTGGGAGGTGAATTTTTTCTAATATAATTTGTTTGACGATGCTTTTTATTGTGCTTCACACTTCCACAGCAACAGTGAAGTACATGGGTGAGTTTTGTCCCTCCCATCTGTGAAGGCTGAAAGCATCAAGGTCTGAAGGAAATAACTCTGGTTGCCATATCACTGATTGCCCTAATCTCTGGAGTTGTTGATCTCCCAGCTCCAAGGTTGACCTATTGCTAATCTGTAGCCTTGGATGCTCCTTCACTTATTTTTTATTTCTCTCTTCCTGTAGGTCGAACTCCTCCTCGACACAGTGAGCCCTTTCCAGCCCCTCTGGAGGATGGTGAGTATGAAAATGACCCTTTGGTGAGAATGGGGTTAATGGCCCTCAAAACAGGGAGAGCTGCATGTCTGCAGAAACAAATACTTGTAGTCTAGCTATATGGAACCTTTGCACTCATCCTTTCTGCTTTCCCATTTCTTTCCATCTTGGTAGAGCTTGTAACTGTGAGGGAAGCAGTGAAGCCCAGCCCAGCTGTGGATGTCCAGACCCCGCTGCCAAAGCAGGAACTTGTACGTACTGTATGATCTGTTAATAGCTGTTCAGGCACCTGCTCTGAAAGATATGTGAGTGCTGGAGATTTTAAGATTTCTGATCAAGCTGATTCTTTCACTGAAGAGCAGTAAAAGTGCAGCTCCAGTCTTTGTCCTGCCACGTGTCTTACCTAAGCAGTAGAACTGAAGGTCAAGCCTCCAACAGGTAACGGCTCTGTGTTTTGTGCACTTCACACACTTGCAGGGGTATTTCTCCTTGCATCTCAAAATTGAGACACTCTGAAGAGAACAGAGTGCCAGATTTCTGCAAGTGCTTTAACTGAGGCTGTTTTGTAGCCAAAATCACAAGTAGCTGATGGGCCAGGATACATTACACTGGTGTCTTCAGAATTCCTTCTTTGCCTTCAGGCTGGCCATGCCCCATTGCCCTAATTTTAGATGCTGATAATAACAGCACTTGGTACTTCTGCTGGGGCATCTCCATGTTCTTTGCAAACCTTGATTATATCTTGACGCGTACCTGAGAGATAGTTTATTGCCTCTGCTAGCAAATTGGAGGCTGCTTCTGCATTAGGACCATGCTGTAAGAACGCAGGTCAGGAAAAAAAGAACATCAGACCAGGGCCTGATTGTTGCTGTGAGAGCTTTTATCCCAATTTCTCCTGCAGCCTGATCCAGTTCAGAGGCCACCAATCGCCTCCTCAACTCCTTTGACCAGAACAGAGCCGTCGGTGATTCCTGCAGCCAGGAATGAGCCCATTGGCCTGAAGGCTTCTGACTTTCTACCAGTAAGTGTCTCTGCACAAAACTTTCCAGCTGGTGTCTGTGTTGGATGGTATCAGAAAGGGGGTTCTCTGAGGTGCAGAAATGTCTTAGGTGCTTCTGCAGACCCCAGTACTAAATGAGAACGTGTTAGCTCCTGCTCTCTCTCTTCACTTGATGCTTCTCCTGCCTCCCCACTGCTTTCACGTGCAGTTCCTGTGGCATTAGCACCTCAGGGCAGCTGGACCCAGCCCCCGTTGCGACTGACAGGAGGCTGATGCGAACACAGCAGTGTTGATCCACGCTCATGAAAAATGTGTTATCAAAGCAGAGAGCAAGGGATGAGACCAAGACACCGAATGATTCCACATGCTAGACAGTGATTCATTTAGAAAATTGGTGTCTGCCATTGCACATAATTATTTAAAGAGTCTTTCCCTCTTGTGTCTTAAGAGGCCTCTTGGCTTTGCTAAGGAGAGTGTTCCCTGACCCAAAAGGGAGAAGGATCAGAGCATCCTTATGATCCCAGACTCTAAATGTGGGTAGAAGAAGAGAGATTCTGGCATGGTGTTGGCAGAAATCAAATTGAGAGTCTAATAAATTGTGCAATATTTATGCTTGTAATAAAATCTGTTGATTTCAGATAAATATTGCACATAAACAGGGCTTGCATGAAAACATGCTTTCATCAAAACATACTGGTTTTGAAAGCGTTTTAATTTTTTTCAATTTTGAGAGTTTTTCCAAAGCTTCAAATGTGTTTGTGATTGATGCAGTAGAAGAGGTAAAAGAGAAGTAGCTGAAATTGGAACAAATTGAGCATTTTCATTTCAAAATATTTATTAAACATCTGCAAGGAAGGCAGTATTTACTGGCATTCTATGTGCCAAAATCAGCTCTCACCTAGGCCAGAGAAAGCTCCTGCCCTTCTGCGCCGTCCAGCTCTGTTATGCTCCTCCATTGGTGTCTGTACTTTCAGGCTGTGAAAAACCAAAGCCAGACTGAGCTCGTGGATGAGGAAGCCATGTCCCAGATCAGGAAAGGCCACGAGACCATGTGTGTGGTACTCACCAGCCGCCACAAGAATCTGGACACCGTGCGGGCTGTCTGGAGCACCAGTGACATCAAGGTAGGGATGTGGAGATACCTGAGGCTCATGAGTGGCAGCTGAGCAGCTCCTTTGGCTTGTCTGGCGTCAAATTCCACCTCTTACACAAAATGGGGGTTCTCATAGCTTTTGTCCCCAGGCGTGCACCACAGGGTGCCACTGTGTCCCACCTGCAGTTGAATGGTCACAAAGAAACATGGAGAAAACTTTCTGATGTGAGAGTTATCTCCTCTTCCTTAGCCAACTCCCCATTGCCTCTGCCTTGTTTTTAAAAAGTGGCACTTCATATTAATTGCATTAGTCAAACCAGTTTGAGCTTTGCCATAGACAGCTTCTTTTTCTCTCTCAGAACTCTGTGGACTCTGCAGTGGCGATCAACGATCTGTCTGTTGTCGTGGACCTCTTGAATATTGTCAACCAAAAAGCGTGAGTCCTGGTCAGGGGCAGCCCCTGGGATACCTGAGGGCCATCTGGGTGGGTGTCAGGAGCTGCATTGTACCTGCCTGGTGTCCAGGGGGCCACGGCAGCCTGACATGCATCTGCTCCTAGTCAGATCTTCAAGTCTGCAGTGCCAGTAGCTGCTGGAGTTGTATGGGACCTTTACTGTAGGCAAATGGTGTCTCACAAAGAAAATCGAATTCTTAGGGTTTCATAAAGTGATTCTACTGAGTCAAAATATATCAGAACCTGCCACTTTCTATCACAAGAGGGAGTCAGTGAACTTGCTTAGTAAACTTGGGTGCTGGTGCCTGGTTGTGGTGGTTTTGGGTTTGTTTTTTTTGGTTGTTGTTGTGTATTTGTTTTGTTTTTTTTTTTTTTTTTCCCAGAAAGCATAATTTGTGTCAACTCAGCCTAGTAAAGTCTCAGCCTCAGGTCTCAGAAGCTGTCATCTTCTTTTCAGGTCTCTCTGGAAGCTGGATTTGTGTACTATAGTCCTGCCACAGATAGAGAAACTACTCCAAAGCAAATATGAAAGGTGAAGTCCCAAGAACATGGCGTGCCTGGGGAACAAAGTGTGGATATTGATAGAAGAGCTCCACAGAGTATTTTTTAGCTGAAAGAAAGTCCTTAAAAATCACAGTGGATAGAGTATAATGCTGATATGACACCTGGAAAAGAACAATGGAATTGGCAAGTGTGTCAGGGGAAAGGTATTGAAAGTATGCATGGGCAAGAAGAGCAGGATGTTGAGGTTTGGTGAAGGTTGTGTTGGATTGAAAGCTCTGGCAGCCAGGATGGGTCAAATTGATGTAGAACTACAAAACTCTTGGCATGGGACAATGGGAATGAGGTCCTGCAACAGCCATGGGGTCATTTGGAAGATTGCTTTGAACCTCATCCTTAGGTGGCAGAAAAACCATGCAACCTCTCTTTTAAGATAGTTTCTCCCTTCCTTCCTACTGGGAGAGAGGCTCCTGCCATGTCCCCTCATCCCCTTGGCAGGACATCTCTGCTCTTCAGCAGAAGGGTCCCACTTAGCAGGGCATATGCCAGCCCTTTGGAAAGGGCTCAGTGTGTCAGTCTTGACTGGAAACAAGACGTGATGGTGTGTGACTCTTGCTCTCCATTCCAGGAGGTGGAGATGGGCCGCTTGTGTAGGTTATCCCCAGTGGCTGGGTGTGAGTCGGGACCGTGTGCTGCGAGGAAAGGAATGAAATTCAAGTGAGACCTGATTCTCTGTTTGTTTTTCAGTTATGTGCAAACTGGCTGCACCTCCCTGAAACTCATTCTCCAGAGATTCCTGCCACTGATCACAGACATCCTTGCTGCACCACCTTCTGTCGGAGTGGACATCACCAGAGAGGAAAGGTGAGGCACTTACCTCCGCTCTTTCTCTTTTTGAACCAGCCTTTCTCGTGGGTGAGCTTTGCTTCCCACCATCAGGGCTTTGATACTAGTCTGGGCTTGCCTTCCCTTTTGTCTGCAAACACCAAACCCTCCTGCTCTGAGAAAGAGACCAAGGACTGCTTTTCCCTCTCTCACTCTGTTTTGAGTCATACTGAAACAAAGTGTGTATGTCAGGAGTAAAGCCACCCTGTGGCTTCAACCTCTCCCTCACGAGACACCTGAGTTGTCAGCCAAGCCCTGGATTTCCAGTTCATTCACAGGGCAGCTCTGCTCTGAGAATTGGCCCTCCCAAAACAGCACCTCCTTCCTCCCTGGACTTTACTGGCAAAGGGGCAAAGAGGAGTGAAAGAGCCTTTGTGTGCATGCCATTCTCCTGTGTCATCAGGCTGTGGGCTGAATACAGGGTGTTTCTGCAGAGCCATACTCATGTTTCAGCCTCTTCCAGGCCATTTGCAGGGCTTGTGTTTTCTCTCCTGCTTGAGTTGCATCTTTGACGCTCTAGGAACAAGCACATCTCTTGAGCAGCTGAGAATTCATGATGTGTCTGCTGTCATTTTTTTCTTGTAGGCTCCATAAATGCAAACTGTGCTACAAGCAGCTGAAAAACATCAGCAACATCGTCAAGAACAAGTCTGGGCTCAGCGGCCGCCATGGTAGTGCCTTCCGGGAACTGCATCTCCTCATGGCTGTCCTGGAGTGACAGCTGTCACCACCTCACGTGCAAACCCAGGTGGCCAAGCTCCCTCTGCTCTTGTTCCAGCTGGATTTCACCTCTTTCCCTGTGTCCAGTCTTCCCCCCACAGCATGGCAGGGAAGTGGAATCTCGCTGGCTGGTTTCCTGCCCAGCCCTGGTGCCTTATGGGCGGGATGAAGTACCTGAGTGGAGACGCCTGTGCAGACTGAAGGGACCTGGCTGGTGGGAAGCCTCTGTAGGGAAGCAGCTTTGTTTCAGCTCATCATCAAGCTCTCAGCTGCTGTCTCTCTGCTGGCCTCATGGGGATGGCTCTGAACCTCCTGTCACCCCTCCTTCACCCATGTGTGCTGCCGGTTCTTGTCACCTGGCCTCGCTGTCTTTGTGCAGCATGCTGAGGACTGCAGCATGCACCCCACAAAATCCTGCTGTGGGGTGCAGTGCTTGTTCCCTGCAGAGGAACTTCTCCAGCTGTGCTGTGGGACCAGCCCCCTTGGCTGGCTTCATCAAAGGTGAGCCAGGACCCTGTGCCAGCATGCCTTGTGGAATCTCCAGGACCTGTATATAGAGGAAGATGTCACCTAGCTTCTCAAAAATCCTTGCTGGCACCTCGGGCCACAGAAAACTGGTGTCTTCACTGTTGCTGGGAACTGAGCTCTACCTGGATCTGCTAATATATGTGACTTAAACAGGACTTGTTGTATGTGTTTACCTTTGTGGGTGAGGATTTGGGAGGGTGGAGGAAGAGAGGGACATGGACTAATGTCTTTCTGCACCCACTGGACCATTCTTAGAGGTTTTCTTTTTCCCCAATAAATGTCTGTCAGAACCTTTCTGTCCCTCTTTCTTCTTTCCTGTGGGGAAAGAGGTTCCTCTTGGTGCTTCCCCTGCTCCTCCCAGCCTGTCTCCCATTTTATACACTGGAGCCTGTCCTCCGGGAAACTGTAACTTATAATGAATTTTATTAAAAGATTTGTAACTCTTTTTTTAAAGCTGTGTTAAATGCCTGAATGTCTTGAAGTATTCTTCATCTTGGCGCAGCTCGTGGCTGGGAGTGTCCAGGGAAAGCAGGGTGCTGTTCCCTGCATGTCCCACAGGGAATCTGGTTGTTCTCACCTGCCCTGCTGGAGGCTGCGGTGAGTAAGTGGATGCAGTGAGCAAAATGGGGAGACGATGAGCAGGACAGGGAGCCAGCACTCCATCAGCTGGCCTGCTGAAACCCTGGGGGAGGTTTCACTCTGCTGGGGTGTTTCCAGCCCAAAAAGCAGTGTCATCGCTTGTGGCTTATCCTCTCCCTGGCCAGATGCAGATCTCGCTTTAGTGGCACATGGGAATGCAAGGCTTTGTCTGTGTGGTTTGCTGTGAGCTCTTGAGCTGGGCACTGGTAGTTGGGAATGTAAGAGGTTGTTTCAGGTGTGTGTAATGGGGCCAGTAGCAAATCTAAAGCTTCATCCAAACACAGTTGAGTTTCAGGAACAAAGGGGAGCATCCCATCCTGTTCCATGGCTCTTGTGTCTCACACAGCAAGAGGCCAAGAGGGAGCAAGACACCACAGTACTGAGATTTACTTATAGTACTCCATCTGCTAATTAAGAGGGCCCAATAGCTGCGGGGAGGGGGGTGGGGGGTGCCAGAGAAGGGATTTAATGGGCTTTTCCCACCATGTGGGAAATGCTACATGAGTGGGAGGGATGGAGGGAGTACCTGCTTCAAATGGGGCTCAAACCCGCCACAAGAAAATAACAGCAGCACAGGAGGACTGGCTTTAAGAGTTTACTTAAAATAAGTTTTGTTACAAAACAGGATTTTATTTTAATTATTAAAATACATAGAAACATCTACTCTTACAAAAGGCTAAATTTATTTTTTCCCTTTTTTTTTCCTCTCTTCAATAGAATATGCTGTGGAAGAGTGAGATGAGCAGCCTGTGGTGGGAAGGAGCCATCAGTGCATCCAGTCAGGTACTTGTAGCAGGAGGACACGTACCCATGAGTGCTCAGGGGGAAAGTGTGGTCTTCTCCAACCTGCTCCTCCCCCCCAGCAGCCACTGTCCTGACACATAAGCCAACAGGCTATTGGGCTGGAGGTTTCATTTTTTTGTTGTTGTTCTTTTTCCCTTCCAAGACCGTGTAAACGGGGCATAAATATTTCAAACAATTTCATCTTGACCACACTGTGATCTCTCTGGACAAGACAACTGGTAAATAACTTTACAACAGCTTCATTCAAGACTGATACATTCATCCTGGTGCCAGGCAAGAGGGGCAGCCGGCATGGGGCCCTGGCAGCACTGGCACCACCACGAATGGCAGCTCAGCTCATGCACGGCACCAGGTGCCTTCATGCAACAACAGGGCTTGAGAAACCTATGGGGAAAGGAGCTGCTGGGATTTTTTTCTGGCTTAAAATAGAGGAAGCACTGCTCTGAAAGCCACCGGGCAGCTGCCTGCATGTAGGCTTAGGGGAGCTGCAGCCAGGTGGGCCCTGTGGGGCAGTGAAGATGTATGAGGGAGCTCACCTGGCTCCAAGCCCCCTCCAGCCAGATACGGCTACTGTTGTAAAAACAAAGCTGGAGCAATGAGGGAGCACCCAGCAGCTCCCTGCTCTGCCTAAAACATCCCTCCAGCAAAAATAAAAAGTCACAGAGCTGAGCATCTGAGGGGGCAGATCCCTTTCCAGCACCACTGTCCCCCACCCTGAGCTGGGGGTTTGGCTGCTGGGAGACCCCAGCACTGCTCTTGGTGAGAGGTGCCATCACCCTCTGGTCGCAGGTCCTGGTGGCCAAGGGCACCCAAGCCTTCATGTCTGCCAGCAGCCGGCTCTCCGCAGCACCGTGAGGGGCCGGGTCCGGCAGCAGGTTTGCAGCTGGTGCTGGCACTTGTCACACAGGGACTGGCCTCAGCTTCCCTGGGGGGGAGACACACATGGGTCACAGTGGGCAGGGACACGGCCATCACAGCCCCAGCCCGTGGCATTTCAGTGGGTGTTGGTACTTCAAGCATCCCATAAGCATCCCCGCGAGCGGCAGAGCCCGGCACCCCTGCCTGGGAAGCGGGGCTGAAGCAGAGCCCTCCACCGGCTCCCGCCGCAGACACTCACCTGGCAGCCACGGCTGCCCCTAATTCAGGCTGAAATCGAAGGGGAAAGAGGTTCAGCCCTGGGGCACTGCCACTAGCCTGCAAAGTCACTTCCCCACCTCCCTGCCCCACAGCACCCTGAGCCACTGGCAGCAGCTTAGCAATAGGGTGCTCTTGGGGAAGTACTAATCAGGCTTCCAATAGCTAATTAGACATCAGTTAATGAGATGATTGCAAATCAGCTAGCTCCTCCATGCAGGCTTTGCCTGCCAGCATCTGGCTGGGCTGAGTCTGGTGGTGGGAGACTCCTGCGATGGAGGGACCCCAGCTGGATACCCAGGATGCAGAGCAGGGCCACAGTGCCCCAACACCCACCTGAGGTCTGGAGCTTCCTGCGGATGGAGGCGGAGCGGCCGGAGAGCTGCCCCGGGCTGGAGGACGTGTGGCCCCGGCCAGGGGATGCTGCAGTCCCTGGTGAGTCACCCTGCAGGGAGACAGAGGACAGCCCCGGGGTCAGCCCCGGCCAGTCCCCAGCGTGAAAGAATGGGGCTGGGCTCACAGGCAGATCACGCCTGCCCGGGCAGCGATGTCCAAATACACTCTGAGGTACAGTGAGGCTGCTGCAAAACAGGGCTTGGAAAAGCCAAGGTGGCAGCAACAGCCACACACCGCTGCCTGGAGACAGCCCCTGTCCTGCTAAGTGATGGTCCCCGGTGGAGGTGGCTCCCGGGGAACACCCAACAGCAAACAGCTCTGGGGACCAGGTGTGGGGACAAAACAGGGGATCCCCTGGGGTGAAGAGGAAGGGAACCTTGGTTACCTCAAGGTGCTCCTGGCTGGGCCAGGACACCAGCTCAGCCTTGCGGGAGACAGGCCCCAGCTCCACGGAGCGAACCCTCTCGGCAAACTTCAGGGAGCACAGCGTCTCGCTGGTGTTTTTCTCAGCAGGAGAGACCTGTGGTCAGGCAGAAAGTCACCCTGCCAGCTGCCTGCACACCCTCCCAGGACTCCCCCCACCCTGGCAAACATGCTGGTGCTGGGGGGTGAGATACTATTATTAACCCACTGGTCCCAGGATAGCCTCGTCCATCTGTATCAAGGCCGGCGTCTGAGCCAGCTGGATCCGCTGTCACCAACTGCCCTGGCGTGAAGGACAGCAGGGAAAAGCTGCAGCAGGTGACAGGGGCTCTGTACAGGCATGTGGGGGTCATAGGGCAGGGATGGAAGAGCTGCCACAGCATAAAATCCTGCCAGCAAGAAAGTGGGATAGGGAGATGCCCACATGCAAAGACACCTTGCCCACGGGGACGGAATCCATGTGCAGGTGTGGGTGGGATCATGGACCTCCAAGGGAATTTTCCATCCCTTGGCCTCATCTGGGGTGCAGAGATGGGGACAGAGCTGCCCCTGGCATCACTGTTGCAGACTAGAGGATGACTCCATGTCCTCTGGTCTCAGCCCTGCTCCTGCCTGCAGCATCTCTCCCGCCTGCCCCAGCACAGCAAGGGACCCCAAGCCGCTGGGATGCTGACGGTGAGCGGCTGCCCAGTGCCTACCTGCACCATCATGAGGGTCTTGCTGTCACCACTGAGTGAGTCCTGCAGCAGGTAGGTCAGCTTGGAGTTGCGGAAGGGCACGTGGCCCTGCCGGGAGCGCAGGGCGTAAATGACGTCCCCCAGCGCCGAGAGGGACTTGTTGATGTGCTGTGCTTCACGGAGCCGGCTGCCCTCTGCGCCCGACCGCCCGACCCGCTCCGAGCCCGCCAGGTCTACGAGGTTCAGCTTCCCTGAGGGGACACACAGCCAAACTCCCGTTGGCATCAGCGCCCAGTCTCAGCACCTCGGGGATGCTGTGGCCCAGACCTGCTGTGTTGCACCTACCTGTGGTGCGGAGCCCCGTGCTGCGGTCGAGGCCGCGGACAGTGATGATGAGAAGGGCATGGGAGCGGGAGCTGTGCTCATTCAGGTTGGTGCACTCTGTTGCCCGGTTGACGTAGCCGAACTCAAAGACCTGGTGGGGAGCACAGCGAGGTGGTGGGGTAAGACCAGCTTGCCCCAAATCCACCACAACCCCTCCATGATATGGAGAACTCCAGGGACATGGCCCAAGCAACAGCCCCCCACAAGGTGCCTGGTCCATCAGGGTGACGGCTGCTGTCAGGTCTCAGGCTGGGTGACACACTGAAGGCAGAGGGTGATGGGCAGGGCACTGCAGTGACAGCCGGCATCCTGCTAATCCCCTGGGAGCCACCCAGGCCCCATGCTTTTATTTTTAAACCCCTGTGGCTCACCCCATGGGACAGTGACCGTCACATTGCACCCAGGGACCTATTTTGGTCTGTCGCTCCCCAGTGCTTCAGAAACACTCCCAAATCCACAGGGTCATGCATCAGACAACCCTCCCCCAATTCATCACAGCCCCCTGCTCCCGCCCCTATCTCCCCCCACCTTGTTGATGTCCTCCACGCTCTGCACCCTGAACTCGGTCAGCCCAGGCACGTAGAGCTGCCCGCTGCCATCGGGGCACAGCTTGATCTCCAGCTTCTCCTGCGGCTCCTTCCCCAGCAAGTCCCTGGGCAAAGGGGTACCCGTCACCATCGCCACTCCAAGGGGATGATGGGCACCAGCTCTCCCCCAGCATGGCATCCCCAGCACGGCATCCCCACCGCAGCTCAGGGCAGCGTGCCGAGGCTGCCAGAGCAGCCCTGACCCCGGGGATGCTGCACATCCTATTTATAAACCTTGGCTATCCACGTGCCCGCTACCACCCAACCCAAACTATGCTCCCATCCCTGCTCTTTCTTGCCATTCCCAGTCCCCACCATCCAGACAGATGCGCTCCCACCCTCCTCCCTGCCGCTCCTGCCTGTAGCTGGGCAGGGGAGGAAAATATTTCTCATGCTCCCAGATCCCAGTTAACAATATCCAAATATAACATCTGTGAAGGGAGGAAAGGGAGATGCTGCATCAGGGACGACGGAAGCGGGAGCAGTGGCAGGGTTGGGAGCCTGTATAAGTAATGGAACTCAAGGGAGATGCTTTAGAAGGGTGGCGTGCAACACCAAAAATTAAAAATGAATTCTCGCATGGCCAAATCCAGCATCCAAGGCCCTGGAAGAAGCTGTGCAGCCACGGCAGGGCTGGTGGGATGGGGAGAAGAGCAGTGTGGGGTGATGCCCACCGATGCCAGCTCCCCAGCAGCATTGCTCGCCCCCCAGAAAGCTTTGTCCTCCTCCCCATACCTGAGAGCCTCGTTGTAAATCTCGGCGGCGCTGACACTGATGGCGTAGTCCCAGTCAGCCGCTTTGCTCCGCACCTCGGAGAAGAGGAGCTGCAGGGCCCGCTGGTTGATTCCGGGGTTTGCGGCTGTTCCCTGACAGATTGGGGTGAGAAACGGGAGGGGAAAAAATTGTATTCTGCATTTTTTCTTTTTTAAGCAGGAGCAAAGCCAGGGAGCGTTGTGGAGGGCTGCACGAACCCCTGGGCAGCAGCAGTGACCATCACTGGTGCGTGCCGGGTCCAAGCTGGCCCCCAGCCTGGCTTAGGGAGGGTGCTGAGACTGGGCACCGTGGGATGGGAAGCCAAAGAAGAAGACAGAAGCAAATCCAGGCAAAGTCACCTCCATTGTGTAGGTCTTTCCTGCCCCCGTCTGCCCATAGGCGAAGATGCAGACGTTGTAGCCGTCGATGCAGGAGGTGACCAGGGCTTGAACCTCCTGAAACACCTGGGGAGGATCAAGGAGTGTCAGAAGAAGGTGGCTGTGTGTCCCCTTCACACCAGCAGCGTGGACAGCAGCACCCACCTCCTCCTGGGATGCTTGTGGGGGGAAGACCTTATCCAGCTCAAAGGACACCTGCTTTCCCTTGTGCAGGAGGTGCAGCACAGCATCATCATCGGCGTCAAAGGTCACCGCATTGGTTGCCTCTGGTCCTTCACCGTCCTCCTTCGTGATGGGGCGGACTCGCCCAAAAACACGGATGTTTCCTTGAAGGAGGGGACACAGGGATCACGTTGGTCCTGGCACATCCTGCTGCCACTCCTCCGTTCACTATCAAACACTGGCTGGGCTGAACACTGCACCCCATCTTATGGGGATGTGGAGCACCCAAGCCACCCAAGATGCTGGGGTGCAGGGGGGTGATGCTCTCCTGTCCTTCCTGTACCCCCCTGGGACATACTCTCCCATGACGTGACCTGCCACCCTCCTCACGCACCTTTCAGCCGCACCAGCTCATTGTGACACTTCTTGCGGAGCTGTAGCTCCCGCCTGTACTTGCGCAGCAGCTCCCGGTTGGTGCTGTGCACCTCCTCGATGGCCTGTCCGATCTGGGGCAGAGGAAGGAGACCAGCAGTTCAGTGACACCCCCAACATCCCCATCCTGCATGGGGGGGGAGCCGGCATGGGGGTCCTGAGGGTCTTACCTCAGCCCTGGCGCTCCGCAGGGTCTCCTGGAGGAGCAGGGGGAAGTCGCGGACCTGACGCTTGAGGCTGTTGTAGTCGTGGGTGAGGGTGCGCAGTGCTGGCTGCAGCGTCAGCAGGTTGGTCCGGACACCTGCAAGTGTGAGGTGGGGTGAGGGGCAGGTGGCATGACCCCCCGACACCAGCCAGGTGACCCTGCAAGATCCCCACGCCCTCCTCACCTGCCAGGTTTTCGTGCACTGCCTTCATCTCCACCTGGGCACGGGAAAATGCCTCTTCGATGGCGTGGTTTTTCTCTTCCTCCATCGCCTGCATCTCCTCCAGCATCTGCCCGTGGGCTCGCTCCAGCTCAGCCTCGTACATCATGATCTGGGAGAGGAGCAGGGGGGTGATACCAAGCCGTTGACCACCCATTACTGCACCACATCACCTGGCGAGCACCGCGGTAGAGCCAGGCAGGGTGATTTTTGATTTGCATCTGTTGTGCTCAGACCTGAGCTCGGAGCTGAGCTGCTGTCTTTTGGGAGCTCTGCAGCTGCTGTTCCATCTCCTTCAGCACCTGCCTCTGCATCCCCACCTGCTCCTGCAGGTACTGGTTTCGGGACTGGCTCTCGCACAGGGCTTGCTTCGCCTTGGCCGACTCCACCTCTACTGTCTTGATGATGTACTGGGGAGAAAAGCACCCAGAGATGAGGAATACAGGGAAGCAGCCCATAAAGGGTCTCAGATAGAGCTGGTGTTGGCCTGGGGGCTGCTGATTTTCAAAATCATGGTGCTGCGCCACGCTCAGGGCAGAGGGACAGGTGGCACTTGCAGGGCACCCATTGGGCCCCACTGGGCACCCAGCCCAGCTCCCTTTTCCCAGCCAGGATAGACGGAGAGCCCTGTGGTGCTCACCTTTATCTGCTGGGGCTGGGACTTAAGGCTGGCGATGGTCTCCTGGCTGTCCCGCAGCCGCCGGCTGAGCCGCTCCTCCTCCTCGGCTCTCTCGGCCAGGGAGTCCTTGAGCCGCAGCTCCACCTCGGCCAAGCGGTTCGTCTTCTGCTGCACCTCCAGGTCCAGCTCTGCCAGCTTGGCCCGTGTCTCCTCCGCCTCCCGCTGCAGCTGGGACAGCCGCTCCTGCAGCCCCGCGTTTTCCTGGCCCCAAAACAGCACAGCAAAGACTGTGTCACTCATGGGTACCTGTCACCCTGCTGCTACCGCTGCCACCACTGGCAACTCACCTGGAGGTGGACGCAGTCCCGGCAGGGTGCCTGCTGCTGCTGCCGCAGCTCCCGCAGCTCCCCCTCGCACGCCTTCATCTCCTGCCGCAAGCGCTCGTTCTCGGCTGCCAGCAGGTCCCGGTGCTTCTCCACGTCTGTGCCGCCCTGCTGACGGCAGCGGATGGCAGCCTGCTGCACCCCGGGGACCCCCGCCTGCTGCACCCGGGGAGCCCCTCAGCCTACCATGTCAGGGAGGCCCCACTGTGCCCAAGGACCCCCCAGTCTGCTGTATTGGGGATCCCTCAGTCTGCTGTGTCAGGGAGCCTCTAATCTGCTGTATCGGGGAGCCCTCACTGTGCCCAGGGAGCCCCCTTGGCACTGCCCCTGAGAAGCTCCAGCCCCCAAAGGAGCTTTCACTCCCCACTGCAGGGTGCCAGTGCCGTGGAGCCTTTGCCGTCTGCACCCCAGGGCCACTGGTCATGACACTGCATTGCACAGAAAATCCCCCAAACCTTTGTCCCTCCACATCTCTTTTGCCTCACAGGGTTTGAACTGTGGCCCTGGGGAGGTTTTAATCCTCCTACATGCCCCCATGTGCCCCCTTCCTCCCTGGAGACCCACAGCTCTGGTGTCCCCTGGGGCAAGGGAGGCTCAGCCCGAGCCCGGTGGCAGCTCACCAGCTCCGAGCGCAGCCGGCTGATCTCCTGTGCCTGCTCCAGCAGCTTCGCCTTCAGAGTTTCAACCTGTCAACACAGGCGGGGTTAACCAGGAGGCACCTCAGCAGCTTTTCGAGGAGACCCCGCGGTGCCACCCAGCCACTGACGTCCAGTCTGGCTTGCACCTTCATTACACCTTAATCTTCCACGTCGCTCTGAGGACCTGATTCACATGAGCTGATTAAAACAAGCGTTAATGAAAGGCTTGCTTTGACCTTGTTCGACCACAGGTATAATTTGTCCATGTTGAGCACTAGCAGAAACCATTATTAAAAAAAACATAGCATCGTCCTTGGAGAAGGAAAAAAACAAACCTATCCATAATTGTGTTTAAAGAGCCAGAAGTACCTCATCCTGCCCTTGCAACACAGCCTGGCTTTGCCTTCTATATTTTTCTTTCTAGGAAATTTATTTTGGGAGAAAGAGGAAGCAGGAACTCTTCAAGAAGTCCATGAGTCCAAGTCTGAATGAAGGATGCTCCCCAGCCACCCCATCCAGGCATCTACCCACTCCACAGGGACCAGGCTGCCCTCCCTGCAAAACCAGGTGGATTTCACAAATACTCCATTTTTTTTGTGCAGGGACCAGTGAGAGTCCCCCCAAATCCACCACAGTTATTCAAATTGACAGCAGCAGCAAGTGCTTGGCAAGGCCAGTGGTCTCATAGGTTATGTTTTTATTGGGTTTGCCCACCTGCTGCGTGCCTCACCCCCATGCCCAAAAACAGATAGCTGCTGGGTGAGCATCACCATCTTTCCAAAACTAACCCTGGAGAGAGCCACACCCAGCTGCGAGTTCCACTGCCACCCCCCAGATACCCAGGAAGCCACCGCGTCACCAAACCCCTCACCCGGACACGGCAGCCTATTGCCCCATCCCAATAACCGCCTTTCTCTAAGCAACCAGGCTGCTGTGGACCATAATTTCGGAAGTGCTGATTAATACCAAATGCAGATGTGCTGACATAGTGCTGTAATTAACGACAATAAGCTATTAAGCCACGCCCGCATGGAGAAGGCAGCGCGTCGGCAGCACCTCCTGTGTGCCCTGCGCACTCGGGGGGCACGGCCGGGGGTTCCCCAGTTAAGCTCCATGTGCTTACAGGCATGGGCTGGGCAAGGTGGCTGGTCCCTGCCAGAGTTGGGAACCACCCCCTCCCTCGAAGTGGGGCTCCCCTGCCGCGGCCTGGGGGCTGAGTGTGCACTGAGTGTGCACTGAGTGCACCAGCCTCCTGCTTAAATGAGAAAATCCCATTTCCATGTTCAGTAAGGAAGATTAAGATACTTTATAAAAGCATTTTTAAAAGAGGGGAGGGACCAAGAAGACAGAGTCAAGGCATGTTACAGGGAAGTCACCACCCCAACTGGCCAACACACATGCCACAGCCTGCCCACCGCTGCCTGTGCCAGCAGCACCCAAAAATGCCTGAGCACCTCCAGCCCCTACCTGCTCAGGCATCCCTGGTCGCATCCTGCTCTCCAGAGGTGACAGGGACTCCTTGGCAGCCGGATCCGGCTCAAGTCGTGGCCCTGCCATCCCCGAGCTTTGGAAGTTTGGGTCGGTGCTGGGCTCCGGCCGGTGTTGGCTGCGCTCACCGCTGAACTGACCGGCGCAGGGCCGGATCCTGCCGGCACTCACGCTTGTGTCACACAGACTATGCCAACCAAATGCAGGACAATTACCTCCACCTTTTTGACACCCGTGGAACAAGCAGAACCTGACTGTAACAGCTTCCACAACAGCCACATGCAAATCCCTTTATGAACGCCCGGAATTCCAATCTCACTGGGACAACTCAGGTTCCTTGTACTGAGGATGTGGCTGCACCAGCACAGGAGATGGTTTTTGGGGGTTTCTGGTCATGTTGGCCAAAACACTCTCCCCTTTGGTGGACAACTCTGTGCCTTCACGTTCACTTTCCACATCCTGACTCTTGAAACTCACTAAAATGAATCTGCTGGGTCGGTCTAACAAGCTTATCCTGCTGCAGCAGCCCTGTGCTGGGAGGATGGACAATTGCTGCCAGGCTCCAACCCCAATGGCAAAGCCCTCCCAGACACATCACATCCACGTGCCCTTGCCAGCATTATCGTGGTGTCACTGGGGGGCTGTGAGCATCCCCACAGAGGCACAGCTGAAGCCAGTGGGACGGCCACATTGCTCAAGAGCACCCGGCTCCCAGCTCAAACCTATGCACCTGAGCAGAGAAGATGCTCCATGATGGAAGTACTACACTCCTTCCAAGCATGCTCCTCGCTAACTACAAGCCACGGTGCTCCAGCCAAGCCGCAGCCTGAAGCTGGAGACCCCGCTGGACCCCCTCATGTTCCCCTGTCGCCCCGTACCTGGCCTTGCAGCTGGAGAGAGCGGGAGAGCTCGTTGTTCTCCCGGGCAGCGAGCTTCTCCTGCAGCCCCAGCAGCTCCTCCTGCAGCCGCAGCTTCTCCTCCTGCAGGTGTGCCATGGAGGCCATCACCTTCTGGATCACCGGGAAGGGCCGGGCCACGGGCAGGCTAGTGCGTTTCCCAGTGCAGAGCCTCCCTCCTGCAGTGGGAGCAAAGACGGAGCTGTTCGGGATCCAACCACCTTGCTGCGGAACGGGATGGCAGCCATGGGAAAAATCCCCAGGGGCTGCGATGGAGATGAGGCTGTGGGACTTGCAGAAGCCCCTCAAAGAGCAGTGGTGTGCGGGGAGGTCCATGCCAAGCATCACAGTGCCAACTGTGGCCGGACAAGCTACAGATGGGGGTCTGGCTGGGTGAGCCCCCAGGCCAGGGGTGGCAGTCGAAGGGATCCGCTGATGCCAGCAGAGCATCCCAGGCTGTAACACAGAGCACCAGCCCGCACCACCGCGCCGTGACCCAGCCCCATCACACACTGAGATGCTGCTGCCTCACTCAGATAACAACCGCCTTCAGAACAGCACTCTGATTCATCCCAACATCCTTTTTTCTGAATGAGCAGGTGCCGGTCGAAAGCAGTACATGATCATGTTATTAAAGACTGCATCATTACACACAAATATAATGGAAACCAAATTAAAATTATATAGGTACCCTGAATGGCCATATTGCCTAATCCTTGTGCGTTCGGCTTTCTAACCTTCCTGTATTATTTTAAGCATTGTTTTCTGCTTGTTAATAGAGCCACCAGTGCTGACAGAAGCCAACCTCGCCATACATCAGAGCCTACCAAATGAATCCCTAAATAAGTTGGTTGTTCCCAAGAAGAAATGAGCTGGCCTGACTCATTCCCAGCGTGGGGATGAGGCGCCGTGGCGGATGAACCGGCGGCCAGGATCCCGGCTGCCCGGCGCCCTTCCCTGCCTGCCGTGGATTTCATCCGCTGCCACCAGAAACCTCAGGTTTTAAAGGCAGGAGGTGATGCTGGGAATCGCTTCGCTGCCTGCAGGCGGATGCTGCCTGCTTTATGGGAAATGTCCTGAATACAAGAGACAACTTTTTTTTTGTCTGTGAATCAGACTTTCTACCTTTAAAAGGAATTTAAAAGCCAGCAGAGCGGGCAAAAAAAAGAAGTGCTGAGACCAACCCACAGCTCTGCTGTTGACTGTGTGCCATGGGACTTATCCGGCAATGTCTGCAGAAGCGATGGCCACATTTTGTCTTCCTGCCTTGGGCTGGATATCCTGAAACCACGTCAAGAGGCACCAGCTTTTCTTTCTTTTCACGTCAAAAGCTCAGCCCAGCTCAGGCAGGGGACTGTGATGTTCCCTTTAAACCCAACACACACAAAACCCACTCCAAAACTTCTAAAACTGACACACCAGCTCTCACCCCCTGGGGAGCGTGCAGGAATAAAACAGGATTACAGGAGGCACCAGGGCTCCTGCAGAAACACCGCATGTCTGCACACATCACCCACACTAATCCCAGGCTGGGACTGAAGACAGAGCTGGGTTCAAAGCCACAGCACTGGCTGCAAGACAAACTGCTGGGCAGGGGTGATCCCACATGGATAATGTGCTCATCCTTGCTCTAAAACCTTCCTCCTGCAAGAGCATCCTTGGGAAAGGAGGTGCCGGCTGGGCCTGAGTTACATCTACCACTGGCAGACATGGTGATGTGGGGTCTGAGCACGGCAGGCACAGCACACCGACCCTCCCGTTTTACAAAGTACTTTGAAATTCATTTGGAAAGGCAGGTGTTTCCACAGCTGTGCCCCGTTAGCATTGCCATGCAGAATCCTTCCAGCATCCCTGCCCCTTCCCACCAGCTGCCCCACACTGGGAGCTGCTCAGGGACACAGCCAGGGACCATGGTAACACAGCTCCCAGGATGCGTCCCAAAAAGCCCAGGATATTTGGTCCTGATGGAGAAAGAGGGGAAGCCAGGGGGATTCAGCTGCTCTGGCGCAGCCATACACACTGCAAGCATTTCCACAAATGTTACATTTTCCTTAAGAGGGAGGAGAGAGTGGTGGGTTTGCTGGCACTCACCTGCTCTGTTCACCCAATTAAATAATTTATCAGTTGCCTGGCATCACTTGACAGCTGGCTGATGCTTCATCTCTACCGAGACCTATTCCCACCCAGTGAGCACAGCCAATGTGCACCCAAAAGAGGAGAGGTCTGACTGGCACCCACCGGCAGGTACCGGGTGCTCATCCCTTCTCCCGAGCACCCGCTGCCGCATCCCGGCTCCCCCTTACCTGCCTTCTCCAGGTTCATGGTGGAGGCTGCTGGCACCGGTGTGGCAGCTGCCCGCTCGCGGGGGGACGTCAGCAGCTCCTCCGTGGCCGGTGTCGGGGCCGGATGCCAGTTCTCCTCCCGCCGCTCTCCCGACGTGTCCTGCAGGGCCTGTGTCCACCAGAAGAAACAGGATGGAGAGCTGAGATGCAGCGACCATGCACATTGTGGTGGACACAGTGCTGGCAGCTGGCACGTCCCCAGGGTGGGCAGGAGGAGCGAGCGGGGAGGAGGTCACAGAGGACAGCAGGACCCAGGGAAACCCTCCCTGCGAGGGATTTCGGTGTTGGAAAGCTGCTGCGATTAACTTATTGTAGTGCTTTTAGTTCCCCCTGCAAACAATTCCTTCCCTCTGCTTGGTCATGCAGTTATATTGAATATTATCTATTTTTCTCTTTATGGCCTTAAAAAAAAAAGACTCTGGGGTTGAATGGGAAGTTGCTCACTGGTGAGCTGTGGCTCAGGTAATGCCATGCCCATGAGATGAAACAGACCTCTGAAGAAAACAGAGAAGAAATCTGCAAGGAGGGAAAGGAATATAGAAAAAGTCCCAATTTTCTGCATCTATGATATCTATCACTGGCTTGCAGGGGAAAAACAAAACAAACCAAACAACAACAACAAAACAAAACAACAAGAAAAACCCACCCTGCTTTTATTTAAATCACCATTTAAAAAAGTGCTATGGTATAGATGCTTTTGGAAATCTGAGCTGCTGATCAGCCCAGCTCACAGAATCGCTTCCTGACAGGCTCCAAAGTGCCTTTTCTTACTTGTCTTATCTCGGAGCCTGTGGCATCGTCCCGCAGGCCAGCGGTGCCAGGGAAGTGTGTCTCACCCTGGCAGAGGGGTGACTACTTGGTACATGCCAAATATTTCTGAGAAGAATTTGGAAGGAGGTGGCAGCAGCATCCTCCTGGAGAAGCTGTGTGCCTGCAGTGCCTCTACAGTTGAGACTCCGGGAGGGTTTTGCCAGAGGGAATTCATCAAGGTTGGTGTGAGATAAGAAGATGTTTTCCTTCTTTCAAAGAAGAGGAATTTAAATAATTTGCCCAAAGCCCAGAATGAACTGGTGCCAGCAACACCAGTACATGATGTCCTGACACTGTCCCTGGCCATGGTAACCTTCCTCCTCCCTCCTCCATCCTACTGGCAAACACCATTTCACAGTGCTGCATTTTCTTATCACACTTCTGCTTTGAGCTCTCCTGCCAACATGACCCAGAAGTGACCCAGAAAATATTATTCTGGGCTGTTCCCTGGCATTTTTTGATGCCTTGCAACTTCCCCTCCCCACCCAGGCAGCAGCTCTGCTCGAGGCACACAGTGCTGGGATCGAGGTGGAAACCGGCTGTAGTAACAGGGGGACCCACCAGCTCCCACCAAGGGATCCCAGAATCAGAGAATACCAGTTTGGATGGGACCAGCAGGGTGCAGGGCATCCTTCCCACCACCCCAAAAACGCCCTCACCACCCGAGCCGCAGATGGCTCAGTGTTCCTCACCTGGAGAGCCCGGCAGAGCCCGTGGGGGTTGGCAGCGTCTGACCAGCTCACGCCGAGGATTTTACGGTGAACCAGCGCAGGCAGCAGAGGAATGTGAGGAGAAGCGCCTGCTCTGCTCCCGCTGATAAGCGTGTCCTGCCCGTGGCCTGAGACAGTGAAAAGCATCACCAGATCAACCTGAGACCCCAGGATGGATGCAGCCTTCAGCCTCGCTCAGCAAACCCACCTCCTCCTCCTCCCTGCTGCCACCACTGCACCGGTGTGGCGGAGACGGTGCATGAGTTTCATTAAAAATGTTAATTATGTTAATTAGAAAAATTAGCCCTTCGGGGGGCGGAGACTGGTTGCCAACAACTAATAGTGAAAATTCTGGGTGTAGCATCTGTCTGTCCTCTGCAAGACCAGATTCATCCCCGCACTGGGGACATCCTGCCCCTGCTCCTCACCAAGCCGCTCTGCTGCCCACGTTCCTTCTCAGAAAAGCTGCCAAAGCCGCCTTGCATCACCGAAACCGGACAGACGGACCTTACCGGTGTCACCTCCCTCCACTGCCCCCAAATATTTCCTTTATTTGTCATGCAGCCAAACCTGAAAGCAGCCAGGGAAGCAGTTTTGAGCTGCATGGAAGGAAAACAGCATCTTGATGAGCTATTCCCTGTGGCTGTGTCCTCCTCTGCTACAGAAAAAGCAGCTAGCGAGGGCTAAGTCCCAATGGGACCTGCTCGGGGACGCTGTGATCCCTCCCCATCCACCCACCACAAGCGCTGCCACCACCATGGGCAGCCAAATGACTTCTCTGGCAGGCAGGAAAAATATCAACAACCCACAAATAAAATCCCACTATAGCAGTTTTTTCCCCTAAAATCATCTGGAGGCACTTGGACCAGAGGCAGAAGCAGCATCTGGAAGGAGAGGTGCCCTGACAAAGTCAGTCCCTCACTCTGGACTTCTTCCCAGCCTGTAATTAGCCATAACATTTTGCGTGCACCGTGAAAATCCAGTGTTTCCAAAGTGCTGGCAGATGCCCGGATAAAAGGCAATGAGTTCCTCATCCTGGCACAAGCAGCAGCAGCCGCCGGGCAGAGGAAGCGCTGAAAAACCCCGTTTTCGCAGGCTTTGATGCCCACCAGTGTTTGGCTGGGCTGGCCTGAATGCCAGGGAAGAAGCAGCACTTGGATAAGCAGCTGCCAGCACACAGAAATGGTGAACCCTGAAACCCACAGCAAAAAAAGCCCAAACGGGGGCATTCAGCCTCCCCTTTTGTTGAAACCCATCTGGCACCACTGGTGAGGGAGATGAGAAGGGCTGGTTCCCAACAAACAGCTGCAGGTTGGGGCAAGCAGCTGCCTGCCCGCCTGCAAAACAGCTCAGCCGCTGCAGAGAAAAACTCAAACTCACCTACAGGGTCTGTGGAGCGGGGAGAGATAAGGAGCCCTTCCAAGGAACGGGGCCGGGGAGAAGCGAGGGCCCCGCGTCTTCCCCGCCATGCGTAACGCTCAGTTTTCTTTCTTACATGTTAAATTTTAACCTTTCTCCCTAAGCTTTGAGCCCCGTAGGGCCAGGAGGGAGATGGAGGCAGCCCCTTCTGCTCACCCTCCTGGCTGCCTGCTGCTCTGTGCCTGCTTCTGAGTCTCAGTTTCTCAAATCCTGAGCTTCATCCAGAAAGAAATGTGAAAAATGCGGGCTGGCCTGTTCCCAGCCTCTCCTTCCCCAAGCGTGAGCAAGGGCGTGAGCGCAGCAGGCTGAGCCCCAAGGGAAAAGGACGAGCCACTGTGCGTACTCACCGTCCCGGGGAAGGTCCTTAGTCTTCCAGGTGGCTTTCACGGAGGGCACAGATCCCAGATCCCAGGTTTTGTGGGATGTGATCATGGCACAGCAATCCCGAGCGCAACGACACCTCTGCAGAGAAGCGCAAGGACAGACATCTCAGCCCACCTCGGTGTCCAGCTGAAAAAGCCCAGGGGAATGTGCTGAAGCAAAGCGTGATGACAACACCGTCCTCAACACCCGAATCCCGTGGAAAGTTGCATCAATCCCGATTTCAGTTCTGGGGTCGGGGCACCGAACGCCCTGGGCTCCCTCCGTACTCCCGGCGGATGTGACATAAACCGTGTCTGTAATTAATTTACTCATTCCTGAAGCCTTTCCAGGCTCCTCCTAACTGCGAGTTGGGGGTTATTTACTTATTAAGTCCCAGACCGCGCGCAGCCCGGGGCAGCGCACTGCTCGGGCCGGGCACCCCGCAGCCCCCGCCCGCTGGCCGGAGCCGGGCGGGCCCCGCCGTGCATCTCCGGGTCCGGAGGCGCCTCAGCGGGAGAAGGGCCAGCGGAGTCCCGGGTGCCGCCCCCCCCGCCGCGGGGGCCCTTGTTCTCCCAACCGGCAGCCGCGGTGGCGCCGGAGGCCCCGGGGGGACGGCTCCGGGTGAGCGGGGCGGATCCGGTCCCGGTCCTGGTGCCGGTCTCGGCGCGCAGGAGGCGCGGCCCCGCCCCGCACCCCCCCCGGTGCCGGTGCGCGGAGGCCCGGTAACGCCCCGCCCCGCCGGTGCCGCTGCCGATCTCGGTGCCGGTCCCGATCCCAGCGGCGCCGCCCGCTGCAGGCTAACGGGGAACCGTGCTCTCGCCGCCGTGCCGGGTGCTCCGAGCCGGGCGCCCCTCAGACAAAGGGAGTCCCGGTCCAGTCCGGTCCAGCCCTGCTCCACCCACCCCCGGTGGTGCCGGTACCGCCCCCGCGGGACCACTCACCGGGCGCGGGGCAGTGGCAGCGGCGGGGCAGCCGGCGCCAGCCCCGTCCCCATGCCCGTCCCCGCCCTCCCGGGCACTTCGGTAACGGAAACGCTGAGCTCCGCCCCGCTCTCGTTGCCATGGGAACCCCCGAAACCCCCCGACGGGCGGCGGAGGCGGAGTTCGCCCCCCACCCCCGCACCGGGCGGCGGCGGCGGCCCCGGCGGGCAGGGGGCTTGGGGGGGGCGAGAGGGCCCCGGGGAGCTCGCGGTGCGGCCCTGGTGCACTCCCAGTCCCTCTTGCCGGAGCCCTGGGGAGCTCGGGGGAGCCCTGATGTCACCCTGGCCCTTCCTAGGGCGTCCCGGTCCCCCTGTGCTCCACTGACACTGCTTTGTCAGAGCCCTGGGGGGGCTCCTAGTTTGTCCGTGGTCCTGTGGATATGTCCCAGGTACCTCCAGTGTGTCCCTGATCCTTCCCACCCTGGTGCCCTTTGGGGCCCCACGTCGTACCCCATCCCACCCATGCACCCCTCTCTGCATGGCTTGTTAGGAAGCTCCTGCCCTTCTCCTCCAACACCAAAGCCCAGCATGCCTGCAGTGCTCTCCTCTGGGGAGACAATGGGGACAGGGCCACCAGCACCAACAAGAAGGCCACCACAGTGCCGGTGACCTGTATGCTGAGGACCAGAGGTGACAAACTGTGCCCTCACCCTCCACCATGCCCCCCCCACACCCATACCAACTGGCACCCCAGGCTCACTGGGGCCTCGGGGACCCAGATTTCACCTGGAAAGCAACCTGTTTGTAACCCTCAGGCGTGAAGAAAACAGCACAACGTGCCCCAAGATCTCTCCAAATGTCCCGGTGTCAGAAAGGCAATAAAAGGTTCTGCTTTAAATATGATTTATACTCATTTTTAGGGTGTGATTTGTATCTACCCGTCTATACAGCATATACAATCATTATGTTAATGGTTGGTTTGGGTGACACAAGTTACTCATGACTTGCTCATGGGAATTAACCGGCAGTACTGGATATTTCCCACAACAAAACTTCATTTGGCATCCATGGCGGCGGCAGGCGCCCCATGCTGATGGCTCACGTCCGCATGCCTGACGTCAGGCTGACCCGTGGGGTACACGGGTCCTGGGGGATTTGGGAATGAAGGGGTGACAATCCCTTGGGAGATGCAGGTTTGGTGCCAGCCCTGCAGGGCTGGGAAGGAGAAGGCTCTGCTCGCTGGTGGGGTGTGCTCCCCCCAGGCCAGGGGCCCTTCACCTCCCACGTCAGTCACAGCCTTTCTCTCACTCTGGCCAGGTTTGGAGCAGGATTTGGATTTGTCCTTTCATCTTGACATCTTCTTGGGCATCCTCAGAGACACCCCAGAACAGGCTGCCCCATCCCATGCCATGAGCCATCCCCATGGATGTGGGGTGATGGGGTGTCACCAGAAGGGGACACAACAAGCTTCTCCAGCCACACACCCCATGGAAAGAGGGCTTGGAAGGGTCACCTCCATGTCCTCATGCCATCTGCCCCTAGCACAGCACCTCATCCCTGAGAAGCAAATGCCGTCCTGTCCCAGCAGCTGCCTCCCCCGCTGTGCTGCGGCTGCCTCCCCCCGTGGCCAGCCCGGCAGAAAAACCAACAAAAACCTCCCAGCCTCTGCAAAGCAGCACCTCCCATTTGCTTCAGCCGAGGTTTATTGGCATTCCCAGCACGGAGTCCTCAGTGTGGATGGATATGTGTGTGTGTGCCTGTGCACACACACACATATACATATATGTGCCTGTAGACACCCTAGGCGGTTGTGCTGACTTGCATAAATATCCTATTAATAGTATCTGGGCAGCTTCTTTGTCTGGTTTGGTGATAGTATTGACACACATAAAGTTACTTTCTGCTTTCTGATAGCAATTGTAATGCCATATTATCACTGACTTAATTTATGAGCTGTAAGGGTAAAATAAATGTTTATGTAAATGACTTTAACAGTTAAGTAATTTCCTTGCTTTTGAATGCTTCAGGTTCTTAATGGCATTGCAATTATGCAATGCGTGTAAGTTGTATCAATTACATCAAATAAGTCTAAATTAACCAAACATATGTGTGAATTCCCCCGTTTAGAAAAATAACTTAATGAATAAAGATGGAGCAAAATTTGAGATGAGGGGTTTGTGCCAACAGTCATATACAAATAATCACTTGTGAGCATTAAACCCCCCTCCCCAAACCGTGGAGCTGATTTTCAGCAGCCCCAGCACACCAGGGTCAGGATCCCCAGGGATCCAGGATTGGGGTTATTTAGGGCTGGATGCGTGAATACACACTGGTGGCCAGGCTCCCGTGTCCCTTGGCCGTAATGCTATTTAGCTCAAGGGAATGCTGTGAATCCCAGGGGATGCTCATTTGCTGCCGGATGGGTCGGGGGGCTGCAGGCAGCGGGTACCCTGCTCCTACCCCCATCTCTGCAGGGATTCACCTGCGCTGGCTGGGATTATCTCAGCCTGGTTTTCCTCTCCTTGGCTGTCACGTCTCCATGACCTGAGCAAGCACCGGCTGACGACATCGCTGAAGGTATTTTTAGAAACGCTGCTCTGCAGGCAGGCAGAGAAAAGGCAGCGAGTGGTGGGGCTGGCTGTCCATGGCACCCTCCTGCCAGCACCCAGCAGGTAGCGGGAAGGCTCGATAGATCGATGACCGTCAGCGCTAAAACACGGCTGCCCTCCGCGGATGGCACCAGCGTGCTGTGGGGCACACTGCCGGGGGGCAGTGACCTCGGCATGGGTTTAGCTCTTTGCTTTTAGCCCAGCCTTTTCCATAGCCGAAAAGCAATGCTGTCAAGTCAGGCAGGTTAATTCGCCTTTTACTTGGATGAAGGGAAGCTTCAGCAATCAAAACACATAGCTGAGCGGGGCCTTTTGCATGAGGCATTTGTTATGCTCCAAGCAAATGTTTAACCTACATCTGCAAGATGGCTAAAAAAATTCCCCAAATATCAGCAAAAATTTAATTCTCCCTCTCCTCCCTTTGAGCAATCCGACAACCTAGTCCAGGAATGCAGGCAGGAGCATACCTGAAGCCTCTTGTATATTGGGATGCTCTCTGTAGAAAATTCTCACCAGAAGCGCCAGACATCGTGAGAACGTGTCCCCAGAGCACAATTAATTATAACCCAGCTCATTACTCTAATTTTGCTCCTCCTTGAGGAGGTGAGGGGATTTCTCAGCATTGCTGAGGCATGGCTTACCAAACTGACATGAAACGCTTGCCAAAGCAGGAACAAACCCCCTGCATTCCTACATTTCACACAAAGATAGGAGTTTTAATTAAGTCTTAGCATGCTCCTGAGAAATTTAACACTCGTTTTAAAGCTCACCAACTGAGCTAATTTAACCCGGAGGCTCCGATCCCTCCGATAGGATTGCGTTGAGCTGGGTGGAGAGCAGGAGCTGGCGAGCGGTGTTGCAAGGACTGCTGCCTAAATCCAACACACTGGGATGCTGCCGGTCTCGGCAGCAGCTTTGGATGGTGGTGGGGGCTCTGCAGCTGCTCGGCTCAGCCCCCTGGCCAAACCCCGCAGCTGGTTAGGCCGGGTTTGGGCTGCTGCGGGGGGAGGCAGCTGCCCAGGGCAGCGTGGGGCTGGTCCAGAACTGAGGAGCTGGTCTGGCTGGGAGCTGCTGCACCCCACGGCTCAGCTCTGCCTGTGTCCCTCCCATGCAAATCTCCTTTGTATAGAGGAAATCATAAAAGTGACATATTTTTCAAAGAAAAACTCTACTCTGCACAAAGTCAGGGGAGTGCAGTGCCTGATGTAGCAGCCATCAGATGGGACGCTCTTCCACCCCTCTGGATTTTCTACCTTGGACTGTGTTGCAGAGTCACCTAACCCAAGCCGCAGCCTCCACGTCTCCCTTTTACCTACCTTTTCTCTTCATCATATTTTTCAGCTGGCTTCAGGTACCACTTGGCTTTCATGCTCCCGCCTCCCCTGAGCAAAGCACAGCCGGGATCCCCTGCGCCATGCTGGCTGCAGGGAGCTGCTCCGCGGGAGGACGGCAGCTCACCTGCTAAGGCATTAATGTTTCATGGCATTAACCAATACGGGCTCCTGCTCATAAAGCACTTCTTAGAAACAAAGCTAAGAATAAACACGAGGTGTCCCGGGCCAAGGCTAAAACTGTCTGGTTGGCTGAGGGATGCCCATGCTGACTTGAGCAAACCCAGTAAAGGAGCAGCTTGATACCAAGTAAATTCCATCCAGGACCTTTATACAGCACATAAAAATTAAAACTGTACTGGAAAGATCATTGCATCCCAAGCAGGAGGTCTCAGAGCTCCTCGTCTGGCAGGAGACCACCTTGCTTATGGGGCATCCTTGGGACCTCCTGCTCTGGACCTTGGGTGCTTTCTGCAATTATTTTTAGTGAAAACAGTCTATGAAGACAGAAGCTGCAGATGGGTCACTGAGATTTATTTTTTCCAGAGTTTTGCTACTTCCGCTGCTCATTTTCTCCTTGAAGCCAAGCCCCTGTGGTGCCACCGAGCCCCTCACCCTGCCTGGGTGACACCGGTAACAGGGTATGCTAAGGTAGGCACAGGCACAAGTGATAGGAGTGATCTTCTTTAAAAAAATGCATCCTGTTCTCAGCAAAACCATTTATTTTTAGTACTCTCCAAAGCGTGCTTGACTTTGGAGAAGAAATTAGGCAAAAGCAGTAATTCAGAATAATTTAGGGAATAGAGCTTTGGAGCTGATGTCAGCAGCTGTGCTGTGCCAGCGAGGCTGGAGGAACGCAGGGCTCACTAATAATACCCAGCTAGTTTAGGCATGGGCACAGGTAAATCAGTAAGAGCCTCTCCAGGGCAGAGGGAAATACCCCTGTGGTGATAAAGTAAATGCTCCAGTTAAAGGAAATCCATGAGACAGACGCAGTTGCATCCCGACTGCAATACAAAAGCTGCATCCAACAAAGAGATGAATATGCAAATGAGGTGGGATATTCTCTGATGGAGTTAAATAGCCTTCCCGCTAACCAGCTTTGACTGCTCAATATCGAACTGTCTGCAAAATCCCACTGTGAGACCAGCCCAGCATGGGTCCCCAGCGCACTCTGGGTCACCTGCAGATTTTCACGTATCCCATGGATGTCCAGTGGGCACGGTCCAGCTGCTCTGCTTGTCCCACCATGTCTCAGCACCAGCATGTACAGGATGCTGTACCACCACTGTTCAGCAGCTCTGACACCAAAAGCCCTCCAGCAGGACAGAAACATTACCCTCCCATGCATTATTGACACCTGTTATATATAATGGATGTCCTTATGCTTGCCCGGGCGATGCAGCAGCGGTGCCTCTGCCAGCAGCCAGGTGGGCACCAGCAGAGCCCCTTGACCACAGCCTGAGGATGTGCCGGCTCAGCCGTGCCCAGGACCCCATTTCCATCCCACCCCACATTTTCCCAGCACTGTGGGGATGTTCCCACTGCCTCCATGCACTGCTGGGTGATATCTTCCCTGCTGTTATCTGCTCTGAGCTGCAGCACGCCAGCCCACCCCGTACTATTGCAGCTTCCCACTTAACAAGGAAAAAGGCTGAGGTCTTTCTAGTTTAACTTACTGAAATGTATTTCATGGTGATTTAATTATTGTGGACTTAACTGGGACCAAAGCTCAATTAATAGGAAGAGTTGCCAAAGAGATCTTTGAATCTATCTGCCAAAATTTTAAAGGGAAAACTATTTTTTCCTCTTAAATCTTAACACATAATTACAACTACCACAAAAATTCATGCTGTTTCAACATGAAAGTATAATTTCTTGTTCCTGTGTTGGTGTTTCAAAGACATCATTCTGTCTGCAGCAGACTACAGAATTGAAAACTGCAAATAAAGTGTCAGGATCTATCCTCAAAGCAGGTTTTATGCTCAATGAGTGTGTTCTGCTTCTTGGCTTAGTTGGTGGAAGTCGGGGATACAATCAAAGGAAATGTTAAGTTCCAGCCTCCTGCTAAGGTTTAAGGAAAATGGAGCAGCACGGTGCTGTGCAAAGCTATTTTAGAAAAGAAAACTTTCACGTCTGCTCCCAGTGAATATTAAACAGCCACCCGCTTTGGCTCTGCCGCCTGCGCCTGGCACAGCGTGAGCTGATTTAACTTCTCTTTACAAAGAGGAGCAGACCTACACCCATATTTTTATGCATATGCCTTAGAGATGAGTGGGATGTAAAGGATGACCCCAAGTCCTCTCTGTCAGTAGATCCCTTGAGCAATCAATTACAGCTGGAAAAACAAGGAGACATTAAGAAAAATTCAGCAGCGCAGGCAGGAGGGTTTATGCAGACTGACGTAGAGTAACTGCCAGCTTGCTGCTTTTTTCATGCAAACTTTCCTGGGCTTTCAAGTCCATTTGGGGATCCTAGAGAAGTGTTGAGTGAAAAATAAAGATAAGACGGAGAGAGAAATTGTACGCAAGGTGGAACTGAGGCATGGCCAGGACAGCATCCCAAACAAGGTTGGACTGAGGGTCCCTGATGCTCACAGTGCCTATTCAGCTACCTTCATCCCACCAGACAAGAAGTGCTGCTTAATTAACCCCCTCAGAAACAGTGGCAGAAGAAATACAGAGCCTGTGTGTGAACATCCAGGCACATTTCATGAAAACAACTCCGATCCAGAGGCATTTTTGTAGTTTTCATGCCCAGCCTTTGCTTTTGAGCATGTCACTCGCCCCCAGCTCCACCTCACTGCTCTCACCTGGGGGCCCAGCCAGGCCAACCCTGGTCCCGGGCACATTTCTTGGAAGCATCCTCCTCCATGCGCCGGTCTCCCCACGACACCCCTGGGTTGGCAGAAATACCCGCTGTGGCCGTGGCGCTCGCCCTCTTTGACACGGACAGGGATGCTCTCCGCAGCCTGCATCCCGCTCCTCTGGCTGCTCCCCTTGCTCCAGCTCTGCACCGACAGTCCCGCCAGCGCGCACAGGGTGTGCATGGCTGGACACGGCCTGGAAAGGGTGCTGAGCTCTGGGCACAGCCCGTGGGGACTCCTGTCACCCTGGGAGCAAGCAGTGGCTGTGCTGGTGTGGCTGATGCTGGCAGCAGCAATCTGGGGTGGGATGCTTCACCACGCTTTTCCACACATGGTGCCACACTGGCACAGGAAAATCATTGCCCTTTCATAAAGCGCTTTGTCAGCTCCATCCAAATCTCAGGGTGAAGCCCCCGAGCAGTCCTCCTCTTCACTTGTTAAGGACCAGTAAATGCTTTTGTAAAGGTGGTCTGTAAAGGTGCCTGCTCCCAGAAGGGTCCCAGTAGTGGATGCAGAGCCAGGGTGGCAGGACCCCCCAGGGACGCTCCACTTGCTGCCAGCCTTGCCGTGAGTGAAGGCAGGGGATGGCTTTCCACACCCAGTGTCGCCTTTACCACTGAATTTCTCTGTGCAAACCTCTGACAGCTCTGCCCTGTCCCTGACTGGAGGCAGAGAAAGCAATGTCCCCTCCACTCCCATCTGCCAGGGCATTAAGAAAATGAGAGCCGATTAAAGTCCATCTCCTCCTGAGCACCATTGGTCTCAGCTAAATTGCTGACACAACCTATTTGGTAGCATCAGCAGACAGGTGGACTTTCTCCCTCCCCAGATTTAGTTGGGTTTGGGGTCACTTGGGACTGCTGCTCTGAGCATTGGCTATAGTCGAAAGTGGTTTAATTGCACAGAATAAGTGCCTTGGATTTTTTTTCCATCACCTGTTAAAACGTTGGCTGAGGCAGTGCCTTTCCTTGCAGACCTGCTCTTCCACCACACACCATGCAAGGGTGCTGGGAAGGGATGGGAAGGAGCTCAGAATAAAACTCTCCTGAGTGCCCACACCACCCCATCAACCTCAAAAGTCAGCCTTAAGGGCACTGTAGTGCCAAAAACTCTCCTATTTCTCCAGGCAGGCAAGCCCCATTTCCCTCCCATTAACCTCCACCTGCCAGCAATTTCTAGAAGGCAGCCAAGAACAGTATAACTGGGGAGATTTGCAAAATAAACAGTGATCAAACACAAAGACCTGGGTTCCTCCTCTGGAGGGTGTCTGCCAAGAGACATAGATCGTATCAGGCTAATTTACAAAAGGCAAACCACCCTAATTAGTGCTCAGGAAAGCAGTTTAATGAGAAGTGCGTTGGTATAAAAAGCAAGAGCGTCAAGAGGTCAAGTCTTTCCTAAACGCCAGAAAAACAGGAAACAGGGCAAAGCCGATCTCTGCCCGCCCAGGCTGCAGCACCATTTTCTCACTCTGAAAATAATATTTCAGGTTACTGATGAGAAATTTAGAAAACGTGGAGCCTAATGCCCAGTGACAGGGCAGTGACGCTGCACACAAGCAGCTCTGAGCATCGTAACGCCAGATGTGGCCAGCTCACCATGGGGAGGGGCACGCAGCCCTCACAAACATCTCCCCTCCTTTTTGGGGCATAATGCTGGTTTTATGCCTGTAGTTTCCCCCAGCAAAAGGGAGACCCAGAAGACCTGTCAATGCTATGAGCCCCGTCTTGCCGGCGGCTGTAACGGCAGCTGGTAACCATGGCAGCAGGGAGATTTTCACGTGATATTGGTATTTCTGCAGCACAAAAGAGCCTCTTATCTAGAATGAGTAACTAGTCTGGCTGGTCTTCATTCCTCGGGTTATTGCTAAGACAGAACAGCATGGCACGGCCCACGTGATGCTCACCCAGGGGCGAATTTGGACCATCCCTGGGGAGACCCACGGGAGGTTTCGGGATGCAGAAGGATGCTCACACTGTGCTGCGGCAGTGGTCCCACTGCGTGGAAGCAAACCCAGCCACCAAGTCAGACCAGGTAAAGCTGGGAAGGCGGCAGCGGCCATGCCGCTGAATTCACATTTGCAAAGCCAGCACCTGTAAAAAGTGTGAGGCACACCAGGCCATCCCGTGCCCTGGATGTGACAGCCCAGAGTGGGCAGGGATGTCGCCCGGCCACCCCATAGCATCCCCACAACCTGATCTATCTTCTCCAGCTGTTTACATGCCTCCCAAATTACTTCCAGTTTACCCAAGAAAACAGTTTTTAGACTTTACCTGTTTGCCACCCAGCTCTTCTCGTGCATCAAGTGACTTCTCAAAGCAGAAGAAAATGCATGAAATAAGTATCTAGGTTTTACTTCTTCTGATGACTCAAACCCAGCTTGCTGGATATTGCTCAGATCTCCCTAAGACATTCAGCCTAGCATATGAACCAAAGTTGGAAAGTTTTGTCCCAAAATAAGAATGAATACATGAGGAAAGAATGAGAAATGGAAAAATGTCATCCAGCCTGAGTTAAGCCTAAGCTGCTGTTAATAAATGCTGGTGTGGGCGCCCATTGTCTTGTATACCTCTGTGTGACCCCTTCCCAAATAGTGGTCTGGCTTTTTTTTGAGGGTGCTAACTCCCGTGGGACCATTATTGCACATAAAAGGAGTTGTGTGTTCAGGACAGAGAAACCAGACTTGTATTAGCTCCATTTTAGAGGAAGGTAAAAGGGTTTCAGGGGGATTTAATTGCAAACATGACGCAAATTAGATCTACACAATGGAAAAAAAATATATATAGGCAGAAAAAGTGGTTTACAGACTGTTCCCAGAATTAGAAGCATGTCCTGGTTAAGGTCTCCAGGTTTCAAGGTTAAAGTGCTTAATTTTATTTCAAGCTTTTGAATTAAAACCATTTAACAGGGATTTCCATTTATCATGCAGTTTCTTTCTAGACCTGAATCTAATCCTCAAACCTGCTTATTTGTTTTTACTTTCATTATAGCCTTATCAGTGATTAACCTGCAATTGCATTTAATCTTTTTAAAAGATTGCTCTGACTATAAATACAGAGAAGCTACCTGCCCTGTTTCTATTCAGAGGAAAACAACTTCCTTCACAGTCAGATGTTTATGGTTGCTTATATTATTCCTTTTGTAAGTGGATTTTTTTACCAGAGACATTTGTCTTCTCCAGCTTCATACAGAACTTTATTTCAGTATTCCACAAGGAATATGAATACACTTCCAGTATAAAAAGTGTATATATACATATAAAAGTATTTATATATATTAAAACAGTATATATAAAGCCTCCAGTAAAGATGCTACTTGTGATAGTAAGACAAAACCTAATGCTTTAATACAGGTCCAACAACAGCAAGCTCTGCTTCTTCCTTCAGCAATTATCTATTCCACTTTTTTCACTCAAAAGCAGAAACAGCTAAAATACCAAGGCAAGAAGACCTGGTTTCTATGACTATGGACCTCTGAGAAACCCCTTAATCGGAAATACAAGTCAGGAGGAAGACTGCAATGCAGAATTTCCAAGGTGTTGGACTGGCAATGAGTAATTGCACGGCAAGATCCCCCAAATACTGCATTAATATTATTAGAGGATCTCATATCAGATCTATCCAACACATCAAAGCAGAATGTGCAAAAGCTAATAAGAAATGCAGTAAAGGTACATGGAGCGTTACCAAATCCATCAAGAACGTCACAAGGGCAGTGGAAAGAACAGACCTGTGATAAGAGCTGCAAGATATTTCATAGGACCCAGTACAAAGGAAGCCCATTGCAAATACAGCAAAACGGGAGAAAGAATGGAATTACAAAGTTCAGCAGAAAGCCAGTTTATGGTAATCCCCAAACCAAGAGGCACTAAATGAGCTGCCCATCTCCTTCATCTACCTGTGATTTTTAAATAGTCCTGCACAGCAAACAGATCTGAGCTCACCTCTCCAACCCAGCCTGTAAACCCAACCCTACCTTGACCTTAATTATTGCCTGGAAAATAAACTCCCTAAAGAATTAAAGCCATAAACAGATCAAAGAGGAGGATAACTTCACATTTCCCCGCAATTCCAGAATTACTAGTAATGTATCCACCACAATCTAATGCTGCAACTTGAAAATTAAGATTTTCACACAAGTATTTGCCATGTAAGAAAGTTTTTTCCCCTTCTCCTGGTGATTAAAAAAATATAACAATTCTATTACTAGTATTACGTGACCTGTGAGCCTCTAAAAAGTTTATTGGAAAATCTGTGAAGCACACGTGCGGATTTACCAGTTCCATTGGTGCAGCAGTGAGCAAAAAGACAGAAAGCAACTGGAATTTTGAAATAAATCCACAGCAAACAAATGGTAATCTACGTGGTGTTTATTGTAGATGTAGTGAATTATGAAAGCCATTACAGCCCACTATTTATTTAAACGTTTTTTTCTAAACTGTGTCAAATCATAGCAGCAAATCAGAACCCTAGCTTGACTTTTGCATGTTTCCTCCTTCGCTTATATAAATATTTATCTAGTGGAAACAAAAGATACTTTGCGCTCCCTACTGAAACCTTCCACCCTGCATGGAAGTCCTTGCAAATGACTAAGGACAAGAAACCTTTAGGAAGGCTTGGGTGAGCCCAGGTTTTCCCCTGCAATGTTATGGGCAGTGGTGGCTTCAGACCCTCCTGTTGTATATCAGAGCTCATTAAATTTGTTTAAAAGAGAGAAAACCACTGTTAATTAACACTAATATGTATCCTACCTTTTTCCGTCACAGAAAACCACCTATTTTGCCAGAGAGGAGAAAAATTGCAATAATATAAGAAGACTTTTTAGGAGGTGAAGATCAGCCCCAGGTTACTGATGGGAAGAGGGATCACCCACCTACGGGGACAGCGCCGGTGCTGACACCCATCATGAGCAGCCAGAGCTGTGGAACCTGCAGCACTGCTCACAGGATTTGCTGAACACCTGAAAAATCCCTCAGCCGCGGCTCCAGGGCTGCTCCCTGCAGCAGAACCTGCCCCAGCTTTTCCTCCAGAGGATGGAAACTGGCTCCTCTCAATGGAGCCAGCAGTGCCATGGAGACCTGGACAGCCAAACCCAGCACCATCTCACCCACTAAGCTCTCATTGGCGCAAGGTGAGAGGAAGGTGAAGAACTGGTGGTGCTGGTGGAAGATCGGATGCCTTGAGCCACCAGCTGGGCGTGTTGGCTGCTGACCAGGCATTCACCTTCCCATCCAGCAGCTTCACAAGCACCCTGGTGCAGTGATGAGCAAGACCAGAGTGACTTCTCCATGGAAACAAGCCCCAGAGCCAATCAAGTGACCAAAAGGGGATGGAAATGTGGCAGGCCACTGAAGTCCAGCAATGAGCACAGGGACCTCCTGCATGCTTGTGCACACTTGTTTGCATGCTACGGGCTCTGTTCTGACTCTGAAACACTGTCTGGAAGAGGATAGCACTTACTACACTTCTCTTTCCTGTCCCAGCTGGAAAGCAACACGGCTTCTCCGATCCTGCTCTCAGTTTATCCCTCCAGCAGCGACAGGTTGGTGCACCCATGGAAACCCAGGGCTGGAAGGGATCTCGAGGAACATCTCATCCAGGATTGCGCTTCTCCGTCACTGGAAGATGTTCATCAAATCTCTCTGTAACAGCCACCAGTGATGGAGAGCCCACCACCTCCCCGGGGTGGGCAGCCAGCAGGAACTCCTCTTTCCAGCAGCAAACCCAGGGTGGTCTTGGCAACACACAGGGACCCTCAAACATCTTGTCTGTGAACACCAGAACGGACCTTGGCCTCCTTGTGACAATATGATTTGGTCTGTGATAGGCTTGTGAGCATGGTCCACATCTTTTTTGGATGAATCACTCTCCAGCTGCTGCTGGCAACCTTGAGCCCAACAGAGAAACCTTTTTTTTTCTTTTTTCTGGTTGTTCCTGGCCAAGTGGTGACTCAGCTGTCAGAGGTGAATAACTCCTCATGCTTTATCTGAACACTCATTAACCATCCAGAGCCATAAAAAGCAATTTCTTCAGGGTTCCTTCTCCGTAAGGCTGGATTTTGAAACAAGAGGACTGGCCTGAGATTTAGCGGGAATGTTCATAAAGACGCTCAATAAAAATAGATCTCCAGAGCATGGAAACCTTGTATGGTTCTGGGCCATATGTCAGAGGGCTTTATCAACAGTGGGTGAAGGTCTAGGCAGAAAAGAAAGGCAGATCCTACCCGCAGCACCTAGCAAAGCCTACAGTCGCTGCATGAAAATCTTTAATGACAAAAAGCTTCTACCCCAGGTGTTTGCTTGACTCCTACTCCTGCTCCAGGACCTGCTTGATTTTCATTTCTCTTCTTTTTCTTCTTCGTCTTTCTCTGAAATCTCAGCAGCAAGGATTTCTTCATCCTCTTGTGCCGTAGAAATCACACGAATGGTGACTAACCTATCAGGTGATTTTGATAATATTTCTTCTCCCAGGTGAGTGAGTGCTTTGTGGGAGGTGACAGGAGATCTCTGGTGCACTGGTGATTTTGGTGGCTCTGGACTGAAACTGGAACCCTGCGATCAAAAAAAAAGCCCAACGCCTTAGAAGACCCTTGTCCACTACCCCAACATCTGCGCTGTGCAAGGCAGGTGGCGTTTCACAGTTTCACCACCCCAGACCTCACCATCAGGATGTCAGTTTGCTGCCAAGACGACCCTTGTGACAGGGGCAGCTGGGTTATGCCCTGCACATCTCAAGAGAAGTGCATAGAGATGCACCGAGCAGTGAACCTTCCTCGCACCTCCTGCACTAGCTCTTGTCATGCTCCTGAAGCATCTGGACAGGTAGATCCTGGCAAAAGCTTGGCAGAAGTGTTGTTGTGAGCTGGCAGCCCCAGACTGCCCTGTCCTGAAGCCTCCTGTAGAGAGGAGCCTCAGAAACCTCACCTATGGCTGTGCCATGGAGAGGGACATCCTTCTAATGGAGTCCTGCAACCCCCATTAGTGGGGTTACCTCCTAACTTGTGCACCCTCCAGTGACAGGTTTTGTTGACACTACTATATGGAACACACCTTAGGAAGGACAGAATAACAAAAGGCAGCTTCACTGCTGCCTTTAACCGGATATTTGTTAGTGTTAAGCAGCACATTGTGTGAAGCCTCGTCATGCTTCTGTGAAGGGCTGTAGAAATGCAGTTACGCTCAGCGTCTCCCTGGCTATTTACCCAGCCTCAAGGCCACCGCACGCTCCCAATCAGCCGCTCTTTCGCCTCCTTTTACACATACAGATGCAATACTCTGTATAGCTCCACGCTGGGAAGTGTAAAAACAAAGTCTAAATGGTGATACAAGCATTTTTTAAGAGTTCAGCAGAGACACTTGGAAATAAAAAAAATTTAAAAAAAGCAGTGCCACTTTCTTTTTCAGTTGCTAATGACCAAAAGTGAAGATGGTTTCACTGCAGTGCACGCACAGCTGGCAGGACAGTGTGTCTGCTGTGAGGGTCTCTGCCCCAACCACACTGTGAGAGCTCTGCAAGTATTGACTGCTCTGTGAATGCTGGATGCCAGCATCACCCTTTGTCCTGCCAGCACATCGATTAATTATGAGTGGCTCTGTCTCTGCAGCATGGAAGAGATGTTTGTCTGTGGCTGTAGTGCAGCTAGGAACTAGACTCGGGCTTAGCACAACTGGGCAAAAAGTCAATGTATTTCCTTTTTGTGTCACAAAACAAACCCCTGTGGGATAATGACACTCTCCCAAAGCCATCTGTAATATGCTGGACTGCCCCTTCCCATCTGCCCACACTAGGTCAGACCCCAATGACCCGAGCTCGCTCCTTTAAGGTATCTTAATAGCAGTGTGTGGAGCTGGTTGTGGCACCTGACAAAGTAAAGCCGAATTGCCATCCTCTCTGCACTGACCTGCGTCTCCTGCATCGCCTTCAGCTCCTTCAGCCGCCACCGGAGCTGTGCCAGCGGCCCCTTGCCCCCCATCCTCCCCGTGGCAGCCAGGGCAGCCTGGAAGAGCTTGGGGGTGTCAGCTTTCGGGGGGATGATCAGTGTGTCTCCAGGTGCTCCTTTCTCATCTTTGGGTTTATTGTTGCTTTGCAGCATTTTCCTACAGCAAGGAAATGGAGAGATTATTTCGGTCTGGGAACACGTTATATTGGCTGGATTTTGTAATATAGAAAAAGCAGACTTTGAAAGGACAGGGATTTTTTACATTTTAGGAAGGACAGAATAACAAGTCTAAGTAATGCTAAAAACTAAAGTGAATATTTTAATCAATTTTTAAATGAATGCAGTTTGGCCACATTTGTTTCAGATTTGCATCCACTTTCAACGCTGCAGCTTTGCAGCAGGACAAGGCTGGGTTTGGACCCCTCCAGCCCCACCAGCCCATGGAGAGGGACAGGCCCCCTTTGCCAAAGAGCAGCAGCTCCAGCCTCCCTCCCCTCCCCTCCCCTCCCCTCCCCTCCCCTCCCCTCCCCTCCCCTCCCCTCCCCTCCCCTCCCCTCCCCTCCCCTCCCCTCCCCTCCCCTCCCCTCCCCTCCCCTCCCCTCCCCTCCCCTCCCCTCCCCTCCCCTCCCCTCCCCTCCCCTCTCCCTCCCCTCCCCTCCCCTCCCCTCCCCTCCCCTCCCCTCCCCTCCTGTGCCCAATGCCTGGCGAGTGCAGCAGGAGCTTTCCCAGTGCTTGGCACAGAGAGAAATCTCCCCTGCGATCTTGAAATCCGTACTTGGCTTTTTTAAAAACCCCACAAGCTAGAAAGCAGCAGCCTGACACGCACTTTGCCTTCTTACGCAGCAGCTTCTGAGACTCCGGATAATGCACCAAAATCTCATTCAAGTCCTTTTTATCCAAAATGAAGAGGTTAGCAAAGCCATGAGCTACGACGTTTGCTGTTCGGCGATTTCCCCCTCCTGCTGCCAGCAAGCTGCGAGAGACACGGCAAGACGTTAACGCTGTTATCAATGGGCTCAGCACAACATCTGTAATTTAAAATCTCCCTTTTCCCACCCTGTCCCCTCATCTCTCTGTTTCAGAGGACTCAGAGTTTAATTTTCACCCCCAATTAAATTTTATAAGCCCATTTTTAAAATAATGCTGGGAAATGCTGGCATGGAGCCCTATATGAAAAATTATTTACCTCTTTGAAGGTCTAAATATTGCATTTTACACCAGTCTAGTGTCTGCTGGATTGTAGGGATGCAAACTCCACCACTGTGTTATGAACTGGTACAGGACTTTACATGTCCATGAAATGGGCAGACTGATGGCTGGGGGGCTGTTGTAGTGAAACATATTTTCTCATAAATTTTCCTATCATTCCATATACTTCTGCTTACTGTCACTAGCTCCCCAGGCAGAAAACAGCACAATGACAAAAATAGTGGAAAAGCTCCAGGAAAAAGGCTGTAATTTGTGCAGCAGACCAGTGCAGCAGATTTGTGTGGTTGCTCAGTGTTCGTGGCTCTCAATCACAAAGATTAATTACAGTGCTGCTGGTCTCCTCACCTCCCACCCTCCTTGCCCAGAGTCCCTGAGGTATAATTCCACGCTCCTGGCGATGCTTCACTCACCTGATTTCCCCAAACACAGACCCAGCTTTCAGAGTCACCAGCACAGTTTTGCCGTCGGGTCCCCCCAGCACCTGCACTTGTCCCGCCTGGATAATGTACATCTCACGGCCGATTTCTCCCTGCAGTGAAGATGGGTGCTGTGCCGGGTGCCCAGAAACGGGGAGACCTTATGGGTGCCCTGACCTGCATCTTGCTGGAAACCCCCATGATCATACTACCGCCTCTCAATACACTTTGTCCTGTTGGTGCTCACTCCCGAGCATCCTCATCTGAAAATCCCAAAGTCTCCTTCAGCTTGGCAGGCTCTGCCCTGCTCTCCTGTTGTTGGTGGCTGCAGCAGAAGAGCTCAGTCTTTGCACAGGACCAGCTGCAACTGAGGATGTTTTTGCTCTGAACTCCCTACCTTTGAAGTGGCTCGATGCCACGGTGATGGGCCAGGCCTGGCTTTCCCCACTGTGCATTGCTCCTAGTGCCCTGCACAGCCCAGCCGTGACACCGGGGATGGGAGGGCACTTGAGTGTCTCATTACCTTCTTACACACATAGTCATTAGGCAGGTAGACCACCGATCTGAGCCGCTTCAGCATGTCGAAGATCATCTGTCTGTCACAACCCTGAGCCGAAACAAAGCCAACAGCACCATTAGTCTGTGCCGGCACACCAGGCTCTGCCGTCCAGGACCTGTGCTGCAGTGGGTACCTGGAAAAGGGCCACTTTGCTCACGATGTTGTAGTTCACGTCAATGGCGATGTCCAGCCTCATCTTGTCCGGCAGCTGCACCAGCAGCTCTGACTCATCTGTGAGACACAGCAGAAATCTTGCTGTTTGATCCGAGTGTGTGTCCTGGGCATGGCAGTGGGAAAGCAGCCCATGTTTTGGTGGCAGAGGGCAGGAGCCAGCTTGCCCAGAAGGGTCTCCTGCAGCCTCTGCCTACCCAGCAACCTGCAGGTCTAAAGTCAGCAGGTGGAGAACCACCCTTTGCATTATCACTGCCCTGGGAACTCTCAGAGACAGACCGTGAAGCTCAAGTGAGCATCTTTTTTGTCCAGGAGAGAGGGCACAGAGATCCTACGTGATGATTTACTGGCAGGGTGAGCCAGTGGGTTTGCTGTTGGACACACTCTGGCCAGAAATTGCCAGTCCCTGTCCTCTTCTCAGGGACAGGGGGGTGGGATGCTGAGCTCCATGCACTGTGTGTGATGCTGGATCACCAGGGTGCAGTGACACAGTGGCAATCTATATACTCTATGGGTGGACAAACAAGTCTGTATAGCAAAGAGTAAAATAAGCCACCTCCCACCCCAAAACTGTACTGCTATTTGTAATGTTTCAGCTCTGCAAAGCAACCACAGTAAAACACACGCAATGCAAGTGTTGACCCTCGGAGCAGTTGGATCTCACCTAGCATGCCTTGTGAATGCCACGTGTACTCGTACCATGTTTTCACCCGGTTCTGAACAGTTTTAGGGATTTTGTAGAAGTTCATGTATTTAATGGTACTGTCCATGCAGCTCCGATAGTAAGTTTGCCCTGCAGTAGCGGCGCCAACCACGTCTCTCATCTGAAGGGGAAGAAGAGGTGGAAGAGATGTTTTAAGTGCTGCCCCTTATCCATCACACAGATTAAGCAGTCTAGAGCTGGTACGCTGAGTCCTAACAGCATCCGGCAAATACATTGTCTTCCACTGATGCTGAGCAGGTCCTTGCACAGGGAAAACAAACCTGGAGATGCAAACCTGTGGACCAACCGCACCGAAACCTTCCCCACCTGAGGCTGGAACCCCCCGTGACTCCTGCTTACCTGCCCAATCATGACAGAGAAAGCGAAGACACCCATGAAGTAGTTCAGCAGCTGGAAGACGATCTCGAACAGAGTCTTGGGATCTGGTAAACCCCCGATGGTGATGAGGGTTTTGACTGCCCAGTAGTAGCAACGGATGTAGCTGGGAGGAAAAGCAGAGGCAGCTTTAAAGGCGTTTCTGGCATGAAGGCCTGTTTCACCCTCAGCACTGAGCTCACATCCTCTAGCCACAGCAAGCCAGAGACTGCTGAGAGTAATTACGGGTGATGAAGTGAAAATTAAGGGGCTGCAGAGTCCCCACCACACTTGCAGGTGCTTCTGGAGATGCTACAGGAGCAGAGTGATGTAGGGACCCCCCAGAAACCTCCATGCAGGAAACTCAGCTGCTCTGGCTACTCCCATTTTCTGCTTCTTTCAGAACCACTACCATAAACCAGCAATTTATTTTCAGCAACATTTACACTTTAAGAATTAATCGGAGGAAAAAAAGGTTGCTAAATGAATTGTTACTCAGTGTTTTGTTTTGCATATGTTCTACAATGTGCAGGTATGGGAGCTACGAGGCAGCATTCAGCTCATGAGCCGAGTGCTCCCCCTGCGGCATCCATCACCGACAGTGCAACGAACATTTAACACGTGTATCCTGGAAATGCCACAGTGAGGGGACTGAGAGGACGGGGTGGCCACTGTCCTCATCTCACACCCTGGGAATGAGGGTGCTGGGCTGGTCCAAGGGTCCTGATACACAGCACCCAGGACACACACCTTTGAGTCTCTATCCTGACCTGGCAGCAGGTCAATATGAACAGAAACAGGGCTCACACTGTCATCCTGCTCAGACAGGGGCTGTTTCCTTGTTTCCCAGCACCAGCTTCCCAGTTTTTCAGCCTCTTCAACCTGCCATCGCCTTCCACCTCCGCCCAGATGCAGCCCTTTCATCCTGCAGCACCGTATATTACTGCACATCACATCGTTTCTGTCCCTATTTCAGGGTTTTTTATGAACCCAGCTGCACCATAACTCCTTCCCCGTGCTCCAGCTCATCACAGCGAGCTGCGCTCTGTGAGGACTCAAGCCCTGGCTTGTACCTGTTTCCTTCCCCATCATAGACCCAGGTGGTAGAGCCCAGTCCCTCGTAGGCTGATGCCCAGTAGTAGAGGCAGGAGTTCACGTGCAAGCTGTACAGTAAATAGGCAGTGGTTCGAATCACTCTGTGAAAAAAAAAATAAAGAGGAGAGAGCGGGAAGGGAGATGATATGGTGCCTGCTGGGAGAAACATCAGATTCCCCCCTGTATCACAAGGCGCTTTGAAGCAATGAGCCCAGTGCTGACCATGCATGTCCTGCCGATTCAGGAACCACAGAGAACACAAAAATGCGGCCCCCACTGCGCCCTCCTGCAGCCCTGCGGCTCCACAAGTGCCCAAAAAAGCAGTTTATCTACTGGTGACTCCTCTTCACCACCAGTACCCCCATCCCCTCTGAGCTGGAGAGGGGTGATCCTACCCACACGGGCTCCAGGACCCTCACATCCCACCTGCATGAGACAATGCCCGTGTCAACCAGTCCAGGGACAGTGAGAAAATACACCAGAAACCAAGAACGAGTACACACCCAAGTGAACCTTCTTCCCCAGCAACAAACAGCAACTCTCCGCTCCCTCCCTCCCGCTCACCTGTAGATGTAGGCCTTGCTCAGGATGGCCTCCAGGCGGTTGTTGAACTCGAAGAAGGCCATGTACTGGGAGGAGAAGGAAAGCAGCGTGCTCCAGCTTCCCATGACATCCCCACGAACCCCCAGTCCCCCTCTGTGTCCCTCCTGCAGCCCCCCTGCCACAGACAGGTTTGGCTCCATCTATAAGTGCCCTTCTACTCAAACACGAGTGTGTTTTAGGATTGAAATGAAGTGTTTGATCAACAGCCCTATAAAGCCTTTGTCTTCCCATCTATTTTTCAATCCTTTTGTCATCATTGTTAAGTCTGGCAAGCTGTAGCTTACCCTGACCAGTGCGGAACCCCTTCACATCCACTGCAACTGGTGTTCTGCCTGATTCTGTAAGCTCCAACTCACCTTCAGACAGCGAGGAAAACGCAGGAGTGGGTTGACACCAACTTTGAAGTAGAAGAAATCCAGGGGCAGGAGGCAGACCACATCCATCTGAAACCCGCACAAAGAGAGAAACCTGTGGGGACCTGCAGGCTTGGTGAGGTGGAGCTGCAAGCCGTGGTTCAGATTAAAGATTCAGATTAATAAATAAAATGATGTCAAACCTTAAAGCGTTGTGATCGCAAGTAGTTCTCTTTCATGGCCTTTTTATCAGTCTGGTTGGGAATAGGAGGGGGAGAGAGAAAGGAAGAGTGATCATCACTTACAGAAAGGAAAGTCAAGGCCAACACAGTCCTACCTGGCTTTCCTCTTCCGCAACAGGGAAGATGGTTCCTTCATGCCTCGGAAGGGGAGCAGAGCAAGAGGAGCAGGAGAAGACCTGGCCATATGCCATCTTCCCATCCTATCTGGGGACATCCTGCGCTCGCTTTGCACCCAAGACAAAGCACATTGCAGTGCCAGCACCACAGAAGTCAGAGCTTACAGGAGAAACCTCCCTGTCTGAGCATTTGCATGGGCCATGGGAATGCTGTACCCTCAAGGTTTTATTTTTCACAGCTTATTTGATTGGATATGGAAATGAAATCAAGGGCTTTCACTTATCTCAGGTGCATGATCTATGCATTCAGATTGCAATTTCTTTTGTTACATTGTTAATGCATTCTGCTTACCTATGCTCCTGAAAATTAAACCTGGAGTTTATTACGCCATCAGCTCACGTTCAGCAGTGTATGGCTGTGCTGGGGCTGGTCAGTGTGTACCTCACTGCACCACCGGCAGGACTGTGCTGTGGATCAGCACCCACCGAGCATCCCTACCCAGAAACAGGGCTGTCATGGACAAAATGTTTTCTAGATGCGTTAGTACTGACTTTAGGGGAAAATTCATATGTTTGGCCAGCCAAAAAGACTGCCGGTTTATCTACTACATGGCAGGAGAGATGCTTGCAGTCATCCAAGAGTGGACACAGCCCTGCTGGCCACAGCTGTGGTGGGATTCAGAGCTCAGTGACCAGCACCATCCGTGCCACTCGGGGTGGTGGGCATAGGAGGTCCCTGCAGCTAGTCCCCAGCAATGGGACATGATGTGCCGCCACTCACTATTATGTCTCCGCCCTGAACAAACTGCAGCCTGGTCTGAAAGACGAGGATGTCCAGCAGATAGATGAGGTCACAGAGGTAGTCCACGAGCAGCCAGAAGTGGATGTTTCCCGGTGTCTGGTAGGGGAAAGCCCAGCGGACAGGGATTAACCAGCAGTTCCAGTTCCAGGCCATGACAACGAAGAACAGCCACAGCACGTACATCAGGTCTGTGCACAGGGAACAGAACCACGATTAGCCAGGCACATGTGCCTCATCTGGGTGAATCCACCATGCAAAGGTGTTTTCATCCCCTGACCTGCCCTGGACACACGAAGGAAACGTGCAGGAGGTCTCATATTGAGAGCATTTAATTGCAAGTCAGCTGGGCTCTAGATGCAAAGTGAACACCATCAGTTACAGAGCACATTGATTTTTATCAGAAAGCCTCTTCTAACTTTGCTGACTCAACTAGGTTTGCTCTTGCTTTGCTCCCACAACACTGAATTTCTTGCTTTGCTTTTCTCCCCCCCTGAGGCTGTGCTGAGCCCACTGCTGGCTGCCCCAGCCCGGCAGCTTCGAAATGGCTGTGAAGTAACCAGGACTAAGGAAGGAGCTGGCTTCCTGTGGGGTGTCCAACAGACAGTGGATTTTTCTTTCGTGAATTTCATTTTTATTTGGGGTGTCCACACCACAGGGACAGTGTTTGCCCACTTAAAAGTCTGAAAAGCAGAAGGCAGCTACCCTTTCCCTGCCTGGTCAGGCTCCTGACACCCGCAGCTGTTGGGAAGTATTTAGGAAAGCCCATGCATTGCAGGGAAATCTAAAACTCTGGGTTTTTTTTTAGTAGACAGGTGTAAGCCGAGTTGATTCTTCCTTACTCATCCTCTCTTCTCTACAAGGTCACATCTCTTACATCTCCTCCCCTCCATACCCACTCTCCCCCAGCCCCACCAGCTTGCTCCCAGCCCACGTGTGTCACTCTGCTCCATCACTCACTGGTGAGAGGGTCGATGCTGCTGGGGAACTGGTAGTTTTTCAGGCGGTCCAGCCAGGGCCGGTACTTGAAGGTGCAGCACAGCATCTCGCAGTAGTGCTCATCCCCCCCCGGCTTGTCCCCCTCCGGCTCTGCTGCCGGGGGAGGCACTGGTGCTGCCGCAGGCACTGCCTTGGCCGGGGCTGGGAGAAGCCACACAGTTATTTTAAAGGGCAGAAAATCTTACTTCAACTTAAGATCTTTAAATTGTTAGTAAAGCAGCTATCTCCCTGAAAACACAGCGTGTGTGGGCACCCAGAGGTTCAACACTCCCAGCCCAACTCAAACTCACATGCCGTAGGGCTCTCGTCGTCCGAGGTGACATCAGGGTCAGTCAGCTTCTCCTTCACCTTCTCGGTCCTCTCTTTGAAGAGCTTCACCAGCTCCTGGAGTCGGTTGTTGATGACGGTGCTGCTCACGCTCGTGGCTGACCCAATGCGCTCGGGCAGGCTGTGAGGAGATCATGCAGATAGGAAAGCCCAAGGGCAGGTTCACGACCCATTTTTTCACCTACAGAATCCTGAATTAGGATTTTCCCATATTTATTTGGCTATTGTGTAATCACAAGAACACAAGTTAAGGTGGTTTCAGTAAAACACCATCAAGCAGGGCCAGCCTGAGCCTCACCCTTGCCCTGGGGTATGAGATGCCCTCAGAGGGATGTGAGAAGCATCAAGATCCCAAGCTTGATTGTATGCACTCGGGAGAAGAAGATTTTTGGAAGAACTATGTGGTGAAAATGTGTACCAGGCCCCTGAATTTATAAGCATTATCACCTTTTTGCAGCCTCTTTATTAAATCTAGGTTTGATTCAGATCAGGATGCTTTACCTAGCATGACTGAGAACAAAACCAAGCTCATTTGCCATTGCTCCAGGTTGGTTCATTGTGATAACTGGCACAATGATTTCTGCCCAGGAAGAAAGCAAAATCCTGCACCACGTGGAGGTACAGACCCTCCCTAAGTCTTGGCATCCCAGAGGGACAGCTGGCTTAGAGGCTGTGCCCTGGGGCTGCAGGGAGTCTTGCACCCTGGACCTGGGGTGCATGGAGCACAGCTTCTGCCCATGTCCTTGGTAGAAGAAAAAGGTTTTCTCCATAATGAGTAAGAACAAAGCGTCCCTATCATGCTATAGCATACGCAAATCTAAGGTGCATCTTCTCTGTGGTTAAACCTAGTCGTAAGGAGAATTTCTACATGGATACAGGAAAAACAAGAGAGCAGTTTCTGCTCCAGGGAGCATCATGATTGTTATTTCTGGAAAGGAGGTACATTACTCATTAGACAGTGCAAGCCTTGCTGTGGGCACAGCTCCCTCTCCATTTGTTACCCCAGCACTTCTGGGATCATTGTGATTTCCACCCAAGCCCCAGGATCTGATCCCCTAGGAGCTCAGCTTGTCCATAGTCCCCACACGCACCTTTCCCTCTGCTCCTCGTCCCAGCCCAGCAGCCCTCGGGTGGGCGACTGGATCACCAGTCCCTCGGCTAGAGCATCCGCTGGGGCCAGCAGCTTCCTCCTGTGGACACAAACACAACGACTGAGGCTCAGCTTGTCTCCCATCCTCAGCCAGCTCCTCTCCCTCCTCCTGCTCCTCCTCCCAGGTCTGTTTTCCACTTCCCCTTCTCCTGTCATGGTCAATTTTCTGTTCATTTTTGGGGCTGCCCGACGTCAATGGGAGGAACCCACCCTGCTCATTAGCTGATAAAGCCCTATTTTTTACCACGGGAGTGGTAAAATACTGGCCCAGGTTGCCCAGAGAAGTGGTGGATGCCCCATCCCTGAAGACATCCCAAGCCAGGCTGGATGGGACTCTGAGCAAACTGATCTGGTGAAGATGTCCCTGCTCATGGCAGGGGTTGGACTGGATGAGCTTTGAAGGTCCTTTCCAACCTGAACTGTTCTCTGATTCTATTTCTTCCTGGGCACCACTGAGCCCATGGCTGCAGGGGCATGCAGCCACCCAGCCCACTTTGCAACCCATTGTGGGCACCTGGCAAGGTGCACAGGGGGTGGGCACTGCTGCGTGCTTATCCCCAGGGCTGCACTGTCACACCACTGCACTCGAGGAGCAGGCAAGGAAAATGCAGTGTTGGTACGGTGGAGCAAAAAAGCCAAATCTGGGAAAAAAAAGGGAAGGTACAGGGGATACCACCTGGCTCTGAGATGGCTCGATAACACCTTAAACCTCTGAGACAAAGTGAATTGCAGAGCAGCGAGTACATAACTTGGACCCTCTAATGGGATTTTTTTCCACTGGTGCATCAAGACTTTAAACAGTATCTCCTACAATAGGAAGCAACCCAGGAGACACATAGCTAGTGGAGTGCATGTCAATCAAGTAAAAGCTAAAGATATCACCCTGGCTTGCTGTCCAAATCTGCCCGAAAGGGGTTGCTCCGTCTGGTTGAGTACATTTTCCTGTACCAGCATGGTCAGAGGGGTGAGAGCCCCTGGGAGCTGGGGACGATGCCTGGGCAGAGCCGTACCTGGGGGTTGCTGGTGCCGCACCAGGCACCCCCAGCACGTTGGGAGTGCCAGGCACTGGTAAGTGGGTACCGTCCTCCACCGCATCGCCTCCGCCATCCGCATCCTTGCCGCCCAGGGTGGGGTAATTACCTGGCCCGTGGAGAAGGACAATAATTGCAGGTGAGAGGGGTGCAGTGCCCAGCCTGCAGGGAGGATCAAGCCCCAAAAGCCCCATTGCCTCCACGGAGCTGTCCCCAAACCCCAGAGCATGCTGGAAGGACTCTCCTTTTCCTTCTATTCACTTCTTTCTCTCAACAGTTTGGAGCATTTATTTCTCCCTTTTTTTTTCCCCCCAGTTTTTAACACTATAAGAAGTGCCACCTGCTTCCCTTCTGCTTTCCCAGCATGCAGTGATTGTAACTACTCCCTGCAAGTGCTGGGTCTCTGTAGTTTAGAAAACGATGGAGACAAGGATTAATTACCAGCTGCAGGTGTTACACAGGAACCCAGGATTTCCAGCTGCAGACCTGCCTGTCAGAGTCTAGAAAATCTCCTGGGTGTTCTGAACAAAAACATATGGATCATGCAAGCTCCAGATTACAAGAGCATTTGCTTTTCATGCAGAATAATGCACTATTTAAATAAGGACTTACAGCTTCTCTCTTTTGCAGAGGTAACAGCTGCTTCCTGCACAAACCAGGTTTGAAGCAGGAAGGCTGGATGTTTATAGTGGGTAAGGAAAGATGCCGGTTGCCCAAGGGTGCTGGGGGTCATTTAGGCTACACTCCCCACCAGCTGGGTTGGGAAGTGTCATCTCTTTTCTTAGCTATATAACTAAATGAATTAGTTCCTGTGGAATTTCTTCTAACAGGGATTTTCACACATCTGATGTAGGACCAGTGGATCAGAGTGTGGCTTGATTAAGTCACCAAGAAAAGGCCTGTTTGGATGGCAAAATTAAAATCCCATTGCGTGCAAGAAAAAGCAGCAGAATTTGGCTTGTTGGTTAAAACCAAGGCAAAGCTCCAGAGACATAACTTGTACTTCTGGGTTAAAAGGCAGAAAATGGTGAACTGCAAACCTTCATCTTACCATCCTCTTAGTATGAGTGGGTTGCACAAATGCTGAGGAGAAAACTGTGTGTGCAGCAGATATTTAACCCTCTGCCTGCGGGTCCTTAGGAAGAGTTTTTGGCCAAACAGGTCAGAACATATAGTGTATAACATACGGATATTGGCAAACGCTCTCTAGGGGTTAGCTGGAAAGGCACATAGTGATCAGGTGGAAGCAGAGAAAAACATGAATTTGTTCCCCAGCCTCTGTGCTGCAACATGAAGCGAGCTTTTATTTATTGTTTTTTTTTTCCTAGAAGCAACTACTCCAGGGGTAACCCCTTTGCCCCCCCCCCCCACCACCACCAAGCAATGCAAGCCCATTGTCAAAGCTGATGTCTCTAATACCTAGCGGGGATTGCTCCTCATTGCAAAAATTGGGGTTGACAACTCCAGCCTTGGGCTTGCTGGTGACAAGGACAGGGATGCGGCAGGCAGCGGTGGCTCGGTAGCTGGGGACATTGGGGAGCTGCTCTAGCGCGCCGTGGCCGGGAGGGGAGGTGTCCCCGCCGTCCAGCGGCTTGTCATGCACCAGCCGATCTAGCTCGACGTCTCGGGCGCGCGCGGCCATGCTGCTAGGCGCCTAGGTGCTTCAAGCAAAGGACAAGGCATCGGAAGCTGCAATAAAACACAGAGTGGTTTGAGACGGGGTGGTTGTGTCAGCGCTGCTGGGGTTTTGGTGCCGCTCACAGATGTCCGTAGCGCAGGACAGCAGTGGTGAGCATCCTACCGTGTGCTTTTCTACCATCTCTGTGAGACCAGGGTGCTCTGCAGGGCTGCACGAGCAGAGAAATCTCCAGCCTGTACCAGGGCGCAGGTTAAACCATCCCTTGTGCAACTCCCTGACATCAGTGGAGTTACACCAGGACCTGCTTTGCTCGCTCAGGCTGCATTGGGAGCTCAGCACCTAAGTTTTATTACCAACCTGTTACCTCCTAAAAGGTTTTGTTAAAATGCGCTTTATGCCACTGGTTATTTCCTAAACTGAGCAAAGTGGTAAAGAAAATCCTTTTTATCCCCTTTACATTCTTCAGCTGAAGAAGAAACTCTTATTTCACATTAGAGGTTGCTTAATCAACAAGACTAAGTACTGCATAAGCAGCAGCCTTTCAGAGCTGGCTCCAGCTGATGACACTATTGCCATCGTGCCGTTCCCACGGGATGCTTTAAGCCAGCGAAAAGCCCTGCCTGCCCACGCAGCCCCACGCTGCAGAAATCTCAGAGTCCTACTCCCAGCCCGCGGGGAGGGAGAAGCTGCACTTGGCCGTCACTGAGCATAATGTTATCTGCTTCGGTTTCTCCTAATTTCACATTACACTGCTATATTATCATACCTTCAGCATCAATCTCAGCAGCTTCAGCCGTTTCCTCTTCCACCTTCAAACCAAAAAAAAAAAAGCCATTTTAAGGAGAAAAATACCTGCTGTGTCAGAAAAAGAGCAGACTTTGCAGCTTGATATTCCCTGGCTATCCATCAGCCTCTCAGCTGGTTGTTCAGTGCCAGCATTTTTGGGTAAAAGCACCCCTTGGTGCACAGCTCCGGAGACGTTCAGAGATGGGGACATCTCAGTGGGCAACATCCCCAGTGTCCATCCCAGTCCCTGTTCCTCACCAGGGCACTGTGTCCTCCCAGACAATCTCTGAGCCCCCCCAGCATGCACAGGGCAGTGAGAGCTCACTGCAGAGCTGAGCCCAAGCAGGGAGCGATGCTGTACCTGTACGAAAGCACCTTCCAGATCACTTATCTCAGCTTCTTCCAGCTGCTCAAACCTGAGGGCCTCCTCTGTGAAGTAGACACCATCCACACCCTCGTCAACGGTGAGACAAGGTGATGGGGCTCTGGATGGGACAGATCAGAGACAGGAGCCCTTCCTGAGGTTGCACACATTGTGGACAGGGGGCAACATGTCAACAGGGGGGACATCGTGTCAATAGGGTGATGCACAGCTCTCCCATTTTCGGGGAGCACTGCTCCTCCAGCTGTGCTGCAAACCACATTTACAGGCAAACGATAGCACAGAAATCTGAGTTTAATACAGCAGCAGTACAAAAGAAATTGCTCCTTAGATTAGAAGGCACTTGGAAAAAATACTACATGGGACACCAGGTGAGAAGTGCATAAATAATGCAGGGCATTGCATGTGCATACACAAAAATTGCATATGCAGAAAGGTACAGGCAGTATGTTTCTGCCACTGCGCATAAAAATTTCTCATATGATTAAAATTTGCCAAATAAAAAGCCAAGAGCCTAATTTCCAGAGAGGGCTGCCCCACAAGCACCATCTGAATCCCATGTTTTCCTCTGCAAGACATCACCAGGATACATAATTCTCATTTTCCTTCAGCAGCACGCAGAGAACCCAGCTCTGCCGTTGACAAAGGGTGCTCACAAGATCAGTTTTATTGGTTGAATATAACTTTATAACTGAAAGTATAAAAAAAAAAGCCTAATCATGTTGTTCTGTGCACTTATCTCCCTATTTGCTCTTTTCTGGCAAGAGACACAAAGCGGGGATTGGGTATAATGAAAAATTTTAAGACAGCTAAAAGCATGAAAATTGAAAAAGCACCTTTCTGCATCCTTGGCAGGTCCTGAGACAGAAGGTTAATGCAACAAGCAGTGGCTGCTTCTTATCTTTCATCTCCATGTCTTAAAATCCTGTTATTTCCCAAGGTCTTTTAAAAAATATTTTTAATAATTCCGCCTCCCTTACTTTTTTTTAAAATTAGGTTCCCTTCAAATCAATCACAAATCTTTTCATCCTAATATAGAAAATCCGTTACTGTTGCTCTTTTCCCATAAACAGACAAACACATTGAAGGATGGAGCAGTATCTCATTCACCCAACAACTGAAGCTCAAGTTTTTCTAGTGGAGTTCCAGGAATAAATTTTGATGGAATAATAAAAGATGGGTTTAACACTGAATACTCATGTGTTTTCAGCTTCTTCCTGAAAATCTAGCTACTTCAGAGGAATTAACAGCGACTAATATTGTAGCACTAGGTAGTAACTCCCTAGATGTTTATCTCTTGTGAAATCAGAGAAAAACACTAAACCAAGCGGAAATATTTTTCTGATACCATCTAGACCAAAGTCACCGCTGATAACAGCTGACGATAACTTGGATATTTCCTACAACACAAAAACCAGTAAAATTGTACCTACTTGTATTAAGTGGTATTTGCAGGTACAATGCATAATCCTGTCTTTAAATTCAGCTCTGAAATACTCATAACAATCCCAACTGCCCTGAATTAATTGATATGGCTTTAAATAATGTGGTCCACGTCCAGGAGCTGGCTGCTCGCAGCTCCCTGTGAAGGCACAAGCCGGGGCTCCTGCTTGGCTGAGGGAAGGGATGGCCGGGGCTGCGGTTGCTACGGGCGGCCGCGATGGAGATGGAGCTGGTGTCACCAGGAGACACTCGCCTGTCACCAGGAACCGCGTCAGCAGCAAGCCCTGGGGTGAACCGGTTTGTGAAAGCATCGCTCCCGAACGCATCCCTCCTTAATTCATCCCTACCAAACACAACCCTCCCTGGCGCATCCTTCCCTAGCGCGTCCCTCCTGAACACATCCCTCCCAAACGCATCCCTCCGTAGCTCGTCCCTCCCAGGCAGCAGGCTGGGCAGCCCGGCTCTGCCAGGAGGAGCTCGCTCATCCACGGGTGTTTCAGCCCCTCCGGCTTGTGAATGCAGCTGAAACAGCAACTGTGTTCACGCTCGTTTCCAGCAAAGCCATAAAGGCAACAGGAGCCACTCACCCTGTACTCTCCTCCAACGCCTTCTCCTCCTCCTCTTCCTCCTCCTCCTCCGCCTTTTCCTCTTCCTCCTCCTCGGCAGCACTCAGGGAGCACAGCCACAGCCTGGGGAGGAGAAACTCCTTAGGGGAAATCCAAAAAGTACATCTGAACCTCATGATAGGAGCACTGCTTGGCTCTGCATCCCCTTTGGCCAGAGGTGCTCTGCCTCCATTCCCCAGCCAACATTTTGTGGAGGAACATGCTTCGGCACACTCAGCATACACTGTTTCACAGCACATTAATGTCTGCAGCCTCAAGAAGAAGAATGGGAAAAAGTTTGGGAACACAAAACCAGAGTCCTTGAGCCTTCAAACTCCCCCTGTACCATGGGGAGAGGAGGTGTTTAGGGGTCACTATTGCTGATTTTGACCAAAACCTCCCTGTTAATGAAATCCAGCCTCCAGAATAGGATGTGCTTGCCGCCCACAGCTTCTTAGGCTCATATACTAAGGGGAAAAAAATCTGAAAAATATTTTTATAACATCGAATGTTTTCTGGCTAAGCAGAAGTGAGCTCTGTTGAGTGCAGGTGGCTCTGGGCATAGCTTGGGCTTAGTCCAGTCGTGCATCACCCATGTCAGAGGTGGGGACTGCTGTGTACACCCTTCTCTGCACATGTGCTGGGCTCAGGGAGCGTTTTGGGGAGCTGCCAAACCCTTTGGACACCTCTCATCCCCCTGCTGCAACACAGCCTGCTTCCAGCTCTGAACACATCGCCCAGCCTTCAGGAGGACCTCAGCAAGGCTTGCTTTTGGAAGACATAGGAAGAACTGCATAGAGAAGACTACCATTTCCAAATATCATGAAAGTCGGATGCACAGTTGATGGAAATGAGGTCCAAACCCTCTTGCCTCAGGAATAAAAATCTACTTAAAGGAAGCCTAAGCAGAGCATCCTTCAGCTGTCCTCTGCAGGCAACACGAAGCATTGCATCCATGGCTCTGCCACTGCCTGCCCCAACCTAAATCTCAACACCAGAAGGAAAAGCTGTTTGCTCAAACACTTTTTGGGTCCTTCTGGTGCCCTCTTTTTTGGAAACAGGCACCTTGGCTGCCTGCTGCCAGCTCTATCAAGGAGGGATGCCCAGGGATGTGCTCATCCCCTCATGTGGCCACCACACTAGTGGCCAGAGAGCCTACAGAGCTGCCCATCCACGGCATCTCCCTTTTCCTGCCTGGTTTCTTCTTCCTGAGGTTCCTCCTGGATGGGGGGAAGGAGACAAGCATCTGTCACCAGCTCAGCCTCACGACCCCAGGCCATCATCTCGCAGGTGGCTTTGTTAATCCACTCATCAGTGATCTCTTCCAGGATGAGGTCGGTCTCTTCGGGTTCCCCGGGGACAATGTGAACTGAAATAGAAATGGGGAAAGGGAGGTGGTGAAGTGAGAGCAGCACATTTTCGAGAAGCCAGGGAAAATCCCATGTTTCAGCTGCTTGATGCAGAGGTGTTGCCACATGCTGGGACTGAAGCACCTCTCAGACATGTACAGACCCATTACCCCAAGCTGTGCCTGACAGATGCCTTGGGCTCTTTTGCAAGAAGAAGGGAGAAAATACACCATTTTGTGCCAAGTGTGTCCAAAGCCCTAGGAAAACTATAACCCTTTGCATGCAGATGTCTGTTGGCTTCCCTACACACACAGCAGCCTCCACCAACAGGTGATGTGTCCCATCTCCAGGCCACATTTTGACTTTCCTTGCAAACAGAAGCAGACATGGGAAGAGCCCAGAGCCTTTCACCTTGCGAACCCTGAGCAAAACACTGCACTAGCACAGCCCAGGGACCTTGGCTTTGCAGAGCAAGACTCAATGCAGAGCCCACGTTGGAACACCCCAAGTACCACATCACGTCCGCTCTAAACACTCCACTGGGTACAGTGTAGGAAGCATCCCACGTGGCCCAGTTTCTCAGCATCATTGGGGGAAAACCCACGATGGGTTACTGGGGAGGCTGTGAGAGCAGATCCAAAGCAAAGAGCACAGGTCTGACTCACTCTGTGTCCCGGGGGCTCCCACCCCACCACTCCACAGACCAAAGAAACATGAGGAGGAAGCGCATCCGTGTACTGTAAAAACAGTTTATTTTGAAGTCTGCCTGACAACAAAACTTACATGTCCACAGTGAAGCTGATAGGAAACATGCAAATTTGACTACAGAAAGGCAGGAAACCCACCCGTGATGTCCATGCTGCCTTTAATTCACTGCCTCTAGATCTCCATTAATTAAAACGCAGGACATCAGTGAGGCGGCTTTTAAAATACATCACAACTTTTGGATACATTATATGAAAATGTGGCAAAGACTAAAACCGTAGCCTGGTACCAGCAGGGTTCATTATAAACACAGAGGATGGGGCTCAGGCTGGTTGCTTGGCTCATGACTCATAGTTACATCTGCCTACATCATCCTAAAGAAATGCAATAAGACAGTGGGAGACCTTGTCGTGGCCTTTCTATGTGTCAAGGAGGTTTGTATGAAAGATGGAGAAAGACTTTTTACCAGGGCCTGTAGAGATAAAACAAGGGGCAATGGTTTTAAACTGAAAGAAGGCATATTTAGATTGGACATTAGGAGGAAATGTTGTATGATAAGAGTGATGAGAAAGTGGGACAGGCTGCCCAGAGAAGCTGTTGATGCCCTATCATCGCATGTGTTGAAGGTCAGGCTGGAAGGGGCTTTGAGCAACCTGGTCCAGGGGAAGGTATCCTTGCCCATGGCAGAGGGGTTGAACTGGATAATCTTTGAAGGTCCCACTTAACCCAAACCATTCTGTGGCTCTAAGGTCTGTATTAAAACCTGGGGTGCAGGGGCTCTCACCCCATCCAGCCCGGCATGCCCGCACCCTCCAGGCTGGAGAGATCCCCAACGTCCCTTCCCTGCCAGGACACTCCTGCTGCTGTGGCTTGTGCTGCATGCCAGGAGCTGTGAGCTTCATGAGGGAGCTGCCATAGTTGGGAGCGAGAAGAGTTTGGGGTAAATTCTCCTATGAGGAGAGACCAGGCAAAAGCTTTGGACCATTAACCCCTACCTATTCACCTAGAGAATAACCTCACCCTGCATTTGCTGCTGCAAACCAGAGCCCTTTCCACTTGCTGGGAGAAAACACTCAGTTAATGGAAGAAAAGCAATGAGAAGCTGACAAGAGCTTAAAGAGATTTATAACATTACACCTGGGAGAAAGAAGTCAACTAAAAGAAGCCTGTGGGATACATCTGGGGGTCTCAGGGGTGAATATTCAGATGCCAGTGGGAGTTTGAGAGGGTCAGAGGAGGTTGCAGCAAGAGGCTTTCTGCCTCCAAGGTGTCCTGAGTGATGCTTTTCTACCCTCTTATAAAAGCTCTCATCTCACAGACATCATCCTGCAAAACCAATAGCTCCAGTTCCTGGAGCCAAGAGGGAGCTGGGATGGGACAGCCCTGGGAGCAGGGACACACAGCCTGGGGTCCCTGTCGTCCCGGCTGGGAAACAGCTAAAGACCATCTGCAGGTTGCCCTTCTCTTTTCCTCCCCAGCTGTGCTTTCTCCTCAGGTTGGTCTCGTTTGGTTGTGGGAAAGGCTGGCTCACCACGGTCTTCGTTTTCCATTTGTTTCAGAGGCACTAAGCCCCTTTGCCCCCTGAAACAAAAGGAGAAGGAAAACATTAATGAGCGTGCTGGCAGTTTGGTGCCAGAGCAGATATCTTGCTCAACCCAATTGCTCCCTTCCTTGGGCAGATTAAGTGACCTTGAGATGCCTCAAAGCACCAAAGATCTGTAACACAAGCCAGCCGCCCACAAAGGCTGCGAATGCCCCACACATGCAGCAGCATCCCGCTCATTTTGCCTTTTTTTGAGGTCCACAGCAGTGCTCAGGTCTCCAGTTTGTACAAACTTGTGGAGAAATGCCTTCCTGCAGGATTTCCCACTCTGAGATCCCACCAAGTATCTGCTGCCTTGGCGGGAGCATCCTCCCACATGTCCCTGGAGGAATAAACAGCCTCTGTGTTCTGCGGCGGGTCCCATGGCCTGACCAACTGCTCCTCCCTGGGGACAGCACTTGTACGGGGCTGCCTGACATCCCTCCTGCCCCATGCATCTGTGGAAGCAGCTGTGGCTCCCAGCCAGGAACCCCGTTTTGCTCAGCATCCTGCAATGTGGCTGGCATGGGGAGCCAAGCCTGGCTGCCTGCAAAGCTGGTGCTTGCTCCCCTCCACAGGCAGGCAAGCAGCAGCGTGAACCCTGCAATGCTCTCCTGCAAACATAGAGACTCACATTGAACACACCTAATCCCAGGATTTTGTTTTCCTGGAGTACCTTCCTAGACCAGGTTCAGCAAACACCATTTGGCTCAACAGCAAACGTGCCAAAGGGGGTGATGAAGGGGTCAGGTTTGAATTCCCTTGTAATTCTTTGATCAAATCCCACCAGTTTGGCAAACATCCTCCGGCACAGCTCAAGGACAGACCTTGATGTCAGCACTAACCTTAAAACCCAGGACCTGAGGATACAGGATGCTGGACTCAGAGAGACTCCCATGGGCTGAGTTTTACCAAGCCCAGGCCACAACCCCAGATCTGCTTTCACTTCTCAAGCTGCAACAGCCTCTCGTGGCTTCCCTGGGGGATTTCAGGGGCTCCCCACCAGGCACCCACGGCAGACCAGGGAGTAAAAGCCACCAGTGGCCCCTCTTCCCAATAACCACTGTCTGACCTCAGGCAAGTTAAATGGCATGGTGAGATGGAGCAATTACTTACTTTCTTCCACAGGAGTCGAGGTTGCCACAGCCACTCCCTGCGCAGAGGAAAAGGGAAACGTGAAACAATTTCCTACTTTCAGTAAACCTAAATTTTTACCCTAAATGCCCAATTTTCAGTAAACATAGTCCTTTTACCCTAAATACCACATGTGATTTCTAAGGGCATGGACTGCAGCTGGGTGAGATGCCAGGGCCTGGACACCACCTGATACTGCACAGAAAGGCAAGGAGACAGCAAAGAAAACATGCTATGGGCACTCTCAATGTTTAGAGTCCAAATCCTGGTTTTCATCAGCTAAGCAGGTTGTGGGGATTTGTTTTTTGAAGGAGCTGGGTGACAGCCCTGAGCACAGAAGATGCTGGCACTGATCTGGTGGCATCTGCATGGCAGGAGACACCCTCCTGGCTGGGGACATGGTGCTCATGCACCCTTTACCTGCCCAGCAGACAGCGTACCTGTGCATCCTGCTTCTCCCTGGTCACCGGCTGCGGCATCACCTTCTCCAGCCCCTGGACAAACCAGGCAAACATCCTGGTGACCAGAAACCACTGTCAGACCTAGCTGCTGGAGCCTTTGCTCCCACAGCAGCCATCCCTCTGGCCACGGTACCCATGCAGGAGTTGCCACCATGGTTACCTGCTGCCGTCCCCAGCCAGGGACTGAGGGATGAGGGTGGCCGCCGGCTCTGGCTGTCCCTTGGCTGTCGCCGGCTCCACTGCTCCCGGTGTGCTCTGGGTGGCTGAAACGCTGCTTTTTGCCTTTGCCTGGGTTTTAGTCCCTTTTGTGCCTGCTCAGGTTTATTCAGAAGGAGAAAGGGAACAGGCAATGCAGTGGTGATCTTACAAATTGTTGAGGAAGGGGAGCAAGCAAGGACAGGCTTGGGAGACCTCCCTGGCAGCTTCTCCCTGAGGGATGCAGTTTGGGATGGGGACACGGGTGGTTTGGGGACAGATGTGGTGTAGGGGCAGTGCCGTGATGGCAGGATGCGGTGTGCCCACCCGTCTCAGCACAGTTGATACCATGGGGCACAGGGATGGAGGGCAGCCCCAGCGCTGATGCCTGCACCCAGGTTCTCGAAGGCAGCGTCCCTTCTGAAAGTGCCACCCGGGAAAGGGGAATTGCTCACCTCCCATTGTCGCTTCGCACTTCTGCTCCTTTGGCTCTGGCTGCAGAAGGACAAAGGGATGGACACATGTGGCAAAGCATCATCTGTGGCCCTACACCACCCTGGGTGTGCACATCCCACTCCCCAGGGGGACCCACATGGACAGCGTCACACACCCTTCACTGTGCTTTCAGCACCATTTCATTGACGAGGACCATTAAAGCCAGACCTTGGTGTTGGTGGCACCAGTGAGTGCCAAATGGAGGATCCCCCAGCATACGGTCAGGTCAGGGAGCACCAGGATGGCACCCCAAGGTCTCTCTTTTACTTTGCTGAATTCCCCTGGGGTTTTCCTCCCCAAAGCCCCAGCCAGGGTGTGTGGGAGGATGGGGACCCCACTCCTCTATCACCTCTGCCACCTGGTTTCCCCGAGCCTGGCAGTGCTCACCTCCGGCTTTTTCAGCACCTCCGGCTGCGGCACCATCCTCTCGAAGCCCTGTGCCAGCCAGCTGAGCACCCGCGCTCCTGCCCTGCGGGGACAGCGTGCCACAGTCAGGGAGCTCATCCTGCACCTCCCTCCTGCCCTCCCACATCCCCCCGCCAGCCTCCCCAGGGACCCACCACTCCTTCTCGCCGGTATCTAAGTCAGCCTCGGACTCATAGCCATCCAGCTCATCCTCCTGATCGAAGGGGGTTATCTCTGCAAGGGGAGCAGTGCTGTGGGGATGCGGGAGAGCTGGGGCTCCCGGTCCCCCTAGCACCCAGCTCAAGGGACCAATAGCACCAGCATCACTGACCAGGGAGCTGGGATGTGGGATTTGGGCAATTCCAGAAATGCCCCTGGGATGCTGCAAGATGCAGACTCCCAGCTCTCCTTACCCAGAGCATCCTCTTCCTCATCCTTGAGGATCTGGACCTCTGTCTGAAAAGCCAAACAGACTGTCATCTGCCCAGCAGCCAGCATGGGGGCTCATCCCACCAGGCAGGGAGGGAAACCTGCCCTTTCCCCAAGGATGGATGAAAGCAGAAGCCCATGCAGGGCAGGATAGTGCTCCGTGTTAGCACAGGGAGAGTGATAGAAAGAAATTTAAAAAAAAAAAAAAAAAAAAGAAAAGGTAAAAAGAGCTGGAAGCTCAAGTACACCAGACCATTGTCCGGATCTGTCACCTACCTGATCAGGAACATCAATGCTTGTCTCGAAGCTCTTCCCAAGCTGCTGCAGTGTCCCTGGGGCTGGGACTGGCTGGGGAATCACCTTCTCCAGTCCCTGGGAGATCCAGGAGAGCACACTGCTCCCCACGCTGCCAGGGAAGGAGGTGAGTCAGGCTGGGACGCCCCATCCCAGGCATCCAACTCCCGACCGAAAGCAAAATGGTGTTGCACGCTGGAGGGTGCAAGAGTGATACCTCTCAAACACAGAGCCTGGGTCCTCAGAGACCGCAAATCCCACCTTCTTTTCCACTTCTTCAATGGCAGCAGGAAAACAACCCAAAAAGTTTTCCCATCACTGCTCAGCCAGTGCAGATGGGTAACTACTGGAAGAGGAACAATGACCCTCTACCCAAGCCCACCCGTTCCACCACTGCAGGGGCTTACCCTTGGTGTGTGCATGATCAGCAGCATCCCCAGGGCCACCAGCCTTTCCTGTCGGAGCCTTTGGGGTAAAAAACAGAAGGTGTCAGAGAGTGAGGTGTAGGGGACAGTGTCCCCCACTCAAAGGTGGCTGTGAACCCCAAGGGCTCCCCATCCTTCCTGCTGCCATCAGAGGGAGGAATGTATCCTGGCCCACATCCCTGCTGGGAATGCTGTCCAGCATCCCTGGGTGCTGCAGTGCCAGGGCTGGATGCAGAGGTACTGGACATCTCTCAGCCAACCTCATGGGGTCCCCAGTACCTCCCAAACTGGCTCCCCACTCACCTTAGCTGGCTTGGGTTCCTGAACTGGGGCCGGGGGCGTCTCCTCTGTCAGATGGGGCAGCGGGGGCTGCGGAACCACCCGCTCGAACCAGCCCAGCATCCAGCTGCCTGCGGGGAGCGAGGAGGGGTCTCCAGCCGGCGAGAAGCCAGTAGCAGTGGTGCACGTTCCCTGGGGAACACTGGGTGCATCAGCTGCTCACGCTGTGCCCAGGGCAGCCCAAAAGGTCCTTAGTGTCCTTTTGTTTCCACGTCCTGCTTGGGAAATGCAGCACTGCAGCACAGCCAGACCAAACCCGCTCAGCCTCTGACCTCTCGCTGTTATCATGAGCAAAATACACCCTCTATTTTAAGCACGCAGACTTAGTTAAACTTGCTTTTCCCAAATGTAACTGCTTAGTTAGGATTTTTTTTGCACAATCCTCAATGGCTAGTGTCACACAAGAAGTGCTTGTGAAGCCAGAGCAAATAGATCACAGGAACTGTGATGCTCTGCTCAGAGTCCTTTATGTTACCCTCAGTTTTCAATTGAGGGGTGAAAAACAACAGTAATTTGAGTAGAATTTGTTTATGGGCAAGTTCACACCCCAACACACTTATCAACTCGTTCTGCCCTTAGGAAACCACTCTGCTCCATCACCTTTCAGCCACGGTGGCCACTGGGGCAGGCACTCACCTGGGGCCCCGGGGAGGGTGGCAGAGGCAGCCAGCACTGACTTGCTTTGGCCGCTGTGATGTTGATGGGGTAGGTAAAAACAAGATGTGGCAAAGCAGGGATTCAGCTCTCCAGGCTCTGTTTGCTCACTGGTTTTGGATCCCCCCATCTCTTCTTGGTGTGACTCCAGGCTGGGATGCAGCACCAGCGAGCCAAGTGATGCTGCATGTTCCCATGCTTGGGTACAGGACAAGAGCCCAGCTCAAATTAGGGATGTCTTCTGCTGTTGCCCCTCCAAAGACCACTGCTTTGCCCAAAATGCCCCTCCAAAGACACCCTGCTCTGCTCAACGAGAGTCTCAGGAGCATCTCGGATGGCACCCGTGTTGTTGGTCACAGGAGGCAGCCACAGGGGGCAAGAGAAAGCAAATCCCTGAGCTCCATCCAGCCCAGCCAGGAGCCTGCATGGGAGCTTTGACCCCAGGTTAACACGTGGCCCCAACCCCCCCCACACAGCAGGTTACAGGCTGGAAGCTGCTCAGTGCTGGGCACTTTGCATTAACCCCTCACCTTTCAGACATGAAGAATGTCTTCATGTCCCTCGATGTGTTTCACTGGGGGCTGCCCAAAGCCTGACATCTTAAACATTAATGAGTCAAGGTTCACAGACGGGGTGACGTGTGTTCTCAGCTCTTTGCTTATCCCCGCCTTGTACAAGTCCAAGATGCGTGTTTGGATGCGGATGAAGCATCACCCCACACAGTACCTGCAGCCCCTGGCACACCACGGGAAGGCTCAGCTCTCCTGGAGACCCTCATGTCCCCAAAGCAGAACAGGGTGGCTGTAAAACACCCCCCTGGAGGCCTGATGACCAGAAACCATTTAAGAAATTATCTTTTACCTCCCACTGGATATAAGGGATTAAGAAGCTGAGAATGCCAGAGGAACGGCAAGGAAATAGTGGTGGCACTGTATGGCACAGAAGCATTTTCACCTTTGCTTCAGGACCATCACAGCTCCCAAAGAAGCCCAGGGTCAATTTACACCACTGAGCCCAAACAAGCTCAGAAAAAGCCCCCCCGGGACTGAAGTGAGCCCCCATGACAGCAAAGGTCTCCTCCTCCTTTGATACCAGCTTGCGAAGCTGGAAAAGCCTGGAGCTTAAGCCTGTGCTTGGCCTGGGAAGGAAAGTGGGGGGCCAGGACTGTTCTGGCACATCCGAACAAGAGAGTGGCAGAAACACTTCTGTGTCCCCAAAAATCTAGTTGTTGGGAGAAACAGGAATAAGCAGTCAGGATTTGCCTGTGATGGCACCAAAAAGCTGGCAACCACACGCGATCCCCCCGTGTTGCTGGCACCGGCCAGCGCCACCGCCCATTGTGCCAGGTCTGCCGGGCTCACAACAGCGGGCACAGGGTCCCAGCCTCAGAGCAAGAAGCAGAGTGCAGACCTGTCATCCCCATTCAGAGCAGGACACACCATGGCATTTCCCTTCCCTCCAGAATCATATAAAACCCCTCCACATTACCCATCTCTGTTGCCCTTGCAGCATCACTCCCCATGGACCCGTTCCATCGCTTCCCCACCCTGGACTTGTGCGCCGCCATGGCTCATCCTCTAGCTCTGTTTCATAGCACCAAACCCCACCACCACGAGCAGAGGTTGCCTTGCAGAAACCCCAGCCACGTCCTTTGCCTCCATCACTGCCACTTACCCCCACACACTCACCGCCACCTCCCCAAGAAGCCACCCCAGGGACGCGTGGGCTCCCTTGGCCACAGCAGCTCACCACTGACCCCCAAACCCACCCCAATCCGCTCAGGACTCTGCAAGGATTAGCTCAGTGCTGCCTGCAAATGGGATTACCAGCACCCAGCTGTCCCGTATGCCCCAGCTCCCAGCAGCCAGCCTGGTTTTGGTGCAGGATGGTGCAAAGAAAACCCCAAAATCAAACACGTTTGAGTATCCTCAAAATCCCTGGTCGCCAAAGCGACCCCAGGCACTCACCGGTCGGCGCAAACCCAGCTGCACTGCAGGGAAGGCTGTCGTCTCGCCCAGAAGCAGGCAGGCACAGGGATGTGCAGACAAGCAGCGATGGGGCTGCTGAAACTCTGCGGGGCAGTGCAAGGGTGATGTGCTGAGGATGCTCCACCCGCAGCTCTGCCCCGACCCCAGAGGATCTGGGGCAGCAGGCAGCAAATCTGCGCTGGGCTGAGCTAAGCCTCCCCTTGCTGAGCTTGCCGATTGCTGTTTGATCCGTTTACCTCCAGCCCTGTGTGACTGCCAGCCTTTCCCATCACCCCTAATCTCGGCCACGGTCACACCTTGGAGTCCTGGTACAGCTTCAGTGCAGCACGGCCAGCCCCAGCTTCTGTCTTTGGCCAGAGCTCCCTGGAGCAGCTCTGGAGCCCCGGGCCTGATTCCTCCTTCCCCAGACCCATGGGTGTCCCCAGCCTGGCAAGCAACAAGTACCCATCCTGTCTGGCCACAGCCCAGCGCCTCTGCAGCTTTGATTTCCAACCAGGGAAACTGAGGCACAGTCTCCCAAATCACACCTCAATCCCCACCCACTCGGCTCAGGGAAGCCGACTGAAAGGCATACCTGTATTTCTGAGATACTTTTCACTCTGAAGAGGAGTGAGGACTGCTTACAGTCAGCAGCAGCAGCAGCTCCAGACAGGCGCAGCACTAAATCAACCTGCTGTCCCCCCAGTAGGATCAGCAGTGGAAGCAGCACAGCCCGGACTCTGCCCCCTCTGGGCCACAGCAGGGCCAGGTCTCCCCTGGCGGGAGGCTGCCCAGATCCCACCTGAGAAGATGGGGCTGCCTGACAAAGCAAAGCAACGCAGGGACAGTTTCAAGCTGACTTTTGCATGGTCAGGCTCATAAAATCCTGCAGTGAGAGGTTAAAAAAAAAAAAAAAGCAACATCTGCTGACAGCAAAACCTGCATCTCCCCCAATGACACTCTTGCAGGCACCTCATCTTCGAACCAGACCTGTCTACAAGTCTTTGATTTATTTCTGCAAGCAAATGCCCAGGAGGAATCCTGGAGTGCGAAGGACATGGTTCAGCTCCTCACCTGGGTGATATTGCTAGCACTCCTGGCACATTTGCTGGATAACTACTTTTCATTCACTTCTGCTGTCTTTTGTTTGCTTTTACGTTCATGGGGTAAGGCAGGAAGAATTGGTAATGACACCTGCGCAGAAAACAGTTGCCAAGTAGGTAAGGTCTTCTGGAAAGAAACCAGACCTTCAGGGGCTCTTAATAAGATGCTGAGAGGATGCTGCTCCCACCAACCATTCCTGGTCCTCCCCAGCCTGAGCCTGGGGCTCTGGCGCGTGCAAAAATTATGCAGCTTTCCTGTGATTTAGGGAAATCAAAGACAAGAAAATAAAAACTTGTGTAAAGCACCGGTGCTGCCGATGCAGTTTCCTTGCCTGCCCTGAGGATACGGAGTATTTCCTCAAACTGCAAAGTTCAAACACGGGCACAGTTTAGGACTACCAGCTGAGGTTTAACTTTTCATCTTCCCACATAAATCATCCAGCCAAGAATGAGAAATTAAGGCAGCTGGGAAAGGTGTTGCCTTTCTGCCGCTGGGCACTATTCTGTTGGGTGGCACTAACACCCTCCCGAGGTTCAGCACAGCTGCCATGGAGGGACCAGTCACCTGGTATCAGCAACAGGGACGGGGGTCCTGCCCCTTCCCCAAGTCATGGACATCCCTCCTCCTCCTCCTGAGCACGTCTCCATGTAATTCAAGGAGATCTGAATGGAACAGCCAGCCAAGAAGGGACGCTGAGCTGTCTCCCAGCCACAGGATCCCAGGTGAGTGCCATCCCCATTCTCCCTTTGGTTTGCCATCCTAAACCCTTCCCAAAATTTCAGCCAGAAGCACTTTCTCAGTGATCCAAACACACATCTCACCTGGCCTGGGGGTGGGATGGACCAAGTCAGGTCATCTGCAGGTAGAGGGCTCCTCTCTTGCTATCACAGGATGGGATGGATGCAAAGCAAAAAAAAAAAGTCTAGGAAAGCTGAAACAGTCGTGCGTGGGGTTGGGGTCCTTGAAGCACAACATGCATCAGCTTCTGCCTCCTGAGCAGGCGCTGCTTCCCGGCAGGCAAAGAATCCTGGCACAAGCTGTGCCCTGGGCAGGGAGCGCTCGTCCTCCAGCAAGGGGCAAGAGCACCGCGCACTCTTCCTGCTCTTGCTTTCAGCCCCTGGGAGCCTGCCCACAGCCTGCCTCTCGACTTTTGGTTACCAGGCAAACCACCATTCCTCCATCAAAAAAGTTCAGTGAAAGAAAGAAAACATGAAAAAAAATTTCAAGCAAAGCCAGACAGGGCACAAAGACAGACAGGTTAGGTGGTGCCCGGCACACGGCCTCCGCTCCAGAAATCTTACACACCCACAGGAAGGTATAAATAACTATAAATTTATTAGTAAAGCAAAACAATTTAACACTCACACAGAAGAGCGGGATGTGTTAATACAATATATATACACACATACATGGAGTATCATGTCAGAAACACACGGAGAGCAGTGTTAAAGGCACTGCAAGCCACACGAACCTCAGCATCCTTGGCCGCAACCTCCCACAGCCCTGGGAACCTGCCGGAAGCCCAAGTGCAGGTTTGAAGGAGACTGAGAACCTCACTGGCCATGAAATCCCTCTGATCCACAGCTTGGAAACAAGCCCACGGTCCAGCTCCCACCTGCAGTCCTGCTCTGCCCACCAAGCATCCCAGGCACGCTGCGAGAGCAGCATCTTCACGTCGAGAAAGCAGCAGAGGCAGCTGCTGGGAGATGCTGCAGCGGGAGCCAGGCAGTGGGGGAGAAGCTGGGTTCAGAGGGGCCCTGGGGGGAGCTGCTGTCCCCAAACCTTGCAGCCTGCCCTTATTGCATCTTAACATCACACCTGCACGTGCAGGAACCTTTCTGCAGGCAAACTCCCCACCCAACAGAGGAAGAGTCAAACTCTGAAGAATAACAAGGGTTTTTTTGCTTATTGTTGACAGCCAATGGTCCCAAACCACTGTCAGAGGATGCTTTCCCCCTCACCCATCACTCCAGCACATGGCCCCAAGACCAGAGTGCACACGTCTTCCCACCCAGGTCACAGGGACAGCATCTGCTCACTGGAGAGCTGGCAGGGTCACCTGGGCATACGCATGGTCCCAGGAGTGTCCATGCCAGTGTTAACTCTGCTCAATGCTACAGTTGCTCTGCAGGCATTCCAGGGGGAGCCAAGCAGTTCAGCCCCTCCCCAGCGACACGACTTTTCCCCAGGAATGTCTGACTTAACCCTTGGAAATGCTCTGTTCTGGTTCCTGGTCCTGGCTTAGACTTACTTGCCACAGCCATGGACACGACCCAGCCAAGCCGAGCTGCCAGGCCACAGGCATCGCCTGTGCCCAGCAAGACGGATGGCCTCATGGAGGAAAGGACCAGAAGCACGCAATGGAATCCAGCAAAATTTGGGTCCCAAACACCTGACTGCATCATCAGAGGTTTGGTATCACCTGGGAGAGGAATTTGAGGCAGGGAGGAGTAGGAGGAGAAGGGGAAGAAGCCTCACAATCTAAATGGAAAAAGGGATGGAAAGCAAACTGCTGCTTACAAATAAAGAGCTGAACAAAGGGCAAAGAAGCCTAGAAGGTTTTATAAAAGTATAAGGAAAATAGCTGTGGAGGGGAAGGGGCCAAGACACACCTGAAGGCATCCTGTAGGTAGGGTAAGGGCAAGTGAAGATCAGAAAAAAGCCCAGGTAACAGACTGTCTTCTTCCTGGACCCAGGAAGCCAGAGGAACAGCAGCCCTAGAGAGCAGTATTTATCTCCTGGACAATAATCACACTACTTTTGGCCAGCCTAATTGTCCCCATCACCTCCCCAGTGGCATCCTATGCTCAAGCTGCCTGCCAAAGAGAACAACCTTTCAGGAGAGACCATCCCCTGCTCCAGCCCTAGAGCATCCTCAGGCAGTCTGGCAACCAGGTCCTGAAGACATGCAAACACTTGCCACAGGGCTGATGCAACACCAGCTCCAGCACAACAACCCTCCTGGGTGCTGTGGGGTGGTGAGTGACACAAGAGGCTAAGCGGACACAGCATGAAGAAGCCTGAAAATCTCTTGAAATAACTGTCAGAAGGGAAGCGCAACACAGGTACAGAGTAGAATCACATTTTACTCCCAAGAGGCTTTGGCTACAACTGCTCTTTGGTTTGAAAAGGAAACACCAGCAGTTAGAAGAGCCCTTGGCAGTGTGATGCCCAGGGGACATCGGCCCCCCAGGCCAATCCCCATCTCCCCACCCAGCTCCTGACATCCATGTGCCTCCCGCTATTTCCATCCCCTCTCACCTCACTGTACAAAACATGACCCAAAGGCACAGCAACAGAGAGTGACCTGCTCCCCCAGCCCACTGTACGCAACACAGTTGCTTCCAACCAGACAACCTCCCTATAAGAATACACCTGAAGCTCTCAGTGGCCGCTCAGCCACCTGCTCTGCGCAGCCCCTCCACCTGCCAGCACTGAGGTCCAGCAGCTGAAGCCTCCACAGGCTCCTGCTGGATTTGGGCTGTTGCAGGGCAGCAAACGATGAAAAGACCGAGTCACCAGGGGCCCATGGCCAGTCCTACTTAATGACGCTCTAATGCCACACCAAGATGTTTTCAAACCTGGAGGCACCTACTGACAACCTGGACCTGAGCTCATCCCTTTTCCCTCAAGCACACAGCCCTGGCGATGCTCTCTCTGCCCAAGGTGCTGCTTGGCTGTTGCCACAGCCGAAGCAGAGCCAGAGCTCCTTGCTGGGACACCGAGCGCTTTCCCAGCTGCACAGCACAAGGGAAGCGCTCTCCAACAGTCCCCGTGCCAAGCTGGTACCAAAGGGACGGGATCCAGCAGCTCCATGGCCAGCGCGCTGTGTCCAGGTCCCACCTGCTCTGCCCCAAGCACCCGAGGCTGCCCAGCTCCCCAGGCAGCCCCCGGGAGGGCAGAGAGCAGGGCACAGCCATCTGGGGCCCACACAAACGATTCCTCCAAACTCCTACTCTAGCCAGCCCCTGCCCCATAAAGAAATACAACCAGAGAAGCCCCCGGAGGCTCCAGCAGACTCCATTTCACCACCCTCCTCATACTCAAGATGAGCCTCTCTGCAAGCTCCCAGCTCTGAGCACTGATCCTGGCTGCTGGAGTTGTGCCCAAGCAGTCAGGGTGACCACCGAAGCCCCAGCTCTGGGGACCTATAGCAGCTGCTTAGGGCAAAGGCAGAGCCAACCACAGCCCGAGCCAGGAACAGAGCGAGGGTTCAGATAGGTGCTGTGCTCCCCAGCTAGCACCGGTCCCACACTCATAGTCTCCGTCACCACCAAGCCCTTCTGTAAAGACAGGATTAGCCTTCCTTCTCAGTTTTACTCCTCATTTTTACTCCTCCAGTAAAGCATACACTGAACTTACTACATATTAAGCAGCAAAAAATAGCTACCTAGAATCAAAGAGCTCTTTAAAAATCCAAGTTATCACATATTTTTTTTAAAAGATCCAGTATGACATCAAGTTAAACTATACAATATTTTTAATGAATACTAACAAACTGCTTAAAAATAAAAAAAAAGGGAAAAAGAAATACAGACAGACAACTTGGTAGGAAGTTCTACATCTTTGAGGCAGCATAAAGTAAGATAACCATCGGTCCCCTCGGGCAGTAGAGAGCAAGGTCTGCTGTAACCTCCTTAAAGCTGCGCATTAAGAAAACTCAGTCCCAGGGTCAGACTTGTCACTGAACTGTCCCAGCCCCTGCAAACGCACCCCATTCCCCTTCACTGTGCTGGAAAAGAAAAGAAAGCCTTTCTCCACATTTCAGATGAGCAAAGCCCAACTCTCTGCACAGTTAATCTGCCTATAGTTGTTGTGGACAACACTTAATAAACTTGTCATAATCACCTGTGCAGCACACCGGCAACTTACTGGCTGCTGTCTACTAATTAGAGCCCGTCACAACAGTCCTACCTCATACAAGGGCCAGCCAAATCACAGAAGAGCTGAGGCTGGCAGGGACCTCCGGAGATCACCTAGTCCAACCCCTGCTCGAGCAGGGTCAGCTACAGCAGGTTGCCCAGGACCCCATCCTGTCAGGGCTTGAATATCTCCACAGATGGATATTTAACGTCTTAGTGTCTCCAAAGACAAAGGGGGGAAGGCTGGTGGGCAAGCCAGTAAGCACGCTTTCAACCTCCAAGGCATCTAACTGGCATGTAGCATGTCTCTTGGTCATGAGAAGCCAGAAAAATCCTGCCGAGCAAAACACCTCAGGCTGCATTGACCTTGCTAGGGGAAATTTATTTTTAAGTGATGTTTACAAGGACAGTGCAAAACCTGAAAAATACAGAAGAGGTAAAGAAAGAGTAAAGGGATAAAACAGGACTCCTGCAAGAGGAGAAAAAAAAAATACACTCCTCCTTCACCCACCGCTAATCTTCCCCTCCCGGTGGAGCTGAGCCCATAGGCCAGGAAAGATTCTCCTGGGTCCCTCTGGTTCTCCTCCAACAAATGGGACACCAAGCCTGGCACGTGGCATGGGTTTCTGTCAGCAATGGTAATGTCTCTGAAATCGCAGGTTATTAGTAGTGTTCACCTCACCCTTTAGTGTTCACACTGCTGGGACAGCCCTTTGCCTGACCCCCTGGAGGGATGCTAACAGCCCGAGCGGTGCAAAGAGGGAAGGGGCCTGGGGCTGGAGGTTAAGTCCTGGCAGGAGAGCTATGTCCCTCAGGAAGCAGCTCTGAAACACCAAGCTCTCAGCCAGGAGTGGGGCATGAACGCTCTCCTCGCCATGCTCTCTGGTAGCGGCGAAGCATTCGCTGCTCATCCCCATGCTGCTGGCAGGGATGGGGTGGGCAGGCTCACCCAGAACCCTTGCAGACTGTGACAGCCAGCGACTGCAAAAGCAGCAATGCCAAAGTGCTTTTTGGAGCTGTGTAGCCCCATGGCTTTTCCTTTCTAGACTCAAGGAGAGCAGGGGAGGTTGGGGCAGTCAATCAGCACTAATGATCTGAAGCAGTCCTCTCAAATGAGCTTGGACCAAGAAAGCTGGGAGATCCCAGCAGCAGAAACTTGCTACTTCCTTGCCGTGCAGCACACCCCAGGAGGAGGGAGGGCTGGCTCTGCCTTGCTCCCAAGCCCTCTCCAGGAGTCACCCAGCCACCCACCACCCCACCAGGCAGGGCAGAGGAAAGAGGCTGCAGGCAAAGGGCTGGTGCCTGCAGTGGGCAGGTGAGCTCCCAGCACTGAAACTGCAGGTACAGCGTGAACTACAGCCCAGGAGACACCAGGAAACTACAGGTATTGTTCCATCTCCCCACCTCCCTCCTTTCCTCTCGACCCCTTCGAGCTTTTCACATTGTCCGTCATCTCTGCAATACAAGGGGTGTATCAACCATAGAGGCCAGAGGAAAGTTTACCTGCCCACCCACCACACCACCCCTTTCCCCCAAACTCCCTGGAGGCCATCTGCAACTGAGGAGAGGGAAGGGGAGGCCGAGGCTCATGCAAGCTGAAAGCCGCCGAGGGGACGGAGGCTCATGGCAAGCAGGCAGCCACCTGGTAGGCGCCCTCGGCTGTGTGCTGGACGCTATGCTCCTGCAGCAGGCCCAAGTCCAGGAACCGTTCCCCGCACCACATGCACTTGTACTGCTGCTCCCGGGCGTGCACGCTGTGGTGCTTGTTGAGGTGCTCGCGCTGCTTGAAGGCCTTCTCGCAGGAGGGGCACTTGTAGGGCTTCTCACCCGTGTGCACGCGCCGGTGCCGCTGCAGGTCCGAGGCGTACTTGAACCGTTTTTCACAGTCGGGGCACTTGAGGGGCTTCTCACGGGCTGGGTCGCAGCGATGCTGCACGAATTCGGAGGAGGAGAAGAAACGTCTCTCACAGAGCGTGCACTTGAGCGGCTTCTCGGCGCAGTGGGCCAGCTGGTGCTTCTGCAGAGCTGAGGCTCGCTTGTAGGACTTGTTGCACACCGCGCACTTGAAGGGCCGCTCTGCATTCTGCACGCACTTGTGCCGCAGCAGCTCTGAGGACTGGTTGAAGCCTTTCTGGCACACGTTGCACTTGAAGAGGTTTTCTATGCCATGCACGTGCTGGTGGTACACCAAGTGTGAGGGCTGCACGAAGCCCTTCTCGCACAGGTTGCACTTGAAGGGTTCCTCGGTCTTGTGTGTGCGGCGGTGGCGCATGAGCGCGTACTGCTGCTTGAAGCTCATCTGGCAGAGGTCACACTTGAAGGGACGCTCCTCGCTGTGTGTGCGCTCGTGCTGCCGCAGGTCTGAGGGACGCTTGAAGGCCTTCTGGCATTCACCGCAGCGGAAGGGCCGCTCCCCACTGGGCGTGCAGGGGTGCTGCAGCAGCTCCGATGACTCCTTGAAGTGCAACTCGCAAACGTTGCACTTAAAGAGGTGCTCCCCTGAGTGCGCATACATGTGGCGCACCAGGTGGGAGCGGTGCTTGAAGGTCTTCTCGCACACTGTGCACTTGTAGGGCCGCTCCGAGCTGTGTGTCCGTTTGTGGTGCACCAGGTGGGACGACTGGCTGAAGCTCTTGTCGCACAGCGTGCACTTGTAGGGCTTTTCACCTGTGTGGATGCGCTCATGCCGGGACAGCTCTGAGAGGTGCTTGAAAGTTTTCTGACAGATGGAGCAGCTGTAGGGCTTCTCTGAGGGGTCGAGAGGCTGCGAATGCTCCACCTCAGGAGTCTTGTAGGTCTTCTCGCAGATGGAGCACTTCATGGCATTGCCATTGTGGACATTGTGGTGCTGTGCCAACGAGGTCAGGAGGGAGAAGCCCATTTTGCAGACGCCGCACACAAAGGGCTTCTGCTCCACCTGGATGCACTGGTGTTCGAGGAGGTCAGTGGCCTGGTGGAAGATCTTCAGGCACTGGGTGCACTGGAAAGAGCGGTCATGGCCTGGCAAGCACTGGTGCTCATGGGGGTTGGAGAGGTGAGCGAGGTCGTGGCCACACACCCCACATTTGTGGGACGGCTCTCCAGCCTGGATGGGGGTGTGCTGGTGGTGCTGCAGACCTGGGTCTGGCTGGAGCAAGATGCCGTAGACAGCACAGCCCAAGGGGTTGTCAGCAGTGCTGGGCGGGATGGAGTGCTCTGGGAGGGCGGCTGCCCCAGTGTGGTGCTGCTGTGGTGGCGGCGGCTGCTGCTGTGGTTGCTGCTGTTGCTGCTGCCAGCTTTCTGACATGCTTGGAAAAAAAACACAAGATTTTAGCAGTGACAGCTTCAGCTTCTCGATTGAAATGGTTCAGGTAGAAACAAAAATCAAAAGTATCCAAGATCCTGATTTCCTGTAGCTGATCCCCTGAATGTGAGGACAGAAAATCCAGCACACAGCCAAGGATCTTGAGAAGCAAAGAGGCAAATGAGACTCCACAGCCTTCTCCTTAGGTCAGCACAAGTTCTTTGCAGACTGATTTATTTTGGCTTTTTCTTTTTTTGGACAAAAGAACAGGAGCCAGAAGCAAGTGCCTTGACGACAAGAGGAGGACCTTCTCTGTGCTGGCTGTGATGGGCTCACATTTGGGAAGGGTGAGGGAGGGAGCAGCGCTCTCTGCAAGGAAGAAGACAGCTCATGTCAGGTCTCGGAGGAAAGACAGGCAACTCTCTAGTCAACCTCCCCTCACAACTCACTTTGAAAACTCTCCTGCAACCCTGCAAAACTACCAGGAAGCCAGTGTGGGGAAGCTAACGAGAACTGGAGCCTCCTTGCTGCTGTGTGAAGGGCCTGAGACAAGGCATGCTCAGCACAGAAAGGACTGGGCTCTGCCTGGCCGCAGCCAGGTACACGTTTGAGCAGCGTGCCCTCACCAGAGGCTGCACAACCACCCACGTTCTGGTCAGCTCAGCCATTACCCCGTACGCTGTTAGTCGCTGCATCCCCCAGACCTGCTCAGGGCACTGACTGAGAACATCTCTGCATGGGCTGAGGTACGCCAAACGCTGTGCAATCAAGAAGCTCCCAGGTTAGATTTCACAGATATCAAGGCAGATCCCAGCATGATCCCACCCCAGCTGAAACACCCCTGTGAAGCAGTTCTGCTCTTCCTGCAGCTCGTTTGCCTTCAATGTTATCCTATCTGCAGACAAAACACAGAACCCACAAGCATTGTGCACAGCACTCTGTGTGAAGATAAAAGAAGCATTAAAGCAATGGCTCGGCTGAACCTCCTACCAAACCATGGGATAAAAGTACCCTGGAGCCGAACAACCTACACCAGAGGTGCTGTCTGGCCTTACTATAGAGCATGACAGGGGTTTTGCTCAGTGAAAAGTTCCAGTCTTTCTAGAGAAGTCTAGTAAAACCTGATTTCAACTTAGAGAAAGCCCACCAGTGAGCAGCAGACAGGGGCAGTGCCAACACACCTCAAAAGAGAGGAAGATTCCAGGCCTTGGCTAATGTTCTTGTGCCATGAGTCCCTAACCCTGCAAGAGCGCACCCATTTCTGCATCAAACTGTCTGCTGTCACCCAGGGTAAGTAAAACCTTGATCTTCCAGGAAGGTGTCTGTTGTATTTAAAACTAAGTGACAAGAAGCATCAGAGAAGGTCACTTCTCAGCATCCCCACCTCGCCCTGCGCTCAGCTGAGACCGGATCATGCCCCACGGCTTAGGCAGGGCTGGACCGTGCTTCTGCCTACAGGGATGCTGCATTACTTTGTCTGCCTGCACAATTCTGGGTAGTAAGATGTCCACAGGCCCTGCCAGAACACAGGATCTCCTCTTTCTCCTAAGTAGCTCACCTTGACTGTCGACACGAAGGGAGCAATCACAATTACGATACCTCGCACCTGAACTCGATGGCATACAAAACTCGAGCACAGCCCAGCCGCCACCTTCCCCTGCAGCCAGTGTTACCCATGGCAGAAGGAACCGACGGCAACGGCATCCTAGACCATCTGGCCTGACGGGGAGGGGAAGCTCGGGAAGAATAAGAAATACCAACCTTAGCTTACCGAGGGCTCTGCACGGGTACCCAAGTCGGCGCCAGCTCCGAGCCTAACTCATCCCTCTGTGGGAGGTGGGAAGCGACAACCATTTAAGGAGAGAAGCCGGGAAAGCAGAGGTACTTTCAAACTGGAGAAGCGGCCCCCGGCACAGCCCTCTCCGGCATGGTCCGGGCCTCCCGCAGCCGGGCCAAGGCCGCTTCAGGGCGAGGCGCGGCGGGGCCGCGGGGCGCGGGGGCGGCCGGGGAGCTGGGAGAGCAGCCGCCGCCGCCGCAGCCCGCGGCGAGGCCCGGCCCGCCGCTCGCCTCTCCCCATGGGACGGGCTCGTCCGGCCCCGCGGGCCTGCGGACAAACGCGGCGGCGGCGGCGCCCCGAGGCCTTCACCGCCGCCGCGCCGGGAGGCCCCGCGGTGGGGTAGGGGGTCCCTGCCCGGCGGCGGCCGCCCCTGCCCCGCCGAGGCCCACACAAAGGGCGGCGGCGGCGGCGGCCGGGCCCCTCACCTGCGGCGGGAGGCCCCTGTCAGCCCGCTCGCCGCTGGCGGGGCCGCGGCCTGCGCGTTCCGCCCGAGCCCCACGCTGGCGTGGGGGCGGTAGCCGGGAGGAAGGGAAAGGGGCGCCGGTGCCGGCGGCGGGCGGGCGGCGGCCGCGGGGTGCGGGCGGGAGTGGAGCGGAGCGGGCCGGGCCGGCCGCGGCGGCGGAGGAGGAGGAGGCGGGGCGGGGCGGGCCGGGCCGCGGCGGCTGCCCCCTGCCGGGCCGCGCTGACAACAGCGCCCCCCGCTGCCGCCCGCCGACACCGGCGCCGCCGGGGGGGCCGAGCGGAGGGCGCCGACCCGGAAAGGCCCGGCGGGCGCAGGGGAGGCCGGGACGGCCATGAGGGCCGCGCTGGTGGGGTACAGCAGCTCGGAGGAGGAGGACGAGGGGGAGGAAGGAGGGTGCCGGGGCGACGGCGCGCAGGAGCCTCCTCGGGCCAGGTGCGTGCGGCGGGATGGGGGTTTCGCACGGAGGTGGCGGAACGCGCGGCCGGGATTCCTCCTCCTCGTTTTCTTTCCCCGTAGCCCCGGGCGCCCCCGCCTGCCCGTCCCCGCCGGCCTGCCGGGCGATCCGGATCCGGAGGAGGCCGTTAGCGACGACAGCTCCCGTCACGGCGGCCGCATCCGCGGTTTCCCCCACGAGCGGGGCAGCTGGGCCACCCACGTCTACCTGCCGTGTAGGTACCGGCGGCCCGGGACGGCACCGGGGCGGGAGGGCGGGACGGAGCCCAGCCGGGTGAGGCTGGTGCACGGCGGGACGGGAGGCCTGGGGGACCCGCCTGTCTCCGGTGCGGATCCTTGGCCGATGCTCCGGGGAAGGGACCCGGTTCTGACCGTGCTGCGCCGCAGATACAGTGCAGGAGGAATTCCTGGAGCTGCTGGAGCTGCTGCTGTCCCGCGCCCGCACCTACGTCTCCTCGCTGGCTGCCATGGAGCAGTTTCACCTCAGCCTCTCGCAGTGCGTGGTGCTGCGGTACCACTGGATCGACCCCTTTGTCCGCTGCCTCAGGGAGCGTCTGGCCACCTTCCACAGGTACGGACAGTGGGGCCCTGATCTGCTCCCTCGGGGTCGGTGTTTCACCAGCATCCGCGCCCTGAGCCGACTCTGGGAGATGGTGCTGCACCAGTAAAGCCCTGGAGAGTTTTCCTCTCTGGCTCAGGAGCCAGCACCAGACAAGTCAGGTCTGGGTTTTCAAAGGACGAGGCCGGAGCTGTCCCATCCTGTAAACCAGAGGTGCTCTCATTGCCTAAATTGGGCTCAGGCCTATGCTGAGCATCTGCTGAGCATCAGCTGCTTCAGGCTGTCCGGGCTTTGGAGGGCTGGAAACCACAGGGGAATCAATTAATTTAAGCCCAGAAAGATTCTGGTTGCGCTGATTTGGTCCAATTGTGGCACACATTTGCCTTTATCTTTCTACAGTTCAGTAGAAGTCCTTTCTTCTCCCCATCTTCTGTTGCTTTCTGTTTGTGTTTTGTTTTGTTTTCCCCACTAGCTGAAATAGGATCTTGCTTATTTCAGGTTCTTCTGTGTGGCTGACCAGGTGAAGGTTTACACCAACCAGAACAAAACCAGGTGAGCGAGCAGCGGGGCAGCCTGCCTGCCTGGGGAGAAGGCTGGGCAAGGTGCGGGGTGGATGGGAAGCATCACCCTGCCTGTCCCGGGGTGATCGGACTGAGCCGTATGACAGGGCTGTATGCAATCACCTTGTCTCCAGTGGCTTCACACCTTTCCACAGCCACTTGCACAAATTTGTAGCTTCAGCGCTGATTCTCTGCAAGCCGTTGGTCTCATTAGTGGTGGGTGAAACTCAGGCTGCAGGATTTCAGTCTTCTGAAGAGATCTGTTCACAATGTGACCCGAGGCAGGCCTCTTTGCAGGGATTAGGTTCATGCTACAGTTTCACAGCAGCTACAGGAGGCAGCCACGTTTACTGCCATCTCCCATCTGTTTTGTTCTGCAGTTTTGCAAACCCTTGTGCCAGCAAGAACAGCCTGGGGTGAGCAGAGCCAGGGGCCATCTCTTTTGGCAGCAGTGCCAGTCCTGAAATTTTAGTGCAGGTCTTCCAAGAGCTGGAGGGAAATAGCTTAGATGGTGCTAATTCTCCTGGGTGTCAGCTCAGAAGCCTGATTTCAATTTAATGCAATTAAGTAGTTTAAATGTCAAAGCAAAGGTGATTAAAATTGTGAAAAGTTGCTGAATCTTGTGGGAATGGCAGCCCATGATAGTCCTGCGCAGGACAAAGCATATCCTGGGTGACACTTGGTCTTCCCCTCCCCTCCTGGAGTCTAGAAAGAGTCATCCAGACAGTCCTTGAGGAGGTACCTCTTTGTCACATCTCTCCAGCTTGATACTTCCCCTTCCTGCTTCCTCTGCCTCTGTAAAACCCCTCTGGCAACTTCTGCATTTTGAATGCGGCTCCTGCACGCACGGTGCTCTGTCGAAATTCCCATTGAGTGCATCCTTTGCCTGGAAAATGAGTTTTCATGTCCCAAAAGCAGCTGAGTTAATCTGGTAAATCTACATGGTATATCATCCAGTCTTGCTTCTCTCTGCTGCCATATCTTTGTTTCTGTTTTTCTTCAGAATACAGTCAGTGTCCTTGAATGCTTAAACCTAGCATTCCTCAAATTATCTTTTGTGAGGGGGTGGGACATTTGCCTGGTAGGAATGCAGGGCTAAGTATGCTGATGGCTGTGCCTTCTGCAGCATGAAAGGGTGCTTGCTGTCTCTCCTTGTCTTTCTTTAGGACCTTTATTGGCTTGGAGGTCTCCACTGGGCATTTCCAGCTGCTGGAGCTGGTCTCAGAGGTGGACAGAGTTCTGGAGGAATTTGACCTTCCCACCTTCTACAAGGTGAGGGGTTTCCCACTTCTCTGCTGATCCAGGCATGCTGGCTGGTTCCCTGCGAGAGGTACATTAAATGTTCACCCCAAATAAACAGGAGTGGGGAGGTTAGACTGAAATGGTCTCCTCTGGGTTGGTTGGTGATGTTCATACTTAATACTCTGAACATGAGCTTGCTGAGGATGGGACTAGATCAAGTCTATGTCTTTTGTATCATGTCCTGTGCAGGAGACTAAGGATGGTAACTATCTGGTGGTCTCCTGAGAATCGGGTTTCTGGGGCGAAGGGCCAGACTGCACATCACGGTCACTGCCCAATTGTGCATGGGAGCAGAGTTGTGCTGGGACAGAACGGGCTTAGGGTGAGCATTGTGGGACTGAAAGCGATGCTTATGCCTCTGCCTTGGGGCGTCAGTCCAGGCTCCTTGCTTGGTACTAGCTCTGGGGACAAGTTTTGGATTTTGAGTGGCCAAAACCTGATTGTCTCCAGAGCTGAGCAGGGGGCTCTTGTGTGTTGTTCAGAAGTGACCCACCTACCTGCTCCACGACTGTCCCTGAGAGTTTCTTTGTGCAGTTGGAAAAGCTACTGCAGAGTTAACCCCAGGGAGGCTGGGAACCAGGCAGCCTTGCCCACTGGTGTCCGAAAAGGCTGGGGCATGCAGCTCAGGATGCATCACTCCTCCAGCATTGTCCATGTCACCTCTGCAACCATTGAGCTGGCAGAGGGGGCCCTCCCAGCTTCGGGGTCCTCATGCTCATGACTGCAGAGCTGTCTGCCATCCCAGGCAGGGCAGCATCACACCAGATCTCCCACTGTGGCTCTGTACATTGAGCAAAGCCTCCTTTAGCCCTCATGATCTGATCCCTGTTTTGCCTTCAGGACCCGTCGTTCCACATCAGCTTGGCCTGGTGTGTTGGGGACATGTCTGGCAGGCTGGAAGGGCAGTGTCTGCGGGAGCTCCAGGTGAGTCCTCGCGCAATGGGGAGAGCAGGGGAAGAGCAGAGCTGGTGTCCAACCACGTGGTGTCCAACCTGCTGGGGGTGGAGAGTGGGAAATTCCCTGAGCAGGACAAACTTTGCTGGGTTGAAAGAAGAGATGCTTTTGGGGGAGAATGAGTTAAATCACCCTCCAGGGAGAAGTTCAGAGGCTTCCAACCACAAATGGCCTTGTCTCTGACTTGGTTCAGGGACAGAGCTGCTGACTCCATCCTCTGGCAGATCCACCCTCTGTGTATTGACTCCCGCATCTGTTTTCCAGGACATCGTGGATGGATTTGAGGACTCGGCACTCCTGCTGCGTGTCCAATGGGAGCAAATTTGCTGCAAGTCGGGGAACAAGTACTTCTCCTTCCCCTTGAGGTAGGGGCCGGTGGGGCTGTGCACTTCAGAGCCTTGAAGACCCTGATGTTCAACCAAGGACCATTCTCCAGCACAGCTCTGAGCGATGTGGGCTGTCACGCACCTTCCACGCTCTTCTTGCCTGCTCAGCATCTCTGACGTGTTTGTGGCCTCAAGTTGGGCTACTTCCAAGTTTCAGATTCTGGCTGAAAAAATGTGTGTCTGTAGCAGATTTCATCCTTGCTGCTGTATGTGCTGCAGTCAGCACTGGTGGTTCCAGCCATCCCACAGTTGCTGTTTTTGCTGATTTAAAAAGAAAAAAAGACAAAAAACCTCTATAAAAGACATAGATGCCTTATGGGAAGGAGGAAGAAGGTAGCGTGGGAAGCTGTTACTGAAGGGAAAGTGTCTCACACAGCTGGAAGTGGCACAGCCTGTTTGTCAGGAGGCTTTGAGCACGCTTTGAGTAGCAAGAGGCAAGGACATGGAGCTGGACTGTCATGCCAGAGCATCTCCCTGCTGTGAGCCAGGCCAAGTTCCTGGGTCATGTCCTGTGTCCCTCTCATGCTGCTGCTGCCTCTATAGGGAAATACCAGCATCTGATCCTTTTGCCAAGCCACGAAAGATGAAATCTGGAGGCAAGAAGTTGGAAACCCCTTGTGTTTCTGTCCTCAAGGATGGGTGTAAAAGAAGAGCTTTGGTTTAAGATTGTGCATACCGTAAGCCCAGGACTTTTTTGGTGGGCTGCTTCTCCTGAGAAGCTTGCTGCCGTGCAGGGGACAGCCCAAGAGAGGGCAGTGTCAGCTTTGGCCTGAGCTGGGAAGGCCGTACTCACTGCTGAGTCAAGAGGTGGCAGCTCCTGCTCAGGCTCCAGGTTTTTCCCCATGGGAACAGAAATCCGGTGCTGTGATAGCTCTGGGGATGGCAGGCTGGACCTTGTCCCTTGGGAGGAGCTCTTTTTTTAATCCTTTTGTTCCTGCGGGGAGGTCAGCTGCAGCCTCTCGGGTGTCTGGAATAGGATGCCGATGTGCTGTCCTGAATCTTTTATTCCACGTCTGTCTGATGAAAGACTCCAGGACTTCTGAGCAGTAAAAGTCTGTCTCCTCATGTCATAAAAATGTTTCTGTGGTATATTTCATCTGTGCCCTTTCTGACATGACCAGCTCCTGCAGACTTTGGATGAGGCGATGCCGGTGAGCTTGGTGCTGCACTGCCTGTCCTTGCACACGAGAGAGCTTGGGGGCTTTGTAGCCACGGGAGCATCTCAGCAGGTTGTGATGTCTGCCAGCACCCGTGCTGGTTTCCAAAATCGTTAACAAAATTCTGTTAAGTCTGTAGGTGGTTAGTTTCTGGGATGGGGATCTCTGTGATAAGAAATGTGATTACACCCCGAGTTTTCTTTTGGGGAAGGAAAAACAAACAGAGATAGATATATTTAGCCCTTGGGGACTTCCAGTGAAACTGGCGCTGGTACAACTGTTTTCATTGTGGTCCCCGTCCAGCAGTGCCAGGTTAATGCTCAACCATTGCCCTGCTCCTGCCCTGGCAGAGCCCGGTTTGGCCCCTTGCCCTGTTTGGTGACTCTGGCAGGTGTCAGAGACCCGACTCCCGGTTTCGGGGAAGAGAGCCAGGCTCAGCAGCAGGGCCACGGGAACAAAGTCCGGGGATGGGCAGCTGCTGGCTCAGCCCGGAAGGGCGGGTGTGAGCGGGCAGGTGTGGCGGGCACGGGGTGCCCGGGGCGGGAAGGACTCGTTCTGTGTGTGGCGGGCGGGACCTCTGCCCGCGGACACGCGTGTCAGCAGGTGTCGGGCTGAGGGGCCGCAGCCCCGCCCCACACCGCCGCAGCCCCGCCCCACACCGCCGCAGCCCCGCCCCTCGGCGCCGCAGCCGCGCCCCCTTTCCACGGCCCCGCCCCGCCCTCTCCCCGCCGAGCCGAGCCGCGCCACTGCCGCCGCGCCCGCGTCCCTCCGCGTCGCTGCTCCCGGCGGGCAGGGCAGGGCAGGGCAGGGCAGGGGGGGAACCGAGCCGCGGCGGCCGCCCATGTGCCGTGCGCCGCCGGCCTGAGCCTGCACACAAAGGCGCGCCGGGAGGCGACAGGCCGCGCCTGGCAGCGCCGCCCATGCCCCGTGCGCAGCCCCTGGCGGCGGCCCGGCCCCGGGCCATGAGGGCGGCGTAGCTCCGACACCGCCGCGCTCGGCCCGGCCCGGCGCGGCCCGGGGGCAGCCGCGAACCGGGGCGGGAGGTGGGCGCGGCGCGGCGCGGCCCGGTATGGCAGGAGGAGGCGGCGCCCTCTGCCGGGCGGGTGGGCGCCCCCCGCCGTTCCTGGTGCTTCTGGTGCTTCTGGTGGGGGCGGCGACGGGCGAGGAGATCAACGCGGAGGTGAGCGGGGAGGGGGGGGTTCCCCGGGACACCCTGCCTGCCCCCTGCCTGCACCCTGCCTGTGCTGCCTGCACCTGCGGCCGCCGGCTCTGCCTGTCCTGAGGCCGCAGGTGCAGGCAGGGAACGGGGGTCCCATCGCCCCGGGGGGGTCGGGCAACGGCCAGAGGGGGAAAGGAAGCGCTTTGTGCCCACGCGAGGCCGCGGCGGGGGAGGGGGTGAAAGGGCCTTTGATAAAGTCTCTGCTGTGCCACCCTGCCTGGGGGGGTAGGGGGGCGGAGGGAGTGTTAAAAAAAAAAAAGAAGATTAACAATTTTTCAAAATCAACACATTCTTTAAAAATTCGAAAGTGAAAAAAAAAAAAAATGGAAAAAATTAAAAGGGACTTAAAAAAAGGAAATAAAAAAGAAGTTTTTAAAATTAAAAGAAAAAAGAAATTAAAAGGAAATAGAAGTAAAAAGGAAAAGATAAAAAATAAAATGCAAAAAATAAAAAGTAATAATAACAAATAAGAATTAGAAGTAATTAAAAAAGACAAGAGGAGGCGGTGGCTGGGGCAGGAAGGAAGAGACCCGGCGCGCCCCAGCACCCCCTCCTGCCCGCTGCCTCTGTGGGGCCCCGGGGGGGCTGCCGACCCCGCAGGACAGAAGCCCCTTTGTGGGTGGAGGCCAGGGTGGGGGTCCGGGACGGGGGGGCAGATTGCTGGGGCCTGGCTGCATGTCCATCCATCCGCAGCTCCCGGGGGACACCTCCAGAGGAGGATGGTGGACAGGCTGTCTCCCCACCAGCTGCCTCCTCCCCGGAGTGACGGTGCCCCTGGTGTCGGAGGATCCCCCACAACTTGTGGGGCAGGACTGGGGCTCTGTTCCTGCCTCCCAGCTGCTGCCCGCATGCTCCGGCTTGCCTGTGCTGCCTGCGCTGCCTGCCTGGGTGCGGCGCTCGCCCCCGGCGGCTGGCAGGGATGCCCTGTGAGGGGGATAGGGCTGGGGTGGCAGTTGGCAGTGGGCTGGGGTCTCGAGGAGCTCCGTGGGGAGCTCCAGGTCCCCCCATCAGGCAGTTCCCTGCCCGCGGCCTCACGCTCGGCTCTCCCCGGCACAGGCATGGCTGCGGCTCTACGGCTACCTGCCGCAAACCAGCCGGCAGCTGTCCACCATGCGCTCGGCAGAAACCTTCTCTGCGGCCCTCGCCGAGATGCAGAAGTTTTACGGCATCACTGTCACCGGCGTCCTGGACGAGGAGACCAAGGCGTGAGTTTCTCCTTGTCTTCTTGCTCTTGGGCTCTTTGGCTTTGCTGCCAGCCCCGGAGCTCTGCCTGCACCTGGAAATGTGGGTGCTGTCTCCCACGGGAGCTGCATCTCTCCTTTGTGGGCTGGACCCCTGCAGCCAGGACACCTCCCTCACCGTCCGCAGCTGCTGTGCTGCCTCGGGGACCTTGGCTGCAGTGGGCTGAGCCCTGGCTTGATGCCTTCCTGGCAGGTGGATGAAACGTCCCCGCTGCGGGGTCCCGGACCAGATCGGGGCACGGATGAAGTCCAACATGCGGCGGAAGCGGTACGCACTGACGGGGCGGCGCTGGAACCAGAGCCATCTTACCTTCAGGTACCAAACATCTCAGGGGCTTCCCCCTAGTCCGTGGTGAGCCATGGACCCCCTTGGGGAGTGAATGCTCTTGCGGGCCATCCCCAGTGAGCTCTGTACCCACAGTATCCAAAACTACACGGAGAAACTGGGTCGGTACCACTCATACGAGGCCATCCGCCGAGCTTTCCGGGTGTGGGAGGAAGCCACGCCGCTGGTTTTCCGGGAGGTGCCCTATGAGGACATCCGGCAGAAGCGGAAGAAGGAGGCTGACATCATGGTGCTCTTCGCCTCTGGTTTCCATGGAGACAGCTCCCCCTTTGATGGTGTTGGGGGCTTTTTGGCTCACGCCTATTTTCCTGGCCCTGGTATGGGGGGTGACACGCATTTTGACTCAGATGAGCCCTGGACGCTGGAGAACACAGATGTGTCTGGTGAGTTGAGGTACAAGGAGTCTGATGGGCCCCTGGGGCTTAGGGCAGGGAGATGCGCTTGTGTGGGCAGGTGTGGCTGCAAGAGCAGCTTTGTCATGGGGGATGCAGGCAGCTCCTACCAGAGCACCCTCACTGCAGGGTGTTGGGGTCAAGGACATACCCCGTGTGTCGTGTCCTCCACCCCGTTTTGCTGATGGTGCCTTTCCCAGCAGGGAACAACCTTTTCTTGGTGGCTGTGCACGAGCTGGGGCACTCGCTGGGCTTGGAGCACTCCAGTAACCCCAGCGCTATCATGGCCCCCTTCTACCAGTGGATGGACACGGAGAACTTCCAGCTGCCCGAAGATGACCTCAAGGGCATCCAGCAGCTGTACGGTGAGGAGCTGGGTCAGGGATCAGCCCAGAGGTGGGATGCTGGGCATGTGCATGTGGAAACTGAGGCATGGCTGCTGCTGGTCTGCATCACCCCATCCCTTCTGTTGCCTGCCCGATCCAGGTACTGCAGATGGACACCCTCAGCCCACCAAGCCTTTGCCCACCGTGACACCCTGGAGACCTGGCAGGCCAGACCAGAGGCCTCCTAAACCACGCCCCCCGGGGAAACCAGATCGTCCCCCCAAACCTGGCAGCCCAGACCGACCTGACCAGTATGGCCCTGACATCTGTGACGGGAACTTTGATACGGTGGCGGTGCTGCGTGGGGAGATGTTTGTGTTCAAGGTACCTGCTGGGACCCATTCTGCTCTTTCCCTGCGGGTGTGGTGGGTCCCTGGGTGGGAAGACCCCCCCAGTGAGGTGGCTGGCACTGGGGCGGTGTCCCTGTGTCTCCCCCATCCTCTGTCCAACACCCCATTTCCCATCAGGGCCGGTGGTTCTGGAGGGTCCGTCACAACCGGGTGCTGGACAACTACCCCATGCCCATCGGGCACTTCTGGCGGGGCCTCCCCGGAGACATCGATGCCGCCTACGAGAGGCATGATGGGAGGTTCGTCTTCTTTAAAGGTGAGCAGGGAAGCTGATTGGGAGGCCCAAGGTGCAGGGGGGACCCCAGTGCCCTCCCAAGCTGCTGAGAGCTGGTTGGCTTCATCCCATCCTGATCCCCCTCCCCAACCAGAGCCACTGCGTGATCCCAAAGGGGTGGGGCAGCTGCAGGCGTCATACCCAGATCCATATCCACATGTGTACCTGCTGCAGCGGCTGGGCATTGCTGCCTCACCCTCTTTCTCTGTCTCCTCCCCCTCCAGGTGACCGGTACTGGCTCTTCCGCGAAGCCAACTTGGAGCCCGGGTACCCACAGCCCCTGGTCACCTACGGGCAGGGCATTCCCTACGACAGCATCGACACAGCTGTCTGGTGGGAACCCACGGGGCACACCTTCTTCTTCCGTGGGGACAGGTGAGTGGCTCTGGGGTCCTCGTCTCTGCTCTGCTATCTCCTGGTCCCTGGCAGGGTGGGCATGGCGGGTGGTGGAGAGCGCCGTGCTCCTCACCTGCTCACCACCTTCCTCCTCCAGATACTGGCGCTTTAATGAGGAGACCCGCGCGGTGGACCCTGGGTACCCGAAGCCCATCTCTGTCTGGGTGGGCATCCCTCCCTCACCCAAGGGTGCCTTCCTCAGCCCGGATGCCTGTAAGTAGAGGAGGAGAAGAGGGCTGGGTGGTGGGGGAACCAGGGAGCATGGGGTCACCCCTCTGGTGGCCTGGCCACAAAGGGTGGGGGCTAGGAGGGTGGTCAGGAGTCAGCGCTGAAGCCCTTTCTGAAGTTTTTCATGAGTCCTGGAGTAAAACGTGCTGTCTTGAGCACTTGCAGGGGTGCCCAGGTTAGTGGGTACCCTGCACCTGCCCACTTATCCCTCACCTCCATCTTCTCCCCCTAGCCTCCACCTACTTCTACAGAGGCACAAAGTACTGGAAATTTGACAATGAGCGGCTGAAGACAGAGCCGGGTTATCCCAAATCCATCCTACGGGACTTCATGGGCTGTCACACGGAGCTGGTCCCCGACCCACATCCCCACTGGCCCGATGGGGACCAACCTCCCTTCAACCCCAATGAGGGTGGGCGGACGGAAGGAGAGGAGGAAGAAGAGGAGGAGGAGGAGGAAGACGAGGAGGATTATGGCGAGGGTGGCCGCCAGCCGGGCGGGGACGTGGACGTGGTGGTGCAGATTGACGAGTACACGCGCACCATGAGTGTCGTCATGGTGCTGGTGCTGCTGGTGCTGCTGCTCTGCATCCTCGGCCTCATCTACGTCATCGTTCAGACGCAGAGGAAGGGCGCACCCCGAATGCTCTTGTACTGCAAGCGCTCCTTGCAGGAGTGGGTCTGACCCCGGCCCCCTCCCCAAACCGCCCCCACCACCATGGTGCTAACAATGGACCTGACCTCCCTTTCCCCTCCCCACCACCTTGGCCCCTCTTGCCCCGTTGTTGCTTGGTGGCTCCCGTCTCAGAAAAGGGGGATGCCCCCCCCACAGCCCCTCCAGAGCAGCAGGGCTGGAACTGGGGGATGGTCATGGGGGGGGCTGGAGGGTATCCAGGTCCTGCCTGCTCCCTGGCAGCTGTCCCCCTTCCCCAGCTGTGACCCTCAAGTTGCCACCCGTCATGCTGCGCCTGCCTCTGCTAAAGGGTCCCAGCAGGGTCCCCTCCTCCCACGCTGTGCCTGTGCCACATGGGGTGGTGGGCAGGTTGGGGGCTGCTCACAAGTGCTACAAGCTGGCAGGTCTCAGCTGTCGGCACCTGCAATGGCGGGGAAGTGTGAGGGAAAGGGAGGGCCAGGCTCGCAGCTACGTTTCCTGTTGAACTGTGGGAATACAAGGATGTAGTGCCTAAAGATCACATGAGGTGGGAGATGCCAACTTTGCAGCTCCCCGCATGGGCTCAGCTCAGCCCAGACGCCGCTACCATGGGGAAAAGCCCTGTGGACGCGAGGTCCTGTGGTCAGGGCAGCGAGCACGGCCGCCTTGTACGTTTATTAAATGGGTCGGGTGTGTGGAGAGCCATGGTGTCGTTCTTTCTGCCCCGGGATGGGGGCAGGAGCCAGGCGGGCTGTCCTGTGCCAGGTTTGGCAGATTTTGTGGTGATGGGGGTATTTCCTGGGGGTGCCATCCCCCCGGCACCCACAGGGGCTGGGTGACATGCTGGGGCATGTGGAGAAGGGGCCAGCATGTTCCCACAGCGGCCCCTGCCCTGGGGCTCCCATTTTGGGGGGAAGGGGCAGCAACAGCAGCCCCTCCTGACCACAGACAGAGCTGCCTTTCAGCAGCTCCCACAGCAGCAGCGATGGCCTTGCTGGGAACACAGCGCGCCTTGTTCTCCCTGGTCGGGGGTGGCCACCTCCTGTCCCTGCCAGTGGCTGTGGCAGCCAGGAGACCACGCGTGGTCCCTCCTGGAGCCCTGGTGCTCCGGCTCCCAGTCCCCAAGGACATGTTTCCTGGGAGTAAGGGGTGGCTGTATCCTGTCTCACTGCTGCCTTGGCAGAGGAAAGCAGGAGGAGTTGTGACCGCTGCAGAGACGAGGGAAATAATCGTGGGAGTGGGAAAGATGAGACCCTGGGGCGGGGAGGTAGGAAATTGGCTTTATCCAGGGAAAAATGTTGCTCAGCCTTTAATGGGAAGGCAAACCAAACCACAGCGGGTGCAGAGGCAGCATGTGGTGGTGACAGAGGTAGCGGCCTCCCTGCCTCTGCTGGTGATGCTTACCAGGGCGGGACCTGGGGCTGGGTTTGCCACCTGGGCAGCTTTGGGGCAGGCAGCAGAGACCTGGCACAGTTAATATGTGGGGGGTGGTGTGGGGATGACCCTATGGAGCAGGGGCTCTCCCTGAGGGACTGGACTCCAGCCAGCATCCCCTTCCCAGGCTTCCTACCCCCGGGCCCTGCCAGGTTTGGTGTATGGAGCGTTAACCCATCCCTGACCTGCTCCCCCCTCTCTGGGGCTCCAGCTGCTCCTCCGCCCCCATCTCTATCCTGCCAGCCATGCTGGGAGGGGGTCCTGCCCTTCATGGGTAGGGATGAAGCCTTCGTGCCCCCCCGCCATCCCACCCCAAGACTCAGAGCTGCTGGCTCAGAGCCCAAGACTCAGCAGCTACTTCCCAGCACTAAATTAACCCAAGCCACTGCACCACTCATCAGCCACTAATTACTTTAAAAGGGAAGGAGTGATGCTGGCTCACCCTGCTTTCCTGAGGCTGCTGGTGCTGGGGGAACCCCGTGGCCTGGGCCACCCGTCCCCTGCCCCGGTCTCCATCCCTGCCCACACTGCGCAGCGATTCCCAGCTAGGAGCTGATTTCCCGGGAAACATGCTTGGCTAGGGCTCAGCACGTCACTGCAGCCAAGCAAGAAGCCAAAATCGGGGACAGAAAAACCCCTGAAGAATTGGGGGGGCGGGGTACAAGGTCTCCAAGTGGCTCCAGGCTGTTATATTCCATCAGCAACGCTGTGCTGGGTCACGTTCCTTGGCTTCTAAATCCTTTCGGTTTTGACCAGATTTGTGCTTGCGTGGGTTCTCCCCAGAGCTGCGGCAGGACCCACAGCTCTGCTGGAGTGGGAGCTCTGCCATGGGGCAGCCTGACGTCCCAGCCTGCCCTGAAACAGGGCCAAGTCAGCACTGGGAACTACCAAAAGGCACCAACCTGGCCAAAAGGCGAGGCAGGAGGAACGTGTGGCTGGGATTTGCCGCTCCCCGCCCCCACGAAGGCGGCTCCAGAGGCAGACACAGATGCATTTCCCACGGCAGATGCATTTCCCACACTAGATGCACTTCCCATGGCAGATGCATTTCCGACAACAGATTGATTTCCCACGGCAGCTGTGTTTCGCCTCTCTCCTGGGGGCTCTGAGGGCTCGGTGGGATGCAGGGGTGGGGACCCCGCAGCCTGGTACCCGGGGAGACGCCTGGCTTGCAGGGAAAGCCAGCTGAGCCGGATGAGGATGCCCAGGGCCAGATGCTTGTGGCATCCCCTTCCCTGGGCAGCCCTGCCATGGCCAGGGAGGGGGCTCCTTGCTGCTTCAGGGTGGGACAAGGTCTGGGAGCAACTCCTCAGGAGGAATTAGTGGCGCTGGGAGCAGAGGCCCAGGCTGCCTGGGTTCAGCAAGCTGGGACGTCACATACCCCTCCTCCCGCTTTTCCCCGGATGCTGCAGTGGAGCCAGTGCCAGAAGCCCAGGGCCATCTGGAATCGCTCATGGATAGCAGCAAGGGACCCCGCCAGAGACAAAGCTCAGCATTTCAACAGAGGCCAGGCTCTCCACCAGAGGCTCCTGCTCTGCCCTACGTGCCCACAGCGGGGTCAGCTCACCTCCAGCCACAAGAACCTGAGGAGGGCAGGGAATGCACCTGGTGCAAGGAATGGGGCTTTTGGTGTCCTGGGGGAGCACGAGTCCTGCTCAGCCTGGCCCTGGCAGGCACCAGGCAGCCCTGCCAGGATCCACCCCCAGCAGGCAGCTCCCAGCTTCCCAAAAATAGGCTGGAGAAGCCCGACCTGGAAAAGACCCTGGGAGCTCAGCGTCCTCCAGGCCCTGCCGCTGCAGGATGGGGCTCCATGTGCTGCTGGAGTGGGGGTGATGGGGATGACCAGGGTTGGCAGGGGCTCTCCCTGCCTACTTGGCACCATCACAGGAGAAACTGTGCTTCCTCCTGCCTCCTCCTCTTCCTCTGCCAGCCAGGACACGATCCCTTGTGTGCCACTGAGGAGAGGACCCGGAAAGCAGAGAGGAAGCTGGGCTCGGTGCAGAGGAAGAACTGGGGCCGGGATACGCTGAGCAGCGACCGGCCGGCCTCAAGGCCAGAGGAAACCACGCTGGGGACAGAGGGAAGAGCCGCGGGGCCCTGGGAGGGGTTGAACCTGCTGCCTGTGCACACTGCAGGCAGGACAGAGGCTCCGGGAGCTGCCTGGGCATGGCTGGGTGCCAGCACAGCCCTGCTGTGGGTGGGATGCACCCCCGGCTCGGCACACGCGTGCTCTGCTCCTGCCCGTCGCCTCCCCTCGCACCCACCCTGCAACCAGCAGCTGCTCCCCGTGGTGCTGGACCCATCATCTCACAGGGAGAAAAGTAATTTCAGGGCCTCAGGGGCAACGCACGAGGTAACAGTGGAGCAGATGGTCTGCAGGTCTCCTTCAGCACAGCTGAGCGTCCATCATCATCTCACTTCTAGGGACTCCAGGGCTTTCCCTATCCCATCCCAGGCTAGCTCTCAGGGCCCACAGCCGCTCCTTCATCCAAATAAAATCTTGATGGGGTGGTCCCATTTTGCAGCCTGTTGGGGGAAGTTCTCACCCCTCTTCTGCAGGCACCAGCAGGGCAGGAAGAGCAGCTCTCACTGTGTGCAGAAGTGGCCAAAGTCCCCAGTATGGTCACTCATATTTCCTGGGCAGTGGCCAATGGCAAAACTCAAAATAAGTATTTCCCTTGCCCCCAGCACTGCCCACGCTAGACAGCAGCTGCAGAGGATTAGCATCGCCCTGAAGGTATAATCCCTCTATAAAGATGACAACATTTCGCCCAAGACACCCAGGGAGATACAGAATCGGAGACAGAGGGGTCCAGGAGCCAAGAGTTTGGCCCAGACTTTTTTCATTCCTGCGTATCACCTCTGCGATCAGAGTTCTGTGCTCTGTGTCAGGATCCACCTAATAGGGAGGGGACAAAGACTAAGGGGAGTGCCACAGGCAGGGACAGAAGCCTCTAGCAGCGTCCTGTCACTCTGCCAGGCCGGACTCCCACCAGGACTGCTTTTGCCACGGCAGCAGAGCAAACAGACAGAAAGATTTCCAGGAAAACCCCATAATCTGCTTCCCCTGCAGCTGCTGCCACCTGCCCAGGCAGAGCCACCAGAGCTGAGGGATGTCCCAGCCTTGGCTCACACCACGCGGTGACTGCCAGCTGCTCCAGCTGTGTCCGAGCATCTCTGCTCCCTGGCCCAATGCGAGGAGGGTCACTCCCCTCCCTTGCTCCCAGGTGCTGCAGCCCCTGCACTTGCTGTCCTTCAGCAGCCGAGATTTCAAACAGAAGCTTTGTCTTTCATGTAGAAAGCAGGCTGCCAGCACTCAGGTCCGGATCAAAGCACCCAAGTGCAGGATCTTGCCCCAGCCCATGGAAGAGGAAGGTGAAAAGCCAGCGGAGGCAAGGAAAACTCATCTTTGGGTGGGCCCTGCTCCGCCCTGGCTTGAATCTAGGGCTCCCCGCAAAGAAAGATTCCTTTCTCTCCCACTAGACATGAACTGCAGTAAGGACTTAAGCAGGAAGGAAAGAGCAGGCCACCCACAGAAAGGTGGTGGAGGAGATATTTAAGACCTTTTCTCCGCAGGCTGCCTCCACTGACGCAGGACTCCGCTCACCCCTCACACCAAGCTGTGGCTGCCCCGGGAGCACGCAGGTGCCTCCCCTCTCTGCACCCACGTCCTTTCTGCCTTCCTCCACTCTTGCCACATAGGAGGACATTGTGTCTCAGCTGGGTCAAGAGCCATAACCAAAGCAATACGAAGCTGAGCACTTCATCGCAGGATGGTTGCTGGTGCACATTTACTCTTAGAAACAACTGCTGACGGGATTGCCTGTGACATTTTGTCTTATCTGCCAGTATCATCCTTTTCTCCCACAGGGAGAGCACCCCAACTCCACTCACCCTCAGCGAGATGGTTAAAGTTTTGATGGGAGAGGTGGATTAGTAGAGGAAGATTTTTGAAGAACACCCTGTAAATCCTCCACTGCCTGGCCCTAAAGGAAAGAGCCAGTATCTGATGATGCTCCACTTTGTGCAGCATGTAAACAGGAAGATGCAGGATTTTGTTTCATAGTAAAAAATACACAGAGGGTCCACAGGGATGTAAGGGTTTGTAGCTGGGAGTTTATTCCAGTGAATCTGCTGGCACAGCTCCTAGAGGTCGGGCAGGAATTGGCAGCAGGGCCCATCTAATCTCTTCGCAGAGGCAGCCAGCCCAGGGCCCCGGGGAGCCCAGCCCCTCTTAACACATTAAGGTCACTCGCTCAGCAATTCCCACTCTTCCAGGACAAGGGGTGGCTCCAGCTTGGGCCCCAAGCAGGGCAGGGAAGGGCAGTAGCAGCTCCTGGCGAGCGCTCGGCCGTCAACAGCTGCCAAAAACACACGCTCGTGAGCGAGAGCTTGTGGGAAAAGATGCATGCTGTATCCTGCTGGGGTCCGATGGATTCCCTCAGCAGCTCCCCCAGCCCTGGCAAGATTTGCAAACGTGGCAGGAAAGCCTCGCCATGGACTTCATTAAGGCTGATCCTTGGCACAAGATCCAGTGTGATTCCACTTAACAAATCTCAAGTTCAGCCAAGCCTTGACAGATGTCAAAGAAAGATGGATGGTGCCTTCCCATGTGAGCTTCCTTGGTTTGGCTCCTTAGACCTAACTCCAAGCTATTCAGCTGCTATAAAAATTGGAGAGGTCTTCTCCAGAAAACCTTCCGCAAGTGCAATCCAGCACCACGTGGTAGCATGGGGTCAGCACCTCCAGTTCAAAGCCCACTGGCTTTAAAGGTGCAAATAATGCAGCTGCATTATCGGTGTCACAAGAACTGGTGACAGAGGTAAAGTGGGATCCATACAGAAGACCTACTGACTGTGAGGGTACACAGACATGCCAAACTTTTACACCAGGTGGAGCATCAGTGATCAGGATTAAACCCAGAATCTGGGGCAGATGTTCCCAAACACGCTTTCCTCCTCCTGGGACAGATCAGCGTTGTTTGATGGCACAGCAGCGATGGGACAAGTTAGGTCTTCCCAATTCGCTGCACAGCCCAACACCAGAGAAGGATCGGTACCCGCCTTAGACACCCACCCACCAGCAGGCTTGGCCCCAGGGAGGAAAGGCAGCAGCCACCCTGAGACTCACTCCCTTACTGGGGGAGGTCTGCGGCCTCCCCTCTGCAAGCCTTTCCACAACAAAGGCAGATTGGTTTGAGGCAGGGAAGGGCAGCTCCAGCACAGGAAAAGACTTCCGCTCCTGTTATGCTGCTTTGCTAAACCTCCCCTTTGATCCCTGGGGAAAGGGACAATTTGGCAGCTGGAAGGCTATTGTGTGCCTCTTGCTAAAAGTAGCTGCTAAAGGCTTGGTTGAGAGCTGGAGGGAGTTGTTTAACTACACAGCCAACAGAGCTGTGCCCTAACAGGCAGGTGAAACCAATTTGTCACTGCTGAGAAAATGGCTTCAAGTAAGGGAACGAAAAACCCATTTCCAGGTAGTAAAAGTGAACAGCATGAATTTTTGTCATTGGTAGTGTACCACAAACCTCATGGGCTGGAGACAGATCCTGTCTCCTCTACAGAAACCATACTATTCTTCCTGTCTCCAGGTTGCTGTTGTTCACATCTGTGCTACCCCTTAAACAGCAAGGCTACCAATCAAAGTCAAATTCAGAGGCAAATTCTAACATCTGGGTTGCTAAAGAAATTCTTTGGCACTTTCTGAAGCGCTAACACATGCAAGTTAAACAATCCATCAAGGAGAAAGAAGCCAAGAGCAGACTTAGAGAGTCAAATGTTTAATAACTTCCCAATAGTGAGTATTACATTTGTATTTAGAGCATATATAAAATAAGAGATGGAAAACAAAGAAAAAAATTGGTATCTTCAAGAGGGCACACTTAACCCCAAAAGTCCTGCTGAATCCCCTCTTTGGAGGCACAGTGGCCAATTTGAGCAACCCCTCTGTGCAACAAAAGATCACGTACCAGGCCACTTGCAGTGTTTAGGCTCAGCACTTTAGGAACAGCTAGGAAAACTCTGATTCTGTACAATTCACACACCAAAAACATAGTCCCAGACCTGTTACTTAGTTAATTGTGTCCTGTCCAGAAGAGGGATACCAGATGCATCAAAGTTATCCTAGGAAAGGTGAGCTGGTCTAAAACTTGGTCTCAGCACTTCCGTCTCTTGCACCCGCTTTTGTTTTCTTACTAACCCCAAACATCTCTCGCAACTCTTCCCAATGTGGTGTTATTGCTAGAGAAAGCAGGGAGAAGAAATAAGACAGTTATTAGACTTGGCAACTGTACATGGGCTCCAAATATTCCCCTGACACGCGGGGAGGCTGCTATAGCCCAGAAGACAGTGACAAGCACCCCAGAGGTGTTACCTACTGATAACACTGCCCTCCACCTCCCACTAAGATCAGCACCCAGCATCCTCTCTCAGCTCCTTGAAATTCTGCCCAGGAATCTTCTCTGCTAAAAGAAGCACCTGCACTTGGATAGGCTGGCCCTGGCAAAGAAGGTGCTTCCTCACAAGCCTCAAGACTGCTGCCAATATGCCAGGGACTCCTATGACCATAAGAGCAGAGCTTGGCATTTATTCCTGTCAGGCAGCCAAAACCTTGCCTATCGCTTTCCCACTTCATAGCACTGTGATATGCACTGGACAGGGAAGAGATCAGAGGGAAGTAAATTTGGGCTAGAGGGACACAAATAGCATCTTGCCTGGAAGACAAGCATGGAGCTGCAGCTAGCTCTGAAGAGCAAAGCCACAGTGCTGAGTCATGGGTAAAAGCTGCAGAGAGATGCTGGGAGGCTGCCGCCCTGCCCAGAGTCCTTCAACACAAGTAGGAAAGACATGGGGAGCAGCTGCACAGCCCACCCTGCTCCTAGGTGGGCACAACAACTCCCATGTGTTTTGGCAGGAGAGCCGCTCAGCCAGGCACCCCCGACAGACTGCTCACCCTGGCAGCAGCGAGGGTGCTCCCTGGCTGGTGGCCAAAGCTGGCAAGAGCTCTGCCGCTAGAAGAAATGCTGGATTGTGAAGGCACCAGAGGGAAGAAGAATAGGAAGAGGAACGCTAGCCTGGCCCAGCTGCTCCTTGCCCACAGCTAGCTCACCTTGGCCTTGTTCTGGACAGGCAGATACAGCTTGAACTCAGCCGGGAGCTCATCCTCTGAGTAGAGGCGGTCAGAGAAGTACACCCGTCGGATGCGACAGTTGGCGTGGATCTGAGAGTCAAAACAAAGAGTCAGTCCATTTTCCATATGCTCTGTCCACATCCAGCTTTGCTGTCATGCAGCAGCCTGGATTCCTTGGCTCAGCAGGTGGAGAAGAGACCTCATTGCCTCTCTCTGAATCTGACATGGCATCACAGAAAAAATGTTGGCCTATGCCCTCGGCTTTGCATTAGATGTTCTCTCCGGTGATGCAAGTGGCTCAAAAGATTTGAGCTCTGGCATCTTTGCAAATTGAGATCTGTCTTAGTTGCTTAAAGGGTTCTTTGCTATGAACCCACCTCTGCTTCTCCACTGGTAACAGCATTTGCCAGAATACTCACAGCCTCAGCTTGCTGCATGTTTAATGCTCCCTCTTCAGGGCCTCCCTGAGGTCAGGAATGAGACTGTCCAGTTTGCACTGCCTCCACTATCAGCTGGCAGCAAAGGAATCGCTCCAGTCCCCTCATGGGTATGTGAGAAGGCAGACATTTCCCAGCTGACTGACTGCCCATCTCAGGACAACCCCACAAGGAACCACAGCAGCCCCATCATACTACAGAACAGGCATGCTCTGCACACAGGCATTCCTCAAAATAACACATGCCACTGGACACAGCAAACATGAATCCCTAGAATGTGGAGCAAGTTTCATATCCTCGTCAGGAAAAAACACTGTGTCAGCCCTGGTCCAAGGGGCTTGGTGAAGGTAGGGTCACTCCACCTGCACTAGGAAACAAGCTTGACTGGGGATACGTACGGACCATAACACCCTGGGTCTTTAGCAGCCAGGCTCCCACCTGTCCAGTTGCTATCGGGTGTATCTGGACAGTGAGGCAGCACCTGGCTAATTCCCGGCAGACCTCCACGCAGTAGGATGCAGGTGGACTGCAATTCTTACCTTAACTGACAGCCAGCAAGAGAAATGAGATGGAAATGAGCTCCTTGATCCCAGTCTAGTCCAGTGAGGCAGCACCAAAACCTCTGCTGCCTCAGTTGGGTCTTTGCTCCCACAGTGCTCTGAAAAGAGCAGGACTGGCAAAGGAGCCAGTCAGAGCTAAACCCAGATTCCCAATCTCCAGCAAGGCTGTGTGTCCCAGCCATCAGGAGCTGCCAGCCACTGTGGCCTGGGCAGGACACACCTGTTTCTCACCTGAACTCTCAGGGTCTCGATGTAGTTTGTCCCATAAGCACGGCGCGTGAAATCCGACAGGTTGAACTGGATTTGGTTCCAGCCATCGTCCAGCCGCATGGGCATGGTGCAGATGAAAGGCTTTACCCGAGTTGTGCTCTGGTAGTTACTTGCCCGGAAACGGCGGCGTACGTTCTTATCATCCAGCACCTGCGGTGAGGAAGGAAAGTGGCTGACCCAGGTGTCAGGGGATCCCAGCTCCCCAAGACAGCAGCCATTTTACACTCAGGGTTTACCAGTCTCTGAGACAGGGCTCTCCTACTCCCACACCTCCATTTCACAGGGGAAATATTCTTAATACAGGAAACAGACCCATTTTCAGGAATAGCAATGACATGCTTGTGAGCTGACTGATGCCCACATAGCAGAAGATCTGACACATCACATGGCCAAGAAAACAAAATTGTTTTGGGAACCACTCACTGCCAGGGACAAGTTGGAACATACTGTGGGCTCATGGCACCTGCCTCACTGGTGCCTGGATGGACATCCCCGCTGCACGCTGCTCACCTGCACTTCAAAAGTGAAGTATTTCTTCAGGTTCTTGATGATCATCACCAGGAAAGGTAGTTTGATGCCCAGGGTCTTCTTTGGGTCAGCAGGGCACGTGATGTACGTGGTACTGAGAGGCAAAGAAAAACACCTTAGGATCTCACATGGCACAGAGCACACAGGACAAGTCCCATGTCTCTCCCTGGACTAACACGGTCTTGAAGGGTAGGCAGAAAAAGACAGCTGTGATCGTAAGATCTCAGCAATAACCAGGGCTTCCTGTAACAGGAGGGAGGGTTTCAGAGGTGGTCTGCAGGGAAAATAAAAAGGCCCAAAGAATGCATTTCAAATCCCACTTTCCTCGTGCAGGGCATGAAACACCTTTCTGGACAGCTTCACCTCCCCAATTTCAAGGCTATGTCAGCGCTGTTTCCTAACACAACTTCCTCCTTCCCCTTGACTGAACAGGTAGAGCCCTCCAAAGCACAGCAGTGGCCCTGTGTGCTCTATATGGCTGCGAAAACAGAGGTCATGAGCCCTAGAAGTACACGTCACGCCTGGCAAGTTCTGTATCAACACATCTTGGGAGGAAGAGAAGTGTTGGCTCAGCCTGTCTGCAGGAGAGGAGTCTCCGCTGCCCTTATAAGGAGCGCCCTGCTCTGAATCACCCCTGGAGAAGCCTTGGAGACTATGAACCCGCTCATGGAGCTGGCGTCTCTCTCCCCGGTCGATGGAGACGAGGTTGCTAAGTGAAGCACCAAAAGCAATTCCCCTCATAAATCTCCCTTTGATCTTCCTGCTGCTGGGAGAGGAGCTGTCACGTGGGGAGAGCAGTAGAGCAGGCCTAAGACAATAAAAGATGCAGAAGACAGAGTGCTGCTTTCTCAGTAATTGGCGGCACTGACTGGGGACTGGGTATCAAATACAGCTTTTTTCCCCAAGTGATGGAAAAGTAATGGGGCTTTATTTTTTATCCCTTAGCCCCACAGAGACAGAGTTCTACAAGCACATCCAGGGAAAGGTACAGTACAGTGCCACAGAGGGGTAGCAATGATCTGACCCCAGATCATATTCTTCCATTTACTGACAAAGAGATTGCTGTAGAGTCCGAAGGAGTTGTCTACTGGACACTGACATCTTTGACTCTGCTCCAGGGCCAAGCCACCAGGGCACATGAGGGCAGAAGAAGCTCCCTCCTCCTACCTGACATTAGTTCCTTCAATCTCCAGCACCAGCGACTGAATGTCATTGTCGGTGATCCGCTTGATGTGGCCGTTGCGCACCTGGAAGAGTGGGGCAGACAGCACGGGTGTTACTTAAGAGAGAAATAAGAGACACCCATAGCTCCATTGAGAGGGGGAAAAAGATTACAGGAGGACCCATCTATGGTCACTTGGCTGTTATTGGAAACAGCAATGTCCAGGACAAGGCTTTGATCACAGCTCCAGAGTGCCAGTGTAAGAGTTTATGGCCCAGCACGCTGCACGGACACCGAGAGTAAGACTTCAGTCTACCCAAATACACTATAGTGAACACAAGCGACTCAAGCCTCATATTAGAGGCCCAAATAAACAAACATAAAAGTGTCAGAACAAGATCAAACTAGAGTGGGATAAGGGGTAAAAACAAGTATGAGCAACAAAGGGGCAAGAAAATGGAGGCACCAGGCAGCTACCAGTCTCCAAGGGGTCTCTGCTGCCCTGTGGCTCACTGCCTCTGTGGAAGGGCAGCACCAGACAAGAGCGCGGTTACAATTCTTCATAATTACAGCGCACACATGCACAGAGCCATCGCCTGCTCTGCTGTGGGGCACAGGACCAAGAGCCAACACAAACTCATTTTTCTCCACAAGCAACACCGCTGAATCTCATGGTCTGAGGATTTATTTTTTCAATGAAGCGGCTCACTTCCCATCAAATCTATCTCCATTTAAAAGGCACTTTTGCTAATTAAGCCCTCTGCTCTTTCCCAATGCTAGATCAGCAAATTGAAATGCTCTTTCCGGCTCCATGAATTAATTTCTTCAGCACCCATCACCGCTGCTAATATATAGGATACATTAAGCTTCTAATGGGATGGTTCTAGTCATGAGCTACAAACTGATTTACAGGTTTAGCAATTCATCTTCAACGTTCATCTCTTCAGAGGGACCTACCTGGGTGATGTTACACACATTTGCTGGAAGAATGAGATAAGCCCTGTGAGCAGCCCACCCTCCAGCCCATCTCTGCACTAAGTGGTTTAAAGAAACCTCAGCCTGAATCACCGAGCTGCTGCTGATAAGCACGAGAGTGCAGCTCACCCTGCCAGGCTGCTCCTAACTCTGATTCAAGCCTGCACAAATAGTTCCAGAAAACACTAAGCTCAGAGAGAGGATCCTTACAGGATAACTGTGCCTCTCCTTTGCATCGAATGCAACTCCCATGGATTTATAGGACTGTTCAGAAGAAATCAACTGCATGAAGTCTGGATGAGTTACTTTTGTTGTTGTTGCTGCTGGGGTTCTTTTGTTTTGGTGCATGTTTGTTTTTGTTTGTTTTAAAAAACACCAGCCCAGCAGAAACCCTGTGTGGCTCTCTGTATGCGAATCAGTGACTGGCACATGGGAAATAAGAGTCCTGGAAGCCACAGGGATACAGCATATGAAGTTAACACCAGGAACTAACCCTGCCTAAGCAGGTGACAGTAGTGCACAACAAAGGCTGCCTCCAGGCCACACGAGACAGCTTTCACCAAGGGCAGCTTATGGCTCCACACAGGGGAGAAGGTTCAGGTTTGGCCTTCTCTGGAGAGGACAGTAACAGAGAAAACAGCTAAATGTGCTTCAAACCAATTACTCAGCAGTGTTTCTATCTGCAACCAGGTCCCCCTCCTTGGCCTGTGAAGGCTTTCCTTCCCCAGATTACAGGGACAATGAAAAGAAGTAACTTTTCTCCCTCAGCATTGCCAGAAACAGGATGAAAGACAGCAGAAAGGAGAGGAGATAAGTACCACACAGGCCCTACTGCGGGAGAGCCCTCCCTGCCAGTCCAGCCCACGCCGGTGCAAGTGTTTGGGAGCTGCACCACAGCCCGGCTGCAGGGCGATTGTGGCCTGGTCACACAGGCGACCTTCTGCACAAAAGCCAGCCTGTCTGCACGTGGCTGCCGCCCGCGCTGCCCGGACAGACACAGGGACATTTGGAGCATGACATCCCACGCTGGCTGGAGCAGAAGTCCAAGCAGCCTCACCGTTTTGATTAGATAAGGCTGAACGGCATCAGAAGTGCTCACCGCCAATGGGGGCTCAAAGCGGTGCCCTCCAGGACTGAGTGGGGCCACGCACCCCAGCTCAGCCCCTGGGCTCACTGCAGAGCCCACCTCAGGGACCCCTGACGGGGGACACGTGGTGGTAACAGCGCAGGGAACACTTTTCTTCCCCTGCCAGCTCTGCGGGTCCAACAGGCTCGTGCAGACCGAGAGGTGACCTCTGGCTCCACCAGGCTGCGCAGGGCAAGGAACAGTTCTGCTCTGCTTCCAGTTTTCAGGGCCTTCCCCTACCTCGCGGAAGCTCCTTAACAGAAGATTACACAAAATTTTAGAAATCTAACAAAACACTCCACATTCCTACTTAGCCAATGTTTTCTAGACATCTTAAGTCTAAGAAGATGGATTTTTGAAGCTGGAAAAAAGGGCAATAGCCCTTCTAGAAAATAAAATTTCTTCAAATGCCTAATATCCTCTGTATTGGCATAACTGAGAAGTTAGCTGCTGTCTAAAGAAAACTGGAAAAGTTTTTTTTTGCAGCTGAAAACCTCAAATCTCAGAGGGTTTGGAGGGAGCAGCAGCTTCACAGACAATTGTGCCTGAATATACGTATTTCTTGAGGCTGCTGTTGCTGCTAGCAACACCAGTCAAACGTAACAAAGAGCAGAGGAAAGGCGGCAAGGAGCCATCCTCCCCAGGCCCAGCCGCCCATCGCCACGGTCCGAGGCCGACCTCTGGAGGCTTGCTCCCGCATCGTTGCTGGCCGTTAGGTGACAGGCTTGTGCCAGCACCAGCAAGCTGAAACACGGCGAGCACCATCACCCAGGCTACCGTAGGCATGGGTACGGCCCAGCCGCAGGACAGGCCAGCACTTCTCAAAGCCACTGGTGGGTCCTGAACAGGCACAGGGCCCTGGTGCCACCTCCCTCCCCTGCGATGGGAGAAAGGGTAAAACAAGAGGCAAAAGCCAGAGCGACCTGGCTCTGCCATGCACACGGGTTTGGGGAGGGGTGCACAGCAGAGTGCTGTACTGGAGATGCAGAGATTTGGGACAAACCGGACAAGGATGCTGTGTGAGAGAACTAACAAGCTGGAGAAGGGCTGGAAGAGAGGACCCTGGCACAGCGATCACAGGAACTTGATCCTGGCCACATTCATTAGGGAAATTGCCATCTGCATCCTGGTGGCAGAGCACGTGTTTGACATTCAGACGGGTATTGAACACTCGCTGACCTTGCAGCCTCCCAGCAGCATTTGAAATTGCTAATGATATTCCGCGTTGACGCACCAGCAGAAGGAAATTAGCAAGAGGATCGATAGGTTTGACAAGTTTCATCGAACCGTTCCCATCTGCTCTGCAGAAAAGCGTCAGCGAGCCCCTGGAGACTGGTCAGCATGTCTCCACGTGTCGGTAGGGGGACCACGGTGGCAGGACACTGCAGGAATAAACAGAGGACTCTGAACAAGGAAGTGCTGGAAGGCAAACAGAAAACACCTTGCAAACAGGTGTCCAAACCAGACACATGCTGCACTGGAAGGCAGGAGAGGAGAGCACAGCCCAGCAGTTACCAGCTCTCTGTGGATGATGCTGAAGGAGGAACCTCTGCCTGCAGGGACAGTGGGACAGTCACCATGCTCTTCCCAAGGCCTGGACACCTCCATCCTGCCAGAGTCCCCTGGGACAGGCTACTGGTGGCCAGGATAGCTTGCGCTTGGCAGGGTTTGCTGCCAAGGCCTGTCCAGAGCTTACCCACAGCCCCTGAGGGAGATGGGAGAGGAGGGAAAGTCTGTATCCTGCTACTTAGAGGGAGGCCACAAATGCTCACCACAAGGAAAGGCTTCCAGTATCCCATTTCTACACCTATATCAAATGAAGAAGCTTTTACTTGATACCATCTCCATCAGCACAAGCAGTAGACATCCTGCTAGGGCTGAAAAATAAATGGTTTTCCCCATGTCACCAAAGCTTGAGATTCCCTAAGATCTTAAAACAAGCAAACAAAAAACCCAAACCAACCAAACAAACAAACAAAATCACTGTCTGCTGGTACTTTTTGCCAAGACAAGAGAGTTCACATTAGGACAGCTACGAGTCCAGCAGTCAGGGCATTCACCTAGGCCACGGGAGACCATAAAATCCCTTGTTTCCAATTCTCACCAAAACTCCAGATGCATTTCCCGCACCCCAGAAGAGAGCAGCGATCACTTTTTGCAAAGTTTTCATTACTTTCCCTCCTTCCAGAAACCCCAACCCTAACCCTCTCCTGTGGCAATTCCAGAGCTGGAACATTCCTGGGATGTCTGGGTTTGCACAAATCAGTGTTTTCCAATTGATAAATAAATAAAATGGCTGGAAAAGTCCCTCACCATTTCTGGACATTTGCTCACTTCATGAATGCTCTGCCCAGGCCAGACGCCAGCCTGCTGCTCTGCTGCAGACCTGGCAGGTTCTTGCACGGAGCCAGAGAGGCTTCACCAGCAACTCAGCACCCAGCCCCCTAACAGCACCCAAACCGTCAGCGGCACCTCCCCACGCTGCACGTTCACGCAGCCTTTGCACTGCTCAACACACGAGTCGGCAGCATGAGTAGGATTTTCTGAAGGAGCCGAGCAGGGAAGATGACACCCACACATGGTGGAGTGAGGGCCTGAGGGAATCCTCTTTCTCAGCTCCAAGGCAGCCAGATGTTCTAAGCGCCACCCTTCACCTCCTGCTTCTGCAAACACACCAAGGGTGTCAGATCAGAAATGCCAAAGCTATTATAAACTCACCACCCCTGCTCCTTTTAAATGGAAAAGTGAGGTGAAAGAGTGAGCCACGCTGATATCCACAGGCGAAGAAGTCAGAAAACCCACTCTGGTTTCATGCCACACCTTTGTGAGCAGAGTGATCCCCACAAGCAGCTCACCCGGGCTGGCTGTGCTTCCTCAGCACAGAGAGAGCTCTGAGCGAGAAGCAACACCTGCACACAGCCCTGTGGCTCCCAGGGATACGGGGCTGCTGCCACCAGAGGGGCCCGGCCACATGCAACCCTACAGCAGGCAATGGAAACACCCTGCACACCCAGATGCTGCTCTTGGGAACACCAGTGCTAACTTCTCGACAGTCTTTCCTGGCCAATCCAGTGACTATCGCAACTGAATGGACTGCTGCTTATGCCCACCCAGCAAGCAGAGTTCCTGCTGGGCACCCCAGGAGCTGCACGATCGCAACGGTATCACCCTGAGCAGGACAATTCACGTTGGAAGGTACCTCAGGAGGTCTCCAGTCCAACCTCCACCTCCAAGCAGGGTCCGCCCAGATTGCTCACGGTTTTACCCAGTCTGGAGGCACGCTATATCCCTTTGTCTAAGAGTCTTTAATGCATTCCATCCTCACACCACCCAAATAAGCTGCAAATCCTTTTTTAAGGTCATGAATATTTATGCAAAAGGCATAACGCAGGCACATGCACACAGCCACGCTATGCGAGGCAACACAGTTCTTCACAGAGCTGAACAGATGGGACACAGGATGGGTCTGCGCTGCCTGTCCCCCATCCCATGACTTGTAAACGCTCACGTGAGCCCACTGGGGTCAAACATCTCCTCTCCCTGCTGAATGGCCTTGAAGGGTTTCATTCCTGCTGAAACCACAAGAAATTCAGGTTAGGTTCAGGCACAAGTAACTGAATTCACACCATCACCTCAGAGGAGAGCCTGCTCTCCGCATGTAACGGGCGTTTTGCAGAATCACTTTTAGGTAGCAACGCAACTATGGGTGGTTTGTGAAGGGGAGAAAGCAGCAGGTCTCAGCACACCCAGACTTCCCAACACGGGCTCCCTAAGGTGAGATACCCAGGAGAAGGCAGGGGACCCTCCACAGAACCAGTCCAGAAACACAGGAAGGAAAAACAAAGAGATGAAGTGTTCGTGACTCCTTGTACACCCCAAAATCTGCCACATCCCCTGCCTGTATATAACTTTGGCAAGCCTGTTTAAAAATGGGTCACATATGAGAGAGGTGACCCCATCTCATGTACACCAGCTACCGTGGGAAAGCCGCTGCCTGTGGACAAGGGTCGTTTTGTTTCCTGCTGCCTATTTCCACCGTTTGACACTCTTTGCAGCCTTTTGCAGTGCGGCAGCTCCTGACACCGGGCTGGCCCCCTCCAGGTATTTTTATAACACGTTCTCTTTAAAAAAATAACCCCGGGGGTGTCCCGATAACCTGGCCTGACGAGAGCGGCCCCACGGGTGCCCGGGCCCCCCCGGCGCCTTCCCGGCGAGCCGGGCCCGGCCTGGGAGGCTGAGGCGACCGTCCCCGCTGCCCCCCCCGCTTCGCCGCCGCCTCACCTTCTTGTCCCAGATCTGGAGCGGCTTGCTGCCGATGCTGTAGAGCACCGAGAGGAACCCGCTCTGGAACGTGTTCTTGAACATGCCGGGGCCGCGGCGGAGCGGGCCGGGCCGGGCGCTGCTCTCCCGCCGCCGGGGCCGCCGCTCCTCGCAAGAACACGGTTGCCCCGCGAGGGATTCCTCCGCGCCACGGTCCCGCGCTTCCGGGTCGCGGCGCCGCCGTCACCAGGGAACTACTTTCCGCGGCGCCTGGCTGCCGTCGGAACTACTTCCGGCCGCCGCTGAGAGACGAGTGTTGTGGGAGAGACCGCTGCCATGGCAACGGGGCGGGGCCGGCACGAAGGGGCGGGGCCTCGGCCAGGGGAGGCGGGACCAGGGGTGGTGGGGCGGGGCCAGAGGAGGCGGGGGCGGGGCCAGTGCCCCCCGGGTCACAGCGGTGCGGCGGGTGGGGGTGCGGGCGGCCCCCGGGCGGCCGGCGGGTCGAGAGCGGCGTCGAGCGGCGCTGGGCACGGCCCTGCCACCCGGCTCTGCCTCCCGCGCCCAGTGTCTCTGCTGCGCTTTCTCATTCACTCAGCAAAGCGCGTTGCTGAAGCTGAGACCATTCGAGGCCACGCACCAGTGGCCAGTCCGCTGTAGCTAATGAAATGGCTCGGTCTAAATCTAAATTTTTAAAACATCTCAATTCTCCCCCTGCAATCTACAACCATGGTGTGGCTGCACACACCCTCCCTCCCGGCCCTCCACCAGCCGACACTGCCCAAGCCAAAATGGTGGCCCTGCCCCTTGCCGGTACCAGTTGGTGAAACCTGAGATCGGGATTCACAAAGCCCCTCGCACACACCGGTGGGCAGAGCCCTGTCCCTGCCGCCCGGCTGCTGAAAGGCCATTCATTTGGCCAGGACATCTCTGGCACAGGGACAACAGCTAAGATGCAGTACCTTGATGATATAAGGGGGGGCTGATGTACAGTTTTACTGCTGTGAAAATGCTTTCAGGTATAGACCGGGCCTTGCACAGCTGAAGAGGCTTGACAGGAACAGCTTGGGCTAGAAATTATATTTTTAAACATAAATATATTACATTTCTTCCAGCTGTAATAACAGCCGTAGCATGTATTTTCAATGTACAGACACTAAATGGCATGAAAATTACCATCCTGCATTAGCTTTACAGTCCTGCAGTTTAACTCCTAACGCCCCATCCAAATCCCGCTGACAACCACAACATCGTCTGCCAGTTGTGCTTGTCCCTCCCTGGGGCTGCAAATGCTCTGACTGTCCCAAACGCGCAGCCCCTGGGTCAGCAGCGCTTTCCCCTTCATTTACAATTCCTTGCACAAACAAGTAGAGCACACAAAAAGCAAGGCATTATTTAGGAGTGATCAGCTATATTTAGTCAGTGGGTTAGAGTACACTTTATATGCCACGATTAAATAACTTGTTCCTTTACTCAGATGGTAAGAGACGACTGGGACAAATATCCAGCTGCCATTCCTGAACAGCCTGCTCATTCACACGCTCTCCACTTACCATTTTAATGTCATGTTTTGCTGCAAGTGATGTACATGGAAATATGTTGTGATTTCAAATTGTCCCAAATTTTCAATGATTTTTAATGAAAAATAACACCCATTGCCTCCTTCCCCAAGCATGTGTGGGCCTAAGGAGAGGGCAGGAACAGAGGAGCCTAACGAGATGTTAACACACTAATAGTAGAGGCTGGGATCTGGAAGGAGGCCCCTGGGAGATGTATTTCAATGTGACTCACACTCCAATGTTATTATTCACCTGGAAGATCACTAGGAAGATGTTGGCATGTTACATCACCCCCATTCCCAATTTCCAGGGTGTAGACAGATTGGATTTGGGGGGAGCAGGTGGAGGAAAAGGCCCATCCTACGAGAATCACCTGGTCCAAGTAGTGAGCGGAGGTTTCCTCCTCCAGAAATAACTGTCCACCAAAGCATTTCCTGCCCTTCAGAGCTCCCAGAAACCCAATGCCTTCAGAGGAATGAGATCTTCAGGAAGCTCCTGAAACGTTGCTCCTCTGAACTTTCACATCTCTGGGTGCAGTTACTAGAGAAAAACGCAGCGGCTCTCTGCAGTGTCACCAAGTCTGTGCTTGCCTTGGAACACAGTCCAGGTTCATGGCCTGGGAAGTCCTAACCTGGGCCGTTGCCCTCTTGGCTTAAGCCATCGCTGGAGAGTGGATGCCCAGGGCTGGCTGCATGGCCCAGCTGAAAGGACAGTGCTCGGACCACTGAAACCAGACCTGGATTCAGCCCGCACCTTTGTGAGTCAAAAGCCTTCGCTGTGTGGCAAAACACAAGAAGCAATCACTTCTCCAAGGAGTGCGAGCCAGGCCTAAGGGCTGCTGGCGAAGCACCACGTCTGTAGGGGAACTTCTGTGAAGCAGAAGCCCGTGGGCAGGAGCTCCAAGCTCAGGGCTTTGCAGTGATGGTGCTGGGGAGGAGGAAAGTCTCAGCCCACGAGAGAGGAAGAGATGGCAGCTCCTGGGGTGCAGAGACAGAGCTGTGCCCAAGCCCCACGGGCTGGGAAAAGCAGGTACCAGCATTAACACCCAGACAGGCACCTCCAGAAGAGTATGGGGGCCTAAGGAGGGACACCCCAAAGATGGCAAGTGGCTTTTTTGCCGCTGCCTGCGGTGGTTTTGTACAAGCTCCTCCAGCTCTCCTCGCCCAGCCTGTCCTAGCAGGGCACAAGGAACAGCTTACGCTGCCAAGATCCTCCAATGGGGCCGGTCCTGCCCCACAGCTCCCTCCACACTGAATACTCCTCCTCATATGCTTCTTTTAAAACTTTTATTCAACAATATAGAATTCTTTTAATTATAATATAGAACTGTCCATCGTAATGCTACACCCCCTGCCACCCCCATGCCCTGGCAGAGACGGGTGCAAGCTGGCTAACCGTGGTCCATCAGAGATTGGGGAGGGGAACAGCCAGAATGGAGGGAGGAACAACTAACCAACAACTGCTTTGAACACCCTTCATGTTTCCATGCTTTCTGGGTCAGGAAGAGCTCAACAAGGAACCAAAGGCAGTAGAACCTTTAACACTCGGAGGGAAGGGCTGTGGTCATAAAGCAGCGAGTGCCGTCCAGGCAGGCGTGCCGCCCCGCTCTCAGCCCTGCCCGCGCCGCGCAGTCTGCCCGCCGTCACTCTACACGCGCCGACAGGACGTTTGATTTGGTTCTCACTCTGCTTATGGAAAATTGGGAGCAACAGCATCGGACCTGAGGAGAGATGGGAGGAGGGAAGTGAGCATCACAGGGCACTGCCAGCTCGACACGGAGCTCCTCCAGCCCCGAGGGACGAGGAGATGGCTGGGGACACTGCTACCCCGCTCCCAGCCAGGCCCTCTGGATGTGGGGACAGTGGGGGACCCTCAGCCTGCTGAGGTGGCAGGGGAAGGCAAGGGCTCAGCAAGGCAAGAGAGAGACGCAGTCCAGCAAAGCAGCACTTTCACGGGCAAACAAGACACAGGTTTGGACTTTTTTCTCCCCAACCTTCTGTGTTAAGTCACCCTCTGCTGCCTCGAGCATCTCCTCTAGTCCTGCTAAAGGCTTCCATCGCACCAAAGCACACTGCAACAGGCACAGAGAAGCTGGGCAAGTTGCTTACCACATCCCTCAATAGCCGCCACGGTTCTGGTTTTGAGCCTTTCCTCTCACAAGGCACTCGGCCAAACCTGCACTCCACCTCTGCTAGACAGCTGGGGCCAGGCCAGCTGAAAGGCCAGGCCGTGCACCAGGACTCTACCAGGAGAAAGTACATGAAGATGCATGTTCCCCAGCGTCCTTCTTTCCTAAGGACAAGGCACCGCCTTGTCCAGCCGCCAGCTGTCTGTACAGCCAGGAGCACACCTTGCCAAGGTCCAGAGGGTTTCCTGCTCTGAGTGCTGAAGGACAAACAGGTGTGGAGATGAATTGTCCAGAGCTGCAGCCAAGTGCCCCCAGTGCCCAGGGATCAGTAGACTCCGCACCCTCCTGGCTCCCAGGCTGCGCTTGCTCAGCCGCCGTCTTTCCCTCCGGGATGAATCCCAGCTCATCCTACCCTAGAGCTGGGGAAGGGATGTGAGGAAACACAGGGCAGGTTGTTCCAGCCTCTCTGCTTACCACAACCAGGGAAAGCCTTTTACTCGTTCCACTTGCTGGGAAGAGCACCTCTGCCTCTGCTGGGGGGTACCAGGGAAGAATTTCTGACTGATTTACAGAACTGGTACTTCCCAAAGCACCACCTTCAAACTCCACCATCAGGTTTGGAGACTCGAGCACTCCTATACACGAACATTTTTCACCTATCAGAATTCCCCCACTGAACCTGTTCTTATCCCCACACCTCTGCTGCCTTGGCTCTCTGGGAGCTGGGAAAGTCAACGCACAAGGGCTGGAAAAGGGGCAAGTCTCCCCCATAGCCACTTGGACAGGCCCTGGGAAACATCCACTCCTGCCTCTTCTCCATGGAACAATTCAATACGTGTTTAAAATCAGTTCAGAAATTGACGTTAAACCGCAAACCAACCGTGTTAGCATGAGCTGAAGAGCACGAGACCACCACACCTCTCAGGCCAGGCAGAGGGAAGGACAGGGGCTGGAAACACTCGCCAAAGCCTCCAGCAGCATCGGCAGGAGAGTTCATGCCAGCAAGGGCCCTGTGCCAGGATCACATCTGGGTCCTCATCCCGGACACTGATAACTGAGCTCACACATCAGCTACATCCCAGGGTAGGAGGAAAGCAGATCAACTCCCTGCTCAGCACATCTTTAGAAAAACCCATCCACCCAGGCTGAGAGGAGACAAGCACGGGGGTATGTGCGTGGAGAACCCCCAACTTCCACCCACATGTCGGTACCAGACAGACGGATCGCTACCTCGGGCACCTGCTGTTCAGGTCCAACAACAGCCGACTCCCCTACTGCACCCAAAACCCTGCACCTCCTCCATCGCCCCAGGAAGCGCAGACAATCTGCCACAGTGAAACTCTCAGGGCTGGCAGCATGAAGAACTGCAACCAAAGACTAAGAGATCCCAAAAATACGTGGATAAGAGGGCCTGGAAGAGCCAGCCTGACCTCCTCGAGGAGGCAATGCCTCCAGCTCTCACTCTTTCTGGCTATCCCATAGATTTGAGACGGCAGACGTTCAGACGTATAGATATTTATTGGTTTCAGTGAATTATACAAATGGATTGACCTGCTATTGATGCCAATAGAACTTTATTGGAATATGGAATGTAAACAGATGTTTCAAATAGAAACATTGCAACCTTATAAAAAATTAACTATTTCAACAATGCCGCAGAAGGAAATTCTGTGTTTAGGTGCTGGTGGGAAAACACTATCTCCAGCTTCTAGGTCACCAGAACCACTTGATGAAGTTACACACAGAACAAGTAGAGGAGGCAACTGTGAATTGTGGGGCTATAAAGCCATCGAGGGATCTGATGAAAGAACCCGCAAGACGAAACCCCCACCCCCCCCAATAGGATCGACACCCCAGAATTCAACAAATAGCTGACTTTGTTAAAACACTACGTGGGATCCCAAGTCCTGGATCAGTAGCTGCACAGCCCCCTCCCCGACAAACCACGCCGCCGTTTGCTGATCCTCCCCCCTCCCTGTGCTCTCCTCCCCGGCCTCCTGTCCGCTCCTCCATCCCGCGGTGCTGGACTGAACCGCTCCAGAGCTGTGCGCTGGCACAAGTCTGCGTCTGGCACGAATTCTCATGGGAGCCACGTCATGAGGTACGTGGTTGCACACCTATCACAAGAAGTCTTGCAACACTGACTTTCCTGAGCTCAGTGGGAAAGTCTGGATAGTCCCTCCCCGCTCCTGCTATGAGAGCAGCTCTCACATTCACAAGTTTCCAAAGCAGGTCTATTGAGTTTCTTCTCAGAGCGAGCCTTTGTCAAACACACCTGGAGGGGGATCTCGCCTCTCCCCAGCAACTCAGATCTATGCCTGCATTTTAACGCTCCAAACCAGTCCTGAGATACTGCTGGGTTTGTGGGCTGCTTTTTGTTGAACCTCCCCCCTCCCCCCAACCGCCCCGGCATTCGCAATTGAAACTGGAATTCAAGGGCCAAATTCAAGCCCAGAGTGAGCAGTAGGACTTGGACATCAAAACAGAGTTGCACCTGCTGACCCCCAGCCTGAATTTGGTTCATCCAGAGTCTACAAGTCAGAAAGGCATGTTTAGAAAGAGGCATGCTAAGGGCTGATGGTGGAACGACGAATTTTTCCCCACCAGCATGGTGGGGAAGGCTGGACTGAGAAGGAAGAGGAGAATCCATAGAGATGTGAACCAGAATCAGTTGTGTTGAGCCCTGGGGATATCACTACGTGTTTAGCTCTTGCAAGACCATTTGCCCAGGGCTTTGGTACCACAGGGTTAGAGTTACATTAACCACAACCACCAGAGAGGAACTGAGGTTTATGGACCCCCCACAGGTTAGATTTCTGCAGAGTATAAAGGGGAGGGGAAGTAGGAGATGGGGGGGGGGGGTCCTTGGTTGTTTTCCCTTCACTGTGTGACCGAAGGTTTTGCTTTTATTTGTAAACATCTTGAATTACCCGTCGTTTTCCAGTCTTCATCGTGCTGTTGTCAGGCCACTGGAGAGCACAGCATTTTCTGAGCTAGGCTGGGACTGCTCCTTCACCACTGGATCTGCCGGAGACACAGACCAGGTAGGAAGGGGAAACTGTTTAATAAAGCTGAAGCTCCACCCTGGCAAACCCTTCCAGAAAACCTGCCCTCAAAACCCAAACGGCTGCTAAGGCTTTCACAGAGCAGGAAGCCAAAATCTGCCCCCACAATCCAAAACCCTTCTCCATCCCAGCTGGCCTCTGCTTCTCCACAGACTCACAGAAATAGGGGTGCTCCATCGCCTCCTTGGCGGTCAGCCTCTGTTGATGGTCATATCGCAGGAGCTTGTCCAAGAGGTCCAGGACTTCAGGACTGACCAGGTGTCTGTTCTCACTGTGGATGAAGTTCTCCCAGCGCTTCCGGGAATGCCTGCAAAGGGACAACTGTCACCACCCAGCTTAGCAGTGCTCAGAGCTCCCGGGGGAATCACCCACCACTGCCCACTTCTGAGAAGAGGTGGCTGCGATAGACACTGCCTACAGCTCTTCCTTGCACGAGCTACTGCTCAGCAAGTACCTGCCAAATGGGGAAAACCCTCTTCTTCAGGTAAGCAATCGTGTGGCTGACCCATGTCTGAGAAAGGCACAATACTGCACATTCCCTTCTGTCTACAGGGACTTGACAACAGCATACAGGTGACACCTGTGGGGCCAGAAGTGCTCTGGCTCGCCAGCCGGCCTCACAGCAGCTGTCCTTGCTGTCTCATCCACTTCTCATCCTTTTCAGAAATCTCAGCTGGGAGATTCTGAGCCCCTCAGCCCACACTCCGCTCTAGTGTCTGCATCTCTACTTCTAGGATGCCAATGAGTGGGAGAAGGAAGAAACAGGGCTTGGTTCGTGGATCATGGGAGAGGCAAAAGGAAAGAGCCTACATTTTAGTGACCTCCTGAGATCACATGAGAAGCAAGATGGGAGGCCTGCAAGCAGCATTGTGAACCCAGGAGAAAGTCCTTCAAGGGGATGGACATCAGTTTATTTCCCTCTCTGTGTTACCAAAAAAAAAAATAAAATAAAAAAAATAGGCTGCATTTCACTTCTCCACTTACTGGCCCAGGATATCATTGAAGTGTGGGTCCAGTTCTATGTGGTACTTCTTGAGATACCCATACAGCTCATCTGTGCCCAGGACCTTTGCGATGCGAACCAGCTGGAACAAAAAGATATGTTGAGAGAGAGTAGAAGTGCAGGCCACCACTCTTTTCGCAGAGGCAGAGCTGCCCAAATCTAAGAGCTCTCCTTCTGGAAACATCCCAGATGGAAGGAATATCTCCCTCAAAACTTCTCTTTGCCAGATGTGCAGAAAACAAGTACCCTACACAAGGCAGTGAAGCATAACCCCAGAAGGCTTAACTAAGCACGTAGCAACATCCTCCCAGCCTGGTAGTCCAACCCGAGCGCTTCCCCACTATACACATAGAGATGAGGCAGTGACAAACTCTCAAGAAATAAGCCAGGTAGCAAAAGTCTTTACTTGGTCGTAATTGTCCTGGCCATGGAAGAAGGGCTCCTTTCGGAAGATCATGCTTGCCAGCATGCAGCCTAAACTCCACATGTCTAAGCTGTAGTCATACATCTGAGGGGGAAAAGGAGAAGCTGTAAGAAAAGGCATGTTCATCATGGCCCAATTCCCCAGCAGCACAGGCAGCCTCAGCCTTTACACTTCACAGCCAGACTCTTTCCAACCCAGGCAATGCCCTGGCAGGCAAAACCAGACAACCCAACGGTGGCCAAAATGCAACCACAAGTGTTATTACTGGCTAGCAAAGAGGAGGTAGACTCTTACTTGGTAGTCCACAAGGAGCTCTGGTCCTTTGAAGTACCTAGAGGCCACACGGACATTGTATTCCTGAGCTGGATGGTAGAATTCAGCCAGACCCCAGTCTATGAGCCGCAGCTGAACATGCAATAAAGAGACACAGAGACAGGAGCCTCAGTATGAGCCAGTTCAGTGAAGACACATTGGACAGATCTCACAATCCAAGCATGGATCCCAGGATGCAGGAGGCTCTCTGAGGAGAGGAGATGCTCTCAGCAGTGCTCTGGTCAGGCTCTTCCCTTCCCCGTGTCACCAGCTGGTGGGGCAAAGCCCACCTTAGAGAGCGCCTCTGCCTCCTGAGTCCAAGCACACTGTTACTGCTGGGCAACTGGCTTCTTACCAGCACCACCAGCCACAGTACACAGGTCGCTGCAGACCAGGGAGCAAGCAAAAGCCAGCTGTCTTCTGCTGTTTAGAGAGGCTGGGCTGAAGGCACTGTTGATTTTAACTGGGCGCTGAGAGCAGAAAACAAGATAGAAGGAGGGCCCACAACACCCTGCAAGACAGACCATCTCCTTCACAGCCACAGGGATTGATAACCTGCTGTTTTACTGAAGGACTGCAGGTCTAGTAAGAGATTTCCCCCTCGTTGAAAACCTTGCCTTGCCTGTATGGCCACTGCTGATTGACAGGGAGGGACGTGGATCAGCAGCTAAATTACTGCTGAAAATTCCAGGTGTCTGGGGAGACAGGTACACACAGCACCCAATGAGGTACAAGTACCATGACGGGGTGGGGAAACTCCCTGTGCTCCCCATTTCCATGGCAGCGAGCGGGGTACAAATGTTTCCCGTGATCCCACTAGCACACCCCAGGAGTGAGGAAGCCATTGTGGGACAAGCAGGCTGTGCTACAGAAGCATATGTTCCCTACATAAAAATATCCACATGTTTTTCAGGCAAGGCCACTCTTCTTCTGCCTATGGCCTCTGCATCCTCCCCACACCTCACCAGGGAGAGATTAACACCCCAGACCTCCTCCCCTCTGCAAAGAAACCCAGCGTGGCTGGCTCAGGGGAAGAGCAACCTCCAAGCCACGGAATCCCACTGTGGTGCTCCCCAGTGGGACTTTGGCCACCTCATGACACAGGCACGAGTGGAGGGGAGCTGGTAGAGAAGGTTAAAGGGGGAAATACAGCTGCCCCAGCTACAGAGGTGGCAGAGGTTCAAGTTTCTCTGGAAAAACCCTGCTTGTAAGCCCAGGTGCCACAGTACCTTTTTCTGTTGGTGATCTATCATGACGTTGTGGGGTTTGACGTCCCTGTGCATGATCCCCATGCTGTGACAGTAATCCAGGGCCTGGCAGACACATGCACATACATTAGACATGTCTGTAACCACAGACACAGCATTAACAATACAACAGACAGTTCTCCACCAGCATCCAGAGTGCCCTGTCCATGAGGAAATGCTGCAACCCTGGCACAAGAAACTGGGATCTTCAGCTCTTATGTTGCACGTGATGAAGTGACAAGCTGGCAACAAGACTGCGTTGACCTCATGGCCTACTGCAGCCACTGGTTCTAGAACAGTGTTCCCTGCACAGTCTCTGAAGAACATGATGCAGAGAGGTGTCCCACCTGGTGACAAGCCCAGTGCTCCAACCTGAGTGGCCCTGTGCTTCCTAGATCACACTTTCATTCCCAGAATGGGATGATTCTTACACGCATACAGTTTTACAGCCTTCCAGTGCAGCTTTTCCCCTGTGTCCCAAAACAGACTTAAGCTAGAAAGTCACCTCTGTCCCTGCTCGTTTAAGCCAAACCTGCACTTTCAAGAGGCAGGTGATAGCACACGAGGGAGGGTGATGCTGCTTATAGCTTGAAGGCAGAAGCACACATAAGCTCTCCAGCTCCATGACCTTGCACCACTTGCCCCCCCATGCAGCTGTTCCCTTGAGCAAGGGGGTGAGAATGTTGTTTTCTCATCTCCAAAGCGGAGGGAGATCCATCCATCAACATTTATCAGATGCTGTGAGACCTCCAGCAGCACAGGAGGGTACAGCCTGCAGTCATTCAATATCCAAGACATCAGTGCCAGGGAAGTAACACTGTCCTTGGGCCTCTGCTGCAGCGGGAAGCATCGGAGGCAACATCTTCCACCACAGCAAGGCCCCAGGGAACATCCCTGCAACAGCACACGGCCTTGCAACCAACAGTAGTTGCAGCAAACGGTGGTCCTGGAATCTCCAGTACAGGAGATTGGTTATAGATTGGACAAACTGCTTCCAGGAATGAAGCTGTTCTAGTGTCTTGCTCTTCCCAAGGCTTGATCATCTAAACCTCATCTTCTGGGGCTGCATTTGAACACTGCAGCAGCAGAAAACCTAGAGCTGCTAATCCTCTTCCCTAGTGTGCAACAGAGCTCCCAGTTCTCCAGCCTGGCAAACTCCTCTCGGGGTTTTTACTGGCTCTATCTGGGAATTGATTTTCCTCGTAGCAGCCCAGTGGTGCTAGAGACACAGGGAGACCAAACACAGCCCTACCTGGCAACTAACAGTCACAAATGCTTCATGGAGAAAGAACAGACCCCAGAGAATCAGAGACTCTTTGGTGGTGACCAAAGGTCCCCAGTTTGGCTGTAATAACCTCACAGCAACACTCCAGGTAACCTGATCTCTTCCCAGTCTTTTCCAGGTTATGAGACATGGGTTCTGCATTGAACATGAGAGAAGTTACCACTTAGTAGCACTGCCCTGTGAGCCCTGCTGCTGCCTCTCTCATCCCTGGTCTTCCCATGCAGACTGCTACACGCAATGCCACTCACCTTCAGCAGCTCATACATATAAAACCGAATATCAAAGTCTGTCAGGATCTGGTACAGTTGCTGAAACAGATTTGAGAAGCGGAAAAAGAAAAAAAGAAAAACAAAAATAAATACTCCAGTTTTGATTCTGTTTAATCTCCTGCACCCCACCTGCCTCCAATCACTGATCCCATTCCACATCCCCTGTGAATGCTGCCACTCTTGAGGGCTTTCCTGGCCTCACACCTGCTAAGGCTACCTGCTAGGAAATCCAGACAGGAGGTAAGAGCTCCCGTGAAATGCTACTGGTATCATTCAGACCTGTCATGACTTCTTTCCAGCAGGAGGCAGACAGGCTGCCTGTCCAAGGACAAGACAGCAAACCCTGCAGAGCATGGTGGAGCTGGCACAGACGATTTCAACGGTCTGTTCACATGCAAAGTCATCACGGTGAATTGACAACACAGATAACAGCCCTCAGAGCAGGCAGGCTGGGAACACACAGGCAAGGCCTCCAAGTGCTCACAGCAGGGCAGGGAGAGGAAAACATTAACCTAAAGGACGACGGTGTGGGGAAGCACAAAGGGTAGAGATGCCCTCAGAGCTGTGGAGGCTCCCCTCTATCCCAGAATAAAGGCTAATGCAACTCAACAGCACAGAAATGTTTGTGAGGCCAAGAAGAGCTCGGAGTCTCAGTGTTGCCAGCATATGTTCTCCACCCTCCCCTCCTCTGAGTTCTGCAGCTACTCACACAGGAGTGACAAACATCCAGGGTGCACTTTCACCTGCACCGTGCCACCAGCCCCGGAGAACTCATCACCCTGCTGCTCCCATGCCAGGTCACAACTGTCCCCAAATAGCCTTCTGCTCTATATCTGTCAGCAGCAGCAGTGCCAGCCTGACCCTGTTGGGCTGTGTTGTTGTCCAAGCAAAGCAAGCTGAGACGGCAGGGCAGGGCAAGGAAGGACATTCACAGGGCAGCTGAAGGACCAGACCCCTCTGCCGTTTCTAACAAACAAGGATCATCTCATGTCTCAGTCAAATCACCGATTGCATCAGCACTGGAGCCAGTTGTCCATCATGGGCACCACTTGGCAGCTTCAGGAAAAATTCCAGAGTGAGGGATTGAAATTCACATTCCAAGATGACAGGTCTGGCCCCAGTTCCTCTCCAGGCCCATGATGAGATCCTCAGGATCCTGCCTGACTTAGGGCCAGCTCCAAACAGCCCCACCAGCCCCAATACTACTCTGAGAAATCACCTGACAATGTATAAGTGTCACTTACATATGCAGAGCTTTAACAGCCTCCAGGACACAAATCGCTTTGTATTCTCATGAGCTGAGATGATCCTAATGCTTTGGAGCAACCCACTGAAGCAGACAAGTGAGCAGGGAGCAAAAAAGCCACAGCCACAAGCTACAGCAGGGATAGATTTCCCGACTCGGCTGTCCATGGCTCTGATGCACAAACCAGGGCCAGGGTCATACAGCTGAGCCCTTCCAGGACTTGATTTAAAAGGCTTGCTCAGGTAACAAACACTACGGGAGGACAGAGATGCTTAAAGCATCTTTCTGGGAATCACCACCCTGTTCAACTTCAGCTGCCAACACCAGTGCCCCTGGGACAGGAGAAGCAGTGGCAGACAAGGCAAGACCCCATTTTCCCTACTGCCTGGCTCCTCTGCCTCTCGCTGCCCGTACGCAGCGAGGGGATGTAAGGGAGGTCACTGATGCCTTTCTTCTCAGGCCCACAATGCTGTCACTTCTCCAACTCACAGCCTTCAGCAGAGGCAGCCATTGGGCAGCCAGCTTTCAACAGGCTTCCCCAGAAGAGCTGCCTGTGAAACCCTTGCTGTGCCAATGCCAACAGTGTGGCCACAGCACCCCTTGCTGTGCCAATGCCAACAGTGTGGCCACAGCACCCCTTGCTGTGCCAATGCCAACAGTGTGGCCAGCAGCGCCCAGGCTGCGCTTGCTGTGGGGAACAGTCCTTGCAGGAATGTGCTCAGCCCCACTGCAGGCAGCCAGTTAACACTAAAGGCTTTGAAGAACAGAGACAAGTTTCCACTGCAAGTGGGTCCTGCACAGCAGCTGCCCCAAGAAGGCTTTGACAGTGGGCTCCAAATCCCCTTTGCCCAGCCAAGCAGGGGAGAGCAGACACCGCCACTGCAGCCACGTCCCATGCTCTGCTCTTACAGCTGGCTCTTCAGAGTAGAACTACCAGAAACATCACTGTGGGGGTCACTCAGACCCAGCTCAAACATCTGCTCAGCTAGTTGCCAGCACAAGGCTTTGGAGTCCTGGGCTGGTCTCCCTTCTCCATACAGAGCACAAGGAAGGGCTAAACTCACCCACCAGCAGCCTCCACCCCTCTCCAGCTTTTGGTGATAATTTGGCACACATCACCCATTGTAAACTAATCCCGTTAGTGCCCAAGGAGACATAGACGTGCTTCCTCTCGCCACAGGGCTGACAGGAGTTAAACGCTTATTCCTCTCCCTTGAGTGAGCACCACAGTTGGCTACATGCAGGAAGCAGCATCTGCAAAGCAACAGGGTGGCTGCAAAGAGCTGTTGGAGGAGAGAGACTCTGCTTTGGGGCGCAGGGCAGGCAGCAGCCAAAGAAAAGGAAACAGCTCCCAAAGTATCCCAGCCTCTGCAGCCACACAAGGGAAGGAGAATCTTTCATATTTATACCCCACCTATGTAGGGCAACAACTATATTTTAAACTAACCTTGGATGTAAAAGGATAAAATACAGGTGCACACTTTCCTCACAGCAACTTGACCTGAAAATTTACTAAGGTGCACACAAAGCAGAAGATTTGATTCAAAAGCCCTCTGTCCTCACAATTCCTACAGACTGAACATCCTGAAACAACCTTTCATCACTCACATTTGTTGCTCATCTCCTCTTCTTCAACTGAAAACCTGCTAGTGTGTATTAAGAATGAAAGAGCAAACGCAAACCAGCACTGCTCCTGAAGACCTGGCTCTGCCCCCTTCTCTCCCAAAGGATTTGCTTATTTGGGACAATGAAAGGCACAGTACCAGGTATGCTCATGGAATACACAAAGTATGTGACAGCTCACAGTGGCTGAAGGACAGGCATCTCATTTCTAGTTTGAAATCAATTATCAAAAGACATTTAATTTCACTGATGGTTACTCAATTCACTGCATGGCTCTGCAGCGCCACTATCATTTAACGTAGATGACTGTGGGTAGCTTGAGTGGTCACAGATGACAAATAATACAGCAGGTCTGAAGAGAAATGCCAGCCCTGTGCACAAGCTGCTGTTCTCACACAGCAGAATAAGATTTAGTCTAGCTTCAACTCATCATCCCTGCGAGTACAGAACCAGCACTTGCAGAAGGGACCCAGCTGGGTAATTTGAGAAAATGGAATCAGCTCTAGGGAGGTATCACCTAAATCTGCTGGTGCACAGAGAGCAGAGGAAACCCAGCAGCCGTTTCCATGGGCACACGGACAGTGTACTGCCATTTGAATGGGCAAAGGTATTAACATTAAACAAAAAATAATGATGTTGAAGGAGAGAAACTGCCAGAAAGGAGACAACTTAGGGGACATCCAAGCTTGTGAGCGGCTATTGCCAACAGGACAGAGAAAAACACAGTCCTGTAAAGCAGTCAGCAACTGCCTGCTGTACACGAGCTGCCCTGAGAACCTCCCCGTACACCCTGAAGGGATGTGCCAGCAAGATGCACAGTACTCATCAGCACTGCTGAATCCAGAAGTCCATGCAAAGATGGGCAGAGCAGCAGCAGCCACCTCAAAGCAAAGAGAAGTGGTCCCTGTCACCATGACTTGCTCATGTGGCACTTCAGAAGAATTTGGCTGCCTGCAGAGATCAGGACTGTGGAACAGAGGGGACAATAACCAGGTGCTCTCCAGCTGCCTCAGGTACAGAGGTACAGGACAAGGCCAGACCTCCAAAGCAAGTGGTCTCATCTGCTCTGTGCGCTTTCAGCTTGGCAAGGGCACTTCAGAGCAAGGGAACAGGCAGCTTGGGAGCCTCTGCAGAGATGAAGATATCCACAGGCACCTGTGAGCAGCAGCTCTGTAATCTGCCAGTTAAGTGCAGCTCAAGAACCTCCCCAAAGAGGCAGCAGAGCTCACGGGAGTGTAGCTTGAATAACTTGCATGCCCCATATGTAGCTAGTGAAATTCAGGTTACAAATAAGCTCTGAACATGAACAGCTGTACTGCATACCCTGGGGGACAGGCTTGCACTCCCAAGACAAGTTATTCCTGCCCTGTACCAATCAGCATCAAAAACATCAATACTGTCTGTCTTGGACTTGTACAGCTGTGAATTAGGCCTTCCTCGAGGAGCCAGGCTTTCTCCTAGGAGCCTAGAAATGATCTGCTGAAAACTCATGTTGTTTCTAATCCAACAGCCAGAGCTGAGCACTGTTACTTCTGCTGCAGCCAGAACGATGTTGCCCGACTGGTGGCAGCAGCGCCAGCGATGGCTCCCAATGCGGCTGGGACGGCTGACCTGCCACGTACCCCAAGCCCTGCGTTTTTCAGTTAAGAGTCCCTGTTGTGCACCAGCCTCAAGTTACTACTTAACACTTTATTCTGCAAACATCTTTCAGTTACTAGGTGATATCTTTCATCATTTTCTCCTTGAAGGACATAACAGAGTGGTGTAATCACATTTTGACTAGGACACACACAAAGTGATGCCCAGCAAGGTGTGCCAATGCCCCAGCAACCTATTTCATCTCAAGCTATATATTAAAAAGAAAAAAATCTTTTTCTTTAGAAAAGGAAATATATCTCAAAAGAGAAAGTTAAAACCTTCCAGGATCAGCCTTATGAAGAGTCCCTGGGTCACCAGGAGAAGCACAGGGGCATATTCCCAACATCGATGTGGCACTAGCACAGTCCAGCTGATGTCAGTGAAGCTCAGACAAACCAAGGCTGCTTTAATTATCCCTGAAAGGTCACCTCACAGCACTCCTCTCCTGGCTGTTTACTTGATGGAGGCAACACTTATCTCCCCATCCAGAGCTGTCAGGGCAGATGCTGCTGCAAGTTACTATTATTCTAGCTTCTGCAGTAGTCTCTACATGAGATTCAATAGCACTAGGACTACCACTGCCAGCACACTGCAGCTCTGGTTGTGCACAGGGCCCCACCCAGCAGAATTCAGCTTGCCAGACCAGCCCCAGACTGATAAAACAACGTGTGCAGCCTCGCAGTGTGCAGGACTGCAGGTGAAACGGCCCATCGGGCAGCTGACAAGCCGCTTCCTTCCCACCAGCGCCAGCCCAGGGTCCTTCTCCAGGTGTTTGGTGTATCTGCTGAAGCTGCCTCCTACAAGGTGTGTAGCTACATAACACTCCAGCACAGACAGGAAGGAAAAAAGCACCATCCCATAACACAGAACGAAAGAGAACTCTGAACAGGGCAGGAGGGGATGGCTGCTGACTTTCTAATGGCAACTGCTCAATTAATTCTCCACCACTGACTTAATGACTGAGGGTAAAGATTCACATGGGGGAAGCAAAGATACCATTAAAATAGGTGTGGCTACTAATTAAATGACCTTTTTGTGTATCAGCTCAATGCTGCCAGCCAGAAGCATTTCATTAGCACAGGCAGTTGTAGCTGGCTCGGTCAGAAGGACCCTCGTTTCGCAAAGGAGTAACACCACTTGGAGCTCCCCAGAAATCAGAAGAGCCAGGGAATACACTGCAGCTTCAGGCAAGCAGAAAATCTCTGGATGTGTTCAAGACTGCTCAATGCCCTGCTACCAGGCCCACTGGGAGTGGGAGACATGCTCTCCAGCCCCTGCCATCTCACAGTCCCCAGGTCTGAAGGATTCCAGCCACAACTGGTGCTCCATCAACTGCACTGCTCTAATTAGAGCATCACAGCACAGGGATTAACTTGGGCTGAATATATAGCACAGCAGTTAATTACTAAACTGAGAGGGTAGTAAGCATATCTAACCTGTTGAACTTACTCCTCAAAGTTGGAAGGAGATTCAACACACAAGCTTTTTATTCCTTCTCATCTAGAACCTATTTACAGATTTCTGATTTACACACGGAAAGGAAGGAGAAGCTGACATTTGTGAAAACTTCAAACTTGCCCCATAACTTTTGAGGACCATCCAACAACCCAAAATCACAGCACTCTTAACAGAAACTGGAAGCCTCCCCCCTTTACACTCAGGCAGACTCACCTTAAAATCTGTGTTATTGATGTACTCAAACACCAGAGCAGGGGTCTTTGACTGCAAGAGAAAGAGAGTCATGGTTTAAAACACCCTCTTGACCTTTCTTTGCTCCAAGAGACCTCAGAAAGCTTTTTCTTCCTGCCCAATGCTCACTGCAGAGAGGGAAGTGGGAACAGGACAGTGAGAGAAATGCAGCCCTGCACCCGCAGAGGCAAACTCCACTTACATCCCACACAGCAAACACCAACATGGAATTTTGGTCATCGCTGCTGCTCCCCACACCACTGGGCAATGCAAAAGGTGTCACCAGGGGCTAGGGCTTCTTGTCCCATCACAGGAGGAAGGTTAATCAGGACTGCCAAAGCTACGGCAGCGTCAGTTCCTGTCCACGGCTGCCAGCAGGCTGGGAGTCACAGACCTCAGCTGCTATTCAGAAAAAACTTCCCCGGAATGGGGTAATTGTGGTGATGCAGACACAGGATATGACCTCTGGTCACTGGGCAGGAACCAAAAGGATGAAAAGTGCTTAATATCCAATTGTCCTGGCAGATACTCATGTTCCAGATGCCAGACAGAAGCTGCAAGGGTACACGCTCTGCTTTCTTACAGAAAATTTGTAGGGCTACAAAACGTCTCTCCCATCAGCCACGGGAAACTCATAGAAGACACAAAAGGGGTGCAGAAGAGTTGGGCAAACATGGAGAGGAACATGAGCTCATCCAGACCAACCCACCTCAAGATACCCCACTGAACTGGACGCCATCCGTCTCTGGCTGGCACAGAGGCACAGACAACACCAAACCTGAGCCAAGAGCAGAACCAGCGGGGAGACAAACCCACCTCACACACCACAACACAGGCACCTACCACTGGATCCTTGACGGTATCAATCAGGTTAATGATGTTGGTGCCACCACGTAGATTTTCCAGAATCTTAACCTCGCGTTTTATCTTCTTTTTCTTCACTGGCTTAAATAGACAAAAAGAAATTAGAAGTGAGAGTCCTTTCAGAAATTAACACCGGTTTCTGCCACCAATTTTGACTGGATCACATCTCTGCCCCTCTCTGCTCCCACACTCACAAGGGAACATTTTTAGCTTCAAAGAAGACACAGACACCTTGCATGAACTAGGATTGCCCCTCTCATCAGGGGAAAATCAAGCCACTCCAGACAAACATAACTGTGACCCCAGTAACTGTGGTTAGAATCCCCTTGAACTGCTATGTGGAAATCTCAGCACACTTGTTCTGTGTTATGCCTTTAGAGCCATAGGACAAGCACGGTGGACCTCATATCTCAGCTTTTGTCTACCAGCACAAAACAAGTTTTTACCCATTAATCCCAACCCACTTCCCAATGAGTGCTTTCATGTAATGAAACAATGACCTGAGAGTTTCCAATGTGAAGATTTATACTAAGCTCAGACACTGCTATGTCCAACTACGTGCACGTGTCTTTCGCAACCACCCCAACAGCACAGACCCAACTGCACCGTATGCCATCACATCCATATACCGTGATTATTTTTAAAGCCTACAGACATTTTAAACAGCTTTTGACTCCTCGAATCTGTGCAGTCCCAGGAGCTCCACTTGCAAAGTAAGCTTTTCTCTGGACATCGCCCTGCAGAGAGTGACAAAGAACAGCTGCTCCCAAGGCAGGGGCTTGGAGGTTGGGTTGGCTTTTACACTCTGCTGATCCAACGGTTCACTTCAGCGCAAAGGAACGATCATTCCTGTAACTCATCCACTCCCAGGACAACTCTAGCTCTGTGCCTGCCTGGCAGCTTAGAGCAGCCAAGAGGTGAGATTTTTATTAATGAGCCTTGGCTATGACCGGTGTGGGCATCACCAGTTGTGAATCACTGAGTCTGGCAGCCCCTTCCTTGCAGAGCTGGACCATCCCCTGCTGCACCACTGGTACCATTGCAGAGACATCTTTTAGGGACTAGTAAAGCCCTCGCCTATCTGTGAGGTTTGCTCATGCAAACGCTCCTCTCCAGACATTCAGCTTTCTAAAACATTCACCATCCAGCACGGAGTCTGGTGTGTGAGGAGGGGAGTAACAGGCAACAGCAAGGAGGTATGAGGCACCTTGCCAAAGTGAGACATGTTATCGGATATCTACATGAAGGACCAGGAGGCACAAGAGCTCAACCGCTCGCCATCTCGCCTCTGCCACAGCCTCGCACTTCGATGATGGCTGCAGAGTGCCGTGGGGCAATTCACACTCCTGCTACAGGCAAATGCAAAGCAATCCCTGGTTTCAGACCCCTCACAGGAATGTATGAGCAGATGAGAGAAGGAACAGAAGCTTTTTATATAGTGGGAAAATATGGTGTTTATGTAAGTGATAAAATATGCTGTCTTTCTAGGCTCTTCAGGTGGCTAAAACCTTTAGATTAAAATCCTGCTCTTCTCCTCCAAGTTAAAAGGCAGGAGCTAGACTTTCAAGCCAAAAGATGAGACTCAGCCCGAAGCAAAGTGCCAAAAATAACAGCAGTGCCAGCACAGGGAGCGTCAGCACCTCATAAAGCCACTGTGGAAAACGGCAGCAGGGCCACCACAGCTGTCAGGCAGAGCCGGAGCGACACGGGACAGGGCTCACTGGGGAGAGGGGACCAGCAGCCTCAGGGCAGCACTCAGAGATGGCCAGAGCGGGTGGGAGAAGCAGCCAGAGCAGGGGGACCAGCAAAAGCAAGGGCTATGTTTCTGAAGAGGAAGACACTTCATTAGACCAGTTTCATTTATGTCAGCATGGGGACAGACACCACCATTGCGTCACCCACGTGTGCTGATCTTACCAGAAGGCCGCGATGGAATTAGAGGATGTAATTCGGTTACTCTGTTCATCCAGTGAGGCAGACGCACATACAAGCTGTTTTCCAAGGAACTTCAAAGAGGGAGCTGAGCCACTGCCACCCTGAAGCACCCACTGAATGGTCTGGCTACTGACAGACTTGCATCACAGCCTCCCTCCTGCAACACGTGCACCTGATCAGGAGCTGAAACAGTGCCTGAACACAGCCAAGAGGAACCAAAGCCCACCTGGAAATATCTCTTCCTTTGCATGGTAGGTATTTCAAGGGCCTTTTGCATCAGCTAGGTAGGGGAGGATGTCCCTCTGAGATTTCCATTTCTCCTTCCATAGCAACCACCACTCCCACTGGGGCAGATGATGTTGTCTTCCAGTCACTTCCACATGTTTCCATCTTTTTCAGGATGGGAAAACAATGCCCTGCGTTATGTCCATGAGAAATCTACCTCTACCCACAAAACACTTAATAAAAGTCACAAGCAGATAGAAAAGGAGCAAAGAAAGTTGTTCTTTATTTTAATGAAATGCCTGCAGATAACCACCAAGAGCAGCATCTCCAACATCACCAAGGGAAGACACTCCAGTGAACACTGTCTCAGCAAGAGGCAGAGTTAAAGGTCACTTGCTGTTTGCACATTTCCTTGCTAAGCTGCACAGCACAGAGCTAGGGCCAGGCTGTCCATGCACAGCTACAGAACCTGCACATGGGCTGTGCCTCTGGGCAGGGTGGGGGTTTGGGACACCCTGCTCACTGCAGAGCATTGTCAGAGTGCTCGCCCCACCGGCAGCCAGGGCTCAGGACAGAGCTTTCCACCACTAGGTAAACACTAGGTAAACAAAGATGAGCTGGGGAGAAATGCTACAGGCTGAAGTAATGTTGTCGTAGAGGAAAAGCTATTGCCTGGAAGTTTCCTCAGAGAGCAATACAGGGGAACAGGATTTCCTCATTTCAGATTTGCAGTAAAAAACAGCAGTGACCACGGCCCCCGCCCCACCCCGCACAGCTTTGGGCTTACCAGCCCCACTCCACGTCCGGCCCCACGCCATTGCTCCCGCCACAACTGCAAACGCCATCTGCTACACAAGAGCACATCGCTGGGGCTCAGTTTCTGTCCAGTAAGCAATTCCAAGCCCAGGCTCCTTCATCTGGCAAGTCAAACACCTTGGTGGCAAACCACTCCAGCACACAACCAGTACTGCACTGGAGCTAACTGGTCACAACCACAGAAACTCCGCTGTCCCCAGACCACACTACTGACGAAACCACAGGCAACCAGCAGCATATTCTCCAAGCACCAGGATTAAGTCTGGGTTGCTACAACTGTCTCTCAGAGTCACCCGATCTGTCTCTCCCAAGGATGTTGACTCCAAACACACATGGATTAAATGTGAACTAACTGAAGCTATTATGGCCTCCAACCATCTGCCTCTCTCAGCAGGGACAGCTTCTAAAACCCCAGCCCTTGCAGCCAGAGTATTTTAACAGTACTTCTCTAAGGCTGTGTTATTAAACCAGGCTGTGAACAGCAGCATTTCAAGTCGTGTTTCCTACACTGCTCAGTTCCCCTGAATTGGGATGGGGATTTTCAGCAACGGAATGGATGGAACAGGGTCCTAGACAAAATTAAACGCTTCTGAGTTTGATCTGGCTGCATTTGCAAGGTAACGTATTATACAGGTGCAGACTCCAACTGTTCCCATGGCAGAAGCATTTCGATGCTTTCCTCCATGCTGGGATTCTCTAGTGACCAGTATGAGTCAAACTCTCACTGCAGCCTTTTCCTCCGAGACAGGCTCTGACAGAGTCCCTCTGCTCTATGGAAACACCTATTTCCATGAAATCCATAAAAACTTGACAGCTTGGAGACTTCTGTCGCATTTGGTTGAAACTGGCCAACCAGTGCAAAAACTACTGGGGGAGAGGAGGGGGAACAAGGCTGACAGACAGCAGGATTGCATAAGGCTCGTTTCCATAGGAAACCAGGCTAAAAGACATGTCTCAGTTTAACCGTGTCTACACTGGGAGGAGTTTAATTACTTCAACTGCAGCACTACCCGGAGAACAACACGACTGTCTAGCACAAGCTGGTTTTCCAGTTTCCCAGGAAATTGCTTCCTTCCTCAAGCAAACTGGAAGTGAGGTGGGTGTAAATGGTGGAGACAAAACATGCAGCTCATAGCCAGAGCAGACGGACAAGGTGACCTCCAGCCACAGGAGGATGGTCTCTGCTGGACCTGGCAGCTCTCACTCGACTGTCCCCAGCCGGCCACCCTTCGCTGCAGGCTTTGCACCCTACAAGCCAAAAGGATCCCACGAGGGAGCTTCAATCCACTTGAAAGTCAGGCAGACAAGGCAGTGACAGTGGCCAGTGCTAGAGCATCATGCAATGCCATCCCTCTACAGAGGTGAGAAATGGCATGGGATAAATAGTTGCTTTGCAGTCACATAGATGCAGAAGAAAACACCTCTCTGTGACCAAGAGATCAGATCCTGGGTAATTTTCTGTGAGATCATGTAAACTTGTAAGCAGGGAAGGAGTCCAGCTGCAGCAAACACCAGCTGGAAGAATTAACATTGTTTGCTAGAATAAACCTTTAAATACAAGGCTGCAACCATCATTTCCTGTCTTGAACGAATAAATGGCTGCCTGGTTAATCACCCTTTTTGCTTGGTTTCTAAAGGAAAGGGAGTGCACTTTTCTGTCAGATGCTTCAGTTCCAGCCTTCCCCAACAACCTGGGGACCCATCGTTTGAATCCAAGCAGAGAGAAAATAAGTGTGTTATCCAAAGTTCTCTGTGTATTTCCACACTAAGAAAAGTAGTAAACAGGAAGGCATGCAAAATACAAGTTTAATCCAAAGCATAAAAACGCTTCTACATCAGCCAAAAGCGGGCAGCACGCACACACTGCCAGCTGAGGAGCACACGTGCTGCTCTGAAAGAGTCAGAGAAGGTGCTGGTTTTTGTCCAGCAGGTGCTCTGAAAAAGAACTGGGGTTAGCATAGCAGGGGAGAAGGTTTAGCACTTAAACCATACAAATCTGCAAGAAACTGAAGTAATTTATTCCACTGCCCCATAAATAAAAAGTTCTGTTCTTTGCTCACCAACCTGAATATCCTGGAAACACCACGATGCTTCCAGTAAACGAACAGGGATATCTCAAAACACAACGTCCAGGAGCAGCAAAAGCCTCGAGCAGCAGCCTTATAACAGGCTTGAAACATTTAAAAGCTGGCACTAGAGGCTCATTTGTCTCTAACAAGTATTATCAAAAGGATCACAATAATCGGCCTATAAAGCCTGATGCCAATTGCTCAATAGGAAAATTGGCTTCAGAGCAGCAGTGCTTATTTTGCCAGACATCAGCTGGGAAACCAAATAATCGTATTCAAAAGAGCTATAAAATCAAGGAGCTCACTTGTGTTAATATTCTGTCAGTTGTTTGCATCTTACAACTTCCATTATGGGAATTCAAACTTTCCCGAGCTGCTCTTGAATTTTAGGAAAGAGGTAAAAACCCTACACTGAAACTACTAAAGCCCTTTGGCTTTTTTTTAAATTTAAGTTCAGTAGAATATTCCAACACGTGCTCTGAGGGCAGTGCCGTTCTTTCCTTCAGAATGCCTTTCCTCCCTTCACGGCACATCCCAAAACAGCCCTTCTTGGGCTTCAGGACTTCTGCAGCCAACTAAAAGTGAGATGCAGAAGGACCAAGCCCTGATTGCTACCACTACCATTCTAAGGGATGAGAATCATTCATTCAGGCTCTGCCTTGGGCCGCTGCAAACAGACACAGTGCCCTAACTCGCTCTCCTCACAGGAGATGCTGCTTGGCAGTTCATCAGCTCCTTGGCGCTAGGACAGCACAGTGAGAGTTAAGAGCTGCATCTCCAGGCCTCTGTGAGACACCTGGTACCAGCTCCGTTGGTCTCAGCTCCAAACAAGGCTGGACTCCAGCAGCCAATTGTGCCAAGCTCAGTGTGGGCAACTGGTGTTCAAAAGAAGAGCTGTGTACCCAGCTCTCTTGCAAAAGGGCTCATTTCAAGGCTGCCAGAGGAGGAAGTGGGCCAGGGAGAGCTAATTCAGTGCATAGAAACGCAGGGGGAGCAAAGACACAGACAGCTACCAGGAACAGCATCGAACTGCTCTGGTGGAAGGTCATCGATACAGTCAAAAGCTCCAGCCTGAGGGACCCACATTGTCCAATACTAGTTCCCTGTGCAATCCCTTCTGCACACTAGCACGAGCATAATTTCAGTCCCCATCTAGAACATGCTGATGCATGTGGGCTCTAAAGCTTTTAGGGGCAGAAGAAAATTTACCAGAGCCACAGGGCTACCTCCCCCAAAGGGTTCTCCAGCTACTAGGGTGATAATTTGAGTTCAACACTGGAAAGACCTTGCAGCAGTGCCTGGCATGAATAGCAGCTCTGGAGGGTTCACATAGCCCAAAGAGGGAACACAGGGGAAAAACAAAGCCAAACAAACAAGAATGCACTTGTGAAACCACGTACATGGTTGAAAGTTCCAGTTCATGGACTCAGCAGAGAGGGACAAAAGCCACCAAAGGAGAAAGGCGCTATTTCATCACTGCTGCAGAACCTCCATTTCAGTGGTCCTTCTCCTTGGAACTGCTTTCTTCCCCTAACCTCTGCCTCCCCGTTGTGCCTAGGCAGACAGTAACCACACAGGGAGTTGGGTTTAACGCTTTGCAGACAAGTAGTATACACACACACACGTGCACTAGGAAATCAGGAGGACTCCTGCACAGAGATGGCAATATGGATCCCGTGATCTCCGCTTCAAGCGGACACTCAAATGGAGGTAATCAGGAGAGAACAGGCTGTGAAGGACACTGTGGTATGGCTGAAGCTCAGTGACAGCCAGAACTGTAAGAAACTTTAACAGGAGCATTCTCACCACGAAGAATCACCCACTAAAGTTACAAGCAATGTGGAAAGTTTATCTCTGGCTTCTAGAGTGGCAACTTGCAATGCTGTTCACATCCTGCAGGAACACTGTTACCCCTGAACAGAGGATTCACTTTTAAGGAACACAAGGAAACTGGCAGACACTCTGGAGCTGCATTAGCAGAAAAGCAAAATGAGAAGTTCATCAAAGAGACAGCACAAACACTGGAGACTGACCTCAGCTGTCCACCAAAAATCTAAATCTATGTGGTTAGATATGAAAGAGCAGAGCTGTGCTTTAGATACCTGCATTGGATGCAAAACGATACATGACTCACAGGAAACAAAGAGGTCTTCAGCTTCCTTTGTACATGCCAAGGAATGTCAGACCTCATCTTGGGAGTCAAACCTTAGCATCAGATTTAAGCAAGACAAAAACGCACGTACAGGACATGTTTGCACATTCCCTCTTCCTGGCTCAGCCCTCCCCTGAGCACGCAGGAAGCATGCCCACAGCTGTACCAGGGCCAGCCAGATCAAAAAGCCCACAAGAGCCTCCTACACCAGCTGGGGACTGCGGGAGCACAGCTGCCGGTTAACTCCATGTCTTACTATCTGCGAGGGGTAGGAAGGTCAGTACAGTGCAGAGTCCCCCACTACATACCAAGATGACTTCAGCCCCACGGCTCTTTTTTTTTCCTGAGTCTTTGCTTCCTGAACAGGTTGAATATGTGGGGAGACGCTCTCTGCCTTGCTCCTCAAGATAAAAGCTTTAGGAGGATGCTTAGCAGGGGGTGTCTGGGTGGAAAAACAGGGTTCCTGCCTCACTGCTTCGCACACACTGTCCTGCACAGCGCATCCTGATGTCTCGCTGCAGTGGAGTGAGAAGCAACCTGCTTGCTTTGTTTGCCTTTTTAAAAAAAGAACTGAAGAATTTTCCTTGAAAAAGTGACATTAAAAGTATCATATTTGCAAAGAAAGGCACCTGACCCAGGAAATGGTAATGTTACAGTCATCTGCTTGATCTTAATTCTGCTCATTTGCTGACCATGTTATGACCACAACTAGCGCATAAGCACATCCTGTTTTCCTGCAGGATTATTGTGCCTGGTCCTGCACTCAGGTAGCAGAACAGAAAGGCAATGCTGGGTACTGCCCAGGGAAATGGGGCATCTTGCTTATGCAAGCCCAAAAGGCCTGGGGCACTGTGATACCAATCCGAGCCATTAGCTCCCTGGCCTTGTCCAATGCTAAAGTCTTCATAGGGCACTTAAACAAACAAGGCAAGTGGCTGCCAGAAGAGGAAGAGCAGTTATCTCATTAGTGCAGCCCTAGATCAGGACCTGTGCTCTAGTCACAGCTTTGTTGAGGCCAAGGGACTTGCCCAAAGTCACACAGGAAATCTCTGTGGCTCAGTTCTGCATCAGAGAAAGGGTGATAAAATTTCCTGACCTCTCTGGAGGAAGGTACAAGATGTTCAGGTAGCACAACGCCAAAAAAGGGGAGAAAAAACAAGTTAACTTGAGCTCAGTAAGGATAAGCTGCTTCAAAGAGCAAGGCTGGGAAGAGACACTAGTCACCTTCCATGCAGTGCAGATATTAAAACAGTGACTCTTGCTAAAAATCACTCAACACATAACATATATTGTCCTCTCAAAAAACCTCAAAGGAGCAAGGGTGCTAAGCAGCCACATCCATCGTCCAGCAACAGTCTTCCTCTTTGTCCCACCCCTGCAGGCACACAAAAACCTGAAGACTTTTGGTTGTATTTCTAACCTCACAGGATGCAGCCTGAATTAGGAGGAAAAGAGAGACCCAGGCTCTTTGCTAGGGCTCCACTATAAATACATGTAATTACAACTATGTTTTAGTCTAGCTACAGGAAACCAGAGGCACTTTCCACAGATCAGAGTGATGTTATTGCCACATTTCATAGGTTTTCATAATGTACACAGCACAGTCCTCTGAAACTCTCTTTTCATTGACCCACTTTCCACTGAGAAGAAGGTTCATCTTTATTTATCTGGACTTTCTGCTTTTCCTTGCTCACTCGCAGGAATGCCATCTGCATGTTCAAGCAAGTGGGGTGAGCCAGGGGAACTGGTGGCCACATCATCCGCTTCAAATCTGGGACAATCCAGTCCCCTGCTCACAGGGCATTAAGGCAACACATTCAGGCCCCAAGGAGAAGGAGCACCCAGCTGTCCTCAGATGACTCTTGCCAGCCGACTCACAGTCCAATGCTGACAGGCTCCCTAGACATGTCAGAGTTCAGCTGCCAAAGGGAGAGGAGCATCGCTCCGGGGAGGCTCTTTAGGCTCGGAAGAGGCCAGGAGGAAGATTTCTGATGACTTTCCTTGCAGTTTCAGCCTTTCTATGTGGGACAAGACCTAGGGTCTCAACAAACCATAGCCGCCCTGAAGAGACAGACCATCAGAGACTCCAGAGTGGCAGGCAGATGCGCAGTTTCCCCAGCCTAACCACAAGCCATTGTGCCATAAAATCCAGCTCTGTACTGGCCACCTTTGGCTACTCTCTCATGGCAGAAATTCCTGCCTGCCCCTACTTACAAATAAACAAACAATAAACAAAACCCCACAAAAACCAAACCCACATAAAGCGTCCGAACAAGGGGGAGGCCCAAACAGCATGCCACAGGAACTCAGCTTGGCAAGGCCATGTGAGCCTCACCACTCTGCCCTGACGTCAGGCTCAACCACAGGGGCTCTCCCAAACAGCTCACCTGGCCACCACCTTGACCACAGCCAAAGCAGGGTGTGCGTGCCTCCTCCCAGAGGCAGACACAAGATCACACCTTGCCTAGAAGCAGTGGCTGGACAAACCATGACAAGTTCTCTGGGAAGCCACAAAAGATGGCAGCGAAGCTGGCGCAATGAGCAAGTGGGGATATCAGCGAAGACAAAGCAAGATAGCAAGACACAGTATAGGAATGGATAGAGCAAATGCCTCAAGGCTGCAGCTCTGCAGAGATGTGTGTCCTAGGTAGCTGCTAGTCTTAGTGACTGCAAGGGCAGGTTAAGCTCAGACCCCCCTGTGTGTCGTGGATCAACGTATGCCAAAATTTACATGACATCCATAGGCAGACACCAGCTCCCACGTGCTCCTGGGGAACAAGTGACAAGTGTTGCTGGTCCAACAAGTGACAGCCACAAGTGTCAGCCCAAGCCAAAACCAAAAGCACCTCAACTCCAGCCTTTCATTTCTGTTTTTTTTAACACCCCTGTCTATCCCCAGATCACCAACACAGATTGGCGCTAGGAGAGTTACCCCAGCTCACTGTGAGCATGCTGCTTCGGCGCCAACCCCTGCATCCAGCCATCCCAAACTGCAACCTGTTACAGCTGCACGAAGGTCCCCACGGCCTGATCGCACTTGGGCCAACACACCAGAATACACATCATCTACGCTGCCAAACTTCAGACAGCCTCCTTCAGTCTCCTCAAGTTTCCACCTGCCTGCAGTGAAGCTCTTGTCCATGTGAGACCCTCTAAAGGACTGAATATACATTTTTTCCTGCTTTTCTGACTGCTGAGCATCCCACAGCCTGGCTCTGAAAAGGCTGCATGCTGTCAAGAGGTTAAAAGAAGGATTCCTCCCTCCAGGCTTTGCATTCCTGTTGACATGGCAGTCCCTGGGCTGTTTCAGACAGGCACTGCCAGATACGATTTACCAAACGCAGGCAGCACATGCAATGCTGTTCAAATGTCAGGACTCACAGCTCTCCTCCAGAGGAGTTCTCAGCCCAGAGCTGTGCTGGACAGAAGAGCTGGAGACACCAAAACATCACTACAGCACATGGGACACTAAATCCATTTCCAAACCCACCATCCCAATGTCCTTAATGAGAAAACAAGAGTTTTGGGGTGAAGGAGGAGTCCTTTGGCTCTGACAACCCACCCCGCTTCCAACCACCGCAAGCCCCTACAACCATCAACAGGACACTCACCTTGAGGATCTTCACGACGACCCTCTCGTTGTTGGTGATGTTGATGGCCTCGAAGACCTCGCTGTACTTCCCTCGCCCGAGCTTTCGAACCAGCTGGTAGTCGTCCTGATTGCTGCGGGGACCAAGAGGAGAGGGGGGTGGGGAGGGGATAACTGACAGGTCAGCGGGCCGGGGAGCGGGGGAGCCTCTCCCAGCGCCCCCACCCCCCGGGGACACCCCAAAACGGGGCGGGGGGGTGAGGGGAGTGACCGGGAACCCTCCCCGTGGGCTGAGGCCCGCAGGAGGGTGGGGGGCGGCCGGGGGAAAGGGGGTCCCGCGGGGTGCTTTACCCCCAGCTCGGGACGTGCGCCTCGTAGTCCCAGTACTCGCGGCTCCTCAGGCTGTTCACCTCGGCGTACACCCGCGCCCGGCTGCCGGCGGCCGGGCCGGGCATGGCGGCGCCGGGCGGCGGCTGCAGGAGGAGGAGGAGGGCGCGGGGCCGGCGCGGGAGGCCGGCGAGGCGGGGCGCGGCGCGCAGGAGTGCGGCGGCGGCGGGCGGCGGCAGGGCCAGGCCGGAGCAGGACGGGGCGGGGCCGGCCCGGGGGCGGCGGGCGCGGGGCCCGCGCGGAGCGTGCCGAGGCCCGGGCCCGGTGCCGGCGGCAGCGGCTGCAGCCTGGGCCGGCCCCGAGCGCCGCGCAGCCAACCCGGAAAAGGCGCCGCCGCCGCCGCGAGAGGCGCCCGCCCGCCGCCGCCCAGCCGCCCGCTGCGCAGCGCCCCCCAGCGGCGCGGAGGTCCATCCTTTCGGCACTCGCTCGCCGGACTGATGTCGTCACGCCTCGTCACGCTCGTCATGTCACCCCCGCCATCGCAACCGTCACTCACCCGTCAGGCCCTCGTCATCCCTCCTCAGCCGGCCACATGTCACCCGCCACGGCCCCGCCGCCCAAACCCTCCCCATCCACTGTCACGCACCTAACCTCCTGCTGTCCCCATTACACGTCACTCTGACACACCCCTGTCACACCCTGTTGCATCCCTATCACACCTTGACGCCCCTGTCACTCCCTCACACCCTATCACAGACCCTGTCACCTCTGCCACCCCTGTCACCCTACCTCAGCCCTGTCACACCCCTGATCAGTCCCCTGTTACACTGTCAGCCCCATCACCACCTGCCACAGCCCCTGTCACAGTCCCTTGTTACCTCCTGTCACCACATCACCTCTTGTCACCCCCAAGGCGAGACCTTGGATGGAGGAAGGGCTCCCTGTTCTTCTGGAGGAACTTGACAGAACCACAGACTGGCTGAGGTTGGAGGCAGAGATGTGCTGAGTCTCCTGCTGACTTCTGAAAAGCTTTCTGCAGCTGGACAGAACTATAAACTTCTTAAAATCTGCACTTCACATTCCTGCAGCTGCAAAACCTCTGGCACAACACTGCTGGACCCTCCAGAGATGCCATTCCTGCTCCCGTGGGCCACTGAGCAGCCTCTCCCCATCCTACTGAACAATGAAATACTGTCTCAGATTGGAGCATCACAAAACATGGGGCAGAGCAGAGAATGAGAGTCTGGTGTTACAATTACCCCTGCAATCTTAATCAGTCAGCTCACTCAAACACTGCTTTTAATACAACTTTTAATTCATGAACCCATGTTAAGCTTTTAATGGGATCCCTGTACAACCCTGAATGCGAAGAGCACCTCCAAGTTGTGTCACACACGTGCTGTCCTGTCCTTCTTATCTCAAAATGCTTGATTGTTGGCATTGGATTCTGCATGTGATGAAGGTCCTGCAATGAGGGGTGTTCATCCCTGCACTTGATGAGGCTGGGAAGCATGGTTCCTCCCATGAATTGGATGCAGTTATAATTCAAGATGTGTTTTGAAGACAAGTTTTGACATGTTCCAGCCAGAAATAGGGCCAGCATTGCCAGGGCATTGATTTTTCTCTTGTTTGTATAATTAGGTTGATTTGCATCCCTCATCCCAGAAAAGCCATGGACATGCATCACCAGCCACATCATGAACTTTTGGGGCTGAGATGCACATTTAAACAGACCTGCCACCTGCTGCCGTTGGTCCTGAGCATCCAGCACAGGGAAGTCAGAGCACATGGCTGTGCCATGCTCTGGATCCAGCAACAGGGACACTTAGAAATGATCACAGTATCACAGTATCACAGTATGTTTGGGATTGGAAGGGACCTCAAAAGATCATCTAGTCCAATCCCCAATGATGCTCCACACTCTCACAAAGCTCCTAAAACCAGGCATGCCCATGAGGGCAGGTGCCTTCCGGACTGGTGCTACCGCTCCCTCGTTTTTACAGCCAGTCCATGATAAAGCAGAGCCTCTAAGAAGCAGACTGCAGCCTCACATGCAAAGAAACCCTCACCATGGTGCAGGTGCACCCTAAATGTGAGCTGGGACCCAGTATTTGCCTGCGCCCCTCCAGAGACTTTGCCACCCAGCTGATGGGCCAGACCCTGTCTGGTGTGTCTGGCAAGGAGGAGCCCAACGGCAGGCTTCCCAGGAGCTTCTGGAAGCGATGGGCACCCCTGGAGACCCCTGGGGGGCTGCCCCTTCAGCATCCCTCCCCCCGTGTCACTCCAGCCAGCCCCCACAGATGCGTTTGCACTGCATGTGCATGTGTGTGACATTGTGTCTGTGTGTGTGCATGTGTATTCAGATGTGTGTGCATGTGCATGCATGTGGACATGAGACCCCCATGTTTGCTTGTACATGTCCGTGTATCGCTGTGCCTGTGTGTCTCCCCATGTCCCCTGCTTCTGTGTCCCTGTGCGGCCACATATTCCGTGCCCCCTGCCCCCCATTCCCCCTGTCCTCATGTCCCCTGCTGTCCTGTGTCCCATGTCCCATGCTGTGTCCCATGTTCACCCGTGTCCCCATGCCCCCTGTCCCTGTGCCCCTGTATCCCCGCTGTGTTCCCATGTCCCCCCACGCCTCCCCCCGCGTCCCTGCCCGCGCCGCCGTTGCCAGGAGACGGCCATGGCGGAGCGGGCGCTGGTGTCGCTGCCGCTGCCGCAGCTCCGGGCGCAGCTGCAGGAGGCCCGGTACCGGCAGCCGGGCCGGGCTGGGGGTCCTCGGGCCGCGGGGCCCTGCTGGGAGCTGCAGAGGCCGGGCCGGGGCTGGGAGCGCCGCCGGCCCTTAACCGGCTGGGTCAGGCAGGGCTGGGCGGGCCTGGGTCTTCCGGCTGCCCCCGCTCTGGGCACCATCCCCAGGTGGTGGTCCGGGTGGGATGTGGGTGCTGCCCCGCTGCGGTCAGGGTCTGGAACCAGCTGCCCACTCTCCTGCCCCAGACCCTGGGAGGACTCGCTGGCCCAGGCTCAGGCAGCTGCTCTGGGTCCGGGAAGGACCGGGTCTGGCTGTGGTCCTGTGTCCTAGCTGGGGTGACCTCAGACCCTCCCATCCCTTTCTGGTTGCCTGCTATGCCCTGCGGTCCCGTGTTTTGGCTCAGCTGCTCCCCAACACGGTGCTTAGCTCAGCCAAGGGCTCAGCCCAACCCTTCTCCCTCGCAGCCACACCAATGACCTGCTCCAAATAGAGGTGGAAATGTTTGAGAAATGGCACCGTAAAATGGATCCGGGCGACCTGTCACTCCGGCAGCTGCCTGAGGCACAGAGTGCCCCAGCAGAGCTTTCGCAGGTACTGCTCCAGAGCCAGGGCACCAACTGCATGGTCACGGGTACTGTTTCTTTGGGTCTGGCTGCCACCTTACTGCACAGAGTCATAACTCTTCCTTCCTCTGCAGCCTCTCTGACCTCCTGATCTCAGCACTCATCTGCTGGGAGGTCAGCAGGCAAGCTCCTCGGTTTGAAATTTGATTAACAAAGCCCCCAACAGCCCTCTGCACTTGGGCTTTGCAGTGGTGAGCCCTTAACCTAAACATCTGCTTGCAAAAAGGTGCTGCTGGTCTTGTAGGTGTAAGAGTTTGGACTGCCTTGCTGTTCTTGCATGCAGCATAAAATCCAGGCTGCCTTCTCATTTCTCCTCCTTGAGCTGATGCTGTCTCTTCCATGTGTGACAGCACTGTGTTCTCCTAAATGGCAAGTGCCAGGCAGATCTGAAATGAGTAAACCCCCCCACAGAATAATTTGAAGTAGAATTAAATAGAGAGGCTGGTACCAAGAAAGCAGAAGACTTGCCCAAGGCTGTGCCAAGTCTGTGGCAGGATGCTCTGCTCCTCTCCTGCCTCCTGGGGAAGTTCACATGGGCTCAGACCTGTGTGCATCCACATTTGGGCACCTCCGCTTAGTGTGATGCTCTTTTCCTTCTTACTTGAGCTATGAACAAGCTTTTTGTGCAGATTTTTACCTGCTGGCCCTAAAGTCACTTTTCACCAGAGACACAATGAACAGAAGCTGTAGATCCTTTGTGATAGAACTCCTTTCAGCCAGTGTCCTGCACTGGGTTTTGGCATCTGCCTGAGTCCGAAGTAGCCACTTTCTGGTTAGTCCCAGACTGAGCCCTTAGAAACTTTGCCCTTGTCCAGGTGGGCACTTGCCCTGTGCAGAGCAGTGCCTGCCTCACTATGTCTCCACGGCACTGGGAACTGCTCCCGAATGGTGTCAGCTCTTCTGAGAACATACTCCAGCCTGCCCATTCTGCAGCAAGCTCAGCTCCTCATGGCATCTGACCCAGGCAGTGGTAGGAGACCCCGTCGGTCCTAAACAACAATTAGTGTCTGCCCTAAAAAGAGGTGTTTTACCTGCCCGGATGAAGCTGTCACATTGGCTTTAACCTCTATCTCTGAATTTGCCTGTTGAATGGAGCAGAAAGTGCTCATGTAGAAGGGTTTTGTGGGTGGGTGTGAGGACAGATGGGGTCAGCCCAGGTGTGGCCCTGAGTTACCTCTGCTTTGGAGAGGCCTCCTTGTCCTTGCTGTAAGCTGGAATCCCTCTAATGGGACCATTGAGATTATTTTCTGTCTGAATATAGGAAAATGCAGCAACAATTGGCCAGTGCTGGCTTTCTAATGGCATCTGCACTGTTCCTTGATTGTTGCAGACACGTGGCAGGCACAAATCCAGGTTGTATAGTGCATCAGACTCTGTTGTAAGCCTGACAGTGGAGCAGAAATGTGAGCTGGCTGAGCGGGAGCTGGCTGACGTGAAGGACGAGATCCAGAGGATGAAAGAGGACACGGAGCAGACCCTGAAGAACCTTGAGGTATGGTTCTCCAGGACCCCTACAATCACCAAGGTGTCAAACAGTCTTGTTACTTTTCACACGTCTTTCAACACGCCATCCCTCAGGCAGCAAAACAGACTTGCTTGGTGAGGGCTGTTCATAGCAGAGCATTGCTGTCAGTGGTCCTGAGTTGAGAGTGGGAGCCAGAACTGTATTCTCACTTCACACCTTTCTGGAAGCCAAATTTTCCAACAGAGATCAAAGGTGCCCGGTCTCTAAAGATGGATCTCATTATGGCAAGAACTAATAATATTAGAGACGAGGGGAATATTTTTAGGCAGAGAATCTCAGATCTGCCATGTGAGATGCAGAAGTCAACACTTGAAAGAAAAATCTCCTTTTTGTCAGATTCTCCCAGAAGCTTCTCGATTTGTCTGGGCCCCATGCAGTCATCTCCAGGGTCTGCCTTTCTGCTGTCTCTGTGATTTCTTCAGAGCATGCTCCAAGTCTTCACAACTGCGTTCCTGCCACAGGCTCCTTGTGGCTGCGTCACCATCTCTGCCTTCCTTGTGCTGACTGCCAAGACCTCCTCCCAGCCAAGCTGCTCGGGAGCTTTTGGGGAAGGGGGGACTGCTGCATTCAGTTCAGAGCAGTGATGCTGCCTGCAGTGGCCCTGAGCAGGCAACCTGTCCCTCTCATGTGGCCACAGGGCATATGCAGTAAACAAAGGATGGTAATTTGTCTTGTGTTGGCTTAGTCAGACTGGCAATGTTTGTAGGTCAGGCTGGAGTGACAGATGTTGAAACTCGGGCGTGTGAGACATTTTTTTTCTTGTTCTTTTTTGATTCAGTGAAGTAGCAGCACTGCATGAGCCTGCACCACGTGCCCTGGGCTGCACAGAATGAAACTCAGTGCTCCCACAGGAGAAATGCTAGTAATGTGAGCAGAGAGCATACCTGGTCCTTACCTGCGCTCTCTATACCCAAAGCTGCTTGAATAAGGGAAGTTAGCACTTCTTGACTGTTATGCGACTTTACTTTTACAGGCAGTCATTGAAGAAGCAGATGTTTGGCATACTGATGTTAAGCAAGCCATCATTGACTTCGAGAAAGACATCTTTGGCACCACCTCCGGCAAGAAAGGGCATGTCCTAGATACCGAGAAGCTGCTGAGATACATGGGGGAGAAGAATCGGCAGAGGGTCAGTGCATCACAGCAAATTTAGAAGCTGGTCTGTTGTCTGACAAGTACGTTGGTTAGGGAAAATCCTGGTTCCCATACTCCGGTGTGGCCTCCGTCATGTTTTCAGACTGTCCTAGCAAGTCTGTTTGGACAGCCCTTGTCACACTTGTCAGTTGGTGACTAGCTGAGGTGCTCACCAGCCTGCTGAGCTGCAGCACAGCTGTGAGCACAGACAATGCAGGGCTCTTAGTGGCACCTGGGAAAGTGCATGGCCATGCCCTCACATTTGGGGCAGGGTGACACTGGGCAGCATTTCTCTCTGGGCTCCTTTCTAAGCCAGCTTAGAAGTGTGATGAAGTGTGGATGAGAAGAATGGGAACTGCATTGTAAGGAGTGGGGTCTGGGTGTTCTTTCTCCTCCCAGGCTCTGCTGTTCCACTATAACCTGCTTTTTTTCCTCAGGATCTGCTGAGAGAGAAGTTTCACTTAAAAAATTATTTGCTCAAGGGTTTCAAGAAGAAGCTGCAGCAGCAGCTCAGGCAGGTGCGTGTGGGAATTGAAGAGAAGCACTGACTAGATGGCCCCTTGCACAATGGAAGGAGTACAGCCCGGTGCAGATGCAAGGCCTGCTCTGTGTAGAGTTGCATGGTCCTCTTCCTCCTCCTGTGCTCCTGGCCTTGCTGCCTTTATCAAAGGGCACTGTCATCTTCCCAGGTTCAGCCCTGGCACATGTCTGCATGCATGGGATGAGACCAGAAGTCTCACAGAGTGCAAGCTGGCAGACGTCTTTGTGCCCTTCGTGCCCTGGAAAAGATGTATGGTGGATCAGAGCAGTTCCCTGGGAACTGCACTGCCCTGCCTGGAACCTCCAAGCGAGGACACAGAGCCCAGGCATTTCTCCCCAAAAGCCAGGTTTGCAGTCAGGCTGAAGACCTTGTTCTTCAGGTCTGCTTTCCCCACAGAACAAAGCCCTCTCACCCAGGACACAGGTCAGGAACCTACAGCTCTGCTTCCTTGGGGTTTGCAGAAGCAGCAGATGGGAGATACACTCCGTGAGGTGCATATGCAGCAGTTGCAGGTTAGAAGTGCCCAGTATCACGAGAAGATTGAGGAGAAGAATGAGGATCTGCTGCAACTAAAACTGACTGCAGCAAAGACTGTCCAAGTCCTCAACTCCTGTAAAGTAAGTGAATGTCCCAGCACCTCCGTTTTGACTTTCTTCTGTTTCTGAGGGTCACACATGAGCTCTTGCATCCTTCCCTTTCTCATTCAGAGGAAAACAAACACCTCTCTGCCTTCCCACTGACTTAGCAGTTTGGTTGGGTGTTTTGCCCAACACACCAAGGGGAGCGATGCCCTCACTTGTGTTTGACTGCAGCCTGACAATGGCGTTCATGGTTTGCAGCATGGTTATTTTACACCCCAGGAAAAAATTCCTGTAGGAAAGAGCTTTGTTGCTGACTTGCACAGGAAAATAATTTTTTTACATAACCTGTGACATTTGAAAAGATGTCACAAGCTGCAGCCATCACTGAGTCTCTGCCCTTATCAGTGAAAAGTGCTTCTCAGCTGGGTGTATTTATTTACTTCTCTCCAATTAGCCATTCTGCCTGGGTCAGTCCTAAACCCCAGCTGCTGCGCTGTGGGCTGTGCTGTGACACAGAGGACATAATGAAGCAGTAGCTGCATGACCAGGACATGATGCTGCCTTCTGCAGGGGACAAGTGGTGACACAAAGCTCCCTTGGAAGCAGAGCTCCCTCACTGCCAGCTGAGACTGGGCTGGAGGAGAAGAGGGGTGGCTTTGCAAGTGGCTGGGAGCTGCCACTGCGCTAGCTGATGCTGTCCTGCTCTCCTGTTCCAGAAGAAGCTGCAGGATGCCATGGCAACATCCACATCTCTGAAGAAAGACATCTCCCAGAGGAAGGTGCTTCTGGGGAAACTTGAAAGAGAAGCTGCTCTGGTGGAGGAGGTAAGAGAAGCTCTGAGACTTCATTGGGGAGTACTGTTTTGAGGCACTTTTTGTGATATGTTGGCTACTGATGCCCTTTTGAGGCCCAGGAATGAGCTGTGTGCTTTTCTGGGTCTGAACAAGTCCTGGGGCTCCTGCAGGTGCCAGTGAGCACAGCAGGTTTGCAGAACAGGCCATGTTGTGGATTTTGGCCCTAGCTCCACAGGGACCTTCCACTGGCTTCTTGAAATTGTGTTTCCTTCAACTTTTCATCAGCAGTGTGCTCCCAAAGGAGAAGTGACACTGCTGTCATGCCAGTCTGGGGACACATAGACTGGCGGGGATACCACAACTTTGGGAAGTGGGTTCAAGGGGCTCCCTTGCAGTGCTGCCTGGCAGGGATGGAGGCACCTGCTGCAGGTGGATGCATTCCCCTGCTCCCCTGCACTGCCAGAGGTTTAGTTTATTCTGCCTGCCAGCTTCCCTGGAGGACTGGCCACCAGCCGACAGAGGGATATTTCCCTGTGATCTCCTTCCTTTCTGTCCCTGTTCCTTTGGCAGCAACGAGCTGAAGCTGAGAGCGTGAATCGGCAGCTGCAAAAGCAGCTCTTGGACTACGATGTCCCCTCTGTGATGAGTTATGTGCAGAAGAATATGTCTGTTACTGACCTTGAAAAGAGCATCAAGACTTGGCAGAGGAAGGTGGCGGTTGCTGAGGTGAGACCAGGCTGGGTGTGCGGGGGCCCGAATCTGTGCCAGCTGGGTGCTGGGTCCTGGTGGAGCCTTGTCTGTGCCACCCTGGGAACCGTGGTGTTCGCTCCTGACCTGCTGGGAAGCCGTGCCAGAGTTCTGCCGTGGCACCGGGGCAGTGGAGGTAGCAGGATGTGTCTGCACCTTGCCCTGTGCAGGATGTCTGTGTGGACAGCAGTGTGGGGAGAGAAGTGCCTGGTGTGGATAGGACAGATAGTGTGCTCCTGTACTTTGACACCCTGCTCATCCTCGAGCAGAGATGTGCTTAGCTGTGGCTGGGATTGGGAAAGCTCTGAGCTTGTGACTGTGCAGCATTTAGCCCCCCAGCACACTAGTCTACAATGAATGGGGCTTATTATGTGGTCCAACCTTTCCCAGAGGCCAGAACTGTGTGGATTCGTGCTTGACACATCAGCATCAGTGCTGTAAGTTCAGAAACAGGAGTCTGACTGTGGCTACCCCAGAGCTGGTGGGCAGCCTGCCTGCAGGCCTGTCTTTGCACAAGCAGATCCCTTCTCACCAGCTGCTGGGAGACAAAACTGCTTTCTTGCTGGCCCCTTTGTGGCAGAGCATGTCCAACACCTATGCTGCCATGCAAAGGGCTGTGTTTCTATACAGTGCTGTTGTGTGGGGTCTCCAGGCTTCCTGTGGCATTCAGGGGATAAACCAAAGCTGCAGGAGCTCTCCTCAGCATGCCACAGTGAGCACCGACCTCAGGTGGGAGCAGGGGGGCATGAAGGGAGAAGCAATACAGCAGCTCGGGCCAGGCTATTATAGATTCCAGCCTTGCAGCTTTCTCTACAACATGTCACTGCTGTCTGGACATATTAAGGCCTTCTTCTTTCTCCTCTTGCAGATGTCCTTGCAAAGGTACCGCAGAGCATGGAACCAAGTCAAGATGTCTGGTAACCAGTGCTAGGCTTGTCTGATGCTGCAAGGGAGGCAGTGGAAGCTGCAGAAGGAGCCAGCCCTGTGAGGAAGTTTTTCTGTCAAGTGGGAAAATGCAGCACCCTGCAAACTGCAGGGAGATTAAACGAATTCTGCTGAAATGATAAAAAAACTCACGGCTTTGTTGCGAGGCCATCTCTTTGGTCTGCCCCAGCATGTGCTGACTTCCATCAAGCTCTGCTGCCTGGCCCGTCCCCAGGCCCTGCTGGGTCAGCCAGCTCTGCTCCGGGTGCTCCCCCTCCCTCCATCACCACAGGCAGTTATTCTCTGGTGATCAAATCTGACATGTTCACAGGAACTGTCCTTTCTCTCTGGGCAAGCCCTTGTGATCACTTAGTGCAGGAGGGACCAGAGGGGGTTCCCTGGGAGATGTGGGAGTTCAACATCTCCAAGTGTGCACAGACAACAGAAGAGACCAGAGCAGTGTGAGCATATAGGGCAAATAATTTCAACATGGCATGCACGAACCAAGCAGGCTTTCTGATCACAAAGGGGTACATCATTTACCTAAAGAAACAGAACAGCAAGAATGGAGCAGCTACTCCTTTCCCAAGCACCTGGGACAAGTCTAAGTGTCCCTTGAAGATCAGAAGCATTTTCCCACTGCAGGAATTATAAATCATCTCAGATGGGCCAGCCTCAGATGAGTTCAGTTCTGCTTTCCCTTTTTGGGTTTGAAACCAACTTCCTGAAACATCCCCACTGCTTCTCTGGAAGCCTCTTTCCACTTTTTGGGTGGAGCCTGCAGATCAGCTTGTGCCCTGGGGAATGCGGGAGGTCCTGTCCTTAGTGGTGGCTACCATCTAGTCGCTGTAGTAGGACACTGGGGTGTCCATAGCATCTCACGCTGCCCACACTGAAAATGCCTTTCAAGACCCATTTCTCAGTTTCCCTAACCTGCCACATGACAGAGTTACCAGCATCACCCTTTTGAAAGACAGAAAACGCAGGGTTGTGTCTCAGCAGTGTCCCTCATGCTATTGCACATAGCAGCTGTGGACTTCACTAGGGTGAGAGCAGGGCAGATCACAGCCGGTCAGTCCTTTATCATCACTGGCAGCAAAGCACCACTGAATCAGGGGGCTGGATGCCCTTGAGCTGATGATGCCCTGTGAGCTCCATATGAAATTACCAGCATTGCTGCCTGTGACTGCCTGTGCCCACATCAGCCCAGCCCATGCCTGATCCTTTGGTAAGTACCCCAAGGAACCCCTCTTGGTTTTGTGTCCCAAGCATCTTTGATCACACCAAGGGCCTTTGGAGGCTCTGACAGTGGCAGAGGTCCAGGGACCAGAAGCTGTGCCCACAGGCCTGCAGGGAGAGAGTCACCCCCCAGGTCACGCAGAGAGGGCTGTCACACATTCAGACAGTCTCCCACGCCTGCTGTTTTCCAGCTCCATGGAAGGGATCTTCTCCTGTTAGGCCTGAGCTGGAGAAGCCCAGCAGGTGTTTTGGCTGGTCTCCCAGCCTGGAGTCAGAGACGAGTGGAACAGGGAGGACGTGGTTTGGCTAAATATCTGCCCAGTCTGGATTGGCGCTGTGTCCCTTACCAAACAGCCTGCCACCTTGTCGGCATCCTGTGGCTGCAGCATGTGGTTGCAGACACCCTTTTCAGTGGTCAGGGATCCACATCCACCACGGAGAGCATCCTCAGGAAGTCACTGCGGCACTTTCCCCTGCCTGGCCCAGGGACCACAAGGAACCTGTGGGTCTGGGCAACCCCTGGCCTCCAAAAACCAGAAATTGGTGACCAGTGAGTGCTTCTTTCTCCCAGGACAAGCCCTGTTCCCCTTCTTCCCATTGGGGCTGCTGGCAGGAGGGAGCGGGCAGGCAGCTGGTGTGGTGGCTGCGGGTGCACATGCCCTGAGCAACGCCTTAGGTGCCCTCTGAGGGTACTGGGGATAAGGACAGAGGAGGAGAAGGGAAATGGTGCTGGGAGAGGACTGGGGAGAAATCCAGGTTAGAGTGCTTGTTTAAATCTGTGTACAGACCAGGGCAGCACCAGCTGAACTGATTTAGAATTATAGAATAGTTTGGGTTGGGAGGGACCTTCTAAGGTCATCTGGTCCATGCCCCCTGCAATGAGCAGGGATTTCTTCACAGCACTTGAATATATGTTTATTATATGCAGAATTAGCAAGGGCAGGGTCCACATCATGGCATGTTTATTACAGGGATATCCCAGGGAAACCACGGATGGCTTTTTGGTGGTTGTCTTCTTCTCCCTAGATATAGCCAGTCCTGCATGTGGCAAAGTCAATAGTCTCCCTCTGTTCCTGCAATAACTCTGTTAGCGCTTATCTGTCCCACTGAGAAGGGCCTTTCGTGCTTATTATCCCTGGCTCTTGTGATGTTGTGTTTGAAATGCCATAGGCATCAGCTGGGAGGCAGCTGATGATCCCAAGGCCTGTTTGTAGTTGATTTGTGCCAAAAGGGGCCTCTTAACCCTGCAAGAGCCAGGAAAACATCTCTAAGAGGTGGGTTTCACCCTGCCCTCCCCATGGGGATGCCGCTCCAAGGCTGGTCCCCAATATACAGCTGGGCTGTTCCAACGTGATGCCAGTGTCACTGCAAACAGTATGTTTCCGAAGGTGACACTGGCAGCTGACAGTGACACTGCCTGAGCCTGGCACCTGACTCACTGTGAGCACAATTTGACTTATTTCCTTTTGTCTTGATCCACAGAGGTCAAAACCAACCTTCATGAGACCAGGTGCTGGTGGAACCATAACCAACCCATGTCCCTGACCCTTGGGCTGTGGGTCGCCCAGTGTGGTGACACCAGTCCCTTCCTGCTTTGCAGGTCTCAGAGCTCAGCATTGCCAAAGCAGTGTGACCCCCACAACAGCTCTCACGGGCAGCACGGAACGCTCGGTGAGGCCAGCCCGAGCCCAGAGGACCAGCTGCCTCTGTGCCATCGCTGCTGGAGGTGCGCACCTCTTGCGAGGAACCGCAGCCTCCCAGCAGCCTGGCCACAACCTCAGAACTAATGAGTTTTAAGCCCCACGGTTAATGAAGCCAGCCTGACTCTGCAGGGAGACAGTGCCCAGAGCTCGCTGCCAGCTCTGCCCACAGCGAGCTGAACACGGCGCTTCTGTGAGCTCACACAAAGCCTCCCTTGTGCAGCAGGGGATCCAGCCAAACAAGTGAGCTCCTTGGCTGCATGTCTCCTGGCGCTCCATAATTTGTATTATTTGCTGGATTGTTCCCACTACCAAGGAAAATTTAACAAGTTAGAGCATCTGATAAAAATCTACTGACCACAGTAAAACACTGACCTAGACATCCCAGTCTGTATAGCACAATGTTCGCAGCCTTTGAGACACGTTCATTCAGTTTATCACCTAGAAAAACAAATGCTGAACGGTACTTGCAACACTGCCAGTGCAAAGGTTTTGATTAACGCTCGTGTTACTGAAGTGCAGTGAGATGTTTGAGAGCCCAGTTCCCTGATGTGCAATTACATGTCTCTTAAGTCATCTCCTTGGCATTTTATAGAATCATAGAATTGTTCAGGTTAGAGAAGACCTTTAAGATCATCAAGTCCAACTGTTAACCTAACACTGCTGAGTCCACCTCTAAACCATATCCCTGATGCCACATCTACACACCTTTTAAATAAATATATTTTTCTGTGCCTTTCCTTTTGTGTTTCCAGATCACACTGCTGCCCATGCTGCTGGCCTTGGCACTAGGGTCCTGACTCCTGGTGACAGCCCTTCTGGCCAGGTGCCCACCATGCCCAATGCACCTTGTCTTTGCTGAGGAACTCTGTGAGAAAACAACTTTTGGCCATTGGTGCCTTCAAGTCTCCAAGGCAAGATTTGAACTATGTATGAGTAATCCTGTAAGACTTCCAGTGCTGTGGTGATGGTTTTGGTTCTGTGCTGGTGGCAGCAGCTGCAGCGGAGGCTCCCATGGCGAAGGCGTGCACAGCCTGGGTGGGTCACGGACCAGCACACACGACAGAGTGCACCAGCATGTTCCTCTTGGTTCAATTTTTTCCAGCAGATAGCAAGCATACATGAGCAAACCCATCGAACACCCAGAGATGATGGTGTTTGCCATCCTCAGAGAAGGTGGCCTGGGACTGTGCAGCCAGTGGTGAATGACTCCAGGCAAGTAGAGCTATTGCGCAGATCTGCTGCAAGGCTTAGCCAGCTCCATGGCTTGAATACATCTCTGAATGGGAACTTCACTTTTTTTTATCAAAGCGCACACGGAGACCGTTGAGGGCAAGTAGAGGGAAAATAGGTTCTGGCCAGGTCAGAGGACAAAGAGTCTCCAAGCTGAGTCCTTCCAGCAGTGGATGATGTTGTAGTCCTGGAAGTACACCAGCACAGCTGGAGGAGGGCCCAGGTCCAGGCTGATCCCACACGAGCATGTTACTATAGGAGCCACCAAAAAAGCCATTTCCACAGGCAGGGCAGTGGGATCTGTTAGAAAAAGCAAACAGCAGTTACTAGCAGAAGTCTGGTCAGTTAGTAACACCATCCTCTGAGGGATGTGCATGCCCTTAACTGGAGGACAGATCCATACTGAATTAGCTTTTCTATTACAAGGATGATGACTCAATTTATTCCTAAAGGGTGCCCTTGCCAAAGGGCTCTGTGTCTGTGTGCTTCATAAGAAAACAATTAAAAACCCCACTAATGCTAAAATCTTACCAGGCTAGTGCAGAAAGGCAAAAGTAAGTTAGGTCTTTCCCTTCCCACAGAGCCAGGAGCTGCCAAATTTACAGGCATCGTGGGAATGGAAAGAGTTTTAAATTATTTTTAAAGGCTGGAAGAGATTAGATGGAAAGGATTACAGGTGATTACAGGTTTTGCACTCAGAAATCATCACTGTTTGACAGATCGTTACACTGAGAAAATCTGCCCTGGGACAATGCTCAAAAGCTTTCAAATTAGTGGCAGGCTCATTGCAGATTGGGTAACCTAGTCCACCCTCACTGAGCTGGTTACAAAACCCTTCCAGCTCTGGTCTCACCCACTGAGACTGGAAGTTCAGGTACAAATGGCTCAAAGCACTGATTTATGTTTTCTCACCTCTCTGGTGGCTCTAGATGTCAGGCAAAGCCTCCAGAGAACAAGCAAGTGCTTTCCTGATGGACTTACAAACGAGTGATGCTGGATGCTTGGCTGGTTTTTGTGACAGAAATGAAGGATGCTCTTTGCGACACATCAGGGATTACACTGCCATGGAGCACTCCATCCTGAAACTGATCCTTCGCAGTCTTGCCCATTTTATTCATGTCAGAAAATTAAAATTGATAATTTTAACTGCCAGCCAAAAATGTGCAATCTTTGTGCTTTAATTGTTAAATATTATTAAAATAACAGTAGCAAGAGCTCTGTGATCAGTGCCCTAATGGATTTATGTTTGCTGGCAGATTCTTCATTTTAATGTCAGTCTTCCCATACCTGAAGCAGCATAGCAGTAAACATCCCAAATTGGAACATCGTCAGTGAGATGGCAATTATATACTGGAAAAGACAAGATCAAGAGTCTGACATGCACTGTCCTGTGTGATCATGTCTTGTATTGGCTTGTACAACAGCAGGTGAGGTGTAGCTGAGTAAGGAGGAAGGACCCAGTACTAGTGGGACTTCATAGACAGATTTTCTTCACACTGGAGTGAAACTTCAGTTAAAAGGAATTAAAAAAGGGAAAGAAAGCCTTGAGATACACAGTTTCTGACAGGCCACCAGTCTATGGCACTGCTCCCACCGAGTGGAGCGAAACTGAGCTGGCCAGCCACGATGTCTGTCCTAAGTTTGATTTTTCCATCTTTGTTCTTCTGTTTTTCTGAGGGTCCAATCACCTCGGTCTAAATAGCAAGGGTCAAGAGTATACTAAGAGAAGTCTCCTTAACACTCCACTTCCTGCCTCGGGTTGGAGCTTCCCAGGGCTTCCCCAGAGCAATAGCTGGAGGTTAGAAATCAGTGATCTTGGTTTAAGTGATGGTGTAATCTGTGCTACAGATTCTTCTGTCCTAGGAGAAGATGCTATGCAGACTGATGGCTCTTCCAGTTTCTGCCTTCATCCCTGTCTACACCCAACTATCCTGCCTCATTGATATGAGGATATGAGAGCTCACTACATTTTCTTGTGTGACATATCCCTAATCCCTGTGGGAACCGAGCTGTTCTATCACCTGGCACAGCCTATTCACATTTGCTGAATTGCTGCAGTGCCACTTTCCTCCAGGCATACTTACCTTTTAACTGACCCCATGTTGCTTCCCAGACACTGTTTCTTAGGTCCTGGGAAACTAACAATCTTTTTCAAAAATCAGCTAAAGGTCTCTTCTCTAACCATTGAAATTCCTAGCTTAATCCAAAGCTCACTTTGAACTCCAGCTAGCAGATTGTCAGCATGGGCAGAAGGTCAGGAACTGCAAGCACTCAAGCTACTAATGCAGTGGGGACCCGGCCACTCAGCACTGCTAAGACAAGCATGCTGGAGTGCTAATCTAATCAGTTCATGAAGCTTGAGTGTTATTTTGCAATGTGACTCCTCTCACTGGAACTCACATCAGTATTTAAAACCATTTGCTAGCTAACTTGCCATCCCACACCTTTTTCCTTCGGTCTACATGCTGGTCTCAGCACAAAGCACCCAGCTTAGGTTGGGATCTGTAGGCAACTAGAACAAATCTTAAAATCTTAGTTGTTTCACATATGTTTATGTGAATGAGGGGTCATGGATGTGACCAAGACGGCTGCTTCTGTGACCTACCTTGCAGAAACACGCAGAGAGAAGGAACGCAGCCAGCCGGGCCTGCCGCTTGTCACAACTGTTGGGCAGCCAGGGCTTGTAGACGTGTCTGTTTACAGAGCACAGAAAAATGGGAAGGTGCTTGATGAATTGTTCCCAGTGCCCTGCTAGTCATTACTAGCAGGATTAATTGTACAGAACAAGATAACGCGCTTTGTATCAATCAGCCCACCAAAGCCAGAGGAGTTGCTCCAAACGCACACAAAAATGAGTGAGGAGCCATCTTGCAGAAGGGCTGAGGTGACTTGTGGAAACGGGTCATTTCTAAGACCTAGGCATTGAGTGATGGAGCCGGGGGGGTGGCTGCGCTGAACTGCTGCCCGAAACCAAGTCTAAACCTTCACACACTGCACAGACCCATATGCTTCAATGCAAGATCCATTTTAACCCCTCCTTTGCATCTCAAGCTCCGCACACATCAGAAATCTATTCGTACAGGAGGACAAGAACTTAAAAAATGGACTTCTTAAGTTAGGCTCTCTGTCCACACTGAGAGCACTGAAAACAAGCACCTTGCTTCTGGTTTTCAAGAGTGTTGAGTACTTACTGGATGGCATGAAAATATCTGAGGCCATTTATTTGGCTTCAGATTTATTTGCCTCAGGAGTCTGATTTCATGAACTACATTTTTAAGCTTAGCAAAAGCTCTTGTCACCAAGAGGTTGACATGAGGGTACTCCACAAAATGCTTGTGACTTTGTAGGGGGTGAGTCATTCTTAGAGTATCACAGATGCTGCCAGTCCTGACCTACTCACTTAAAAGGCTCGGTATTTGCACTGCTGCCTTTTCAGCGCTGCTCAAGCAGGGAAACGGCAGCAATCCTGACTTGTGTAACCACTTGCCAGCTGTCACCCAGTGACAGGTGACCGTGTCTCTCTCCTGAAGGCTTTTGGGCTAAAATACATGATCATTCTTTACCATTCTGTATCTGCATGTGACAATGAACAGCCTCCCAGAGGCACAGAGGGAAGGAAACATATTCTGGCTATTTATAGATGTAAATAAGTTCCAGTTCCCCGCTGAAATATTAAGCAGTGGTTTGGAATCTGCCTCCTTCCTAGACAGCTCCTGGAGATGCTCACAGCCTGGGCTTCCTTGACCTTCCCAAGATTTTGGGGTGGAAGAGCAGAGCTGGTGATATAAGATATATCCCCAGATGGGGAATACTAACTCCTGCCTGTGGTTTCCTGCAGTGGAACTCCCCTTTTTGATCCCTCCTTAGAGAAGGGCCAAGATCTATATCACTGGGGCTACAGTGCTATATCTGAAGAACTTGTTCCGAGCAGTACAAACCACATGCTTACAGAAACTTTGACACTTTTAAATTAACAAAGTTATTTCATTTCTGTCAGCATTCTGCTGTTCCTTTGAGACTATGCTAAAGTGAAAAGCTTGCTCATTAATTACTTCAAATGACAAGGTTTAATTACAGTGCCTCCAAGTTAAACTTCAAGCCGGCCAGACTTTCAGAGTTGTACTGGAGACAGACAGACGTATGCACAGCAAGTTAATCCCCCTCCCCCCAAATTATGATGATTAATGTTATTGATTTACCAGCAGTGGTATTTCATCTTTCAAACACAAAGCACATTAACTGGAGTGTGTAGAAGCCAGTGTCATACCTGTTTACCCATTCATGGGCTGGGGTGTTCCCCCTGGACCACAACTGCAAGAGTGAGTCTGCATTCCTGCATGAAGAGGAGTAAAACCAGGCTTCGTTACATAGCCCCAGAGAAAACACCCCCCCATCCTGCTGGATGGACATCCTTCCCCATGGGTGAGGTAAAGGCATGTTAAAAATCAAATCGCCTGTGGGCTGGTTATCATGGCACATCTGGAAATCCTCCTGTAAGTGTGCTGGGTTCCCGGCCACCCTGGAAGTCAGAAATGAAGGCAATACTTGCAAACCATGCCAATTCGGATGTCAGTGTTCCCACAGCAGTATCCCGTATTTTTCCAGATTTAAAGCTTAAAGACCATGACCTCAAACACAAGATAACAGCTACAGCGCTGATGTGATAAATCACCTAACTTAAAGCTGATTAATCATTTTTGGCCCTTGTCAGCTGTGAAGGTGTTATCAGCCTTCATTATGAAAGTCCTGAGTACCAAGAGAAAGCCCCTAAAAACTGGCAGCTTTAGATTTCAGCAAAATCGGGTGCTGGAAAGTGCTACAGAGATGAGCTGCCAGCTGTAGGTGTTTCCCAGGACAAAAGGAAACGCCGCTCCGCAGCCCCCACACCTGCCTGACGGCACATCTGACCCGGGATGCATGTTCGGTGACGTCGCTGCAAACAGAATCTCAGGCTGAAGGTTTTGGAGTCTGTAATTTAAATGGCACCAGCCCTGGTTTGCCTCTCAAAGTGGTGGCAGCCTGGGAGAACCGGGATGGTTGATTAGTCAAGGTGAGAATCGTCTGCTGGATAAGAGGTACCAGCACATGCTGCCTTGTCATTGCCCCAGTGTAAAAGTTTCATCTTCCCGATGGTGCTTTCAGCGGTGAAAGAGGATGAGGCATAAGGACAAACAATCTCCTGATTACACTCTGGGGACTGTAACCTTGCAGTTCTCTGAGATGCTGTGTCTGTATCAGAAACTTACGTGTAATTTATACTGTCTTAATAATTAACAGTCAGGATTTGGAAGACTGTGGCATGTTTTCATCTTGCAATGTTTACTGGCTTCCTTAAAGCCCCAGCTCTGGAGACATTTTTCAGTATGGGGAAAAAAAAAATTAGTTCTTTTTGAAAACTTAAAAATTGTCAAGAATTAGACATCAGAAGAATATTAAAAAAAGGAAAAATTAGGACCTGCTGAAAAAAAATATTTGTAACTTCTAAGCCAGGTTTAATGACTTTTAGGGCCCAATACATTATTTTCTAAAATATATTGTTGTTAGAGCTGTAATTTAGCTCATAAAAATGTTTATTGTCCTAGGTATAATAATGCATCCTGGGGTTAATAGATTCTGTAACCTGCTTTGTTTTGGTTATTTTTAAAGTCAGTCCTTGGCAGGCAGCTGGAGAGCACTTTATTAGCGAACGTCCCCAGAGAGCAGACACTCTAACACTTGATATCTTTTTGGCTTAGAGGATATGGCAAGGACACAAAGCTCCCCACTGCACCTTGGAAAACAAGGGAACAGCAATGACAGAGCCCAAAACGCGCTGTGCAGCATCGCAGTGACTCGTGCTGCCTTGGCAGACCCGTGCTGGGTCTGTCCTGTACCACTGCCACCTGCACCCTGTCCTGACATATCACCTGCTGCGTGCGGAGATGGGGTTTACTTTTCATATAAAGTAATACTACGATATCAACACTAAGTATTAACAAGTTTGAATGCGTTTTACATTTTATTTGAATGATGCTTGAAAGCAAAGGGCTGTATTCTTGACTAATGTAACACTACTTGAGTGGTTAAAATCAGCTTCATTAACATCACGTCTTATAAAAATATCCATATATATGTATATATCAGGTCAAAACCCATTCCTTTAATGCACTGGAGATCCCGTTTCCCTTTTAGGCCAATACTTGTTCCTGTTCTCTGTGGAAACCCATGTTATAACTTCTGTGTCACAAACACTTTTAAATTTTTTTAATAAAATAATTAGTGGCAAAATGTATCTAAATAATGCATAAGTACATAACATATCTCTATACATATATGTACAAATAGTCTTAACATACATTAATGAGGTTTTACTGGCTAAAGTATAAAAAATTCGGCCACCTCTAAAAAAGACACAATTGTACATTTGAGAATCAAATGAACATTCAAAATCAGACAACAAGGGAAACCAAAAAATGAATTTTTGAGAAAGTGGTTTATTTATTTATTTTTTTAAGCTACCAATCAGAAGTGTTTTTTTCCCAATGTGAAGTACAGGAGGCTTTTTCCAGCTTTTCTTAGCCAATTGCACTGAAAAGGAGCTCACATGATAGAAAATCCAGCAAAGGCTTAAAATGTCAACTTCATTGAGAGTCTTCTGGTACCTTTTTTCACAGATCCATCTCCTTGTATGGGGATGCTAATGGAAACAAGAAACAGAGGCTAAAATAGTGTTAGGTACAACTCAGCTAAAATGGGTAAGGATTTGATATTTTTGGATCTTGTCCATACTTGCGTAAATCAAGTGTCTGTTTCTGGAGAAACAGTAATGAAAACAAACATTAACGCTTACTCCTAAATTGAACAATGTATATTAGCTGCAGCCTTTTATACCACAATAGGTAGGAAGTCACTGTCACCCTGTCAGTGATGTTTACTCTCTTCTCCACAACAACGTAAATGATAATCCTAAATGTGAGATACACAAGGTGTATGACTCTGTCTCCTGAAAGCCTTATCTTGCTTTTGCCAGACATGTATTACCCACTGAACTTGACCTGTTAAATTCTAAGACAGCATTCGGTCACGCTAGAGATCTGTTCAATTAGACCTGCACCAGCAAATCAGTGTTCTTGTTTCAAAACTGATTTACAGTTCTGAGCAAACCTAAACCACATCACCTAGCAGTCTTACTCCAAACGAAGCAGCAGAACACCCTTTTTTTGCAAGAGGTGAAAGACACCTTCCCAGAAAGACACCAGTCTAGGTAAAATTGCCAGTCTCCAAACCACAGCAATCCTGCAAAGCAATAAAGGCAGGAGTGAAAGTAACAATTAAAAAAAAGAAAAGAAAAAAGAGCCAGATGAAATGATTTACCACTCACAGGAGAAGCAGGCAATAGAAATAATCTTTCCCTCTTGGCTCAATTCTACTCCTTCAGCACGGTTTGAATATAATCTAGTATAAATGTGCCCTTTCCAGAGCAACTGGTCTTATAGAGAGATTTACTTTCATTTGATTTAAAGTATCCACTTGCAGGCCAAGCGCCACAAGAAGCTTATAAATATGATATTAATATAAAAGATGACAAACAAAAATGATTTAGATATAAATAAGTTTACAGATCAATAGAGGGCAAGGTAGTAAGAGTAAATTGCAAAGCTGTATGGGTCTGTAGTTTGTAATGAGATAATTTTGGAACTGAGAGCATGAGAAACAGAGAGCCCTTAAGGAAACAAGGCTCACTAAGGTAACTTTGCTCTCTGCTCCTGTTCCAGGCATGAGCGAGGGGGGATGCCCTGTGGTGATAGCACATGTGTGTGCAATTTGTTATGTTAAGTAGAAAAGCCCTCATTTAGTGAACTGGATAACAGCAAACACGTCTACCCAGAACCTCTCATATATAAATGTTAGTGCATTACACACAGCATTACCTTCAGTGAGTATTATCAACCTGAGCCCTGCCTCATACAAAAGATGCGACACCTCAGTTATCCTGAACTATACCAATATCACTCTCCTAGAATGAACACTGTTACACAAGACTAAAGATGCTATTTATATACCAGTATTGGTGATAGAAGCAAGGGAATATAAGAAATAGTGTCAAACCCATTTTATAAATGGTTTCAAGGGAATAGCAAATGGAGGCTTTGGGCTTTAGACTCGGGCTTCCAGGGAATTCACAGTCATTCTCCAGACACATCTCTGGATTGGACAGGAATTGCCTGGGTGGTTTTTTGAACCTTCTTTTGAGAAACTGCCCATGCTCAGATAATGATCTGAGCTCAGATAATGATCTGAGCATGTACACAAGTCACCTTCTGTTGGGAATCAACAAGCCATGTAAGAGTGGCAATGAATCACTGAATAATTTGGAGGTCACTGGGCTCGACATCCTACCCAAACCAGGGCAAACTTTGAAGTTAGAGCCAGTCTGAGCCAAGAGGTGACATTAGCTTGAGCTCAGCTCTGTGTAATGCAGGATTAACTGGAACTGGTGCATGTCTGGCAGCCTTTGGTCATCACTGAGGCAGGCACGTTGCTGTCTGCACCTCTCTGTGTTGATACGCCTGCTATCTCCCAAGAATACACTGAAGGGTTTTGCAATTTTATGCTCCTAGGCTAAACAGGGAAAGATCTTAGCATTAGAAAAAAAAAAGCAGAGGGACAGGAATGGAGCTTTTAACATAAGATGCATTTTCTAAGACATGAGACGATAATGCCATGACAAACTACCAGTTTGGAAAATTACTTTAACAGCCATCATTAGATCCTGTGATATTCTGGCACAAACAAGTAAAATGAAAGATGTAATTAAGAGGTTAAATGCTGCAAAACTGCAAGGGGAGATACTGAAAATTTTCCATGATTAGAAGAGTGATAAACACCACTTAGTTTTTCAGCAGAAACGTGGGAGCAGGAAAATCATTCAGATAAGGGGAAAATGCCAATCAAATCAAACTGCAACACTGGGAAGGGTGCTGCCCTTTGCGGGGTGGGCACTCCTCCGGCAGAGGAAAGGAAGAAACTAAGCTCAGCTAAGGAAAAAGAGAGGTAAATTGCAGACAGAAAATATCTGCCATACTCTCACTGTAAGTCTAATAGTACAAGAAAGCAACAAATTCTAAAAGCTGCTCCTCGCAGCCCTCAGAAAAGACAGCATTAGATGTCTTTCACAATCTACTCTGGAGCACATTGAAGTGTTGTGTTGGGGCAAGGAAAAAAACTAAACCTGCCAGAGTGCCATGCCGAGATGCTCTTAGCACTGTTAAACGTGCACTTGGGTGGATGCTGTAAGAGAAACACTGATGACAAACAAGGTGCCCTCACTTCTTTCACCTCACGTTGTCACTGACTATGCTCTCAGAAAACCAGCTGATGGATACAGCAGCCAGCAGCACCTGGCTCAACTTCCAAACAACAAAAGGTCTGGATTTTGATGGCATTGTGATTCACTGTACATGCACAGCTTGAAAGGCAAGCAGCAGCAAGGGAAATCAGATGAAACCTAGCTATGAAAGCATATGTGTAATGAGAATCCCAGCTCCTTTAGATCTCATCTGCACATGAGGGCACGCAAACACAAATCAATTATCATGTCTTGACAGTGGTGCACAAGGTAGTGGGGTAAAAACATACAAGCCAACAGTGGCAGCTGCTTCCCAGAGATTAACAAGACTTGTTCATTGAAGATCTACAGCCCTCCAGGGCAAACTGCAGCCTTCAGCACCAGTTATTTCTGTCTCCATATGTGGGTGTAAAAGCTGGAAATATCTTTAAGGGTCAGGACAAATGTGTAACAGCTCTATCCAGGCCACCTATAAATTAGTCCTCCCAGTGGTCAGTGTTCCACGTTGTGCTGGGGACAGCAGGTGATAGAGCCCTGTCCAGAGATGCTGCCACATCAGAAACCAGTGTCTGGCAGCCCTACAGAGCACGCAGTCTGGATGCCATCCTGTGAGCATTCAAAGCTCAACCCTGAGCAGAATCCTCACTATTAACATTCTTTCACAAATATCACGGAATTTAACAGTCTGAAGGGTTGCGCTACACAACAAGCAGGGATGGCAGAGCTGTGCTCATTCCCTATACATGTTCGATAGAACGGAAAACGTTCAGATCCAGAAAAGAGCTATGAATGAATGAATCACAAAAGACAAGTCCTGCTAAAGTCAATATGAATGTTGCAGCCCATTAATTTTAGCAGGAAGTTCCAAGATTAAATTAGTTGTTGAGTCTGGGCCCAAGTCCACTTAAAATAATACAAATGATTAGGAGGGAAATCGGCTGCCATAAAGGTCACTAAGGCTTAGAGATGCTGCAGCAGAAGATCCCTTGACCCCCTGAGCAGCAGCTTTGTTCATAAATTACTATGTGATGGTTGCAGACCCACGGAGAGTGGGGCCAGCAGCTGAGGAACTGCTGAGAGGCTTTGCACAGGGAAAAGGACGTGACTGAAGTGAGTGCACTAAAACCAGGCAAGAATACCATACACAGTTCCCTCAGGATAGCTCTTTGGCTCCTCCTGCACAAGTTTCTGGAGAGGGGACGTGGTTGCTGAATAGTGCTGGAATTTTCTCTCCAGCTCTAAGAAATGCTGTTTCTTCTTCTCAGCCCAGACTCTGTGTGTTCCTGTCCTCCTGGCTGTGTCCCCACCAGTCACTGCATGAAGCTGGTTGTAAACGTGGGGCTGACTGCCCCAGCAAACACAGAGCCGTTCAAAGTCTTGCTCCTCAGGATCATCTCGGCACAATAATCTGCTCTATCAGATACCGTGTTTTGATCCTCAAGCCACCAAATAGTTACACTTCCAGGAGACAACAGCCCAAAAAGGAGCCAGGGAAAAGCTGGAAGTGAAATACTCTCCAGCCAGGGAATTAAGTTCCAGGGCAGAATTTAAGAAATACTGCAAAATACTCTTCCCTCAAAAAGCCTTTCTAGTGTGAAGTACTGATACCTCTTCAAGCCCTTTTTATTCACTCACCTGTCAAAACTGACGAAACACCCTACCCAAAGTAATAATTCTCACAAGATATGTGGAGCATGGACTCCATGAAATCAACTGGTTTTGATATTGGTATTTTGTATGAAGGCATTTCAGTAATGGTACTGTGAAGGTCAATGAATGGCATCTGACAGTATTTAGAAGGGAACTAACATGCTTGTATTCCCTGACCTCCTTTGTTTTATGTTGCAAGGCAAACTCTCTAACAAACGTACATCAGACTGGCTGTTCAACAGAAAACATGTAGATTGACCTTACTGCTAATTTCAAGATGTATTCTGTAAGCAAGTCAGACTCTGTTTCCTGGAGAAATAAATAAACCAGACTAGAACACTACCTCTAGCAATGATATGAAGTAGAATATGCTGAAAGAAAATAAACTGGCGCTATTTGCTTACATTTATACGCTTCACTGATTCACGTATATTTGGTAAAATCCACTAAAAGAAAAACAGAGCAATTAAGGTACACACAGTTTTGATTGGAAGGCCCTGTAAAATGAGTCATTATTTTGTGTCTGCTATGATGAGAAAACACAACTGCAGCCTCTGCTGCACATGAGCCCGTACAGGCTGAGGAGATGCAGATACCCCGGGGGTGGCTCTTTCCCTTCGCACTGAGGATGACTGTAAAACCTTCACCGCTAAATCCCCCTTGTGTAAGCGGGACAGGCCAACGGCAGCAGGACAAAGTCTGCAGCCTTCTCTACCCAGGACAGAAAGGCAGAAAAAAGTTCTATTGGGATGGATTGAGAGAGAAGAGCATTCACAGCACATCCTCTTGTGTGAAAAAGGCTGGCAGCTGGGGTGAAGCAGCTTGCAGGAATAGCTATTTTAAGTGCTTTGTTACAGCGAGGGCTTTTGGAGAACTAGATCATGCTTATACTGGCACGAAAAATATACTTTATACCCCCCCGCCCCCCCAAATCTTTGAATGAATACTTCGTCACTATTCTCAGCTGCCCACACTGCTGGCAGAAAGGGATCTGGAGAAATTCTGCAGGGAATCCTGGACCAGCCAGGTGGCAGCCACTGGGAAGCTGCCAGGAATAGCATGGCAAAAGAGTTATTTGTGCTAACATGGCTACAAAGCTTTTCTTCTGCAGATCACAATGTACCTTAAAAAGTTACAGTCTTTCACAGAGAAGAGAAAACTTAGACCCTGGGATGCAAAGGGTCATCTAGCAGGACATAAAATGAGAGAGGCAGCACCCCTGATCCCAGCATCTTGTCTTTTTTTATTCAGGGTAGACACTTGAATTGTCATCTGTGGGGTAGCTGTTGCGATTCAGGAGATGAGGGACGGTAACTGCAGACATGATAAAGTGAGCCATTTCTGCAATACATAAGCATTAAGGTAGTTGCAGAGGTTGTTATGAGAATGAAGGGGTGCAGGTCAGCCATAATTTTCCTATAATGTCAGATAATAAGAACTGCACCCCAACAGTTCTTATTATATGTGACAACCGAATCCCAGGGCTTTAGCATTAAACAAAAACCCAATACCTGTTGAAATAGCATCAGCAAGAGATGAAAGAGAAATATCTGCAAAGAAAACAAGAGACTTCAAAGCCCTTCATTGATTCCCTCCCACTAAAGTCACCATGTCCTGAGGTATCACTCCGTATCTCCATCTATTTTGTGTTTAGATACCACAACCACCACAGCGTCTTCAAGTGTAATTAACTGACACTGAAATTGCTTATGCTGCAGCCATCCTGTGAAGGTCCCGGGGGCTGGCGCGCATCCCAGCGCATCACTCACTCTAACACAACATGTCAACATCCCTGCGCAAGGACTCCTGTTGCTGTCGGTGTTTCAGACCATGCACCATGCATGTGGCCTGCGATGACAACGGGGCACGCTCAGCCCTGCCTGGAGGGGACAACGGATTGGTGATGGGCTGCTAGAGCTGTGGGCTGAGCTGGGTCTAAGAGTCCCACACGCTTCAGATCACCTTTATGAAATTGCCACACCCTTCAAGAGCCCCTTTAAAAGTTAATCCATGATGATCAAATAGTAACTTCCATTCAAATATCCTAAAAAAGGGGAGAAGGATTAGTAAGGACTATGTGAAATCCCCATGATTAGCAAAATACCACTGTGTGATGTCTGAAATCTTCATTATTTCACAGTGTAATTGCATCTCTATTGGACTTGGACACAAGGAAAGCAACCACAGACAGCTATGGCAATTGCTGCATTTTTAGCAGAGTGCATGTACAGCCCACAGGACACCTGTTTACTCCTCCAGGGCCCTACAGAGTTAAGAAAATAGTTTTGCAATGTCAGAAATACATTCCTGCTTTTTGACAAACATCAACACTCACGTTCTCACTGGCAGTAAAGAGTTCGTTCTCTATTTTTCATCTCCTAGGTACCCGTGCACTGACCTAATTTATAACCTTGATCTAACGATAGAGCTGAAAGAGCTCTATAAGCCCAGATTTTCACTGCATGGCAGATAAAATTCACTGCATCTATAAATCAGACTGCCTGGTTTTCTTCCTTGTCATGTTCAGTACAAAACGTTTTGCAACGTATAAGGGTAGAGCACCCCAAAGTCTCGTGCTGAAAAGCTGATACAGTATTTGTTCAGTGGAATTTAGCAGACACAGAGCTCAACTCTCACAAACGAGAGGTGAACTGGGAATCCATCAAAGAGAGTTTCTAAGGCAAACACGTCCTTTTAGTGGGGTCTTATCTCTGCATCAGTAGATCAAAGAGCACTCCTGCACAACCGTGCAGTGAGCAGACACTATTGCTGGTCCTCTGCAAAACAGGTTGACTCGCAGGACTGTGAGACGAGCATCGCACATGGAACTCGTGCTGAAGAGTTTAGCGGTTTTAACAAATTAACTTAAACTCAGACTTTCAGAACACAAAAAGCTCCACAACACCCGAGGAGTCCAAGTGAAGGGATTTTTCAAAGACACAAGTTGATTTTTTCAGCCACCAAAAAGGGATGATACAAAAACATGCTTGCAAATGCTTCCAGGAACTTCATGCACCAACACTTGTGATTTTATAAAAATGCTTTCTATTTGAACATCTTTTTCTATGTCTCCATTGTCTAGTGAAGGACACACACACACAAAAGACCAGACAGGAGGAAGCAGCAGTACCTCCTCTACCTGAGGTGCTGTCAAATACACAAGATCAAGCTTGAAGATGGCAATCTTAGGTCACTTCTAAAAACAGCTATTTCCTACAAAGGTTTGATTTTGAAGGAATAATGCCACATCTAAGAGATTATGAAAGCAATAGCTGTTCCTTTGGTGGAAGAAGAAACTACACACTTCCTAAGCTATCTCAGTAATCTTCTGTAGCATTTGTTATAAAAATCCTTCTCTGCTGACAGGGAAAAGGTAAAGGCTGTAAAACGACGGTTAGTTACTTTTACATTCAGGTTCACTGGGTACGTGATCTGCTCTGACTGTCCGCTTTCATTCTTCCTGGAGCGACGGCTGGAATGTTCTGCTGCGAACAAAAAGCATAAAAAGGATCACAGGGATCAGGTGAATCCGAGGCCACAAACGATGTCACGTAACCAGGAATGGCTGATACCGCACCAGTCAGCTTCTCGTGAAGTCAAGGTGATGGTATCGGCAGGACTATTTTATCCCCTTCTGCTTTTGCTTTGACCCCTGGGCAGGCTCCAGCAAACCAGTTCAGGAATCCCTTGCCTCTGTCTTCTGGAATTCCATGGTTCCTTCCACCACCCCAGACTCTGAGCACCCCCAGTCTCTAACTGGTGTCACCTACTTAACCCACCTGGGAATCAAGACAACACTGCTGTCCCCTTCCTACAAATGGGGCACAGAGGAACATCCAGACTGTTGCACAAATTCTTAATTTTGTTTAATTGTGATTTGGCATTTGACTATGAGCTCCTTCTCACCCTTGCTTCCTCTTGTCTCTAAGGTTTTAGCTGTGGATTGGGCACTTAAGTAGAACTTTGGCTTCTGGTGTAAATTACTTCTCCAGTGCCACACGCAGACAACATGGGAATCCTGGATCCAACGCTGTAATTCTTGGGTTAATTTAAAAGGAGATCCTGTCATGACAAATCTCCCTTTTGAGATTATGTGCCTCACCGAATAATAGTAGTATAACCAGAAAGTGGCATTTTCTTGCAAGATCCTGTACTATGTTAAAAAATATTAATATGTTCTAAGAAGAGGAGAGAGGTTAAAAAAGCAGAATAACTATGGCTGTGACTAAAATGAAGCATGCAGTGTGGCAGTCAGAAAAAGCCCAGCATCAGTTTAACACTGCTCTCAAATTTGCGAAAGGCAGAGATGAACTGAAATAATTTTAGCCATTATTCCCCATTAAGCCTACAGCTTCATGGCAAAAAGATATGTTTCTACACTGAATTAGTTATCCAGCTTGAATCTGGCACACTGTGCGTACACTTTACCCAGTCTTTATTTATATGATCCCACATCTGTCTTCTGCAGAGCCTCTGCTTCACTCAGTCCACAAGGCACAGATGCAGAGGAACTTACTCTGACTCACCACATCGGATGAGCCTTATTAGTTCCAAGTCAAGAGCACAGAATGAATCAAAGTGCCTTTTTCAAGCAGAAGAGCTCTGCCAGAAAGAACACTGGGAACAAACAATGCTCAGAAGAAAATTGGCCCTGAAGACAGGGCAGGAATATTATTGAGTTAATAAGAAAAGCAAACTGAGAGGTTTGGAGGAGAGAGAGGAAGGAATTTGTGCATTAACTCGCCCATCACTGTGAGGTTTGTACATTTGTAGGCACTTGGACCACAGTCGTCCTCCCCTCAAAGTCAATTGTAAAACTTTCCCTTGATGCATTGATGCAGGGTCTGGCTCTGCATAGAAATTTATGTCTTGCAATGTAGAAATTAATTAAACCTTTCAGCCATGGTGAGGCAAGAGAAGTCTACATGGCCCAACAGCACTCTCTACCTACAGGGAAACTGAAAGAGCCAGGACTGACTTTCTCTGAGTCACGAAGTACATCCTTGGCAGAGCTGGGAGAGGTTCAGAAAACTGTAAGGTGCAGAAATCCCAGTTCTGAGCTCATCCCATGCATAAACAAATAATAATTCGTTTATGCAGAAAAAGACCCCTCGTTTTAATACCTTTCTCTCTTCCCAGATATCACTGTACAATTTAGATGGTGCCATTAAATCTTAGCTTGCACACAGCAAGCCCTACACAATAGGCCGTATAAAAACAGGGACACTCTGAGAAAGTGATTTCATTCACTCAAATTTACTATTGCACTTGGTGGAATGTCAGCCACGTCCCTGTCGCTCTCATCCCTCTGGTGTGCGGACACACATACACACCAACTGCAATATGTTCACAGCCCATTCTTAAGTAGCCCACCCTAGACACAGAAACACTGACGGGATTAATAGCACAGACAACAGGAGAAAGAATTCCATTAGTTGCAACTTTCTGAAGTTTCAAGTGATTTATGAATTGTTTCAGCAGATGGAGCCATTGCAATATGCACCATGAATTGCCAACTACGCCACTTCAGCATGTTCAAAGGAAAAAAAGCTTCTGCCTGTTACGAGGATATTTTCAAAAGAATCCTTGGCTGTATCCAGGCAAATGTGTGTCATCCAGGCAACTACCTGCACTTTTAGTAAATGAATTGGCTTGCCCTAAATCTCCTAGGACTGATTTTAAGATCTATAGGTTCATTAGTATTGCAACCTAAGCTTATGGTTTTGGAATTGTAGAATGCTTTGGGTTGCAAGGGACCTTAAAGATCCTCTAGTTCCACCCTCACTGCCATGGGAGGGGTTTAAACATGCATTTGAAAGCTTGCAGGTCCCCAAATCATGCCTACTCAGTATTTCGGGTACATAAAGACCGGCCTTTGCCACGATAATGACCTGGTTCCCCTTATTGGTGCCAAAATCTGTTTTTTTTTTAAAGTCAGATATCACTACCGTTGAAGTAGCAAATAGCTACAATTGCAGAACTGTTATGTTGCAGGATACCCCTGGCTGATGGAGCAAGACTTTCAGAATATTTACACACACACATATTGAGAAAAGTAATACAACAATTCAAATTTCCAGAAATACATTCATTTATGAGTATGACTCCTTAAAGGTTCTAGGAAGATAACTATGATCACAAACTTAAACATAAAACAGTGAGCAGTTCATGCTACAATTAGAATTTGTGATAAACGGATTAATAATCTCCTGCTCAAGCATCTAATTAAGAAGAAGCTGCATTCATCAAAGGATTCTGTTGACATTATACATTAGTGAAGGGGAACTGGGATTTAATATCTCCTTGATATGCAAACATTACCATTTTCCCTGATGGAGGCTACACACACGTTCAAGGGGCAGAGATTATTATGCTTAATATAGAAAGGCAGAATGCCTTCAAGAACTGACCCCTATGCTCTGCATGCTGCATAACACCTGCTCATAAGCTACAAAAGAATTACTCACCTCGTCTGCCCCATATACCTTGAAATGTTTTGTAATTTAGAGTGTTAAAGATAGCACAGCAGCTCTTCTACAGTGACAATCACATCAGTTCTGGGACACGTTGCCATTATACTACTGGGCTGACGGTAAATCATGATAACATTTCTAATCCAAAACAAATCTCTCACCTGGGGTTACGGATTTGACTCGACAGAGCATGACAGCAGGGAATGTTACAGTGAAAGTTGAGGCAGCAACACCAGCCTATGCTTTCAACACCACGAACCTCTGAAGGACATAAATGGTATGTTATTACATTATCCAGGGACAGCTTGGCCTTACGAGTAACATGCCATAAATCAAGGGGAATGTGGTGAAATTGAGAGGTCACAGAAGGGCTGGACAGAGACCAAAGTCAGGCATGCAAGAAACTTTTGCCATGTCCAGCTTCTAATATATCATTTAGTTCCAGGCTCCAAATCAAAGCCTTCTCATTGCACTAACTCCTGTGGTAGTTTTGAATGGAAACAGCTATTGAAATTGAGGCTGCAAAACCCTGCTCTTTGGGGAATAAATCTAAATTTAGACCCTAATCTTCAAATGAACACATGAAGCTGATCTGCTTCACTGCATTACTAATGTTCTTTACAAATATATGATGTCTTAAAGGCATTTTGTTTCCCTTCGTGTGTATGTGGCACAGAATTGGATTAAAAAGATGGATTCTGCTAGAAATACGCACTATTATAGAAAGCAAGCACAAATAATAAGCAATCAGTTAACCTATCTCTTAAAAATACCTTTCTATAAGAAGTGCAGGAAGTGCAAGCTAAAGAGAAGCTGAAATTAAGGAAATTAACTAACTAACTGTTTTATACACTGATGTGAAGACACGGTTGGTGTGTGTGTGTTCAGAGGCCGGGCTGGGCCGAACTTGCAGGCAACAATGGCAAACTCAGACTTCTTTGGGGATCGTCAATCAGGCTCCTGCAAGTCAGGAGTTGCATTTGTGGAGCTGAAGCTTCTGAGCCCATGGGCTCAAAAGAGGTTAACTAGGACTGACACAGTGAAGTGAGGAGACTGTGAATAAGAAAAAGGACATTCATGGCCAGCTGTTAAGACATCCTCCTGTGGAGGTCAGACCTCTCTTGTAAGGAAGCCCCTGAGGATGAAAAAGCTGGGCAGAGAATCTGTAGGAGCCTAAACTACTATTGTAAAGCTGTCTGTGTAGTCCAGGAGTGGCTCTTCAAACCCTCTTGCCCCAGCCTCCTGAATTAGGGAAGGGAATCAACATCATCTCTCTGACATCTCAGGAGGCCACTGCTAATTGTAATATTGAAAGACACTATCAACAAAAAGAAAATCACCATTGGTAAGTGGATATAACTGAACTTTCTGTAGTTGACTTACATCTATTTATGCCATGGAGATATTTGGCCATGAAAATCTGTAAGAAGGAGCTAGATTTTTGAGCTTTATATTTTTAAAATACCATCTATAAACCATCACTCATCTCAACAAGATTACTTCGGGTTTGCCAAACCTTCCCTGCTGAATGTGCTTTTCTGCTATTTTACTAGCTCTGCTTGTAAATGCAGGATTATAAGAAAACGTGAAAATTAAAAGACAGGCAGTCTGTCCTAGAAGAGGTTAAAACCCCACCAAAAATCCACATCTGGGTTTGTGTGATAAAGCCCGCCACTGAGTACAAGCCAGAAAGTCCAGAGAAAATACATCTGCTTTAAAAATGTCTCATGCGGTTTTGTCACTTTTGAATCTAACATTCCTGGATGTTTAGCTGATGACACTTGCGCACTGCTGACTTACCAGCAATGAGATATAGTGCTGGCCACTTGCAGGGCTGTTTCATGAAAACCAAGATAAACTTTCTAGGATCAAAGAGTAGTCCATGCCTGAAGGAGAACAGCTGTCAGATCTGAGGTGCGCTGTGACACGGCGATCTCAGAACTACGGAGCCACTCAGCTCATCAGGTGATGCAAGATCCCTGTCTTGTCTCTTCTTCATGTTCCCCCACACTGTGAATCACAGAACTTCTTCCAGACGGGATGTTCAAAATGAACTGCATCATCCCCTTAATCATTGGACTCCAAGGGTTGATATCTCAAAAGCTTCCCACACACTTTGCAAGCTCCCACCACCTGGGACCACCTGCCCTGTCCGGCAAGGGACAGTGGGCAGAGAGGGTGACTCCTGCACCCTTCCAGGTGTCCTTTCAGCAGCCCAGCAAACTCTGCTCCCAGCCCACCCCTTTGAGGGTTTCCTCTCATGCACAGCAGCTGCCTCTCCAGCTGCCAAAGATGCCAGGGATGCAAGCAAGGAGCTCTGGTTTTCCTCTGCTCCTTGGGGACCTCCTAGTTGTTATTATACTAATAGTCTTTCCCACTGCGGCACAGAATTTTTGGTGTGCTAATGCTGATTATAATCACATTATATTAGCCAAAATCTCAGTATGTGTCCAGTGTAACATGACATTTCTATAGCATTTTTTTAGATTGAATGATTAAAAACCCCTCTTCTCAAGCTACGAACAAGATTCTCTACATTTGACATGACGCAGTGTGCTCCAGCAGATGCTGTTAGATTGCATTTCCCCTCTGTGGTTAGAAAAGAAACAGTCTGGATCTTTTCTTGTTCTAGCGTGCCTCGAAAATGTGGGACAGCCTGACCAGAAATGAAAAGCAGCAGCCAAGAGGCAAACAGATGTAAGGGATTCAGAGGTTCTGCTGGCCAAAGACAGCAAGCCATGGGCCAAAAGGAGCATTCACACTCTGACTAAGCAAAGGGAGATTCTGTTTCTAAGAACCCTGGGATATCAACATTCTGCTCTTGTAACACTGATGGATGAAGGGCTGGAATAATGCTGCTAACACTGCAACCGTGGTTCAAAGAGCACAGGCAGCTGAAAACATGAAATGTGGATGATTTCCATCCTCTCCAGCTGGTGATCCTGGGTCACTGGTACAGACAACATGGCAGGTAAAGGGAAAAACAAACAAACAAACAAACAAAACCCCAAACAAAAATAACACAAAACCACAAACACAAAACCAAAACCAACCAACCAAAACCAACAACAAAAAGAAATCAAAACAATGCAGGTACAAGTAATCTAAATAAAGGCAGTGAAGAAATTTGTAGTATTCATGTTTTGGTAACTTATTGATTACAGGTAAGTGAGTTGATATGAACATCTTCTCCCTGCAACTCACAATTCAAGTTCTTATTCTAGATCTTGAGAAATAAGTAATGTTGCCTTTTTTTTTTCCCCAGTAAGTCACTCATTTATTAAAACTCTCCAGACTAACATGAAGAACTATCAGAACTTAGAATGAAGAAAAAGATTCTCATGATATAAAGCAAAAATTTTTTACACAATTTCTTTAAAAAGTGCTTTCTTCTGTGCACAAAGATTGATTCATTAGATGTTTTTTGTCTGTGGGCATTGAGCAGCCTTTCGCTGAATGGAGTCCAAGTGCATGCAATTTAAGTGGAAGAACATCATTTCCAGCATCTCCCTAGGATCTCCCTCTTAAGAATGAACACAATAGTTTTCTTTTAACCATGTCATTTGAGTGGATGTGAATGAAATAAAAATACACGTGAGTTTTCTACTCACATCATCACAGTCACCCTGAGACACCAAAAGTTCGAGAAATCTCGCTCCTTTTGAATTTACTGCAGATACATAATTCTGTGCAGTAATCAGCAATTTTCTTAATTTCTTGCTGAAGGCAGTTATCACAATTACCATCTTCCCACACTTCTAAACAAAAACAATAGCAAATTACCATCTGGGGAACTCCAAATGTGAAAACCAAACAATTTTAGCAGTATTCCCATCTAAATCATAAAAAGTTTTAGCAACACGGCACCACTCCTTAAAGCAAGAAACCTCCATCAAATGCCTGCTGCTGGTTTCGCTGTGACTTTCCATTTACCACCAAAACTACACAGCCTTTAAAAATGTCTTGGAAATTGATGAATCCACTCCCACATAATAGCAGAGATTCACACACTGAATATCAACTGGGAAAAAGAGTTCTAGAAATGCTCCTATTTTCAATTTGATTGTCAAAAGTGCTGTTTGCAAACCCAGTGGTTTATCTTATCAATACTCCTGTTTAGTAGGTGCTTGAAAGGTTTTGAAATTCATTCTACAATCCAGCCAGAGTCCCTGCTGACCTCGCTGGCTCCTGGCTAAGAGACCCGTGGCTGGAAGAGCCTTCCCATAGGATGCTGGGTTACCCTAAATCCCTTCACTTCTGTGGTTATTCTTCTAGTTGCAAAATGTGACACATCCCTTCTCCCTTCCTCCACGCGGAAAGGACAGATACTTTGAGATGTAAACATGAACACAGTGTACTGTTAATACTATGACTGAATCTCTCACATTTACAGATAAACTGCAGAGGAAAGCGATTATCTCCTTAGTTTAACTACTGGATTGTGTTGCTACCCCTTTTCCTTTAAAAAATAAAGTTGCACTGGAACTGCTGAATCTGTCTCTTGGAGAGCAGGATTTGTTCATATGAAGCAGCACTTAACTCTCTTATGATAATCCTACTGAAGCCAATTGGTTTACTTGAGTTATATGCCCGTATTTGCACAACAAAGGGCTTGCAAAAGCTTGTATCAAAGATACAGTGTGACATTACTTACAAATAAGAACTCTCACTGCTGCAGGCAACTTAGCTGATTAGGAAATGCAGATTGGTTGAGTTGAAGTTCCAGGAGGGAAAGGAATGATCCGAGTAGCATCAGGATGCTGGAGGATGTTGGGAGAGCATACGTGCTATGTGTTGCCTTCCATTGGCGGAACACCAAGAAGCAGAAAGTTCTGCTCTCACGGGTGTGCACACCTGTCACGTCCCCCCAGAGAGCTCTGCCCTTCCACGGGCTCCATCCTGGGGGTCTTCCTTGTGCAGAATGCCCTGCGTTTGGAAGGGCTCCAGCCTCGCTGCACCACCTGGAGCTGCCACTTTTGGGCTTTCCCTGTGTGTGACGCAAGTGCAGGGCAGGCACGGGCGTGCTTGCCATCCATCCTGGCCAAGAAACACAGTGGGGCAAGTTTGGGAAGGCAAAAAGTGACCTTGTAATTGATGCGTGTTCTACTTTGGAACATACTCCATGGTACCACACGCCTCTTCTCCTTCTTCCTCCACATCTGTGCGTGGTCAGTACCATTCCTCGTTCTTCAAGTTCTTCCTCCTCAGGAAACAGGGACGGCTTGGCCTCTATTCCTGCTGCTCTTTCCGTGGCTCTGTGGCTTTCCTTCACTCAAGAGCAAGAACCCGCCTAGTGACTCTTTCAGGATGAGAAGGCAAACACACTACAAAAAGGGATGATATAATTTTGGCTGCCAAGCCCATTATTCTCTAAAACTCTCACAAAAGAATAATTCTTGAACTGATTTTACAAACATTTTCCCCTTTGTATTCTTTCAGCTTTGACCAGCACCTTAGGCTTCCTGCACCTCTGTGCCTTATTTCAGTATCACATGCTACAGGCTGGGGCATCTTGGGTCACCGGGAAGCAGTGCTTTTCTTTCTTTTGTTTTTCCAGATGTCTTCTGCACCCTACAAAAACACAATATTCCATTTGCACATTTCTCTCTTCTCACTCGCAGTGCAAGCTTTCATATTTAGCATAGAGATCTGTTCCATAAACCTGATTAAGCAGGGAATATTTTTACTAATCCAATTCAGCAAATTATAATTATCAGAACAGCCCTTTAGAAAGAGCTTTTGGAAGTCGCTCTGTAACTCATTTGGAAAATGTGCATAAATAGAAGGATTTATTTTTCAAACAGAAAGACTTGATCTCTCTTTAAAAAAAAAAACAAAACCAAAACCAACACAGGACAAGAGTTAATGTTGCTAACTCTAAGATAATGGCTGTTTTCTGTACCATAGATAAAAATTCAGCATCTCACAGGACATGACCTTTCACATTAAATCTCTTTTCAGGAGCAGGCATTTTCCTTACAGCTGCTACCAGGATTTATTGCACCTGACTAATGGGAAAAGGGGACCTTCTAAAATCAGCAATGTGCAGGCATCACGCTGGCAAACACACAAACACGTATTTCTTGAGCTCCTGGGTCTCTATTCCTCATACTTGTCTAACAAATAAACGGCATTTAGATTTTCACAAATCCAGCACGCCACAGTTTACAAAAACCTGCCATTTCTTTGTTAGCTGTAGTTTTAGAGCATATACCACCATGGTATCTAAGGGTCGTGTAAGTGACAGAAGTACATCATCATCCTGAGGTCTCAGTCTCCACCGTCTGCGCTTTATTATTCTAAGTAGGAAATAAAACAGCAGAAGATCTAATAAACTGCCTTCCAATTTGATTATTTTTGCATGGGTTTGACTTTGATCAAGATATTAAAGTACCGACATGCTAATTAATGAAGACAAAACAATATCAAATCACAACAGATCGAGCTTAAGCAAACAGTAGCATGAAGAACACTGAAGTCATAAGAATTAAAAGATAATTGAAGAGGTATTAGCTTACGCCTCAGTCATGGACTGCAAATGTCATTAAACAAATCAAGCCCACTATAAATAACTCTGTAACTTCTTTTCAAGGACATTGTCAGGTCTTTGAGTTTCAACCCTGCTCAATTGTTTGTTGTTCTTCCTTAACAGAACAAAGACCGAAATATTCACTAGATTATTTAAACTTTATTTTCTAGACCACTGTATACAGAACCATATAATAGTTTGGGTTGGAAAGGACCTACAGAGCTCATCCACTCCAACACTGGCCGTGAGCAGGGACATCTTCACCAGCTCAGGTTGCTCAGAGCCCCGTCCAGCCTGGCCTGGGATGTCTCCAGGGATGGTTCATCTACCACCTCTCTGGGAAACCTGGGCCAGGCTCTCACCACCCTCATTGCAGAAAATGTTTTCCTTATATATAGTCTAAGTCTCCCCTCCTTCAGTTCAAAACCATCACCCCCTCCTGCCTATCAAAACAGACCCCGCTAAATAGTTTGCTCCTGTGTCTTATAAGCCCTCATTAAGTACTGAAAGGCTGTAATAACGTGTCCCAAGATACACAGAAAAAAGTAATGTTTTCACCATATACAGCTTAGGAAATAGCGACAAAACTTTAATGTGATGAAAAATCAACTGATTTTGAAACAATGAAAGAGCGAGAGAAATAAAAAAGCATAGAGTCAGGTTCCAATATGAAGTAAAATTGAGATAAAAATGGGAGCAACCGCTGTTTTTATGCTTACATAATCAGACCCAGAATTTAGGACAGGGTATTTTATTCTGCCATCAAAATATGACCTCATTACTTATTTTATAGCACTAGTATAAATTCATTTGGGATGTAGCCTCACTTTGGAATCTGTGGTATACGCAGCTCATTAACACCAACTTCTGCCTGTTCAGCACAGCCACATGCATCAGCTTGATCTTGTACACTGCAAGATAACCCATGTCCTCAATTGCCAAAAAGAAACATGGGGATAACCAACAACATGAGCAGCATTCGCTTGGCTGTTCGCACAGCTAAGTGGTGGGTTCAGATGAACGTATTAAAGCTGTCCGCCGGCCTGGGGAATGGAAGCAACGCCGGCACCGCCAGGACAAGCCCGGGGACACCCCGGCGGTGCCGGTGCGGCGCCCCTCGCTCCCCGCGCCCGGGGACACCCCGGCGGTGCCGGTGCGGCGCCCCTCGCTCCCCGCACCCGGGGACACCCCGGCGGTGCCGGTGCGGCGCCCCTCACTCCCCGCTCCCGGGGACACCCCGGCGGTGCCGGTGCAGCGCCCCTCGCTCCCCACGCCCGGGGACACCCCAGCGGTGCCGGTGCGGCGCCCCTCGCTCCCCGGGACACCCCGGCGGTGCCGGTGCAGCGCCCCTCGCTCCCCGCACCCGGGGACACGTGCCGGGGCGGCGCCCCTCGCTCCCCACGCCCGCGCCTCCCACCCGCGGACAGCGGACGCGGAGCGCCGGCGGGCGGGCGGTGCCACGGCGCATGCGCGGCGGCGGTGGGCGGGGCTTGCTCGGCTGCGCGGGAGCCTCTGCGGGAGCTCTGAGGCGTTGGGGCCGCTGCGACCGCTCGTCCGGCCATGTCCGAGGCGTATTTCCCCGTGGGCCCCGGGCTGGGCCTGGAGGAGAACTTCCTGTCGCTGGACGACATCCTGATGTCGCAGGAGAAGCTGCCGGGCCGCGCCGAGAGCTCCCTGCCGCGGCTGGCCTTCGCGCTGGGCCAGGGGGCCGGCACCGGCGACTCCATCCTGGAGGTAACCGGCAGGGGTGGGGGAAGAACTACAACTCCCAGCAGCCACCGCGCGGGGCGGGCGGGACGGCCCGCTGGGGCGGCGGCGCGGGTGGCGCTGGGAGGTGTAGGCGCCCACCCCCACGTGTCTCGGGGGGGCCGTGCACTGAGCGGAGGTGCCGGCGGCGGCCGCCGTTCCCGCGTGGGCTCCGGGGCCCCTGGGCTCGCTGCCCACGACAAGGACAACTCTTTTGTTTTTTCTCATTCATGCAGGGAACAAAGCTGGAAATACCTCTGTGGCTTGCTAAAGGTTTGCATGACAGCAAAAGAAGAATAATTTCTGTGGAACTGCCAAAGATTTACAAGGAAGCCTGGAGGACTGTGTTCAGTGCTGATGCCACTGTGGTTGATCTGCATAAATTGGGGCCGTACTACTATGGATTTGGCTCCCAGCTCCTGAATTTTGACAATCCAGAGAATCCTGAGATAGCTCAGACGCTCCTGCAGGCAAGTATCTGAACTAAGTCTTGAAATTTAGTTCTATGTTTTTCCATCTTCCTCTTCCTAGCTGCTCAGCAGTCTTCAGGAAAAACATTGTGTTTTAATCTAAGTGGCTTCTGGATTGAATATGGATTTCTAGATCAAGCTGTAGGATGACCCTCTTGGCAGCTGCACAGTCTAGTGGTGGAAGCCTCACGTGTGCATCCAGGAGCGTAGTTTTAGTTTGGAGTTTCCACAGAGTAAATACAGTATTTCGTAAAATTCTGAAAAAAAGGGCTGGAGGAGATGTAAGATTATTTAATCATGCCAGTACTCCAAGGCAGAATTAATTCACCCGCTATTATTTCTATTTTTCTACCCTGTTTTTAAAGCTCTGTAATGACGAGGTTCCACACTGCTCTGGGCAATCTATTTCAGTGCTTCACCATCCTAATCTTAGGTGGTTTCCTCTAATGTCTAAACTAAAGCTCCTTCCTAGCAATGCAAGCTCAGTTCCATTTGTCTCATACAAAGTAAACGCTGAGGACAGTTTATTCTCTTCCTTTCTGCAGCAGTCCCAATTCCTTTGGTATCTCTTTGGGTCCTGCTTTCTAACCTCCGATTGTCCTTGCTGTGCACTGCTGGTATCCTTCCCGTTGATCTGCATCCGTTGTGATGTGCAGTGCACTGAACTGCAACCAGCCTCCTGCTCAGGACATACACCAATGCAAACAAAGAGATTACCACAAGGTAATCATGTAGGCTGTGATGCTCTTTGCTCATCGTAGTGCAGCATCTTGGTTTTCATGGCAGAGTGACACTGATACGTGTTTGATTTGCAGTCCACAGTAACATGGTGCCAACTGCATATGCAGACAGTGTTCCTCTCCCTGTGTTTGTACGCTTCCCTATTTCTGCCTTAATATAAAACCTTACATGAGTCCCAGCTGAATTTCATCCTGTTGTTTTCACACCATCTTTCTAATTTGTCAGGATCATGGTGAATTAAGAGTTCTGCTCCCCAACATGATTGTAGTCATCCCTCCTCCTTCTCCTGCATGTTGCTTGCTAATTTAAGAAACATATCTTCTGTTCCTTTAGTAAGCTTATTAATTAATATATTAAACAGTACTCGTTTCCAGGTAGACCCCTGTTGAACTCCACTCAATATGTTCTCCTGGCAGGAGCTATGGATAATTGTCTTTACCAGCCTGCTGTGGGTGGTTTAGCTAAATCTTGTGGGAATGCCCCCTGCCTGGTGCTTTTCTTCCCTTTGTACGGCTGGCATCCTGCCAGCATAGAAAACTAGGCTGCTCTCTCAGAGTTTGTTCTTGGCAAGTCCATGGTGACTGTTACTCTGCTTTCTATTTTCTTGCAGGGGTTTATGTATAGTTTATTTGTTCCAGTATGTTTGCAGGAATTGATATTGATGGATTTTTAATTCCCTGGCTCTTCCTTCCTCCATTTTCATCTCCTCTTTCTCTTTTAGAAGACAGATCTCATCTTTGCCAGTTTCCGGACTTCTGTGCTCCTTGAGCTTTTAAAGATAACCACTGACAGCTCTGAGATTTCTTCACCCAGCTCTCTAAATCGTCTGGCACGATTGCTAATGGCTTTTTTGTTTGTTTTTCTCTATTCTTTAAATGAAGGCTGATGCAGAGAGGCTTTAAAGCACTGCTCCTTTCTTGGAGATGTCCACTGAAAGCTTGCTTTCTGCATTGAGGAGATGACCACACCTCTCCTTGTCTTTTCTCTTTCTGCTAATGGACATCTTGGGAAAAAAGCTGCATTAGCACACATCACTTGGTCAGTAAAATCAAAGCATGCAAGGTATACTTCATTAGAAGCAAACAAGAAGGGAGTTGTGCACACAAAAAAACCCCTCTCCCAGATATTCAGGAGTTATAAATATGAAGTATAACTATTTGGTGACAAAGCCAAAAAGAGAGTTATTAATCTATAATGTATTCCAGAACTAAATCTCTGAAATACTACAGTTCCGATTATTCTAAAATCTCCTTCTGAAATAACAAAGCACAGTTTTCAAAGAGTTTTAACTTTTTTTTTTTTTTTTTTAATTCCCAAAAGCAAAGATAAGGAGAGAAATAAAAAATCCTTAAATATATATAGTTGCTTATCTTTTTAAAGTGTTCTTTATTGTAGATTTGGGATTTTTTACTTTTTCTATGGTTAAGTGTTTTTTCAGCACGGTGCATGGGTTCCAGGTGTGGTTTGGTTTAACTCGCAGCTTGTGTGTTCCTGCAGCAGCTGCTGTGGCATGAGATTCATTCCACCGGTTCTAAAGCAATGATTGCTTGTGAAGTGAGATGGAATAGGTCACCAATGTGTAATACCCTGCGGTCTGCTCAAGCCTGTCATTAGGAAGCAGCCAAAATGTAATTGTGTGCTTGCTGCCCATCCAGTAAGTGTATCATGCACTCACTCTCCCTGCTCAGGCAGGAAATGATTTGTCTCTGTATCCGAGGTTAAGAGGTGCTGCTCTGTGTGCAGACCCTTGGCTAGTTGTGAGCCAGAGCCTACGCCTTTAGATTTTTAATCTTGAAAGCTCAGGCCTCTGGCATTTGAGCTGAAGAAACCTCTGTGTTACCTGTCAGTAATTCTGCTTATCTTCTTTAGACATTTATTAGCCGTTTTCGTCATATCATGGACTCCTCTCAGAACGCCTACAATGAAGATACATCAGTGCTCGTGGCTCGACTGGATGAACTGGAGCGAGCCTTGTTTCAAGCTGGCCAGAAAGGGCTGAATGACTTCCAGTGCTGGGAAAAGGGACAGGCTTCTCAAATCACAGCTTCCAGTCTGGTCCAGAATTATGGGAAAAGAAAGTTCCCAGAGATGGATGGTTAAAAGCCTGAAGAACATGCAGCTACAGTGGGGGACACCGAGAGGTTTACAGTCTGTCTGTCACAGAAGAGAAAGATGAATCAGCTTTCGGGAAGGACAGACTCCACGTTCATTAATGGGAATTCTTTTCTATAGCAGCTTTGGATTAGACTTGAGAAAATTTTAAAGGCAGCCGGCAAGGGTATAAAAAATAGATGGCATCGCATCACTGGATAGCTTTACAGCTTACTCATACCACTCCTGAGGATTTACAGTTAAAGTGATTGCTTGGTGGCTGAAAGGGTAAAAGAGGGTTTTCTAAAAGAGTAATTAATATTTATGATTATCTTCAAAATTGATACTTAAAATACTGGATCTGTTTGGAAAAAAAGTGAAATTCTTTGTATTTCATCTTGCCCTTCCCATTCTAAGCTCCTGAGCACACCTGCTTCCAGTTTCCGTGTTTTTTGGAGAGCCCCAATGAAGTGGAAAAAAAAATGTGGTACAAACTGCATTGAATTTTTCATATTTCTTATGCATTGACGTGGGGGAGGAATGTTTTTATTTGCTGACTTTCGTACACATTGTTAGTGAGCGGTAGAAAAGTACCTCTTCTAGCCCATGTAGCAAGTGAAGTGGCTGTGCAGGTACTACATGCCACCTCATCCTTTCTCTGCCTTTCAGCCCATGTGGGCTTGATGCTGTGTGAGATGGAGAATGTTCTCGTTTCATGTGAGTGGCTTTTGTAATGGATATATCTCTGTGATGTGTGTTAAGCTCCTCTGTTTGTTTTATGGAGGGGGCAACAGAAGGCAACAAATACATAGTCCAGACTAGCAGCAACTTTAGTGGAAACTCTGCCCCATTGTCAACCTTTGAGCCATCTGCTTTCCCATAAGAAATTCTTCTGATTACTAAATTTGATTAATAGAAGAGACAGAGCAAAGGAACTGAGTTTCCTTCCTTCTAATCCATCAAAATGATCCTAGAAAATGTCATTCTTGCCAGTAGGAGTAACTGGAGTTGGAACTTGCTAAACAGCACAGTGGCTATCATGCCACGTGAATGTCCTTAAACCTAAATTATCCAAATCCCCTTGGATTGGAGACAGAAAACATGGTTATCTCTGTAGGACATAGTTCCCATAGTCATCAGGATGGTTGTCCTTTGTAAGCAGGTATTAGACATCTTATGAGCGCTTCTACGCATCTATACAAGATGGACCTTGCAGAGCACCTAAGTGGAGGAGCCAGACAGTAATAACACTGTTTCCTCTTCTGTGGGAACCACCAGGAGGTGCCAACAAGATCCAAATCTTGGAGTTGTTAATGGACTTGCAGATGCATGTGGATATTGGATACTTCAAACTGCAAATTTCAAGGAGAAAGAGTTTGTGGCCATTTCTTGGGCAGAGGAAAGACAGCTTTCACTGTGGAGGTGGTGAGAGGGGACAGCGTGCTGGCTTCACAAACACCTTGGTGTCCCTGCCTCTGCTGCACAAGGCCAGCCACAGGAGACTAATGGGAAGCTGTGCCAAACAAAGTCTTTCAAGTTCAAGATCAAATGCTGCTGCACTTAATGGCACATAATAGCCTGTGCATTTTCATGAAGCTTTTGTCTGTTGTCTGTTTCTGGATTTTTATGTCGAATAAATATTTTGTAAAGGGACACTGGTAATGTAAAATGTCTGTTGTTAATTGCCTTGCAGCAGAAAGGTGAGTCCTTGATGGGAAAGTGCAGGTCTCTACAAATCTGTGGCTGTGATAGTAATGCAGTCCTGCTTCTAGCACTCCTCTTCTCCTACCGGTAAAGCAGTTGGGAGCTACACTCGTGCAGTCATGCGAGTGTAGAAGTAGCTCCTGTCTGACTTAGCCCATGTGGGCAGTAGCTGTTTGCTCAAGTCATGGGAGAGACACTGCTGAGCAGTCAACAAGCTATTGATTTTATAAACTGTATTTTTGTGAAACATGGGTGGAGGTGATGATTCAGTGTTACCTTGACTTTGTGGGAATCAGCTGTCTCTGCGCTTGTACCCTGCTGCTGAGCGCTGTGGCACAGACGTTGTGTCGCGTGTCAGAGATGTGCTCAGTGCTTCAGCTGCAAGGGAAGCAAGTGTAAGTCCATCTGTGATGAGAAGCATCTTTGAATTGGAAGGGTGATTTTGAGATCTAGTTGGTTTATGATCAAAATCACTGGTTCATCAATTTCTGGACTGGTTTTGGTGACTACCCAAACTCATTTTCCTACATTTTTAAGAACATTTTTCTTCTCTACTGATGGGTGCAAAATCCAAGCAGATGGTTGCTCGTTTGCCAGCATTTTGTGCAGCTACTTTTCAAAGTGGAGACAAAACAATTCCTGAGGTAGCCCTCAATGTCACTGGCTTTTTGTAAGTAGAAAATGCTGCTTTTAGTAACCCTGAGTATTTAGAATAAGAGTCTTAATCTGATCCTGTAATCTTAAATTACAATATTTGGTTAGTAGATTTGAAATTCTGTTGATTTTTTTTTTACACAAACTGTCCTTTATGATTGCCCTGCAGCAAGCTGTAAGTTGGAGGAGTTTGAGCTGGTGTATTTTCAGAATGGCACAATAAATCCTCATTACAGAACTATACAGGAGAGGTCTGAGAAGACTTCTTGCCATGTCCCAGCTTTTAAACTGGAGGACTGTTGATGTTTATGAGCAAGCAGTCCATAGACACATTTTACAGTATTGCCACGATAGTTTTTATAGCAATCAAACAAAAAAATAGGCAGAATTTGAGATGCTGATTAGTTATGCATCCACATAACAATATTTGTTTGGATTTTAATGCCCTGTTTTTGAAAAGAAGTGAGCTGACATGGCCTGGTCCTTCCCCTAAATTGATGAGTTGGACTCAGTGATCCTTATGGGTTCCTTCCAGCTTGAGGTATTCTATGATGAGCCACATCTAACGCACCTCAGGATGATGATTGTCCATCCAGGCCTTCAGAAGCTGCCGCTGTGGAAGAGCCGCAGCCTCCCTGGGCAGCCTGTTCCCACGCCTGGCTGCAACGTGATGAACAAAGTTGGAGCTGGGCATTCACCAACACAGCAGAAGACACGGTCAGCTGAGCTTCCCAGCCGTGAGTTCCTGTTGCAATGGTTAGTGAAACTGAAAACTTTTCTCACCTAAATTTTACATTCTAATAAAACTCTCCACTCCTCTTGTTTTCTATGTTGTTTTTTTCTAAGCAGACAAGGCAGCTGTGGAGGGTTGACCTCCAGTTAAATATAAATAGCTTTGCAACCAGTGCACACACACTTCCTCACCTATCTAAATTACCCTTTCAGAAAGCGTTCTTGTTTCTTCCTTGGACTCCTTTAGGCTAGACAATGTCTTAGTTTGTCCTCTGGCTTTGGTTTGTTTTTGGTCAGCAGAATGAAGTGGTTGATTGCTTCTGCCAGTCTGGAATTAATAGGTGGTGTCATCTGGACCGAGAGCAACCAGGAAGAGCAGCAGGAAGAAGTGTTTTGAGAACTGACATGCCGTAACACCACATATTATTTTTATGATAGAAACAGTGGCACCTAACTGAGGCAGGAGCACAAGACATTCTGATCTTGATCAATGATTTTCTACCCATTTTTGGTGAGCAGCTACTACAAGAGCTGCATTCAAAATTTTAATTTAACGAGTTGCTTAAGAGAAATGTGATGTAATTCAGTACAGGCACAGTGTGAATGCTTTCTTCACATAGAGCTGCTTCTGTCCCCACATGTTCTTTTTATAAAACACATTGTCTGGTAGCACAGCATATGGCTCAGGAGTTTGTGGTTTTATTTAAAAAAACAGCTATTCATACAGCGCTGCCTCTGCCTGGCAGGAGGCAACTCAAAGCTGTTCCTTGTCTCAGTTTCTTTCTGACAAACAAAGGTAACACTGCCTTACTGAGAGTATGTTTTGTCCTTTGGATTGTAGGCAGTGCCTTTGTTACAGCAAATATGCCAGCCAGATTTTCCCAGCTCTGCTGCATCCGCCAGAACTCAGATGCCTACTTGAGAAGTGATTGTCAGAAGTAACAGCTTCTCCTTTCTGAAATCCCTCTGGTTTCCTTCATCAGTCCCGTTAAGCCCTTACTGCTAAGCTTCTTCAAGACTGCCACTTATTTGAGAGCTCACAAGAACAAGTGCTTTTCTCATTCTCTGCCCTCCTCTACCTAAAAAGCCACTTGGCCCTGCAGAAGGTGGCCAAGCGTACAGTGCTAAGCCCATGCTTCTCCTCTGTTTTCCTGATCTTACCTGCTCAGAAGCACTTTTATAGAGCTGGCGGCAGTCTGAGCACAAAATGCTGAGCAAATTGTCAGCGGGACTTTGTGCAGAAACTGTTGGAAGGATAAGAGATTGTCCTGGCTTCATCACGTCATGTGAGTGATGTAGAAGATCATGCACACTTCCAACTTATGTCTGGTGGTTTTGCTTTTCAAGACTGGCTTTTTGAGCTGAACTCTAGTGGGTGTAACATGGTTTTCTGTGTTTTGTGTTGATGAGGCAATGTGATCAAGCCTGGGGCAGGCAGATGCTGCTTTTGAAAGAAGCTGTGCCAGTTTGGGCTTCCCTTGGATGTGTCTCCTGGGTGAAGACCATCTGAGTACTTGCCTTGAGTTATATGTTTTATTGCAACATTGCTGGCTGAGAGCTGCTTCTTACATCAAGGTCTAGGGATGTGTGGGTGTGGGAACAGCCTGATGGCCTTCATTCTGAAATTAAGCCTGACACTGGTGTCAGCAGGACCTTGAGGATGGTGTGAGCCTGTTAATGTCATGCACTCATTGCTATGGAGAGGATGCCAACCTACTGCAGCTGGGCTGGAGCTGAACATATATGTTATTAGTATATTGAGTTTTTATGTAGTTTATTGTGTCCTCTGACCCTGTGTGCACCAATCAGTGTCATCTCTTCAGCTCTAAGATACTTCTGCAATTAACTGGGGTCAATGAAGCTGGAGCTTTATACCCTGCTGGTGTTATGCGAGTTTAGAGACACTATGTTGCTCCTTTTCCGCCAGAGTCCGCAGTAACATCTTTGCTGCTGGCTGAACTGCACACGTTGGGTTTTCCCAGTATTTCTGGGGGAGTTTGAACTGGTGAGCACTGGAGGGCCTGTGCGTGCACTGCTCGTCAGCAGCCAGGAGAGGGGGTACTGAGTTTGTGCAGGTCCTACCGTAACTGTTTGAAGTTGTAGTGAGAACCCTGTCTGGCCTCTGAGATCAAGATAGGTGTCTAAGTGACCTTCCAGTGTAGCTGCCTGGAGAAAACACAAGTCAAGTGAGATTCAAACCAGAGTTTAGCTTGTGCTACCTTGTCCTAGATTTGAGCATACAAGAAGAGTGGGTGTCATGGTTGGCAGAGCCAATGAAAATGAAGTATTAATATTACAGATGGCTGTGTAAGGAGGGAAGTGGTGAGAAAGCTGCCAAGAAAGAGTAGCAGAGGAGAAGATGGGCAGGCATTTGGCTGTGCCACTTCAGTCGGTGCGAGCTGTGCTGGATACGACCTCCAGAACATGCCTCGTGCTGGAGCGGACGGTGCCCCAAGGGGTCCTACAGCCCTGCGGTGGGCTGGGGACGGGTGGGCTGCAGGAGTCAGCGCCCTGGCTTCTGCTGCCTTCTCCGTTACAAGTGCTACTTGCTTACTCCTTAGCTGGAAAGTCTGAGAAGCGGACTTAGGATTGTGTGTGTGTGTTTAAAGGCTGTGATGCACAGAGATCAGAGAGGGAAGAGACCAGCAGGTCATCCGCATGTCTGTTCTCTGTCTGCCAGCCTGAGCCCAGTGCTCAATGTGTACCAACTAGAAATTCAAAGCCCTTCTGCCAGGGACAAATTTGCTTTCCTGTGGGCAATGGCCACACTGGATGGAGCTGTGCTCTGCCTGTGGCTGTTCCTTTTTCTACAATATGTCCTCATGAATTTGTTGGGACAATGAGAGACAGAGAGAAGGGCTGGAACACCTCTCCTATGAGGACAGGCTGAGAGAGTTGGGGTTGTTCACCTTGGAGAAGAGAAGGCTCCAGGGAGACCTTATTGCGGCCTTTCCGTACTTAAAATGAGCTGATAAGAAAGATGGGGACAGACTTTTTAGCAGGGCCTGTTGTGACAGAACAAGGAGTGATGGTTTTAAACTAAAGGAGGGGAGATTCAGGCCAGATGTGAGGAAGAAATTTTGTACACTGAAGGTGGTGAAACACTGGCCCAGGTTGCCCAGAGAGGTGGTGGATGCCCCATCCCTGGAGACATCCCAGGCCAGGCTGGACGGGGCTCTGAGCAACCTGAGCTGGTGAAGATGTCCCTGCTCATGGCAGGGGTGGCACTGGATAAGCTCTGAAGATCCTTTCCAACCCAAAATATTCTATGATTCTAAGCAAAGTTGCATCTACCCTCTTCTCACCACCACCTGTTGAAGGGATCTCTCCTAGCTGCCAAGGAGCAAGAAAAGCAGCCTCAGAGAAGTCGCCAGCCATGGTAACTGTGGAAGTGCCTGGCCATGGGAGCAGCGTGCCTGGGAAGGCACCAGCCGCATGGAGCGAGGCAGGGGGTGGCAGCTGCAGTGGTCCCTTTGGGTCTTCTTGGGCAGGAGATGAGAGTTGGGAAGACATGATGGGAAGCAGAGCAGTGAGGGAGAGGAGGAGTACCTGGAGGCTCTCAGGAAGCAGGTCAGCATTCACTGTGGTATTCCCTCATTTGAAGGGGTCCTGAAGTGCCTCCACTTGTCATGGTAAACAGTGTAACATCTCAGTAAATAAAATGCGGGACCGCTTGCAGGCTGCGCATCATCACATGGTTTGTCTGAGATTGAAGACTGGGGTGAAGAGAGCTGGAGCTGTGTGGGGAGGTGGAGGAGGGGAGAAGGAGGCAGGAGCTGGAGAGGGACCTCAGGGAGTGACAACCCAGAGGGGGCTTGAGACAAGGCTTGAAAATGAGGGAAGAGGAAGAATGTGCTTCCACCTCCCCAGGACTCAATTTCCATTGAGTACGCTTAATGCGTTTTGCTTCACAGAGGAAATTGCTCCTGGGAGCCTCTCCTTCCCTGGGTTATGTCCAGGGTTCTGTGTGCAGGAGCCCAGCAGAGCCTGCCCCACAGCAGAGCCTGCCCCACAGCAGAGCTGCCCCACAGCAGAGCTGCCCCACAGCAGAGCCTGCCCCACAGCAGAGCCGCCCCACAGCAGAGCCGCCCCACAGCAGAGCTGCCCCACAGCAGAGCTGCCCCCGCACTGCTGCTCCCGGGGCTGTGTGCAGGAGAGCTGTGCAGCACAGAGCAGCGCTGCTGCTGCTGGGCCACTCCTTGGCTGTTGTGGAAAATTACAGGGGGCAGCACAGCCCCCAAAAGCCAAGGCATTTGTTCTGGTTTTCAAAACACTTCATTAATGTCATTGACAATACCAGCAGGTTCCTGAGATTAGCTTGCTTCTATTTTTGAAGAGTTATTTTTCATGGCAGGTTGCCAGGCAGTGCCAGTGGCCTTAGTATCCTTTCTATCTGCCTTGGCAGGACACACTGTGGTCTTTAGCCTTTCGTTAGCCTCTGTAAAGCCGTATAGCTACAGCTCTTCGCAATGCTCCCCCAAACCTTGGGTGAAATGTACCTTCTTCAGGTTTTCCAGCGAGTCCTATGGCAAGGCAGAAATCTCTTGTGTTGTAGGACAGAAGCTGCTTTTCCTCTAGGCGCTGGGTTGCAAGCAAACTACGGGCAGCACCCAGGCTGAGCAGGGTTTGGGGTGCCAGGAGCATGTAGGGACAGAGACGAAGTTTGCAGATTGTGGTGTGCACCTCCTCAGGGTGCTGTCTGGCTGTGCCTAGGTCTAGGTGCAGAGTTTCAGGCACAGCTTCTCAGCGGAACAGCACGTCATAGTGATGGAGCAGGCGAGGGATGTGGCTGCCTCTGTGCATGTTCCTGGGCAGCGCCACAGCTGCAGCATCCTTCTGTGTCAGGAGTCACGGAGGAAGGACCTGGCATTCCCTGGAGGAAGGTGAAGTTCCTCTGCTCATCAGCTCATCCCCCTTGGAAACACAAACCATGGGGCCTGCTTCTCCCCAGTTCCAGCTGGAGGGTGGAGGAGCACAGCAGCACTCCAGGACCAAACCCATTCATACTGGTATTTTCTCATAAGTGTGTCTTTCATGCCTGATGTGATATCAGAGCTGTGCGTGAGTTCTGCCACTTGAATGCATTGCAAACTGCTTTTGCCCCACGTTCTTTGACAACTACCCATTAAAAGCATTTTACTTTCAATTAGCCTAAGAAATGGAGAGGGTACCCCAAAGGTGAAGACTGCTTTAAAGCTTGGAAACCCTCTTCTGTTTGTGCTAGGATTCTGTAAGACCAGAGAAAAATAGCTTCACTGTAAGAAATCCCAGTTTGCCTGCAGATGAACTTGAGAAACTGCAACCATAAAGACAGTCCCAGCCTTGCCCCCTTCCAGATTTCTGTGTGCCTAGAAATGGGCAGTGGTAAGGAGATGCCTCCTGAGGGCCATGAGGGTGCTGTTCCATCTCTGTTGTGATGCTACAATTTAAAATACACAGCAAAAAGCAAATGGAGATCACAAAAGCCCAACCTGTGCTCTCAGCTGGTGTGGCTTGCAAGGCTGAGCTTGTCTCTTGCGGGCTCTGGGTTCTCCCTAGGTAAAGCAGAAGCATGAGGAGGATTTTGACAAACCCTCACAAACAGGAGGTTTTTGCGGGACATAAAAGGCAAATTTTTCCCTGACTTCAGACCAAGAAGCTACCAAATGCTTGGGATGCAGGGAGCAGAGTGCTCGTGGGCTTGTGGGGGAGCCATGCACAGGCCTGGGTCATCATTAACAGAACAACTGTTGGAGTCACACCCTTAGCAAAGGCTTTCAGAGAAGAGTTCCCCCTCACCTGCGCCGGTGGAAACCCAAGGAGTGCTGGTGTAGCGGAGCTCAGCTGAGCCAGGTGCGGTTGTGTTTTCCTGGGCAGGGCTGTACTCTGTTGTACTGTGCCTGTGAATCTGTGCTGGCACCAGTGAAGCCAGCAGAGTTATTCCGAATTTGCACCAAATCAGCAGGGTTTATCTGCAGTCCTAGTGGATTTACCAAGCCCTGCCTGGAGGCTGAGCTGTGATTTTTCCTTTCAATTTGGGCTCTCGGGTGCACAAATGCAGCTCTAGCTGCCTGGCTGTGTCTGTCCCATGCTGATGCAGGCAGAATGGGGTGAACAGATCTTTGCCTCCCTGGATGGCCAGGCCTCATTATGGCCATGCTGTTGCCCTGATGAGCACTGTTCTGGGTTTACAGCAGCATCCTCCAAGTGAGGCCCTCCCTGTGCAGCCCTGGGCATGCAGTGGATTGAACTCCTGAGCTTCTCCGCAAAGTGATCCCACTCACCCTGGAGCCCCCTGAGTCCCAGCTAGCCAGGCTGCACCCAGCACCTTGGGGCTTCAGCTGAGTCAGCAGGACAGGATGGCACAGGGAAAGGAAAATCACAGTGAATCAGGCCTTGGGAACAGCATCTGCTTCATGGCAGAGACCGATTTAATCTCCTTAGCAATCGCCTCAATCGTGGAATCAGCAGGATGCTAATTAATTGAGAGGCACTCAGCACCAGACATTGAGATCCCTCCTGGCTTTAAGTGGAACCCGTTTGCATTTGGCAGTTGTAGCTGGCTGCTCTCCTGATGAATGGGTCTGCCTTGGGGCTAAAGCCCTGCATGGGGTGTCTCTGTACCGGTTACCCCACAGCTGCCTGTCCCTCTCTGCTGGCTGGGGTTGGGGTGTCCACACACCAGTGAGATGATGCCACATCGGCCTCCTGCCTCTTGACCAAGGAAGCCAGCAGACGGAGGTGGCTGCAACCCACTAAACCCCTCACCCTGCCTGTCCCCAGCCTCTCTGGCCTGGAGCTGGCCCCTCACCTCCATTCTGAAAGCCCACAAGCTGATCAAGCCCGGCATGTTAATTAGCTGTGACAGCTTATTTTGTTATCTTGCATTTACTTATTGATGGGGTGCATGTGACTGGGTTCACAGTGAAGGTCAGTGCCAGGCTGGGCCAGAGCCCCTTGTTTGGTCCATGCCATGATGTGGGATGGGACTCCAGAAGCTCTGCCAGGACCAGCTGTAAACTGGTGAATAGTCACACAGCCACCAGCAACAACATCAGGGATTTTAGCCTAGGGATGTGCTGTACCCTGCCACAGGAGGACGTGGAGGCTGGAAAAGAAGTGGGTTCGAACAGGTATTTGGCACCCACTGGTGGAAACCACTCCTTCCAGGGCTATTTGACACAAGGATTGGATTTAAAGCCCTTGAGCTGGAAGGATGCACAGGCCAGGACAGCATCTGGTGTCCAGCCCTCCCCAAGCCATTTTGGTGACTTTGTCTTAGTTTTGTCTTGTGCTTCTTCTGTAAGAGACACTGCTGAAAAAGAGAAGGAGAGGGTGGGCGGGCAGGGAGGTGTGTGCTCCACGGCTGGGCTGGTGCTCCTGCACATGCAGCCCAGTAGTGCTCCTGGTGCCAGGTGAGGTCCAGGCTGCTCCTAACGGGAACATGCTAACATTTGGTGCCTCCAGCTTGGGCCTAATAGGGGCTGGAGGGGCAGCAAGCTGGACAGCCAGAGGGGCTGGACCTGCAGGCAGGCAGCTGTGCGCAGAGCTGGGGAGCATGTTCAACTCCCCACCATTCCCCAAGTGCCTGTACTTTCCTCCACACTAAAAATTGTGTGCCTTGAGAAAAGGACTCTAGAAATGTTGGCTCCTGCTTCCCACTATTGGTGGGTCAGTGTGTCCTCAAGTTCTCATCTTCAGACAGGTATAGGGAGTTTGATGGAGGCTCTCCAGAGCAAGCAGTTGCTGAGTGAAGAGGCAATGAGAAATCACAAGGACACATTGGTGGAGTTTGGTTAAAAGCTCCAAATCCTGGCTGAGACACTCGAACATACTGAATGTGCCTTTCAAAGGATCTGGAGAGCTGGGAGAGGAAGGTTTATGGCCCTGCAGTGAGCATTGAAGGGCTGAGGACCTGCCTCTGTGGTGGAGAGGGATGTGTTGCAAAGGGCTGATGTTAGGAGTTAACCAGCTGTCCTGAAACAACTGGAGTAGTGCCTTTGGCCAGCCCTCTGCCTCTCTCCCAGCATCCGCCAGGTCCATAGCTCAAATGCAGCACAACAAGAGTGCATTAGTGAGAAGCAGGATGAAATCATTAGGATCGATGGACTTTCCCAGAGCTAGAGGGATTGATGAGCTGCAGGCCAAGGAGAAGGTCAGGGGCAGAGCTGGTGGGGAGCTGGGTGTTTGACTGCTCCTGGGAAGGCTTTTGGGATGAGCAAGGAGGAAGGGCTGCGGGTGGCTGCTTGGACCCCTCCAGATGCCTTCTCCTGCCTAGGAGAGTACTGGCTGTGCTGGAACTCTTCCTATGTGTGCTGCTCTGCCCCGCTGCATCCCCCTCCTGACCCAGGCATTTCAGCAGAGAAGCTGATGCCTGGAAAACCCCAGATGTGTTGCTGTGCTCCAAGCTCCTCTCTTTTCCTGACTGTGACCCTAGAGAGCCCCCAGCCTTTGGGGCACAGCTGGCTCCACTTCTGCCAGCCTCCCCACCCAAGCACAGGGAATTAGCTCCCTGGCTTGTTTTGCCCAAGGCTTTGCTGTCCCTCCTTGGCTCTGCCACCCTCTCAGGGGCCTGGGCCAAGGCCCAAGCCTGGCTCTGTCTCAGGTGTTAGAAGCCCAATATAATCTGCTTTAAGAAATCTGCCCTGCCAGCCCCAGGGGAGTGGTCTGTGTTTCGAGACCCAAGTGCCCTCAACTGCTGGCATGTCCTGGTGTCACCATGAGACAATCTTGGTATGTGCCCGTGAGACTCCCTGGTACCCAGGCAGCAGTGGGACCCCTCCCCATCTCCTGGCCGAACTGCACATAACCAGCTAGCAGAGAGGTGCAGCCCGTGCATGCCCGGCCCCCATGTCCCCAAATGAAGTTGGTGGCAATGGGGGAACTGTGGAAACTGAGAACAATTCAGTCTTCCCAATCCATCACCCTTCTCTTAAACTACCGTGGCAGCTCCCGACCAGAGCAGCCAGCCCTCAGAAATGGCCTTATCCAGCTCTCCAGGGGAAGGTAAGAGGGGGCAACTTTGCTCCATTGCGATGGGTGCTGCATAATTGAAAATGCTGATTAATGATGCCTTTGAGAACGTGCCAGTCTCTGGCCTCCAAGGAGAGAGACCCTGCTGTCTCTGCTCTGTCTCACGCCTATCAACTTGCTAAAAGCATCTGCACACATGCCGTCACTCTCTGAACAGCTCGGCTCTGCTCTGCTGACAGGTATTTATTTAAAGCCTGGCTTGGCTCTGAAAAGGGGCTGTCGCAGAAGTGGCACAGCAGGGCTGGGTGCTGCCACTGCCTGCTCGTGTGACTGGGAGGAGGCAGGGAGGGATGGATGGAGGGATGAATGGCTGGAAGGATAGAAAGATAGATAGATAGATAGATAGATGGATGAATGGATGGGGCTGCTCAGGAGAGATGGGCAAGATGTTGGCCTATGGACAGAAAGGCTTTGGCAACTCAGTAAGTCACAGCAGGGCTGCAGGTGGGCTCTGCAGATGAAGTCCTGGGAAATAGCACCTCCAGCAGAGGTGTCTGCTGGTGGTGGGGGAACTCTTCATGTGCCAGGCCTGTTCCTGCAGCTGTCTGTCTCTCCCACTGCTTCTGTGTGTTTTGAGGCAGCTCTTATCCAAAGCATGTTTGTTGGTTCTAAGACACCTTGTCGCCACACAGAGCAAAGGTGCAAAATGAGGGATGCTTAGAGTGCCTTTCTCTGTTTACCCCTGGTGCAACTCCGAGGGGTGTTGGGCAGGACATGCTGCAGTAGGAGTGGAGGTTGCACCTACTTTGGTGCCTGCAAAACCCAAGGGAAAGGGGAGAACCCTTCTGTGGTTTTTGTGTATTTTGATCCTGGTTCTGCTGCTCCTGGAGTTGTTCTGAGACTTTGAGATGGAGACTTTTGGATGCTCAGCTCCTCCCCATAGCACAGAGCCCAGACCTTCACTTCCAGGCAGAGGTGCCCATGCAGAGGCAGCTTTGGGAATGGCAGAGTCCCCCGAGCTGTCTTGTTCCTGGCCCAAGAGTGCAGCTGAACCGTGGGAATTTTTCTTGGCGGGTTACTGGGCCTTTTTTCTCCCCTGGCTTTTGGACAAAATCCTTCCTTTTCACTGAAGCAGAGGGGCTGTGAGCACAGGGAGGAGCAGGGCTTGGAGGAGCAACCATCCTGCAGAACTGGTGGGTGGCTTGAGCAATGACAGTGAAAGGGGGGAACTCAGGGTCTGAATGAACAGAGAAACTTGAACAGTGCCCAGCCCTATTAGAGGGATGGAGCAGAACATCTCGTTAGGACAGAGCCCGCAGCCAGGATGGAAAATTACTGGTAGCCCCGTGTTGTGAGTGCAGGAGGCAGCCAGGGGGGTGGGGGTGGCAGCTCGCCAGCCCCAGCACATGCTTTGTGCCGCGGTGGGGGAGCAGACAGGGCACGGCACATCTCTGCCCTGTGCCAGGGCATGGAGGCAATGCTTCCCATCCCGGGCTTGCTGGCTGTGTTGCAGGAAGAGGATGCTGAGTTCCCTGCAGGATTGCATCTTCCCAGAAGATGCATGGTGTTACGCCGTAGAGCGGCATGGCTGGCTCCTGCCAGTTGCTGCCTGCAGCTCAAGCTGTGAACTCGTGCGTGGGCAGAGCCACGTCGCAGCCTCCCCTTGTTCTGTGTGAAGCCCAGCGGTTCTGGGGGACCTGACCTGTCCTGGGACCAATCTGGGTGCTCTGGGCAGGGTTTGAGGGGTCTCTTTTGAGGTGTCCAAGGTCTGATTGCCCTGCTGTTGTTCTAGCCCTGATTATTTTGCAGCCAGCAAGCCGTGGGCCTTGCGTTGCCCTGAGGATGCAAGACTGGGGCAGATCGCGCCTGCCCTAGAGAAAGCAGGCAATGGGGTGTAGGATGTGGCCCATCACGGGCAGCCAGTGCTCCAGGACTGCTGCCTCAAGCCTGAGCCAGCCTGGTAATCTACTTCCTACAGCCATGGCTCCACAGCAAGCAGTCCCATGGCTGTGGAGCAGCTCTGCCTGGCAGACACCCCTGCCTCAGCACAAGCATAGCCTCATGGCCACCGAGGTCACCCTCTCACTTCTTTGTGTGCATTGCTAGTTTCAAAGAAACAGCTCATGGACATTTTTTGAAATAGGTCCTTGGGATATGTCTCACCAACTGCTAATTTCTTTGTTTCTCCCCTGTTTGAACAGCTTGACTGAAACAGCCCTTCAAAGGTCCTAGGCTTAGCAAGGCAGGGCCAGCAGCCACATGCTCCAAACAATGTCTTTATTTAAGGGCAGCAATAAAAACATCACGCTCACGCACAACCAAGGCTAAATTTAGTTCTGACTCCTCTGTGCATCGTCACTGGACTGCATGTGCCTTGGGGTGGTACCTCATCCCTGTGAAACCCTTCGATACAGGCGCATCGACCGCGCTGATCCTCTGCCCAGCCAACACAGGCAGCCAGCACATCTGCCCCAAGCTGCCTGCCCCCAGATTAGCCCTGTGTGCTAACAGGATGCACCCTGGAGCTGTCAGCCTGCGTCAAACCCTGCCCTGCCTCAGAGTGTGGCCAGCTCTTCAGGTTTCTTTTGGAGACAGGGAAAATGAAAAGTCTCAGGGCCTTGTGTCCTGCCACCTCCCCTCTGCCAGCAGTGGCATCACTGTGTTCAGGAGTTCTGGCCACTCTGCCTCTCCATGTGCAGGCGTGACTGATGAGACAGCCCCAATGCTGGGGATCCTGGCTAAAAGGGCAGCCAATTGCTCTCAATCTGGTCTTGTTCAAGAGAGGCGGCTTTTGGAGAGGGAGGGGGATGCTGCTGGGAGCTGAGCTTTTGCTGGAGTTTTGCCCTGGAGCTCCAGCAGCATCCCCATCCCAGCTCCCTTCTCCCCATCCACCTGCCCAGCTCTCTACCACACCACACTGAGAGTACAGGTGCCATAAGGCTGCCTGTGGATACGGCTTGTGAGCCTGGCAGCCCCTGCCTGGGTGCTGCCTCAGTTTCCCTAACAACAAATCCCGCAAGAAGAGCTCTGACATGGAGATACACAAAACCTTTACATGGGTGTTTCTGGCTTGCAGTGATGCTCGGTACAGGTAGACAGTGTAAAACTCCATCCCCACCCCTGCACATGATCCTGGGCTTCAGGAAGGATCTGCAGCTCGTCACCATGTGGAGTGAGCCAGGTCTGTCCCAGTGCCTGCACTATGGAGTTGTGACTCAGAGCAGCTCCAGCTTGGGGACAGAAAGGAGCTGCCACTTATGCATTGGTGACGACAGCCCCTCCTGTGCTCCTTGCACTGCTGCTGACATTGGCAGTGCTGTGGAAAATTACCTTGCGCTGCTGGTGAAGGAGTAAACTGGTGCACCAGGGGAAGGAGTGGGCTGCAAAATGATGCTGGCTGGGGTGCATCCTTGGGAAACACACCAGATGGCTGGGGTGGAGAGGTCCAGCTTCCAGCCAGCAGGCTTAAAATAGCATCTCCTGCTGCCTGGCTCTGCCCCCTCCGCTCACCATGGGGGAGGATGGAGGCTGGCTGGGGGCGAGAAGGTGAGTGGCCCTGCGATGGCACACTGCAGCTCACAGTGGCAGGGCACTGGTTTGGGTCTGGTGAGTGCCACTGTGCTTCTGGCAGCCTTTCCTAGTCCCCTTGTGACCTGACTCATCCCACAGCACCCAACTTCTTCCTCTCACTTCTGGCTCCTGTCCCACTGGGGAGGATGCCCAGCACCCTGTGGCACAGATGAGGTGGTTCCCAGGCTGCTTGGGCTTTGCAGTAGCCCAGCCAGGAGTCCCTGTGCTGCCGGGGAGGCTGATGGCAGCCAGCACAGGTGCAGACTCCAGCCCATGGTGGAATGGCTCACTGAAGGGTGTATTTAGAGCCTGGTTTGTACCCCCAGAACCACATGCTCTGGTGGACAGAGGTTCAAGGTGTTGGCCTGATGGGCACCCTGAGCCTGTATCCATCACCACCCAACTACTCCGATAAACATGACAACACAAAGAAGGTGGGAATCTAGCCCCAGTCCCAGGAGACCAAAGTAAAGCTCAGATGGGGTTTGTCTGTGGCAGCATTTGGTGGATACCCCTCTCAGGGCAGGCCCTGGGCACCAGGGAACATGCTCTGTGCTTGACACATCCCAACATGGTCCTCTGTCTTTGGCACAAGAGACAGAACATCCCTCAGCCAGTTGCAGCCCAGCTTCAACATCATCACTCATACCTCCAGGCAGAGGGCTCCTTGGGTCCTCGGGAAGTGCTGGTGCCACAGTACCACCTGGAAATGATCATCAAGGGTATGTGACTAAATGTCAGGAGATGACACAAATCTGTGAGTGGCATCTCCAAACCCCTAGCAAGGTCCTAAGGAGTCCTTGTTCAGGGCTCTGACCTTCCTGGTGCCTTCTCTGGAGCCAGATCTTGGTTCAACTAGCTTAGTGTTGCATGGCTGAGCTAAAAGCACAGGGAAAGCCATGTGGAAAATACCACATTGACCTGTATTAAAAGAGCAGTGAAAAATAATGTGGAAAAATCCATGCTGTAAAACTCTCTCACTTCCCTTTAATCATGCAATTCAAGATGTGGATGGCTCCATGTGCAGGTGATTTCTGAACCCCTACATTGGGAGACACCCCAGTCTCTGCAGCTTAGACCATGGAGAGCTTGTGCTCTTCCCAAGCCTAATTAATTGTGCAGTTATTTCAGTCACATGGCCCTGCGCCTTTGGCAAGGCAGCCATCTAAAAGCTGTTATTTGATAAAGTTGGACTTCATATGGAGAAGATAAATTGTCAGTGTGAAAAATAATTTATTCCCATAGAAATCCCTGGCAATTGGTGGAGGAAAATATTTAAATTTTCACAGTGTCAGGAAGATCTGAATCCAACCCTACCTCATGCCTGACCAGTTCAGAGGAAGCAGCTTGGCTGCTGGACTTGCAGAAGAGGGTGAAAGGTAGCCCAGAAGGAAGGGAAGATCTGACCCCATTGAAGTGCTATGTGCTGGGTTGGCTTCTAGTTGAGGGATTAAAGGATCTCTGTGCTCTCTGACATCCCAGGTGTTTTCTCCCTTCGTGGTGACATGGTGAACACAGCCTGGATGCAGAGCTCCTGGTGACTCAGCGGGAGAGGCTGAAATCAGCTGAAGGCTGGTTGCCATCCAAAAAGCCTGGGACAAGCTGTTAAAAGAGATGTACCAGGGATGGAGCTGAATGTCCGTGTCAGCAGACATTCCTCCAGCCCCTCGGCAGGCGTTTGTAGGATGAGCTGCCTGTGGCTACTCTCAAAATACTCCATGGCCGAGCAGTGAAAGGTGCTGTGAAACACAGGGTTATGTTGGTCACCGTGGCTGGCCAAGAGATGATGAGGCTGAGGCCCGGGACACCAGATTCAACCCAAGTGCTGGGAGCAGCCTCTGGCCACCTACTGCCATCCTAAGAATTCAGGGTTGGGGGCAAACTTGTATCTCTGGATGACAGTGGTGCTAATAAGACCTTGGTTCAACCTCCTTGAGATGCCAGCACTGCTCCTGAGGCCCATAGCTGGTGGTTACAGGGACCACGAGGAAATCTCTCTCTAGGACCAGCCTAGGCCTGCAACCAGCTGGTCTAGGGGACTTCTAGGGCAGAGGTTTTATCCAAGATTCCAGTACTCAAATCCCAATCCTCTTGTAGCATCTGGCATGGACTCCTCTTGGTGTAGGAGAACCTGAGCCTCACAGGTCCTACAAGAAACCTTGGCTTTCCTATGCTGACAAGTAAACAGCACTGAAACGCAGGATGAGGCAGCATCAGTCCCTGACTCATGCATGTTGTCCTTGCAATGGAGATATGAAATATTTTGCCTGGGCTCTCCTGTCAGAAATGCCCAGCAGGGAAGAGGAGTTGAGTGATAGCTTGGACACCAGACCAGACCACAGCCCTCCCTGGGGAGCAGCCTGAGTCCTCCCAGGTGAATATCACATGCGGTTGGATTCTGTGCAGAACCAAGCCCGTGGACAGGAGGTGATGGGAGTCCTCAGCAGTTTCCCCATGAGGATGTTTTTGTAAGGGCCAGTTCTGCATTTTGAATGGTGTGTCCTGTGCAGTTGCCTCAGGCAACTTAGCAGTGGAGGCTGTTATATCCCTAACTGTGGAAAAAAATAATTACAGTGATACCAAAGAAGTACAGAGGAAGGACCAGTGGCAGGATGGGCTTGCCCAGCTCGGAGGCAAGTGGAAATCAGCCCTTGCTCTAGGCACAGGCTGGGACCCTCTGTCCTTGCTATCCCACTTCACCTATCGCCCCCCGTCGCTACATCTCCCGTGTAAGCCCCCCAACCCTCTCCCCATCGCTCCATCTCCCATTTAATCCCCACCTCCCCCAGACCACGACCCGGTGCCATTGTCCTCCGGGCGCTCCCCGGCGCCGGCCCCGCTCCCGGCCCCGTCCCCTCCCCTCCGGCCCCGGCGAGGGGAGGAACCGGCCCGCGGGGGCCGTGCCCAGCCTCGCCCCTGCGCCGCCCTGCGCGCCTCGCACCGGCACCGGCACCGGCTCCGGCTCCGGCACCGGCATCGGCACCGGCATCGGCATCGGCACCGGCTCCGCTCGCCGCACAGGGGCCGCCGCCGCCGCCCCCTCCCTCCGCCCCGCCCCGCCCGCCGGCGGCACTGGGACCCGCCGCCCCGGGATGAAGGTTCTCCGGCACAAGATCGAGCTGCTGACAGGTACGGCCCGGCCCAGCCGCCCCCGCTCCGCCGACCCGGGAGTGCTGGGGCGGCGGGGGGGCAGAGGGCGAGGCTGGGAGGAGCCGGGTGATGGTATAGAGGTGTGTGGGGGGGCGAAGAGCCTTCAGCCCCTGCCCAGGAGATGGGGCTGCCGGTCCCCCCGCTCCCGCCGCTTGCCTCTTCTCCCCCAGGTATGGAGCTGCTGGAGGGAATGATGCTTTTTGGGGTACGGGAGGTGATGCCTGTGGAGGTGCTAAGGCTGCAGCCTGGTGCTGCTGGGAGGGGGAGACTGAGCTGGCAGCCTCCTGGCATGGGGGTCCGCCAAGCAGACAGCCCGAGGTAGGGGTGCCTGTGGGACTGCTTGAGCGTCCCTGCTGCGCCTGCTCCTCCACCAGCCTCCCCCGGGAGTCTTCTCGCTGCCTGGGTGCCCCGAGGATGGGGCTGGGGAGGAGGTTGCTCTTAGCAACAGCCACTGTGAGACAGCCAGCACCCCCGCAGAGCCCCTTGCTGCCACCACCGCCCCACAAGACTGGGGTGCTCCCTTACATGGGTGGCACCAGACCACCCAGTCTGGTGTGTCTCATGCTGTGGCCTGCCTGCTCCTGCACTCTCCAGTTGGATCACACTGTTAGGCTGCTTTGTGGGGGCTGCTGGGGTGCAGACCTGTGCCCCCCCATGGAGGCAGAGCAAGCTGTGGGTGTTTATCCTGCACTGGTGGGGCAGGAGGTGGCCCAGGCTGTGTCGCACCAGTATTTTCCTCCATCCTGTCACGGCTCTTCAGCGCTCCTGCTCAGGGGCCAATGCTGTGGGCACAATTCCATGTCTGGACTGGGCTGCATGTTCCCTTCCTCCCTCTTCCTTCCTCGCTGGAGGTTGCTTTGGTTTCACTGCCTGGCGGGGGTCGGCCCTCATTCCTCCAGATTTGCCTCCTTGTCTGTTGTGCACTGCTCAGATAGTCCAGAGAATCTGTGCTGACATCTCGTGGGTGCCACGTCCACACCAGTGCAGGGACACAGGTGGTCAGTCAGAGACTCCCGTGAGGCTGGTGCATCATCTGAGGGAGCTCTGCCTTCTGACCAGACACTGCCCAGTGTTAAACCTTTCCCATAGCCTCGTCATGGTGATGATAATAATAATAATAACAACAATAATAGTGTATTTCCTTGCCACGAGTTCGTTCTCCTCCAATAAGCCAACACTGGGCTGCGGTTGCCTTGGGAAGGTAAGCCAACGTGGCTGCTTCCATCCCCACCTATAAATGCAGTGCCAGGGCCCCGGTGGGGCAGAGCACTAGTCCCAAACAGAACACTGATGTCCTGCTGGGTTTGGGACTGATTTGGGATTAGGGAGGAGGCTTGTCCCAGCTGTGCCCAGGAAATGGTGACACCACACTGGGAAGGCAGAGTGGGAGCAGAGAAGGGCAGCACCCTGGGAGTGGGTGCTGTTGGGGAGCATTGGGGAAAGCTGGAGAGAAAAGGGCTCATTGCCAGTTGTGGCTTCCACACCAGCCCTCTGCAGTCATGGTGGCCCAGCTAGGCTGGGTGACACTGCCCACAGCCCCAATGCTGTGCTGGTAGGAGCAGGGATGAGGGAGACTGTGGGGTGGCATGGGAAGCAGAGCATCCCCAGGAAGCATGACTGTGATCCTGCTCACTGGCTGTTACATCCATGGGACACCCCGACATACCGATCCCTCCTCTGTTCCTGTGCTCAGCGCCGCTTTAGTTGACCGTCCATCCCGCGCTGAGCATGCTGGTTGCCGCAGGGCTCTGCCATGTCCCTCATGAGCCAGCTTTCCCCCCTGCAACGCGAGCAAGGTCACGGGGCCCTTCCTCATTGCTCAGCCACCCACCCTCCCATATTAGCTGGAGGCTTTAATTAATAAAGGCATTCACCATATGCTAAGTGCTGTTCCCAGCCGCCCTGGGGCTGCAGCCACACGGTGGGTTGGCGTGGTCAGCGTGGGACGCTCCTGCTCTCTTCCAGACCCAGCTACCGGTGAGGCTGATTTTCCTCCCATTTTTTAACCCTGGGATTGTGTTCCAGGAGATCGTGGCGTTGCTTGGTCGGTGGCTCTGCAGGCTGCATTGTCTCAGCTGTGCTGGTGGCCTGCAGATGAGGGCTGTCCCCTTGTGCAAAGCCATTTTCTCAGCAGCAGCCCAGCCTGGAAAAGCATGCCCCAGATGCATGCCTCTCCATAGAGCTGTTGGCACCTCTCCCTGCTGGGGTTTTGCGTGGCCCCTGGCCTGGTGGGACCCTCCATGTAAGGGGTAATGCGGACATCCCTGGTGGTGGGCACCCTGGGACTCCTGGGGGCTTGGTTGTGGTGTTGTCCCTCCAAAGAGTTCTGGTTTGTTGGATGGCTCCCAAGGAGCAAAGCAAAGTGCCGTGTCTGCAGAAAGCAGCCAGGTGGCACAGCCTGCTTGGTTTCTGAATGGAAAACCCGGTCAGATGAGCAAGAACTGGCTTTGGAGGGGAGTTTGTGACCAGCTCCTGTATTCCTGGTGGTTTTGCAATCCTCGTGGCATTGTTTGGCCTTTCCACATTGCCAGCCTGGGCTGATCTAGGTTTGAAGGTGGCCAAAGCATGAAGGAGCCTTGGCTGAGGCTGTGGATGGAGCGGGGTCTGTGTCTGCTGTGGTGCTAGCTTGGCCCCATATCACCCCCGGTGTCCCCAGGGAGATTGCAGAGGGTGGCAGCCAGTGCAGGGGGTATGGGAGCCATGCTGGCCCATCCAGAGCAACAACAACTCATCTGAAGGCTTGGGGAAAGGGTGGAAATTGAGGCTGCAAAGGAAAATGCCTGAGGTCTGGATCCTGCCTGAGCACAGATAATCCCCTTGCACTGGGACTTGCCAGTTAGTTACTGACCTCATCTGTTCATGGGGAGCCTGCATTGTCCTCCGTGTTCCCCATGTCTGTCACCTTCTGTGTGCAGCCAGCTGCTGGGGTTCCAGTCATCTCCTTGCTCCCCTCTGCTTTCTAAGCTGGACTTTTGCCTGGAGGTGTTTTTGGAGATGCTGGCGTTTAGGAGTACAAAGTCCTAGTGCTCTGGTCAGCAGTATCCAGTCTCACATCTCTGCTGAGTGATGGCTCCATGGTGAAGTCTGTCCCTGCAAGCCCTGGGGACAAACTGCTGCCTGGCCAGCACCTGCTGTGCAGGCAAGGAGAAGAGTTTGAGAGTAAAGGCTTCACATTTGGTTTTGTCCCATCACTGCAATACAAACTTCAGGCTGTCTCTCTGCTCCGCTGCTTCTTGGAGCAGCTCTCTGCCTCTCAGCATGGTGGAGAAACATCGCCCCTCATTTTGGCTGTACGGGAAGATCTCCCTCTGTCCCACTCATATCTGTCTGCAGCCTAAAACCAGCCGAAACATTGGATTTTCACCCTCTGATGGATGCTGTAAGCTGGGGTGGGGCAAAGAGGACTGAGGCAGATCCTCATGGGTGCTGACATCTCCCTCGCCCTGGGCAGGGCTGCTGCTGCAGGAGATGACCATGGCGGGGCTGCATGAGCTGCGCTTCACCGAGGAGAAGCCGCTGTTGCGGGGCCAGGATGCCGAGCTGGTGAGTCTGGTGACTGCACTGGCTCTTGCTCCTGCACGTGGGGTGCCAGGATGGGGTGCTGAAGTGGGAGCTTGGGGTGTGTGTGTAGCTATTGGGTGCACATGTGTGCAGATGTGGTTGTAATGGGTGCACACGTGTGCATGTGTGTGGTATTCAGTGCATGCATGTGTGCAGATGTGTTCTGGTATTGATGCACATACATGGGTGACCGTGGGTTCTGGTTTGGTGTGATGATGTGTGTGTGTGTGTGCAGATGTTGCACATACATACTAATGCACACCTGTGTGTCTGTGCACACTTAAAGGCAGTGCATGCACAGGTCTGTGGGTACTGTAGATGTGCATGTATGTGCACACATGTGGGCATCATGTTCCCCTGCAGCCAGCACTGCCCTGGGGAGTGGGTGCTTGTGATGTCAGGGGACTTCATGAGCTGGGTGTGAGGAGGGTTGGTGGGAGTGATCAGTGGTGGGAGAATGTCTCTGTCCCTAACAGCTCCTTCGCTCCCCAGGAGAATTCTGATGTCTTCCTCTCTGCTGTGGACACAGACTGGAAGGTAGGACCAGCCATGGAGGGTGCCCCCCACCCCTGGGTTCTGTGTGGGACCGCAGCATGAACCTGGGAAAGGCTGCAGGGTGCTCAGTGGACCCAGTGTTGTTTCTGTCCCCCTCTTTGGTGGGGACGCAGTGTCTGGTTGGTGTCTATGCATGGGGCTGCATGTCCATTGTGGTCCCCAGCCGGAAAGGGTGGGGGGATGCTGCCAGGCATGCTCTATGCTGGGGCTCGTATGCGGCTGGTGGGCACTTGGCAACAGGCTGAGGACAAAACCTCTTTAAAACAGGCGATTTCTTCCCAGGAGGGCTGAGCTGCTTTTCCAGACCCTCTACCATTGCCATGGCAATGGTTTCCCAGGCAATGCCAGCTCCCTACTTACATAAGGATGGTTGAAAGATTCTTTCTTTTTTGGAGGTCTGGGGCATTGCCCCCTGTACCACCCACCTCTCTCAGAGAGCAGGGCCCCTCTGCTCCCCTGTCTGGCACCTGCCAGCTTTGTACCTCTGTTTTGTCTCTCTGGAGGAGCACAGTGATGTGGCTCAGGGGGGCTCAGCTTGCGCCTGGCTCCCATGTTGGTCTTCATTGCTCTCGCACCTCTACCCGAGCTCATCCTGCACCAGGCTTCTCTGGCAAAGACCAGGGTGCTGGTAGATGGGGAGGGAGGGTAGTGGGGCTGCTGGATCCCAGCTCATTGCTGGTCCTTCTCCCAAAGCATCCTTCTCCCAGGTGGCACCACTGACTGATGTCAAGTTGTATGTTGATGCTTTGTCAGTGTCTGGGACTGCTGAGGGGCTGGGCTTGGGTGGTGCTGGCTGAGCCCTGCCAGGTCCGGCACTGAAACAGCAGCACCTGCAAGGATAAAAATAAATCTGAATTTTGATCATTCTGGAAGAGGGGCAGGGGAGCCCAGGTCCTTGTTTTTGCAGACCCAAAGTGGTGCTCAGGCTTTTGGGCCTGGCCTGCTTAGTCTTCATCACCTGTATGGGTGGCAGGGTGCAGCTGGGCAGGGAGCAAGGACTTTTGTCAGCATGCTGGGCACTGGCTACCAGCTCTGGGTGATCATTTGGCCAGGTCAGGGAAAGGGCTCTCCCCAGGTAAAAGTGCCTCAGCCCTGTTATTAGACATCAGAGACTCCACAGGAACAAGCCCTCTGGGTGAAGCTGAGGACACGGGGCTTTACTATGTGGGGAAGCTTGTGTATGTGCTGGTGATGGCAGCTGGACCACCCTCTGCCCATGTGCATGCCAGGGCACGGTAGAAGCAAGCCATGGGGAGCTGCTAGGGTGGGGATGATGCAGAGGTGATGGCAGCCTCCAGCTGGCACAGAGCATCCCTGTGATGGGCAGGGAGGCTGGAGGGTCCCTGCTGGGTGCTGCCCTGGTCCAGCACTGGCTTGTCTGCGGAGCTCTTTCTCCATCCATGATTGCCCAGTTTCGGCTGGAGAGGTTTGGGTGCTGGTTGTGGTGAGCTGGGCAATGGTGCTGGGCTGGGCAGGGGCAGGCAATGTGCAGGGGAGTGACACCCAGAGCCTGCCAGGGGATTCTGGGGCCATGGCTGCATGAGGCCATCTGTGGGTGCAAGCTGCAGGCAGACAGACTGGTCCTCTTGCAAAGCATTGTTGGAATCAGGGCAGAAACCATCTGCTTGCATGCATGTGCATGTGGAATACACACATGTGTACACACAGCATGTGCCAGCGCAGGGACAGGATCCAAACCCTTGGCGCTGCTGGGTTGTCTTTTCTCCTGCCTTATTCACCTGCCACCAATGATGTCCAGGTTGGGACTAAATCCTGCACATCTCCTGTGTGCCAGCAACCAGCAGCAGGTGAAATGACCGGGCAGTGTTCATGTGTGTACACACATGTGCCACTTCATGCATGTGTGCACAAGGTTCTGTGTGTGTGCAGGTCATTGCGCATGAGTGGTGGCCATGGCATACACGCTAAGCACATGGGAGAAGGATGCAGCAGACATGCTCTTTACATGCATGTGACCATGCACATACATGCATGGGAACACATACTGTCACAGACACACAGGGACCAGCCCTGTGGGGGTACACACAAGCATTTTGTAGGGTGCATGTGCTTCAGCGTGGGTTGTTGTATTTATTTTTCAAAGTTTACATGCACAGACATGTGGGGGGACATTGTTTTGCCTGGCCCCTATGTAACTGTGTTGGTACATGTTTCTGTGCATGTGTGTGCACGGCCACGTGCATACGTGTGTACCCATGTCTGTTTACAGGGGTGTGTGCCCTTCCTGGTGCGTGTGCGTTGCTTCAGGGCCTCGGGCTGGGCAGCTGCAGCCTCCAGCATGACTTTGCATGTTTGTGTGGGGCCAGAGCTGCGTTTGTGTGTGACGGGTGTGGGTGAGCACTGCTGGGCTCTGCCGCGATGATGCTGTGTGCGTTGCAATGGGTGTGAGTGCAACCCTGTCCAGGCACCCCTGCCTGTCTTGGTCTGCTGAAGGATGGAAGATGGAGCAGGTACCACACGGTGCCAGGCGTTTTTTCTTCATAAACAAGGGTATTTGGGGCCAATTGGAGCATGAATAATTCCCGCGGCAGCCAATAGCTGAGTGCTGGCTCCATCGCAGCGCTTGCCCGCAATGGAGGCCAAACCTGCCGGGGCTGCGCATCGCGTCGAGGGGGAAGGGAGAGGGAGGGCTTAGCGCAGGGCTGGGGCTCCGCTATAAATCAAGGCGAGGGGCTGAGCCAGCGCAGAGCTCCGCTTCACCCCAGCCTGCTGCACCACTGTGCCCGGCACCGACACCCCGTACTCGGCCTGCCCTGCCCGCACATCCTCGTCCACCCGGTTCCTCACCATGCCGGAGTGCTGGGATGGGGTAGGTACCACGTTTCCCGTGCTTGCTGCCCTCCTTTTCTGGGCGGTTTTGCCCCACTACATCCCCTGCTTCCCCAGGCTGGACCTTTGCACCCAGCAGGGCTTGGTGTGGGCCAGGCAGGTGTTGGTGTGGGGGGGACTTGCTGCTAAGGAGCCCTACCTTCCACCAGCCCCACTGCCGCATCCCTGACATGCTGCAGGTTTCGGGGACGCATTGTCCTTGAGCGTGTCCTCGCTGAGCCCAGCGGAGATGCTGTGCTGAGGCCGAGGGTGAGTGAGCTGCGCTGTGGCTATGGGCTGCACTGGGGCTTACTGCTGATGGGCAGGGTGTGCAGCCCCTTCCTCACCCCCGGAGCTGCAGAGGGAGAGGGTCTCCTGCTGTTTTGAAGCAATCCTTTGATTGGCAGCGGGCTGGTGTGGAGGGGGACAAATGAGGTGGGAGCACTGCAGCGGCGAGCAGATGACCTGGACAGAGCTGGACTCTCTCAGGCACCTGTGGGTGCTGCAACCCCTGCATCCCCCCTCGCTGGAGTCACGGGTTGGCAGTGCCCCCCGCTCACTGCCTGCATCCCCTGCATCCCTAGCCTCTCCCTGCCAGCAAACATCCCTGCAGCAAAGGGCAGGGCTATGGTACCCAGCAATGCTGCAGAGGCTGCACGACAGGCAGGGGTGTGCCTGGCCTGGCAGGGGGTTGTGGGGGACAGGTAGCAGTGCTGAGGAAGGAGCTGTCACCTTGGGCATGTAATTTTGGGTTGGTGTTGCAGGCTGAGCTGTTGGAGCTGTGATGGGCACTGTGGGCATGAGGATTGCAAGGAGACAGCCCTGTGCCCAGGATCACACCACATGGAAGCCTCCTGCTCTGTGACCTTGGGCCAGGCCCTTCCCCTGCCTCAGTTTCCCCATCTGTTTTTTTTTGGGGGTGATGCTCCTGCTCCTCGCCTGCTGCCTGATACAGCTCTGGGGAGTGGAGGGACAGCTGTAGATGAGGGCTGGGATCAGGGTGCCCTTGGGGAGCCAAGTGTTGTGTCCACAGAGCCCTTGATCTGCCCTCGGGTGCTGCGTTCCCCTGGGAACAGTGGATCTTGGTGAGGAGAGAGGCACTGCGGTGAGGAGACCCCGTCCTCAGGCGGTTCCTCCCACCTGGGGCCTGTGTCCTTCAGAGTCCTTGCTGGTGTGTAACCCATGGGAGCATCTATGTACCTAGTTCCCTCCCACCAGCACATCCATGGGGCTGCCAGTACCTGCAGCAAGGACTGTGCTGTTGGGCACCCTGCCAGCATCCCCTGCCTGATGCTGTTCTGCACGTGATGCTCCTGCACCCACCAGGTCTCAGCTTTGAGGTCACTGCCAGTGGGCTGGCTGGCAGGCATGGGCATCTGGAGAGGACTGCTGACCACTTGTCCCCAGGGGGATGACTTGGCCAGCATCTGGGCTTGCAGCCTCAGTTTCCCTTGCTGGCTGAGGATGATGGCTGTGAAGGTGAGGCTGCAACCCTGTCAAGCCAGGGAAACTGAGGCACAGGGCAGTTCTGGTCTCTCTATAGGGGCACAGTTGTTTCAGACCAAGGAATTTTAAAGTTACTGTAGCTGTCATTTTGAGATGAGCCTGCAGCATTTCCCAGGGTGGTGTCTGATGTCTGACCTCTGCTTGTTTGTCCCAGGCACAGTGAATTCAGGCCAGATGGGCCATGCTGTGGCACCCTGTTGCCAAAACTGTCTTAATCTCAGGTCCTCAGAGATTTCCTGTCCCATCCTGTGGTCTAGCTCTCCTGCCACATGATCCTCCTCTCCCAAGCCCCCTTGGACCATCCCATCCCATCCCATCCCATCCCATCCCATCCCATCCCATCCCATCCCATCCCATCCCATCCCACACCTGTTCAATCCTAAATCCTATTATTCCTTCCCTTCCCTTCTGTTGGTGGAGGCTGGGAGCATTTGTACGTGATTTTTCCTGCCTTCTGCCACCTCCAGGATGCCCACGTCTGGGGTTTTTCCCAGGATGGCTGCTCCTCTTTCCCTTGTGCTCCCATGGGAAGCAGCAGTGAGGTGTGGGATGGCAGGGCAGGAGAGGATGTCTTGGGGCAGGCAGGCATCACCCCATCTCTCCTCTTACCCCAGGAGCATGACATTGAGACTCCCTACGGGCTGCTGCACGTGGTCATCCGGGGCTCGCCCAAGGGGAATCGCCCGGCCATCCTGACGTACCACGATGTGGGCCTCAACCGTGAGTGCTGGTCTCTGGGCCATGGGGTGCAGGGACAGGCAGAGTGAGCTTGGGGCTGCACAGGGCACTGGGACATCGGCCAAAGCCTCTGGCTCAGCTCTTTTGCCTCCTCCCATGGAGGGTCCTGAGGCTGTGTTCGGTCTCCCCGGGCATCTGAAGGCACCAGGAGGGTTTGGATGCTCAGCTGAACCCAAAGCCCAAGCCAGGCACAGCCAGGAGTGCTTGGCCACCCCAGAGCTGGCTGTCCACATGCCCATGCCAGGCAGGGATGGGACATGGGGGATGCCAGGTTGCTTCTTGCTGCTGCCACCAGCCCTTTGGTATTCAGAGCACGGACCTGGCTGGTGGCAGGGGACAATGGGGGCTGCAGGAGACAGGGAATAGCAGGGAAGGAGGGACCATGTGCCAGGGCTCTGGGTGTGGAAATGCTGTGCTCTCTGTTAGCCTGCAGCCTTGGGCCTGCACCTCGGACCCCTGCCCTGGCTGTGCCGGGATGCCCAGCATCCTGTGAGCAGGGGGAAGCATCTCCCTCTCCACTGGTGGCTGAGGCTGAGTCACCGGCCTGCTACGTGAGCTGCCTCACCATCACAGCAGCGCTCACGTGCTCAGGGATGCGTCATGTTGGTTGTGATGGACCTTACAACCTGCCTGGCCCCCACATTTTGAAAGGGATGTCCCAGCACCTGCGCCATGGGGCAGGACCCCACCAAGCCCCAGCAATGATTATGTCCCCCTGTGACAGTGGTGGCCTTTCCACAGCAGTGCTGGGGCTGTTTCTTTGATGGTTTCCAAGCAGGAAGATGTGCAGCCATTTCTCAAATCCCATGTTTGCTTGACCCCATTCTGAGGATTTTGGAATGGGTTGATAATACACCGGGTTGCTAATCCCGCTGGGTGGTCCTGCTGTTCTGGGCTTTGCATCCCCCAGTCTCATCCTTCCAAGCAGACAAAACTCACTCCAAACTGCTCATCTCCCTGGCTGTGTCTGTTCATCCCTGTGCCTCCCAATACCAGCAGGGATGCAGCCCTTGCTAACAGTGGCTGTGGTCTCTGCTGTGCCGATGAGGAACCTGGAGGGAAGGGGATGGGAGGGCTTTGGTGGCATGTCAGCTCCTGGTTGAAGGGCAGAGGGAGGGCAGGTAGCCTCTCTCCATGCTCCCCCAGCCTACCAGGCCCCAATGCTGGGGCATTTGGTCTCTGATCCCTGCCTGCCCTTTGACAGACAAGCTTTGCTTCAACACTTTCTTCAACTATGAAGACATGCAGGAGATCACAAAGCACTTTGTGGTGTGCCACGTGGATGCGCCGGGCCAGCAGGCAGGAGCCTCGCAGTTCCCACAGGGGTAGGTGCCAGCTTTGGGGGCTTGCTATGCCCACGGGGATGTCACCTCCATGCCCACTGGGTTGTGGCTGCCTGGGCATTCGTGCCCTGCCTGCGAGCCTCTCTGAACTGTGACAACTGACTGTCTCAGGGTGGACAATGGAGTGGTTTGTGGGTGGGTGGCATTTCATTGCCCACTTTGGGCAGCCCAGCTGCCCTGTCCCAGCCTTCCTGCTCTGCCTGGTTCCCATAACCACCATCCTGTCCCTCTGCGTGCTGCAGGTACCAGTACCCATCCATGGACCAGCTGGCTGCCATGTTACCCAGCGTGGTGCAGCATTTTGGGTGAGTCAGCCCCTCCTACACATCTGCTGGCTGAGTGTGCTGGGCAGGGAGATGGGCAGGAGGAAAGGGTTTGGGGCTGGGGGACTTGTCCCTATAAGCTGGCACCCTGCATGTCTTCTTGTGCTCCATGCTGCGGGTGGAGGGGTGCCCCAGGGAACCCATGCTGGAGCCCACCGTTCCCCCATACACACCCCTTTGCTTTTCAGGTTCAAGTATGTGATTGGGATCGGCGTTGGGGCAGGAGCCTACGTGCTGGCCAAGTTTGCGGTGAGCCTGGGGCTGGGATGGGCTGGTCCTGCATCGTCTGTGCCTGCTGTCAGCTCAGGGCATGGCGAAGAGCAGGAGCTGACACCCCAGGCAGGCTGTCCCACTGTGAAGGCTCCTGGAGAGATGGTGGGACTGGAATGGCAGTGCCATGGCCATGGTGGCTGGGAGGTCTTGCCACAGGTGTCCCATTGCAGCCATGTCAGCCCCATGCAATGCTTGTGCAGTGGGCAGTGGTGCTGGTGAGGGGCTGTTCTGGGCACATCTCTCCTTCCTGCTGAGCATCGCCTCTCTTTCTCACTGCAGCTCATCTTCCCTGACCTGGTTGAAGGACTGGTCCTCATGAACATCGACCCCAATGGCAAAGGCTGGATTGACTGGGCAGCTTCCAAGGTGGGCAGGGCCCTGACCCTCCCTCTTGGGCTGGTGGCTCTTGGGCAGGAGCCAGCTGTGGCAGCGCCATAACTCCCTGTGCTCCCTCCACAGCTCTCTGGCCTCACCAGCACGCTGCCGGACACTGTCCTGTCCCACCTCTTCAGCCAGGTAAGGGTTGTGCATCCTGCTGGCCCCCTGCCACCACCCTGCATCCCAGCAGGGTCACCTGGGCTGTGCCCAGCTGTGATGCTGGGTGCCGCGGTGTCACTGGTCCTGCCCCGTGCCCAGGGATGGGGTTAGTCAAGCCCTGCCTGTATCCCTCCTGCCTGATTGGGGCTTAGCCTTGACAAATGTGTGACTTGTGCCTGTGTCCTGCCTGGGTGTGCTGCCTGCAGCACCGCCATGCCCAGCTGCATTGCCCAGCACCCTCCTGCTCTGCCCCACTGGCCAACATGGCACGGGCAGGCCTGGGGGAGCAGGGTGTCTCCACAGCACCCAGCAGTGCTTGCCCTGATCTCTGTCCCCTGCTGGCACAGGAAGAACTTGTGAACAACACGGAGCTCGTGCAGAGTTACCGGCAGCAGATTGGCAGTGTGGTGAACCAGTTCAATCTCCAGCTCTTCCTCAACATGTACAACAGGTGAGCACCCTGGGTGGCCCTGCCAGTGGACTGACCCCCTCTCTGCACCAGGGTGAGGGGCTGCAGCACTGGTGGGGTGCCCTGAGGCCACTGTGGGAACCCTTACCACTCTTGGGTGCTGCCATCACCCTCTGGCACAGGCCATCAGTGATGCAAAGCTGGCTACCAGAGCTGGCCAGAGATGCAGGAGTGGTGGTACCTGTGCCAGAGCCTTGGTTTGTCCCAGAGCCCATGGCCATGGGGGCACATCCCCTGGTCCCCTCCTGCGCTGCATGCTGGTAGAAGGCTGGGGAAAGGAACAGAGATGCTGTCCCATGCATATGGGGGGCTGGGAGCCTTGCTGCTCCAATGGGTGCTTCATCCCACGGCATGAGCTCTGCTCAGGTCATGGCAGAAGTGGCCATGGGGTTCTCCATCCATAGGGTGCCAGGACAGCGGGTGGGTGCTGCTTCCTGGAGCTGGTGGTACTGCAGCTTTTGCACTATGGCATTGGTGACAGCACCTGCCCATGGGCTCACATTGGTTCTCTTTCTCCTTCATCAGCCGCAGGGACCTGGATATCAACCGGCCTGGAACTGTGCCCAACGCCAAGACGCTGCGGTAAGAGTCGTACTGGCATGGAATTGGGGGTGCCAGGGCAGCGGAGTCCACCCAGACCAAGCCCTGACTGTGCTCCTTCCTCCTCTCACCTCCAGCTGCCCTGTGATGCTGGTGGTTGGAGACAACGCGCCTGCTGAAGAGGGGGTGGTGAGTGATGGAGTAGTGCCTGTGGGGGGGCATGCAGATGGTGCCCATGTGTGGGCATGCTCATGTTCGCTGACTGCTCAGACACATGTGAGCTCCCATATGTGGGAGCATGCTCAGGGGCAAACCTGCCTGCTTGTGTGGGCATGACTGTACGTGCATCTGTACACAGTTGCCACATCTGGAAACCTCCCCTTCCTCATATACCCAGACGTGCGCACAACGTGCATGCTCCCTGCTTGGCCACATGCCCCCAGACAGCTGCCAGCATGTGCATGTGCTCACACATATCCACATGGTTGTCCACACTTGCACAATCAGCCACAGGTACTGTGCAGGTGGCCACATTTGTATGTAACGTGTAATTGTGTGCACACACCCCCTTCTTCAGCACATGTACCTCTGCATATGCACATGAGCACACTTGTGTGCCTGTACACTCGTGTATCACACACAGGATTCCTCAGCAGCCACTCTCCTCCTTTTCCAACTCCCACCCTTGCCCAGGCACTGCCTGGCAGGAGGAAAGTGCCCTTTGTCCCATGGCAAAGGGATGGTGGTTCTGCAGGCTCAGGGCTTGCCTAGCACTCTGTCTCCACCTAACTGGGGTTGGATGTGCCAGCTGGGGTGCCATGAGCTAGTGGTGGTACCCATGGGCAATTTCCGCCAGGCCCAGTGCACCCCAGGGTGCTAATATCATCCCTTTCACCCACAGGTGGAGTGTAACTCCAAGCTGGATCCCACCAACACCACCTTCCTGAAGGTAGGTGGGTGGCAGGGAGCAGGCAGGTGGTCCCTGCTGCCCATGAAGTACCCCGTTTCCCTCTGCCCCAGGTCTGCAGGGTGTCTCCATCTCCCTCTTCCAGGTCCATTCCGGCTATAAAGTTGGGGGCAGATAGGGAGAGCATGGGGGTCCGAACAGTGACATCTGCCAACGGGTACTAGGGGACAGGGTGGGCTGCAAAGGCACCCTCTAAGACTAAGCAGAACCTTCTCTTTGCAGATGGCTGACTCTGGTGGGCTGCCCCAGGTCACACAGGTGAGCCCTCATGATTTTCCCAGTTAACTGGGTATACTTGGTCCTGAGACATGCACTGGTGCTGTCTCTGCCCAGCAGGGGATGGGCTGAGGTGGGCATAGGGGTCTTGTGCCAGAGGCAGCTGGGGGCTGAGTGGGGTCTCAGCCCTGGTGCTGCCTCAACTCCTCTTGCTCTCTCCCTGCAGCCTGGCAAGCTGACCGAAGCCTTCAAGTATTTCCTGCAAGGCATGGGCTACAGTGAGTGCCAGGGCTGGGCAAGGGGCTGGCGTGTGCCTGTGTGTGTGTGTGTGCTGAACCTGCTGCGGTAGTGGAGCCTGGTATCACCATCTCCTGATGGAGAGCTGCACGTGCCTCTGTGGCGTTATGTGTGCAGGTTTACAAGATGTCTGCCTGTGTGTTTGTAGGGGCATGGGGTGTATAGGCTCTGTGTGTACATATGTGGGTGGACAGGGTCGCTGTGCATGTGTGCACACTCCTGTGTGTGTGGGCATGCACAAGTAGGGGCTGTGTGTGTGGACACAGGCGTGCAGACTCCATGTGCACAAGTCTGTGTGTGTATGTGTGTGTATAGGTCCATGTGTGTGTGTGTCCAGGTCCATGTGCATACCTGTGTGTGCACATGCATGAAGGTCCATGTACACACGTGTGTGTGTTTGCACATCCATGTGCACAGACATGAGTGCCTGTGTACAGGTCTGTGTGCAGTTCTGTGTGCACACGTGCAGGTCCGTGTGCATGCATACATGGGGCTGGGCGGGCACTCCTGGCCCCGCGGCGCGGCCAGCACGGCTGACGCTCTCTCTCTGCCCTCCCTGCCCTTCTCCTGCTCCACTCCTGCCAGTCGCCCACCTGAAGGACCGGAGGCTGAGTGGAGGCACAGGTACCTCTCAGTGCTGCTCGGCCTATGCCAGCTGCTGCATGGTGCCCGCCTGGCCTGTGCCCTCGAGCTGCCCAGGCACCTTTGGGAGCAGCCTGGGTGCAGGGCTGGCCCTTCCCAGCCAGGTGCCCTCTGCCTCGCTCTGCTTTGCCTGAAATGGCACCCTGAGCCAGGGCCGGGGGCTGAGAAATGGTATTCAGAGAAGTCCCCCACTCATGCGGGCATAGTCTCAGCAGTGTGTCCACTGTGTCCTCCTCCAGCTGGCCAGCAGCTGTGCCCACTGCGCATCCTGGCTGGGGGAGGGTGTCACCTTCCCTGCACACCCTGGGGATCCAGGAGCCCTCCCATCCCTGCTCATGCCTTCCCCGGAGCGTGGCAGCCGGGGGTCCCCACTGCCTCAGGCCCAGTGGTCGCAGACCCGGGAGATGTGCCTGGTTTGCAGCCTGTCCCAGGGTGTCCTGTCCCTGCCCCGCTGTCCCTTGCCAGACCGGAGCTGCTCATGTTCTCACAGCACCGCATGCTGCAAGCTTGTCCCTGGGGTCATTCACGTCAGGGAGCAGAACTAGCAGCTTTGCTTGCATGAGGCAATGTCAGCTCAGATCCTGCTGGCTTTCGGAGGGAACTGAGCACCCTGGCCATCTCTCTGTGTCCGTGCAGTGCCATCCGCCAGCATGACCCGCCTGGCACGCTCCCGCACGGCCTCCCTCACCAGCGCCAGCTCAGTGGATGGCGCCCGCCCACGTGCCTGCACCCACTCGGAGAGCACCGAGGCCATGGGGCAGATCAACCACACCATGGAGGTATCGTGCTGAGGTCCACGCCTGCTGCTGACGTCTCCTCCAGAGCCATCTCCCATCCGTCAACATCCCGCCAGCACCCACCCGCCCTGTGGACGTCCTCTACCAGGGCCCTCGCTCCTTTGGGGTTGATTTGTCTTCTTTGCCATTGGCCTCGTCCCCTTGTCTGGTACCGGAGAAGGAGAAGGCCTTCGCTTCACTGCCTCCTGACTCTGGCTCCTGGCTTTGCCCAGCAGTCACTCATGGTTCTGCATCGGTCCTCACCTTCCTCAGCATCAGCCTGGCCCTGGCTTGGGAGGGTGGGTGGCAGGGGGATGGGGCAGGGTGGTGAGATGGGAACAGGATGATGGGATGAGGCAGGACAGCAGGCTGTGGGCAGGACAGCAGGACGTGAAGAGGACACAGGAGGTAGGTTGGTCTCCCAAGGTCAACTGATGGCTGGCCAAGACAGGAGGGAAACAGGGACAGGGAGTGGTGCTCACTGGGAGGTCACTGGCCCCTTCCTGGGGATGCAGCTTCCATTTCTCCCCACTGGCTCTCCCTGGGGAGAGGTAGCACAGGATCCCCCAGCACACCCAGGACCTGCTGCCCCAGAGCTGGCTGAGAATTGTGACACCGTAAACTGTCCCCTTGCCCTGGTCACGTACCCTGAGGGCTGCCCTGGGTCAGGGGGAGATGGCTAAGCCCTGCTCCAGAAGCCATCAGGGCAGGAGAGGGGTGGCATGAGGGTCCCCCACCTCTGCCTATGCCCTCACCCATGGTGGCACTTCCTTGGTCCCTTGTTACAAGAAGGACAATCACCACATGCCACCAAAAGCACACCGGGATGCAGGGGGGCTGTGTGCCCTGCCTTGCTCAGTCTCTGCCACACCTGCAGTTCCACTCCCAGCTCTTGGGCTGGGGCCATCAGGGCTCAGAGGCCACCAGGTCTGGGGATGTGGCATGGCAAATCCCCCCTCCAGTTTCACCACGGTCTCTGGGTGTCACCACAGTGGAGCCATTAGCAATAAGATGAGACACTTGCCCTGGCTCCCCCCACCCTCCATTGTTGGGGAGCCCTCAGCACCCTCTGCCCTGCAGGGTGTATCACTGCAAGGTCACCCATGGAACATGGGGAGCACCCCAGTGTTTGGCTTTGCCCACAGAGCTGGCCAGACTGACAATGGCCCCCCAAATTCACAACCCCCACTCCCAGCATCTCGCCTGCACACTGAGAGGGGCATCTCTCAAGGGCTTGGCTCCCCCCAAGCTGCGGGCTTCCATCCGGCCACTGGTTCTGGGTGGATCCAGCCTCTTGCACTTGGCATGGAGAGCTGTGTCATCACGTAACCCACTGTCAGCCACCCAGCCTCTGCTGCCGTCCCTGGGCTGTCCCCTGGGCAGCAGAGCCCAGCTCCTCCTGCACCCGGCGTAATGGAGAACCCGGCTGTGGACATGGGTGCTAAGGTCTTTGTGAGTGGTCCACGGGGGAACCAAGCCAGGAGCTGTAGGGGACCCATGAGGTGCCACCATCTGGGTGAGCAGAACCAGCCTACTGGGAGCAGGTCCTACCGAGCCCCTCAAAAACACTCACCTGCCAGATCCCCATCACTGCACCCCAGTGAGGGGCGCTGGGGCTTCCAGTGGGTGTACAAGGGCTTTTCGCCCTGAGACCTGCACCCCACCCAGCCCCTCCCATATTGAACGGCCACCCCCAAACATCAGTGTCCCCATTTGTCCCCCACTTTGTTCTGCCGTGTGCTTCCTTCTCGGTGTGACTTTGAAAGCTACGTAGCTCCTTTTTACTGTAGATATTGCTGCGATCTCTTGTTTTCTCAGCGTGTCCTTCCAGATGATATATATATAAATACCTATACATAATATATATAAGGGTTTGTCTAGTCCCTGACCTTTTTGGATTCATTCCCCATTGCATTTTCATCCAAGCGGTGCCGTGTGGTTCCCCTGGAGGTGGTCTGGCCGTGCTTGACTTCAGTTCCTCACCTTGGTTTTGTTGGTTGGTTTGGTTTTCCCTGGTGGTTTGTTCTTTTGATTTTTGTTGGTTTTCCCTTTTTCTCAGTCACAACAGCATTTAACACATTTTCCTGTCTGAGTGCAACACGGTTTTGTCATGGCAGCATCAAGGCCGCAGCACTCATAAGACGGCAATATGTAAACTGGATTTAACTAACCTGTTGCTGTAGAGAGGATTTACTGTGTTGGAAAAAAACCAACAAACTAATAAAGACGTTAAGAACCTGCTGTGCTGTTTCCAACATGCTGCAGGGAAATGGGTCTGAATCCATCCTGGCCTGCCTGCAGAGATCTGGTAGGCAGGGAGGACTAGGGGAACACCTTGGCCACCAACCCCATCAGGGGTTGCATAGCTGGAAAAGGGGGACCAGGGTACCCATGGAGGAGAGCCCAGGACCCCAGGCTGCATGTTCACCAAGACAAACTCATGCTTGACCATCTTTATAAACTTCTATGATGAAATGACTGAAGGAAGAGCAATGAATATTGTCTATCTGGACTTCAGTAAGGCCTTTGGCACTGTCTCCCATAACATCTTCCTCCTAGACAAGCTGTTGATGTATGGGCTGGATAAGCATACAGTGAGGTGGTTCGAAAATGGGCTAAAAGGCTGGGCCCAGAGAGTGGTGATCAGTGGCATAAGGTCTAGCGGGAGCCCAGTAACCAGTGGTGTGCCCCAGGGGTCGATACTGGGTCCAGTCTTGTTAATGTCATCATTAATGATCTGAGTGTCCTTCCGTGGCACTGGGGGTTTGGATCAGTCTCCTGGGGTGGAGAGGGACTGGAGAAAGATCCTTCTCTCCACCGGTACTGGAAAAACAAAGAGAGCAAAAAATATCTATTGTATTGGAGGGCAATTTCCAGTTTTCAGTGGAAGAAATTACAGCTGGCAGAAACTCCACTGTAAACTTCTCAGCCTTGACCATCTCCATGTGGGCAAGTTGTCCAACATACCACAGCACTAACTCAGGCTTGGTTTGGATCATGTGCTCATTCGACTCACATGCTTCTGGGCTTTTCCCATAGAACCAGGAGAAAAATTGGCAGTAAAAGATTAGGCAACTTTATTTGGATCCCTGGCTTGTCTGGTTGTCTGTGGCCTCTATCCAAATTTAACTAGGGCAAGCATTTGGAAGCGGTACGCAGCCATTCTGAAAGACTGTTGGAAGAGGCTGTGTTACAGAAAACTTCTGCACTGACAAAAGGACATAATGGAGCCAAATAATCAATGAATATCCCAAATCAACAAAGCACATTGGGCTAAATTAACTTTTATTTTAAATCCATCAAGTGCCAGAAATTCATTGGTAGCAAATTTGGCCTAATGTCACAAAATATTTTTGAAGGTGCCTTGTCATGAATTATACTTAGTGGTTTGTGAAGTACCTTTTCAAAATAAACATACACTAAGAATAATTGGATATTGTGCCAGAGCACAATCTGTCACAATACTGCTTTGTTCTTGCACATTTTACAGTAACACTTACCTGTTGTAAGTATGAAATATAAAAACAAGGTGTAAAATAGAAGCAAATCTCAAGAATATGCTGTCGGCATATCTATTAAAATTAACAACTCCCACCCTCAAGACTTGATATCAGTAAAAAGGTGTCTTTATTCACATGAAATGCATCAACAATGAAAAAGACTAAATCTAGGAAAGGGGGCAAAAATGTCTCTTGATGATCCACATACAGCATATATTATTAACGAATTAGCATTTCTACACAAGAGCCAATGGAATGGACCCACTACAATAATGTCTAGATTAAAAAGTAGGAGCTCACAAGAGGGCAGAAAGGTTATAGACGACAAAGTTCTGAGTCTAGCAGAAAACCTTATGGAAATACATTAGAAATTTTCTCTGGCTTTGTATACTAATCAAAGTAACCTAAAATTTTAAAGTGTTGTCATATAGGCAGAACTACATATGTCAGGAAGGGATGCAGGAACATTTATGCACTGAAGTCCTCTTGCATTTATAAATTTGCTAGGAAATGCTTTTAAAGGATAGAGGACTAGTTGTGGAGAACGAACAGAGTGAACAAACCAGTTCAGCACCAGCAAGAAGACATTGCAGAAGTCCAGGCCCATCCACACAGCTGTTGCCAAAGTAGAAGACAGTTGAAGACCTGACCTGTCTTATATTTTCAATACAGGTATACTGAGCTAGACTCAACTTTGTTTGGAGAAATTTAGTTGCCTGGCAGCTGTTGAGAAACTAGGTATGCAGGTAGCTAGCTTATGTGACATCACTGAATTTCAGTGAAATTAACAATACGTTAAGTGTGTTGTTTACATAAGATTCCACTTTCCATAGTGTTTAATTTTGCATATATGATTTGGTGTCATTGGTGTAAACAGAATTATTCTTCTGTGACTATACAGGTGACAGAGGCACCGAGTCCTTACAGAGGAAGCCTGTACAAAGGCTGTGTTGTGCTGTTCAAATGTTGTGCCGCAAAGCACACAAGGGATTTATTTCAGCTTTATGGGTGAGATGACACAGACTTCAAGGCTATGAGCACAGATTTGCACACATGGAGAGCTGGAGGAAAATCCTCACTGTGTGCGGTTCATCAGGCACCAAGTCCTGCTGACAGCACAGATCTGAACGCCAGCATCACAACGGGGGGTAAACCCAGCCAGCGCAGCCGCCGCATCACAAACGAGGACGCGCCCAGTGCAGTTTCATCAGCAACGCGGGGCGGCGCAGCTGGGGGAGCGAACGCTGCAGCTGCCCCCGCGCCTTTAAGCTCAGCAGGGGGTGCCTGGGCAGGGCTGTTCCGTTACGGCGGTCGCCCGCAGGTTGCAGAAGGTTCCGGGCCGGGTGGGCTCGGGTGCTGGGATGCCCGAGGTACGCGCCTGGGGGTGCTCGTGAGGCGCGGGGAACTGCGGCGCCTGAAGGCACCTGGCTGTGCTGGTCCCGCCTCGGGTGTCCTCACGGTGCGGGGGGCTGAGGTGCAGCGAATAGTGGTGGCCCCGAGGTAAAAAAGAGAAGACCCCTCATTTTCTACCCTTTAGGTGATTTGCTTGCAGATAACCCCAGGGCACTCCAGTAGGACTAATACTTCGGTTGGTGTTTATAATTATCAGCTTTTTTTCTACATGCACAATTCTCTGAATTACTAGAGGTTTTTGTTGTGCTTCTCAACAAATGTAAATAAGTTAATTCCAGAATTATGTGAGAGAAATGCACTCTCTGGTATAAAGCTCTCCTAATGGAAGAATCTTTGGGGTTTATGGGAGCAGCAGCATTTACTTTTGACTTAAATAAGGTAATTATCAGTGCTGTGTGCATAAGAACTTGGTTGCTAGTCACAGAAGTAATTTTGGAAAGTATGGATTGTTAATCAGTTGTCTATAGAAATTAATTTGGAATTGGCTTTGAGTCTTTCTTGACTTTTAATAATGTAACTTGAATTTGAACTAAGCCCTCTCCCTAGATTTCTGTAAGCATTAAGCATCTGTCCTGAAGTGCGCATGAAACATTCAAATGATTTTAGTGTCAGTTTGGTGCACAACCTCTTTTGTTTTTGTATGCATATGACACCATTTCCCAGTAGTTTCTTGTCACTAGTCTGTTGTGTTTCTGAAAAAGAAGCAGATATTTGAAGAAGTGACTTCAATGCAGTGTGGTGCCGGTGTGCTAGCCTAGAGCTTGGGTGAGGATGCACAAATCTCCTTGAACAGACAGTCCCTTCCCTCCCTCATCCTTTCCCTCACCAGTAGTTTCAATTTTTTCCTGTAACATTTCAAGCTAGAGGGCTGATCCAAAGCCTGCTGCCATTAGTGAAGGCGTGTTGAACACAGCAGGCAGGGATCTACACCTGCAGTTTATATATAACTTAATGCAAAGTCTCTGCAAAACACTTTGCAAATCAGGTTGGTAGGCTGATAAAAATGCAATAATCCCTGAGCAATCTGACCATTTCTTTTCCACATTTTCAGGCAGTTTTATATCTCAGGGAATTTCCAGTTGTGACTGTGGAGTTAGTAATGTTTACTTTTGTGACCTCCTCAGGACTGGTAATGAGGTTAATAATGCTTGATATGCCTGAGGAAGTTGTTACAAAAGTACTTTTTGGGCCTTTTTTCTGTACTGGAATGGTTCTCAGTCTCTGTAGTCTGATCAAGGTATTACCACCTGGACTCGGTTACAAACTGCAGCATCAGGCGGTGGTCTATGTTTATTTCCTTTCCAATTATCAGCTCCCCTACACTGGATTTCTGAATAAGAGCCAAGAGTATTCATTCACTACTTCGTGCTTACTTTTTCTAGGAAAGACCTAAACAAGTGGGAGTTTAGGTGGATATTTAGATAACATGAATGGGCTATTATTATATGCATAACTCACCAGTGAGGTTTTATTTCTGATCTAAAAAACAAAATTAGGTGATTAGGCTTAATGCCGGTTTGGTTTATTAGGTGCTGAGCTACTGTGGTGACAGTAGCTGGCTGAAAGCTGTTAATCAGATCCAAGCATAAACTTCAGTGTGTGTTGTGCTTTTGTTTGTTTGGTTTTCCAGTATTGCATAAGCTTTTGATCTGTGGCTGGTATGGCTAAAAATAATTCTGAAAAATACTGCTAACAGCAATATCATGAGTTAATTTCATTGAACAATTCTAATTTCTACCACCTGGCATAAACCTGCAATCATGGTCAAGCTTATTCCCAGTGCTGAACAGTGTATTTATTATCTGTTGTTTCCTCTCTTACTTATTTGGGAGGTAATATCTTTTCATTCCTAAATTGTTTATATTTTTATAAACAGCATTACTGTGGAAAACTGTGGTTCTGACATGCAACAAATATTTCCAGTAAGCCATCTATATATATACTTTGGTGTTGATTTATTTGCTGAATAATTGTTTGGTAAATGTTAGGATTTCTGTCAAGCTGAGGTTTGTAGCTCTTTAACCACTAGAAGGCACTGTGGTATAAAACTTCCGCCTTAACAGCTTACAGAACTTGCATCTAAGTAAGGACAAAACATAAACAAACATGACTAGCTTTGAGCAATTTCCTTCTAAAGACAGCTGCGTTTGCTCTTAAGTGAGATGATAACCTACACGTTATTGTTTGTCCAACTGCACCAGAGCTTCTGCTCAAATGCACTCGTCCTGCAAGCACGGGTATGCACTGTAATCAGCATGTTGATTATTGTGGCTGTTTTGTCTGCACTTAAACCAGAAAGAGATTGAATTGTCTCACATGCTGTGGTTCCTACATGTGTATACTGAACACATTGCTGACATGTGCAAGTGGGATTTTTTCACCTGCCAAACGCTGCTTTCAGGACTAAATCTCTCTCTTGGCTTTTGTGAGTGATGTTACTCCACCACCTTAAACTTGTGTGAAACACGCAGTGTTAAGATTCGCAGTAAAAATAAACATAGAGGTCTAGAAATGTGAATATGTTGCTATAGTAACACTAAATTGTTTTGTATGTCAAGTAGTTGTACTTGGGAATTGCTTGTTTTGTGAGGTTATGTTTCCAGTTTAGTGAGTACTTTAGAAAACAATAGGTTCAAGTTAAAACACTATTAAATGTAGCTGATATAATGTGTAATATAACTTTATTTTTTCATCTTGTGTAGTTGACTATTCTTCTGTTTCTATACATTGAAATGTTGCATATTGGGTTAAAAAAAATCCCGGACTTCAACATTGTATTACTTTGAGTCTCAATATTTTTAAAAGGTGTTCTGTGAAGTTATTTATGGTGTGTTTGGTACTTGACAGTATTTACTGAAAAGATATGCAGGACTATACATCCTGATCAGAAAAATCAGTTATGCTGGAAGAAGTCACCTGACTAGTGAAATTCAGCAGATGTCAGCATTAAACTTGATAATCAGTATAGAGAAATGCTGAATGTCAAAATATAAATCTTCAGAAATGTTTTTCTTCTCATTTAAATATTGTATGATTTTGAATAAGAATTTACTTGTTCTCACTTCTTGTTTTAGTAAGAAGTTTGCATTTTGGTAAAGAAAACGCATAATTAGAAAAATGTAAATAATTTACTAGGTTACAGCACAAAATCAGGAGGTCTTGAATCGTGTGACTTTAACTCTGATTCTCTTCTTTTTCCTCATACTTGACGTTTTGTGAAATTCTGCCCCTGCCCCTTCACGCCCCTTTGGCTCAAACTCTGTGTGGGAGCACAGAGGGAAAAATCTCTTCCAAGAGACTTAGTACTTATTCTTAAATTACTCATATTCACTTCTAATAAGCATCTGCATCCTGACTCACTGAGGTGGGATAAAGTTGAAATCAGTGCTAGTGTGGAAGTGCAGAACCTTTGTTCTGTAGAGATCAAGTAGTAGGGTAGATGCAGGAATGAACTGCAGGATCTATGGTCTGAAGCATGCATGCAGTTAGATTAAATTACCATCAGTCAGGCCTGGAAGTCTATTACTTTTCTGCCATGCGGTGTGTACTTATTGGTTCAATTAGCACACTGCACACAGTATTTGCAGCTGTATGTATTTTTAAGACTTATTTACATGCATATGAGTATTATTAGTTTTCTTCCTCTTTCCCAAGATGTTATCTTCTCTCTGGTCCTAGTTTTTAGTGTCCTTTTTCCTTGCAAAATGTTGTAATAGCCACTAGAGTTAGATAAAACAGTAGGAAGAACCACATAAAAGCCTGTTGTTAAATAAATGGACATGACACAGGAAAAGAACAATTCTTTTTCCCTCCTGACTTGATGGCCTCTAGAGATCAGTATAAGTGAACATTTTAATGCAGCTAAACACACAGACCCATGCTTAAGTGGTAGAGCAAAATCAATAGACAGCAGATTAAAATGATTGTGTTTGTTTAAAAAAAAAAAAGACCCAAACTAATAGATGTTTGAGTGTCAGTGATGGGAGTTATTATCTGGCAAGTAAAATTTCTTCAGAAAAAGCATTTTCAAAGAATCTCTTGAAGAGTGAGACATGTTTACTTGCATTAATCTCAGGATGTGGATATGCTGATTATCAATAATTATTTCCTGCACCGCACTAACGTGACCGACCCATTCCAGTCTGTTCTGTGAATGATTAAATCTAGTTATTTATTCACTAAATGCAGTCAGGGTAATACACGATACTGTCAGGTCTGTGCAGTGAAATTCCTCAGCCTCAGTTTGGTATTTGATACTCAAGCTAGTCCTGCACTGCATAATCTCATGCTTTGTTTAGTAACTAATCGTTTGTTTGCTTTGTGCTATTTCATTGATTCTTTTTTTCTTTCCCTATCCGGTTCTTCAGCTAAGAGTTCTGGTTAGAGGATGGGCACAGCTAATCTTCTAACTCAGCTACCTTTATTTATATATTGTGTAGCTATGAATTAATAGTCTCTGGCAAGATTTCCTCTTGAAAAATAATTTGGTAACATTAACAAGTAATAGTGATTCAGAGTAAGCCACAACTGATAAGGTCTGTTCACCTGAAGTTACTGCTTTAAAAACCCCTGTGGCTGTTCAGCTGCCTCCCCATTTTCACTTGTCACCAATATTTCCTGGATTTTGAGGAAGCAATTTAAGTAATCTAAGGTGTGTTTGTTCAAAGTGAATCTTGGGCGGTTTTTTGTTACACCTGTCAAGATTTCAGTTCATTGTGCTGTGATATTTTCAGATTGGCATTGTTTGATAAGTCCATGCCATGAAACTTCATTTATCTTCTAGTGACAAGGTTTGTGTTGTGTTTTTTAAAAATTTTTCTTTTTTTTTAAAAACTTTTTAAATTATTATTTTAGGGGGTGGGGTGTGTGTGCTCCATTTGTGCCATTTGCCGGAGCAGATGAGGTTTTTTTGAACTGTCAGAACCTCAGTGATGTGCTGCTTTGTGTACAAGGGAAAGGAGTTTTGTAGATGCTGTGGGCCCAGGAGACTGGAGTGTATACATGGAAGATTGCCTTTGGCTCTACATTTTAAAAAAAAAGGAAGAACAGCTGTCAAAATGAATTCCGTGAAAAGAAAATGCACTTAAATTAGTAGCCAATACCGGCTTCTGGTTACAGGGGTCTCAGAATTGATAGTAATAGCAGCGTAATTGAAGGGATGAGTAGCAGTGAGGTGATGAGTGACATTTTCAAGAAGGAGAACAGAAATTGTTATTCATTTTTCCTAAGATCCAAGAAGCCCCTGGCCTTTCAGTTCAATATGCAAAAGAAAACAATGTGTATAACAGTGCTTAGAGTTGCTATTTATTGAATAGTATGTGCAAATTGTAGCGTCTTTTATGTTTAAGCTGTAAAAGCTGTGAATATTTCATGTCATTAGAGGGGCAGTATGTCTCTTTTCCCAAAATGTTTCTTTTCAACTGATCCGGATGCAAAGAACATGATGGTGTGAGTACAAATGGACTGAACTCCAGTGCCTGCATGCACAGTAACACACAGGCAAGTACATACACGTTTTTGTGTTCCTTGCTCACCGTAAATAGTGTACAAAGAACATAATCCATCAGATATGGTTGCTGATTACTGTTCAGTCTGTTTGGCAAAATTAGACTGCACTAGATTTCCTACCTGAGGTCAGGTTAAAGTATTAATAACAAGCACAACCTGATTGCAGAGGATTTGTAGCAAGCAGCTTTGAAATCAAATGGTATCAAGGGTACTGTCTATGACAAACTGTAGATGTGCTGTGAATCCTAACACGCAGCTCAGACAAAAATGGTTGAAATTCTAAAGTGGGCACACTCCTGCACAGGTACAACCTTGCAGCAACCAATCAGTTTAAGAGGTAATGCACAAATATACCATACTTGAAAGGTTGGCTATACTACAAACAGTGAAGGTTTTCAGATTCAGTATTTCATGAGGTTCCAGTAATAAAATAGCTCATTTTAATCTTAATCAAAGGACTGCCAGCCTTAATACTGTATTAAAGTGTTCTTGAAAAGTTCTCGATAATCTAATGAGACTAGCTCCTGTTTGGGCAGTGCTGACATTGATACATTAATGTTCTAGGGAATATTCATAGTGTCTTCATCTGTTAAACTCAAACTTTCAAAGCTACAAGTGATAAATATAACTCGGATGCCTCTCACGTTCTATAAATACATCTGATTCTGTAGCAGGTTAAACATTTTGAGGACTAAATGGTTATGCATAATCATTGGTGTGGGCTAAAAGGTTTTTGGAAACATGTCAGCCATTTGAAAGAAGACTGATACATGTTCTATTAGAAAGAATGACAATTGGTTTTGATTTGAGCACAACAACAAAGATGCCTGGTACTTTGAGGCATGTTTTATTTCAACATGGTACCTCACAACTTAAACTTGATCTAGCTTCCCCAAAATAATTTAGCACTTCAATCTTAAGTCAAAAGCTTAGCACTTTTTAACCTTATTCTGTGCACACTGCTTTCATCAATTAAACTCAAAAAGTATACATGAATATGATTGTTATAACTGCTATTAATACAAGGGAAACTCCGTATTATTTATTTGAACTTTGTTCTGTCCTGTGTTTGTCTAACAAGTGAGTACTTATCTTTTTCAGGTTCTCAGACTATGTATTGCTTCTGTCAGCATTGGGACATATGCTTGACATAGGTACTGTGTGTATGTGGTAGGTTTTTTTTGTTTTGTTTTTTCCTCCCCTCCTACCTCAGTTCATTTTGGGATGACAGAGCACACAATTCACTAAATCAGCATGATTGTTGGAAAAGAGCATGTTTAAAAAGGCATTAGCAGGCTGTGCAATGCAAGAGAGAACAAAATCTCGATTCAGTAGCCTGTTGCACCAGTGTAATCCCACTCTCAAATGGGATAATGTGTCAAATTTTAGCAATAGAAGCCATTATTCTATTGAAATTTTATTTTTTCCTATCTTTAGTTTTCTGTGGCATAGAATAGGTAGAACTTTCACTAGAGCAAATGGGACTTGTGCATATGGACTCAATATTCATTATTCAAGTGACATACCATGTGTCTGATAACTTTGCCTCATTAATGTTATAAATTTGGAAGGGAGCCTTCATGAATCAAACCAACAAAATAACTGCCCCAAAACAACACATCAGAAAATCCTCTCTAAGTGTGATTTGTTCACAGATACTATAATTAGCTTGTTGAAAGCTGAGGAATCAGTGAGACGGATTTCTGATTAGAAATCCTTTTTGTGAATTCAGTCTTCATGGAACACATGCGTGATGAAAGAATATTGGGTTGTACGTAAGGCCAGAACTTGGCCCATTGGGAATTAGATGGAAATCAATTGTCAATGATTGTAGAAAGTACCCTGGTTACAGATCATTGAACTGGCTGTAATTAATTTAGGAGACTGACAGGTTCTGGAGAAAGGAGCTGCTTCACTCAGCTAGCCTAAAAGCAATTCTGTAGCTGATGTTTGGAAATTCAGAAGACTGCTTTGAGCATTTAAGCAAGACCTGTTGTTATTTTTGTTCATCTTCATTGTCTTGGTTTGCACAAATTTAAAATTATTTTCAGTTTCAAACTATTTCCAGCATTAAAAGCTGTGGAATTATAGCTAGAATTTACTCTGCCCTTGACCTAGTTCTGAGCAGGAAGGCCAATATTTAATTAAATACTTTTCTGTAAGTCAGTGAAAGAATAGCCCAAATGTGCTTTGCTGTTTATAAATTAGTGCATATGCAGAAAATAGGACTGTGGAATGGGTCTGTCCGTGGGACCTGGGGCAGCTGTGGGATGCTGAGCCACTCAGCAAATGGCCATAAGGATAGTAAGGACTTCTTGAGCGTTTCTGGAAACTTGCGTGAGTGATATTAGTTTATTGACATCAATAGGCTGCAAGTTCCCTCAGGAGTTATTGAAATCTATTATGCTTGAGCTAGAAGTCATGTATAAGATTTAGAAAAACTTCAACTACATCCTGTTTCTACAAAATGGCAAACCTGACATTGATTTTAAAGTGTGATCAGAAGTCTGATGCTTAGTAAACTCAAGCGTCATCTTCCTTTAAGTATTTTGGAAGCTCGGAATAGTAGTTCCCTTTAAGCAATTGCTTCTTTTCTTATGCAGCCAGTTGACCTGAAGTTCCAGGGGTTTGTGTTTTCTGTATCATAAAGAAAATCGGTTCCTTCTATTTCTACCTGCACTTGTAGGAGGAGCATTGTATTCTCTGGTTTGCATCCATTCTCCTTCCCTCCTACCACCCGTCCCCTGAACTATCACGAGTCCCAAGCTGGTGTTTTGCAAAATGAAAGTTACACTTTTCCACTGTCATTACATAAAGCAAATAGTGGCAGTTCTCCTGATTATATCCAAACATGGCACCTGCAGTGAAAAAAAAAAAAACACATTAGAAGCAGGAATCTCATAGTATTATTAAGCCTCTTAAATGACAAATCTGTAAATTCTGTAAGAAAAATGATTCCCCGAGTGTGTTACAACTTGAAGTTTTGAACTGTTCTTGCAGAAATGGGTTTCTACTCAGGAAAAGATAATGTCAGTGAAGATGGTAGTTGTTCCTTTTTAATTTTAATGAATTATTTTTGTACTAGGGCTTACTAAATTGAGACTACACACTGGATGATGACAATTAGTAGCTTAAACATAGGCCAGGCTGTTTAACTATTGGTAGCCGATAAAGTGCAGATCAGCAGTAGATATCAGATTTGAAGTGTAATCCTGATTCAGCAGAACTCAAACCTGGAAAGCTCTCTCTTTTTAAATTTTTATATATTTTTTTAATTGCCTTTTTTTTTTTTTCTTTCTTTAAAAAAAAAAAAAGGGCATTGCAAAGTTTGGCATATGCTGCCTATGACACTTGCAAGAGATAAATTCTACTTGCTGTGAAGTTTCGGAAGCAGTTGCTTTGATTTGGATCCTACCTGTCCATAGCAGTGCAGGCTTGGGCTGGAAGGAATGACTGCATCCCATCAATTATACTTTGTGTCAGGCCTGAAAGCAAATTAAAAAGTTTTGAAGTGGTGGTGAATAAAATCACAAACTTAACATATTTGTCCTTGTGAACAAGCAAGATCTAAAGTAGTGTTTAAAATATGTAGTGAAATATTGGTTATGTGCACAATTTAGAAGTATTTGCAAATATTTAAAATATTTCAAACGCAATAAAAAGTAGAGAACAGATTCTTAAAAAGTCAGGCTGGATTTTTGGTGGCAAATAAACACTATTCAGTCTACTGTTCTTATTTTTAAGCAGACGAAGCTTTCTTAATTGTTTATCTATCTTTTAAACACTGAGTTGATGTGTGGGGAATATACTTCCATGTCCTTCAGTTCTTGAAATGACTTTTCCTTGAAAACACCCAACTTAACTGTAGCTTAACGTGAAGCTTAAAACTCTTTTTAACCTTTCTAGATGTCAAAGGTTTTTTAAATCTTCTGAAACATTAACATCACCACTGGAGAAATGGGCGAGGTGTTCCTTTTTTAAGGAAAAAGAACATCACTATAATGAACAGACAAATGGTGGAAAATGTGCTTAATCCCCATTTCAGTACATTTAATTGCTGTTGTTGCCTCAGCACAAATACTGGTACTAAATTAAATGCATGTGGAAATACCATGCTATTCAGCAGTCTAGTGTGACATGGTAATTGAGCTATATTTTTGGTAAATGTGAATTAGTGATGGTTGTATGCTTCGTTTTACACTAGTAAGCAAATAACTTCCTTTTTTATAATTGGTCCACTTCTGCCCTTGAAAATATTTGAGCCTTAAGGACTGAAAACTAACGACAGAAAGAGGGATGAACGCCCAGGGAGCTAAGGGTAACATAGCAATTTGATATAAAAATTTAATGAGCTTTCTTTTGACACCGTAATTTGTCTTAGCAAATTTTTCTAGTGAACAAGGCCAGAAGCCGTATGTAAATGAGCTTTTCTTGTGATTTGTGCTTGCCAGACTGCTGCAGCTGCAGGGAGTGTTCGGGTGATGAAATAATACTGCACATAATGGGGTTAATGAGGATTACAAGTTACTTCCTTCAGGGAAGTGTGCTCAGTTCATTTTTTTGTTTTGTTTTAAGCAAGTTTATACTGAAAGTCCCAAGTTCAAGCCCCTGTTTAAAATATTGTAAAATCTAAGTGGGGTTTGAGGCAACATATCACAAATTGCAGGTGCAGCTCATTAGCTGCTGTGATCTTTTGTGACTGGTTGTACTGCTTTGTGTGGGTAGTTTTCTCTTTGGAAACCAACTCCTTATGAGCAAGCCTGCAGTCTACTTTAGAAAAATTTCCTGTAACTCACAACTAATCAAAATGATTGAAGAAGAAACTATTGGGCTTGTCCCTAAGCCTATGCATAGCTTCACAATACAAGATTTAGAAAAGACAGTTTCAAAGATCTGTGAGCTGATATTTGGATATGTAGAAAAAATGTGAAAATACTGTGATTTGAGTCTTTAGATTAATAGATAGCTGTAGAAAACCCAGGAAAGAAGTGAAGAGGCTTGAGAAAATGTAAATGTAAATGTAAGTTGTCATGAAATAGTACAATTGACTTCCTGTCAGTGAAGACTTGAAAATCTAAGTTGTTACGTCGTGAAACTTATTTAATGACAGAGAGGTATCTAGAATATTTAAAGTTATATTTTGAGAAGAACCAAAGCAAAAATAGGAGGCAGTGGCCTCCTGGTCATCCTGGGAGAATTGCTCTTTGGATTTTCAGTTATCCAAGTGCTGGAGTCCAAGTGCTTGAGTGAGTGTTTTCAACTGATTTTTAGAAGTCTGGCCGAAATTGAATTGGATGAAGAGTATCATATTCTGAACATAGACATAAAACTTATCAACTGAATGATAGTAAGCATTTTGGGATTCTGTGTTTCCATGTGCAGGCACACAAGTGAAAGTCTAAGCCCCTACAACTGCTTTAGTTCATTTTCTTAACTGCAAAAATGGAAATATTTTTGCTCCTGCATTAAGTAGGCTACCTCTTATACTTTTCTGTATCTTTATGCAGAGGAAGAAAGAATAAAGACTATTTTGTGACAATGTCTGATTCTCTTCTTGATAAATATAAATTTAAAGGCAGTTAACTTAGCGGTGATGTTGGTGGTCTGTGTGCTGCAGGTTAAAGAAAGAAGGTTAGAACAACACTTGGAATCGGACTCATTTTTATGTCTAGTAAGCACTTAAAGAAAGTAGGTTTATCTTTATTAAGCAACAATCCCAGCAGATGCTCTGAAAAGGAAGCTGCTTCTACCAACTGTAGGACAGCTTCGAGGCTTTTGTTCATTTCGGGATTTTTATGCCTCGTGTGCTGCAGTATTTGAAAAGATGGTGCCTACAGGAGCAAGGTTATTTTTTAGTGTTATTATAGACATGTTTATTGTGTGGAAAAGATTGTACTGATATGTCTGCTTAAAGCAAATCAAACATGACTGTATATGTGTGCCAATTGCTTCTTGTTTTTCATTTTCTTAAATTACTCATCCCATAGTGCTGTGCTCATGTAGGTTGTTTAGGGAAACAGAGGACATATGCTGTAGCACTTAAACTGAAGTAGAGCCAAGATAAAGACAGAAGGTGTTTGTTTAGTTTTAAATGAAGCACAGGCAATGAAATGACTTACCACAGTGACAAAGGATAGACAAGCATGACGTGCTTTGTAGTCAGTGGCCGAAGAACTAAAGCAGTTAGCGATGCCCAAATGAAATAAAATAATTGACTCAACTTTTGTTCAAGATAAAGAATACTTCTGATCACTCCTGACAAAGGCTAGCAAAATAGTTTATTTCTAAAACGAACACATTTTGAGACACTCTTAGTGCATAATCTTGCAAACTGTGTCACAAAAGAAAGGAGAAAACCTTTAAGTATACGCTGTGGCTTTCAGCTGTAGCCCAGGCTGTGTTTACTGGAAGAGAACATTCCTCATCTGGATGAAGTCCTGAGATCAAGTCTCAGGTAAAATAAAGACAAAAAAAAAAGAAGTAAGAGGTGAATAACCAATTAATTCCGAGACCAAAGTGCAGGAAGGCACACTTTTACAAATATTATCCAGAGAAAGCCCATTATCATTGTGTGGTTATCTATGGTTGTGTTGATAGTGTAGTATTAATGCTCCAATTTAAAAAAAAGGTATATTTTAAAATGATAGTTTCTAGAAGTTGGAATAATTTTAGGGAGTAGTCCATGCTGCTTTTGTTAAATATCTAGCCATTCTCAAAACCATGCTTGATGTCTTTCTGGGTGTGAGGGAAGAAGTTTCTGACTTGCACATACAACTTTTTCACGGTCTCAGTTGACTATTATTAGCCCGGTACAGGCAAAAAAGATAGGAAGTATAGTTTACTGGGACCATTACCTCAGTATATTTGTACAAAGCTGATATATTTTGTATTATGAAATGTAAGATTTAGGCCAATGACATCTTTTTGCTTTATCTTACTGAAGTTTATCTCTGTCTTCTAGTTTGACAGAAGGTGATAATCTGTTTTGTTCTAGAATAATAGAATCATTTCAGTTGGAAGAGACCCTCAGGATCATTGAGGCCAACCATAACCTAACCTAACTCTAGCACTAAACCATGTCGCTAATAGCCTCGTCTAAATGCCTTCTAAACACCTCCAGGGATGGTGACTCTACCACGTACCTGTGATGCTTTGATTGAAACAAACCCTTATTCCAAACTTGTAATATTTTTTAATGTCATGTGAAGATAATTTTGGTTAGAGTATGTTAGTATTTTGAGCTGTTGGCATTTCTGTCTGTTCATAGAACGGTTTGGGTTGGAAGGGACCTTCAGAGCTCATCCAGTGCCACCCCTGCCATGAGCAGGGACATCTTTACCAGCTCAGGTTGCTCAGAGCCCCATCCAGCCTGGCCTGGGATGTCTCCAGGTTTGGTTCATCCACCACCTCTCTGGGCAACCTGGGCCAGGGTTTCACCACCCTCAGTGTAAAAAATTGATTTCTTATATCTAGTTTGTATTGTTTTCCTGTTGCATTGAAGACTGTTATAATTATTATTGATGGTTACTATGATTGTTTGAGAGGGAGTTTCAAATGGGGGACCTAAGGCATTTTTTTGAAGACAAACAGAATAATAAATGCAAACCCCGTGTTTTTTATCTAATATAGATACATGATGCAAGTGAGTCAATTTGGAAAGGATTCTGTGCTAGTATTTAGTTTCCGTGGTGTCATGAACATGCATGAAACTTAATCATCATATTTGATAATCTTTTTAATACTTGTATAAAAATCGACGAATGTTACCTTATCTTCCACAAGGGTATGCTAGTGCATTTAACATTGCATTTGCCAAAGAATAATATCACACATAAACTTGTTAACTACTGTGAGGACTTGCTTTGTAGTTTGTAGTAAATTTGTTGTGCTTTTGAAAATCCTTTCTAACAGTAACATCAAGTTCCACCTTTGTGTGGAAAAGGTTAATTTATTTTTTTAATAAATAAGACAGTGAGGAATGTGTATGTGGTTGTGTGCACTGTTCATGGTCATACAGAAAGTCTATGGCAGATGAAATTTGAAGCTTGAATCACAGCTCTGTGCCTTGGTGACTGTGTTATCCTTCCTCTGACTTTGCTGGGGGGGTGGAAATTTACGTCACCACCTCGAGTGTGTCTGTCCTGGACTCTGTTTCTTCATATCATTTTTAGAGAGTTGTACATGGTTTAATGTACTTCCCTTTCCACTTTTGTGTATTATTCTAGAAATGATGCCATCCATAAATACTAAGTTTTCACTTAGATAATCTGTTTCTGCACTTTACAAAAGTGAGACGGGTAACTTGGATATGAGTCAAGATAACCTGATTAGGTGTTTGAGATCACATATACCTTGTGGGGCTGTCTTCTGTTCCTGAACATTGTGCACGAGTTATGTCAGAATGAATGTTGAACGGCAAAACACCGCCCACCCCCTTTCCTGAAAACTGAAGTTACACTCTATATGGGCTTTATTCAGTTTTAATTCCTATCAATTGATCCTAGAACTTACAAAGATTTAATGTTAACTATTTTGTCTTGTATAGAAATTTTCTTTTTAGACTACACACTGTGTAATGTTAGGGAAGAAAACCATAGATTCTTTAATACCTAAGAGGAAGAGACTATAGATATTGTTATATGTAGTTTAATTTAAAATGACATGATAAATGTAATACATGCCTTTAATTTTGTTTCTAATTCACTTAACCATTCACTGCATATTTACAAAAAGCAGTTCTCATTTATGTTACCATTTAAAAATTACAATATTCACATCTAGGAAATGACCTTTCTTCACTTGAAATGCTCTACAATCAAATTTTCATGGACTGTAAGCAGCACTTCAGGGAGAGGTTCTTTAAAGTACTGGATACTGCTTTCAAAGTATTCTTAATTGCCTAAATTAATAATGATGTGCTTTTTCCCTCCTTTTGTTCTTATAAGAGACAAATTAATTTAAATCACTTTCTAAAGAACTGAATCACTGGCCATCTTTCCTGATGACTTTTTGCATTCGTTACAAACTAAACAAATAAACAACAGGCAAAAATACCCCAAACCAACCAACCAAACCCCAGACAAACAAAAGAGAGACCAGCAAGGTCAAATTCAGCATGTTTTTTGTTTGTGAGAAAAGCAAAGGAAAGTGACAGTAACTCCACTTACCAGTTCTTAGGAAAGAGCAGAGACTGCAAAACTGGGGAGATTTATGTCAGCTCTAGATGGCATATGTATCTATAGAGGCATGTGATAGCTTCTGACTTGTATAATGAAAGATACATTTTTATTCATCTTAAAATATTGATATAGTAGTATTGTTGTGTAAACAAAGGCCAATACAAACTGTTTCCTAACCTAATCTGAAAACTAGAGGAAAGAATAAGTCTGAATTCTTGAGTCTTGTTCGTGTTTTTTATAGGAATGCAAAAGTAAAGCAGATGTAAAATCTTCCCTAGTTGTTTTGGGTTTTTTTTTTTCTCCTTTTTTCTTTATCTGTAAGCTTTATTCATTAATGTGAAGATCTGCATTATGTGATGTAGATGAGTTTTCTATTCTCCATCTGGCAGCTCAGAAGAGACAGAAAATTAGTCAGGAACTTTATTAATCACTTGGGGATCAGCTGAGTATGTAATTAGCCTAGAACAGCTTTTTAAAATGTTGCATATTAGGTATGGTAAATCAATTCCAGCTCAATAAATCAGGCTTGTTTGCAAGCTTGAGCTTTCAAAAGTAGTACATCCTGAATGCTGATCTACCAGAAATTTCACAAAAAGCTCTGTACTGCTGGGTACCGGTGTCTTGGGTCCTCAGTGGCAGCACTCCAGTTTAAAAGGAAAATGTGATAAATGAAAAGATTGAGAAATTGCGGGTTAGATAGCCTCAAGTGCTACTGACAGACTTAGAGGAAAGCAGTGTCTGGGCATTCAGGTAAAGGGATGCGCCTTTTCAGGCTGTACCTGCTAATGATGGAAAAATACGATAATATCATAAAATATGGTAATATCGTGTCCTGTGTTGTGACTACTGCAGTATCATCACAGTGAAAGAAATGGAGCAGGTGGAAGCAAAATTATGATGGTAATTTAATGTCATGGTATTTTTAAGAATTTTTTCCTCTCTACTGTATTATAGCTGTTATTTTAATATTAAAGTTTAATATTATTCTTAAACTAGATGCATATTTTAATTATTAATTCAAGGAAAGTTAACTGCAGGGGCAAAATGACTATGAGTAGAATTTGATGGCCTGTTTCAGTTCTTAAAATTTCCTGTGTGAAGAGGCTTAAAATGGGTCTAAGATATTTAAAATACAAATATATAACATATTGTTTAGGTGACAGCTGTGGTCTGAATTTTTTGTTTAGAGGGGAATTCAACTTCATTTCAACCTCCAGTTTTCTGGAAGAATGCAAGATTTGACATTTCAATGCTGATGTTCTTCTAATGGTATGTTTATTTTTTTGGAGGTCTGGATGGCAGTTTCAGTAGTCCCGATGTATTGTATTTTCATAAGACAGGGATGCAGTGGTTTGTTCTATAGACTCTCATTTTACTCTTAGAGGCCACTTACTAGCTCTGCTTTCAACTGAACCATAGCAGGAATACTACAAGCAATTATGGCAAAACCCCTGCTGTAGGAATGCTCAAGGTAGTCCAACTTTACAGTTAAGGGAAGCTTACATTATGAAAAGGCTTACTGAATTTATTAATCAGCAAAGGAAATATTAATAAATTGTTGTGTATAAAGTAGAGATCTACTTTGTAGCTTAAATTTTAACATGGTGGGTTTCAGGCCATCTTGAAATGCCTAGGTAACTGTTAGTAATCTCTCATATGCAATGAGCAAGAAGATCTCAGGGAGGGAAAAACAGCACTGTGTAAAATAGCTTTTGAAGATCTGTAAAGGCTGTCCTCTGTACTCCTATATTCTGTACTGTAGTTTACTGTAATTGCTTTAATGTGGTTTATGTGCATTTCACATACCTAAATTAAAATTTTCTAGGAGCTCTGGAATTTATTTCAGTCAGTAACAGTTTGGGATCAATATCTGAACTGGAACATATTGCCTTTGTTTTTAACAATGAAAGTGATAGAAGGAAAAATGCTATCCTTTATTTTGTTTTGTATTACATTTAGAAAACATTAGCATACAGGTAACGTCAACAAAGCCACTACTTGGGGATTTTTCCCTTTTTACCAACTCTCTTCAAAGATAAAGCAATTGACCCATCCATTGATTTTACTGGTCTTCTTGGCATTCTACAATATTGCACAGATAACAAAAGTATACTGAAAAGATTCATTTAGGAACATTGTTTTAATCAACTGTGTTTGAAAGAACTGTTCTCCTGCATACCCATATTTTCCTGGTTTGCTGCGGTTACTCTGGACAACGTGAACTTGTAGCATAACTGAAAAAGAGATGACAGCTCGACATAGAGAAACCCTTCTGGCACAGTATCTGTGGCTCGCTATATCCTTTACTCATACATGCAACTGTGAGGAAATGAGCAAGCAGCTGATCTGCCCCAAGGTTTTTCCAACAAGTTAATGAGTGAAAAGTGAAAAGATTTTGTGTAGGACAACAATTTTCTGACACATACACATGGGGTTTATCATTACACCACTTATTTTTTACGTTGTCCTATGATGTGTGTTTGGTCTTGGACATAGAAATCTAGTAAAATTAGCTTTTATTATTATCTTATAAGACATAAAACCAAAATGCCTTATTAGAAGGAAACCTTGGACTTTCTGGAAAAGGACCCTCTAGGTCTGTTGAACACTTAGCAGAGCTTATAAATGGCATCTATATAATAGTTGCTACTTGGGGAAGGCACACAATAATCATAAGCCATTGCTGTGGTTCATTAGCAGTTAGAGACTATTTTTGAAGTGATGTGTGCAAAAGACGCTATTTTCTCAGAAGCCGATCAAACAAAAAGAAATCTGATTAAAAAAAGTATCAGAGAAAGCGTTGGGATGTGCTGTTATAACTTGAAATCTCATTATACTATAATGAGTTAAAGGCAGGGTGAATTTTATGCTTCAGCAAGTTATGAGGGTCTCTAACATTTTCAACCATAAATAATTAGTTCATCGTGATGATACCTTAGTTAGTTCCTTCTCTTGTAGCACCATATATTGAAGCAGAGCAGTCTGTTGGATGCAGATAAGCATTTACTGAAAGTCATTATAAGGTAATAGGAAGTTATTCAGAGGCCTCCACCAAAGCTAAAGTTGAGTAACCACAGGAGAAAAAACTACATACTAATGGTCCAATTACACTCACAACAACTTACACTTAATTATTATTTAATAATTTATAACTGAGGAAGATTACGTGATGGTGTGTTTCGTTGCTGGATTACAGATTTGAAGTAAACTGTGCATGAAGTGAGGACTGTGTTATTTTTCCTAGTGTAGTCTCAAACAGGCATAGCAAATGGCGTTATCTTCTGCTCAGTTTGGAAGTGTGTTTATTTAGGTGATTTAAGTTTGTTTCAGTTAGTGATGAATACACTAGATCTTACTAATATTTTTATTTCTGTTGACACAAGAGAGGAAATTACCTTTCTTCTATGCAATATTGATAAGGTTATTTGTGGAGACATTGGGCTGTTTGCTAGTTAAACGACAGTATTGTTGTCTTTCTTATTTTAAAACTGAAGTGGAACTAAATAGCTGTGGTCATAAAGCCAATTGGGGCAGAGCCTGGAACAGATCTGTTCTGTGTATTTTGGAGTGCAACGTCAACCTGTTTTCTTCTGGGTTTACTAACAGGGAATTTGAAATATTTTTGCAAGTGGGCTAAAGTTAAGCAGTGTGGGTATATTTTAAAGTGTGCATATCTATATATATTACCTTTTTTAAGAAAAACATGACTGAATCTCTGCCTAGGCAAAATAGAAACATTCGTTGAAACCTACAAAATGTTAAGTTTCTTTTACAGGATGTTCTCCTGCTGAAAAGGGATAATTAAGCTTTTGCACCCCACTCAGTACTGCATATTACACTCCTCAGAAATAAACGAAAATAGTTTTAACAGAATTTCAGTTACTTGCAGGCAGAAAGCTTCAAATAAATTGACCTCTGAGCTTGCAGTGGCTCCCATGTGAGCCTGAAGGGAGGGCACTGGTGTGCTTTGTCCTCCTTGGAAGCGAAGGAACCAGGGTGTTTTCCACAAAAGCCCCTCTCCTTGGCGGCAGCCTTTGCACTGACCCCATTTCTATATAGATTCTGCTCCTGGGTTGAAGGTCACGATGAGACGAGGCCAGGGAAGAGGTTTAGTCAAACAGCAATGTAAGGGATGTGCTGATTCCTAAGAGGTTATGATGGAGAGAGCAGTTTATATGGGAACATTTGTCTCACTATTGTCCTATGGAACAAAACCTTTTGCTGTGTCTAGACCGTCTTCAACAAGTTAATGACATTGAATAGTTAAAAACACCCCAACCAACTAACCAAAAAACCTGCTAAACTAAAGCAAAAGAGTGATCATTTGTGAAGCCTCCGAGTACAAAGTGAGACTTTCCTTCCTATTCTTATAGATATTTTTCAGTGCAGAGTCATTGTAAATGACTTGTGCTTTCCTGGTATTAGTCAGTGGAACATTGACAGATAATTCTTTTCCCATTGTGTTAGCCATATGCAGAGCTGTACTTCTGTAGGTTTACACAGCAACTGAATGATGTTATTGTATGACGCTGCCATTTTAGCTGAGCATATTTATTTGTTTATTTTTAAATAGCCATTCAAACTATTTGCTGCTTTCATATTTTTTTTTCCCCTGTGGACTCTGCAGTGATATGCACATTTCCCTTTTTCTGAGTCGAAGTCCTTCAAGCGGAAAGCATATAGTCTAGTCTTATATTTCATTGTCTTTTCAAAACCATAAAATAAAAGCAATTTAAAATATTACGTCCAAGGAACTGTATATTTTTAAACAGCGTTGTTCTACCAGTATGACTAGATTCCTGGCAGACATTAGAGCTAGACTGGAAGAAACAAGTTACCTGTTGCTTTGGAGTTGTTCAAAATAAGCAATTACATAAGGCTGAGCTGAATGAGAATGCACTATATGCTGTTCAAATAGATGAAAATCTGATTGTCATATAGCACCTGGCTTGTATTGCTGAAGGCTCTTAGAGGTCGGGTTATTGTCACACAGCAGAGGATGTCCGGCTCTGACCACAGTACAATGGTTATAAATAAGCTCTGCACATAATATTGTCTGATACTGTGCAGCATGGGATTCATTTACACTGTGGTCAGTGATACAAAAGGAAAAGAACTTCCGAAGAGCTGATAAGTGATGTTAAATCAGAAAGCTTTTCTGGTAAAGTGTGGGTGATATGACAAGAAGAAAAGATTAAAAGCTTTATCTGTTGCTTAGGAGAAAATGCTGCCTTTCGAAAGGAGGGGAGACATGAAATGAAGTTAGTACTACATGTAAAAATACATAGAAAAATCAACGTAGGTGACATCTGGAAAAATATTCAGAAACAAAAATTTGAGGAAAAAGGCATTATTACATGTGTGCATAATGTAAAATGGTACAAATGTTTGCTAGAGCTACAGTTCAAATTAAAAATATTCTATTTAAAAAAAATACAGAAGAAAATCATTGGAGAAATGCCTGGGTTTTCTTCCATGTAGAATTATGGCTAATTTAAAATAAAGGCTTGTGAAATAGGAAAATGACTGTACATTGAAGACAAGTATTTACAGTATTACAGTTTAGAAATTCTGCTCGTTTGTTAATATCATATAATCTCTTCCAGTCTGTCCAAACACAGTAGAAATTACTGGGTATTTATTGGATGGTTTGGGTAATCCAAACAACACTGAAGAATTTGGCTTTCTGCTGAAACAGTTCACATGATGCTTTTAAAAATGTTTACAACTAAGGATCTGGCACAAGCATAATTTATTATGAGCGGTAAGTTTGATACCAGTGTTTAATTAATGTGGGTTGAATTCTAAGGTTTTATTTATGACTTTATTTGACAATTATCAGGTAGAAATTATTATAGGATTAATGTTATTTTTAAGGTGATATATTTACAGGCATTATTACAAAACATAAAGGTGTGCTGAGATATAAGTTTGTAGGGTTCATTTGAAAAGAAACTATTTGATATAATTCCTGAATTGACTAGTCAAAATGTATTTTCTTCCCTGTAGCTTTTTCTTATTAAATAGACAAGATTAAATTTTAGTTACTAGCTTTGGATGATGGCAGAGTGGTGGATGTGATCTGCCTTGACTTGAGTAAGGCATTTGACACAATCTCCCACAGCATCCTCACAGCTAAACTGAGGGAGTGCGGTCTGGATGAGCGGGGAGTGAGGTGACACCGAACTGGCTGAAGGGAAGAAGCCAGAGAGTTGTGGTCAACGGGGCAGAGTCCAGTTGAGGCCTGTATCTAGTGCAGTGCCTCAGGGGGCAGTACTGGGGCCAATATTATTCAATATATTCATCAATGATTTGGACGAGGGAATAGAGTCATCAGCAAGTTTGCTGATGACACCAAGCTGGGAGGAGTGGCTGACACTGGAAGCTGTGCTGCTGTCCAGAGACCTGGACAGGCTGGAGAGTTGGGCGGGGAAAAATTTAATGAAATATAACAAGGGCAAGTGTAGAGTCCTGCATCTGGGCAGGAACAACCTCAGGTTCCAGTGTAAGTTGGGGAATGACCTATTAGAGAGCAGTGTAGGGGAAAGGGACCTGGGCGTCCTGGTGGACAGCAGGATGACCATGAGCCAGCCCTGGGCCCTTGTGGCCAGGAATGCCAATGGCATCTTGGGGTGTATTAGAAGTGGGGGGTGGTTAGTAGGTCAGAGAGGTTCTCCTTCCTCTCTACACTGCCCTGGTGAGACCGCATCTGGAATATTGTGTCCAGTTGTGGCCCCTCAGTTCCAGCAGGACAGGGAACTGCTGGAGAGAGTCCAGCGCAGGGCAACAAAGATGCTGAAGGGAGTGGAGCATCTCCCGTGTGAGAAAAGGCTGAGGGAGCTGGGGCTCTTTAGCCTGGAGAAAGGAGACTGAGGGGTGACCTCATTAATGTTTACAGGTATATAAAGGATGAGTGTCATGAGGATGGAGCCAGGCTCTCTCTCTCGGTGACGACCAATGATAGGACAAGGGGTAACGGCTTCAAACTGGAACACAAAAGGTTCCACTTAAGTTTGAGAAGAAATTTCTCAGTGAGGGTGACAGAGCCTGGCCCAGGCTGCCCAGGGAGGTTGTGGAGTCTTCTTCTCTGCAGACATTCCAACCCGCCTGGACACCTTCCTGTGTAACCTCATCTGGGTGTTCCTGCTCCGGCGGGGGGATTGCACTGGATGAGCTTTCCAGGTCTCTTCCAATCCCTAACATTCTGTGATTCTGTTTGACCTCTCAATGTATAAATGCAAAGGACAACATAGTAATACTCAGTATTACCCCATTAACCTTCAAGAGTTTGTATTCTCAACTAGATCCAAGATTACATAAGCAAAGTTTGTTACAGGCTAATGCCATTGTGTGTAATACTCCCTCTAACATATTCTTAATTTACGGCATTAATCATCAATGACAAAAATTTTAACCTTTTATAGCCTTCTTTAAATTAATGGAAATTAAGCCTCACAGGATGTCAGATTACTTAGATCACTGTTCCTGATGGCCAGTCTGCCAAACAAATGAATGTGACTTTCTGTTATGCTTCCTTTTGTGAGGTAAATTCTGTGAAAATCAGGAAAAATAATGTATTTCTACCTTAATTTAGAGTACATTCTTCATATCAAATTTTCCATGGGAACTAATGCTGGAATTTTCAATCAGATTTCTGAAATAAAACCTCGTTCACCATAATTTGCTCTCCAAAGAGGTGCTGTTAAATAATGTGTTCTCTAAATGGAATTAGTTAACTTACTTACATTACTTACAGTACTTTAAAGGACAAAAGGAAATAGAGCGAAATCAAGTAATAGTTTTCATTTTCCATTAGATTTATTTGTAGGCTTTTTGGCTGTGAGTATAATCATTCCAATATGAAGGGTGGTAAAGCTTGTTTATTAGTTTCTTAAGAGGTTGCTGTCCAAGCCCATGTGCTAATGGACACAAAAGAAGTCACTGTTTAGATTTTCTTTACTAACAGTTGTAGTCAGAGTACGAGATGGGGATGAATGGCTTGACTTGTAACCCATCTGAATATTTCTCAGCAGGCTCTGATGAAAACCTTTAGCAGTTCGTTCTTTATGTAGAAGATAACTTTTTATACAATGTTTTTTTGTGAAATACAAATCTCATTTAAAAGTAAGAGCTGAGGAAAAATTCTGTGCTGCTCATAACAAAAGGAAAGGCTTAGGGTCCATTTTATGTGATCACAAGTTACACATTGGTTTTGTACCTTTTAGGTGGCAAGACGATTCTAAAGCTTTCCTAAATATTATTGTATTTCTCCTTCCATCGACTTGCAGGCCTCTAACACTGGGAATTAACATTTCATTGAACTCAGCTGTGATTGCTCTGGATTCAAGTAAAATTTAATAACCCATAAGCCAAAAGAAGTTTTATTTTTAACCAGATGAAGTGCATAATTTTCCTCCCTCAAGTATTGAATTGTATTGATAGCAATGAGATTAAAAACTGTTCACAGTTAATCTAAAATAAAGTATTTACAATTAAAAAAATCAATTTGAGTGCAAATTGGAGTGACTCTTCATTAAAATGAAAATGCATATAAGCCTACAAATTTCACCTGCACTTATTGACTATGGAAAGCAGTTATTGAAACAAAACTTTTCATCATAGAAACAATAACGGGGTAAAAAGGCTTTTAATAGCACTAGCCATCCTATCCTTTAGGGGGTTGCTGGACATATCTCTTTCTGTAAGGACATCTGCAGCTTTGAAAGCTTTGCTTGGGACACTCTGGAGGTTTTGTGCAAAGCCTGGGAGAAGTCATTATTTTTTACTCTTCCCTCCAGATATGCACCTTGATGGAAAGGTAGTCACGCTGTAGGAAGGTGTGTCAGAGAAACTGCTTACATTTCATTTTATGACCCTGCTGTTCTAAGACTGTCTTCTTTATGCGGCACATCTATATGTATCACTGAGACCTGTCACAAGAGCAGGGAGAATTGACAGTCACAAGTGAAAAGCAGGAAGGAAATAAAAAATTAATGAACCAGATCATGGGTTTGAACTTGCACTTTGTTGTCAGCTCCCGTAGAAGTTTAGGAAACACAATGCTAATAATGTGTTTATGTTATGAAAAAGTGGGCTTATCATATTGGTAGAAACAAACTGAAAGTTTGGTTTTGGAAGGTACTAGTTTTGTAGCTGAATATTTGTTAAACAGATACTAAGTCTTTATGAATGTTTAGCAAACAGTTGAACTTCTGTTGACAAAATTGAGTTATATAGCTGAGAGTCTCTTATGTTAAACTCATAGATTACTGAAGGAAATAATTTACTGCTAAACTCACGGAGCATCTCGAGTGGTATTGGAACTGAGGAATTGGGCATTTTGAGTTTCAGATGAGGCATGAGACAACTAATGGGATTTCTGTGACATGCACAAAGTAATTAAGAAATGCTTAATGAAGGAATGCTTTTTTTTCTTTTTCCTTTGGTGACTGGAAGTTTCCCCAGATCAATAGGTCTGAGATGAATTTCTGTGTTCTATTTTTGTATCACCCTGATTTGCTCATGGAATTTGAGGTTCTGTAAAATGGCTATAGCAATATTATTTTATAAATTTGTGGCTTTGTGGGTGTTTTTTGTGGGGATGAATGGGTTTTGGTGTTGGGTGTGTGTTTCTTTTCTTCCCCTTCCATCATTGCCTTGGACTGATAAGGGGCAAAGGGCAAGTAGGTAAAAATAATCCCCTTATTCTGAATTTGGGACTGGAAGATTTTCTGGTAGGAAATATCTCTGAGCAGAAGGCATTTCTGATTAAGGACTTACATTCTCCAATTATTTTCTTACTTCTTGGCTAGGATAATAATAAACAAACAGAATAATTCAGAAATAAAAACAATGGAAGGCAACTGCTGTATTTATCTAGTATAAGGTAAGTCATGGGACTTAACACTCTAGTTGACCTCTGAAGAGCTGAAAACCCCTTGTACTGGAGAAATCTTGTTGTGACAAGTTGGTCGTAGGATGTTTTAGGATTTGAACATCAAAGATGATGTCCACGTGGGCCTCTCCAGCTTCTAAGTGTAACGTGGTGGCTTTTTGTGCAAAAGATGGGGATGGCAGGAACACATAATTTCCTGTGTTCTTGCCCAACTTCTCTCTCCTTTGGAAGACAGGAAAAAAGTGTGGGAATTTTTTTCCATAATAAATTTACCATTGGTGGAAATGTTTTATTTCTCACTGTAGCTGAGTCAGCTAATTAACTGTATGTAAAGGTCATTCCTATTAAATGTGGAATGTATCAAGTACATTCTTTGGCAGAAGCAAGGTCACCTGCTCCATATGTTTGCTTTCAGTGTTAATAACGTGCACATTTTTTCTGAATGCCAAGCTAAGCTAATGGAATTATGTGTGACAGCTAATTTTCTGAGTGATAAGGAAGTGTTTAGGGAGTAGATTTTTAATATCATGAAGGATCATCTGTAAGTTGAAAATAGCAGGTTGGTAAATAGGTTTGTACTGTTGAGGAGACCTCACCAAACAGGTCAACTGAGGGAAAAATTGAATGATTAATGTATTGAGATGAAAGGATATATTAAAAATTAGTTTAGGGTCCTGGAGGAAATGGGAGCTGCTATTTTGGGTTGATGTTCTTTTTCTAAAGAGAGAAAAATTCACAGGCAGAGGTCGACTATTATTAGAGAAAATGCACAACAAACCTGGTTGAGTGTTTCTTTCTACTTCGCTTTTCCAAGTAAAATACATTTCGGAAGTAATGCACTCTCTTATTAAATGTGATCTTACTTGATGTGGTAAAGTAGCTATCCTGCTTTTTAGTGTTTTAACTAACCACTTTTTTTCTAAGGCTTGGAATCTCAATGGTATGTCTTATAGTTGTGCAGTGATGACAGAACATTTTGTTTTTATAGCCTGGGCAAATATTTTATTTGTTTTATGTAAAACAATGTAGCCAACGTAATTAGACAGCAATTTGTGCCTTCCAATGTAAACCTTTCAGGAACTGTGTAGTCAGAAGCGAGTGCTAATTAGAGAGCTGTTAGCTAAACATATATAATTGGAAACAGACTGACAGGCTATTCCAAACAGCAGGCTATTTATAACTACATGCTGGTTTAAAATTATATTTTGTTTAATAGACTTTGGACAATGCATAAGAGCAGAGTTTCGTGGCTTGATCTGCACTTTAATTTCTTTAAATAAAATGAAACCTTGCAAATGTGAATGCCACACAGGCTAGCTGTGATAATTAAAAAGTATTATTAACTAGATGACTTTCTGGCTGTGCCATTTTCTAATTTCTTTAGGAGTGTGGACTCCCTGAAGAGAGTTATAAATTCAAGTATTACTTAATTATGCTTTTAACAATAAAGGGCACTTTAATCAGCAACCTCTTGAAAGCCCTTGTCTTGTAGTCATTTATTCAAACAATGAAAAAGTCAAGAGATACTTATATTACAAAGCCTCCTGAAAGTACAATATACCTATTCAAAGGCCTTAATTTATGTTGTGGCTGTTCCTATAGCCATCTACCCTTCAATATCAACATGAAAGTATTATTTAAACTGTTTTCAGCTAAGGTGTAATTTACTACAAGGATTTTTTACTTTTTGAAGGAAAACTTAGAAGATATCTGGGCAGTGTGATCGGGCTTACAGATAGGGGTGAATATGTGAATTCTGAGAATTGTCCGCTAAATAATGTCTTGTATTTCAGAAGGTGAGAAAGTAAATGTACCCTGGAGACAATTTTGAAGTTGAATGAGACAATTTTAAAGTTGAATGGGAGTTTTTATTTGAATTGTGAACCAAGTGGAGAGAAGAACTGGCCACACAAATCCCGATTGAAAAAAAAAAAAAAAAGTCCTTTGTTGTGTGACTATATATTTAAATTAATCTCCCTGATAAGCTGCTATTTTTAAAATTATTTTTCTATTTTTTCTCCTTCTCATTAAAGAGGCTCAGAATGTCCAAATTAATTTCCTACTAATCCCTTAATAATCCCTGAAAGTTTATGATAACTGAGAATGAAGTATAATTGAATATGCACCGTTACAAGAGCAATAAGTCATAAAGAAACATTTATATCAATATACTTCAGCTATGGGGCAATTTACATTAATCAAAATGCCACAGTATCTACAAGAAAAGCACCTAAAAATTTCTTCTATTACTCCTGTGCTGTAAAGAATTGTATATGGCGTAGCTCATCTTTGGAAAATCGTAGGTGGCTACAAGCGATCTTATAAGGTTTAAAAAAGTTTCTAGATCATGGTATATACAGAAGTAAAATGGAAGTATTATTGATAGAATATTCCAGATGTATTTTAGAGTCTACTTTAATTAAAATATTGTCTTAAGGGATTGATATTATGCCTGGTTTTGAAAACGCATGTTTTTACCTCCTTTGGTTTATTACAACTTGTGCCTGTGCTACTGTTTTGTGCTGTACTTAATGTCTGTTTTCACCAGCTTCATTTTCATTTAGCTGCAGGTAGCCTAAGAATGGTTCACTGAGAACACGTAATTTGAATTTTAGATTGAGAGCTGTCATGCAAGAGTGGTTTGGTCGTTCTATGTCCTGCACCATTGGACAGCACTGTGCAGTCTTAGCGCTTCATTGTAAAAAAACTGGATGGTGTACAAAGAGATTATCTTAATCAGAAAGATTCTTGTAATTCATGATTAACGAAAAATAAAATTAATGGTAAATTATCAAGGTTGCTTATATCAAACCACATACTAATGCTCCTTTTCAATCTCTGGTGCATAAACTGGAAATGGTAGAAGGCTGAGTTTTCCCAAAACTTTGTTTTAAAATAGCTTGTTGCATTTGTTAAGTCACCTTCTGTCCTTTGGATATCTTAAATGGTCTTGACTGGAACCTTAGCTTTCCTCACTGAAATTAAACATATTTTTACATCAGTGTTTGAATATAACATGTTCAATATTGAAAAATGGCTTCCAATTAAAAATTTAGTAAAATAAAGTTAGAGGGAACGATTACTATCTTTCTTGGCTGTTTTGACTGTTTTTTTCCTTGATGGTCTCAGTTCTCTCATTAAAGTCCCGTGTATTATCTGAGCTTTTTTTTTTTTTCTATTAGTTATCCAAAGGCTTAGTGATTAATTTTGAACTATGTTGGGTTTTTTAATGATTGGATGTGAATAGTTTCTAATTTGCCATTTCTATTGGAGGAAATTTAAGTATGCTAACAATAAAAAACTGTGGCTAAATCATCAGCAGAATTGTTTGTAAAAGGAAATTTCCATTTCTTAGACTATGTTTAGTGTTCTGACACGTCTGTGCTACATTAAAAAGGTAAACCTTATTAACTTTTTCACAAGCAATTAATTATGAAAGCAGCGGGAGTAATAGGGCTTGGTTTCCAATTCATGGTTGGATTCTCTTATCTATAAAGGCAAATCAGCAATTGTTGATTGAAGTTCTTCCTGTGGTTGGGATGTTATAACCTTTTCTGTGGTATGTAATAAAAGTTGGGTTCATACTTCAGTCTTTAATAAAACTTCTAAGAATGTAACTATATTTGAGATGCTGATCCAGTTACCTTTGATTGAAATTGGCAGGTACATTCAGAGCTGTCGGGAGCACGGGTGAACAGATGTACCTACATGTAGAAAGGCACATGCTTTCCAAATATGCCATTTTGCCTGGCTTATTTAATCTTGGGCTAAAGACAAGCATAGAGGGGGACAAAAGGCAACAAGCAATAATCTCACTGAGCAGCTGGATATACTGTAGTCCATCTTCTAAATAAGGGAATATGCAAGTTTTAAGTTGGGATTCTCCCCTAAATTCCTGAAAGAGAGCTGCTCTGGTGCCAATGTGTATGTGTGCTGATCTGAGACACTTTCCACAGAACTTCCTGGGGTTCGCGATGTAAAAAAAAATGTTCTCTATAGTTTTTAAAAGTGGATCCAAGTCGATCAGTTTGGCCTAGGCAGGCAGTTTTGGCCATCTGAATGATGACTGAACTATCTAAAAAAGGTACAAAACCCACAAATCCAGCTCTTCATCTGAAGAAGCTTATGATAAAGGGAAGGGCTGTAGTTGCTGATGGAAGGGCAGCTCTGCTGTATGAGGCAGGAGTCGGTTGGCAACATCTGTTCTCTCTTCAGATACTTGGTTTATTTTTGAATCACCTGTCTTCATTCTTGATTTTTGATACACGGTTTGTTTTCATCTCTTCATTAACATTTCCCTCTTCACACACTAAATGTAATTTTGTGGGTGTATTCTTGGAATTCTACCTGAGATGGCCTATTAAGCATTGTAATTAATCATGACATCATTAATAAGTCTGAACAATGCAATTACAATGCGTCTGTGAGCAGTGATTAGTTCTAGAAATGCACAGATATTAGAAACAAAATGTATTAAACCTTTTACATATCATTTCCTTTCTATGTGGGGCAAGGGAAGGAAGGGTTTTGCTTTACTGTGTGGAATTTGGTTTACTCTGGATTTCTTCTTCCCCAACAGACTCTGAGAAGATTTAGATATGAATTCCATGGCCAAGTGTTGAGAAAAATCAAGGAACTGAAATCTAAAGAAAGGGGTGGAGGTAGTGATTACTGAAATCAGATCTAAATAGAGGTAAAAAAAAAAAAAAGACAATGATGCAAAACAAGATGATACCCAATATAATTTTTACACAAATGAACCAACAGTGTTTGTTTGACATTTTTAAAGCAGCTTAAAAAGTCATTCAGAAGTTTCTGAAAAATATGCATAGACTATGTGCTATTCATTTAGGGATGCAAAGAAATTCTGGAACAACAATTCACTCCATAGCCTGTCCCCCCATGCTCCTCTGAAGTTGTTCAAGTCATACACACAGATCAAAATCCCTTTGAAGTTGTTGCTTTTTGCTAAAAATGAGGTAACAGGGAAGAGAGTCCAGCATTTCTAACCAGGCTTTAATAAATGGCAGATTTGTCCTGTAACACATTATGGCTGAGAAATTAAAAACCAGAGGAAGGTAACTGATGAAATAAAACTTAAGATAGCAACAGAAATGGTATTTAGGAAGAATATTTTAATTATACTTTGCTACTGCTCTATTTTTAAATATTACATTTTAACTTCTATTTCTTGCATGATTAATCCTATTCCTGATTAATTTGAAACACTGTCTGTGCTACTCCCACGTATTTCTCCTGGAGGGATAATGTGCTTCAGGGACAAATGTTAACTGAATGTGCCACATTATCTTTTCTTGGCATAGCAAACAAACAGGAAAAATAATTTATTTCCAACTTCGGAAAGCAGCTTTAGAGGATCACGCTGGCAGTGCTCTGAACTCAACTAAATGATTGTGGTAGCTTTTCCTTATTTTCACCAGCAGACAGGAGTGACAGCGCTCTATTAGTAGACATGGAAACATAAAACTTGTGTGGAATCTGTTCAAGCTGAAAGAGCAATGCTCTCTATCACCCATGCAACACAAAGTCTTGTTCTCCCCCTTCTCCACTTCTCATTCCAGAAAATGGATATATTGATGGACTAACTGATAGTTCTAGACTTTGGCCTAAGATGATCTGACATGGGAGATGCAATGATATATTTCAATGAGATTTTTTAGTGAGCTGAGCACTGCTACAGGAACACCACATAGATCAAAGGCATTACCTTATTCTGCTGATCTACGTCCCTGGGAGTGTGTCTGATGAGTGATAGCAGAGATGGGTATAAAGGTCCTGTGCAAGACAAAAAAGGAAAAATGTGCAAGGCAGTTGGCTTTTAAAAGTGATCAGGAGGCAAGTGAAATGCTATTAGGATCTAGTTAAGATGTGCTTCACTGTGTGTATTATATATATATGTACAAATATGATCGCCATGAATTGATAGGAGTGGATTCTTCAGTAACATTTGATTTCTTGAATCTTGCATCTAATGGTGATGAAGTAATCTTTCAGAACTACAGAATATTTAAAACATTTACACCTCCATACTGTTGAAGGCAGAAAGGTAGGATAGGGCTGTTTTTTTTTTCCAGTGGTATGATTAGCAATTTTGATTTGTTAGGAGCAGGCTGGACTTCTGATGTGTATGAGTACCTGCCTTAGAATTTTCTCCTTGATATGCCAGCACAGCCTTCCCTTCATTTGCTGCTGAACTATGCATAATGCCCAGAAGAATTCATTGGAAATGATGCATGAAAGGAACCTGTGCATGAAAATCATATATGCATTAAAAGAACAGATTCAAGGCAGTTAATAATTTCTAATGTGAAAAAATCCACATCAGTAAGCTCTCACTGTGCCACAAGCCTGGGACTAAATCAGAATCTTTTTCAAGGAGCATTGTAAATTATGTCGATGTGAATTAAACAAATGGATGACACCACACTGGTTTAATGGTCAGCAATTCCAAATTATACTACTATGGATGATTTTTGGTCTTTCAGTTGCTGGTCACATACAGCCAAAAAATGAGGATGGTTTTAAAAAAGATACTGGGTTAGTGATTTAACTAAAAGCAACAACCTAGGTTATAATTGCTGCAAGCCTTTTAATAAAACTCCAAAACAGAAGATACTTGCAAGATTTTATGGAATGGGAGAGCTGGAGTAGAATGTATTTTTGCCAGGGAGATGAATTTGTCAAATTAACACATTTTAGGTCTCTTTCCATCATCCATTGGTCATTCAATATTAGAATGAAAGCTTTGTATGATTTTTCACTGTAATTGGAGATTTTAACCATTGACAGCCTGTCTTGAAGTGAGATGATTCTTGCCTGTTTTAACTAAATGGCAGATGGGCATTTTTAGGGGTAGAACTCATACACAATAAGATGATTTGTTTTGCCTGTTTTTACCTTGCTGGTGGCCATGCTATCTTCTGCAGGGTTTCAGATCAGTACAAGCTGTGTTCTCTCCTCTCCCTATTCTTTTTTTTGCAAGGAGATTCATTTCCCCTCTGGGTATGTACTAATTTTTTATTATCAGTGCATGTCGGGGCTTTTAACTAAAACTAAGATGTTTGCCCTAAAACAATGGTGAACATTTGCTACACAGCAATACATTATGTACATTAAGACAGTTAATTTAACTTCATTATTTCACTGCTGTGTGGTTACTTTAGTGTTATGTTGGTTAACTAGGCAAAAAATTTAACTGTTTCAGTTGCCTTAAGTGTAAAGGAATATTTCTGTTCAAATAAGGTATTTGTTGTCTGAAAAAGAGTTCATTATTATTGATCTTGTCTCAAAATGTAGCAGCAATGTATAAGGGATGTGACCCATGGGTTCATTTTTATACAAAAGCTATTGTTTATTACTGGTTGTGGTTAGTGGTTGATGCTTCTGTTATTTGCTTTATTATTTTATTATACCATGCATTTGTTCTTTTTTTTTCCCCTCAAATGCTATATTTAACATTCAAACGTAAATGCTGTTCCAATTGGAGATGTGCTTCTGATAGTTACATCCTACTTCGTTCAGTTAAGTTTACAAGTTTACACCCTTGCACTGTTGACTGTTGCTATGACAGAGAATTCACACAGTGTGGGGTTCTTCTTTGTAATTCAGTTTAGAATGAGAGATATTATTTATTTTCCTAGAAGAGAAAGCTGCAGCTTCTTCAGGTATATAGTTGAGCTGATCACATCCACTAATCGAAGAGACCTATTGACTTATGCTGCAGCCCTTGTTCTATTCTAAATTACAGATGACATATTTTGTAGCTGAAGTCTGATTTTATAAAAAAAAAAGATGAAGAACATTTGTGCTCAGAGTCCTTTTACTTAGCGTTGACAAATGGTTCAATTGGTCATTTTCAATAATGACAGTATGCATGAAAAAGTAAAGTATTTTAAGTTCACTTATGGTGAATTATGTAATAATGGCTATTGAGCTATTAATCAAGTTGGAATTGTTAGAAGTCACTGAAGCAGTATCTCCAGGATGGTTTTCTGTCTCCTGCTATTTTTATGTGTGTTGTGAAAAATGAGACTTTCGCAACAATGATTGATTGGACTAGATTGATTTTGGTTAAGAGAGTCATGGGTTTCTCCCCACTTATGTTCAGGTGAGAAATCTAAGTCAGTGTCCCCAGCAGAGGACACTGTGCTTCTGCAGTTGACATTGTAGTTTTTTATTTTGCCGAAGACCCATGGAGATAAATCAAGTAAGATATGATTTTGTACTTGGTATTCTGCATGGACACCATGACTGACATTGCAATTATAGGTTTTTGCATTGTTTATGCTTCTCCAAAAGCGTATCTGAGTGCTCTGAAGCACTAGCTGAAAAGATCTGTGCTAGGTTTAATTGCACTATGTAATTGTATTTACCCTTTAAGGCCTCCAAGCAGATTTGTGCTTTTCATAGCTCTAACACTGTTTGTTGTATTAGTAATTAAATACCTGATTAAATGAATAAGCTCCAAATAATTTTTGTGAAGAGCGTGATTTAGCATGGTCTTTGAGCATCTACGTGGAAGTATTCCTTTTTCCTTTCTCTAGTTCATAGGCAGTCTCTGATTCTGTTTTTCTGATGTCTTAACTTTCAGTTGCTGGATATTTTCATAATTTGAGTTTCCTTGAACAGCTAGAGGATGTAGTAGTGCACTGCCAGGAGGAATTGAGAGCGATGGAACTAGAAGAATCTGTACATGCTGCAGACAAGCCCAATGTGTTCTGCTTATCTGAAAGCAAAACAGCAACCTCCACCACCTTCCACCCCAGCCCCCAAATTATGCTTCATGTTTAGATCACCAGCAGACTATACGTCAATTCATTTTCTCAATTTATGTAGCTTTGTACTTGTGCACAAAGGAATGCACAAGTATAGTTTATATACAAGTATACTTTTATATATATATATATATATATACACACACATACTTTATATACTACAAGGTATAGTATACTATATCTTTCAGCTGATTTACCAGTTTAAATTATGGGAAAAATGTCAGAGAGCTGAAGGACACACTTTATAGTGGAAAGAAACAGTCAGTGGTGGCTGGGGAGAGTGACAGTTAAGACTGTTTTAACTTATCCCTTCTTCTCTACGGTCTGGTGTGCGATGGAAACAGTAAGGGAAGGGTAGATGTTGTCTTTTTCTTCCAATTACCAGGACCTTTTGTGTCAAAGCTGTACAGCACCACCCCTGTCACTGCTTGCGCTGTCTCTGAATTTGCCATGTAAACCTGCAAATATCGGCCACACAAAGGATATTAATGTGTATGAACTACTTGTTTTAAACCGGAGGGTTGCTGGAACTTGTGAGTAGGTGTGATTTATGCACATCCTAGGTCGATGTATTGTATTTGGTCTAAGGAAGGAATAGTTCAAATAGGTGCCAAGGAATACAGCAGGTAGATATAATACTTAAAATAATGATTGTCTGGTCAAATTTGGTGTTCAAGATATGTTTTGTGTTCAACCAGTTTCTAAGGATTATTGCCCCATTTATTTGCAGATATGTACTGTACTAAAAATTAGGCAAACATAAAATTTGACTTCAGACGATATCCCCTTAAGCAGAAACAATTTTATTTATTCAATATTGACATTTTTTTAAGAAAGTCTCTTTGTTCCAGTATTGTTGGAAATTCGTTAACTGCCTATGGATTATTGCCTACATAATGTCTTTGTTGAAATTCATAAGTATATTAATCACTTACCTGGGTAATTAATTGATTGATGCTACTAAGCAAAATACTTGTTTTTTCCATCTGTTATTTTCTGTAGTAAATTGAAGGGTGGTCACTCAGAACTGAGCTATAACTGTGATTTACTTTAATTTGAGTTCCACTTTGGGAGAAAAACATTCGTATTCTGTGCAGTTACTCAATGTGTTTTGGTTGATTGGTTTTAGATTAGTCATATAATGAGAATGGAGTGTGTTTGGAGAGCAGTAATGCTGCTGTCAGTTTATAAAGCTGTGCGGTTGGGGAATGAAACCAGTTTGTGAGTTCTTTTAACAGGAATGGTATTGCTACAAGCACAATTTCTTCAGATTAAAAGAAAGAGTTGAGTGTCAAAAATATGCTATTATGCCCACCTACTCGTTCTTCTAAACCTATCAGTTGCTTCAAAAAACAAACAAAAAATGAAACACCCACAAAAGAATCCCAACTGGCCAAAGAAACAAAATCCCACAAAACAAAATAACCCAAACAAACCAAACAAACCCAAACAAACAAATAAAACCACCCAAACAACAAAACCTTTTATGGAAAGTTTGATTGAGTAACGGAAAGGTTCCCATGTAAGAGTCAATTTTTTTGGTGGAATCTCCATTGTCATAGTTATGTCTCTCCTTCACTGAAATGAAGCATTTGGAGATGGATTCTTTTGTGCTTGTGTTTGTCTATTGGGAAGCAATATGGATGTTTTTCCCATACGTTATCTGCAGTGTAGCTATCAAACAGGTGCAATTTTGACAAGAAAGGATGTGGTTTTAGAGTTGTTGATACACTGTGAAGTTTTCGTGTAGAATAAAAAATTACTAACTTTAGTATTTTCAGAGGGCGTAAGCATTTTTAATGTTATTGGATAAAAATTGGAAAAGAAAATGGATTCACTCTGTCTTTATAAAGGAGCAAGATGCAATTCAGGCATGTTTCTTTCCTGTGTGCTAACAGTGGTGAACTTTAGTTCGCCTTAGGAGAGGTAAATTCTCTACTGGAGAGAACGATTCAACTTCTGTGTCTATTTAGTTTTGGTATTTGTGTCAGCTGTGATTTTAAGTGGTCCCTGGGAGCTGCTATTCTGTTTAATACTTGTAACTTTTCTGTGAATAAGAAAAGAAAAAATAACAATAAGATGTGTGGTTCTTCACAAACCTGACCAACCATGTCACTTAAATAGGTCTTTGAAGTTATCAATGTGTGGATATTATATTTGAAATAATGGGAAAATTCACTATTAGCTTAACCACCTGCTGAAATCTAATTGTGCCAGAAAGTCTTTGTTAAGTGAAACAGAGGTTAAATACACAATCTGTACTATGTATGTTTAAGTCTTGTGATAAGTTGAACTCAGTGGGACAACTTATGCATGGAAGGGCTTGTGTAATGATTGCAGGACTAGGTCGTTATTTTGTGAGAGCTATGAATCGTATAATCTTGTTTTCCATTTTTAGCTCTATTTGCACCCAAAAATTCAAAGGAAAAGGCAAAGGCAGAATTTTGAATAAGAAAACTGCACCAGGTAATTACACACAAGCCTACAATGTGAAACATATGTGGATACAATGTGCTCACTTAACACCGGGTGCTTAAAATGTCTGAATTAACCATGATAAATTGTGTTGAATTTTATTTTTTCTTACATTTTTTCCAAGATACAATATCTGAAGAAATTATTTTCTTTTGATTTACTTTGCCCTTTCAATTATACAATAGAAGAACTTGTTATTTTAGAAATCAAATTAGTGCATTGCAAAGCAGTGAACTAGATCAACTGTACAGAATGCGTTCTTAATACACAGAGTCAGATAAATTGTAAATGAAATCTTAGAGATGGTTGATATGTATGGCAGACTAATAGTTGATATCTATAAAGAACGAAATGTTTTCTTGTATTATGAAACAACCCTAATTTTACAGCTGTTTAACTACTTCCATAATCTTTAGTTTTTCATGCTTCTTTTAATTATTAAGAAGGACGTGCAAAATTGCTAGAGAGCTACGTGTAAGTTTATTATCTGAGTTACTTGTGACTGATCAAGTGATAAAATAAAATCTGGTAAGGAGCCAGCATAGATAACTTTGTCTTGAAAAAATGTTCATAGAGATTGTTTGGCATTACCTGGTTGTGACTTCATTTTTCTTGGCAGTAAGACTTCAAAATATATTTGTCAACAAATGTATGGTGTGGCCTTTGTTTGCATCCGTGGTGCAAACTCTTAATGTAGTTTGGAGGAGATTTGAATGTTTTTTCACCTCTTGCACCAGTTCATACTGCAGAGATTTTCCCTGATCTGAACATGTAAGTTCTGTGCAGCTGACCTATTTCTACTAGATAATTTATTTTCACTTTTTTTCTTAAAACTCACACATTCTGATCACTATTTATAGGCAAGATTATATATTTTTTCTCCAGGAAAGCTAAATAAATAAATAAAGCTATTCTGATGACAAAAACTAAGTCTAAAAATATGTTGTGAATTAAATGACTTCCATCAAGTAAATAAAATGTGTTCTGTCCGTTTGGTATAGATGTTCTGTCACCAAGATAAATGGACTAGCTATTATAAGTATCTGTGTGGCTGAAGTGCATAACAACATAATTACTTTGCCAACAAAATGCTAACCTGCTTTAATCATTCTGTTCACAGAATAATGTAAAGTGATTTAGTGGGTAGAATGGATCCACTTACAAATTGTTTTATGGTCATAATGCAGTCCCTTTGTAGAATGTAAATTGATGATGATAATTTTATGGGCAAATGATTTTTCAATTAAAATGTCTTTTCACAGGCAAAATGGGAATGTTACAAACTGTTCCAAATAACAGTATGTCAGGATGAAGGCATACAGAGCTGTCAAATGTATCAGCGAGAGCCTCAGCTGAAAGAAATGTTATGTTAAAGATGAGATTTATTTTAGTCAAGTTTGTAATTTCCTTCCATTACATGTGCAAAGGACTTTTATTTGGTCCCGTTGACAAAATAACCAGCATAAGAATGTACAATAGAAACAGTAGCAACTAACATTTGTCTTGCTTAACTAAAATATTTTTCTATTAAAAACTCACGTTTTAGTAGTTTCAGCTAACTATATCCTGTTATCTTTATTACAATAATTACAAAGTCTCTGATCAGAGTAAATCACTGCAGTTCAGTCATCTTTAATTTTAAAATTTTGATAGGGAAAGCAATATATTGCCCAACCTAACTAAACTAGCTTCTTTTCAGCATAGGGAGGGTACTCTGATTATTGCTAGATCGTTATTGTATTCTGAGCTGTTTATATAACATCTGTGTTATTTTACTAGGTAAAAGTGACTTCAGCCTTTGATAGCATCTATTACTGCACATAAATGCTTTTTTATTTCTAAAACTCTTTAGAAGAGCTGTTAACTGGAAGATCATTAAAATATTATCAAATGGCTCTGAGTGCTGTACACGATATCTTACTTAAGTAAGTCTGTTATCCAGAGAAACATATTTTTCCCCTTTGATGTAGCCAAAAATGTTATCTTCTTTAAATTATTTTTTTAATCTGTAAAACTGGAATAAGTGAAATGGCTTCCTCACTGCACAAAGGAAGATGATATTTGTAACTTGATTGAATTTGTACTAAAGATCCCCCTTCTGACAAGACATGCCTACTTCAGCTTGCTGCTGCTACTCTAGTCACAGTCTATTTTTCCTGTTGTTTTATCATTCATTTTTGCATTCACAAAACATATATTTTGAGTAAGATACACTTTTTAACAAGCTGTATAAGACCTTTACTTTTTTCTTCTTTATCAATGACTAATCATAATTCATACATAAATTTACCAGGAATGCAGGAGGTTCAGTTTTCTTGCATTGCACTAAGAATTCTGTGTGCGCACTGATCTTTTTCCTCATTTGTTCTAACACAATGGCATCACTGGGGACACATTAGTAAAAATGTTTATTAAATGGCTCTGTGTAAACTAAATGTGTTTGTCAGTACTGATTTTACTCTGCTTCAGAGTTGTGCAGAAAGAGAAAACTGATTTTGAAGTTGCCATTTTGAAGTTACTCTCATGAAGATTTACTAGTTCCCCTGCCAAAGGTTTTACGGATTAAAATAAAGGTTAACAGTGGTTTTGTGTGTCTTCTGAACATTTATGACTTTTCACATGGTTATCTTAATTTTGATAAAAATTTCCATTAAAAAGAATATGCATTAAAAATGTTGAAAAATAGCATAGGGAGAAAAACTGATTCAGAGAAAAGGTAGAAGAAGAATCTATTCAGTTGAATAGCAGAGTTCAACAGATGTGGAGGTAAAGAAACAGAAAAGTAATTGGAGAAATAATGAAGTCAGAGGCAAGGAACCCCTCATAAGTGTTCAGCAGTCTTGGTTTTGCATATTGTCTCAAATCCTTTGGCAGTGTCTGTAACTTAGGCTTACAACCCTGCTGCTCTTGGATTTAAGTGAGAAAAGAAAATAAGGCTATTGAACTCTTAAATTTCACTTTGTTAATTGTGAACAGAGTTAGAGAAAGGAAGTTATTTTGAGGTTTCTGGAGGCCAGCTTTATTAGTGGAAGTATTTATTAGGCTGGAAGTATGAGATTTCACAGCATGTGTCTATTGTAATTGGTACATGGATATATTCTTTTTAACTTTAAGTGTTAAGCTTGTTGCCACTCCAAGGATATAAAAACTGAAACTGAAAGGGAAGAGCATTGACAGCACATTGGGTGCAAAAGGAAATATAACAGCAACAGTGAAAGCCATCGTGGTGTCGATGTGGAGTTTTGCTCTATTTGATGTTTCATCCTGATGTCAAACACCAGCTTTTTTTACGAAGACGCTTGTATTAACTGTCCTCAGCGGGTGCCTCTGGAGAGTTCCTGCGGGTTTCTCTCAATTGAGTCTCACTAAACAGATCTTTTGGTGTCTTGCACAAAGTGAAAAATCCCAAACCTCTGTTTGTTACTCATACCAATAAGATGCCAAATATTTGAAAATTCTGAACATGTCCATGTCAGAGTAGGTTTTCAAGCTTTTCACACTTTACTAATCTCTTAACTTTAGGAAACATCAGATACTGTTGTTAAAAACAGATGTAATTTTTATGTAATTTTTAGGAGTAATTTTTTTTTTTCAGTGAAAACTTACCAAAAAAATGACAAAGGGCAAACAGTTCTCTCTTTTTCTTAATATTTCACAGACAAAAGTAAGTCATTAGTTTCCGAACTGAGAGAAATTTCTGTCGTCCTTCATTAGAGCATCTAAATATTGACTCTATGACTGTGTTCCCATCACATATCTACCTTATAAATGGAAGCCCATCAGTGCTTCTCATATATATTGAACATAATAGTTTAGTCTGTTATATTAAAAAAAAAAAAAAAAAGTGAACTTGGGATACTAAATTGTTTTGGTTTATAAAGCTTATGTTATGATTCCATATGACCTGATTTCTGGAGAAAAAATGTGGATATTGCTTACAAGGTGGTCCCATATATAAATAAATAAATAAAAAATATATATAAATAAGGATTCTTAGCTGCAGTATTAAAGATTCCCAGACCTTCACAACTTTTAAACACTATTATGGGTTCTTAATTAATTTTCCTCGTGATAAATACCAATTCCCTCACTCTACTACTAATTCTGTCTATTTTGATTTTAACTAAAAATGGCTTTTCTTCATTTCCGCATCAATAGCTAGGGGTCGCTTTGATAGTGTGTATCTCGTAACGTTTTTCCAGTAGGGGTTGTAGCTGGAGCCCTAACAAGAACAGCCATTTGTTACAGTTTCAGAAATGTCTATAAATCCTTAAGGCCTTGTCATATTAGAAGGAATTTAGCTGTGTGATTCAGGCAGGAAAGATGCAGAATCAATGATAAAAAATAAATAGGAACCAGTGGGTGGTCTAAATTGATATTGACAAGCCAACAATACAAGCTATTTCTACCTGATTACGCTGACTAGAACTCTGTAAGGACTTTGATGCAAGGTAACGGTTTTGTCACGTTCTGATAGATTTGAAGTGTATCATCTCTGGATATCTTGTGGATTTTTTTCTTTTGTGAGTGTCAGGTGGGGGCCTTATGTCCCAGAAGCTATAATTCATGTTTTACCTGCAGATCTTTTCAAGATAAAGAGACTCTTTTTGTCCAAAAACCAGAAACAAAGAATGTAGGCAAAATCATGCTATAATTTTAATTTACTTAACGTCGATCAAAAAAAAAAAAAAAACCCAAACCAATTAAGAAACCAACCATGTGCAATTTGATTAAAAATGTCACGGGTAAATTTCTTCTTGTTTGTTTTAATTTGTTTTTTCTTTATATAATATTATAATACAATAGGAATACATGTATAAACCTATTAAAATGAATTGTTAGGCACCACCATGATTTCATCGAAGCCGGTTAACACTAGTATGACTTTGTGAGCTTTGGCTTGTTATTTCCATGTCGATAGGCACAGGACAAAACCAGTGGGAACTGGATTTTCTTAATAAGAAATTTCTTACAGCTTTGCATACTTAATTGAGAATACATCTGCCACAGAAGTCATGGGATATACATTATTCATTGGGAGTTTGGAAAGTATGTTCTTATCAGTGTTCTTTGCTGATGCTGCTTGATCCTAATGGAGAAAAACTCCATAGGTAACTTTGCAAAGCCTTAGATAACTCTAAGTTCTAGCTGGAGTTGGTTAAATCTTCTCAGAAAAACAAAAGTGGTTGTGTTTTGAAGCACTCTTAAAAACAGTTGAAATTTGCTCTGAATTTAAATTAGAATTAAATGATTGTGGAAAATGCTATCAAGCTTGTATAAATTGATTTTTTTTGTGTGAAGCAATGAAGTCACATAAACTTCCAATGGGATCTTGGGGAACAGGCAGAGAATTCGCATCTGCAGCCTTTTTTATGACATCATGGTGGAAAAGTGATTTCATATTTCTGATACAATTTGTTCTTGCAAGCATTTCTCCAAGGGGTGTTTCTACAAAATCACATATTCCCTAGTTCTTAGTAAAGATAAGCAGAAAAGTAAAACAGAACCAATCTCTATAACATCTGTGCAATAACCATAATAAATCACGACTATACAAATGTGGTGACAGTCCTTCTGACATTTACTTGTAGTAGAAGATTCTCTGCAGTTCTTTGTATTGCAATAAAAAATAGAAAAGTCATTTTGTGAGCTGAGAATAACATAAATCACACTGCCTTTGAAAAGCAGTGTCGCTACAGGTCCCATGTTAACATCTCACATTGGGAGATTCAGAAGTGCTATGAAGTATTTTCTTGGTAGAAAAGAGCCTCTTCTCACATTCTCTTGTATCTTATTGCTAAGAGAAGTGACTCAACAGAATAGAAGCAAGATATTCTGCATTTGTCTGCTATCTTTATTCAGATTGTGGGCCATTTGATGATAGACTTTAGATTTGTTTATTCTGTACAGAGTCAGGACAATTGCTTTTTCCTCTTCTGTGGTCAGTACACATTCATCAAATCAGGACTGTCTTGATTACCACCAGACAGATGACAACCCCAATTTACAGCTCAGTATGTAACTGAGAAAGGTGATGTTTCTCCTCTATTTCAGTAAACTGATTGCGTGTGTGTTGTGGTTTAACCCAGCAGGTAGCTAAACACCACACAGCTGTTCACTCACTATCCTCCTGCTGGTGGGATGGGGGAGAGAAGTGGAAGAAAAAGGGTAAACCTTTTGGGTTAAGATAAACACAGTTTAATAGGGCAGAAAGGGAAGTAATAGCAATCACAATCACAGAAAATAACAATAACAGAAAATGTTTTTGTGGTGTTAGAAATCCACATTAGCTTTCTTTTTGAATTTAATGTATGCTTCTTGTCCTTATTAGAAAAATATTTAATTGAATTAGCAATGTATGGAGGAAAGCAAAAAGAATGTGCAAGGGAGTAGAATGGCTTCCATATGAGAAATGGTTAAATAGGCTAGAACTGTTCATTTTGGAAAAGAAATGGCTGAGACTGGTATGGAAAAGGTCAGTGATATCGTGAGTAATATAGGGAATGTGGAAAGGGAATGATTGTTCCCTGTCTCTTATATGACAACTGTGGTGATATCAAAATGAAGTTATCAGGAGCATTGTCAAAACAAATAAAAGGAATACTTCTTCACACAGGATGTAACTAAGTTTTTGAACTACCTGCAACAGGATATTATGGCTCCATGAAGGACAGTTAAACACAAATATATGATTTCTGGCTCAGTCTGTAATCTTTTGAACTATGAATTGCTGGAGAATGGCAAAGTGTGTGCAGGACAGATAGTACAGAGTAGAAGGGATGAAGGAAGTTCATGGGATCATCACATATTAGGATGTGTCAGAATAACTGCAAACACAACTGTGGATGTTCTTTGATATTAAGCTAAACTGACTGACCAGAATCTCTGGCTGACTCTCTTCTGTACAATTTTGTTTTCCCAAATGATGGGAAGTGCTAAAAAATGGAGAAGAGAGTATTGTCTAATTGATGGTCTTTTTTCTGTGCTATTTAGAGTATGGTCAGTCCAGAACAGGTCAGGGAAAGGGATCGCTCCAGTTGGTTTCTATTTTAGTTCATCCCACCTAAATGCAGTAGTGCATATTTTTGGATTTTATATATGCTGCAGGAGCTAGAATGTCTAGATAATTCCGCATAGTTTTTCTTTAACAAGTTCCACTGTAGCAAGCGCTGGCCATGAGTGTTACTTGATGCTACTGGTATTATAGGTTATAATATTTACTTAAAATTGAAAACACGAATATCTTTTCCTGTGATTTCACAGTTAGTAATTTCAGTGGATTCTGTGTTTCTGCTGTAATTTTTTTTTGGGGAAACAAAAAAAGTGTCACTGCAGTGGAATCTTCTAATAATTAGTTTTGAATAAGACTTTAATGCATTTGTTACATTGGACAAACAAAAAGTTTGGTGTAGAAGCAATAATATATTTTAAAAATTTTCAGTATAATAATATCAGTGTTCAATCTGAATATGAGTATGTATCTTGGCCTAAGACAAGACAAAGCAGCAGGCAGTGCCTTTGTGGCCATAGGGTTTCGTTTTTCCCAGGGCAGCAGTCCCTAGTGCGTCTCAAAAAGAAAGGTATCTAAGCCTTGTAAATAAATGTTTGCATTTCAGAACACTCTTTGCTACCTCATTCAGTTTAGTATTCTGATTAATCTGTTGCCAGTGTTTGTCCTCAGTAATGAATTTTTTGAAAGTGTTTCCTCCCTATTAATTATTTTTTTTATGCCCTCAGACAAAAAAGTCTCAGTGAAGGGCCAGGTTCCATTTTTGGAATAGCAACACACTATGAATTTGGGTTAGAATTCTAAATAGAATGACTGACTTTCAGCTCAACAAGAGGGAGATTCTAGTGTCTACTAAGTTAACAGCTTTTAATTGAGAGGGTTTCTGCTGAGTTCCTATTCTAAAAAGAGGGTTCCCAAGACCTTGCTGTTTTTTTTATGTACCCTTTTTTTTTTTTCCGGAGTAAATAGTTTATGCATCCATAGGTTATTAATAGAGCATTTAAAAATTATAATAGCAAATGAATTGAAATGTTTTGTGATAGAGAGTGTTTCATATTGTGTAATAAGTGATGTAGTCTTCTCTTAAGAGCTGTCATTGGCTTTGCAAGTGGAAGAGCAAGCTAGGGAATCAGTGCGGAAGGGCGGGAATTGTAGGAGGACATCAGGATAACCTTTTATTTAATGACAACTTCAGTGTGCCAGGTAGAGTACCTGGTTCAATCTGAATGGTATGTGGACCTTCAAAACAGTAGGAGTGTGTTCTTTGTGTACGTTTCCTTCTTTACTCTGCTTCCAGGAGGGTGCACCGTTCCCCATGATATGTGCAGGTCATTCGAGAAAGCAACAGTCTAGCCTGAAAGCGTGTAGCTTATTGACACTGAAATGAAAGCAGGATGGTGCTAGTTTAAGAATTATTGTATAGACATTAGAAAGACACGTGTCACTGACATTAATTCTGGTTATGGTTTTTACGGATTCTGCCAGTGCTTACTAACATCACACATTTTGTTAGTGTCAGGTTTTCTAATCCTATATTTTTGGTGCACTGAGAGTTACAGATAAAACTGAGCAGTATCAAGTGGGACAGTAACAGCAATACAAATAGTAAGAATGAAGGAATTAGTTAGTGTCTGAGTAGTCTGTGCTTGTAGACGGAGAGTAATCAACCCAAATGTCAACATTTATTAATGCTGTTCACATCAAAATCTGTCAGATGAGCACTGCATGCGAGTCCCTGGCTTCAAAAAAGTATTGATTGAAATAAACTGTAGTTAGAGTTTCAGCATCTTCACTCAATACATATCTAGCTTCATATTCTGTAACAAAGCTGCTAAAGGCTGGCAAACTCAGTAAGGTACTTACAGAAATGTCAAATCACAATCTTCACTCAGTGAACACTTGTCTGATTCCCTCTATTTGGTGTTAGACTTAAGGGAATAATAACTGCGAATGGAAAAGCTACTAAGATCCTAAGCTCACACTTATGCACATGTACAAACTACTTCACATGCTGCTGTGTATTTATGCATTCATATAATGTATGTATTACATATCAGTTTCAGTGAAACTATAAGATGTGGTAAAAATATGAAATTGCTATAAACCAGTGTGTTCTAAAAATCAAATTTTTAAACATTGGAAAAAGCCTAAACGCATAGTTTTAAAAATAAAGGACATTTTAAAATAAAATAGTGGACTCAAGGTTGGTTATGTGATTGCATCTTTGGCAGGGCTTTAGTGATCGAATCATATGGTCAGCTGAGAGGGACCAGTGCCTTAGGAAACGTATTTGTGTGTGAGAACATAGAAGTTCCATAAAAGCAGAACACTTTAAGATGAAACACATTGCTAACATTGCATCAGGCTTTGTTCAGCCTTTCCTCTTTATCATTTCTGGTTTACCTTTTCTGGTCAGGCTGTCTGAACATGTCTACTTTGCCAACTAGAAGGGGCCCTTGAGCCTCAAGTAGCCTCAAATGTAGTGAAGATAAATTTAAGTATTACCATTTCAAAGAGTGGTAACTGCTTGAAGAACATTATTGTCAGCTTTAAAACATTACCAAGTTTGATTCTTGTTCACTTCCTTGAAGCCAAGTTAAAGGAATAAAACTGTCTAATAAATTTTTCTCAGACTCCATTACTGTAAAAACTAAGCTTCTCTTTCCTGGGTGATTAAGAAAAGCAATTCTCTCCAATATACGAATGCAACAGTGGATCGGTTACTTGCCAGAGATGAAGTCTGTGCGGCAGAACAAGAACTTGGATATATGTATCTGGCATTTGTTGTTTCTCTTTGCAGTGGATTGGTTAAGGTTCCTTAATTTTTTCTGACAGCTTGCACTAGGTAGAATAGCTTGAGCGATCCTTGAGAGAAAATTGCCAGCAGCCATTCTTAACATCTTTCACAGAGCCAAGTCAGTGACGGGGTGGCACAGGAGAAGTGGGTTGCATAGCTATTCCTTGGGTGAACCAAAGCATCCATCTTGATCTTTTGCAGCTGGGAAGTGTTGTAAAGCAAATGATTCAAGGATGTAATTTAACATGAAGTGGAGGTCTTCAGCACTGTTTTTTTCTTAGCCTCCTAGTGAGCACATGGGGAGATTCTCTGCCCTCCTGTATTCAGTGTCCCATAGTACAGTCACACAATACAAGGTGGAATTTAGTTACTAAAATCGAAAGTCTCATGTTACCACTTACAGGCTATTATCCATTTAACTTTTCATTCTCTTGCTGTAACATATACCACTTCCTAATGAAGTGCTGAGGCTTGTGGTTTTAATTAATATCTCCAGCTGCTTAGCTATTGGCATATTTCCATAGCAGGAAGGCACCTGTGTAAGTTTTATTATGACCCAAAACATCTGAAGCACCAGTGTTATACCTTGCAGTTGAAAAGATGTAAGGAGAAGCTCATAGGAGTTACTATTAAACTGCTACTGAATTTTATTGCTAGCCTTTCCCAATAAATATTGATTAGAACTAAGTGACTGTGTTTTGGTTTGTTTGTTTGTTTGTTTGTTTTTTTGCCAACCCTGTCCAGTATTGTAGAAACAGTATAGCATCTACACTGCAAAATAAGGCAAATGGTAAAGATAATTTATTCTCTTTTTGATGAACATTGTGGAAATTATTAGTGTTCAGCCATCCTCTGGTTAGGGATGAGGGTACTTAATGGCATTTGGAAAGCTTTGCTAAATGAAAAATTTCCCAAGTTTAAGTCAGTTACCATTTATAAGTTACTGTCACAAATTATGTCTGAATTGAGAACACAGTAGTGGCTGCCAGACTACTCCATCTTTCATATTTCAACTTGAGCAGAATTATGGTCCGGGTCAGCGGTGCATACAACTCACTTTTAACATGAGGTCTAGTCCCAAGTAAGTTGGGCAAGTGAGTTACATCAAATGATGTCAAGATTCAGGCACCTTTTTCAATTCTAAAAGTTTCTCTACTATTTTCCTGTTCTGGAAAAGTGGTATTGGGATAGTGCAGCAGCTGAAATAGTAGATAGGGAAATTGCACTATCTACTTAAAACACCAGTTTATCTATGCTGTGTTTCACGTAGCACCACTGGGACATTTAAGCAAGTTAGGTAGTTACTTAATTCACACACTTATGATATTTTGCACATTGTTTTAAACATTTCTTTTAAGACATTGTGTAGAATTAGTGCCAGTGAATTTTCCTTTAAAAAGTACCTTTGGACGAAAAAAGAGAGGTGAGAGATGCAGAATCATTGTGCCACCCAGCAGAGCTGAGGAGGCAATGACTTGGTGAACCAGAGCAAGTTGCTTGAATTTAAAGGTAGATGGCAGATTGCATGTGGGTCGTCGTATCTGGGAGGGATATGCTGCCTTTTTTTTGTCCTTTCTGCTAGTGTCTCCTGTGTTAATTTTGGTTTGTGTAATATTTTCCCATTATTCATAAAACCAAATTAGTCTTTAGCCCTAATCTTCTTTCTCACAAACTGTTCACTTTTCTTCCGTTCAGTAGCTCTTAGTCTGCAAACAATTCCATTTAGAGTTATTTTTTTCCTGTATGCTGTTAAATTTTAGTCTTACCTGAAGTTGCCTTCTGAGGGAATGTTTTGACTCTTCATAAAAAGGAATTGCAGGGAAATCTGGCCCCTTAAAATTGGTACCCAGATATATTGCAGCAGGAGGTTGCTTTGTGAAGAGTTTCCTTATTTGTTGACCTGGAGAGTATGGAGTTCTTCAAACCAATGATATGAATCTATGAATATATATTGATCTATCTATATATGAATCTATCTGTACCTCCTTCTCATTGTATTTTATCTACAGCTTCTACGGCTGTTAGGCTAGGGGCCTATATCTCTTCATAAAAATCATAACATTCCTCTGTGAAGATAGTTCTTTTGCCAAGCAACTAAATACAATGAAAATTAAAGTTTCTCCGAATATCTGCCTGAAATTGTTTTGAACTGTTGCTTTAGGCTGTCATGGCAACTGATGCATCAGATACAGTAAATAAGCAGAAGTTTTGCATTAAGGTAACTAGGAGTTGTTCTTTTGAGAAACAAAAAGAAGAAAACAGTTAGATAAACTCATACTGCTTCAAGAAGTATCAATATAGCAAGCAGATGTAGGTCTTTCTCTCTCTAGCTTCCTCATTTCTGTCTGATAGTTTTATCCTCATTATTTCCTAAGTACTTTTGAGAGTATTATTTTACAAATAAATAGCACTAAAGCACTTGTGTAGTAATGATGTTTCTTACAGTGACCTTTTCAGAGTAGGGCTGGTTAGACATACCTGCAGTTTAGACAAAGCGTTAGGAATGGACAGCAAAAGCTTGTGAAACTGCGAACGTGAATCAAAACCATGTTATGTTAGTTTAGTAGCTAAGTCATTGCTATTTAGGGCAAACTTACAGGGAATGCATTGAGGTTAAACTCTGAAGTTTGGTTTAACAAAGTTGTGATTACACATTTTAGCACAGAAATGTGGTAGAGATTAGAACCAAATTTTTGTTTGCCTGGAACTGCCTTCAGAGGAACAAGGGAACCCAGGACAGTTGTTAGAGCATTTATCAGTACATTAGTTTCCAGACCAGGATCCTGAGGACTTTGACTTTTCCTTTTTTACATAAAAACTACGCTTAGAAATGAAGTAATGATGAGGGTATGTGTGTGTCCATCAAACTGTATATGAAGCAGGAGATGTCCACACAATGAAGCCATTAGCCCACTGAATTACTCTCTCACCTGTGTGTGTTGGTGTTTCATGGGCTATTTATTTATTTAACTCTTTGAGGTATCTTAGCAACCAGAGTAACATCATAGTTCAGCAAGCTGAGCAATCTATGTGCTACACAGGTGCCTTTACAAACTGGCAAATAAAGTGTAAATATGCATAAGTTCAGATGTGTTTGTCTAATTACAGCTCAGATGGTTCTCCCTGAAACAGCTGCACTTGGGACAGGATCTGGAGGCATCAGATATATAGAACATGAAACTGCCATCTAGAAAAATCTGAGACCAGATTCTCATTGCCTTATTTTGTAGTACTGAAATTTTGCTTACGACAGGCTAAATATCCCTTGAATCTTGTTGAAGTTATGTCACCCATTGGTTAGTGGTTGGTTTACAATTGTATGTTTTGGCAACGGAGCTATACAGATTTTTATAGGCTCTTGGATATTCAGCTGTCCTGGAGTTCTGTAATCATGCTCATGGATCTTCTCAATGTTTAATGTTTTGCATGTGCCTGAGGAGGTGTTACTGTGTAATTTTTCATAATTTCTTTTTACAAGTCTGTATTTTATCTTTAATATATTCCTGAAAGTGGAACAGAAGTTACTTTGTTGCTTTATGTTTTAAAGATCTGTTGCTAGCTGGGGATTTTGAGGATTTCATGAGATGGGAGGAATATTTGGGAACATTCTTTTCCAAAAATAGGCAAAAAGTCAAGTCATCTGTGTTTCAAATATTTTATTTCTTTGTGATTGAGAGTATAAGAAAGCTTGTGTAATGTTGCCTCATAGAGAGGAAGTTAGTGCTGGGGTCTCAGCAGTGTGTTTGCACAAGTAAAATTTCTATTGCAACAAGAACTAAAGTGTTTGGGTTTTGTGGTACAAACTCTGGGTGGCTCTGTGTGTGTATTTTTATATATATATATATATATGTAGATACAAAGAGCTATGCCTGATATATCCTTTCACAAGGTTTATGTTGGGTTTATGTTGAGGATGCTGCAGAAATGCAGTTGGGTGTGTATTTATTTCCACTCCGGCTTAGTGGTGTTCTCCCAGAAGACTTTGTGTAACAGAAATTTAATAAAAGCCAGTATATTTTGTAACAGTACATGCATAAAAAATTCACAGAAAGAAGTGTTATTAAAATGGATGTTCTTAACTAAAAAAGACACTGAATATGTTCTGCTCCAAATGCCTCCTTCTGTTCTGAATGATTAGGCAAAAAGGAGCTTGTTAGTGTCTTTCTTATTGCAAACTTTACAAGCGAAAAAGATTCTTAGAGCAAAAATGCAAAATATTCAGATTAGTTTCAAATTTTTCTTTGTTAGTATGCATGATATGCAGCCTAGAAGATGAATTTCAAGTTGTTTTTCTCTGAAACTGTCCAAATAATTAACATCTCTGCTTTATCTTTTAATATATTCATAACAATCAAGTCTTTCAGGTTGTTTTTGTTTGTTTGTCTTACTGATAGCTATTCCTTACTGTCATATCTTATCCTTTTTTGTCTGTCACTGTTGCTGTACACAAGCAGAAGGGTGTTGAGGGGCAGCGAGTATGTTGGGGGACAGCTCAGTCCTTCTCCAAGGTCAAATGGTTCATTTTCTAGGCTAATTTATTTATTAATTTTTTTAAGCATCTAAATGTAAACAAGATTTGGAACAAAAATGTGTTAATTATCTTCAGTCTGGATTATGCTATATTTAAAATGGACAATACAAAAGAATTTAAATAGTGTGCCTTTCAGAGTTGTGGGCTGTCAAGAGGTGATGAAAAAGTGGTAGAAAGTGATAGCTAGAGCAATGAAAGGGGAATTGTACGGTACCTTAATTGGGGGGCAGGGGGGAAGATGGCATGGCTAGGTGAGGAGAGAATCCTTTTAGACAAGTGTGCAGTAAGGCAGCAAATTTGAAAATGATTGAATTACTATTATTATAATCTTCACTATGCAATCTTAAATATATCTGTACCACTCACTCCTGACACTTCTAATCCTACAACTGTACTACAGAATATATCCAGCTTGTACATAACTGGACTGAAAGCTCACATATTTCTGCATAACAGAACCAAGCCCAAGTGGACAGCTTACTGTTAGGCAGTCACTGGAATGGAGATTGTGTTTATGACCCTGGTACAGCCGATCTAATGTACAAGCAATGCCTTCTGATCCAGTAATGCATTCAATAGGTGCTGTGCACACCAAATGTGCTAGTGCAGTGACTCTGAGAAAATGAATATAATATTTTAGAGAGAAACTGAACTGTAAGAAAGCAACTTGGATTGTAATGGTAAAGAATATTCGTTTAATTGTTAAGTAGATAAAGTGTGTACTGTGTGGACAGGCATAGGCATGCAGTTCTAGTACATCTGGATGAATGTGTACATGTGAGAACTGTGTACTGGCTGTAAATGTAGGGGCATCACTGTATTTGTGCATTGCCTTGTTCCCTTCATCTTAGCTTTTCTGCTAAGGGTGTAGATCTGCCTCCTCCCCCCCACTAGGAATTTTAGCTTGAGCAAGAAAAGCAGAATCATATATTTTAAAACAGATCCTCTTCTGGTTTCCATTTGCTTATGTCGATTTCCCTCAGTGAAGCCATGTCAATTCATGCTAGCTAAGGATGGAAGAATTAATTTTTGTATTATGTGATCATGGTACCTCATTGGAAACTCAAGTTTAAACAAAATGCAACTTCTCACAACACAGTCAGAGATCGATAAAAACCAGTCACATGAAATCCATTATAGTGACCACTGATAATGTTGCTGCTTCAAGCTTAAACACCATCTAGAGCCATATATTTGGATCTGCTTTAAATACCAGTTACGCAACAGAGAATGAAGGTATTTTTTGCAGTGGTAGTTCTTGCTTTGTGTAAATTCAGGAAATGCAGTTGGTGGAACAAAGTAATCTCAGTGGTTCTGCTGGGTTTATGAACAAGGAAAGCAACTCTGGAATTGTTTTTCACTAGATCTTTACATTCTAGTATTGTTACTGAACTGTTGGGATTTTTTCCTTTTTGCATCAATATATGAGAATTACAGTGTTGCACTAAGGTCTATTTGAAATGTTTCTGTTCATACTTCATACCCAGAGCTATCAGTCAAACTGGTTATATTCTTGGATGTGGCATCACATCCAATAGTAAACAACATTTTTTGAGTGACAGGAAAGGTTAGCTTATATGTGGATTTGATATTACATCCACTTTTTACAAAGTTTCCTTCTGACAAGCTGTAAATGAGATCGTTTTCTCACTGATTTATGTTAGGAAAGAAAATGACATGTACGTATTTGTCGTAATTTTTTCTCATTTTATGGGCTTGTGAAGAAGAGACTGCTTTGTTAATAAAGGTTTAGTATGAGTTACTGAGTTTCTGGTTTAGCATTGTGCCAAGCTGGACCTTTATTTCAGTTTGTCATGTTCACATAAAAAGTAAGTAATAACGATACCTACACTAATTATGGTCCTCCATAGTGTCAGAGAAAGCAGCAAATACAAACTCATTGTTAAAATGTCATTGGTTTCAGAGTTTGAACAGACCAATTTGAACCTGATGATAGTTTGGGGTTTTATGTATAATTCTCAAATAATAAAGTTTGAATAGTGTCAGAAGTTAAAGGATGTGGACTTCGCTTTTCATCTCTATCCCATAAGGTAGGTAGACTACACCATTTACTGTCGTTTTTAAATAATGGTGTTTTCTTAGTATGTAAGGACATTAATTCCAGTATCTTAGTCAAGTTAGGAAAGAGCATGGAATACACAATGCAATGTAACCTTGTTGGTGCCACACTGAGCTTTTCTTTAGCAGTGACAAGACATTTAAAGAAGACACAGTCAGTTCCATCCCCTGCCATTTAAATACTTTGTGACTGATCCTGGCAGAGGCCAAGCGCATATTTACTGTTAACTGAGTGTTTTGAAGACATGACTTCTTGTCCTGGAGCAGGGTAAGAATCTGAAACATAACAAACAGTGGATGTAATAATGCACTGTTGATTTCTGTACATGATCACAAACATTCAAATTCTGAAAAATGGAATTTTGAAACTACAGTCTTGAATCTATACCCGTAAATGAGTAATAATCCATCCTAAAACTTGTTATTTGATCAAGACCCAGATTACTTTAGTAAAGCTGTGTTGTTTTATGCATTCTGAACCAAAATAGATCTGCCTGAGCAATATGGGAGCATAGGCAAACCGAAAAATGTTTAAGTATGAAAGACTTTTGACTGGGTTCTGAAATGGATCTTCATCATAGGCATTTCAGAAGTGATTAAATCTTGCCAGTGGTTTCTTGTACTTTTCTTCACTAGACGAAAAACAAATATCTATTTGTATGTTAGCAGTGGAAGTACAACAACTTATCTTTTTTCCGTGGAATGGTTGAAACATGTAAGTAATGAAACCGCTAGCTACGTGGAAAAGGCAAGCTGTGCGTGCCTCTCGTTATCTCTTGGTAAGGGGCAAGTTTTTTACCATTTTGAAAATAAACATAAAATAAATAAGTATTATTTCTCTCTCACAATTATTTTCTGTTGACAGTACCAGTTGCATTCCCAGATTCTGCCAAATATATTTACTCTGCAAATTGCTGTTGATTTCGGGAAGATTTATTTTTCCTGGAATAAAATTGCGAGAGCAAGTACCATATCTGTGAATCAGGATTTAGAAATGCAACTTTAGGCAGGGGCTAGCTACATTCTGTTAAAGATAGAATGCAACTCACTGCTGATTATTTACAATGAATAAACTGTATGTGCTAAATGACGTGTTTGTGATTGTGCTACAGAGATGTTGCCAGATAATAGTACCATAATTTGATTTTAGTATTTCAGTGCACATTGCACCACTGATCTTAGAACTTTATGGAAGCGCGGATGTATTTGATAATTATGATTTGGGTGAAGATAATATCAGTCAAATTGGAGGTGTTGGGAAAAACAACTTATTTAAAACTAGAATTCCTGTGGCTGGAAGGGGCCAACGTATACTACAGGGCACTGGATGCTGATCATACTGGATTGGGGAGTAAGCATGGAGTTTTAAGCTGCCTTAGCACAGCGCTTTCCAGAACTTCATGTTCTCTATTTTAGTGGTTCAGAGATTATAGTAATGTCCTTAATTATTAAAACTCTGGTAGTTCTCATGCAGCTTTTAAAAACAAAGTTAATAACTTGAAAGAAGGCTTTTTGTCTCTTGCCAACTCTCCACATGTCTGCAAATGCGAGATTGTTCCCAAATGGTCATGTATTTTCTAGTTATTTTTCCAGTGTAGTTATTATTTCATGGTTTTGAGCATCTACTTCTGATTCTATTAGTGCGGCTGAATGGGACGTTAATTTGAGACATGTTTAAGATTCAGGCTCTGATGGGTGGTGATAATGATGATGTGGATGTAGAGAAAATATTGACTCTTCCCCGTGATTACAGTTTCTGAATGAAAGTCAAATGACTCCATTTATATTAAATTAATCACAGGGAAGCAATTACTGCCTGACCTGTTGTAGTAGTGTTGCTATAAGGTCCTCACTATGGAGCCCTGTGATTTAGAAGATTATAAAGCAATTATTCATCTCGTAAGAATGGAAGGACATACTGTAGCACAGTGAAATTAGAGAGAAGGGTATTGGTGGTTCATGCAGATGAATATACCTTGAGGGGAAGTAGTCATTAAGTAACCTGTCCTAGTACTACAATTATTTATCAATTTTCCCTGTGCTGAACAAATGCAGATCAACTGTCCTCTGGTGATTCTATGGTGGAAAGGTGAGAGATGTGTTTATTAGATTTCTTTGTAGGATCAGGTGCAAGAATTAAAATTACTATTAGTCTTAGTCGAGGATCAGACTTTATGATTTTATTCAGACAAGTCCCAACTGGTAGGAGGGGTTTGTCTTTTTTGTTTTACTCCAAGACTTCATGTTATGCTCCTGAACAAAAAGCTTAGTGGCTAAAAAATGCTAAGAGGCTGAAGCTTCTCTGGTAAACACAAAAAGAGAGGTCACTGTGGCCACTTCTGAGTGGCAGAGATATTTTACAAGGCTAGAAGTTCATAGGCTGAGTCACTGCTTTAAGACCTACAGGACTAACACCTGTTTAAACTGACCTAGACGGGAAGAACATTATGTGCCCTTGTCTGATGGGATTTTACTTCAAGGTATGGTACCATAGTACCTTTCTGTAGAACTAACTGCTATCTTAATATATGGGTAACAAACGCATCTTCTGAGTCTTCTTTTGTTTTTTCTGCGAGTTAAATGTTGTGAATGAGAGGCAAAATCTGATGTTACAAGTAAAGATATAATTCCTTCTCTAAATTCTTGAAAATTCTGAAAATCTTTAATGATCCAGATCTAGAATCATCTTCTGAGAAGTCATACGCCTACTAATCTCCCTTGATTTTGGAGTTCAGCATTTTTTGAGGATATTTAATAAAAAAAAAATAAAAAAATCAGGGTTTTGTTAATGTTCACTAATTTTCTAATAATATTCTCTACAGTATTGTTTTAATATTCACAAATCTATAGTTAGATTAACAAGAAACCTTTTACACCAATTTAATGTACGATTATAGCTTTTCAAAACTTGTTTTGGGAGGAACAGAGTCATTGGAAAACTGCAATAATTGGAATTATTTTGAATTTGGGTTAAATTGCATTTTTTTTTTTTTCCTTCAAGGAAATAAGTTCTCCAGGAAAAAAATAGTTAATGGCAATTATACTTTCAGGTTAAGTTTGGTTACTTTTTTTTTCCATACCGGTTAATTTCAATGTAGTTATTACTGACCACCTCTCTATTTTGGTAGCATCTCCACCTCTTTGTGTGGATTCAAAAGCCTCATAAGTGTTCAAGACAAACCATTTTCTGGTTCAAAGAAACTCTTTTGCCATGTATGTGATTTATTTCAGTTGAATGAAGTATTCTTAAGTTGTTTCTGCTGAACATGTTGTTTTTGAGCACTGATGCAGTTGTGTTGTATTTTGTAATCCACTAGATAGGGGCTGTTTTCCATATACTGCCTTTTTTCGCATTCTGTATTTAGTACTGTTACGTATTTTCAATGTTTTTCTCTGAAGCTTTGATTTATATTCTCTTATTCAATTTTAATGCACCAGGAGCACTGCACTTGATGTGGTTGTGATGCATTGATCAGCTCTGATACATGAAACAATATGTATATTGTGTTAGAATAGGATGTTGTATTGCTAAAGCAAGTCCCGGTTATGTCTAGGAAGTATTTCCTGATGAGCTTCTGCCTGACTTACTGTTGAAGGTACACTGATAATGAAAGTGCATGTGGAGCTGCTCCTTCCTGAAGAACACTCCACCTGAGGATGCTGCTCGTCTCCATTGACTACTTGGAACACTGGTGAGTCTCAGTATTTACTTTCTAAATTAGTTGTGCGTGCTCTGAGCATAAAGGTCTCAAGCTCTTTACCACTCATTTCTTCTGTGACATAGGTTGTTGTTCAAGATCTCACACAGACTCTGTCTTTATAACCAACTCTTTAATTCAGCACAGATAGCAAATGGTAAAATCACATAAGGGACTCCCAAGTCCTGTTGAGATTCATCGTTGCAACTCGTCTTTGCTGGGCTGTACTGATACCTTTGTCAAGGGAAACATACACATTATTTTCAGATCTTACTGAATCAAATGTCAATTTGAAATTTTCAGCTTTAATCCTGTCTCCATGAGATGGTTTGGTGTCATATCTGTGTGCCCCAGCTGTTTCAGGAAAACAGCTGAGAAAATCAATAGGTCATCAGAGCAAGCTAGCAAAACAGGGAAAAGTATTATTCTTGACGTGTTGTAAAAATCAGTCCAGTGTGGTGAAATGTTTTTCAGATTGGAAGATATGCTTAAATAATAAACCCTCATGTATCACACATGCAGGATTTTGTTGAGGTTCTTCTGGAGCAGTGTTCTGATGGTTATCAATCCAGATAGATTTCTCAGTGCTGAAAGCTAACTTTTATTAGGGAAAAGATGAAGAGAGCTTTCTCTATGTGTTTCTACATGATGGGATGTTAAAGTCATGCCAGGGAGTATTCAGTCTTTAATTATTCCCTCTTCTGAGCCAGGAGCTTTTGGGACTCTGAGCTGTGAATTGGTGTTCTCAGCTATATCTGTTTCTTCACGTTCTCATACTGGGCTAAGTTAATAAATTATGTGTCCATTTTTTGTGTAATAAGAGCAACAGGAAGAATCACCAAAGAGTAAGCAAAGATTGAGCAGAAAGTAAGGCAGGAGGAGTGAGAGACTCCCCTGAGAACATACACCAAACACAAGGGTTGGAGCATTTGCTGATGATGAGCTGGAAGCCAGGGAGAGCAGGGAGAAATGTAGCTGTCAACAGAGCAGATAAGGTGTATAGTTGATTCAACGAAAGAGAAAATAAAATTATAGTGATCAAAACAAGTATGTCTGAAGGAAGGCCAAATATAATAAATGCTTTTGACTCACAAAGCAGGAATGAAGGCTTGCTGACTTCCAGATAATCGGAACTGGAAAGGAAGATGTTGAGAGGAAATAGACCTCAGGAATAGGAAAATTTAGGGGGGTAAAAGTATCATGTTAAAAAAATATAGTACTTAATCAGCTTATTCAGGATAAAGGTTAATTCCAACCCTTATCTCTTCAAAATAATTATTTTGGGTCAAATTACTTAACTAGTTCGATAAAAAAATTAATTCTGCAGTTGTTTTTGTTTCTGTGAGAACCGACACTTTTTATTATTGTAAGCTACTTTCATAGTTCAGTTTGGCCATCATTAAAAATTAATAACCAGTTTTTTAAAAACTTCAACTGCTAATTCCACCTGTGAGACAGAATGAGACAGGCAGATTAGAAAAATGCCAGTGAGGGAAATAGATTCTGCTACTTTTTCCTCAGGGAAATAGGATGTCTTTTCATCTTTTTCTGGAAGGAATAAAACTGGACAAAAGAAATGTCAGACCCTTTGACAAATCCTCCTTGTCCCGAGGGAAATTACACAACACGGCTCTAAGCATCAGGTAACTTTTCAGGCCAAAAGAAAGGTACAGCAATCCAGTAATGAATGTCGTTAGCTTGTTTTCTGTTTTGCTCTATTGTCCGATATCTAGCTACAGCTTCACCAAAATGCTTTTGTAACTGGCAACTTGTTTGCCGTCCAAAAGCCGTGTCATGAGGCTATTTCTCTAAGTTTCTCCAGGTAAATCAGCATATGGGTAATGCTGCTTCAGTGTGTCACCTGCTGCCATGGCCAGATGACACCTGGATGTCATAATGTCAGAGTAATTTTCCCTTCAGTTGATAACTCTTCCTCTTTCAAATTTATTAGTACAGAATTGATTATGAAGAATGCAGCTAAACTGTCAAAAATTACTTTATTTCATCTATTTGTTTCTGAGAGGAAACTGTCTGAATGATGACAGTATTCATATTCTATCATATTAGAAGTCATTAGATGAAACACAAAGAGCTGAGAAAAGGGAAGTCTTGATTACTGTGTGTGATTACAAGGACAGACATTTGGTGCCTGTACTTCTATTGTTTCCTGTTCTTTGGAACAAGCCCAGGTCTGAGCTTGTAATTAATTTTAAGTCTTTTCCACGTTCAGTCAGGATTCTCTTCTTGTTCCATCAGGTGTAGTAACAGTCACCTACATCTTTGCTGGTCTTGCAGCTCTGTTCTTGACAAGGGTTTCTATGTAGTAACAGCAAAATGAGAAATTGCTGCTAATGATGCTGGCTAAAATGATAATTATTTTCATTTTTGGTAATTTGGATTATTTAATGGAGTTGAAGAAATTGATTGTAAAGATTCTATTTTTCCATCTCTTCCGATGATTGACAATAGGGCTCTATGGAGGGGTAGCAAATATTTTTTTATGGTTTTCCCACACTGAGTACACAGTGTTTTTACCTCAGAAACAGGCAACTACACACAGCTACAAATTATGGTATCTTATACACATCCATGAAGCAACCAAAAGGTGAATAAAGGTGAATATTGCCATTCTAATAGGGATTATTAGATAAAAATTACTGGTGTTTTTTTTTTAATCTACATTGTGTAGAAACTTGTTTGCATTAAAAATTATCTACGGAATATATTGCTTTAAAGAATCTTAAGATCTATCTTACACTGTTGTTCATTCTCCTGTCTCTTACCCACTCTGCTGCTCATATCACTTTTTCTGATGTTCCTTTTCCACTTCAGTGATATACTAAATCAAAACTGAAGTCCCTAGGTAGCTGAAATCCTTTTCTGGCACTTGCTTGGCATACAGTTCAGCAGCTTAGAGCTTATTTTAGGGCCAATATGAAATAAGAAAATGGATTCATTGTGATACTGCTTTTGTCAAGTTACTGACCTTCCATACCAATAATTTCCTAGGCCTACCTGGCAGTCCTTAATAGTACACTTTTATCCTAAGGTCCTCTGGAGACTTTTGAATGCCCCTTATTTATGGGTATACCTTTTCCTTTGATAAACAGGTAAGCATAAACATCAATGCACACAAAAAGTAGTAAAAAAATCTGTAACAAGCCTTTAAAATTTTCACTGCAAAAATATGTCCCGTTTTCCTTTGTCCTGTGAATGCCAAGTAGTAAACATTTATTTAAGTACAGTTGTGCAAGAACATATGTAAGAACTGACTGAATAGCAGGTCTGCATAGCTCCAAGTGCTTGCCATTGGCTCTAAGTTCTGTTAGGAGCAGCTCTATTTATGTTGGCTGCCTTTATATTCTACTCTAGGATTCTACTTTTCAAAAGAGGCATAACAAGAGTGACTTCAATACAGTAATTTCGTTTGCTGTTTTTGTTTGCATCTTTTGTAGTTCTGATATTCAGTGACTCCTGTGTTAAAAAATTATCCTACTCTATACACTTCAACAAAGTGGAAACATTTAATTCTTCACTTATGCTTTATTCTACATCTGGAACCTAAGTGCCTATGAGCAATAAAGACTTGACTTTGATATCAGATGTGCTTTTATTTATTTTCCAGATTTACAGAAAGAGATGTCTGGAAAGAGTTGTGAGAAGAAACTGGTTTTCTTCCTTTTGGCTTAGCATCACAGTGGATTTGCTTCCTACTAAATGGAATTTTTTATTGACTTAAAATGTCAAAACTTACATTAAGTTTATTTAGCAGATCAACACTGTTCTGTATACTCATGTTTACAGTTTGCTATGCAAATTAAGAAAATGTATTTAAACGGTTTCAAATTAATGAATTTTTAGCACACTTTGAATCTTTTTGATAGTATTGTGATGATCCTCCATCAGATGGTGCTGTTAGGTTTTAAGATGAATCCTTACTCTGGTTTGCACTTACAAAAACTGTCAGTGATGTGAGTCATGAAAAGTATGGTGATGCTAATAAGCAGCTTTCAGATATAGTTGTGTGGAAGTGATTTTTGGTAGCATCCACTTTTATGGCATATTATGGCATGGTGAGTATCTTTATACCCTGGCTACACTGCATGGGCACATTAGTCTGCTGTAAATAGTAGGATTTAAATGGGTCAACAGAAGGTTTTCTGTGATTTTGCACTATAAAAAAAATATTTTGATGGTGTTCAGTGCTGTCCTTGCTGGGCAAATTAGAAGCCTTGTGTAGGGATCAAGAGCTGTAGATTAGATTAATATCTAAGTGAAGGAAGAACATATTATTATCTTCCACAGTCTAATGCCTTTATCTGAGCCAGCAGTTCGTGATGCTGTGAACTGCTGGATCTAGGTGACCTTTCCCAGTGATATTAACAGCAAGAGGTAAGAATAACAAGTACACACACAAAGCTGCTCTGAAACTGCTCCCTTGCCCCACCCTTTATATTATTACTTCTATTACTACTATATTAAAGACGTCTTGCAACAATGGCTGCCACCAATATTCCTGCAGTAACGATCTGATGACTGCTATCTCACCACTGGATGCAATTTAATTGTAGCTAAAAAGACAGAAAAAAGGCTGCCTGTGCCCTATTATGGGAAAATGCTGCTTTTTATATTCCTCCAGGATAAATTCATATTGTATTGCCACAGTTGGCACACTCCATTAATACTTTATAAAGTCATTCTTTGGGAGGATACTGTATCAGAATTTTGTTCTGTAGCTGCTGCTTCAGTTCCTATTTGATTAATTAGTTTCTGTGGGTTCTGGTCCACATCCTTCTTGTTGGATCCATAATAATCGGAGATAATCCTGAGAACAATTGCCACTGAATCACCAGGTCTGCTCTTAGATAAAATCACATAGATTCTTAAAAACCCTTGTCCTTGGCTGAACTAAAATGTAGGGGTAAACCACTCAAAGTGGGGATCAATACTAATTCTGAATTTACACTGATAAAATTCTATAAGGTTGTATGTATCAGATTTAATAGAATTTTCAGTGTGAGTATTGTAATTTTTTGAAAAAAAAAAAGTGCAGACTAATACATGTTTCACTAAGCTGTATTTTCAGTCCTTTAAAAAAAGAAATTACCAATAATTACTGAAAAATTGAATGCTACCCATCTACAGTAAGCTACAAACTGCTTCTGAAAATGCAACAAATCCTTATGAGAAATATTTTCTTGTGCTTAACCAAGGAGTTAAAATAATGGCTACAACTGAAGGAACAACTCACATATTTATATGATATTTCAGTATAATCCAGAGATATGCAGCAGGCTCTATAACCATGTAAAGTGTAACTTTTTTTTTCCCCAGTAAATGCCCAGTAAACTTTTCAGTGTTATTACTGAAGAAGATATCTTCTATTTTAGCATCCTCCAGACAGAAAGTATTCTCTAGGGTGTGCTTAATTTGAAAGAAATCTTCTCTACTCTCTGCTGACAGACTTTTCTATTTATCAAAACAGTCTGATGGGGTGACCTATAATGACAAGAACTTCTCACATTCACTTTGCTGTGTATCTCAGAGAACGTCATTTTGGTCAAGCTGGGACAATTCCCTTAAGAAATAAAGACCGCTATCATAAAAATCTCCATGGAAATAAATTTATATTTTGATACCTAGGTGGTTCTGAGATCATCTGACCTTTCTTTTCAAAATTGGTCACTTGTTTAAAATATGGTATCATTAATCCTTCATGTGCTGAAGTGGTGGCAACAATGGAAGTCCAAGAGTCCTACTCAGCCAGCCTTTGGCAAGATCTTGAACTGTGGATAGTATTGGTACTGACTGGAGAGTGTGTCCAAGCACAGTCAAACAGCAATGGGCATGGCTGAATTTAGAATCCATTGAGGAACAGGACACATGGAACTTTAAAACGGGTGGTGAGTTTTAGGGAAAGTGTTTGATAATGTTGAGGTTTCAAACAACAAAGTCCTGTGATTCTCAAATGTGTATTGCTTTTTGGTTTGCTTCCTCCTCCATTCTGGTACCAGCTGTTTCTTTTCATTTTTATTTTTTCTTTTGTCTGTTGACCTTGTTAAAACTAAATGAAGTCTTTCTAACTTTTTTGAAATTTTTAAAAGAATATTCAAAGAAAATGAGGCTCTAGCTGAAAACTCTTTGTTTTCCCTTTAAAAAGACAAACACCTTTATATACTATCATTGATCTAGTAAGAAGTCATTAAGCTTTCAAGTATTCCTTATCTACACAACGTATTTTAGAAATAAAAGCCTTGTTGGCAAATTGCTATTAGACTTTGTTGCTATTTTTAAGTTGACTGACAGAAACTTGCTCTGTATTAAAAGTGAAGATAAAGGAAACCAAATAGACTGTGTTAATGGCAGTTCGGGGTTCTGTGTGAGGTGTTTTTTTTCTGTGAAAAAATCCTTTAGACTATGTAAGATCTGTAGATGTTGTCAGTGGTGATTGAATGTGGTTTGGTTTTGTTTTTGAATTCATTTCTGGGTCAAAACCATGTGTGTATGTCAACAAAATTTGTAGATGTTTGCAACTAGGGAACTTCAGTTAATATATCACACCAACATTTTTTTTGTACAGATTGTTTAAAGATGCAGATATTATAGATCATAATCTATTAATATAGATGTGTTATGCTCAAAACATAGTGAAATACATCAGGGTGTTTTCTTCTAGGAAATGTTCCTTCTTCTCAGACTAGTGGTGCAACCATGATACACAGTTATAATTTACTTTTGGAAATCAGAGTTTTTTGAAGTGTCCATTCATGTTCTGACAGGGGGATGTTGCTACAAATGATTTTACAAGTTTCTACTTCTGAAAATAACAATGGAATTCTTTAGCCAAAATAATTGGCGATAAGAAGATGAAGAATGAAGGCAGAGAAGGTCTAGCACAGTGAGAAAACTGAGACTGAAAGTGTCCATGTACCTCAATAAAGACACAAAACAGTAAGCATATCTCTTTATTGCCAAGAAATTGTCTATTGTCAGAATACTGTTTTCTGTTTGAAAATAACACTGAGTCTTTAGAAGTGTATGTGTAAGTTGCTTGTATGTTTTTACTAACAGCTGCTTTAGGTTCTGCTGGCCATTAACAATGGTTTTGGTTTTGGTTTGTTTTTTTTTTTTAATGGCTCAGGATTAAGAGAACAACAAAAGCCTATGTGAAAAATTCACTTATTATTCAGTTCAAAGAGTGAGGCTAGTAGGTTAGACCAACTTGACAGGTTTAGGATAGGTTAAATTTGTCTAGGACTGACAGTGTAAACACTACTATGTTTTCCATAAACACTGTTATGTCTCCCTAAAAGTTCTGTGAGCCGTGTTTGAGAGCGACAGGCAGGGGCATGTGGCACCTTTTCAGTCACAAGGCCGCTTTGCACTATAAAGCCCGTATGCTTCAAAACAAGGAAAACAGCAGGATTTGTCAGAGCTCCCTTGAACTGAAGCATTAGCTGTTTTTTCCGGTACGCAAGGAATGCACTGAAGAGAAGTAAGGAGCATAGTGGAAGTAAATACATTATCTCATAGGATGGCTGAATACTAAATTAATAAATTTAAGACGTCTCAGATTCACACAGACATAGTAATAATACAATAATTTGCAATAAGCCGCTGTTCAGGTGGTCACATTCTTTATAGCATATGATGTTTGTCTGACAAAAGGTGACATTTTTCTGTGTATGAGCTATTATGTGGATATGGGGTTGTGAGCATATCTGAATTTGCAGAACTGTTTTGCTGGCTTTTTTTTATGACTTGCTTTTCTTGTTCAGAAGCTTTCTGACTTCATTGAATGCAGGAATCTAGTCCAAAACTATCGGTCTGTATGGCCAAGCTTTGTGGTTTCAATTTCACATTCTATAATTCCCCACATGCAGTTAGTTTTTTTAAACACTATTAGAATGACTACAAGATTAATTGTGTAGCTGTTCTTCACTGGACGGACAAAAAGGAAAATCCTAGAGGAATTCAAATCACTTGAAGACCCGATGTCTCATTTCTCATTCTTTGCAAATAGTATTCAGAATAATGCTAAAAATGACAGCAATCACAAGGTCATGGTCTTTTGTTTGGGTGGAATGGTCCAGAAAAACAAGAAGGAGAATAAGAATTAATCTTTAATTTTCTAATTCAGTTTTGATATGAGAGATACAACAGTGTAACCAATTTAGCATATAAAAGCAGGTTTTACGTTTACAATAGAAAGCCAGGTAGTGTGAAAATCAACTAAAAAAAAGTTAAACAAGGGTTTGTATTCAGGCTAGTTATTCAGCAAATGATCTAAGGTGCATTAATACTCATTCTGAACATGATAAAAATTCTGTATTGTTCTGAGAGCAATCTTTGGACTAACTGTTGTTTTTATAAATCAATATATTTTAATAAACACAAAAGAGATAGGAAATGCAACTATTTATTCCCTCCACACTGTACATGCTTTGGAAGTGTGATATAAATCAAACTTTCCAAGCAAACTCAGTTTATTATTATCAAAGGACCGGAAGAACGAGGTGTTCCATGGGGAAGGAAAAAAATCCAACTTTAATCCAGCCTTTCCCCACGTCCTTCTCATAGAGTTGTAAGATCAACCAGATCCAAAAATGTGCGCAAAATGTCACCAACTTAAATCACTTCCAAAGAAGAAAGAGGGTCTGTCGATCAAAAAGTCATTTCTAATACGAAGAGTTGAATCAATTTTCTCTGTAAAGAGTTAAAATGCTGTTTAATGTGTTACACACTTGTCTAATTTTTTTTCCTTTAAAATTTGAGCTTCTAACTTAAGTTTCCTCTTAAAAGCACCACCCCAGTTTTCCTTCAGAATATGTTTGAAATATGATCAATGTTGTGTATATAAGCTTATAAAAATTCTGTGCAGGTAAATCAAATTTAAAGTCTGGGTCTGCAAAGAAGAACATTATTCCATTATCAAATAAATCACACAGTTTATGAGTCTTTTTACTGCACTGCCAGAAGTTATTTATTGAATGATCCTGAAATACAGATAGTATTTCACTTATAGTCATAGCTACCTGAACAGGTTGAATATTTTAGTACATAACTACAGTACAAACCAAGAAAATGTGAAGGCCAAATCTAATGTTTCTTTGGTATTTAACACATAATTTGAGCTTTTTCTATTCAGTTCAAGACTAATAGTTATTGGTATCGATATCCTTCATAAATGAATATGTTATTGCACTTTCATTCAGAAGAATTAAAACAGTTTTTTGTGAAGTATGAATCAAGTCCGGGTCAGTGTTGGTGGTGCAGGTTTGGACGGTCAAGGGTAGTTGTGTTCACTTTAACAGGTTCGTATAAGCACTGAGGAAGGCAGTGAACAGCTGATAAAGCTCAACCCCATCCGTTAAAAAAAACCCCAAATACCTGACATCACGGATGTTGCTGAGGTGAAATCTGATGATTCAGCAAAAACCCCTCAGTGCTCAATACAAAAAAACATTAAGTACAAATATAAACACCTTAGGTGATTACATGAAGTTTCAATGTTTCCATCAAGGTACTATGGAGTTCATTTAGCACTGGAGCTTCATATTCATGACTTCAGTTACTGTAGTGGTGCTTAATTCTAGCAAATTTAGTGGCTGTAGCATCCAGGGTTTCATTCCTTGCCATACTCCAATGCTCAGTTGTTACACTGCTTGGTTTACTTTCAGTCTGGTAAGACTACGTACATTCCTTCCTATGTAATAGTTTTCTTTGGAATTTGGTTCACATTTGTAGGTCATCTGGTACAGTATGGTTGTAAATTTTTGGTATCTGAGCTTTAGTAAGATCTCAAAGGTCATGGGCAGGGTCACCATTTGTGTTTGCGAGTCCTCTGCATAAAGTCTGGAACTTCAGATGTCTTCAGAAAGATAAGTGTGTTTTCCTTTGGTGATGGAGCAGACAGGCTCATTACTGCAGACTGACAAAGGCAGAAATTAAAATAGCCCAGTTCAGCAGTGATGGTTCTTATGACTCTTGTCACTTGTGGCCTGGGAGATTTTCAGCTGCATGCTGGATGTTAGATCAAGAGAGGAGTAATAGGTCCGTCATCCTGTCATTTCGTGGAAATGCTGTCAGAGGCCAAACAACCATTAAAAATATGCTTTGACTTTCTCTGTACTTTTATTTGAGGACACAAACTAGTATGTGCTATAAACATTTTTCCATGCGCACTTAAAATAATATTTTAAAAGACTTACATAAACCCTGTGGAATTATACCATGACATGCTAGCTGCAGTGTATCTTTATGCACATTTGTATAAATAAATATTTCAGTTTGCGCTGATCTACCATAAATAGATGAAACAAAAGGATGATGCCTAGTAATAATGTTCGATAAAATGGATTTATGAATCTTTGCTAGTCATTTTTGGGATGACACCTCTGAGTTTCTCCTGAATTGCACTCGGGAATATATGCCAATAGACAAGTATTTCTGGTGAAGTAGGCGGGTTTATGGATCTAGAACTGTCCTTAGATAGAGTGACTACTAAACTATTTCTGAATTGGATAGCTGACATTAGTAATTCTGAATAATTATTATCTTGTAAATATGACAGGCTCCAGTGACAGCAGAATTTGTCCTGGAATCTGAACATGATTACATGTTCCATGTGTCCAAAACTGTTAGGATAAATATTGACTAAGCACTCTGAAACTGAGCTAAGGAATTATAATAACTCAGTTTTGATTATACTGAGCTTTTAAATGCTATCAGACCCATGATAGACAATGTTCGTTGAGGCTGAACAACAGTGTCGAAAAATCATCAGTAAAAGACCCACAGAAATGAACATTTTTAGCTGATGCAAACAAATGTGACACAACAGACTTGGAACTGAAAATTAACTATGGAAATGAAAATATTTGGGAACGGGCGAAGGTAGCAGAAGAGAAAATAAAATAGTAAATGTTTTAAGCTTCACCCCTTACAGGAAGCATGAAAATGAAAATAGCAAGTTTGTGTCAGGAAAGTGAAAAGGCCCATGTATTCAGACACTGCTCTATCACTTACCAGAACAGTGAAAGAAAATAATCAAATGGTAATGGATCAACAAGTATATCTCAAAAATACCCAAGCACATTTGGAACATTGTAGAAAATTCAATGAAATATCACATGCATGATAGTGTAGTACAAATCATAATTCTAGTGAATGAGAGACCTGTTTTCACTTGCCTGGAGCTTTTGAAACTGTCTGGAAAAGTACAGGGTGTTTCAAAAAGGTGGACCCAATTTCAAAGATATAGTTATTTCAAATCATTTTGAAACACCTCATATTTCAGCTTAGAGATTATGCATAGTTATTTAAAATCTCACAATATAGCAGTGTAGCAGAAAGCATGAACCCCACTCAGCTACCAGAAAATTTGGTTTCTGATTTGTCTAGTGAATAGGGTTGCATTACTATGCACCTACATTGGGATTCTGCCAGTTCCTCTGAAGCCTCTCTGACCACTTGGACCTTCACATGCTCTACTCCTTCTTGAAAGAGATTAATTTGAGGGCACATGGCTGCGTTTAGAACACCTTGCTCTACCCACCCACCTACTTGCCTACTCATCCAGACCATGCTGATAATCCAATTTTTTACTTCAATTAAACAAAGCTCCCAAATTGTGCTCTGATATTTCAGGGAGGTCTGACTGGACAACTCAGCCAACACGGAAGCTCAAAAGAGACCGTGTTCATTTTCTGTTAATTGAGAGACAGGAAGAAAAGTAATCCAATTTACAGCTACAGAGACATCCACCTTCTGTGTTAAGGTGAGCCTCTAAGCAGAAGGTGTGTTGTCTCTGTTCATTGAGCTGGAAAATGTAACAACTAAATAGAAAATTATCAGTGCTGACGTGCTTAAAATGGTTTCTATTTGAACCACACTTCTCTGCTGAGTGGCAGTCTGTGATTGCTAACCCCTTCAGGTATGCCTTTAGCAGTTGAGAGCAAATCATAGGAAGGATTATCTTTGTCACAAGGCTTCTGTAGCCTGTCAGCAAGTGCTACATTCATGCAAGGTGGTAAAAATTCAGGGGTTTAAATGCTACACAATTTGGAGACTATATAAAATTGCATTTAAAAAAAACCACAAACATGTAAGAATAAAGACAGCATAAAAAGACACAATTGTGATGAAAGGCTCACTATGGCTCTTCTCACTTCAAAGTTATATCTGTCCATGAGAAGGTGTATTTCTGTAAAGAGGAATGCAATAATATTAACTGGATCTCTAGTGTCAAGCTAGCTGTGGACAGTCATGATTGAGTATAGCAAAATGTGTATTCGTGTCACCCACTTTCTGTCATCAGCTCTGAGGATAGAAGGCAAAAATTTCAGTCCTCTGCGATTTCTTGTAATGCACCTTAATTCACAGGGCAAACTGCTGAATGAGGTTTCTAGGGACCTTTACGTGAAGTTGTCTGTGTACATTTCACTGTCATTGGGCCATAAGGCACCCAGAAAGGGAATTTACAGACTATCTGTGTAAATATTTGAAGATATACATAAATATTTGTCAAGTGTACATATGTGTAAATATTTGCCAAGTTTTGAGGAGAATAAGGGAAAAAAAAATGGCAAGGGGGTAATGAAGAGTTTTAGTTGTTTATTGTATATTAATGTGTAACTGTTACCTAATGGGCAATTTGTGGGTTAAATTCAATTCACAGGAGACTTTAATCTGGCCAGATATTAGCAATAAGTGTTTGGGCAGCATTAACTGAAACAAGCAAGAGCCAGAGAAACACAGAGTGGAAATATTTTCAACTGCTCCGTAGGAATTGTTATGCAGTGTCAAAGGTGGTTTATGGGTAAAACTGATTTACTTGTTTATAATTTGGAAAAGCTACTGTGTAGCAATTAGCTATTAGCACTTGCTAATGTATTTCTGAGTTTTGTCTATAACAAGGGAATTTTGGGTGCTTAGCAGATAATCTCAGTCAAACTTCAGCTTTAAAACAAAAGCATACTATTACTGTTTGGAAATTTACATTCTTGCTCTGGATTTACAAGCGACTTGATTTATCTGAAGCGTGTTCAACTTCTGGATTATTTTCTTCAGCTGTTTTGGTTTTGCAGGTTGGCAATGTCATTTATTATTGGATGTAATGTGTTGCTCAGATTTTAGAAAAACTTAAAACATCTGCAATCTAAGCAGTCAGCAGTTACTTAATTTCTTCCATCTATGTAACAAAGCCCCAGAGAGATGAGTGTGTGCTTAAAAAATATTATAACTTTAGAAAATCATAATCTCTGACTCACTGGACAACCAGTTCAGAATCTCTAATATACTTCAGACTACTCAAATTTCAGCACAGATCTTCCTCCTAAAATCTTTCTGTTAGAGAGCTGAAGCCAAAGATGTAGGAGTATTAAAGACTAATGTTGTAATTTTCTATTAAATATGAATTTTAATTTGACAAAAGAGTGCTATTCTTGATAGGTGGAATCTGAATCGCATTTCCACATTAGGAAAATTGATCCCCTAAGGCTCAGTGATGAAGCAGCCTCTAAGCACTCCGCAAAGCTCATTTTAATCCATTCACCGTGCTAATATTCAACAGAGAAAGGAACTAACAGCCAGACATACAGTCTGACTTAAGGTTTGTGGGGATTATCTGACATGATTTTAATACATTGGGAATGTTCCTGATGTTACATCATCTTCTATTAGAATATCTTTATTTTGATTTTATGGTATAAAAATATTTCTTGGCTGCGTGCTGATTATCTTCAACCTGAAAAAACAGTAACTAGACCTTAAGTTCTTTCTGCTGCATTTCCTCAGCTGCACATTTACCCTACCCAATGTCTTTTTGGCCTCAGCTCTTGTGTAGCAAGGGACTAGTGTCATCTTCCTATAGTTTTACAGGTCCTGGTGATACACTACGGCATTACAAATAATTCCAGTGACTTTGTTGGTTTCTTCTGCTGTTCCTCTGCAGTGGGCAGTGCTCATCTTTCAGCCATTATTGTCTTAGACTCTATATAAATCTTAATATCGTTCAGTTAAAATTGAAGTTCTGAGCAAGAATGAATGACAGTATGAACAAAATATCTTCCTAAACATATGTCTTTGGGCTGAAGAAATAGGCCAAATACTGCATGAGAAAATGCGCAGCTGAAGAGGTGAGGACAAGTTAAACGAACAAACAACAACAACAAACAAAACCAAACAAACTAACAAAAATACCCACAAAAAACACACCCAGCCCCTCTTCCCCAAGCTAATGTTGATGGTACATAATAATCTCTTTTCTCATTAAGTTTAGTTGACCTAGGATGAGTATGAGGTTCGTATGATGTGTCTTTGGCTATACACTTGATTCTGGCAAAATTAGTTAAACTTTCTGCAATAACAGATCAGAAAATTTGTAGTAGTAGTCTTTATGTTGTAAAATATACCTTGCAGCTGTTTTACAGTAAGTAACTTAGACAAGTGGTGTTTATAATATTAGATGTATGTTGCAAGTATGCAATTATGGAAAATATGTATATTCCATATATAAAATCTGTTGATGTGTTTGGATGTGATGCAACAGGGAGAAAGATAATAACGAAATTTTAGTTTGTACACTCTTCCTCTTAATCAGAGTAAAGGCTTCTTTTAAGATAACGTATATAATGAAGCAAAATAATCCTCTGCTTTGCAGCTGATGTTAAAGAACAGCAGCTGTTACTCAACCATACTGATAGAAATTCTTACATGCATATAGATCTTGGGTTAAGATCATCCTTGCTATAGTGGAAAAAGCCAACTTTATTCTAAAGTCTGACTACCTGTCTAGGTTCCCTTGCCTTCCATGTCTGCTGTACAGCTGTTTCTGCAAAAATGTAAGTGAAAGAAATGCAGATAATGGGATTTACAGAAGTAAGCTTTTAAGAATATGCATTCTAGGTTGTATTCCTGTCTTGGTAAATCCTGAATAATTATGAACAAGTGAATGGAGTTAAGAGCATATCTTTGCACAAGATTTTGAAATTAGTAGGAAAGTGATGATTGGGAACTATGACATACTACATAATGGATTCTAAAAAGTAAAACCCAAGTGTTGAATCTTGAGAGGTAACACAGTGATGGTCAAATCTCATGCTGAAAAATTAGACTTGTGTTTACAACTTTCATTAAAATCTGTAATTTTGAGGTAAAGCTCTAGACAGAAAAATCCTCTCTATAAGACAATGGTTAGTTTTCTGCCTCTTTATTAACTGAAAGAGGAGACTGTTAAATAAGAAACTACGTCTGTCATAAGAAATGTACACATAAGGCTGCAGGTTTTTTTTATAATAAATAAAGGGAGGGGGAAAGAGAGGAGTGAATTACCTGGACAGCCTTTGTATTTCATTTATTCCGTAATTACAACTGACAGGTCTCTTTTCTCATTTACTTCCCAGATGATTCTCCTCTGTGTCTCCCTGTCTGCCTCTCTTTTTCCAGTAACTTTCAAGTTTCCAGGTAGATGAAGACAATAAATAAGAATCCTGTTGCAGAATTAAGCAATGTTAGGCATGATTCTTGTGGCAGCTTCTTGCAGAAGATTTCATTTAGTATTGTATAAATATCAAATTATAATCAAGGTCAGGGATAAACTGTCAGGACTACAGCTGTAATAAATGCAGAGTATCAGAAAATTGCTTCATAAAGAAGAGATATATGGCATTGTTCCAAACCCAGATTCATACCACCAGCAAATTAGAAGAGGGTATTTCAAGAACACTTACAATAGGCCACAGTAACAATGTGAAGTGCCATGTCTGAAATGATCTCGTTTTTCCGTTTATTTTAATTTTAGATTATAAACACTTGTCTGTAAACTTCTATAATTTTAAAAAAAGTTTTCTTGACTTCCTCCCCCCTAAAATTTTGAAGTTTTCTTTCACCATAATAGAGACTTTTTATTACTTACACAAGACAAAGTTGTTTGTGGAACCAGAGTATGCTGAGCTGCAAGGGCTGTCAAAGATGGTTCTTTCTTCAAGACAAGTAAATTCTGACATGACTAAGATAATATTTGAAGATGTTTGTCTTTCTGTCTCTGAAGTATTGTGTGGCTGGTATGAAGATGAACCCTGCCTGCATCTAAAGAAATTAATTTATCGGGCTCAGTGAGCGTAGTTTATAGAATTAGTTTGAAGTGAGGGAAAACAGATACATTGCAAATAATTGTAAGTCCAGGCATCAGTAATGCAATGACTAGAATATATCTTAAGTGGAAGTATAAGGAGGACTGAGAAGGCAGAAATAACTTTTTCAAGTTGTTTGAGAATTGAATTCTCAAACTATTACTGTAAGTGTAATGTGGCAATTTCTGATGGTCAAAGTCTCAAAAGTCACCAGTTTCTGCCTCTGGGCTCTGTCGGTTACAGAGGAACATACAGCAGGCAGCAAGATAAATGAATTCTACCTAATTAAAATTTAGTGTGGCAAAAGAGGCTTTTTGTAATTTTGCTCTTTATATTCTCTATAAAATTCATTTTCATTTGCATATCTGATTACCATCTGTATCTAGAATAGTCACGCACAGATGACAAATAGAAAATAAAGGTAACCTCAGCTTACTGGCAGGAGCAGTGCTGGGCAAAAATGCTTTGACTTCCTCTGCTGACTTGTGCATTAGAAGCAAAATGACTGTAAATATATTCTACTGACATTGTTGAATGAACTGAGTCTTCGTGTGAAGAATCATGAGCCAGCATTCAAGTTATGCTCAAGGTCAATTCATTTACATTCGGTAATTAAAAAAGGCATTTTGGAATGCAGTGAATCCTGAGTAGGATGCATGAAAGCTCATTTATCAGGCTATTATGACGAATATTTTATGCTATTAATGACTTTCCTTCAGACATGCTTATGCACTTGCCCTTCATATCCTCTTAAATTTCCCTACCTTGTAAGTTTGACTATAGTATAAAAAACACTGCTTAAAATCCCACTGTCAACAACATGCAGAGACTCAATGCTCTGGCCCTCCCATAGGAAACTTTACATGTAACGCATCACTATTTAATCTCTTGTATAAGCTTAGGTTAGATGATACAGGTGCCTATTTTTAGTATTTTATTCAGTTAACCATGTTCTTTAAAGATCTAGCCACAAAAAGAACCATAGCTTTTTTTTCTTTCCCTTTTTACAGGACATCTTGTAGGATATAAGTTGGAAAAATTTGTAAGCTCCGGGTTTTGTCATGTTCCTTATCTAGCAGTCAGACAAGGATACACATCAGGATGTGGGTTTGAAGTCCTCACAATCAGAATATTCTGCAATCTTTTTCTTTTAAAATCTTCTCCCACTTCTTAGACATAGGAGCTACATGGAGAGAAGAATCGCAGTTTATACTTACAGCAAACTTAAGGTCCTGTGACAGTGTGAGAATGATGCAGTGGATATTACCTCTTTCCCTAAACTTTGAAATCTCCATAGATACATACTGCTCATCATTACGATGGTCTTTTAAAAGTAGGTTATTAGAATACATTAATATTTTGTGAGTTCCCAGGCAGCAAAGGAGTCCTGAGCATCCTTTTTGAGTTCAACTATCTATATGATGGTGCCTTGATTTCAGGGGTCTCTTACCTCACTAGAGGTATCAGTTTCCTCTGGCAAGAACCTCTGCACATCATCGTAAGAAAAATTTCATTCTCATCTTAAATTATTTCTAAAAACTGTTTGCTCAGATGTTGGGAGGAAACTCTGAGTTTTGAGTCGAGAGCATTGGGGCACTACTGCAGACAAAGTGATGTTAAAATTTAATGAGGGAATGCCCATTCGTGATGTGTGGTTTTGGTGGTTTTTGTTTGTTTGTTTGTTTTTTCCACAAGAACAAAAGTTATAGTATTTCATAAGCTCTGGCCATCAACGCTGGAATGCCCCAGGCCAGCAGCCTCTTTTACCTGACTCTGGAACCAAGCACTGATGCAGTTCACTGGGGAAATGTTTTCTAGCTAATTCAGTCCACCTGGGAAACCTGCTCTTAGTGTTCTTTCATGTGTCAGTACTTGGGAGAGAGCAATGGTAAGATATGAGCAGATCATGGCACTTTTTCTGTCTCCTTCTCCTCATCTATCTTTGAATCACTTTGATTCATATGTGTGAATAATCAAAGAGAGAGCATTGGCTTGGGCTGGGGGGCGTCTTTCCCATTAACTTGGAAGTGACTCTGGGTATGCTTGGCTGTAATGATGATTTTAAAGATATATTTACAGTTTAAAATGCCTGGTCAAATGACTTGGCTATTCAACTGAAAGTTGTCTCAGACACAGCTTGCTTTCTTTGCAACAAATTCTACAAACATTAGAATGTTATATTTTTCAGTAAGACATCAATTTACTGCAGAGCGTACATTATACAAACACACTGGCAGCCAACACAGCATGGGATGCAGCCAAGGGAAGATCAGAAGGGCTATTGCAGAAAAAGCAATGAATCTCAGGACGTTCCAGTGAGCTCTTAGATTTGCAATATAAGTTGACTTACCTTGAAAAGACAGGTGAACTCTAGAAAGGTTGAAGCAAATTAGTAAAAGGGCAATCTGTCCATAATCCATTTTTTGGTGAAATGGCTTATCATGTCTCAACAACAATTGTACTGATGATCAGGGATTTTCCCCCTCTGATTTTTCTCTGATGATCTACAAATTGCTTGTCCTTAGTGATGATGGCTTTTGCCTGTGGAATTCTGCACTGGTCCATTTTCAGGCTCCATGCAAAGGGACATGTACCCCAAATGGATCCTGTACCATATTTTTGGCAGTATTTTAGACTGGTTTACTCAACTCTAGAAATGTATGTTACCATTTAATCGGGTAAGTATCAGAGCTTTACGGCTCTGCATAGTGTATCTATTACAGAACTCCACTGGTAATACTTCAGAAAAAAGCCAGAAAAACTGTTTCTCAATGGCATATATGAGCATGAGTTTCTGAGATTAATGTCTTTTTCATGTTTTTAGCATGCCAATAAACGTGCTATGGTATTTTATAGTTAACATGCTCAGAATCATTCCGATATTTTACATTGATATGTTTCTATCTTTGGCCTTTTGCTGAAGTGCTGATTTGCGGTTACTTATTAGAGCTTGTAATTGCTGTGTGAATCAACTGCCTCGGTTTATATCTTATGGTGCATCATTGCAACTTGTGTAAGAGGGAGATATAAATAAATATCCAGAGCCTTTGTTTTGCAGATTACCAATGTTTGATGTCCATTTTCTTGATTTTGCTTTAAAGTGTAGACTGAAAAGATCTTTTAATGTTGTATAATCATCATTGTAATTGTTACAGGGTTTTGTGCCATTCATTTATCCTATTCAATGCACTTCATGTTTTCCTTAAAAAATAAAGAAATGTAAAAAAGTGAAATGATAATGTATATGCATGTTTTCCTAATGTAATATTACCTGGTATGCTTTTATGTCAGCAGAACACTGCAGGGCATTCTCATTTGGCTACCAGTGTGGGGTGTTTCAGTATACCTAAGTCACTATCTTTATTTTAAACTCTCTTGGCATAGCATTTCCCATATAATCTTTTTGACTAGCTTTGATGAGGCTACTGATTAGGTTTTTTGTTCATTGTGTTTAGGAAAGAGAGATTTATTATAGTAACACCCACTTGTGCCACTGGTAATTAAAAGACTGTCAGGATCTTCATTATATAGCTCTAGTCTTGCAGGAGAGAATCCCTCCCCACCTGACACTTTGGGTTATATGTGAATGACTAAGACACTCTGAAGAACTTGTCACTTAGGCTAAAATTGACTGCAAACAGCATTGCTGTGAACTGCTCCAGCCACCAGTGCTGCGAGGTGAGCACAACCCGTCATTCTGTTCTCTGAGGGAAAACAGAAGAAATCGAAACATTAGGAGGAGACTTCCCATGTGCTGGAAGCTAAGCTGTGCTGCAGAGAAATAAATATTAAACCCCAGCAAAATAAGAAATAGATTCACCATTTTTAGTTCAGCCTTGTGTAACTTCTTCATAAACCTATAGAAATAACCTGTTGTTGCCTTGAAAATGATTTTTATACCCTGATAGTTTTGTCAATAGCTGGACTCTGTGTTCCTCATTTTTGGCATGTGATCTGTTATCAGTATGTTATACACCTGCTTTTAAAAAACCTCAGTTTCCAAAATACACTTATGCTCGTTGCTGAGTCTAAGATGTAAGTGGAGTTAATTTGTATGCAATTTAGGGTTGCAGGTGGCTATTGGCATCTATGAAAAAATTCAGTTCACACAGGATAGGTGATTCTTAACATTGCTCAAATCCCATGCATTTACCACATGGTATTCTAAAACAAAACATTTACAGGTTATCTAAAATTATCAGCAGTTCTGATTTTGCAAGAATCTGAGAGAATTAAATTCTTTCTATAATGAGGCATTTTGGTGGCTTTCTGTGCCTTCCTAAAAGCCCAAAGTGAATCCATGGCTGCTTATGTGACTTACTCCAGGAACAGCTGCTCACTGTTGCAGGCAAGACTCTAATACGCTTCTTTGAAAATTTAAGTATGTTTTATGAAAAGGAGATATAGCACAGTGGTAGATGATATAAATGTTACTGTATAACAATAATTCAATTCCTTTCTTTTAAAGACTCTTAAAATAATACATTATTTTCACTTGGCTGTCAGTGCTTTTTACATTTATAAAAGTGAGATGGCAGGGCAGCAAATAGGATTGTATTGGGCCTCTACTTGCATTTATGTGCTCATGAAAGACCATATATATGGTTTATAAATTCTGTTAAATTCCTACAATTTCTTATCACAACATAAATTTATTTTTTTCTATCTAGTCTCATTGACTTAAATAGACTTATTCTCTCTCTTAATTTATTTTATCGTTTACTCTATTGATAAATCTGCTGCCAGAAGTAGCAACTTCTCATCAACTTCCTCCAGCCTGTAAATTTTTTTTTAATCAGCAGCTTGTTATTGACACCTTTATGGGAAACCAAATAGTGGTGGTTTATAATTGGGAAAAAAACGAAGCACTGTGTGTTTTGTCACATTGCTCCAGTTCTAGAGGTCTTGGCCTTTGGAAGGCAAAGGCAGATCTACTGTTGTGAGTTCTAGAAAAAAGCAAGCGTGGCACACTTTCATGTCAGCGGTATCAGAAGGGAGAGGAGAGGCACTTGCCTTTGGACAAGTAAGCTGAAATTGTGAACTACTCAATTTTCTTAATTGTCTTTGATCTGGAAGTTGTGTTTTCTGCTGAAGCGTATCAGCTGTTTGGTAAACCTCTGGATTTTCAGCATAAAACAGAATATTTTGTTTTAAAAACCTTCCCTACCCTCCCATCTCTCAGTAAGCATGCAGGTTGTGGCAGATTGTGAAGGGCATGTTTAGCCATACAGACATTTAAATCAAAGTATAGTGTTACATGTGTTCTGAAGCAGTTATTTTCTTTCATTATAATACAATGTACTAACAAAAGACAATGAGTATTTTCACTTTTTTTTTTTTAATCTAAAATGTAATTAAAACCACGTGCACATTTGGAGTTGCCCGGCACAAAGAAAAATTACCATTTTAATGCAATCTGGTACTTGTGACCATTAAGTTCGGAGGAGACAGGAGCTGACATGTACACAAGTCAGTTGAGGGAAGTAACGTGTTACAGACTTGGTGGAATTTAATGTTGTTGCTTCTCTTGTTATAATCCGCTGCTGCTAGTTGGCTGGGCTTAATTACTGTTTTTGAATTTTGTTGAACTTCAAAGACTGGGAGGTGCTCTCAGATCTGATATGTAAAAATGAGAAATGATGTTGGAAGTTATTCTCAGCCAGATAGAACACACAGTTACTGTCTTAGTATTGCAGGGTAATATATCATCAAAGAACAGATAAACAAACCTCTTCTGATTAGTTTCCACCTCATTTATCTACTTTGTACAAATTAACTATTGTCCTTGACATCCAGAGGTGAAACAGTTGAATTCTATTACTTACAGGCAATAGTAATGATATTCTATGTATATACCTGTTTGGCACATCACAAATACTTTTTTAGATATGTGGTTTTGCTATATGTTAAATATTTTATGATTGTGTTCTCCTTTCTCCTAACCTCTTGTGGTTTGTTGTTTTAGGGTAGAAATACACACGTGGCTTAGCTTACAAAATTGCTTTTATACAGTAATAAGCTACCTCTGGCCAGAATTAAACACTTGCTAATCAGGAGGGGGCCACATTACACACTACTGAGGCAGAATGAGGGCATATTCTGTCAAATTTAAACCACCAGTAGGTATTTTCAGTAGATGAGATGTAACTACTCCAAAAGGTACAGTTAACCATGCCTGTGGGATATATGATAATGATGTGTTGCTGGCTCCAACCTGATGGTTACATTTGGTTCACCACGGTGGTGCCACTGGCTCCGTGTTGGTATTGACGGTGACTCGAGGGCAGAGCCCAGCACGGAACCACCTCACCCATCCCTCTGGCTCGCTTTCCTCCTCCCAGCACTGCTCTTGCTCTGGTACCTTTCCAAAGTGCTTTAATTTATGGAGAAGGGGTTTTGTGGTGCCTGTCTTATAGGCATTCAAAGTTGAGTTTTCATCAGGTGTTAAAAATTATTAGGATAAATGCTCATATTGAAATTTAGCAAATTTATCCAGCCTTCTGCTTAATGAATTTAAACGTATATTTCTATGCCCAAATGCACATAATTTCATAATTTACATGATGCATTGGGAAGCTTTTTGGAAATACTGGCCCAGCTTGTCATAATATCTCTAGATCATTATATAGTATTGTGAAAACAACAAAGCAGTCATTGCTTTTTGTTACCCAGTAATTCCAAGCAAAATATCACGCACTGGAGTGCAGGCCAGAAGAATAATGCTGTTGTTTTTGCCCTAAGTGAGAAGTGGCAATTGTGAATTTCCAATAAATGCCGCCAGCACTGATCCGGAATAGTCAAAACTTGAGACACAGTGTCCCAGAGGGGCTGCGCTGTGAGTGGGAGATGTCTGCGTGACCAGAGACATTTCAGCTACTGCACGCTAAGCACGGGCAGTACCTTTAACTACCACGTGAATCACAAGATTTGGAAAACTTAAGATTAGTTTCTTGTGTTAAAACTTGAAGGCTACTGCAAAAATCACTTTGGCAATAAAACTTCATGAACAGCTAGAGACAGAATGCATCTTTTGCATATTCTGTACAACTTTATAGAGTATAATTTATGGTTCATTTTATTGTAGCCTGGAGTATTTGTATATGTTCATGCCTATATTATGCAGGAAAACATTTTTTTTTCTTTTTAAAATTTTTTTACTGAAGAAACTGCTATAAAGCAAGTGTATTTTAGAGATCTAATCCTCCTTCAAATTTATTCAGCCTTTTGGAAGTAATTAAATGTAAGTTAGGTAGAAGATGATCCTTACCATCATTTCATAGACTATATTTTCCAGTAAAGGGAAATTTGGTTTTACAAGAATTGATGATTTGTATTATCTGTTATCTAGACTTTGTTTGTAGGCTCGGGTCTTTTGCTGTGAGAATTGTCTACTAATTCCTCTGCAAGCAGTTGATATGGAAAGCGACAATAGAACATGTAGATGGTACTACTTCTCCTCCTAGCTCAGCACTCGCAGGGCTGTTCCTCTCACTTTTCCTCACACGCTCCCCTTGCTTTTGCCCTTTCCCATATGTGTTGTCACTGGGGTGGCTGTAGAACCATGTGGAACCAGCTCTGGGTATCTCTGGCCGCTCCTCACAGACACCCTGCTGGACATTGACACACCACACAAGTTTCTTCAGCATAGGTGGACACATACACTTCATTCATCTGTACACATTTTCCCATCTGTACATATACTTTAAGCTTTATACAGAAGAACAACCCAGAGTTCCAGGTGAGCTGCAAAATTTGACCAAGAAACTGAGGGCCTGGCAGCTGCAGCTCATTTAGATTGTTCAGGTATGTGCAGAATTAAATGACACAGTATAGATGGGCCATCAGAGCTTTGCTCTCCCTCTTAGTGTACCATATTTAAGTGTACATTAGGGAAGATTGAGCACAGATTGGCTTCCTGGATGTTCAGCTAAGTGATTGACACTCACTATAAATTGCTTTGTGGTTTGTTTCCTCTCACAGATTCTTGCCAGTAGTTTAGGATTCACTTGCCTTTCTCTTGAGTGGGATCAAAAAACCAAACCAACCAAGCAAAAAAAAAAAAACACAGAAGGAAAAGAAAAGGCTCATATGGAAAGCCCAGCTGAAGTCACATTTCTTATCTGTACCACTTGTTCCAGAGAATGGGACTCAGAGGGCTGGACTTGTGCAGGTAACTGTTTGGGAGTCATTCTGGCATAAGCCCCTGGAACTTCACAGTGCTCTGTACATGACTGAGTTTCCTAAATATTGGAGAGATTTCCTCTCTGCTCTTGCATGGAAAGCTTTTCACTAGAAGGGGACACTGGTGGGGATTTGCTACCAAATCTGGTGGTATGCAAGGCTGAAGGCATCTGTTCCCCAGGGTGTTGTTCCTGCTGCAGCCTTCCAGAGCTGCACAAAAGAGGAGAGTGCTAGATGGCATTTCTTACTATAATATTTTTCCTCTGCTGTTAAACTAGGGTTTTTTCATAGAGATGTGAAAGGAAGTCACTAATGACCTTTCTGTTATCAGGTTGCTCTCAGAGGAGGTAAAAGTGTAGCCAGAAGTTGACTCTAGAGAGCATTTGAAAGGGCAGCAGTGAATGTCAGCTGAACGCTGGTACAAACTCATCACAGCTTTTTCTAGTGGTCCATTTATGTATGTTGAATTACTGATCATTCACCTATAAAATAGTTTATACATTAATAAACATTTTGTCATAATGGTCTGATCTTAGAAAACTTGTGTAATTGCAACAGATGATAAAGGATCTAGGGTTTGTTTAATTGCTTTTTAGTATATTTCGTGTGAGCATTACTAGGAAAAGCCTGGTTAGGAAAGTCAAATGAGCACTGACTCACCTGACACAGCAAATTGGCAAAATTCCTATGGCCATTAGCTGAAACAGTAAATGGAAACAGAACAGCTCCTACATATTTATAAGGAAAAACAAATGCCTGTTTGGCTGGCTATAATCTTTCACAGCCAGTTGCTTTATTTTCTAATTACACTGTGTCTTTGTCTTACAGTGACCTATAGGGCAGCCAGTCCTTGACAGTCGCCCTGTCCAGCCTTCCTGACTGTCCTAGGAATGGACTGTAGAGCAAGGGTGACTTGTGTCACTTTGGCAAAGAAAGTTACCAGCAAATGCCAGGAGCTGGGCCAACATCTTCTGGAAGGAACTTGGTTCAGCCCTGGAGGGTTGGACTATTCTGACCCTAATATTCAGTAACTTAACCAGAGGAGGCTTCAAATGAAAAAACAGACCACTAACAATTTTTTCAAAAGCTAGGTATGCCTTAGTTTCTGTTTCTTCTGTAGTCAGGATTGCCTGTGCTAAAAAGGTACAGAACCCCAATCATAGTTATACATTTATCTCAAGAAATGTTTTTTACAGCCTATTGGAGATTATCAAGTAAACACATGACCTGGACATTGATCCAGTGATTTAGCAATTCAGTACCTCTGTTCTTCCTCTACATGGAAAGGTTCTTAAGAGAAATGAAAAATTGAACCATATCTTCAAACCACTTGGGTTCAGGTGCAGAAAACAGTAAACCTCGTAGGAGAGGCTTCTTTTGAACACAGGGTTTTAATACTTCAGATTCTGTTGGCATTAAGGTCGGGTTTAAAGTCTTGATTTTGCTCTGAGGCCTGACCTGTCATCTTGCTACAACTTTTCTAAGTAAAAGCAGTGGTTCTGCAGCGTTTCAAAGAAAAAGGAATATGCTGGGATGCTGTGGGCCATGATGATCCCTTCCTTTACTATTTCTGTAGAATTTAAAATATGTTGACCTTGACAACTGAAGTATTAGAGACTAAGGTCTGACTTGGTAACAGATACTCCTATAAGCTCTTTGGCAGAAGCTGTGTATGAGTTTCTCTTACTAACATACTGGATGACTTGGCTGACTCTACCTTAGCTGCAGGCAAGTAGTTATGCTGATTGTGTGCCCCTGAAATTATTATGGGTGGGTGAAACATGTCTTTTGTGATCTTAGATTGCAGATTAACTAAAATAATTTGCTTTGTTGGGTCTGAGTTTTGTGCTTCTGGATGGTCAGATCTCTGTGGGTGCACTTCTAATTTATCAGGCTGTGAAAAGTACTATTGGCTTCCATTTATTTGTGTCTAAATCTAAATAAATAATGTGAGCTAGAGGAAGTGATTAAATATAGCCACTCTGTTTTCTGTTGGAAAATAAGTTTCTGTTGTCATTAATTGGAAACTGGATAGAGCTGTGGCTTCACCTGCTGTAAGCAGGACACAATTTTTATGTGCTCTCTTATCACTTCACATAAGAGCTGTGGGGAGCTTTGCAAGTGACCTTTCTAAGGATAACTCAAAATCAAGGACTGTGATGCCCAGTGCAAGTGGTTCCACAGAATGTGAATAAACTGGGTAGTTGGCAATGTCTCGGTTTGTAGGTGTCACTTAGAGGCAGATGTAGCTGCAACAGAAGTTGCAATTACTAGCAGTGTATATGAGTTTGAACAATCAGAATTAAGAGTCTCAGGCAATATCAGTCCCCTTGGCAAGTTGTTGTATCCTGAGCTTTTTCTCTGAACTCTGCTCTGGGTTCAGTTCTGAATAAACCTGGACTTGTAGATGTCACAATAGGTGTCTGAGCAGTCTCCTAAGAAAACATTCTGAGTGCTGGAAATATGGTTGTTTCTTGAGACCATCTGTGCTTTATTTACCTCTTTTATTTCCCCAGCCCCCACACCTTTTTTGGGGGAGGAGGAGGGGCAGGGGAGTGGGGTGCCACTCAAAGATAAATACTTGCCGTTTTTCTACTACAGTGGAGAACTGAACATTTTTTGGGTAGTAGCAATGTAAATTGCCACTCAATTCTTAGCCCATGAGCTACAGTAGAATTTCTGAAGAGATCTAGCAGAAGTTTTGGTGTTTCACAGGTTATTTGCTTACATGGTTTCTGTTTCTCTATAACCATAATGGATGACAAACCAGACTCTAAACTCTCTTTTAAAACAGCTGTGATTTTGATTGCCTGAAAACCTTATTAGGCACAGAAAGCAAGAGTTTTCTGTTCTTGATTTTATGAACAGCTTTTATGGAAATTGAAATGAATAAGGGACAGTAATTCAGGTCTCTCCCCCAGCCCCCATCTAATTTTGAAATGAACCTGATCGTTTTGCTAGCTATTTCTACGTCTGCATTTCCCCCTCACTCTTCACCTTCATATATAGTAGTAAAAAGGGAATATTGCTATACTTTAAGCAACCTAATTATTAATTGTATATTTTTTTTGCATTTTTTATTGTGAAGATCTAATAAAATTTTGTGAAAAGTTAAGGGGTTTATATCCACTACCGTTTCTCTTTTGAAAAGCTTTTCTAAATTCAACCAGCAATGTTCTTTTTGTCGTATCCTTTCCTATTTGGCCACATTATGTGTAGGAGGGTCAAAATACATGCTTTTGATTTATGTGGCATTGTAAAGAACAGCTACAAATGCCATGAGGCAGACAGTTTGAGTCTGTCCAATTGCTAAGTGTTTCACTGTGAAAAATGACTCCTTGTTCTTTGGATCACAGAGATTGTACAATTACAATTTTAATCAATCCGACACAAGATTCATTGGTTCTTACTGTGCAGAGCACATAGTCACAGTCCAATAAATCTGCTTCTGATGTGCAGATCCAGACTCTGGAGTCTCTAGAGACTGTGTGCGAGTGACAGGCGTGTCTGCATGGCCTGTGTGCTTGCCTGGTGTCAGGCACACGGGATGGGGCAGGGGGAGCGTGGGTGCTGTTCTGACTTGTGATGTGCTATTTTATGGCTTGCATTTGAACAATGGGAAATGATGTGCTTGGACTGGTGGATGCAGGAGATGATACTTACTCCTTTTTCTAGTTTCTGTCTTTCTCAGCGTAAGATTTTGATGCTCTTTGATTCTTCCGTTGAGGTTTAGCTCTGGGTGATAAGATCTTCATATTCCCAGGGCTGATAAGGTATTGCAACATTAATAAGCCTGTCTGACCTGATCCCTTTTGAAAAAGCACAGAACTGTCAGTTCATGGGAAGTGAAGCATGTGGTGGATAGGCAAAAATATTTCCAGTTGAATGCAACAGGAATGGTGAGAGTGAAGCTTACCCGGCATTCTCCATGATACATACAAATGTTTGTGAGTTTGCCAAAACAAGCATGTTCTTGCCAGTGGTCAGGAGGCACCGAGAGCCAGGGATTACAGTCTCATAATTGACTCTGAGTCAGGCAACTCAGTTTCATTGGGACGTGGAGATAACGGTACTTGACTGTGATGCTGTAAGGATTAGGTAGTTCTTGTAAGTTGTTTTGAAGATGGAAAGTACCACAAGAGCTGAGAAGCCAGGATTTTGATCATACATTAAGAGCTCAGTGCAAGAGAGTTTCCAATGTGCTTAAGTGTTCCTGGAATGCAATTCTTCCTGAAGCCCGTACATATCCTTTTACTTTTTTCCCAGCCAGATGCTATCATTAATGGACTCTGCATATAATTTTAGAAGCTTTAGCACACAAATAGCTTTTTTGGGCCTGAAAAACCATTTCATGATTCATTCATGTACAAATGCAAAATGACATGGAAAACTAGTGTTGTTTTCTGACAGATTGCCAAGCCCGAGGCTAGTGTGCATGTCTGGCCTCACTGAATTCAACAAAGGTAATTTTTAGAGGAGGATGGCTGACTGAGTTCCTGCTAGATTGGTTTCTTTTTAGAATTTTTCTGTTCTCCCGTATTGTAATTCAGTTTGTCTTTTCCTTCGTAACAGGCAGTGACAAGTCCTTGGGGAGGCCTTAGCTTAGAATTCTAGGAAAGTCATGTAGGTAACATGGCACATAACAAATTCACCGAAACATGTTCAGCTTTTTTCTGCTGTTCATGTTTCCACATATTCCGTCCTTAAATTTCAAATACCCCTTTCTCCTTGTAAACCTTCAAGAAAAACAAAGGACAATAACCTGTTCTGAGCAAACTAAGTGCACAAGCTTCATGCCTGGGAACTCTGAGATCACGCACATTATTTGCTTTAGGATCTTGAAGGTTCTGATGGAAGGGACTCTCGAACCCCTGTGCAGATAAATCATATATTTTTTCAAGTGATTCTGCTGCTGTTAGAGCAGTAGGGATGCCATTCATGACCTTTCTTTCACTTCACCTTTTCCCTTTTCCTTTTCTCTTAATGCAGTAGATAATACTCCAAATAGTGCACTGGGCTGGGAAATTGCTAAAGATGAGAAAGACATTAGTTAGATGGGTTACTGTACTACTTTTAACATAAGGATGCAGATGCTACCAGTGAGTAGAACAAGAATTTCCTCTGCAGACTTCAGCATCTAAAAGCACACAGCTGTATCTTGGCAACTGGTCCATTAGTCTTTAGCTAATTTGGTCACGCCTAGTTTAGAGTGCCAGTCCAGCAGACAACAGTGGAGAGGAACTGAAGCAGTACGTGTGATTTTACTGTACTGAACACAATCGTCTGTGATGACTTCTGTTATTTGAAAAGGCTCTAACAGGCAGACCAGGCTAAAACACAGCTTCAGGAGCTAACATACTATGTGAAACATTAAGTACATGAATCCATGCTGTCTTGATTACATTTATTAGCTGAATCAATAATTTGTTTTTTTTTTTTTCCTCCACCTTCTCTTATATAACTGTCCCTAGCTGCTCAATAGGTTACATATTACCTTATTTTTCCATTATTTAGTTTGCATTTAGAAGTGCGATACATAGGACATGACAACACATGCTTTTGACCTTACAGTGCTGACCTTATAACTAGCATATTTCATAACATCTCTCATTGAAGAAGGTACGGTTGACTAAACTAGATCTGTGTCGAGCCATCGGGCATTTATCCGTAGAACTAGAGCCAATTTCGGTGAGGTCACTTTTTCACACAGCAAATCTATAATAGTTTTTGTCTCCTTCTGTCTGATTTATTCTTCTGGCAAGGACTGCTGGTTTCCCTGAAACTGAAGAGGCAGTTCTTCAGTTCTTTCTTATGGTTTTTTCTTTATTTATTTATTTTTTTTTCCTAGGCAGGAAAGTGATATTTGTTTTTAAGTGCGCAAGATTTTACCTATAACTATTTACCACACCTCGTTTGTATTACTTTGCAGTTTTCTTTTTGATCTGCCTGTATTTTAGGCTTCCGCAGGATTTTCATTGTAATCCCTACCCTGTTGCTATATATACAATGCAAAGTATTTAAATACTTTCCTGCTTTATGAAGATAATTATAAGCTCTATTTCCTCAACAATGAAAGCAAGACCAATGCTTAAGACTTCACATTTCATTTGTAATAAAGCAGATGTAAAATGAGCTCCAAGGGATTAAATACCCTGGATGTACTTTGAATTGTCCCATTAAACACCTTGTCCCAGAGAGCATTGTAATTACCACATCTATTTCATAGTTTCTCATTTATTGCACCACCACTAATCCTTAGTATCCTATGCATATTCTTATTTTCTTGGAGTTGTCTGAGTGAATTAAAAAGTAAAGAATATAAATACGTAAATAAGATGTACACTACAGAGTTATGAGTCAAATGCATACTAAGGTCACAATGGAAGTGTAGCTCCACACTGGCCTGGCTGGGTTTGCCCGCATGAGGATGGGCGAAGGTAACTGTGTGTCTGAGAGGTGGTTTTGCTGTCTGAGACAATGAATGATTTTGCATTATATCTGTTCTGCCCAAATTAGCCATGGATATTTAGCAATGGACTGGAGGAGGAATCAAAGCAGTGGTTAGTAAAATAGTTCCATATTTCATATATATATATGTATATATGTACAGAATTTCTAACATTTGTGAGATCATGTGGATGCAGTTCAAGTAACTGTGTACAAGCTGATGAAGATTTAGACACCTAAAGGTGCAATTATTGCCCTTGAAGGCACAATTGCAAATAGATAGCTGAGCAAGAATGATCTGTTACAGCATGTAAGATAAAAAAGGAATATTTTTTCCTCATCAAATGATAGCTATGCTTCTTAAAATGTTAGACTGGGGACGGTTAGTTGGACTGAAAATTGAATGAATCAACATTCTGAATTAACTATTCTGTGACTCTGCCATTTAAAATACACACCAGAAAGACAGAATATATATCACAATTAAACTTTTAAGCAGAAGACTGGTAGGGAATGCTGAGAACATCTAGAACACTGGGTTATTTCCTTATTGATCAGTGGTAACCACATCAACACATACAGAGTTACCCCCAGCAATCTCCCAATGTCAGAAGTTCTACACAAGTTATATATGGGTTATATATGACCATAGATAGGGTTAATATAAAATTAAAATATAATTCCAGTTTATTCATAGAATTGATGCGACAGGATAAAGTTGGGAAAAGAGATATTTATTTTTTTCTTGACCAACTGACACCAGTAGAACAGACAGGTTTTCAGACACACCATCAATGTACACGAGTGTGCTATCAATTTTATTACTATTACATTATTGCTATATTTTTCTAATATCACTTAATTGAAGTCTGTTAAAAGGCTAACTTTTCTTCTACAATAATCTTTTCAATTCTGTGAACCCGTTGATGGTCGATAAAGGTGTGTGACTTATTGATGTGATGTGGTAAAATGATGAAGTTCTTGCTTACGGTCAAACCTTTCTGCAGATACTATCTCAGTTTAGAAAAGGAATGATGCCATTAGTTCTAGTATCAAGGTAGCTTCCTCAGCTGACTTCTAGTGTAAATCATCATGACCTGTGCATTCATCATTTCTAGAGGAGAGCTTCTTCCTAGTAGAAGAGTCTCAAATGCAACCAGTAGCAAGTCAGCCTCTCATGCTGTCTTTCAGGATGAATGGTTTTCTAAAGTTGCTGCAAAGAAGGGATAACATATCTTACTGAATTGTCTCAAAGTCCAGTCTTCACTGCAGAATGAAGTGGTAGGTGTTGAAATGCCTCAGTTACTAAGCGCACTGTGGAACAGAGCAACCTTTAAAACATTGATGATAGGAAGGTTGTAGTGATCATTGCTAAATGGCACAGATCTCCATTAGCTTTCAGTGGAGGAAATCTTCCTTTTCAGGTTATTATATTTCTACTGTCATGTCCAGATTTCCACAGTTGTAGTGTTAGCATGTATGCTCTTATAGGATCTGTCTGTAGGGCACAAATGTTCTTAGATTTATAATAGCATTGGTTTAGAGCCATGGTAGAATTTTTCTTACATTGCTAAGATGAATTTCAGCCTTTCATAATTGTATTATAACTTTCTCTAGGGCAGTGTTTCTAGCATTGCAATTTTAGACTATAGCTCTTTCTTGGTAAGAGATACCTCCAAGGAGGGATTCTCATTATTTTAAGCACTCTGTTTTGCCTCCAGGGGAGAATTTCTGAACCAAACCCATAAATTTATTCCTTTGTTTTTATTTATTTTTTTTTTTTCAAAATAAGAGCTGCTTCCTGAGTCACTCTATCTGACAGTAAACTTACATAATACAGCCACCAGCACAAGATTCCTAGCACTATCTTTAGAGGCATACTTATATCACAGAACACTTACACAACTAACGTGACTAGCAGCGACATATGGCAAATGTGTGTAAAAATTAATGCATCTGTCTGGTTTTCCCCTCTCAAGACGTTTAATATCCACAATGAATTTCTCCCTTTTCTCTTCAGAGAGCCTTCATTGCCATATATTCTTATTGTATTAATTACTTTAGTCCACTTGATAACTGCAGCACTGGGGAGACTATGCAAATGCTAGCCAGTCAAGACAGAAGAGACTTAGTACATAGAACAGTTAAATGACTGGCGAAGATCTTTTCAGTCATAGCAAACAGTATTTTTGGATTAGCACATCTTGTCAATTTCTTCTTGTAGTGCTTTGTGTTCCAGCACTTGGACAGCAGCAAAGCAAGACTGATGAATGGGATAACAAGGAATTTCACTACATAAATTCAGCAACAATAGGGCACTCATTGTTTCAACGTATGAAGTGCTGTCTGGGATCTAGATGGGTCCAGGACAGATGTTAATGCAGAAAAATGCTGATAACTTCAGAGTAGAAATCTGGCATTGGCACTGAGATTTACTGTGTTTGTTTTTTAATTTTAGTGAACAAATTCTCCATAGACTAGGTTTTTCTGTGCATGCAAAGTTGATATATTTCCAGGCTTAATGACTTCTGAGCCCCAGAAAGTCCTGATATTCTACATTTACCAGGGTGCAATGAATTCTGCCCTTTTTTTTTTTTTCTATTTACTATTGTCAGCTATGCTCAGCAGAGCTGGGCCTTAAAATAAGGTGGGCTGAAGGATGTTTAAAATAATAATAATCTAAAAATTTTTGTAGTATTCTGGGTTCAGTCAGTTCAGCTCTTTCTCTTTCAGAGGAGATATTTTTAGGACAGCTTGATTTGAACCGTACCTTCTCTCCCCTAAATAACCCTCTTTCTGAATTAAGTTTGGGTGTGCTTGGAGACTGCCTGCAGGTTGTGGACACTGCAGTAATCTTTGTGAATTTGTTTATAACCCAGCTTAAGTTGAAACAGAAAAAAATATTCATTAGAACCTTCATATGTCACTGCTGACATCCAGAGCGCTGATGTCACAATGGAGCATTGTGGAGAGGTCTGACATAACAGTTGATATCACCCCGGCGCTGCAAGACATAACTGAGACAGCATGGGGTGAAGATGTTGATGAGCTGCAGGAGTTTGAACCGCCTGCACAGAACTCTGCCATGGTGAGATCCCTTATGGCACTTAGTTATAGTTAGCTAAGATGCTCCTGCCTACTAGCATGTTAGAATATTTGTCTTCTCAGTTTCAAGGTAAACAGTAATTTAGGTCTCTCTTGGTCTTAATGCATCCTCAGGATGACAGACCTGGTTGTCTTTGATGCTTTGCAAAAGCAGGTTTAAATGCTTGTACAGTGAGAAGCTCTGGATTTCTAAGGCTTAGGCTGTTTTTTTCTGTAACCCTTCAGTCTCTTAGCCCAACTAAGGTTTGTTCAAGCAAGTGGTTTTGCCCTCAAGGAGGTGTGACTTATAAACTGAGAGTGATACAGTAACAGCTCCTTCACAAACTGGTATCTTTTATTATTTTACCCAGCACAATGAGCATACAGAGCAGAAGTTTGAAGCCAAAACAGTCTGTATTCTTACCTATGCTTCACTCTTTCACAGATGATCTTTTAGGCTCCCCTTAATCCAGTGAACTCTGTCTTTGGTTGGTTAGACAATGGGTGTTTGCAGCATGATAAAAATAAAAAATAACATTTCAGACTACCCTAAAAATTTGCCTTAGCAGCCGTGGGGAAGCATCTTCCCTAGTAAATTCCATATTGATTTTTTCAGAAACACTTATATTGCATATGAGAGACCCTTATCTTTGCTGTGGTTTTGTTTCCTTTTGCATCAGTTGTTATCTGATAGCACATAACATTGTGTATGAGGCTTTAGGCCTGAGAAGGTGGAGATTAATTGAAAAAAGTGTAAGGAATAAGAAACTTAGTATTTTGCTGTCCACATGTGTAGCACTTTCCAGGATTTTAGATGTAAATGTTGATGTAAGAGTCCAGATCATGGGTTTATACTTTGCTCTTTACTTACTGTGTTTCGTGATCTTTCGGCTTCACCACTTACATTAGGTATGCGGCTATCAGTTCATTTTAAGAGGTTTCATTTCTAAATTATTTTCTACTCGGACTAGATGGGTTAAATTATTCGGAATGGTGTACAGGAATCTAGGCCTCTGACTTCTGTTAAGAAAATAATAGGAGCAGCATGCTTAATTTGTAGTGGAAGTTTACCATCTGCTTTAAAAGAATTCACTTTTTGAAAGTGAAAGTAGTTTAAAGAGCAGAATTTTAGCAGATGTGGGGACATGAGAACCAGAGAGGCAGGTATCCTCAAAGCTGCCCAGATATTTGGTGTTCTCAGATTAGAGAAAAATGACAGAGCAGGAGGCATGGTAAGGCATGTGTCCGAGGAATGCGCTTTGAAGCATTTTTGATCACAGGCAGGATAAGAAAGAAAGTGGCCCATGTAGCTGCACAGTTAGACACAGGCAAGATACAGCTTTAACCCATGTAATTCATGCTATAGCTGGCGCTACATCAGGGTTATAAAATGATATTATCACCTCCACTAATATTAACTAGAAACCTTTATATTACTGTCTTAAGAGCTTCACTTTGCCTGCTATGAAAGATTCCTGCCCCTTCAATTAGAACATGGCCACAAAACCGGTTAATGAGCCATTTGGCATGGCCAGGGATGAAGGTCAAGGTTTTTAGAGTTTCAGTCCCATCTCTATGGAGTTTCACAAGTGATCTTATGCAATTCCTCCTAAACAGCATGAATTATCAGGTAACCCCACTGTCAGCAGCATTATACTCAAAATTGGTTTAAATTTATTCTGTGCATAGAAGAACCCTCAAAATGTTTGCATAGAATATACAAATGTAAATTTAAAGAATTGGAGAAGAATCACTTTTTTTTTTTCCAATTCCCGGGCAGCTATTTTTTCACAAGAGAGTTGGCTATCTGCTAGAAAAATAATATTCGTGAATTCCAAAAGAACCTTTATGCTCAGTAAAATCTGAACCTTTCCAACTGAGTATATCATAAATATCTAAACCCAAACAGCTAAAAAAGCTAGTAGCTACTCCCAAGGCAAAATTATACTCCTCATAAAACAAAAATTACTTTGGTAAATGTGATCAGTATAAGCAAACACTACAGAAACATAGAGACATGAGGTTAATAAAAGGTAGATATTATCTGAATTAATTTTCCAGTTTTTATTCATTTAGTTCTGGTCTTCAGTTTGAGAGTATTGGTTGCTGGAAATGCATAGATTTTTCTATTTCCTTTATACTTCATCAATTTTCCTTGTTTTTTCGGTCTAATTATCTACTAGATTACACTTCATAGCCATATTGATATTGAGTATTTAAAAAGATGAGTTTATCCGCCCTAGTTGGTAAATTTGGATTGGTTTCTATGGGCCGTGTACCAACCACCACCCATTAGTTAAAGAACATTCATGTCTTTACTGGTGACAATACAAATAGGATGAGCAGCAATCTGCCACCCTCTTCCCCACTGTACTTTATACCAGATCAAACACTTCCCTGCGGCAGCAGCGATTCAATACTGGTCTTCATGAAGCTGCTACAGAACTCATTACTTTGGGCAAATTGCTTTGTACAGTATAATGTACTGTCTTGGAGTCTAAAGGGACATGAACCCCAAACAGTGCTTAATACAGACCATTAAATATTTAGAGCTTGATACATGAGTTTTAAAATGCTTACAAAGGTTAAACTTTCTCCAAAAAGAGAAAAAGATCAGTCTGCTCCCATTAAGTCAGTGATTTAATAGAGTTTTCAGTACAATGCATTTACTCCATGATAATCAATTACCTCCAGCAAATTAAAATATAAATTAGATTGTCTTGAAGAAAAGGAAACTCTAAATCAGTTCATTCTGGCTGCACATAAATACAAATTTTATAGTTATGGTTTCCTAATGTCAGAACCAACACATCATGACAGATATTTTTAGTCACTGTGATTCTTAACCTGTCAGCTGTATTGATTTCATTTTTTTCAAACTTGGGAGTATCAGACTATATAACCTTTCTTTAAAAAGTTCCTGCATTTCTTCATTATGTATGTGAGGAATGCACGAACATCATTAGGAATTGTTTGAGCAGCAAGCATTGTGTTTATTTCTAGTCAGCAGAATACCCACAAAAACTCAAGGGTTTTTTGGCTTTTGTTTCCTGGTGGGCAAACATACATTGAAATAGAAATCTCATTCCTGTTCAAAAGTAGAGACGATAATTATGTTCAAACTAAATACCACAAGTGATAAATGGACCTCTAATATCATCGCACATGAAAGGGTGATTTATTCTGAAAGCTGTGTGGAGAGCGCTGTGTATGCCAATAGCTCAGTTGTATTTTTGTGTAGTTTTTTTGCCAATGACAATTCACTTCATAACAGAAAGCTATCTATAAATTATCAGATTTCATTTTCAAAACCATATGGTAAGTTGGTTTAGATTTTTCTTAGATCAATTATTGAAATAAGAAAAAAATGTTTACAATTATTTAGCAGTATTTGTGAAGACAGAAGAAATATTGTTATTAATTTCCCGATTCATAGAAGCAGTTCGAAAGATATGATCAGACTTCAACAGATAAAGATAGGTTTTCGATTGAAATACATAGAGCTTAGTTGTAGGAGTTTACACTCTGATGCCTGGTGATTTGAAGTGACTTAAAAGGAAACATGCTGGAAATACTTCAAGGGAGTATAATTACATGTCAGTATTGTGGCTGGTAGCATTATCTCCCTTCTCTCGTTGACTGGTCAGAAGTAAAACCTGTCTATATGGAGGAGTGGTTTGGGGGTAATATGGCTTTATGTAACCTTTTAGTTCTATGTGAGATTACGAACCCTAGGTACTTTTGCTGCACTCCTGGCTTTTTAACCATCTTTCATCTCCTTTTATCTGCAAAAAAGGCTAGAAATTCATGTGAGGTATGATACAGGGCTAAGAACAGGGAGGTCATTAAATCCATGGTGATTTTCTAATCAAAGAAAAGCACTTACAGAACTGGTTAATGTGTAGCCAAACCAGCTTGTTGAGTAGAGATCATCTGATACTCGCTAATGGCAAGTGTGTGGTTCAGGTGCAGTTACTGCATCATGTGTTGTCACTTCTCCTTCTTTTAAGTAAATAACAATGGTATTTGAAAACTCTGAGGGTACATTGAGTATTTCCATAGCAATGCGTGCCTCAAAAGATCAACTCAAAACTTCAGACTACTGATGGCTGGAGCTCTTGGAGAAACACGTTCAAGTTCAGGAGTACCTCGGGAAGATCATGGTCCTTGCAGTCGAAGCCCTGGGCTGCGCACCTCCAGATTTGGAGGTGCCAGAATAAAGCACAGTGATGCACAATGCCAAAGTCCAGGTCACCTTCAGGCTTACAGATGGGGTTTGGAGCAGCAGCACATGCTTTGGGCCCAGGGACAGCAGTATTACTCTTCTTGCATCCAGCAAAGCAGGACAGTAAATTTTCTCTCCTGGCTTTTCTGTGTGTATGAGCTTTAGACCATGTTCTTGGCTTTGAGTGGCAGTTTTGGCCCTACATCCACATAACAGTTTAATTGCTTTCACAGTTGATTTTGGAGGATGGTTCTCCTCCCATCTTGTGCTTGGGTACAATAAGGAGAACATATATTTTAAAATACCTTTTTTTAAAAATATAATACCAATTTTAAAAGGACTTTTTTTACTGTGCTGTGTGGCTTTATGTTTTTGAGGATGATGAATTCTGGCGAGGGATGAAAAACATCAATTTTGCAGATTTGTCACTGTAACAACTCTTGAATTCCAGAGGAAGAATAATTGATTCTTGAAATCAGAGTTAGACATTTTAAGCTTGCACTCCTGAGCCTGGTAAACTCTTGTATTATTTAATTTTTATGCATGAATGTTTTGTCATGATTTTTTTACATCATAAACACAATTAAGATCATCAGCTTTCAAGCAGGCAAAGGTTTTACTTCTGAAAAATTATTTCTTTCTGACATCCAATACAGCACAGCTGAGTGACTCTTGGAAATAACTTCAAACATAAAAACCTCACCAACGTTACTCTGTTATTATGTGATAGCTGAATTCCACATCGGATGAAGTAGAGATTGTGTCAGTGTAGTTCAAAAATAATTATGAGCTTGGTTTTATGAGATGTAGTTCCATGGTTTCCATTCTAGTTTTTCTGTAGTACTAACCATTTGATACAGAATGTGTTTTTAGATCTTTATTCTACCTGACAATAAATATTAGGTTTGGATTTAAATTAAAGATCAGAGCAGCATTATGTCAAGGCCATATTGTTGCTGTTGTACCTCAGGGTGGGGATGGAGCAGGTCCCTGTCACAGGGTGCTGGAAAGAGCTGCTTGGCCTGTCTGGAGGAGCAGCTGGACCCAATTGCCCCATCACCAGAGACAAGCAGCACCTGTGGGACTGGAGGGTTTAAAGGGAAGGGGGTGAGCAAATCAGCAGGTCTGGGACTGTGTGCTGGGTGAGCAGGCTGTGCTTGGAGGTGTTCGGGAGAAGCTGTAAGTATTTTTAAGGATCCAAATGTATTGTCAGCTGAATGCTAGAAGTCTGTAGTGGAATGCTTTGTGAAAACTGTTTAAGAGGAGAAGAGCTAATAGAGAGCTGTCTGACAACAATGCTGTCCTAGCTAGAAGGAAAGATGTTTATAAAATAGTCAAAGTTGCTATTTTCTGCAGGTGAAAAGCCTGACTAGGTTTTTCTTGCAACAAAACCAGCAGTCTTTTGGAGCTAGACAGTGTATTAATGGGAAATACAAACATCCTACTCTAACACTTTGTGATAATTTGCACAGTTAGAAAATCAGCAGAAAACAACCCATTCTCACCTGGTTTTCAGGCATGTGGCACCACTTTGCCATGGTCCAAACAGGACTGTAACCTCTGGGCACTTTGTTTGATCCTGCTACTTCTGCAGGGCCAGTTTCTCTAGTGTTTTCCCAGGTAAATTGTGTACCTGCTTGGGCCCTCATTCTACTAAAATAGAAATAGAAACAAAGGCAATTCATTGCTCTGTCTTTTGTGTGACGGAAAGCAGGCAAACACATGATGACAGTGTCAAACTAAACACCTGCCCTGGTTTTAAACTTGTTGCTAGAATGTGTTTCAGTCTGGCTTTGTGTGCATGGGTAACTACTCTTTACCTTAGCAGGACTAATTAAACTGTGAGAGGCGGGACAATTGCCCTAAGAAAAGCCAGTACTATCAAGACTTTTGCGGGTGTATAATACTGTAACTAATCATCCACAGCAGATGATGGTGCTGTTGTTGTTTTCTGCAATTTGCACTGTTTCCTTTTTGGTTCAAATTGCCAGATGTCTCTGTTGTCTAAAGAAATATATATACTACTCAAGAGAAGATATTAGTGACTTAGGCAAGTATGTCCTTCTACATATTACTCCCACCTAAACAACTCTAAGGAGTAAACAGCAGAATAAATTGCCTGTCTACTACTGTAAATCAAAAATACAATCTTAGTCCAGTGTAACGCAAGGCAAATACAATAATGGCAAAATCTATAGCTGTAGAGATGATAAAGTATCAAGAGGATCTGCCCTCTACTGAGGCCTGAGTATAGAATACATTATTTAAATGTACAGTAAGAAGTGGCAGTGGAAGTGATCAATACTTCACAAGTCTCGACTTCTAAAAAGTGGTGAATTGATTTTATCTTAACAGTAGATAGCTGGGGGTGCAGTAATAGGGATTGCTAAAATGCACACTATGGTCTTTATTCGCTATTGTAGTCTTTGCATAGCTGTTTAAACCTGGGGGAATTGAATATTGTGTGTCACTAAACTTAGATTAATAGTGTTTTAATTGGTAATAAATAACTACCTAAGTGCAAAGTAGTGAAGAGTCTGGCTAGTATTTTGCTTTCTCATTGAGGTTACAGGGTAGCATTAAGCACTCAATAATGGTAACTTGCCATTAATTCTAATTTTGCATTGTCCAGAGTTCCAGTAACGCAGCTGCGGTTTTCAGCAACATGTCCTCCTCCCTCCCCTGCTCTCACCAATCAATTTTACTTGCTAAATGTTCTGGATGAAATTCTGGCCCTTTGAAATGGGCCTGTGGTTTAGTGGAACTCAGTGATTCTGAGCTTCTCAAAGGCAAAAGCCAGACCTGTTTGTTTAAAACTGGGTGAGGGAAAAGGTCTGGGGGAGAAGGGTGTGTTCAGAACTGGACTTTCTTCCAGCAATGCAACTGCCAAGGTTGATGAGTCAGGCTTTATGCTACTGCATTACTGGTTGTAATGTAGTTAGTAGTCTGGCAAGGGTGAGGATGAGAAGGTCCTTTGTATTATAAGAGACACTTTGTGACTTGTAGTGTAACGTGCTACAACATTAACTAGTCAAATTAAGTCTAAACTGTAAGGCATACAAATGTTTAATTAGCAGCATGATGTCAGTTTATGTATTTCTAATTGGTGCTAAAAAAACTTTCCATTAAAACTTTTAACCATTCTTAATGTGCATGCGAAGGAAGGATACCCTTCCTTCACTCCCTTTGAAACACGGGTCTGTTTGGGCCATGGAATTACTAATACTTGCAGATGGCAAGGGAAAGCCTGTCTTTTCATGGGAAAGCAGGTATTTCTAATAATTTTGCAGGTTAGGGAAAACTTGGGCAGCTTTACAAAGGCATCAGAGAAAGATATGATCCCAGTAGGGTGAAAGGCGGTGAATCATAGCTTTTGAAAAATTTCAGCCATCTTTGCTGCTATTTTTGCTTCAAAGTTACAATTAGTAATTGAACTTCTTCCTTTTCTGTTCTCCAGTAGCCAGAAAAGGAACTAAAATAGTTGACATCTCTTGGAGGTGAGCAAGCAGTGGTCAGTGTTGTGCTTTGCCCTTCACGTAGGGCACTGCCACAGACCATCTTGTGCTTGTGAAAACAAAATGGAAGAACAGTCTGAGAATAATTAAAAAAAAAAACAAACTTAAGGCTTCAGAATTTTAGTTAGTCTATGGAAGGACCCGCAGGTGGAAAGGAATCCAGAGCAGTGTGCTCATCTTGCAGTATGTGTGCTTGAGGGTTTAGTCCTCAAGGCCGGTTCCTAGAGTTGTTTGAGAAGGAAGCTATTAACATAACTTTTGCCTTGAAATAACTACTGTTACCAAACATGGTCAAACGTGCTGGTAGTGTTTGCAGGCTGGGTAATGTGTTTAAGCTGGAACATAAGAGGTTCCACCTAAACTTGAGAAGAAACTTCTTCTCAGTGAGGATGACAGACACTGGACCAGGCTGCCCAGGGAGGTTGTGGAGTCTCCTACTCTGGAGGTATTCAAAACCCGCCTGGACACCTTCCTGTGTAGCTTCATCTGGGTGTTTCTGCTCTGGCGGGTGGATTTGACTCGATGATCTTTTGAGGTCCCTTCCAATCCCTAGCATTCTATGATTCTATGGTTCTGTGATGTCAATGGCAAGGGTGCATATGTGAATAAATAAAAATGGCAATACTTTTCTTGATGCTTCTTTTGCTTGCAGAGTGTATCTGCATTAGTTCTACTCAATTTTTTCCCACTGAGGAGAATGATGTACTGTAGTAGAGGCAAAAGAAACTGTAAAGAAAATCAGAGGTAAACCTGCTTTGTTTGAAGGGTGTATGTAGCCATAGCAATATTTTTAAGTACTGCAAAGCTATGAATCATGGCTGTAAAGTGATAATGTTCCTGATGTGTATTTTGGATAACTGAGACCATTTTATTTTGACAAGGATAAAATCGCAGATCTGATTTTGGAGTTCCTGTTAGTCATTACTGATTACGAAGTGAATCACACTGGTGTTGATGGGGTTTCCTTAAGACTTTATATATAGACAGAAGGGTTTTGTCTAGTGCATTAGCTGAAATGACACTGTCATTATTCATCTCACTAACTTGATTTTAATCACCTTTGTCCCTAACAGGCTAGGAAGTGCTTTCTACTGCACTAGACTGACTTTATCATTGCAGTCATATTTATATAGATTAAATGTATCAGTAGCTTAAAAAGATGACACAGCTGGCTTAAAACCATAAACTATTCAGCCCATCCTTTTCAGGTTTAATATGGCCATCTTCCTGTTAAACTCTGCTGCAAATCTGTGAGGATAGGAAAAATTATAGCTTGCTGAGAGGAAAAATAGGTGGCATGCACTGCAGAGACTACTGACACTGTGAGAGGAAGCACTGCTGTTCTAATTCAGGCCATGGCTTGGTCACATCCAGCCGTACTTGATTTTTTATCTCAAGCTAACACAATCTCTAGGTGTATTGCCTGGCTGCTGGAAAGGTTTTGAAGACTGTGAAAAGCATAATATCTAAATATGCCCATTCTGCCTCATAAGTTGTGAAACTTGTGCAGTTTTACTGCGTAGAATTTTGAACTGACACTTGGCAGCTGATCTTCTAACTTTAAATGCACAAGAGCCCACCAGCTGTCTGTTGGACATTCACAACAGATTAGGGAACAAACACTGTGTTGAAAATTCCCTGAAATGTGTCCTATTTGTCACTGAAATAAAGTAATTGCCTTTTGTAATTATAATTACAACAATATATAAAAAAAAAATTGTCAAACATTTGCTGGTTGATTGCTTAGATTAAAAAAAGGCTACTTCTCAATTGGCTGTCAAGTGTACCTGTAAGAGAAGGAAAGTTTTTATTATTCAAAATGACCTAATTTTCTCCAGTACCTCTTTCATACAATGTTATTTTCACACTGCCTAGCATAATGTGTTAACTTCTCTTTCAAGAAAAAATGGCCTTCCAATGCCAGCTGATTTTCAGTTTAAATGCATGATGCTCAACTGGCAGCTGTTCTGAAATTTGTCAGACAGTAATAGAAACAATTTTATTTCTGGGAATACTCTGGCTTAAATCATCCAGACTTCATATTGCCTAAACTTAATGTGGTGGTACAATATTAGTCCTAAATGTTTTGATTGACTTTCCAAAGGCAATTTTGAATTGCTTACATTTCTAGGATTTTTTTTTTTTTGTCTGAATAGTCATCAGTCAACTCTCTGCTTAGAGATACACATAATATACTGGTAGATTTGAAGGACTTCCCTTTTGCATAGTGTGATTTGTGTGATTTGGATAACAGATGGCCTGTGGATGCCAGCATGTGACTGGCTTCTCCCTGCACCTGTAGCATTCAGGTAACTCCAGTTTTACTTACCGTATTTACCTCCTTGGATTCTGGATAGTGTAGGGGAAATGAAGTTGGCTCTGGAGCCAGGAAAGGATGTTCTCTATTTTGAATTTTAGCTGTTTCTTAAAATAATATTAGAAGAATCAGGATACTGCCTAAAAATTTATTGTATTTCTCACCTTGCTTTGCTATGTTTATTAATCAAGTTGTAATACCTTTTCATCTGTTAAGGGAATACTTTCATTTTAATTCTTAAATGCTGTTTTTAGCATATGTTGTGTATGTTTTGAGAGGTTTTTTCAAACAATTATTATAAATAATCCTATTGTAAAATGAAGGGGCTTTGGCAGAGATCATGTGTAGTAATATCTTTTAACGATATTTTCATGTAAGGACAAAGAAAAAAATGCTTTCTTAACTGTATCTATAAATGCTCAATGTAAGCCAATTGCTTGTTTAAAATATCATAATCATTGCTTATCAATATGAACTTTCAATGAGGAGGATGATAAAGCACAATTGTCTGAGGTTTGAGTTGTTTTCCCCACAAATGTATCATAATTTTATTCACTGGGAAATTGTTGCATTTAGGTTTAGCATGCATGTATGCTAGTAAATAACACACATTTGTCTTTGCTATTCACTTAACTGTGCCTTTGTTTTAAATAATTCAATCTTCCCACTGCCGTGTGAAATCTTATTGTCCCTCTAGTAGGATAAAAATTGATCTTGTTTGTGTGCAAGCAACTGCATCAGAGTCTGTTTCTGTATCTGTTTATAATAAAGGCAAGATATTCATTTCTATTACAGATAAGTGCAATGACAATCTTCATTCCATTACTGGGAAGAGAAAGACTTCAATTCATAGAGCCTCTGCAGCATTTGAAAAATTGCAGGATGCATTCTATAGACATCCAGAAAGTCAGCAAAGAGAATCAGAGACTTAATTGTTTTAAATGTTGGGGGAGTGGAGATGTGAGGAATTCCAGTGTACTTCAGCATCCACCCACTGTGTTTCATAGCCCTCCAGCTCTCGTAAAGTTTGCAAGTCGAATAATCAAAATCCTTAGTTCATCAACCATGTTGTTATGGTACTTGGTAGGACAGACTCCAAGGATTCATTGCTGCAGAGTCCCCTCCAGAGCAACCTTTCTCTTCGGCAGGAAATTGCTGGTATCTCCACTGAAAGGCTCGTTGTGTACACAGGCTGTTGCGTTTTTTCAGATGTTCAGATGCCGTAATTCTAATATGTCTTAGTGCCTTTTTTGTCAAGATGTAGATAAAACATTATTGCTATTTTATTTTTATAAAGCGTGTTACCTGTCTACAGGAGGAGATTAGATTAACTTGATATGTCTTTGTGATAAATCCTACTTGCTGTTCTTTGTCTTTGTTGTTGCCTTCTGTGCAGTGAAACCCACCCATTATTTATTCTATTTCTCTGTAACTATCTAGTTCTTTCTCTTCCATAGGTACGCCACGCTTGACATTCTTTAAGTTTAATCTTTTGTACTGTAGCTATCTCTCCTGAGTTCTCAAAAATAAACTGCTGGTGGCTCTAAGGATTTAATCATCCACTTCTTTAAATATCCTAGAAGGAGATTCATCTTGCCATGTGGATTTGAGTGTTTGAGAAAACAAACCTCTTTCCCTCCTTATATCTTCCTAACTAATGGTTTCTTTATGTCTTTTGCTGCACAAAAGCAATTCAGTAATCCTCAGTGCACACAGTCAACCTGTCCTGAAGTAGAAAAGTTTGATTCCAAGTACAAGCAATAGCTACGACTATGCTCAAAATGCACTTTTTTTTTTTTTTTCCATGTAAGAATAAATCCATTTTTGTGTGTATTGCTGTTGGTATAAACAAGGTACAAAAGGAAGTTAAAATAAGCATGTACAAAGGCAGTAAAAAGCCTTAATTCATTTATTTGGGGACTTTTCTTCATTCAGATATTTTAAAAACGAAAATAAGGCCCGTCAGGTGGTTGTATATACAATACAGTGCCAGTGCCTTTTCTTTCTAAACATTAAACATTTTTTCTCCCATGACTTCCTCAAGATCAAGCTAAACGTGAAATAACCTGGCATAAATTGAAGGTGGGTGGTGACACCAGCTGGTAGGGAAATACAGGTGTATATAAAAGGGCATGAGTACAGATCTTCCTGCTGATTTGAATGGAGAAGCTCCTGGAATGGTGTACTGTGTCACTGCAGCAGTTCAGTGTAGATGTTTGTCTTGGCTTTTGAAGATGCCTGTCTTCTTCTATGGTTACGCAGAAAATTAATTCCTAGATACACCTTCATATTGGGTTTGTGGGAGGGGAATTTTTCATCCTCAAGTGTCTTGGTTGTCTTGCAACAATGAATTTCTGTATTTTCTTCAACTGCTCTGTTTCTGTACAGTTGTTACACTGAGATAAGTGGTGAAATTACATGATGGTGATATGTTCCTGCTAAGGATGTTTAGCCCTAATTTTCTCTTTGGAAAGAATGCTGTCCCCACAGAATATAGGAATATTCTTTTTGCTTTAAAAAGAAAGTAAATAATAGTTGAAATTCTACATTAGTTATGCTAAAAATGTTTTCTTATCAAGAAAATGGAAGAATATTGAATGGAAATCAAATGGATTATAACATTTGTAACAGGAAGGATGGGGAGGAAACACCGCTCAGCCTGTGGTAGAATCAGACTTGGAAAACGTACAGAGAAGTTGGTCTGATGCCATAATGGGCTGTGGAGCACAGGCTTCCCTGCAGCTTTTTTCCTTCCTGATAAGAAAGCAGGCAGTATTACTGCTTTGGAGAGGATGGGGTTCTCAAAAAATGGATATGCCAGGAAATAATCATAGGAAGTGGTAGTTTTGTAGAAAATGCAGAAGTTGAAAAATGGAAGTAGAATTATGCCTGGAGACAGAAGCCAAAGCACTTGAATGTCAACAGGCTGATCTTTTCAAAATATATGAAGGGCCTATTCAGCATTTCTCAAATGAAATACTGTGTTGACTTTCACAAGATCAAACTGCTGCCCATGTCTTTAAAAAGGAATGGGAGAGTGGAAGTCCAGTGCTTGAGTGTGACAGATGGAAGAAATACGTAACCATTCCAAATACTATTTATTTTTATGCTCTTTCTTTTTCTTCAGCTCTTCACAACTATAATTTTTTGCTGTTATAAAATAGTCATCTCTTGGGCAAGGAGGAGTTGGCTCTCTGGCAAAGAGCACATTGCAAAAATGGAAGAGTGAGATGTTAGGCCAAGGAGAGTGGGGCAACCTGCTGGTCTGCTGCAAAAATCTCCTCCAGAATTGTCTGGTCTGTGAGCTGCAGCCTGGGCTGAGGTTTTGTCTGCAGAGGGAAGGTGAAGTGCCACCTGGGTTCTGGAATTCCCAAATGTCCCAAAGTCTCTAATGCAGGTCCCTGTGTGCCTACACATTTTGCACTGTCTGTCAGCATTTTCAAATGCATTGCAAGCTCACATAGTAACCTGTATGTACTGACACAGCACAGTAAGTAAACTTTCCCTGAATAGGAACCTATATTCTCCATCTGCATTGCCTAAATTACAGCTTAGTAGCCAAAGGGTAGCAGTTATACTGTTGGTCTCCTTGCAGTGTAAACAAGATGCAGCTGTTCTTTTGTCACACACAATTTTGAAATTAGAAGGTGTCTGACAGTGTTCTTATGAACTAAGGTTTCTAGAGACAACTTAAACTGAAGGAGGGACGACCATATTTCCAACTCGTATATGGAACATTAGGAGCTTCAGAAAAGCACTGCTCTTATTAATTTTCCTTGTGATTTTGGTGCTGTAGGGTTCACACACTCCAAAATCTGTTTCTGTGGTTCTGATAGGTGAGAAGTTTTCTGTTTATTGAATGGTTCTGCTGAAGTCAAGTTACAGCTGCAGGCAGTGACAGGGGAAAAAGTCTTCCATGAATTCTGGATCCTGTCATCACTTTGGTTATGTTTTAGTAGCTTAAGAGGAACATTAAAGGCTTGAACCCACATATTTCATCATGAAAAGACCTTCTTAGCTGTTGTGGATGGGAAGGAATATGAACACTGACCCATAGTTGTTTTGGGAGTACAGTTTATTTAGGAACTAGTTAAATAAGAGCTGCTATTGTGTGATCTTGAATAACATTCACCTATGTATGGACATAAGACTGTAAAGAAGAGACAAACACTTATAAAAGAACAAGTTTTTTTTAAAGAAAAAAAAAATATTCTTCACAAAGTATCAAGGTTCTATTATCAATGTTATTAATAATATATCATAATTTACATTATTCTCTTGAATTGTTTAGTACATTGGGGTTTTTATTTAAAAAAACCCCACAACCTGGCTTTGAACTGTCTTGGAGACTGTCAGTACTTTTCATCTCTATGTGTTTCTAATGGAATAATTCAGAAACATGCATTATTGGAAAGCGTATTAATGCCCAAAATGCAGTGTAAGCCATGTCCCTAGTGTGTCTTGATATGCTTCTATTTTCATTACTGCAGGCTTGAAATACACTAAGCAATTTAATTCTTCCAAGCTGCATTGTTTAGATAGGATGACAATATCAGATATTTTCCTGCCTTTAATGGCCGTTGGCATTGTCAATGGAGAGAACAGCTGAGCTGCCTGTTAAACAGTTTTCTTGGAGCATTTAACTAGACTAAAATAGAAAGCGTTGCATGGGTGTATGTACATATGGCAAGTGCATGATCTTTCAACCTAATGTTAGGTCTTTTTTTAACATCCAAGCCTCTGTATGCAAAAATCAAATGTTTAATAAAAATGCTTTGTTTCCCCTTCAGCAAGTATTTGTGTTCCACCTTTTCTCCCTGTACCTGCCCTCCCCCCCTGCCTTTTTTCCCTTTAAATTAGTGAAAAGGTGAGGAGATATGGAATGTGTAGCCCAGCAAGTCATTTAATTTTTCTTTTTATAAAAAAGAGGATAGATAACTCAAATTTGCTTATAATTATACTTTGTAAAGTTGGTAAACCTCTAACAATAGTTCTTCCTGCAAGCATTACATGCATATTTGTGAAGAACCAGTAGATTTGAAACCAAAACAACTAAACAAACAAAAAGCAAACCCAAATCCCCAGCAATTTCAAGAAGAAATTTAAGTGGCAGCCTGACAGTGATCGACTGACCTTCAGCAGAGGATGCTGTTGGGAACAGAACAAAATAGCCTGAACTGACCGATAGACTTTCCCCTGCCTCTCAGATTCCAGAACAGGGCTGGTGTTTGCCATAAAGCAACAGCTGCTCAGCTTAGGGTAACCTGAATATTGGAGCAGTTATTTGGACCATAGAAAAAGAGTCAGACTGTAAGGGGAAGTAGTATTTGTAAGCTTTTCTTGATTTTTCTTTTTAAAAATACTCCCTAGGTAATATGTGTCTAAATAATACAAATTACAAGTTCTGCAACAAATGTACTCTTTAGGAACCACTATAAATAACAGCAAGTAAATAAGGAAAATATTGGAGAATATTCAGCTGCTAGAAAATATTTACAGTATGTATTAGAGAAAATAAGAAAACCTGCTTGAATTCCTGCTTTTTGTTTTGATGGCAACTGTATTAAATTAGTTTTTTGTATAGCAAGATGGGCATATTGCAGTATGAGTGTTTAAGAGCTGTGTGTACCTGTGAGCTAACCTATTATTTAGATGATTTGTTGTGGTCTAAATACTGTTTGTGCAAATCTTCTGCCGTTTAGAATAATTTTCAAGTGGTAGTGGAACTACCTGATTGTAAGAATAATTACTGCTGTAACCACAGATGTGGACTGTGGACTATTCTGTCCAACCTGCAGTGAAGCAGCTCGTGTGATTGAGCCCTGATTTTGGTTCAAGGAAAATTGGCGAGGATAACTTAAAGAGCTCTGTTTAGTTGTCTTGTCTTTTTGGTGTGGGTGGGTTGGTTTTTTTTTATTTGTGGTGGTGGTGGTGGGGGATGTTTGAGTGATTTGGATTTTGGGGGGATTGTGGGGTTTTTTGTTGTTTTAAGCCTGAAATGAGGTTAGCTGTGCTTGTACAAACTGCTGTGCCAGTGATGTGCTAGTCATGCACCAGTTTACTGTGCTCTAGAGTCTCAATTTGAATGTTCCAAAATATTCCAGAGTGAGTGCATGGGAGGTTAGGAGAACAATCTGCAGTGAGGTCATCCTGAGTTAAAGGTCATGGTAGCTGAGCCCCATGCAGTTCATGAGACCTAAGGACATCCTAGGGCTCCCCCTACTCCCCTTTGAACTGCTGCACTGCAGTTGATACGGGGCAGGAAGAGGAGGCTACACCAAGGGAGGAGATGGGTCCAGACATATGAAAAGTTAAGAACAGGAGGATGAGATGGGTAAGTTAAAAAAACCCAACAGTCTGAAGTTTTATTCACATGTATTTAAGCAAGCATTGAAAATAAGTAGAAATAAATAATTCTAATAGCAAATAGTCCCCTTGCTGTCTTTTTCACTTTATTAATGAAATCAGGGAAACCGTTTAACTTTGTAATGTTGCTGGTGTAAATGCAGTATTGAGAAACAGGTGATGTGGGAGTCCAGCATGCTTGCACAGACAGAAGAATATTCTGCTTTGTTTTTTGGTGACACCCATTGAATTATGTGGAAATCGGAGGGGAGCTGTATACCTAGTGTTATTCCTATTTATGCCTTGCAAACTGGAATTTGCAGGACTTCCAAAGCAAAAATAGTTTGAACCTGTGGAATGCTAACTTCCCATAAGCTTCCCTCATCCTCCCAGGTGCTGTGTGATGTAGAACAATGTTGTATTCCTCAGTGTGAAATAAAACCTTAACTATGAAATGAAAGTGCAGCAGTGGATTTACTGAATATCACTAGCATTCTTACTTGCAGATAGCTGATGGCAAGAGAAGATAAATTGAGTCATAATAGGAGATTATAAGTATGCTTAATACAATGAAATGGTAATGTTCAATGGAAAAGCACTATCAAGAGAAAAATACGCGGTATGCAAATTATAAAAGATAAAATAGCCATACAAATAAATCTGTTAAAATTACTGAGGTTATAATAATATCCAGAGAGTATATGAGGTGCTGCGTAGCTGATGCAGTTGGTGTTTGTTCTGTATTGGGTGAGACTGTTGCCATCCATAGCAATATGCTGGTTTTGAGCATTTGTTATGAAACAGTTAGGAATTTAAACAGGTCTTTCTACCTAGATGTGCTACAAGCTTGTACCTACAGTGATCTATAGGCAGCCTGCTTCTTCCCTGATAAACTATTTAATGATGGTGGCTCGCATTTCCTGTCATCATTTGCAATGAAATGGAAATATCTGTCTCATTAACATTAAAAAAATCTAGAGATAGTGACAATCCCAAAGGCACTTGTACAATGAATTAATTTCTTGTAGTGGATTAAAGTGTGTGGATTCTAATTAATTCTGACATTACCTTTTTTCATAAAAGGAACCATCATATCATAAATTCATAATTAAGAAGGATTGTGTGTGGTGAGATTGACCTTTGTACCTTTACTCCTTTTTATTTTAATGCAACTGTCTTAAAAAAAATGATTTGGGCCTTGAGCAATTTTAGGATGAAAATAAAGTGGAATGCAAAATGTCATGAATATTTACAAGTATGTTGCCTTTTGGTTGCCAGAGTTTGTTTATGGTTTGCTTATAAGCTCTCTTATAGGAGAGTATAAACGTGCTTTCTAGTCCTAATCTTTTATTCATTAAAGATGTTATTCAGATCTCAACTGAACAGTTGGATGGTGTCATCTTCCTGTTAAATTCATTATTCAACAGATTTTTTTTTTCCTAGAGAAAATGCAATTCTGTGGCTATTCTTCAGTCTTTTCACCCACTCCCATCCTCCCCAAGCTTAAAGCATCCTCTACATCTTGCTCTACACCGTTCAGTCACTTCAGGAAACCTAATGAAGAAGAAAAGTGTTTTAGCTCAAATAAGCTGTTATCTGCCCCTTTTGAAGTTCAGCCTGTGGCTGAACTCAGGACTAATACTGTCCTCTGGACTGACAGCAGGGTGGAGAGAACAAGCAGTGCAGAGTGAGGGTGCTCTGGATTAGAGCTCCTCAGTGTCCTGCAGTGGCTCCCGTTCAGCTGCCTCATCTGGGGGTGGCTGCTGGGGTACAATGCTGGGGAAGAAAAAAGGCAGAGAGAAGCTCAAGCTTGTCACATGTGGCACTTAGTTATATCTGGTGTCTTTGCAGGTGGGGTAGGAAAGAGATTCAGTGTTTGAAAACTCTAGCTATGAAACATCCGCCTACCAAACAGCTGGCTCTCAGTACAGTTCTCATTTTCCAGCAGCCACGCAATGTTCCTCTCCTGGATTCTGGTTTACTGAAGAGCTCAGTGGGAGGTGGAAACGTGGCTTTGAGCCAGCAGGAAATCAGGGTTGTGTGTGTGGTTTGGTTTTTTGTGTATGTGGTGTTTTGTTGTTGTTTAGTTGGTTTTGGTTGATTTGTTTGTTTTGTTCTGTCCTTGGGAATGACTTTTGTCATTTTGTATTCTCTTCAAGTTGTCCCGCAGTTTGGTTTTATTAATATATTATTTTAACTTGATGCTATAACTTGTCTACAAATGACTGTGGAAGTGCAGTTCTGTTCTTTATCGGAAAAACAAAACCTCCACTAAATAAGTGGTATCAGGAATGGAAAAAAATATACACAGGTACTTTTGTGTCCAAACAAAGGCCAGATCTTTGTAGTATAAAATAATATCCATAAGGATAAGTGGAAATTCCCCTTTTAACCAGTTTTTGCAGCCTGTGTTCTAAACTGGTTTAGATTTCTAAAAGTTCAGAAGTCTTATGTTAGTATTCATCACATTTTTACTGTATCATTGCTAATGATGTGTTTTTTATGGTAATTTCTGCCTGGTTTTTATACCTCTAGAGACACTGATATTCCTTGCAGCTGAGTACTGGATAGAAAGGGCCACAAGACTTGTTTTGATGCTTGAGGAGGTCATTGTCCGAGAATAACCTCTGAGCTTTGTGTGTCTGCATGGGTGTGTTTAGTGTTGGTAGAATTTACACTATGAAATGGAATAAAATACAGGGTATTTCAAAAAGATCGACCCAACATGTTACAGTTACACAAAAATTTATAGTTTAGTGAGTTATCAGGTTTGAGTAACTTTTGCATAAATGCTCTGTGTTCCTCCCACCTGCCATACAGACCTTGAGAGTTTCATGGGCAGTTCATAGTTGCAGAGATGCAGTGATTTCAAATTGGGTCCATCTTTTTGAAACTCCCTGTGTACATGGTTTATGTGATTATTTCCCTTTTTGTGTGATTGGCATATAAGGGATTTTTACGGAATAGGTGAGGTGTTTGGTTAGATTTTGTTAATATCTGAACTATTCAGTCATGCAGTCGACCAAGGTTAATTGAGTTTTTCCTTCGCTTTCCTACCTTTCTCCTCAGTTGGTTCAGCTGATTGTAACACAAAAAGATGGTTCTTGGAAACTCAGTGGCACAAAGTGGAAACCAAGAGTCTCTTTTTGGTCCCAAGTTGTTGGTTTTGCCAGCCTGTTCAGGGAAAAGGCAGACTGTGCGAGGGAAGGAGAGCGTTAATTTGCCTTTTTTTGAATAATTTCTGAGGATTAATTAGTGATTATGTTGCTCCCACTCTGCATTTACACTAAAACATCTCATTTAGAGGCACTTGGCTGTTGTTTCTAATCTACAGTAGGATATAATATGGCAGTATATAATTAAGAAGTATGTTAAATGGACATCATTCTATGTTTGTTATTTTTCACTTGGGATGAAAATTAACAGAGCCTAGTAGTGTGGCTGCACTGGCGTGTGGTCTGCATTTCCAGTAATTTTAGCCATTACGCTAGGCGTCTAAATGTAATTAAGTTTATCTAATTCTCCCTGCAAAGTGTTTTAAGCCTGCCATGAATTATTTCTTTCCAGAGGTCATAAAATGTACGAGGACATTCCTAAAGGATAAAAGTAGAACAACAAAAGTATAATGTTGGGGTTTTCTGGTGAGTTTACTTTGAACGATCCTCTTTATGCTTGATGTATTCAATTTGTGCAGCAGGTCTTATGAGCAGGAGCATCAGAATGATGCACTGTGCCCTATTGTTTGATTTTGATTATTTATCTACGTAAAATTAAACTTTTTGAACCTTGTGTTACTGTCACTTTACCAGTTATTCCTATATAGTCTTAGCACAGCTCTCAAAAGTTATGTCTTTGTAACAGGGAAATGATTTCTTGTTCTGCTCCATTGTAGTGTACTCTAATCTTTGTTTCAAATGGATCTGAGGATGGATGGGGGTGCAGGGGAAATCCACAAAATAATTTTTCTCAACTTTTGGCAGCTGGATAGAGCAGCAAGGTTGGGATTAGCGTTCCCCAGCAAAAGCAGGCAAGAACGCGGGTGCAGCAGCTGTACCTGTGTGGGTAATCGGGAACTATAAATCTGGAAGAGCTGTAGTGTGTGACTGACTTTCTGGAGATGTCATAAGAAACCGTGAGACAGGTGGTGGGGGAATTTTTAGTTAAGCATCTCTTGTACTGTGCCTAAAACCACCACATCCCACTTGTGTTTTGGTTGCACAGGAAGAATAAGCAACATGAATAAAGTGACATCTCTTGATGTGATAGCACATATAGATAACCGGTTTTATAAACATCTATCAACTTAGAGGCACAAGGAAAAATGTTTGAAGCCTCAATCTGCTTCAAAATACAGAAAATGTGAATAATTTTTAGCCTTTCCTTTCAATGAAACCTATTTAAGTACAAAAGTAAAGTTTATTTGTGTTCACACTTCTACCACAGAGCTAATGATGGTTAGAAAACGTTTATTACAAATGGGATAAAAGCGACTGTATCTATTATTGAGTCAACTTCAACAGCAGCAAGTAAGGCAAGGGGAGACAGCAATGCTGTTAGACCTTGGTCCATTCAAAGATTTTTTGTGTGTGTGTGGTATGATAATTTCTTCTGAATCTCCACACTTTGGAAAGTGAAGACAACATCAGAACTGTATGGTTTGAGACTTTCTGCAGGCTTCTAACGTAACATGTTGTGCATTACAGCTCCACGTATTTGTTAACTTTCAGAATTCTGGGAGGAAAGGTTATGCAGGGGAAAACTAATATTATTTTTGTTAGCTACAGAAAATGTTGGGTAGTGTAGCTATCACAGAAATTTTTTTACTTAGCATTGGTCAATGATCTGCTTTTCTTTTTTTTTTTCTTTTTTATTTTGATTTTTTTTGACTTATTCTCAAAGTCCAGCAGAACACACTGTAGCAGTGCAAAGAACAGCTCTGAGGATTCCATGAGTTGCTATCCACCTCCTGAAGCAGGTTGTTGAGCTTATCTAGCAAACTGAAGTGCTTCAACTTAAACCAACTCTATTTTAACCAGATCCTTTCTTGACCCTTTTTGAGGTCCCAGATTAGTAGAATCAGTATAGCATCCAACAGGAAAAAAACAGAGGTATCAGATTAGAAGAATGTAGTAGGTAAGCAGTGAATAAGGAAGAAGATTTAGAATAATACTTCAGACAATGAACTTCCTAAGAGTGGTTCAATGCTGCCAGAACTCACTGGTTCATGATGGCTCTTCAGAAGGTAACATGCAATGTTGGGTTTGCAGTCCAAAGCCTAAGTCTCATTTAGTCAGGCAATAGGCATTGAAAAAGAAATATTCACTTTAACTCCCCTTGTGTGACTTCTGTCTCCTGCAACAGCGAAGAAAGCGAGAATTCTATTAAAGTAGTCTGCTGCTTCTCTTTATTCCTAATTGCTAGAAATCTGTCACTGGAGTAGTGTGATCATGTCAGCAGAATGCTATCCTGAGGCAGGACTTGAATGATTTTAATACAGCAGTAACGAGTACTCTTATAGTAAAAACTCATTGTGGAAAGAGGCTTTCCCCCCACCCCCTCAGTACCCACATTAAAACATCAGTTTGAGCCTTCCTTGAAGGGGAAAGTTGCAAAAATCTTGAGAGTGGGATCTTTTTCTGGGTTTCTAGAGTTGCTGATACAGTGATAAGTAACCTGAAACTTTTTAGATTAAGACTATTCTCACATATTTGACATATTTTTGAATTAAATACTGCAACAAAACAATGTGCTCTTGCTTTGGGCAATTCACACCTTAACTAGATGACTTTAGAGTTTCTGTTCTCAGTCGATGTTGCTGATGCTATTTTTGGTTTAACAGCCCATGGAAGGATGATGAAGCGAGTTCTTTCTCCAGATTTCTTTCTAACAGTGGTCTGGAGGTATTGGGTTTTGGTTTAGTTACACTAAACTTGCTGGTTAAAATGCTTCTTAAGTGATTGGTGTGAGCTGCATGCGACGCATTAATACACATAAATTGTGCAATTAATGTTAACATTTGTTTTGCAATACCGGTTTATTGTGAGACCCGTGTGCCACCACTAGATGGTGATGCAGAGCACGTTTGTTTTGCGTTATTGACATTTAAAATCACCGAACCTATTCGTCAACCAGCCGACACTGCCTGTAGGGTTTTCAAAAGCTTTTAATTTGTCTTTGCTCCTGCTGAAGACAATGTCAGGCCTTCTATTGAATGCAATGACCGCATAATTAAGCGGTGCCAAGAATTTCTAACAGTGCTCTAGTTTAGTACCTGATTTAACATCAAAATTGTGGATGTGCATTTACTGAAACTTCTTATTCAGGGCCCAGTCCCTTATTAGGTAATTCTGATGCAAGTTTTATACCGTATCCTTACACAGAGAGTGGTGTGGTTTCGAAAAGCATGGAGAAGAAAGCCTAGAATACTGTATGCTTTCTAAGATATGCAGCATCAAGTCTTATCCATGCCATGGTGTTTTGGTGTCGTCTGCTTACAGTCATGCAGGGCAGCTGCTCTGAGACTCCTGAAATAGGCAAATGGAGTCATGAGTTGCACAAGGGTTTGTTTTTTTTTTTTGTTGCCTTATACTGACGCAGACAATGGTTTTACCTGTATTGTTTGATGGAAGTCCAAATAGGTGTTTGTCTGGCACTGGTTATGATCACAGTTTATTTCAAAACCTTCTTTTATCTGGCCAGATGATAGATGATGTGAATATTCATGAAGCAAATTAAAAAAAAAAAAACAGGCAGAAGTGCTGGTAATTCCAGCTTGCTGCTGATCAGCTGTTATTCAAGTATTCTTTCCAGGTCATTTTATATGTCTTTAAGCTAGGTATTGCACATAAATTCTTTCTCCGCATTAGATATAAATTATAGCTTCTAATGCATGAAACATTATAGTATAAAATAAGTCTTTAAGCTACATGGTCTGTATCCTGAACAAATAGAGCAGATCCAAAACCCGTTCAAAGATTTTTTTGTGGGTTTATGTGTTAGTTTATTTTTTTCTTTTTTATTTGAGTTGTAGTATTTGGTATTGTAATTAGGAACAGGTATTGAAAGCTCTGGTTCGAGATGTGAGCTTTTGTTTTGTGAGATGAGTTAGGAATAACATGTTTGGAAAAAAGCTCTTGTTAAATCCAGATTGGTGGTGGTTTTGTGTAAAATAGCATGAAAACTTTTTGTAACAAAGGATTTTATTTTATAGTTTAAGGTTTTGTTTACCTTTTGTGACATGGTAAAAACTCATTATCTTTGTCACTCTCAATCTCCTCAGCAAAGCTGAGATAAGGCAGCCTACAAATGGAGTATTTCTTCTGCTCTGTAGGAACAATATCTGAAGTATTTTTTTAACAAATACAGTCTTTTAACTCTCAGTAATAGTCACTATTTTAACACTTTGATAAGAACATTCGTATTCAATACACAGGAGAACATGGGGATGTGCTTAGGAGGGCAGGTTCAGCTGAGATCTGGGAACCAGGGAAGCTGTTACTTCCATCAATGACAGTTTATTAGATTCCTCCCCCCAGTTATGATACTGTTGCAGAGTTGCCTGATAGGTAGTGATAGCAGATTATCATAAGTGCCACACTAATTGTTGCATTTTATTTTAAAGCTGGTTTCACACTTGTAAATTCCTAGAAATCTGCTCTTCTGCAGTGTCCTGGTTTCAGCTGGGATAGAGTTAATTTGCTTTCTAGTAGCTGGTATATTACTATGGTTTTGGATTTAGGATGAGAAGAATTTTGACAATACACTGATGTTTTAGTTGTTGCTAGGCTGTGCTTAAACTAAGGACTTTTCAGCTTCTCATGTCCTGCCAGCAAGAAGGCTGGAGATGCACAGCGAGCTGGGAGGGGCACAGGAGAGTTGACCCCAACTGGCCATAGGGATATTCCACACCAAATGGTGTCGTGGTCAGTATATAATAGGGAATAATTAGCTGGGGAACCGCTGGTCATCAGTGTGTGGTGAGCAGTTGCATTGTGCATTACTTGTTTTGTGTATTTGGTAATTATTATTATTATTATTTTGTTTATTGAACTAGTCTTATCTCAACCCATGAGTTTTCTCACTTTACTGTTCCAGTTCTCTCCCCTGTTCCAGTGGAGGTGGGTACTGAGTGAGTGGCTGTGTGGTGTTTAGTTTCTGTCTGGGGTTAAACCATGTCACTCAGCCAGAAAGCAGCTAGAAAGTGATTTGTGTTTGGGCTCATTAATGTTTTTATTTCTTCTTCTATCATACATGTTATTTTATGGGGCTTATAATAAGCCAGAAAATAAATGGTTAAAGTAGGAGTTGCAAGACTTGGCCCAGTAATTGCACCACCATAAAGTAGCACTGCAGTGAAGCTCGATTCCCATTCATTGCAGTGTCACTAGATGGTACTGCAGAGTAGGAAAATGCCAAAGGTGCAAATTTTATCCAAATGCAGGATCTGTGGAGAGAACTTTAACCAACAATGAGTATACTTCCTTGAGCAAAAAGAAAGCTTGTGTGGTACTTTAGAAATGTCTTGTTTCTTTTCAGCTGATTGCTACACATGTTCAGCAATGTCTCAAAACATTGAACCATTAGTTTGTTTTGTTTCTAATTTCATTTCAGCAGTTCAGATAACAGCTTTGCTTTTATCTTGGTAGCCTGTTATTTTCTAGCTGTATTCCCTAAAAATATGAGATCTTTGTGGTCCTGCTGGTGTAATGCAGTTTAACACTTTGGGCAGCCTGGAGCTGCTTCTTAGCACAAGGCTTGGTTCTGATGTGGTGTGTAGCTCATGTTGTGTTTTTTCATTGTCGAGACAATCAAGGAGCAAAACCTGGGTTCATCAGCAGCTGGAATGTCTGATTTAAACTAACACCATAGAAGCTGATGTGGTTGGTGAGCTTTTCCCTGGGAAAGGCAGTTTCAAAGTCACACCAAGAGTACGGTGATGATTCTTGTAGGCTTTGCTGCCCCGGAGATGGCTGCATCTGCTGTTTCTGGGGTGCTGCTGGGCAGGAGGAATTCTTTTGCTGTGGAGCAAAGTTACTTACTAGCCAGTCGGTGAACATTGCATGAGGCATTCTGAAATCAAAACCTTCAACCTCTAGGAACAATTTTTCAAAAGGGAATGTACACAGAAAATATATTTTTGAATGTGTTTACAGAAGCCTTCAAAAATGTTTGACTGACCCGATTGTTGAACAGGAGCCATATTGTGTTATCTAACCCAAATTTGCTAGGAAAGACTGTGCCATGGCTGTATGACTGAAGTTAGCTTGGTCTTTGAGTCCTTAGCTTGGTCTTGGACTAGATATAAGATATAGATAGACATAAGAATAGATAGATATAGACTAGATATAAGAACTAGATAGATACAGCCTGGAAAGCAATGGGACAAAAGACTACTGTGTTGTTTTCCACTTTTTTAGAAGATCATAAAGCAGGAATTCTTTGACTATTGTTTAAAAAAGAGTTGCTTTGAACTATGTAGAAAAAATAAGGAAGAACTCTCCAAATACTGGTGGCCAATACGTGAAGTTCAATGCAGTAACAATTCAGTTTTACAAAAATAAAAGAATTGCTAGAAAACCATACATTTTAAGATGCAACAAATGCCTTTATTGCTGAAGCAGGAAATGTTGTCTTTAGAAGCAGGTTCTCAAGTGTAGAAAATTTGGTCTGTGATACTGTAGTATTATGCTTGCTGGGAAGAAAGAAAAGCCAATAAAAGAAAGAATAATAGTACATTGATCAACCCTTTATCACAGCAGGGTAACTAAATCTGCTGTCACCAAATATATCACACAGCCACTTGATTAAACTCATGTAATTTGCTGGGATGGATGCAGGAGTTTAGCTCTCATCAGCAACTGTGGACACAGGCTGATAAGAAACGCATTGAAACTCTAAGGGCTTCCAGCTGAAAACTCTCAATTTGCTTCTCAAAGGAGGAGGGTGTTTCACTGTTGTTCTCCATACTAATAGCAGAAATTGCTGTCCTCTTGTGTTTTGTAAGTCACTAATACAACACAGTAGAGACATTATCAGGTTCAATCAGCCCTATTCAGTTATCAAATCAGCTGGGAGATAGGAGGGGTATTTTCTATTAAGAAATAAAGGAATGGGTGGAGAGTCGAAGGCAGGGGAGAACTCCAGGAGGGTGACAGGGTCCTGCAATGCAATCTGAAGTGAGGAGAGTGAAGGGAGAAGAGTCATCTTTCAGTACTAGCAACACAGGAGAAGGTGGCTTTCATGCAGTATAGCACACATAGAGTAAGAAGTTATTCTAATCTTTATTTTCCTGTTAAGTATTGAGGAAATAAACTGCTACTGTCAGGCCCTGCAGGTCATTCTTGGTGGCATGGAAAGTGAGAAATTAAATCTGAGTGCCTGTCCCCCGGATCTACAGGTGGGTTTTGAGAGTTCACCTGTGGCTCAGTAGGTAAGATGTCTTTCAGAGCATTTGATTGTGTCCAGATGTAATGGTCTGCCATTTGCAACTAGTTATAGTGAAGCTTTGTCCTCACAGCTCCTTCCAGTACTGACCTGATGAAAAGTGAAATCTTGTTACACTTCTATGAGATGAGGTTAGAAGGATTTATATATGTTTAAGTATTTATTGTGACTGTACTAAAATATTAGATTTGAAGCCATATAAACCTGCTCAAAATATACTCAGTCCAGAAGCTTCTCTATGTAGCCTCAACTAAAACTGTTCAAGTGCTTTATTTTTTTTTTTTTTTTTTAAGAAATGCTTGATTTCTGTTGCATGATGCCTCAAGGTTAAATTGTTTGGGCTAATTTGGACCACAATAGAGTACAATTTCAAACCTGATCTTGAACGGAGAATGGTCTACAGAACTTCCATGTCTAACATGTGAGGGAGCAGCTAAAGAGAGCATTACTACTTTTTCATCAAAGTGATAGTTTGCTAGGAAATTATCACCTTTGTTCTCTTCATCCTATGTGAGCTTTTTTGTATTGTGTGTTGTACACAAGAATTGCATAACTCAATCAGAAAAGTACTTTAAATATTTTACTTCTGGATCAATGCCTACAAGGTAAAGTAATATGGATCCAGATATTTTAATTTTACTCTTATAAATGCAGTTTTAATGAACAGGATTTACCTTACCAGAGCAATAGGGGGCATTGCCTATAGCGCCTATATGTCATCAGTTCAATTCTTCAAGCTGACAAAACTCTGTGTATATGTAGATAATTATCTAAATGTCCAGCATAGCTGAGAAGAATTGAAACTGATGGTTTGGGCTTTTTTATATATATATATATATATATATATATATATATATATATCTTCAAGAGCTTACTATATGACAGAATATACAACACAGCTACATTTTTGCTTTGGACTTCCTGTTAGACCAGTATACGCTCATCAAGTAGCTATTAAGCCAAATTTACTTTGCTTTATTTGAACAGCTGCTGTGTGATAAAATTCATTACACTTGGTTGAATTTTTCTATAGCTAAAAGTATTGTTTAGAGATTTACTCTACATAGAGAAAAGGGCTTGATTGTAACTTTCTTTCAGGATGGTAATATTCTGTTTGTCTGTGACTGGTCACAGTCTCTGAAACATGAATGCAAAAATAAGCATGTAATTCTTCCTGTGTCTGTTTCTGTGGAAATCTCTAGCAATAAGTCTTTATATTAAAAAGCCTTGACTTTCTACTAATCAGTTTGATCCAATGGCTGCTATAACCAATAGTAAATTTTCAATGAAATTACATTGGTTATTTTGAGGTCAAAATGCCAGTAGAAGAGGATATGTTGAGGGTGGGTAGAGGCCACAGTCGTCTAGTTTTTGTTCCTTTTAAATATCATGAGATGTGTTCTTTGAGAAATATATTAAATTATCAGATTAATGATGATGATCATTTTTCCTTGAAGTATGAAAGGTCAAATCTATGTTGTTTAGGAGTAGAAGAGCCTAATACTTTGAAATGCTTTCAGTGAAGAACTACTTTTCCATTAAGATGGGGGGTATGGAGCATGTTTATCAACTAATCTTCAGCCATTAGCAACATTTCCTAATGCTTGTTACCACTGGCACTGAATTCATTTGAACAAATCACAAAAGGAAACACAAAATAGACAAAAAGTATATTTTGAAATAGATTCTCAGGCTTATGGTCTGTAAGATATTAATTTTTACCCCCCAACTAGTTTATTTGCTAAAAGAAGTAGCTGGATCAATCCAAAAGGATTGCAGCCCCCCCGCTCCTCTTTCTTCTGCCCAGGCAACTGTCCAAACAGTGTGGAAGAGTATGGAGTATTCTGAGGCGGGCAGAATTTTGCTCTGGAGACTGCTTCTCCTTGCATGAAATCCTTGTCTCATGGAGACTGAATGTGGGAAAAAGAAACCGAGTGAACTCTTCTGTTCTGAACATGTGTGATTTAGGGTTATCAGATGAAAAGGGTTAAGGATGATCCATCTCCTCTTCACTTTGTTTTTGTGATGGGTACTATGAAGGGTGGTTTCAGGTGAACAGTTTTGGTTCTCTCTGGTATTTTTCATCTGTTAGAACAAAAACTGAGCCAGGTGGTGGGGAAAGGGAAGGAACAGTTAAAAACCATTAGCTGCTTTTTAAAAAAAATTTTAAGACCTTCCAGAATGCTTCATTTCAGACACTGAGCATATTTTGTACCGTGCAAATAAGGCATTTTTAAGTCTCAAGACAAGTCAGGCTTCTCTTGGTGGCAAGCAGATGGAATAATGCCTTCTGTGTGGTTTATATGTAAGAATAACCACATACCATTTCCCACTTTTATCTGTGCATCAAAAGGAAATTTGCATGGGCACCTTCTGTACTTGCAGACCTCCCTGTGGATCTGAAAAAGCACAGGGTTCACATTGCTGCTGACCTTGAAGTGTGTGCTGGTGAACTGGATTAAAAGGCATCAACTCTGAGTTTGCTTTGTTCAAACTGACTGGCCTTGCTGCAAGCACCCTGATTTGAGATAGTCAGACTCGCATATTTCATTGCAGTTTCTGCTCGGGGAAAAGAAAAAGATAGGTTAAAAATATCTTTCTGTGGATTACGAAACTTTATTCACTCTGGTCTCTGCTTCGTTAAATCTCATATCTGATCATGCTTTTGTCTTTTTCTCAGTGCGTTTTTGTGGTGCCTGAGCTCTAGATCCCACAGTGACCCCAGACTAATACTAATACTCCTAATTGGTTTAACATTTCTTCCTTCAAAGTCAACTTTTATTGTTTGCTTTCTGGTGCAGATCGAGCAGCCCCTGCAGTTGCACTGGTGAGCATACAGTTATCACCAGATTAAGTAAATCAGTGCTGTTAGTATGAAATATCACATATTACATTTTTAGGTAATAAGGTATGTATCTATATCTACATACATAGGTACATGAGGTAAATGTGGCACTTGGCTTCACACAGCCCATCAATAGGATAATACTTCTTTAATTTCTGAAGGTGTTGTGGGATTAAATGCAGTGAAGATTGAGAGAGATTCTGTGGGTACTACAAGTGTCTCTAAGATTGCAAAGAAGGCAAGAGACTCCACTTGCAGCCTCCTATTACACGTATTGGTTAAGTTGGTCTCTTCAAATGCTAATAGGTGATTCCATAGAGACACAAAGAAGCGTTCTTTCACTGGCTCATGAAAAAAATGGATACCCCCAATGAAAGATGATGATTCTTTAAGTACAAACTGTCTTTAATATGTAAGAGCCTTTAATATATGGCAACACTTATCTTCATGCAATGCAAAATGATCTGAAAATGAATTTTTCACTCTGAAACACCAGTAGTGTCATTATATGATTACACTTCTTAGTTCCAGAGAAACCTTTGGCTGCTGCATGTTTTAATAAAATGCATCTGCTAAACCAAGTTTTATCCCAAGACTAGAAAATAAGGATTTATAGTAATCACTGTGTCCACAATGAGAGCACATTTTAATGTCTTTTCATGATATGATTGTCCTCAGATGGCTCATATTCTACACATGACAAAATGATTCATTAATAGCTTGCACAATGCAAGGAAAGATGGCTAAAGATTTGTGGCTTTCTAGCTGAACAAAAATACTGATGTTCATAGCAGCAATTGTATACTTGACCTCCCTCAACATAGCCTAGAATTTAATTAAGAATTAATTTTGAACTTCACTGCCCCTTGATGGATAATACAAGGTTTTTATCTGAAAACATGCTTGGTATTTTTCTTATTGCTCTCATGATGTCTGTAACAAGGGCATGTTGCAAAGCTGAAGGAAGATAAAACTCATGTTCCAATATACCAAAGAGCGGGCTGTTCCTTTCCACCATTCTTTTTCTGTAGGCAAAACAGGAACTGGAAAGAAAAAAAACAACTTATAAGATATCTGATTTAGTGTTTAGGAGATTTTTATTGTTATCTTGATTTGCCTGAAGTTGTCTCAGTAACAATGGTAAGATCTGTTCTTAGTACATATGTTGGGTTTTGGGGTGGTCTTTTTTTGTTTGGTCAATGAAAGCATTTTTTTTTAAGGTAGATGTCAAGTTTCAAGTTTATATTTTGCTGGTATAAGGAAGTCATTCTGCACTCCTTTTTTATTTCCTCTTTTGATTCAAGGTATTTTTTTATAAGACTGCAGAAAATGGAAGCCTTTCCCATGGTGAAAGGTTTGAAGAGGAGAGAAGAAAATATTTTCCTTGGAGAGAAGAAAATGCCCCCCAAGCAAACTCCATAAACTAAAATGAAAGGCCATATAGAATTATGGAAACTTTTTTTTTTTTGTGGAGAGAGCAGAGCAATTCATTCTGCCAACACTATCATTTGTCATCTTTCACTTTATCACCAAAGGTGATATTTCGGGTTCTAGTTGAAATAAGAGAGGAAAACATCCTTCTCATGTGAAGTTAGAATGGGTGAAGAACTAGATGGCTGAATCCCTGAGATCCACATCTGTAAACATGATCGAACTGAAGCAGAACAATTCCATCTCTTATTTTTTTGAGTTCTAATATCTTTGCTCTCCCTTTCAAGTTATTTCTCATGTTCATGTATCTTCTCTTAGCTGGGGCTGTGCTCCTCGGAGGCAAACAGAATGCTGTCAGTCCATCAGGACTGCATTTTTCTGACACTCCTGTGCCAGGTATGCAGATGCTGGAGATGATGCAAGAGGACTAAGTCCAATATTAATGAATCAATTTATTCCAGTTTCTACCTACAATTCTCTACTTTCCTTCAATATACAGAAGTCCATCTCTTCCCTTGCCTAATTTTGACAGTTTTCACATTAAGTGCAGCAAGATCTAAGCGTCTACCATCTACTTTTGTTTTGTGTTGTTTTTTAGTGCTTCCCTTGACCCAATTTACAGAATGCTGCATGTGATGCTGCAAGTAGGAGAGATGTGCCTCCAGCCAGGCAGGAGTCTATTCTAGATGACTTGGATTAATGGAATGTTCTTCTATTTTATTTAACTCTTCTGCCCTTACAGCTGGAAGCCAGCATCTTCAAACAGTTCCATCTATAATATCAGGGCAATAAATAATCAGAGTATATATTTAATCTTATTAGAAAATAACACAGAGCAGTTACTTTGTGTAGTCTGCACAAGTAGTAAAGTGCAGATCTGTAAACAATTTTTTTTTAAAAAACTTGTCTGTCAATCTAGCCTAGAATGAATGATTAAAATATAGCAGCTATAAATTACAGTGATGTACAACACATTACGTTTGAAAGGTACGAAATACTTGGATAGGTAATTTTTCAGGAAAGCTTGAAATTCTAGCATATTACAGAATTCTGTGGCTGATGTAACAGCTAAGGCTGAAACAAGTGGCTTTTTAGAATAATCATGTGTTTGGAAACATCCCACATCCATTTCTGCTTAATATGTTGGTGTAAGTAAAACTTCTTATTTTGAATGCAAATACACCTTTATAACAAGTTTTTGCTCTTTTTTGAGGTGTCACACGTGTATATTCTAAAACATTAATGAAAATAACCTTTGCACCATCACACATGCATTAGCTTCATGCAGGTATTTGAGTTGCTGCCAAACTCAGGAATACCATGGTAAAAGCATATTTATTTGATTATAAAATGACCCAATACTTAATATACTTCAAAGCTCAGGCACTGAGTTTTAATAGCAGCTCCTGAATTAATGTGGGGAGCAAAGCTGCTCACAGCTGCCTCTTGCTCAGCTCTTTTCCCAGCAGCCTGATCCAGGGCTGGACGTCAGAGCTGCTCCAGGTGCTCAGTGCCGGACAGTTCTAATTCCTGCAGTTCTGCACCAGGAGTAGGACTTTGAACTTTTCCTACATGCTAGGTACAGCTGAACTTTTTGGCTTATAGGCAATCAGCTTGCTATGGTCCTTAAACATATTTTTTCCTGGTTCAGTTTCAAACCATTCTTCCAAGTGTAAGTCTAGACTGCAGTTTCTGTTTTCACTCCTGTTTGCTACTAAGGTGCAAATTTCTGATAAATAAAATCTTAAAATTTGTCATGTGGGAGCAATGGAAACTGCTTGAATCAATACTATAAGCCATTCCATACTTTGCAATCTTGTCCCCTGTGATTTGAATTGTAGCCAAAATAGAAATGGTGACATCTGGTTTTGTGTTGACATTCTTCTGATTTTTTTTTTTCAGAAATACACAACAAATATATCTGTCTCATGTGCTTCAGAGCTAAAGAATACCTCATACTATTTGTATAAAAGCAGAGAACAGTGGTTTGTTGTCTTTTTTTTTTTTTTTAATTATGGTACAATAGTCTAAACTTCTCTGCAACTCCCACCATCTTTCTTTACTGATGTGAAGGAAACTTACTGAATACAATGCCATTCCCACTGTTTCTGCACTTATGATAAACATATAATAGACAGTGACCTGGTGATATGATCTTATGCAACAAGTAGAATATATTAAAGCAATTAAATACTTTTGAAGGTTCCTTTAGTTCCCTTTGTATGTAGAAGAAATTAATAGTAGGTAAAGGGTACTTTTCTAATCAAGTCACATAAAGTTAAAACATGGTAAGGTTTTTCCATTATACAGCTTTGCTATAGAAATGAGATATTTAATTACTTCCATTTATTAGATCCTGTTGTTACATACGTATTATGACAGTGTTTTCCACAACTAGTAAACATGGTCATATTGAAACAGATTTTAAAAATTATTTAATCTCCCTTATTATTGACTTGTTCAGCATTGTCTTGAATTTTTTCAGAGGAAGCACAAAGGATCTATGACTTTGAGGAGTACAGTTATGATTATCCCGAGGCTACAAAGGGCTTGTGAAATTAAACATAAACACATGATAAAAGTGGTGTGTTTGTAACCTTCATTTTTTATGCTGGAACTTTACCAAAATATTTTTTGCAGCTTTTTGAAAGCTGTGCTGTCACTTGCTTGGTTGGTTTATGGCATTACAGGACATAACTGGACAACAACTGTTTAATGAATAGCTCAGTGATAGAGAATTCAGTCAGGATGGAGGTCCAATTCCTGTTCAGTCCAAAGGAGTTGCCAAATTGTCTGGTAGTTTCTGACCCTCTCTGTGTCAAGGAGAACAAGCAGGAATAAGGGCAGTGTTCTGCTGTTCGGTGTGGGCATTCACTTGACAGGAGAAGGGAGGGTTTCAGTTCTTCTGCAGTAAGTATTTAGGTATTATTGAAGTAAGAGCTCGACTTTTCTGTATAAATATGCTAGAGGTGCCTAACTAAAGGGAAGATTTAAGGTTGTGAATCACTAATGGCGGTAAGTAATTAATCTATAGAGTTAGGGCTCAGGGCATGTTATGAACAGTCTTTTCTCAGGCAGAATGTGGCCGTTTGCAGCATCCAGTTCTTGTTCTGTGTTGAACAGAGTCAGGGTGCGTTGATCAGGTGAGGTACTGCAGACAATGTGTTTTGCAGCTTGTTACTTAGTATTGTTATCCTGTCACAGTTGTCTGGTTTTGGGTGTGTTGGTGAATGCTGAAGGACAAGATGCCATGTGCAGCTGTGCCTTCTTATTCCTTTCTGTCTGGAAAACCAATTGTGACTTTTTTTTTGAGAAGGGCAAAATGGGCCATGCAATCACAATCTCTTGCAGGCTTTGGTGCTCTTCCAGCTGTTTCTGGTTCTCTGCTGTTATCTGCAGAACTTTGTAGGAGGGGAGGAAATCTCTCTCCAAGACTTTCAACCATGAGCAGGTAGAGTCAAGATACTCCTGGGAGAGAATGAGCCAGTAACTTTCAAGGAATGAGGAGCCTCTAACAAATCTGTGAAAGACAAGAGGGTGTTTTTGGAATATTTATTTGTAGAAGCTTGGGGGATGGTAGGAATAAGAACTATCAGTAATAATCTCCACAGGTGTAATGTACTGTGTGCTTATCCTGCAGCACCACTTTAAGTGCTTAGAACCCCACAAGATTCCCAGATTCAGCAAAATAGAGCTACGGCTCCATTTGGAGAACCAAAGGGTACTTTTGGGAAACATATTTTGAAGGCGCTTCCTAGAATTACAGTTAATTAGCGGGAAATACATAGCTATGGTATGTGGACCATTCATTGCCATATCAATGAAAAACTACCAGCTCCAATGTATACTCTGTAAAACCAAGCTGTAATTAGAACTTAATGATTTTTCGCATTTGAATTATTTGTTTCTAACTTTCTTAATCTTCTAACTAATCCAACTACTTATTATAAGCAAGGTCTGGGGCAAGACTGAGGTGATGGGTTTGCTGCATAAATCTGTATCCGCCTACCTTCTGTCAGGAAGACAGAAATGTTGTGAATGCAGTTAGTTTTCTTTGTGTACCAGCAAAAACTTTACTATCAAATAATTTGCCAAACTAGAGGCTATAGAAACTCAAATGAAATTCCGAGCCAAAGAAAAGATTGCTTGTCCTTGGGATTCTGTTTAGTGGCTTTCAGGCTTAGAATTGTCTTCTGGAGAAGAAAGTCTTGATGGACTGTAATAATCTTTGTAGAGTTTGAATATGCAGTGCAGCTATATGAAATGAATTAAATTTCCTGGGAAACAAACAGCTTCAAGAAGGTATTCCTAGCAAAGTCAAACTTTTTGTCTGAGATTTGGTGGTTTTTAATGCCTTGTTTATATTTTGCGGAGAGTAGGTCTTACTGTTATTTTTTTTCCTTTTCCATGCATAAAGAAAAGAAACATATACTAAACTGAAAAGTGTTCTGCAGTCCTGAAGAATGCTTGTTTGTGTGCAGAGTGTGACAGCAGCAGTTGCACTAAGAGACTGTATCTGCTTTGGGGACCATAGTGTGCTGTATGGTGCAATGTCCTGCGTTGCTGGGAAATAGTCCCTGCCTGCTTGTCTACTCTGCAGTTAAGTCATCCATTTTGTTCTGCAGTTTTCAGGTCCTGAAAGTACAAGCTTTATGGTTACTCACCCCACTTTGCTGCAGTAGCACCTTAACAGCTTACTGGAAAAGAAGGACCCCTCCGTCTTAAGGAGAGAACAGACAGATGGTCCCTGCCCTGAAGAGCTTGCAGTCTGTTTTCTAAGCCTGAACTAGTATTTCCAAAACACTTCAATACTTCATCGTGCTATTTAGCAAGCAGTGTCTCCTGCCAGCAGCTCTGCCAGTTCCCCCTACCCAGGGGGCAGGCAGCTGTGGTGGGCTTGCTCAGCCTGCCCAGGTCTGCCAGCCCGGCTGGAGCTGGGCCACGAGGAGCAGCTGCCCCAGCTCTTCCATGTGCCCTCAGCTGTGCTTCCCTGCACAGCGATGCTCCAGGCGCCTGGGGATGTCTGGTCTCCCTTGTGTCCCTCAGTCCAGAGCGGGGAAGAGGGCAGGGTTTGGCCTCAATTCCCTGTTTAAACAGGAATCATTTTCTGTGGGCCCAGAAGTCACTGAACTTGAGGGTGTTTAGGCGTTCCTATTCCAACTAATCTGTAATATCAAAACAACAAAGTGACTTCTTTATGAAATAAATACTGTAAGATTATTTGAAATTATAGGGAATTAAACATGTTTTGGAATACCAAGGTATCCACATGCCAAAAGTAATAGGAGAGGGCAGTAGGGGATTGCACTTTACTTCCTCTGTACAAAATATTTTGCTCTGCATCACTTAGCAGAACCTGGTAGCATTTAAAAATTACTTGTGCTTTGTCATTCTACCATGAGTAACTTGTATTTTGTTTGTTGCTGGAAAATAAAAATACTGCCGTCACTTGGGGTCTATGTCCTGTAGTAAGTTTTCACCTCCAATGAAAGATGTTTCAGATGCTGTAGGACTCTAATTCCTCTGCTCTTCTTGTACTTGCTGAAAGTCTGCTATAGAAACAGTTAACTTAAAACACCAGAAGACTGAGAAGCAATGCATTGTTAATGGATGGAATAGTCTGTTACTTGCTTAATTAGTTATGTTAAACAACTTGAGCTTTGGCATTATTAACAAATTCATTTAATCTTAAATAATGAGGATTGTAATTGAAATTATGACCTTTGTCTCCTGCAGATATACTAAATTGTGCCAGATTTGCTTCATACCTGCTAAATCAGTGCTGATCAATGACTGGCAATGGTCAGACATAATAATGTATTTGCACTTCTTAAAAACTCTAGAGGAAGGGAAGCCAGTTCAAACATGCTTTGAGGATTTCAGGAAGAAAGTGAACGTTCTCTGCTGTAGAAAGAAGCAGAAAGTGATTGCAACTAAAGTAGGAAAGTGCCAGTATGTGTTGCTCATGCAAATGTACAGTGACCAGTAAAGATAACTTCTGACCCCAAACTGGTTTGTTATAGTGTGCATTCCAGAGCTCTTCAGTTTAAGAGGAGTAGGGAGCATGTAGAACTTGGATCTGTTGCCACAGTTTTCTGAAATGTTATTGGAAATGCAAGGCTGAAAAAGTAATAGAGACTATGGGATGTCTTAGAAAAAGCCAGAATCTTCATCATGCAGTTGTACAAACGCCTGTCTATAGGTCATCAGGTACCAAAAATTGATAGATTTAAAAAGATATTGTCCAGTGGCCAAACTATTCTAGAGCGATACAGTACTGCCTTTGCATCTTGTACATTTTCTGCTATAATGTCTGAGATTGCCTCATGGAGGACAAATGCCTGATCAAACATTTCTTGTTTAAAGATCTAGTTGTATTAAATATATGTACTTACCCACAGCATAATATATAGCCAAAATGTGAAAATACTGGCTTATGGGGGTACCAGAATGTATATATTTTGATCACATAACCAATGGGAAAACTTTGCTCTTATTTCTCTTCTCATTTCCCTCTTTTTTTAAACAGCTGTAGCACATACTTACTAGCCTACATTCAGCATGTGATTGTTGGCAATTTCCCACCTTTCCTGTAAAATGTTGCTATGATTTCTGTCCAAAAAAGAGCCAAGTGTGCCCATCTGTGAAAGAGGAAAAAGAAAAAAAAAAAGAATTAAAGTTTCCTTAGGCAGCTGATAATTTAAACTTCCCAAGTAATGTTTTGTGGGATGGAGCAGGACCATGCAAGTTCCCTTTCCCTCAGACCTCTGTGCCAAAGGACAATTTCCAGCCTGGTGGGGAATGCAGCAAATGTGCGAAAACATCTCTGCCTACACCCTGTTGCACGCAGGAACAACGTGGGCTGTTGAGGGCTGAGAGTCATCTTCAGTATTTCTTCCTGATCTCCAAAAGAACCACCTAAACTGGGCACCAGCTGCTGCCACTGGAGCAGTAGTACTACCTCTGTGCACAGTATTAGCTCATCTGCATCCATTGCTATAGTAACAAGCTGTATGAATCTTCTCTGCTATAATTAATTTAGAAAAATTATCTTTGTGTAATAAAAGCTGGGCCATCAAGCATATACCTAAATAGGCTTTTGCATGTTTTCCTTCTACTAAAAGCACTGTGATTGCTGCAGTAGACATCAGTGGATAAAGAGCTGTGCTGCCGAGAGACTCAAGCAATAGGAGCAGCTACAGTGTCACAATTGCTTGGCTTAATTCAGAGCTCCCCAAGTTTCTGATATTCCCCAATTATTAATAAAACTTGAAGCATTTACAAACAACCAATAAAACAAAAAACTGTTGACCTTATATGGTTTTGGCAGAATCTGCATAATATATGCTGATCTGGGGTAGTTTGGGGAAGCAATGGAGAAAACCAAGGAAGAATTGATAATTCTTTTTATGAAAAAGACTTTGAGAAAGATGCTATGAAAAAATTCATGGCAGTTGCAGATTGGGGGCATGCTGGAACTTCTAGTTTAGTTAAGTGCCTAAGGCAGAAATTTGTTTGCCTGCAGAAACTGAAAATTAAAGAAAAACACTATAAGCTATCCACTAGCAGTGTATGATGCCCTTGTAATGAATATGTCAAATCTGACTTGTAGTGAATCTACTGTGGTGCCTACGATATCTCTTTAGGTATGCTTGGTCTTGTCTGTGATAAGAATAAACCTTTTGATGACTGTAATGAAAGCCTGTGAATAAGGAAATGCTTCATGTTGCATAGGAAATGCAGCAACAAGAAATACATAGCTATTTCTGCCCAGTGAGATTTAACAGCTTAAGATGCAATTAGTAATTGTATGTCATTTGAACTGGTATCTGTACACATTAAAGCAGGATCCTAGAAGCAATCCAGAAGAGTGGCAAAAGTCAACGAAAATGATTGTATGATTTTAAACCTGAGCACAGGAGCCCCAAATTTCTGCCAGGACCCCACTGTGGTAGGTCATGCATAAATGCAAAACCTACAGGCATTTTCTACTGAAAAGATCACTATGTTCATACTGTGAAATAGTAGGCAAATCCAGCTTGTAAGGCAGTGTGACTGCTTTTATGATTTATCTAGCATTTACACTGTGATTGCAAAAAGGTTGAGCCTACTTTGCCGTGCAGTTGGGGAACACAGAATGAGTGATAGTTCTGTCCCAAGGAGGTTATGGTCTAAAAGATATCATAAGAAGGCAAGAAAAACAAGGAAGATGGACTAGACTGCAGGAAGAAACAGGGAAACTAATTGAAAAGGATGTCATGTCAGTCTGTTTTATAAGGTTTGGACTGGGTTCTGCACCCTTAATTCATGTGAAAAGTTTGTACAGACCAGCTGGTGAAAGCTGGTGTGAAACTGTAATTTCCTGTTGGTCACAAATTGTGGCTTTTGTATTGTACCTAATGAAGGTCGTTGACATCAACACGAGCAGAATGAGGCATGAAACTTGGACCAGTTCTTGTCACTAGAAGCTGTGAATTATTAGAATATTACTTAAAAGGAAAGCAAGAAGTCTGAAGCCCATAGTATTGCTATTCCTATAGAATTTCAGTCTCCCCCAGACAAGATACCCAATTAAAGAACCACACTTTTACAATATCTGTAAACAATTAGAATAAATCAAATATTCTCCTTTTGGTTTGTTTTAGACTGCTTTATAATTAACTAATGTGTTTTCCTGAAACCAGTTTTATGTTTCCTGCTGGCTTTTGGCTACAAAATGAGATCACCAACTAAATGATTGCCGAACCACAAGGACCTTTAATGATCTTTTAGGAAGTGCTCTGTTACCTTAGACTGAAAAAAATTGCTGCTGTACTATCTGGTGCACAGTAACATTTACGTATTTTACTGAATGTTCATATTGCATAAAAATAATTATAATGAAATTCCACATATAAATATTAATTTCTGTGTTCTCAATACTGCATGACAGTTTCGGGGATTTTTTTTTTTTTTAAGTTTCTTTTTAATAACCCAGTTCAGCACTGTACTGAGAAGGCATTTAACTCCCACTGAGGTGGATGCTGAAGCTCCATAAACGTGATATATAGCAGCTGAGGATTTGTTCCAGTGGGACTTAAGATATAGTTATATGTTTGCCTGAATTGAGACCACAGACAATTACATTAATCTCATTAAGGTGGCTAAGAGTGCATAAAATATTTCAAGTTCAAGTGGGGGTGGGGTTGGTGATGGCTGTTTTAATAATTTAGGAAAAAAATAGAAGCACACATAAATACAGAAACAGACTTAGCCTTCAGATATAAAACCTTTTAAAAATTAAATTTTTACTAATGATCCCAGATGTCTCCCGTGATAAATCTTTTCTCCCCACTTTCTAATCCAGTGGTCTATAAAGCAATTACAATCCAGAATCATAATTTCATTTAATAGACTGTAGCATGTTGGTTTTTGTTCACTCTGGACAGTGTATTTTTAATTAATCATGTAGTACATTATTGGGTTTCTCTTATTTATAACATTTAGGCTAGAGGTTACTAAATGTAGTCCATTCTACTGTAATGTGTTTGTTTAAATATACTTGTCCTGCCTTGCTTTCTTCACTAAAACTGGATCTTGATAGCAGTACCTCTCCAGTATTTCCATAGCTGGCTGCATGGCTTTATGTGGTAGATGATAATGCAGGTATCACGTGAGGAAAGAAAAGAATACTTTTACAGCTTACAACCACAAAAATGTTTCTTTTCTTTTAATTTCTGGGAATATATTTTATTAGATGTGAATATCTCTATGAAATGTGAGAAGTGAAAACTTGTTTGTTGAGATGTCAGCAGAGAGATGTTGTCGTTTAGATTTCAGGTGTGCACTGCCCATCTGTTCTGTCCTTCAGAAGAATAACGTAAGATGGCAAGGACCTCTGGTCTGTCCTGTACACCAGCATTGTGCCCATGAAGCCCTGATGCTTATTGGAGCTTGGCTTGTTTGGAATTCTTGGAAACTTTTGGCTAACTTAGCAGACCCTGAGAAGACCTGAATTTTTGCTTGACTTGTTGTCTTTAGGAAGCAAATTGTATCCTATGTGCAGGAGACTGTGTGGTGTGAATTTACATAAGGAGGCTACTTCAGAAGTGACAAGTTACATTCAACAGGCAAAGAAGTTGGGAGCTTCCTTTCAAGAAAACCTCAGTGTTTTGAGGGTGTCTTGTTGCTGAAGGTGGCAGGAATATTCAGCATATGTGTCTTTGATCCTGCCAACAAACCTTTTCATCCTCTAAAAATGTCCATAAGAACGGACATTATTTCAGGCTAAAATAATTGAACTCTTCTTATAAAATCATAAAACTGTGAAAGAGAATCTGGTGGTGAAAATAATGTCTTTACCATTACAGTCCTGTAAGACACTGTTAACTGTACTTTGAGCAATGTATTACTTTTCATGTCCACTGAACAGATGTGTTAGGAAGTCTGTATGATTTATAGGCTACTTGCCTGACAATCCTGGGATAGTTAGTTGGTTTTATACATTGTTGTCTTACCATTTTGTGAATATATTATCAGTTGCTGAAGTCTGTTCTGTCTTTGGATTTTAATGTTGTGAAGTTTCTGAAAGCACGAAGAGGAATAAGATGCCAAAAAGAGCCAGAGAGTAGCATTGTCAAAATTGTCAAGCTGACATAGTTCTTGTTTCAAAACCAGCTTAGCTTGCTAGACATCAGGAGACAAATAGGTTTCCAAAATCAGATTTCTGAACACCTAAATCATTCTTGACAGAGTTTAAAACTTCTGGATTTTGAATGCACTCATTTAAGTCTCCCCACCTTTTTGCTTTCAGAGTGAGCCTAGTTTTTTGAACAACTAATCTATATAACATCCTATTGACTTTGATCAACTTATTTTCTTGTGTTATTAGGTGTCTAAGTAAACTTTACGAATAGCAAAGTCTTGATGTGCCACGTACAGCACATAAATACTTTCTTTGGCTTGAGGTTAGGTCATGAATTTTCTTACAGGTAACATTTAATTGTAGTTGCTATAAATATAATTATAATAACTTCCTGAAGCAGCGTTTGTTGAGTTGGCTTCTGTTGACTGTAATAGGACATTTGATAATTGAGCCCTATCTTTTTTAAATACAAGAGGAAGACTATTATTTTATATGGTGCTCAGTTATCTCTGGATACCAGTGAATTGTGGATTACCCCTACCATAGACATCCTCTTCAAACTTTCAGCAGTTTATTAGACCGCTTACAGCACCTTCCAAACATTGCAACCATTCTGCTCTTAGACTGGCTAGGAGAATCAAACAGCTACTATTGCAAACACCCCAAAACACGTTGGTACTGTGGCCTTTTTGTGCAGAGCCACTTGGGTGACTCTCCTCAACTCTCATAACCTGATGGAGTACTGGAGCGTTTGATACATATACATAGAGAACAAAATTAGTCATGCCTGAGACATAAAATAAACGTTCTTAAATTTGAAAGTTATTATTAGAATGAAGATTATTTCTTGCTGATATAGTCAATAAAATTCTTTATAGAAGTGGCTAAAGGAGGAGTAGGAAATTACGGCAAGCACAAAGCTGCAGTGTTACGGCTCAACATTTAAAATAAGGGTCAACAAATGCATAAATTACTCTGGAAATTCAGTGCTTTCTGCAGCATAAAAATATTTATTTGAAAGACTTTTTATACTCAGGTTGACTGAGTTAATGGATTTGCATAATGTGAGCAGTATAATTTGTAACTGTTTGTGTTTAATATTCAACAACAGGCTTTTAGTTGCATATATTCCGAATAGCATAAGGCTTATTAGGTAGTATCACTGGGCACCCACTGCTAAGGATTTTTGAAGTCCTGAGTGTTTTCCACTGCTCAGTTCTGGTATCCCCAAGGTCACCGTGAATCTGAAGGCAGCTCAGTGCTTTGCAGAGAGGATGAATCACCCTGGGTGCCAGCTTGTCCTGGGAGCAGGGGGCAGCTTGGCTGTGTGGCTCTGTCAGGTAGGACTGGGGGCCTTGGCAGCACACAGGGCAAGTCCTCTGCTCCGGCAGCATTTTGACTTACTGGTGACCTTGTTTAAGGAAATAAAATGAGCAATGTACTAAATCCTGTCCTGGCTTACATGTAACTGGAAAATGTGTACACTACATTTTCTGCCAGTGTTTTCCTGCTCTCTTGGGAATGAACTGAGATGTTGAGTTAACTTTATTTCATACATATACAACAATGGTATCACAGATTATTCCAATTTAAAAGGCAAGTCTACTTTTTTTTTTTAATAATGAAAAAATAAAAGTCACTTTTCATCTTCAGCATCTGGAAGAAGTCAGATCACAATGCTGTCAGATGGAAAAAAAAAAAAAAAGAAAAGTAGAATGTATCTAAAATTATGTATACCTCTCTTCCAGGAATAATGTTATTCTCTCTATTCTAATTTCATTGTTATTTCTCAAAGCATTATAACTCATTGTGTAGTAAGCACAAGTCCCACAAGACCATATTTGTATCTTCTTTGTATTTCTCAGGGAGTAATTTACCCCGAATGAATGATAATCAATGCTATTGTTAGAAGTTGACATTTAAGGGTATACTTTAAAGTTTGTTTCTGAATGCGTTTTGTTCAAGGTCTCAAGTGGTCACAGAGAGGAAGAAGTAAAGGTCATGAATACATCTTACTAAAAAAGACACCAAACAAGCAAACCAAAAAACCTCACAAACACCACCAACTTGCTTTCAAATCTTCTTTTTGTGAAGCTCTGCTTGTGGGTCTGTCCATGGGAGCAGTGTCCTGCAGCCCTGCTGCTCACCACATTCCCAGGATGTCCCAGCAGTTCCCATCAGGACTGTTTGTGTGGTGGAGCACCCCAATGGGACTGGATTGCTGCCATGTGTGCTGGTCTGGCTCTGTTGATCTCAAATCTTCATACAACGTGAAGAGAGGCTGTCACGGTATGGTACGCCCGCCAAGAGAGCGGCACCAAAGTTGAATCTACTGTATTTTCTAAAGGAATTATCTAGTCTGAGGGCTGTGATTTTTGAAGAAATATTACATTTATGAAAGGAAGAGGGAGGCAGGCCCTATTTCACCCTTTGTGAACCATCCTATCTGACAGAGTATGGAATTTTTTTTACATCTGTGATGTAAGATCATGCTTGTATGCTGAGGTGTGAAAGAGAGTAATAAAAACTCCCTGCCTCTGGGAAGGCAACAGGGGCCTCAAGGAAACTGCAGCTCTGTGAGCGGAGACTGATGGATTGAAGGACATGGGTACAAGCCGTGTCCACTATTTTACTGTAATATAATTGGCATTTTGCTCCAGCACTGCCAGCCCTGATCTGATGGCTTATTATAGAATAGGTTTCCAAGGAAGAGAGGAGACTGCTCTGACTTTGTCTGTACTTGATCTCTCTCTCTAAAGCACAAGTTAACTACTCAGATTTGTTTGAAGCATAATATGTGCTGGCCAGCCTTTATCTTGTTTCAATCTATTTCATGTACTCCCAGCCCTAGTTTAGGTGTCTAGAAAGAATCAACTGATGAATTCAAGGATTCTTCAGACCTAATAGGACTAAGATTAATCATCTATAACTAGCTGTTAGAAGACAATGAGTTGTTAAATTGCCCTATCACATAATGTTAAGTAAAAGTTATTATTTTGAGCAGAATGGAAGTAGTTTGAGACCATGGAAAAGTTTTTCGAAGCTGTAAAATCAGACATAGAGTGGAGGACTGACTTAAAACAAAAAATTATTTTAGAAAACAAACAAACAAATACCAAAAGCATTTGAGTATAATGAGAAAATAGAATGACTGTTTAATCTGACATAAATTCAATATTTCTGAACAACGAATCCTAGAACCATCTGAACACTGTTGTGGTCAAGTACAGATTTCTAGCTATAGAAGAGTGTTGTAGAGTCCACTGTTTTAAGAGATGTAGAAAATTAGTAGGCAAAAGTATTAGGAAAGCATGACTGGGGTGTGAAAGTAGTGTTCTTGAACATGCTATTAGTAAGAATGAAATAAGAGAATGAAAACCCAGAAAGTATGTTTAGCAGCTCTAATATGTGTTTATTATCATGGCAGAATGGTGCATGATGGATCTTCTCAAACACTGTAGATCTCATCTTCCTTCTCAGACAATACACCCACTACCTCCTCGCCAAAACCTCCTGACCCAGCTCCTTGACTTCAGCTGCTGTTTCTTTCTGATCTCCTCTGTCAGAATATTACTCCCATATTATTTTAGTTTTTTCCTTTGAGCTGTTGTCACTGTAGTTTTAGACCTTGCTCACTTAAAATACCCTGAATTATAAAAGCAAGGTGTTTGGTTTGCATTCTCTCATTGTTCATCATCACCTACAGTTGCTTCAGTTTCGAAAAGCACATTAAACTTATCGACAGTATTCCTTTTTATGGTGCTTCATGTGTCAAATGATAAATGCTGCTTCACTCTCACTTGATTAAATAGATTCATGGTCTTTGTTACTTCTCATATATCCCAAAAGAAGAAATAAGCAGATAATAAACAATGAAGGCCCGTGAATGAGTAGGCTGAGATGGCTTGCCAGACTATTCTAAGTCATAACCTTTCAGGTATTGTGAATTGAAGGAAAATAGAAAAAGGACATCCTGTTTCTCCTGTTTTGAAATCTTTCCAGACCTGGGATGGGAGGTTATTTTCAAAACTGAATATGATTTGTGCTGTGTGATTCCAGAGGTCAGAGTTCAGCATTCTTTAACAGCCAAATTTTTCATTGACCTCAAAGAGAGCTTTGTAGGAGAAAGAACTGTGGGATTCAGCTCTCAGTGATTTCTCTTCTTTTTTCTTTTTTAATAAGGAAAAGTCTTGGCTGGTTAACACTGCATTCTGCTGAAATACTGGTTCATCATTTACAGAGTAAATGTACTGTTTAATATTAAAGAAATGATTCAGTCTTTTAGTAGCAAAGTTCTTTGAGATTATTAAACTAGCATTATAATTTCTGTTCTACTGGTGTCACAAATGAAGTTCTGCGGAATGGTTGTGACCAATTAGTAATTGGTTGAGCCTTAAAAAGGTTCACTTTAATCACTTCTGACTATCTAGTTTTCATTATTTCAGTGCTGAACGAAGGTTTGACACTCAGCAGATTGTCAAATCACTGAGAATTTTTCAGCTTTTAAAAAAATACTGCTAAGCAGGGTTTTTATAAGTAGTCAGGTCTTCAAGATTGTCTATTTCTTTTGCCTTAATTTAATGTTTGTATCTTACATATAATGTCTTTTTTCATCAGTGTGTGCTACATGGTGATACACATAAGTGACTGCAGCTGAAAGGGGACCCGGTAACATTTGGGAAAGATGGAAGATGCTGTTTTAGAATCAGTTTGTAATCTGGGTAGACAGGCCTAAGAAAATGTCTTTGCCCACTGGAAGGTGGATCAAATAAATGGAGGTGGGGCACTGTTAAGTTGATAGTTGACGAACATTTATAGTTAGGATATATTCATATATTTAATATTCTAACTATGTACTGATGTGTTTTAGTATCATATCCACATATTTCAATACTGTAATACTTGTCAAAATAAGTTGCTTTTCTGAAAATGTGCATCATAATTAGTAGCAAATGTAGTGGCACGTATTATCCTAAGTACCAGAATATGAATAGGAAAACAAGGATGGAATTAACTGTTGGATTTCAAAATAATATTTTAGTGCAGAAGAAAAGACTTGACTGATGTTAAGCGGTGTTTGCGGGGTAAGGAACACTATTCATCTTGGTTTCTGAATCCAGAAATTAGCAAGGCGCCCTCCTCTTACAGCTGTGACAAATGTTCCTTCCAGCAACGCTAGTGGGAATAACCTGTTTACAGGTAATGTGAAAAGTGAAAGAAGATAATTCATTTTTGGTAGTAAAGCTAAAGAAATATTAAACCAAAAAGTGAAAGTGGGTATTTATGATGGTTCCAAGGAAGCTTTTAACAGCTCTCTGTTCCATTTTCCTCCTGCTGTCTAGTATAGACAATGCTCTAAAAAAATGGGCTTTTTTTTTTTTTTTTGTGACAGAAGTGTCATTTAGAATTAAGAGATTTCTGGATTTGTCAGCTAAAGCACATGCATGGTTATATGACTGGAGCCTTCATTTCCTGACATGTTCATCCTCTGGGTGACATGCTTCTTTGTTTTACATGTCATATGGTCCTGTATCTACTGAAGTGATACCTTTTTTCCCCTGTTGATACCATATTGGTCTCTGCTTTGTAGGTTTGCTAAAAAGTTATAAATATATAAAGAATTATTCTGCATATTAAATTCTAAAGTAACATAAACATAATGCTAGAGCAGAGTTGTTTTTTTAAGGAGACTAGTAAAAACTTACCTTGCTTCAGTCCGTAACCTTGGCTGCCTCCTTCCCTGAGGTGTGATAACAGCCTTCTGTTTCTGTTCTGCCCTGGGAGAGCTGCATCTGAAACTTCCACGAAAGTATTAAATAGATTGTGCATCCAGCTGCCTGGGCTGTCACTCCCACTAAACACTTTTCCTATTTTCCTGTTGCTTTTGCTACGGTAGATTGCCCGCAAGGCTTCACTCTGAATCTGGGCCTTGAGCCAAAATAAAAGCCAAAGACACATCAAAGGACTTGCTCAGAGGATTGCCAAATATTGTGTTTAACTAGAATAGAGAGAAGTATTTCTTCTGCAACCATAGGCTGCGTATGGAAGAATATTGTGTAGACAAGAGATTTGGAAATCGTGGGAAAAGGTATTTGCATTGGACAAATACATGTGGTTGCCAAGCTTAAAAAAAGGGCATCTTGGCAGCAGTATGTTGCACAAAGACCTTCAGCTGTTAAAAGTAGTTTAATAGAAAAGTTGATAATTGCAAAAGGAAGGGCAGTTTATATTGCGAATAATCCAAAACCCATGGCGTTGACAACAAAGTTTGAGAAGTGCAAGCAAGAGATGATTTCATGGAGCTTGACTGAGAACCAATTTGAACTTGGAGCAGTGAGCTCCCAAAGGAGTCTGCGTAACAGAAATTAAAAGGAAAATGAAATGGGCAAATGGTCTGTTAAACTTGGTGCTTTGGTTGCTCATGTGTGTTCTCTGCTGTTCAACCTGGGCGGTACTGGAAGTTTGTCGGGATGTGAGGTGAGCGGGGCAGGGTGCACCTGCCCCAGCCCAGCGGGGGCTTTGGAGCAGTGGTTGTAGCCTCTGAGAACGCAGCTGTGTCAAGGGAAAGTGCCATGAACAGTAGAGCATGGTGGTGTACATTGCTTAGAAATGATAGCAGAAATTTAATCTGGAAGCAAAAATGGACAGAGCCTGCCTGGGAGAACTGAGAAAGGGAATCTTAAGAGTTTAAAAGCAGAAATAGAAATACAGTTTTTCTTGGGATTCTTCTGTTGTGTGACATTCTCATTGACTCTGTGACACTCAGCACTGTAATAGTTCTGCAAATATTGAAGAGCCCTTTTTAGGGGGGAGGACGTGTGTAATATATCCGCAATCACTTGGCTCTGTCAATATAAAAATAAATTGCCAGTACCCTGTTGAAGAAGCCTGCTTGGTTATAGGCTAATATTATTCAGGATAAAGAAAGGAGGTGATAAGTTTCAGAGGCGCTGATGTAAGCAAATGCTTGAGCTATACACTGACTTGTTTTGTTCAGTGCTGATAAGTTGGTGTCAGGCAGCAAACGGGGATCTGTCAGACTTCTTAGCTCTGAGAGATTACCAAACAGCATGGGAGCCTAGAAAAAAACACAGGTCATGATGCTGAACAATAGACAAATCTCACTGATGCGTCTTTACTTATATAATTGGAGTTTTAACAAGCTCGGGATCTGCCCCTTCAAGAGTAGGTATGAATTACATCCTGAAAATGTTGCAAAATGAATCTGCCCACCAATGAGACTGTCTCCTCTAGATCAGTGTCTTTATTGAACTGTCCTGGCCCTTACTCTTGTAATCTATCTCCTTCTGTGTATGAAACGCTACACCAGGTTGAACTGTTGACTGCAAACAAATTATCAGGTAAAACTGTATGGAAAGCAAATACAGAAGGCTGTGAACATCAGTCTTGTTTCTTAACTTGCCCAAATATTTGTGAAACACTTTCTGTTTATATTCCTAGTGCTAGTAGAAATGTAAAAGGCTCCTGAAGTTACTCAGCAGATAGTGTTAGATATCTACAGACTCTGCTTATACCTTTGTTTTTTTTTTGACCCATCTTTTCATAAAAATTGGTGTTCTCTATCCAGATCTTTTCAGATGTTTCCATTTCATGTCTAAATTTTAATCTTTTCTCTCTCTTCTGGAGAGTACAGAGCCCCTGATATCTTCACAAACTGGCACACTTTGATAAATGAAACTGTAACACTTTTCTGTAGTATTAACAGCTGTGTATTTATTAATATCACTGAGGGGGACTTAGACTGTGCAGCACTAAAATACAGAGAAATAAGTTTCCCAAGGATATGGAGACTTGTTCTTGTATTAAATATTTTCATATTTAACTGGTACCCAGAATAAGCAGCTCTTACCTGTTAACGTACGTATTCTGACAGTCTGCTTATGAGATTAAATTGAAGTTAAACTACACTTAATTCATACAATTAATATTTATTTATAATATCTCTTTGGAGGCAGTTTTTAGACATAAGAAAAAAATATTTTTGTTAATTTACTATTCAAGATGTGCTATGAATTAAATTCTGTGCTCTAGCCACAGAGCATATGGGTTTGCTACAGTCCTTAAGGCTGCAGATGTAGGTTTGATACTTGAAATTACAGACCTACTTTTTGCTGTTTGTCAACATGGAGGGTCTTGCTTTAGAGCACTGGTTTTGTTCAGGCAAATGACCCAGGCTCCTTGTTTGGCTCCAGACTGCCTGGGGGAAGACAGGAAAAAATACTCCAAATAGAGAACATATTTAGGCATCTTACTATAAGGATGGACACTGATGCAATTCACAAAAGTATCTATCAGTCTAAAGGACTGTCTGTATTTCTTTATTTCTTTATTTTTGGACCTGCCATTCCCACCTGTGAGAGGGGCAGGAGACTCTGTGCCTCACAGGAATGATACAGGGGAATATACAGTGTAAGGCCTGCATATCAAATTATTCCTCCACAGAAGATCTGAAATTTTTCAATTTGAAATTTCTCCCTGGGAGAATATTACTGACATCGCTATTACTCACAGTGAGGAATATTTTTGGTATACAAGGTTAGGAGAAAATTTCTCTTTGAGTATATAGTTTACAAAGCCTTGTTACAGTTCAAGTCTAGAAGTTATTACAGAATATTCTAGATTAAGAAGAAAATGTTAAACCTCAAATTACTTGTGAGAACAGCTGTTTCCCAGGAGGACACAGCAGTGCTGCACTGTCCAAAGGGCCTGTTCTCTTCTCAGTTCCTGGTGAGCACGAGCATTTTTCTCCACGGCAGTTTGAGTGCAGTTTCTCTTTGTTTATACAATTCTACTGTAAGACCTTGATTTTTTTCAGATTTAAATGTACAGCTAAGCAGCCTGCTCTGATTAAATATTTTTTTGTCCTGGGGGTATTTCTCTTTGGTGCTTTAAGAAGGATTTAAATGTCTCTAACCCACTAGTAGTGCACATGTGGTATCATCATGCCTAAAACCCCATGTTAACAAATCTGTGTTGGCTGGAGGTCAGGCTTTTTCAGTCAGCTGTCAAGTGTTTTGGGATATCTTTTGTGACTTACTGGTGGCTTTGCAACTCAGATTACACAGTATCTCAAATGTGTGCTGTGAATTTTAATTCCATTTTATGTTCTTTCTATTATGGGTGTGGAAGGAGGAGCAGAGCAGGGAAATAGCAATGAGATGCACTGTTGTATGAAAACATTCTTATGAGTAATTTGCATGTAAAATTGGTACAGATTTTGCAAGATAAATCTTTGTGAATGCGTTTGCAAAAGCTGTAGAGATTTATATTTTTGTTTTCACATTTGTATTTCACTACTCTCTCATGTTCTTATGTATCTGTACCCATTCATGCATACTGATCAGCTGTCATTACCTTAGGCCCTCAAAAGGATGATCACTACAATTAATTTCTATGCTCTTATTGAACTTAATAGATGACTGAATTTTAGCTTGCAAGGGATGCAAGAGCTGTGCCACAAACCGGGTGTCTGAAGGAAAAATTTGATAAGGGCAATTTTACTGAACAATTATTGTTTCACAATCTTCCTCCCTTTACTTAAACCCACATGAAAATGAATTATAATGTAGAATTATTGCAGCCCTAATCGAGTACACTTGCAAACATTTTCTATCTTTTGTTCTTTCTAATCTAAATTGAATCTGTGAATAATAACGATTTCATGATGTGAGTGGGGGGAAAAAGTAACCCTTCTGAGCAAAAGTGTGACTATATATGAAGTCTTACTGAGCACAGCAATAGTTAAGTGAGCTAAATGCTGCCTGTAAGTGCCACTATCAGATGATACTATTTTACCAGTGCTCCTTGTTCCTAAGGCTGTCCACACTGAGTCTGTGCGACAGGGATTTCTGAATTACGAGTAACTTGTTCTGGCCAAGCCTGCACCTCGCTGTATCCTCAGTCAGTGCAAGAGGTGCAGTGTCACTTGTTGCTTGCAAAAGCTTCCATCAATTGTAACCTGTTGCTTTCTTTTCACCCTCCTGGTTACATATGGTTGAGAAAACTGTAGTGAATGCTGAAGTAAATGGAGATCTTTACCTGTCGTGAGCAGTCACCATTAACAAAGGAAGTGAGATGTGTTTTATTTATTCGTATGTCTTAGCCAGCTGGTCCAAAGGGTTCTGCAGACTTACATCTTCTGCAAGCTGAGCCCAGAAAAGGGAGCCCTGAGATTCCACAAAAATTAATTATTAATCACATTTGACATTTGTCTAGCACAAAATTACATTGTATTCCATAAATTAGAAATTACTGTATGGTGTGTATTCCCTCCCCTCAAAATCTGTTATATGCAAAATCTTTTCTGGATAGTCCTGAATGAGTAATTGTTACAGATGCTGTCTCAAAAAATCTGACTAATTCTCCATACCTTTTCATTTTCCTAATCTTAATTAAATCTGTGACTGAAGAGGACACATGATGGAATGGAAAAAAATCACCTTGTATAAATCAAAAGCAGTGATATGAAATAAAACTGATCAGGAAAAAAGTGTGGTTTGTATATAAACTATTAAGGAGCTTTTCTTTACCTCCCCCACTCCCTCCCCCGTCCCTCCCCTTTTTGTTTAATAAATTGGAGGGACAGAATCGCTGTTCAGCTCCTGAGGCAAACAGAGATGAATTCTGCAGCTCGTACAGAGGCCTCTTGTGCAGCAAGAGCTGCACTGCATCTGGTTTTCTGAGAAATGCCCTGTGCTTCCAAAAAGCAGAGTTGTTTTCCTTTCCATCCATTCTAGTTGAACCACTCCGCTTCCCTCAGTGACTGCCCAATACAAAAGACCCCCTATCTTACTAAGGTTGTTTTCAGCTGTGACCTGTTACCTGATGCAGCTCACAACCTCCCAGACGACTGTCACAGACCTGCGGGGCAGAATAGCCAGACATGAGTGAAGAGCAAAACCCCCTCGGATCAGCCCTGAGGTGTCAGCCTGTTTGCGTGTACACAGCAACTGGGCCAAATCGGTGTGGTACCCAGTGCAGATGACAGCTCCAGACCTGGCAGCACTGCAGTGCCTCACCCAATTAAATGAAGCTCTCTTAATTAGCTCAAGTGCAGTATCTAATTGACAAAGTTTGTTTATGACAGTAGCTATGAATTTGTCACATGCTGCTGTATCTTTTGTAGAAGAAATCACACATAAATTGCTGGTTGCAGTGGGTTAGGCTCATGTAAACCTGGCTGGAATAAGAGCATGTGTAAGAGTTTGCAGAAGCTGCTTTTCTTATGTTGACAATACCTTTAGATAGACTGATGCATATTTGCTGCATGCTCAGAGCTGACTATTGGTATAAATCAGACCCAAATTCATTAGTCTTGCTTGAAACCAGGGCAAAAAGGAGGAGCATTTTAGCCAGTTCTGGGATTTTGCCAAGTTTTGGGAATTAGGAGAGGAAGCGGTTTATTGTAAATCAGTTTGGCTATATGCTGTTATAGTAAATAACAAGCAAAGTTCACTTGATAGACATTTAAGTATCGGAAGAGCAAACTAATAAAATGAGATAGGATTTTTTTTTTAGAATTACTTTTATATAAACCCTCATATTAAGACAAAATACTGAATTAACCTATTTTCCTGTCTAGATTCTTTAAAATAGAAAGGGATTCAGACCTTGGGGCAATTTGAGCAATAAGAAGTCAGTTCAATTTCAGGTTTTGAGGTTTTGGCTTTAAAAAAAAATGTTCACAGCTGCTGATTTTTAGCTGTTCACAGTTCAGAGCTTGTTTGGCAGATTTACTGTAGGCTGCATTTGGCATAAATGGATTGATAAACAACACATACTGGCTTGCCCTGTGAAATAAGAAGAACAAAACACACCTTCCAGTGACATCAGTGCTGTGAAAATGGTATTTTTCTTAGGTGTCTGACTGAAGGTAAATTGTCTCTTCAGATGGGCTCTGTGCTACCTGGCAAATATTTTGATTGGTATTAAAATTCAAGGTGCAGCCTTCATGCATCTAGGGCAAGACTACTCCTTTTTTACTTTAAACTACCATAGCTTTGTTAACTTTCTCTCCTTGAAGATCCGCTCTATGCAGCCATATAAGATATGGAAGCAACAGCTGCAGTCTCTGTCATTCAGTAAATGTATTACAAATGAAAGGAAATAATGCCTTGAACATTTTGTTCTTGTGCTATTTTGGTGCAGAACATCATAAATTTAGTAAATATGCAAAGACATGAACACAACAAAGTCACTTAAGTTTGAGATCTCTGAATTTTTGTTTATCCAGATTCAAAGTCAAGTATTGCCTGTAAGCATATGTCTCTTTGAATAAGGCAGAGATTCTCATTTCCCAACCCAGGAGCCCAGGAAACATTAAGAGAGCTGGGCTTGGGCTCAGGATCAAGAATAAGCTCCTTGCCCCCAGCCTCTCTCTGTCCTAGGGAGCAGGCAAGTGTGGTTTCTGATAAATGTGTTTAAGTGTGAATTGCATAATATTCCATAGCAGTACCAGATCCAAAGGTAGTCTAAGGAGAAAGATCTTAAAGTAGTTTAGTTTCTAGGAGAAAAATTAAACACAGACCGTAATAAGAAATAGAATGACCATCAGATATGTATCATTTTATAATCAGTGTCAGCTTTGCTACTGCAGATTAACTGCTGTTACTTACCTGCTGAAATTCAAGGTTGAAAAGACTTATTGTTGCTCAGCTGACTTCCAAAAAGCACTGTTCTAGAAAGAATATACGGTATATTGCTACTGTATGTGCTATATTTTCAGTGCTGCTATATATATGTGTATAGAGGTGCCTGAAAGCTATGGTAATGCATTGGGACAATGCCCTTAATGATGCACTTCAACTTGGTCAGCCCTGAATTGGTCAAGCAGTTGGATTAAATGATCGTTGTATGTCCCTTCCAACTGAAATAGTCTATTCTAATTGCCTGTCAGAGTATTGTCATTTCTTAATTGCTCTTTAGCTTGAGAATAATGAGTTAATAAAAACATTTAATATGAGCTTGCTAAGAAAAGTTTAAGGTAGGCTTTTTGGAAAGATTCCTTTTGAGCTAGGTTTTCCTTTCTAAGTCATTTTACATTTTTATGGAAATCTGATAATATTGATGAATGAGTATATATTTATAATGGAAATGGTACAGTGTATGTTGTAATACCACTTTTACCTTCTTGGCATGCTAAGTTACTGTCCTGCAAAAGGGTTACTTTTCAATTGTGAGAGAATGGTTTATTCATTATTACCATGGACTCTCCATCTTTCTGGACTATTTGAGTGGCTCTCCTCACCAGTGAGTAGAGTAAGAGTCTACAAAGGAGCTGAAGAGAATTTTGTGGCAGTTCAAATCATTTCAGAATGAAACTATTGAAGAGCTGTAACCAAGCACTAACCAAAGATGGATTTGAACCCACTGGTTTTATATTTGATAGTGTTTCTTTTGAACAGTTTCCTGATGGATTCATTTTTAACCTTGTGTTTCATCTACTTTGTGATATAGACCGTATAGATAACGAAAGCCACAATGAGTTTTAGGCTGTGAATTCAATCACTATTCACTTTCCACCATTGTAGTACTTATACTTGAGTGCCGCGTTCCCCCCACACTTCTCAAAAGTTTTGAACACTTCAGCTGTGTAAAAGTTGTCCCCAACACAGTCTACAAAGGAGAAATTTTGTTGAAATCAAGGTGGGTTATCTTGAGACTGAGAGTTGGTCCTAATAGTAAGATTTTTCAGAAAACAACCCTCAAAAAAAGCCAATGACTTAAGAAAGCTCGAAATATAATCCTGAAGTGGAGAGAGAAGTGTATTTTTCCACTTGAGCTGTTTTTATAAAAAGTAACTTTCTACCTTTGTACTTCAGAAACATCGGCTGACATATGTATCATTCTGTATTGTAGTTTCTTTATTGATTTTTATGGACTTGTGGCATCCTGGGCTTTATATTCCACACTTTCCCTCACCTCAGTTACGGAGCAGATATACTTTGCTTTAGCAGAACTGTAGTTTTCTTTGTTATGGTACAATGATAGCAGAAATGTGGAAATTTGCTACAGTTTGCTTGTATTTCTTATTCTGCCCCAAAACTCAAGATATTTGATGAGAACCTGAAATGCTTTTCTTGAGCTAAGATATATTTTAAAAGCATACAAGGTTGCTAAGGTTGTGCATACTTTCTTTGATACTATAAATGAGGAACTTCTAAGGAGTCACTGTGTTATTTGTATGTAAGTTAATGTAGCTGTTGGAGAAATCTCACGTTATGAGCAGAAACTCTGGAGGGGGCTGTTGAATTATTGAATTGACGGCAACACAGTGTTAACAGAAAATTTTCGCCATTTGAAAGTCCACTTTTTTTTTTTAATTAAAGGAAAATTACTATTATTCAGGATTATGTTAATTAAGAGCATATTTATTCAGTTTATAGACTAAATACTGTAAGATAAAGAGCAATCGCCCAGGAAATAGAAGGAAAGAGACTGCAATTACATCTATATAATAATTTCTGGTGTAAAAAAATAAAAGAAATGCATCAGAAACTCTGAAAGCCCAGGGTCAGCCAAGAGCACGCAGTGTCATGCAGCAGAACAATCCTACCTGAATACTTGTCCAGCATTTCCCAGGCAAATGCCTGTGCCAGTGGTTGAACTGGTGAAATTGTGTTGGATAGACCTGGGAAAATGCAAAGGTGTGTTAGACTAATGTCAGAGCCTGATCACTTGGGCAGGTTCTGAAAGGCTGCAAAATTCCAATAATAGAGAATGGAGGGGCAAAAAAAGGAAATTTAGAAAGTGAACAGGCATATATTTCTAGTCTTGCAAGTAACATTTTTTAAGTTTATATTCTACCAAGGTAGGTGGGTAGCAGCAGGGGGAAGGGAGAGCCACTTGAGTTCTCCTTCTGCACTGGGGATCTTTTGGGTGTTCTGTTAGGGCAATAGAAAAGCTTTGAGAAGGCAGGGAATAATGTGTGGTTCTTCCTGCTGTAGGTGAACTTATAAAATAAACAAACAAACAAAATTCCAAAATTAAATGTTGAATTAAAATAAGATAATTTTGCAAAAATTTAGCACTCTCTTTAATCTTGTCAACCTTCTGAATGTTGATAACATGGTGGTTTGTTTGGTTGCTTTGTTTTTTAAAGCCAACACCCCCATCCCCCAAACACCTGGGTTTGAGGCATTATCTCCCCTAGACAGAGACTCCCAAAGCCTTTTTCTAATTCTTTAGTTCTTGTGAGATAGCAAACCAAAGTGCATCAGCATAAATAAATGTTAAGAACATAAGGAAGCAAGACTTGTGAATACGTAACGCTGCATTGGGCTATAAGTTACTTTGGGGTGCTATTTAAAGAGGAATATTCAGATAGAAGAATTTATTATAGTTTAATAATTTGTTAATTTGTAATTAATATATTAAAAGCAAATTACTTTGGTGACATTTTTGGGGACCAAATTAAGTAAAATGTCTATGGTATGTTAATTTGAGCTCATAAAAGGCTAATTTGAATATGTAATTTGGATCAATTAGAAGTCTCTTCTCAACTTTAAATAGTGTTAATAGAAATGTAAAAACTGGGTAGCTGTTAGGATTAAGAGTGATACATCTGGGAAAAGCAAATTACAGTGCCATTTTTTTGAATGCAAATGAAGATTAAATTTTAAAGAGAATATGCATATCTATAAATGTGTAATATCTACAAAAAAGCCACAATTAATTTTTTTTAACAAAAAAACTCTGTAGATAGTCAATTTTTCATGATTAGTCCTTAGTTTTGCCTGAAAAATAGACAGACAATAATAACATTTTTACTTCCACAGAAAATTAATTGTGGGAACTCTCACAGAAAATAAAGTGGCATTCATTTCTTCCCAAAAATTTAGGAGGAAAAACTGCAGGCTAATTTTCATCTTTTTTAACTACAACAGTGGTGTTAAACTGAATTTAAGTCAGGGTAAGTGAGATTAAAATCTGCCCTTGATATTTTAATAATCTATACAACATTTGTAACAGAATTCTGTAGGAACAGGAAAAAAAAACAAACCTGTGTGGAGACTGGTTATGGATTTTGAGAGTGCTCACTTCGTTTCTGGGATGGACAAGTTTATGGTGAGTTTTAGGAGAGGCTTTTTTTACAAATATTGGTAATTCTTTATGAATTATTTTCTGTGTAACTGGTTGTATTTTATCAGGTGGTGGTTGCAGCAAGAGGATTCAGCAGCACGCGTGATTTACAACGTGTTTATGGTTATTGCGCACCCACAGCAGCCAGTGCGGTGTCAGGCTGGTGTTTCACAGCCGAGCGCTGGTGGGACCTGATTTTCTGGTGGGGTCAGGAGCAAGCAGAACCAATGTGGTGAAAAAGGGGGAATGACCAAAATGCTTAACATGTCCTTAGGTTTAACAATCCCTTTAGGTGCTGATGTTTTCAAGTTCTCTTTATAAAACTGCTTGTGCGAAATTGAGGGAGATCTTAGCTTGGCAGCTGGAGCTGTGGTTGTAGCACAGACCAGCACAGTCTTGCTGGTGTCCCATCTCCCTTCCCCAGGTCCCTGTCACACCTGCTCTAGACAGGCCAGGAAAAGCAGCTGGGAGGCAGCTTTGTATATAATGCTCAAATCCACAGCAAAGTGACCTGCCTTGCTGCTGGTGCTACTGACAGCAGGTGTAAGTTGGTTGGATGCCACTGAAGAATGCTTACACAGTTCCTAAGCGTGTTTTCAGTTTTGGTGTGCTCACATGCCCTACAGAGATGCTTTTCTTTAAATGATGTATTCTAACAATATCTTGCCAGGATTCTTGTTGCTTATACTGTAAGTTGCTGAATTTTCTTGCCAGCAGTCCAAAATATTGAGGCCCCAGGCTGCTAAAGGAGCAGTTATGTACTACATATGTGGCAAAGTCAGTGTTCTGGAATGTATATTTGCAAGATTACTTTAGAAAAAGTGGAGAGAATATATTATCCTCCATCAAGTGTAAAATCTCAAGCCGTAAATTCATTAATGAAAACCCAAGGGTGTGTTTGTAACTATGGCATTTTGTGTGGCAGCTTTATGCACTGCTGCTATGCTACTAGGCTTATTAAACTACAATTATATTTTTAAGAAAATTATTACAACAGGGTGGAAAACCTACAGAGCTCATTTGAGAAGAGACAAGAATAATTAAAACCACAGATTTTCATCAATGGAATTCAGCTCCAGTTAATTTAGATCCACATTGGGTCATTCTTACATACTGCTTTTCAGAGACTACAGAAAAAAGGTATCTTCATGCTGCAGGAAAACACGATTATGATCATGCTACCTGAAAAGTTTGTTTTAAAGTAAATTGCTGCATGTTTGTGAGGACAAGAGTGTTTACAGTCTACAGCATGTGCATTAAGTGCAGCGATGATTTCAGTTGGCTTCTTGCCCTCAATTTAAAATAATTTCCTTCTAAACCATACATTACATCAATTCAATCGTATATTAAAACAACCTTTACAATATCGGAATTACTTTTACCAGTGCAGGTCTGCAGTGAGTGGTACATACTCAGATTTCTTATTGTGCAAGCCATGTGCTATAGAAAAGATGATGTTGAAAATAGGAAAAGAAGTTTTTTTCTTGTATTACAGTGGACTTGTGGTAACAGTTACTATTGGTTTTGGGTTTTTTTGTTTGTGTTTTTTTTTGTTTGGTTTGTTTTGTGTGGGGTTTTTGTTTTGTTTTTTGTTTGGTGGGTTTTGTTTTTGTTTTAGTATCTAAACAGTGACAAATTTCCACCCTTGCCAACGCAGTCTGTGTGTCTGCAGCTGCTGCACCTATCGTCACCCTCCAGCATGGCTTCCATTGCTTTACTTGTTTGAAAAGTCTGAGGAGGAATATGGTACCAAATAGCTATGATAGATTTTAGAAATTTTAAAGATTTAGAGCATCCCGTTGCGTGGCAGCAATGCTGATGGCCGTGCTAGCAGTGGAGTGGGGCTGGGCTGGGCTGGTGGGGGCTCTGCCACTGGGGTGCAAGCACTGGTCACCATTGGTGTGTCAGGTGTGTCTGGGCTCGGGGTGGCTGCCCTGCAGCGCTCTGGCACCCCCCTGCCATCCTGGTTGTGACACGTCACACCACTGAATCTGCGCTTTCTGCATGGGCGTTCTGTCTAACGGGATCAGCTGAATTGCGACATTCACAGAGAAGTGTTCCTGCTGTACCGCTTTAACATGGGTATTTGATAAAAATTAATTCCACATATTGAGAACCATAAATATAACTAAACCTCAAGATAGGAAAAAAAATCTTTTAGGCAAAACTATGTCTTCTAGAGAAGACGCTGTTCATTCTTAACACATTTTATAAGCTCTTTTATGCAGAAGTGAGCCTCATATATTAGACTTGCTTATCAACATATAGCACATTTACCTGTGTGTGAGGGATTTGGGTTTAACATTATTTTTGCTTTTTTAGTTAGTGCAATTTTACATTACTTCAAATATTCTTTGCCATAGTCCTTCGGATTGAAGGAACTGTGATGGCTAAACCATCTGCAGTTTGGTGGGATCTACTATTCCAAAACAATGACCAGCAAATTGTTCAATTGCTTGGTGTGGTGTGTAGGTCTCTTTGGGGTACCCTCCTTTATTCTTACATATGTCAAACAACATCATTCAAACACCATAATGGCTAAGTGATATGATGGCCTGGATTTTGTTTAGAAACATGTATGATCCAAATCAAGCATCCTTTGAAAGGAGTTTGAATGTTATCATTAAGCATTGGACTAGAAGTTTAAAAAATGTTTATCTTTAAAATGACAACTTAAAAATTGCTTGGTTTTATACATGTGCTAAATAGAACACTTAATTTTGGATGATGTAGGTGGTCTTATGTGTGCTGACTTCCTACCTTTTTCTAACTAAAATATATGCTTCACTTGAAATTATGTATGTGTACTGGAAGCTGATTGCTGGTGAAACATGGCATACTTCATCCATGCATCATTCTACAAATCACTTGCAGCAATCTGCAGTCATTATGAGCTAAATATAGACTTAGTGTCCTATCTTGCTAGTCAGTATAGCTGCTAACACAATCCATAGCAGAGGAGATAGGATATGAAGTATTGCTGTCTGCTTCAAGGAAAATAAATTCATGTAACCATTCATCTATAAAAGGTATGTTTAAACCTAGCTTTATGGCCAAACTTGCAAGATGAATTACTGCTGAAAGAACTAGTTGCATCCTTGGAATAAAAAAAAGGGTAATCGTGGCTCATGATACGATAGTATTATGAAGCTCAGCTGATAATGAGAGGATGATGCATTTTGTTACCTAGCCTCATTTGTCCATTCACTTCTATATCAACTTAATTCAGCGGAGTGAACTTTCCTGATCTTAATATGTTGCTCACGCATAATAGTAAATACAGATATATATATATATATATATATTTTTTTAAACAGGTAACATGATCTAATTTTACTGTAAAGCTCTATCTGTCAGCTGCTTCACTGGTGTTTCAGTTTGAGAATATGTTGACCAGTGACCAGCCTGTAGTGGGACTCATATCAGGGAAGTGATAAATGCATGGAGGTGTTTTTATGGATCCAGACACAGGCTGCCAGGTTCACAGCCCTTAGGTAACCCTCTGTCAACCATGGGGTGATGCAGCAATGTCATGTTTACATTTTCAGTCTACTTGTGGGTCATCTGAGAGATGGAGAACATATTAGCCCCTATAGTTGTCCTGGCAGGACAAAAGGACTGGATTTTGTTTTACCACCTGCTATATTCACCCATTAAGAGGTGGCATAAATTTAAGGATAAAATTGTATAAATCCTATTAGAGGAGTAAACTGAGTTTCTGAAAGTTTCCTAGTTCTGATGTCCTCATCCAAAACTTCTAGAGTTGGTGGGATTCTTTTTATCTTCATTTTACATGCATCTCACTTTCTCAAAAGCAATAAAATTTCATCATTTTAATTCACAGCTTTCCCTTAAATAAATTAGCAAAAGTCCAGAACATTTTTATTTTATTATGCAACTATTCATAAGTAAGTTCTGATAACTTCATACATGGGCATAAATTTTTTATATATGATCTTTCTGCATGATGCATTTTGAAGTTATGATCTGTAGAGCCTGGAAGAAAACGTGAGCAGCATCTGAACAAATCCTGTCTGGTTCAGTCACATCAGTATGTGGCATGGTCTGAAGAGCCATTTTATCCACAGATTAAGCAAGTGTGGACAGATCTTACAATATACGTGGAAAGAAGGCTAAAATCTGCAAATGTACACCTACGAGCCTCACAGTTGTTACAATTGTCTAGCACTGTGACTAGGCAATAACTAGACAATAATGTCTTAACTGTTTAGCAGAGATGTTGATGAGCTTAACAAGCAACAAACATCTGGCCTGAAGGTTATGCTGTTCAAAAGATCAAAATTCTAAATACTTGGGGGCAATTTTGGATCAGAAGGCAGTGAACAAGTTTTTTAACCCATACTCTAAGTTGGGAACACGCTTTAATGCTGAGTTACTGAATGCACTCTGTCTTAAAATACTTATCTTTATAGGATCTTTTCATTCTCTCTCTACTGCTCCAGAAACCTGTCACACTGAGCATACCTCTATCTTAGATAAAAAGCCTTTTTCAACTCAGCAAGTTGTGGTCGGTTGAGATAATGCAAGGTTTTGATAGCAGTAAAGTAGCCTGAGCACAAATGAAAGACTTTTGCCAAGAATTTTCATCAAAAGTTAGTTCCCATCACAAATTTGCCACCAGGTGCAATACTTTCAAGAAGACCACTTTAGAATTAAGAGGATGTTGAATGTAGGTTAAAACAGAATTGTCTCTACTCAGTGTAGGTCTGCCTAGAGATAAAATTGGAATCAGAAATCCATACTCTGCGAACAGCTGTTTTAAAGCAGCTTTTCTTTAAGATGGTAGTAAAATGCTGCCAACAGCTATTGATGTGGTGATCTGAGCATTCCTATTATAACTTAATAGTGAGAGCTGTAAGGATCTTGAGCACAATATAATTTGTTACAAATTTGATGGTCAAATGAAACTTCTGTGATGTAGTCTGCTTGTTCCTCTTTTCTTTGCTGGCCTGTGTGTCCATAACATTTCCCAAAAACTTTAAGAAGCTAACTCAATATTCTGAAAATGCTGGCTCAGTCATTGTGTTTTTAAGTAATTAGTGCTTGAAAAGGGCAAAGGTGTTACAGTGGGTAAGTGTGCTCACCTCAGTCAGCCAGTTCCTCTGCTAGGGTCAGGTTCAGTATCTACTGATGACATTGGGAGACTCCAATAAAAAGTAAATGCCAAACCACTATACTTTTTCATCAATATTTTCAATCAATTTTAATTGCTGAAGAATGCAGTTTGGAAACCCAACTAGAAACTATATCTCAAGTCTATTTTAGAACTTTGGCATGAAAAGAGAAATTTTAACCTGGTGATCTTCTAAAATGATAAAGGTAGATTTAATCATTGCACAAATGTATTCAAACATCAAATTACAATTGTTAGTGCATGGATTTTACCAATGGAAGCATATTGAAGATGAATGCCTTTTAATGGCAAGGGTTCAGACCCGTTACTTTGGGACAATATCTTCCAGATCAGTAAATTATGTATGTTATTAGTTCTTTTTCCTATCTATGCCAAATAATCAATTGTCTTTTATAACTTAACCTTTGGTACAAAAGAATTCCTTGGCAGAACGTGTGTACAAAGGGGAAACAAAGCAGCACCTCAACCTGGTAGGTGCTTTAACAGTTCTTATGCAATATAGCATCATAACCTATCAGTGAAGAGAAGTGAATACAGATTGAATTTGTGTCAAGTCAGATGAGTCAAAAGCCAAACCATTTTTTTTAATGTTAAATCTCTCTCTATATATTTAATACTTCTGGGGTGATATGGAATTGTCAGGATCTGCAGTTCTCATGTCATTACATGGTCTATGTACTTTCAAAAGACTTAGAGACCAGAAAGAGTTTATGGTACATGTATAGGATGACAAAAGTCTAAACAAACTTACCTCTAAGAGCAGTTGTTTGCAATTTGTTCACCTCCATTTTCTGAGGTTGAAGTCTGAACTGACTAGTCATACGTGACCTGAGGGAGCAAAATTGCATCTCACATCTCTCTGAGTTTATAGAGTTCAAAAGGTTGATTATATGTTTTCAATAGCAATTTTCTAGTTCAGTAGTTTACTGTATCAATTACTGTACACTGGGAGATGTGCAACAGTTCCTGTTGCACGAATGCACAGCAGATATCATAATACAGCAGTTTCAGAACTACCTTGGGTTTTTTTTTTCCTTGCTTCATCTCTATTTTTCAGACTTCTGTACCAAGCATCTGGGCTGTTACATCAGATACGTTGATCATTACTTTGGGTTTTCCTGTGTAAACCATAAAGCAATGAGCATACACAATATTAGATTAATAAGAAGCATACATTAAAGTAAAATTATATTCAGTGGCAGAAAATATGGAAAATTATTTTAAACATACAGCATCCTCTAGAATTCCTTGGAAACAGTCTTTCTCTGAGGCAAGCCTTTAAGGCTGTAGGGAAAGGAACAAGTCAAGATGCTGAGATTGGAAATGGTAGAAATCTAGAATATAGGAGCATAGGATTTAAAAAAATCTGATCCAATTCTCTGCAGACACTGTGCATAAGACCCTTAGCTCTAAAGAGCACACATAATACCTACTCTAGCTCTCACCTGCACTGCAGCCCACAAAGCCATCTTCCAAGACTTGAACAAACCTAAAATTTTTGAGAAAAGACCAAAAACCAAATTGTGTGCCACAGGAGAAGAGCTTAAAAGCCTATTTTCTGCTTCTGAAATGGCTGGGAAAAAAATACTAAATAAAACATAGATGATCTTAAGATGACAACTGTCTGCCGAAAGTGTTTTTCTGGACAATTAAGTGACTAAATGGATGTGTAAATACACAGCAGATGTGACTTTTTTTTAAATATACAGTGTACACTCTGTACTCTGCAGTTCATCAGCCTGGACAGACAGGAAAGCCTTAATCCTAAGCAAAGAACTCACAGGACAATTTGATGTCTTTGTGTCATCTTATCACTCCCTCAACCTCTTTCTCCATCAGTTATCTGCAAGTAGATCTAATCTAAATTTTGCAGCTTGTTCTGTGTAACTACTGCAAGATGCACAATTAAAGGTTCAGTCCTCAGACCTTTATCACCTTAGATCCCGTACCTTCCTCTTAAACTTGAATCTTGTTTAACAATCCTCTCTCTATAACTCCTCAGAATGCTACACATGTATAGTGAGTGATCACGAAAAGAGGCATAGTGCTTGCTCTTGTAAATGCGCTATAATTTACATGAACTTGTCATTGTCTGAGCATAAAGGATGTGTAAAAAAGTTTTGTGCTATTCTATCTGTCCTTTACTCAGTAATTAAGAGTGCACTGATACAGATGTATTGTAGGCAGATATTATCCAAGTCCTGACAAAGAACAAAACTATTCATCTAATATGTCATCATGGCCATCTTGAATACTAACTAGAGCACTGCTTGATCAGAATTGTCAAAGGACACTTCCACTGCTCTCCTACCAGGGAACATATTTTCTGGCAGATGCTGTGTTTCCTATGAACTATAAAGAATCTCTTCTGCTTCATTTTGCATTTTTCTGGCCATGAAGGAACAGAGCATTATAAATGTATCTGTCTTTATTCCTTTCTCTGCTGAATGGATTCTTAGAGAAAAGCTTTTCATGACTTTGTTAACATGCCTTTGTTGGCTGGATAATTCTTAAAACTGACCTTTTATTTTTTAAATACATAAAATTCTATCAGTCTTTCATTTCTGCCTATGTGGTGGTGAGCCTAGAATGGGGGACCTAATTCTATTCTTGAAGTTGAGAGTTTTGATTCCACTGACTTCAAAGGAGTTGATTCTGATTTATACTGTGGACATAATAGCAGACTCAGGCTTTATGATAATAGGCAATAATGCAGTGTTTTCATGCAGCTTCAAACTCAGTTCAACTCCAGGATTTGTGTTTAAGTTCTCATTGACATTGCACACACACCATGAACATCTGGGGAGAGAGAGCACCGTGAACTGGAGAAATTATTCCAACTACCACATCTACTTTTGTCTTTGATGGGAAATTTTATCACACCCAAGGGTATGCAGCTTGTCATTTGGGAGCTGTATGCTTTGTAACCTCAGCGAGACATGAGAATTTATAAGCTTGGCAAGAGTTTCTAGTATTGCTGCCAGCCCTTATTCGTTATTCAGGTGGCAGGATCTGTTGCATGTTTCAGGAGTGCTTGTGGAATGATCTACTTGGGCCTCAATTAGTTGGTCTTAAATTCCTGTAGTCATGCTCTAATCCCTAGTGATAACTCAATTTTTAATAGAGTGTTTTGTTTCTATATTAGATTTTCATAAATTCATGCTAAAGTTGTAGTATTGGTTTAGAAAATGCAGGAAGTGTGTATCTTCCTCATTCTCCTGTATTCTGAATGCTGTGAAGGTGAAAACAGTGGAATCACAGAGCCTTATAATTTGGCCATTTGGGAGAATCTGAGTGACCAAGCAACTGCCCAGAAACCAGGATATGACTCATAGCTAAAACTCAAGTCCCTGCTAAAGGTCACAGGTATTCTGGACTATAACATCTCAACAGAAAAGCTCTGAGCATTTTTACCATAGATAAAGAATATATTTCTTTCTTAAACTCACTTCAGAAGTTTTCTAAAACTCCTATCTGAAACTTTTTAGAAAGCAAAGACTGTGGCAGATACTCAGGGTGGAAAACTTTAGTAAAGTTACAAACTACATAAAGTTGGGTCACACTGGGATGACTCAGGCTACTTCAAATCTAGGTAGTGCTACCACCTCTATCTAAATTTAATACAAAATTTATTCTTGTTCTATAAGTAAAAACTGGTGTATATACATGTATGCTTTTAATAACGTAATTAAAAGTTTGAACACCTTCTACTCTGTCAAACATATTCTGGGATGGCAGTCCAAGGTGCCAGATGTCAAACTGTGGGAGATGCTTCCCCGTCAAAGGCATCTGGGCTCATTTGCTGACTCTTTGGGCAGTGATCTTGCCAGCTTGAATTTGCCTCTAGGTCATTAGTGCGGATAGGTTGCTAATAAACTTTCCGGGCTGCGTTATCCTCCTGATACCATTTTAAACTTATTTTGTAGTCTGAAGAACCAAGGCATTTTCATTCTGTTTGTGTATAAGACCTCGCATAAATTCATTGGTGAGATTTCTTCATAGATCTTCTCCTTGATTCCAAATACACGATTGCTGTAGTTGTGAGTTATGTTTTCAGAATACTAAATATGTTTGAGGAAATGAGAGCCTTTTAAAGTATCCTGAGATATTTTTATTTGAATTTGAAGAACCGAGATAGTTTTAATTTATAACAGTGCGTTCTTATGTGCAAGCCTTTCACTGTAATAGGTTCTGCTAAAATGTGTAAATCCTCTATGTATACTGTGTTGAATTTACTTTGACTAATTAATACACATCATACTTCTTTTTATTTTATGAATGTCTATAATTTTAGATTTTTGTTTTGTTCTGCCACTTTTTTTTCATTTCATCTCATCTCATCTTTAAATCCATGTGTGCTGAGAAGTCAGGTCCTGTCAATGACGTAATGGTGTCTTGACACCTTGTGAGAGCTTTAAGATGTAGAAGATGGTGCCAACCAACATCCCCTGTGGTTTAGGATAATGCTGTTCTGCCTATGGTGCTTTACTGTAACACCTTTTTATGGTCTATGCAATTCTTGTAAGGGTTTAAAAACACCAATCAAATATTAATGACAAAATCCTGACATTACTTTAAATAGATAAATCAATAAGAGTAACGTTACAGTGCTCTGGAACAGTTTCAGTTCAGCAAAAGTGTGATTTTTCTTTTTTTTTTTTTGTGAATAGTTATGTGTGAGTGATGCCAGTCATGAGCATGCCAGGTGAAAGAGGGATGGTAGCACGAGCATCCTTGAGGAACCGGAGGGGTGGGTGCTGCGGCACAATGGGTGCTCCTGGTGCTTACATGGAGCAGCTGCTGGAACCTGTGGCCCATATCACTTCCCTGTTTTCCCCCTATATCAACATCATCGTCTCTTTTGTTATAGTTTACAGCTATAGATTTAAAAAAATCTTTTGGTTGCCATTGCTGCCCAAAGAGGCGGAGAGGGGTCCACTGTCACCTTTCTTTGAGGGGTGGAGGTTTGAGTAGCTGCGTGGTGACACAGCCTCTTGGACTGAGCTGGGTTTGTAGCAAGGAGGCAAGAAAATAAATTGATGGTGCATGGATACATTCCTGATATGTATCTGTGATTCATGTGTACCAATGAAAACTGACTTTGGCAATCTGATAATTTCAAATTAAATTTTGAAGTCATTGTTTAATGCTGCTGCTCAGCAAGGCGTAGCAGATGAGTGCCACGTGAACAATAACAGCATCAGTATTCTGCATTCGACCTATGTGTGCAAGACATTTACTGCTGTGCTCTTTCTAGAGCATGAAATGAAACTTGATGAAAAAGATTTTCTCATTTTCAGAGGGGTGCTTCTTGGTCTACTTAGGGCATGAATAATTATCTATTCTGAAAGAAATACCAGTAGGCAATGCTGGTTGTATGGAAGGTTTATGTGGTGACTGCTTGCATGGGAACCTGCACTGGGAGATAAGTGGGGCTTTTTGTTTGTTTGTGGGGGTTTTTGTTTGTTTTTCCTCTGGCCTTGCTTTTATAACCTGGGGTTATTATTTTCTTCAGTGATGGAATAATACTTTGTTAAATTCTTAATAAAGTTCTTTGTTTGTTTGTTTGCTTTTAATTAGAAAATGCCATTTCTCTGATACCAAAATGGTCTAATAAAAGCAATGACTTTGAATTCTTTCTTAATAACTTTAAGGAATTTTTACAAGCTCTATGCTTGATTTGTAATTTTAAAATATCACTACATATACTGTGACATAACTTACAATACAAAGGGAGATGGAAACAACATCAGAATGAAGTATTTAGGGAGATTTTATTTTGTGAAGAAAGTGATTTTAAGATTTTAATTTTGTGGGGTATATCCCTAAGCTGGTTCATCTCAAAATTTTCTGTGCACCAGAAACTGCAGAGTTCAACCAGCTCTAGTTGGAAGGCTCAGTACCTGGAGCCTTCATTAAGCAATCTGGGATTCACAGAGGGAAGTGCAACCCATGCATTGTCACTGTAAAGTGAGTCTGTACCTTGTTTTGCGCTCACTCCCACATCAGAAGATGCGGTTTAAGCCCCTCTTACCTACTATGTGAGTTGTTTATGAGGCTGCTCTTTGGACGGGTGGTGCTTGGCAGGATTTGCTGCTTTGCTTCTCTGACTTTCTATGAGTATGGGAGCTGGCATTTAATCTTCAATGCTTCCAGCAGAATGTAAACTGCCAAGAACTGTTTTCTGAGGCAACATTTCCTCTTGCTACTTTTTTTTTTTACTGCCTTGATTATCACTTGCTAAGAAAAGCAGGATGGCTTTTGTATTCCTCTGTCTGCCTTTCTGAGTTTGACCCTGCTTAGAAGATCAGATTGGGGAAGAGGAAAAAAAATATATATATATATGTATATGTATATTTACAGAACTTGTGAATTTGCTGTGTGAGTATTCACACAATTAGAAATTGGGTGATATCTGCAAAAAGTGCTATCTATAATTAAGCATGGAAAATGCTTCTGTTATTTTACTTGTCCTTTAATTAGGATAAATGTCTGTATTTCTACATAGCTCATTAGGAGAAAGCACGGAGGTCATCTGAATACATGTGGAAAAGGGGAGTTTTCCTTAAAAATAAAGTGAGATGATAAGTGTGGTGCACTCAAGTACTCAGGAGCTCAGGGAGGCATGACCAAACTGCTTTAATGGCTTATGTACAGCAGAAGAAAAGAAGTGGAATGAGTGACTAGTAAGCAATAATGACAGTCCGTTTGCTGGAGCCCCTTTTTCCCTTGTTTTTCTTTGCAAATCATAAATATTCATAAGTGTGCATGCACACTCAGCATTCCTGCTCTTCTGTACCATGCTTAACACTTGTTTGCTTTTGTGGCAATATTGTTAATAAAATGCCTTGCTTAGATATTCAAAGGGTGAAATGTACTTTTTATTTCACATGCTACTCAGCTAACTTTAGTTATACAGTGCTCCAGTAACTAGTTCAGCTGCTGTAACTTCTATTGTATTCCCATAGCCACCTCCCAAGGTCAGACTGAGGCTGTATCAGTCATTAGCCAGACGATGTTTCAGATAATTTTTTGATGCTTCAAACAGTTGGTCGGGATTATAATTTGCCAAATGCCATAATTTTAGCTTTCCATTTCAGTTTAGGCAGTTATTATGGTGGCATTCTAATTAACAAGATTATGTAGTTGTAAAATTTGTGCTGCGAAGGATGGGTACAGAATTTAGGAGAGGAAGGGAAGGTTAGAAAGGTGAGTTGTCCTGCATGTGAGTGATCAGCTGGAGAGCTTGCAGTTCTGCCTGGGGAAGGTGATGAGCCAGCTGAGAGTTTATGGGTCAGGGGGCAGACCAATATGGGGTGACATTGTGGTTGTCTGCTACACAGTGCCTCTTCAGGAAGATGTAGTAGATGAGTCCTTTTTCAGAAAACTGGAAAAGCCTTACACTTGCAGGCTCTTGTCTTGACAGTGTACTTGCATCACCCAAAGATCTTCTGGAATGGCAGCACAGCAGGACACGAGCAAACCAGGAGGTTTTTGGAGTGCATCGATGATAACTTCCTAACACGGGATTGAGGAACCAGCTCTGCTGGACCTGATATCTACAGATAAGGAAAAACTGATTTGAACGTTGGGGGCAGACTTGACTGCAGAGACCTTGAGTTAATCCGCTTCAGGATCCAAATATAACAGACAAAGGCAAACAGCCGTATTTCAACCTTGGCCTGTTCAGGGATGTGGTTGGAATAATCCTATGGGATATAACCCTGGAGAGAAGAGTGGGTCCAAGACAGGTAGTTGATTTTCAACGATCTCCTTCTAGAAGCTCAGGAGTGGTATGTCCTGATGTCAAGCAAGAGTGGCAGGAGGCTGCATGAATTAACAAGAAGCTCCTGAAAAAAAACTCAAGCAAAAAAACCCCACAGAAAGGTAGCATACAAGAGATTGAAGTAGGATCAGGTAACCTGGGAGGGACAGAGAACACGGAGTCTGAACATGTGGGTGGGTTAGGCAAGCCTCTTGCCTTGCTCACTTTGCTGCTCTTGCTTCTACACCGGGCTGATCCAGTGTTTGAGCCAAGCTTTTGGCAGAGTCATGAGTATCCCTTATGGCTCAGCACCATGTCCAGTTACTGAAGCGTGGAATTATGAAGCCAGGTTAGAGTGCAAAGATTTTCATTATGAAAACTGAAACTGGATCTAGTAAACTTCCAGTGTACTTGATGACATTTGATTGGAAGATGGAGTAATTAAGAAAATTTATCTATTTGCTGGTTATTCAGAAACTTATGGTATGGATAAGTGACAGAGCTTTAGTGTATTCAGAAGCTACTTTAAAATGCTGGCATTGCAAATCTCACTTGGCTGCCTTCATAATGACTTTATTTTTCATTACTGGAATTATGAAAGGGTTCTAATGCATATATCTGTCAGGTCTTGAGTTTTATGCAGCTGGCAGAGACAAAGGGTATCTCTGGGCTCGGATAAAGCCACAATCATATTAGACTTGTCTAGTAACAGCTTGTCTGCTGTTCCTATCTACTATCTGCAGACGCTGCGAAAATAATTCTCCTGCTGTTGAAGGTGTCTATGATCTAATTACCCAATGTAATTTATTAGGTATACTATATATGTATATTAGTCTGATACTATATTCTGCAAAGAAAACTTTTTCAGAAATAAAAAGGAAGATCTATAGCATTTGATGAATTTCCCCTTTGCCTTTAGTTGCTGTAATTTATGTGGAAGAAATTGTGGCAAATAGAGGGGTAAAAAAAGCTACCCACAAAGTCCTGTATTAGATTACGAATGCTTGCCTCAAACGGTAATAGGTAAAAAAAGAATTGTTGAGGATAAAAATGAGGTGAAAAAAAACCAAACGCATAGCACTTAAAGAAATAAAGGCTGTGTCTTCTTTTTACACTCTCTCGTGTATCCCTTCCTCGTAGGCTTGCATGGCTTCTGTCCGAGACTTGCACGTTTATAGTGATGTTATCCAGATGCTGAGCATTCAGGGCTGTGTGTGCCATCTGCAAGATCTCATTACATTTGGCCTTGGCTTGGATTGTTGGATTTTAAAATTAATTTGTGTTGCTGAACTTACTATAGTAGCCCAATCCCATGTAACTGTGAACTTTTTTGTGGACCTAGTATATACTACCTATTGATCATGATATGTGGAAAAATAGTATTTTCTAATCTCCTGTTCCACGTTTTCTTACTACCTTTGTCTGCAGATTCTGTTACTGCTTTTATGGCTGTTGTGGTTAGTTTTTCCTTATTTTCTTTTTCCTGTACAGTTCATAATTTGCACCCACAGAGGGATTTTGTTAGCCACCCACCTTCTTCAGTGAAATGGAAGTTTAATTCTATTCCCTGCTTCAGCTCTGACCACAGATAATTATTGTTCAGGATCATTTGGTCATTATTGCTGGTATCTAATGCTGTGAGGACACCCTTTGTGCTTGTGAAAATCCTAAAAGCTCAAAAATTGTTGCTTCTCTTTATTTTACTTTTAGCTGGCTGAAAAAAAACCAAAACCAAACGAGTAATTGTGCCACTAACTATAATTTGAAGTTTTTATTAAAAGGTCTGACATGTCTAGTAAAAAAACTTGCTGCACGTGTGTAGAAAAGTGGGTATAACTGAGCATGCATTCCAAGCAGGGAGAAAAATAAAACTGAACATATCTGAAGTTGCTATCAAGCATTAGTTGCTAAAGTTTGTTATGATGTGCATCTTTAATGTCCATGCATATAGGCAGTATTATCATAGAGTGGCACTTTGCCCTGTATTTATCTAATTCAAGGTCTTACTTTAGAACTTACTAATTGATTCCTGACATCAAAGTAGTTTGTTCCCCCTACATGATTTTCCCCATTCTATAAAATTTCAGACAGTATTCTGGGAAGATTTTTGCAGGTCTCAAAATCCCATTATGAATGTTTCTGATTTGGGTATTGATTTCTTTTGTTAACCTGACTTTGTATGTATTTTGGCTCTAACAGCATTCAGTAAGCATAACACTCTCGCAATGATTAGCTCATTGTTGGCAGTGTACTTCCTGGGACACAGCACAGAATAACTTCTGTACTCTGTCTGTGGTGCTTAAAATGTATCTTTTTCTCCTTTTTTTTTAAAAAAAAAAAAAAAGGAAATACAAGTGTGGGTTTAAATATTGCAAACGTGCATTCTCGTATTCCCTGCAAATAGGAGAACCTTTCTAGAGATGTTAATTTCCCTTTGCATTTAGAGGAAAAATAGACCTTCTCATGAAGCGGGATGCACATTAGATCATGTCAGGCTGATAGTTTTCTTCCAGTAGATTAGCATTGGAAACAATAAATGTTGCATTAAAGAATGATGCCCAACTTCATTCAGATTTAGGTGATATTCAGCTCCATAAAAACAAACAGGTTGGTCCCATGCAGCTGTTTAATAGCAAAATATCTTTAAAATCATTGTCATCCAGGTTACAAACTCCACTGCTTTGGAGTATTGCAGCATCGGTTTTTGCAGCATCTTTCTTGTTTCAGCCAATAGCAAACAGCAGATAATGTTAGTGGTAGTGCTGAATTTCAATTACTTTCTTGGTCAGTGATGATTTCCTGGTGTTGCCAAATAGTCTTAGTGGGTTAGATTGCACAGTGGGGGCCATATATCACAGAGATGAAAGTCTCAAGGAAAACTTCAAATCATTTTGTCTCTTGCCTGCTGGCTTGGAATGTTATCCCCTCTTGTGAATGGGTTCAGCTAGGTTTGAAATCGGTCTTCTCCTATTCAGGTCACATTCCTCTTTTCTGTAAGAAAAGACCACTGGGATATGTTGAAAAATTTATATGGTTTAACTAGGATTAACCTGAATAAACCATTCTTTTTTCTCATGATTTACCACTGAGATTTTACCTGACTGTTTTGTCATGTAAATTATGATGAATGCCTTTGTACAGCCTTGTGTTTAATTCATTAACATGGTTTGAATGTAACTGCTGTCTGGAACCTAGAGTACCTGTTCAGCACTGAAGACTCAAGGGGTGTGATGGACAGAAATCTTTGCAAATGCCTTGACAGCAAATACAGAGCTTTACTGTCCTACTTAGAAACAGAAACAATCTTTCTTTTGGCAACTGTATCGTGATTTTTTTTTTTATCATTTATGGAAGCAAGTAACAGATTCCAGCTAGATTTTTAATGTCATTGTGTTTGTTGTTCAAAATGCCTGTATCACACAAAAGACTGCCTTTGTTAGTAGAAAAAGGCCCATTGCAAAGGTCTTTCTGTGCTGAGCAAGTTTTGATGCATTTTTTTTCCTAGCAAACCCAAATGAAATTGGGGAGTAGGGTGATTTCAGTCTATCACTTCAGCTCAAAATTCTGAAAATTTAGACCTTTTTCCTCTTTTTAACTTGAGCAGATTAAAATGAAATTATGAAACTGCTCCTGAATTTGACTCTTCCCAGCATTATCATCTATGACTCATGTATTAGAGCAGCTGTGATTCCTTGTTTTTCAATTGTAATGCAAACTACAGTTGTAAATTGTCTTATCAGTTTAATCAACTGGAGCAAAATCTATTATGATCCTGTAGTAAGTGGAGAGACCTCAGCCTTCTTATAGTCACTGGAAACTGATATATTTATGCTGAAGGAAGAAATCATGGCCATTATGTGTACAAAAGGACCATATTAACCCTTCTACTTTTTGGTGGGTCAGAGAGTGGAAGGGTGAGAACTGGTAGTAGAGTTAACATGAAAATGATGTTTTCATTATGCTGTCTTATTGCTTGCCACATTCAGAGGTACAGACTTTCCCATTGTGAATAAAGTCCCTGAGTCCAATCAAAGTATCAGCAATTGAAATGGGAAACAATGATCAATGCCCAATTGCCAGCTTGAATCTGCAACATGTACATTATAGTTATTCAGGCACTTGGGAACACTTTACAGCATTACTTGTAACAGTCCCTGCAGTCACACAGTCCATTTGAAAGTGTTTCCAGGATGACATATATTTTTTAAACTGAATTGCTAGGTCAGAAGAGTTAGGGAATTGCTGTTTTAAACAACAAAACAAAAAGTGTAATGGTGAAGGAAATATGGCACTTTGAAAATCCTGCAGACTCTGGGTTTGAAGTTGTTGAGAGCAGTTTATGAAAGCAGCTTTGTCACTGAAGAAGAAGTAAAGCCTAATAATTTTTAATAGGTCTATAAATCTCTCTTATGATATGCAGCTACTGTAAACTCTTCTTCCATATTTTTCCAAGCATTTATGCAGTGTTGTTAAAGGGACATGATTGCCAGAGATAATCCTTTCCCTCTGAAGGAGTTGCCATTTTCCTTGGGGGAGTAGAGATTGGACAGAGCAAGGGAAGAAAAGTAAACTCCCAAATTGAAGTAGACTATGGATATTTTTATGAAACCTACAGGTTTATATATACAGTTATATATGCTGGCTTGTGACTCCACAGGAAGCACTGGAAGAGCTGAGGGCAGAAGGGACAGATGTGCTATCAGATCTCATCTCATTACTAGGGGGATCTTGAAATCAGTGGTTCTCTGAGCAGACCCAGCCCTTACTTCTTAAAATGTTTAATAAAGCCAAGTAATGAATGAGAGGGCTAGACACAGATGAACAAGCCCATTCTGATTCCTCCAGCTGTCAAGTGGCCCCACAAGTAGAAGGTAGTTTATTCTGGAAAAACACCATGGCTGAGCTAGCACTGCTCCAAAGGGGTGCAGAGGTGCTGAGGCTGGAGGGCTGTGCTGAGCCTTGGTGAAATTGTGGCATCATTCCTGGGCAAGTGAGGAGAAGAAAGGTTGGTGATATGGTTCTTGGTAACTGGCTCGATGGATTCGTAGGTGGTGCAGTTGCTCTAACAATGAGATTTGGTAGCAGATGCAAATGGAGACAGGAGATTAAATAGATCGGCAAAACCAGAATTTTTTTTTTTTTTTTCTTGCACAACTCTGTGCTGAGAAAGGCTCAGCACAGTGATAGCATTCCTTCCTCCCATTCCCCTTCTGCTACTTAACATGATTCCAGCTAAGCTAATCAGTGCTGAATATTGCAGGAATACCTGCTGAGACTGTGACAGAAATGCTGCTAAACACCAGACTAAGTGCAGAATTTGTTCTTTCCTTCCTTAGAGATCATCTAGGGCTAACATTTTGGGAACCAGTTAATTTCTTGTGATGCCGCTCTTCTGTGGTGTGGAGTGAGCGATGTGAAGATGAGGATTTCTGGGGAAGTCCCAGGGAACTGCAAGCGCAGCCACCTGTGAGTCCTGCAGGCTGTGCCTGGAGAAAGCCCACCTGGCTGCTCATTGTTCACATTGTGGACACAAATTCCTATTTTACCCAATCTGTACAATCCCTGTGTAGCAGGACTTGAGTTTCAGAAAACTCTTGAACAAAAAGAATGAAGTATGTAATGGATTTGTAGCAGAGACTGCTTTACTAGAGGAGTTACTGTGGATGCCTTGTAGCTTTGGGGGATTCTGGTTCCAGAACAAAATTCTCGTCTTTCTTATAATGAGAAGATTTAAAGCCTAGTTCTCTGCTATAATTCCCCTTTCAGGCTTTGATTGCTGGATGTAATAATCTTGATTCACTAAAGACATAAGTTGCATAAAATATGACAGCCCTCAGCCCTAGCAAGATGCATTGTCTCCTAGGGATGCATGTTCTGAATATTTTCAGGTAATGATCAAATGGATATACCTGTCATAAGTGAGTAACTTTTCTTTATGCCTGCAGAAAGAGTTAGTGCATGTTTCAGTGCCTGGATTACTCTGGTGCTATTTATATTTCAAGGTCTTTGGAGCTGTATAGAAAACAAAGAACAGGACGCTTTAAAGAATGAACGTCTACTTTGAGTTTTTCTTTTTTAAAAAAATACTTCTGTAAAAATGGTAAAGTGACCCATACAGACCTGAGTAGGAATTCTGTTCCCCAGAATTATTTTTATTACATCTTCAATGTGAGATTATAGAAAAATAATTTACTCAAGATGCCATATTGCTTTGTACACAGCACACATAAAGGAGTCATTTCAAGCACCATTCAAATATATCTGTCTCTTGTGTGAAGCACGAAAGTGAACCAGAAAGTTTGTCTATGCGTATAATGCGCTTTGAGACGGATTTTGAAAGAATAGCATTAAGCAGTGACATAAGTCTGGAGTTGCATACTGAGGTGGTGCCTTGGAAAAAATGCTTGATGGAAGTACGAAGCTTTGGCACTGTTTTGCACGTGACAATCTCCATTAAGGTCACTGGCATTGGTGTGAATTTCACTCTCATGCTTGAGAGCTCAGCAATGCCTGGATCTGTGTGCAGAAGACAGAACAACAATTATTTTAATGCTCATTTGAAAGAGATTCTGAACTGAAGACCAAGAATATCTATCACTTTCTGAGTATCTGTAAACAATCTCGTGATGAACATGAAGATAATGGTGTAGGGTAGCACTGCAGTACACTGTGCCTGTGGCTTTCTGGTAGAGCAGTTAATGGGATCTACTGGACAAGACCCAGCTGTGAAAGGTGAAGGTTTGCTCTATTTTTTTTTTTCCAAATGCGTGTTAAGCTTTTCTGGCCAGTCACATTTTGTGGAGAGAGCTGTGAATTGATGATGATCGTGGTGGTGCTGTGTACAAACTGTGCAGATCCACACTGGCGAAAAATAACTTTGGGTGTACAAACATACTCTTTCCAACCAACACATAACGCTGGTTTTGGAACAAAACACAAGTAGCGCAGGGCAGGCCCTGGGTGTCTGAAATGTTAACAGATTGGTTTTCAGACAGTAAATGATCTAAGATGAAGCCTGGGTAAGCATATAATAATAAATTGTTTAAGATTTTTTTTTCTTAGTGAAAAATACAGTAACGTTCCACTTTTTTAGCCTCACAAACTTTGTCCACTCTAATGCTCTCCACATCCTTACATGTTACATCAATTTGAAACAAATGATGTGAATTATTGTATTTTTCATGCAAAAGCGAAACTCTCTCCCTATCCAGTGACATTTTTTCACCCAAGAGCTTTGCATTTTTTGAAGGCTTCATTGCTGACAATCTAAAATTAAATGCTGTAACTTGAACTGCAGTTTTTAAGGACTTATCCTACATGGGCTTTAAAATTCATACTCGGAATTAGAAAAGTTGTACAATTATGTACAGCTTAGCAAAAAAGATAACCAAGCTCTGAATATGAAAAAAAGAAAATATTCAATTCTGCTTAAAATATATTTTATCTTCCACATTTTTGTTAGTCATTCGACTCAACCCACTGCCAAGATTATTTCTCTCTTATTTAGAGTTTGAATTTTACATTATGCTCAGTTGTTCTCTGCTGCAGTTTAGGTTGGCCTTCAGGGTACAGTAAAAACATTGCATCAAAACATTGCATCTGTTTGCTGAACGAATAGCTACGTTTGCATTTAATTTGCCAAGACACATCCGTGTGTAAATTAAATAACTGAGTTTTCAGGTGCACAGGGGAAGAAATATAAACTCAGATATATGAGGAAAATCTGAATAAAGTATGAAACAATTCCCTTGTTTTGCTTTCACATGAAGCAGGTTTCTGGCTGTTGTAGCTGAGAGCAGCCAGGCGCCTGCAGGCGCAGACAGGGGGAGCTTAAGGATCACAATGCAGTTCTGCTTGTTGCATCACTTCACTTTTCCAGTGTTGCATTAGGTGGAGTCTGGGGCTGCTGCCATTACCGGTGAGTCACACAAGCAGTTCCTAGGTACAGCTGTGACCCAGTTCCTCCTAGTCCCGTTGCTTATATTTCCCTAAAATCTATAAGGAGTGGGGAAAAAAGGAGCATCCAATCCTTCAAGTGTGTTGGAGGTCAGTGGGGATGCTGACTTTCTGGGCTGATCACAGGCTGGAAGCAGGTGGCATTTCAACTCTCCAGTGATGCATCCAGCCCATCCACTGAAGTCACAGCATCCCCTGGCTGTTTGTGCTGTACCCCATGTGCTTGGTGGGAATGGTGGCTTCCTTCTACTCATCCCTCCACAGTGGAGTGACTGTGTGAAAGCAGTGCTGTGAGATGGAGACTCTTGCCACAGCTGCTTGCCATCATCCACAGGCATTACTCAAAGCAGGAGGAACTCCTGCAGGCTCAACACCACTCCTGAGGGAGCATGTGTTAGTCTTTGGTTGGAGACTCTCCTATTTTGTGTTTTGTGTGTTATTTTTTTTCTTTGGTTTTGATAAAGTACAGTTATGAGATGAGAATATTTGCTTTTTTCCCTTGAAACAGTTGATAAGTGTCCTGTTTTATAACATAAACTAGCTACACATCTGCAACTTTCAGTGGAGTGCAAGGTTTTCTCTGGATTTCATTCTGCTGTGATGTGTTTGTAAGAGAGAGTGAGCAAAGAGGGGAGATGGGGGAGGTGGATACACAGTGATAGTTGTGTGGAGCATGGACCTCAGGAAGGGAGAGCTTGGGTGAGTAACCGTGGGAGTGCCATGGGGAAGGACATGGGCTTCAAAGGCGGGGACAGGACATCTATTGCCTCTATAGCTAAACAGCAGTTAATTATGAAAGTATTTGGCATTGTCACAGCTCCTCTTCCAAATGGAAACAATCTCTGAATTTCTCTTTCTCTAGTGGCCTAAAAGGCATAACACAAGCTAAATCTGTTTCAGGCACTTTGGCTAAGATCACAATTGCCAGGCTTCTTCATTTTAATAATTTATGCTGCAATGTAATTCCTGAAGTAGTGATAATAATTATTCAGGTGGTGACAGGCTCTTAATTAAAATTACTATAGAAGCCTTCAGCTTTTAGCCACCTTGCACCTCCTAATGTCAATACATATTAGAGTGCAACAGTTTGCTAAGATAAAGTTAATACAGCCTGGTGACAGCTATGAGAGCTGAACAAACCCTGGATCTCTCCAGATACATATATAGAGCTGACTAGGAAAACAGTAAGCATTTCTATCAGGGTTTTGTCTTGATTTTACTGATTTTTAAGGATATTTTAAAAGTATGGGAACAGCTAAATAACCAAAAAAACCAACAAAAAAATCACAGTAATCAACTGTCCGATCTACATCCTGGAAGATTAACTTCTAGACCAGTACTGAAAATAATGAAGGAATATTGAGCAGAAGGGGAAACTGGCAAGTGTGACAAACTTCAAGAGGGACCACAGTTGGTTTTTAACCAAAGTCATTAGAGAGTTATCAACCCAGTTCAACTCCAGACTTTCTTCTGGAAGGGGTATAAACTCTCACTCTTAGTTGGAAGCAGTGTCTCAATTGTAGGATGGGATAGGAAGGAAACCTGCCTCTCTAAATGGACACCCTCCATTTCCTACTGTAGAGCATTTTGTTCCTTTCTAGAGGAAAGTAAGAAAAAGGATGGAATGGACCATTAACTTGACTCGCATGGCAGTTCCCATTTGCCCTGCGTAAATCAGGAATTGAAGCAGCCATGTGAACTTCAGTCCTTGCTGCTTTATTTTACACTGAAATTCATTTCAAGCACAGGTAGACTGATAAACAGATGATGATGAATAATTGAGTTAATCCAAGAAAGCTCTGGGGCTATGTCTGTCACAGTAGGTGTAAAACCAAATGCATGCAAATCCCTTCCTATATCAGGGTAGATTATCTAATTATTGTCAATCTTCCGAGTCCTCTGTTTGCTTAGGTCTGCTTTTGGGGATTTCTTGTTGTGGGAAATAGCACCTTTCGTTAACTTCTTATACTGAGACTTGAAGCAACATAGCACAAAGTGTGTTATATAAGAACATACACCTTCAGTAGTAGGAATCACTTTTTAAACTGATGGAAATACTGAATAAAATAGATGTTTTCTCAAGCATGTAAAAATGTAGACTTTGTCATAAACTTAGATGCAAGATGTTCTATGTAGCCTTGTTTTCAATTCATGAGAACGATATTCTCATTAAATAAAAAAACAACCAAACAAAAACTATCTCCCCCAGAGCCCCCAAGCAACACTTTGCTACTTTCTAGCTTAGTCAACCAAGGTTAAAATAAAAGTTAAACAAATTGGGAGGGAAGGGTCCTTTAATCCCTGTATTTTCCCTTTTTTAAGAGGAGTTTAATATATAGTTTTAATAGGAAGCTTGAAGAGTGGAATCTCTTCTGGTGCTAGAGATCTGTCAGTGACCTTAGTAATTACCATGTTTGAGGTCTTCTCCACACAGGAAAACTTTTTTCAATCACTCTGGTATCAGACATGTGTTATGCACACATCTGCAAAGATAATGGGAAGATGTAAATAAAAATGTTCCTCTATCTTCAAAGATATCAAGGGGATATCTCCATCTCTTTCCTCTCTTATATGTAAGTCCACCTTTTTACATGCAATTCAGGTTCCACGGCATTCAGAAAATACAGGTTGAAGTACCATTTTTGTGAAATTAGCATTCTGATTTTTTAAAAAACTCTACTGCAGTAAGTAAGAATAAAGATGATACAGGCAGTTCAGATTCTAATATCTTTGCGTCATTCATGGTACTTAATGTGTTTTCCTCAGGTACCTGTGCTATAATAGAAGTCAGTGTAGCTGTGTGAGGCCTTTTTTGTAATTTAGGCTCGTATAAAGTGTTTCTAGGTAACTTTTAGCTCACTGATATGCAAACAGGCAAAATTCTTTCTCAAGTTGACATCAAAGCTAACACTAGATCAAAAATGTTTAATGAAAAAACTCATGGATAAGCTATTAAAAATGCAACAAAGTGGTCAGTATCTGGCGAAGTTAAAGGATAGATAATAACATTCATATGCTAATGCAAAGCTGTTTACTTGAGGGAAATATAAACCTATCAAGTTGTCTGAAGTTGCTATTAAGGTTCATGAATTCTTTTCAAAGATGAGAGACATTCCTGCTTGAATGTAGATAAATATTCATGGGAGGATTTCATTAGGGAAGAGAAATTTGCTATTAATAACCATTATATCTGTTCAAGATACAACTGGCTGCTACTTGTATATTGCAATAAAGATGCTTTGCATCATGTGAAAAAGTGAATATTCGCAGGTGTCTTTAAAGGGTCTGTACAGTATCAGCTAAACAAAGACTTATCTCTTAGTTTTTGTTGTGGGTTTGGTGTTGGTTGGTTTTTATGGGGCCTTTTGTTGTTTTTGTTTGTTTTAATAAATAAAATAATATTAATAAATAATATAAATACTTTTTTTTTGAGGTTAAGACTAAAGGATTTCATTTTTTTCATTTTCATATCATTTTTTTTTCTTCTATCTCAGTGGAGTTCATGTTAATTTCTTGAAGGAAAATAAAAGTTTTCACTGAACAGATACATTTGTCTAATATCTCAAGGCTTATGAGAAATATTGGGGTGGCAGGGTGAAGCACTGGAAGCTTATGTCCAGATCAAGTCAGTGATGTCTCATGTGAGATAGCAAGAGAAAGAACATATGGATCTGGTAGCAAGAGCTTCTGGTTGACTGATCTTAATTGTTGGTGGATTTTTTGGTCAAATAAAGCTGGTTTTGTTCTCTATGTACAAAGTACCTGTATAGTTATTTAAATGTACAGTTGATAGCTACTGAATTAGCTCTGCACAATATTCCAGTTCATCAGGTAATTTGATGTACAGTCAAGCCAGTGTGAACTGCCTTCCTATGAAATGTTTGTCTTGTGTGATTTCTTTGGTGGTTAAGGAGTAGAGTTCATCCCTGGACTGTGCTGTTCTTTGAGAGTTTTTTTCAGAAGAGCTTATTTTTATTACTGATTTTCATGAAATTGTAGGATTGTAACATGTTTCAGGTCTCTAGCACTATGAATCAACTGTGAAAATGGTCAATAAATTAAAGAATTTCTGAAGACATTGGTTTACATACAAGGAGTGATGGCTTAAGTTTTGATTTCTTAGGGAAAACTAACACTGTGCAACATTGTCAAGACAGGTTTAAGTGCTTTAAGAACAGTGCAGTGCATTTTTAAGAGCACAGTAGGGGTTATATGCTGAAAAGCTCTAACTTTGAACTGAGGTAAGGGAATCTGCACTCTAGGAATCTGCCTGTAACACATTTAGAGATGAGGGGCAGGGGTGTAGGTGGTATATTGGCCGCTGCAGTCAGGACATTGGAGGAGAAAACTGGAAGGCTCAATGGTGCCATGAACCCACCTCAGGACAAGATGTCTGGGGAGAGGGATCTCATTAAGCCAGAGCTATCAGTCTTCCTTGTTCCTCCTTGATGAGATTCCTCATATCCAAGGGTTGTATTGCTCAGAGGGCTTCTAATCAGTTCCTGGGTAAATCAAAGGAGGAGGAGCATCTTGTTTTCTTTCTCAGTTAGGACTGAGCCTTAAGTTTTTATCACAGATACACATTTACTAGGCTGCTGCTGCACCAATGTTATTTCCAAAGAATTGAAAAGAAATGGAAACAGACATATTGCAGGAGAAGATAAAAGATGCCTAATGGGTAGAAAGGGCTGATTTTGTCTAAACAGACAGAGAAAAGAGCTGGATTAACACTCTTGCAGTTGAATAGCAGTTGAATATTGTGCACAGATTTCATTGGATTCCCTCCAGGCTTTTTGATGAAAGACTATACCATAGTGGAGCACACTGGGGTTGTACACTCAAAGGAGCAGCACAACAGAATTCACATTTTATGCTTCTGTAACAAATCTACTGTTAGCAGCCAATGTGTTAAACATTTTATCTTATTCAGAGCCAAAATACTGAGTGGATGTTACAGATGGTGATATGCATGCTTTTGGAAAGAAGATGAATGCCTCCAGCCCTAGCTGCAAATGGCTAACTAATTAATTATTGTACAGTGACTTCTTGATTAAGATACAGTGGAAATTTACAGCATTAGCTTTGGCAAGTGTTTTAGGAGGAACAATAGCTTTTAGGTGTAGTATTTCTTCACTGGAGGAAATTCACCTCTACCTACAGAACAACAACTGAATCTATGCCCCATGTGAGCTGCCTTCAAAGTAGCTGTTAAATAGTGAATTGTGGCTGATACTGTCTGCCTGTGGAGAACTCTGAAATCACTCCTAAGGTGAAATTCTTGGTGAGTCTGTGCATGTGGTTACAAACTGTGAGCCCCTGTGCTTTGGCCAGGCAGTCTCTGTACCAAGCCAGATTGTTCTGCAGGTTACCAAATATGTGCAAAAGGGGTGACTCTGTTCTTTGGGCAGGTGAAGTGTCCAAAAATAAGAGACAAAGGTCAGAGGAATAATTTAAATTTTCCCTTGCTTAGCAATATGTGTATTTAAAATAAATAATTATCCAAATCATCAGCCAGAGCCATAGGCTGCAAGGTTAGAGCATAAACTGTGTCAGTATTAACTGCTGTAAATGAAAATGCAGATTGCTGGAACAAAGAAGCAGAAGATGCACAGGCAACAAGTGGGACCAAGGAGAGCCAGCAATCAGGTGGGGGGAGCAGGGCGGGCAGTTATGGCCACTGTACTGGCCCAAATGGTGCTGGGAAACAGGACTTGACATAACTGCCTTGTAAATACAAAAGTTGCTTTACTACAACCTTTTTTTCCTCACTGAAACAGTCCACTTTTTGAATCCTTGTCAAGGCTAAAATAGCCTAACAATAATAACAATGACTGAAGCAATAACCAAAGACCCTGTGCTGCAAGTTAATCTGGAAATCAAGCAGCTGTGTTTATTCTTGGTGAAGAAATATCTGAAATATCAAGGCTGCCTCCTTCTGAGAAAGTGTGTTGGGTTTTTACAGATCCTGAGGGCTTGTTAGCATTTGCTGAAAGTGTATTTTATTAGTCTGGTTGCTTTTCTTAATGGAAACAAATATTTTGAAGTGGTTAATTTACAAGAATAAATATTATTCAGCAGGTTTCTAAACTCCCCAAGGTAAATAATACAGACATGGTAAAGGCCAGCTCTGTTGTATTAATAATTGATGTTTGGCTTCCTCCTAGCTCAACTGTAATCTATTCATTCTCCTTTGTAAAAGTGCAATTAGAGCTGAATTATAGTAATCAATAGAGCAGCAGCATTTAGAAGCAGGGAACATAAATAGAGTGAAATTTTGCACATAGGAAGCTTTTTGAGGTATATTGCAAAAACTGTCTTAATTGGATGGAATTTTAAATGATTGCAAAGAAGATTAAATTATAATTGATATAGACATTTTCAGAGGTTCTCTTTTTAACCAAAACCAAATACAAACAATTTGACTGTAAGAAGTAAGAAGGTTTTGTTAACCATCCCACATGTAGAGACTGTTACAGAGAGAAATGCTGATAGTGCCCAGGCTTTGGTGTAGAAAGAAGCAAAGAGAAGGAAAAACCTTGGAAGCACTGTGTGTTTCAGATAACAAAAATAAGGGAGTTACAGTACTGAGATGGGCTATTACAAACCTGTGGCACTGTCCTGTAAAGCTTGTTTATATGCTGAAGCTCACACTGAAATATTAAAACTTGGAATATCTCTGTGACTTAGGTAGACTGTGAGGGATTTTATGCCCTTGAGACTTAGACATCTTAAACAAAAATTGGATAATGTTCTCCACCCTTTGTCTCTTCCTGCTCTTTCATGCCAATGTGGTAGTTTGAAATAGCCTTCTGCAGTGTTCAGGAAACCCCTTCTGGACCTCGTATTCTGTGGGACTGTATTTCTGCATTTCAGTGTTCAGTCTGGTTGAATCAAGTGCAAAGCCTGTGGTACAGTGTTATTTTCCCCTAATATTTCATTCACTCAAGATTAAGGAGTCTCTGGAGCTGAGCTGAGGCCTGGCTCTGGTGCTGGGTCTTGCCAAAATCTGCCTTCTGTCCCCACTGCTGGAGAGAAGCTGCTTCAGCAGAACAGGACATGGGACCTTCTTCTCCATGCAGAGGAGATCTACAGGGGGACAAGCTGCCAGTAGAGGTTGAGTTGCAGGGTCTGACAAGCTAAATCCAGAGCTGATGGAAGTCACTGGGAGATTGTCAATGTAAAAGCACAATATTAAGTGACTCTTAATATTAATAATCACCATCATATTCTCCTTCTCTAGAGCGTTGTGATGCCTGAGGTGAAACTAAGTGCTTGCAGTCATCTAGGAGGTGTGTAATGGCTCAATAATGTATTCCCTGTTGTGGCTTTTAGACTTTATGCAATGGTAATAAAAGTATAAAACGTGTTTAATTAAAGAAAGAGGCCAATTTTATTGAACACATGTACCAAATAAATAACGAAAAGTAGGACCATTAACATGTTGGTCCAACTTTTCTAGCATAATTTTCATTTTAGTATACAAATTTAAAAACAAAACATCTGTTAATGCAATTAATTTTTTATTAATGCGTTCGGTTTTATTTTTCTGGTGGCAATAGAGTATTAAATAGTAGCTACCGACTAGGTAGGAGCAAGGTGCTTTTTAAACTAATATGGAAGGAGATGCTGTCTTGTTTAGAGCTTTGCACACTTGAACAAGAAAATGAAATAATTAAATCTGTTTAAAACAATATATTTTCCTTGGAAGCATTAACTTGTCACTGTAATGCATGCATCAGAGTGCATGTGCATTATGTTTTAATAACGCCTCTATTTTCCTCATAAGGCATATTGTCTTCTGATGCAACTCTCTCTAATATGTCTATCCTGAAAGTTGTCATGCAACACTGATTGCTTTTGGTGAGTAACATATCCTGTAATTATTTTCTTCTCCTATCAAGGTATAATATACCTCAAATTCTCTGTACATAGGAAAACACCTTCATATAGTACTATATTGTGCATTGTTGTTTGTTGTTTTTGTTGTTTTGGGTTTTTTTTCCTCAGCATAATGAAATTATCCCCTTCGACATCATGGACCTAGTGTAATGCTTATTGATTTATTGCTGTACTTATTTGTTTTGGCTTATCGAAAAGGTGCTTCCAACGCATTAGCAAACCCCTGAAGTGCTTCTGGTAATAGGAAAAAGTGCTGGGGTAGCTGTAAATATAGGAAAGAAGGTTTACGGTTTTATAGAGCTTAAAGCAGAAATTTCCACTTACGCTGAGATCATAGTGTGCTCAGCCAGGCTGTCTTACAGCCAAACTTCTCCACAGGACAACTGCTTGTAGCAGCACTGAGTTTCTCTCTGGCCTCAGTCTGCTGCCTTTTCCCAAATGTAGGCAGCAGTGCCCACGTTTTTCTCACTTTGTTTACCATGTGGTGAAACAATTTCTGTTCATGTGAAGAGGCAGAAGCCACTAGATATTAATCTCTACTATGCAAAAATGAGAATTAGACACTATAGTTGTGTATCAGTTTAAATACTTTTTCCAGAAGCTACATCGATTAGGATAGAAACCATTAAAATGTTATAGCCCACCTACATATCTCCACGTATGTGCTGTCTGGGAGGAGGGGAAGCAAGCAAATCAACAACCAAGTCATTCCTACCATAAATCTCTTCTGATTGAACTTGAGCACAGCACAGTGTGCTACAGAAGAATGAATAAACTGATAATAATAACAGAAGCTGATTACATTGTGATGGGCAATAGCAGCAAATAGGCCTTATCTTGCACTGTGAAATAGAAACTCATGGCCAAACAAACAAGTCTAGATTTCCAGAGAGAGCATTTTCAGCAGTCTGTGGGCAATGACCCTCAAAATTGTGTATTCAAAAAAAATAATTATTTTCAGAAGTGCAGCCTTGGCCCCTAGTGCAGCTGAGAATAAGGTATTTATGTTGCTCAATTGCACATGCAACCTATCATCAAATTTTCATCCCATTGAGAAATGCTGGCGTTCACAATTGGATGCTGATCAGGACCTAGTCACATATTAGCATGTATACTTTCTGCTTTTGCTTTGACCATCTACTCTTCCTCTTCATTCAGATAAACAATGACTCTTTATAATAAAGAGAAGATAATTTTAAACCATTGAAAATGGACTGGGGGCTTAACTCTTTGATGACTTACCTGAATAAGCTGTACTTAGTAAAGCAAGCAGACTGCGCTCTGTGTGGAGGATGGAGAACAAGCTAGTTTTGCTTTCTCACACAATCTACAAATTTTGAGCATGCATACACGCTTTTCTATCACTAGGGGAAAGAAAAATAACTATTTTGACAAATACTTGTTTGTTTTTGTAGAAGTATGTGTGTAAGAAGCCTAGGTGATATCAGTTGTGAGCCTGAGTCAATGATGCACTTGGGCAGGTACTTCACTTTTGGTAATGTTTAGATTAGTTTGAATTGTTAGTTAATTCACTGTTTGAATTTGAGCTCTAGTACTCTTGGTACTGAAGAGGCTTAAGTCTGTGCTTAAAGTTAAGCAAGTTTTGATTTTTTTAATTTTTTTTTTTTCCTCATAGGGGATTACTATCTGTCATAAATCTGACCATGTTTGCCCTGAAAGAGCTGAAGAACTTTTTTTTTGTGTGTGTGTGTATCCTATTAAGAAGTATAAAATGTCTTTATGCTTTTCCTGCCCTTTAATAAAGTTTACTGAACTTTCATGTATGCAACTTGCACTGAGTGCTTCCTTCCGTCAATGGAGGACAATTACTCATGAAATTCCTTCCTCTTTTCAATATACCCCAAACTACCAGAGCAGAGCAGACTGGCATGTAGATCATGGTTAAGTATGCTTGTGATCCATCAAGTAGGTGTTTCCTGTGTGTGGTACTGATGTCTAAGCATTCTTAGAGCACAATGAATATCACACAGAAAAGCAAAGTAAAATGGGTAGTTTTAGTACTACATTAGTTGCTAAGAGGCTGGTAGACCATAGGAGAATGAAGGTGACATAAATCTCAGGAGGATGATGAGATTCTGGCTCCATTCCTCCACGTGCTCCTGGCTGGATGTGTGTCCTTGTGTCTCCTCCTGGGCTGGAGCTGCTCAAACTGGCCCAAGAAGCTGCAGCAGGATCAGCTGGAGGGTTGTGGACGTACAAGGGGGAAAAGCCTCCTAGACCTTGTATCTAAGAATCTATCCAGCAACTGATCAGCATCCATTGTTTATCAAACAGAAAAATAATTCCATAAATATAAGCAAGTATCACCCTTATTCTCTATAGAGGTTCGACTAGAAACATTCCAGCTACAAAGCTGTGAAATAATTAACTTTCTAGTTGGAAATGTGCTCTTGATATACATGACAGTTCAACTTGGGTGTTCTTTCCTCAGTTTATAGCACATGCTGAAAAACTACCCTAAATGAGAAGATTGTTATTCATTGGTAACTGAAGAAACTGTAGAATATATTCCAGCTGAGTATAATTTGTTTGAAAAGATATTAAAAAAATTGAAGTAACTCCCAAGAATGTTTTACAACCCTATCAGAAGAAAACATCAAAGAGCCCTAATTCCATCATCATGCTTGCATAAATCAGTGTGAAATATTAGTATAGCGATGGATTTTTGAATCCTTTTAAAGTAATATGAAATATTACTCAGAAATAAAGTAAAATGTGTATCCAGCCATATTGTTACAACAATAATTACCACTGGTGGATGTACCAGGATGTCTACCTGCCTGGTGGATGTCAAAGGTACCTTTTGTCTATAAAAACCTCAAGTCAAATTTTTCTTCTTGTTAATAGTGTTAGTAAATAATTGTTACTGGACTGCTGGCTTATTTTGTACCAGTAAAGCTTGTCAAAATCTCCCTCTTATTAAAGTTGTGGCATTAATTACTGTTCAGCAGTGCGTACTTATCTTTCTAACCACAGATTTAGTAGGTGATGGTTTTGTTCACCCAGTGATGAAGGCCGAAAGCAGCATTTGCAGGGTCAGTCATGGAATAACCACCCAAAGTGTCTTAGGACTTTTAAAACTGGGACCAGGGGTTGTGTAATGTTTGGGGTTGACTGCATGCACTTACAGCCACTTTCTGAAGCTCAAACTCAAAAATCAGTCCAGCTGGTCTCCATGGTGCATGGTACATGGTGCAGTTTTGGAGCGCTATTTTACATTTACTGAAAGGGGGAAAAGAAGAAGGGAGTGGTTTTGTGAAATCTGAGATAAAGTGAGCCCAGCTTCAGTTCTGAATTCTGCTGTCCTGCTCTTGTGCAGTTGCATTTTTTAGTTAGTTCCAGTTTGTCAAAGTTTATCAATATCCTTCAATTTTTCCCTGTCAATTTATTTAGAACTGACTTCTTCCAAGAAAACCCTTTCTGTCATTCATCTTTTAGGAAAACACAGGATACAAAATAATTATTAAAGAGAAAACTATGTGTGGTATGCACATGGAGTTACCAGTTTATTAAATACATATTATTGTGTGTACCAGTAAAAGTATGAGCTTAAATCTCTTGAGACACATAGAAAAACATGGATTTTCAAAATATAAAGTTGAATGATAAAATTCTAAGCAAGCAATACTTATTTATCATAAAGCAATTAAGTATCTTGGTTTGTTTATTCTAAAATTAACTTGGCACATTAATTTAACATGAAAAGAATGACTTAATGAAATCTTCAGAGAATTAGTATCTGCCCTTTGAATAAGTTATCTAAAATGCCATTTTATTATGCAAAGCTATGTGAAATAAATTGCATTCAAACAGTAGTTCAGAAAGTAGCTTATCGTAACCTGATGTTCATAAAGAAATGATATAAAAGATCTGGGGCTTACTGCTTTGCTTTCAAGATGGGAAAAATTAAGCAGAAATAGTCTTTCATTTGAAAATAGTTAATTTGACATGGAGATAATTATCTTGGTACTTTGAAATGTGATTAACTCTAATTATAGCCAGAAGAAACCTACAGGGAACAATGAAAACAAAATCTAAATGTGGAAGCATGACCGTGGACTGTCACGTGTGTGATTCATGTGGCAGGGCAGGTCTGGCTGTTTTTTGTTCCAAGAGGGTTGCAATCCTCTTTTAAATATATGCAACCATGTCCTTAAAGTAGGAATTGCTATTTGCACACATATTCGCCTCCCATGAGCAGTGCTTGTATTAAGTGACTGACTGCTCTGCCTGCCTGTATGCATGTGCATAAATGGAAACACACACACAAAAACTCTAGCTGGTACCCAACTTAATGTAAACCCAAGATATTCTCATTTTGTCCAAGGATAATCACACTGTACTTCTAGCAAGACCAATGCATTGATTCCAATAAAGGGATGCAGAAAGGCTACCTAGGCAAGCTATTTAGCGGATGTTTTTCCTTGTGCCAAATAAAGAAAAACATTGTTCTCCCAGTTTCACCTAGTAATGCATTTGAAATGTGGAGACTGGTATATTAAATAACTATTATTATTCTACTTTGCTGGAAGTTGTCTTCAGTGTTTAGCTGCCTTTTAACTAAATAAATAGCTCCCTTCATTACTGTTTTATGACAGGGACATCTATGAGCAAATCTGATGTGCTGTGTTTTGGTTTTGCTTTATTTTTTAGCATTTCTCAGTAGTTGTCATAAACCATAGATTTAAACAAAGAAGAGAAATCAGTATGGATCATTTAGTATTTTTTTATTCCCCAGACCTGATCAGGGAGAGGAGGTCTTTGAAGTCTTGCTGTCATTACCCACTTATGTACAGCTCACACCAATACGTGTGGCTTTCCATTTAATCGAATGCTTTCATATTCTTGTTTTATGGAAAATAGTAAATAGGATTATGGTTTTATAGTTAGCATTTTGTACAAAGCTCTGTACCATTTTCCAAAGGATTTGACCATTCTAAATGTTCATTCTAGAATACTGGACAAGAAATGGATTATCAGTCATTTATGTTATTGTTAATTTTGCATTCCTATCAGACTTGCTTTTGAACAGGCAATGGTGTGCTTTCTGTTACATTTTAGCCTATTATCTCAAAACTGCATACTGAGATTGGTTTCACTGGATAATTGCATTCTTTGGAGTTATTCTATCAGTTTTGCTTTTATGTGTGTGGTTGGGTTGTTGTTGTTTTGGGTTTTGTTTGGGTTTTTTTGTTTCATATACATAATTTATTGATGGGTATGTTTGTATATAGAAGTGTAGAATATGGCTTCAAGGGTCTGACCAGCCTGACTTAGCTCAATGCTCCAGTGTAATCCACTGGAGCTGCTGGCGAGCCAGGAAGCCTAAACCATTGTGCTGGGAAGCAAATTATGGCTTGGAGTTTGGATTCAAGGATCATGGCTTTGTGATGATGGATGCCTTAATATTTGTAGCTTAAGCCAATTTCTCGGAGGAACCTGGCTTTCTGGTATGAGGCTTCTAGACATCAGGGAAGAGAGTTGTGGGTTGGGAATAGTGTTTCTTCTCTAGTGAAAGCATTTCTGTTATTCAGTCCAGGTGAGCTGGGAGTACACAAATGACAGGAATTCCTAGACCCAGCTCTGCAGGGTTAGGCTGCTTCATAATGTGTTAGGTGTGAAAAGCATGGGGAAAAAAAAAAAAAAAGTTAATGCCTTTTTCTTTTATTAAAGGGGTATCATTGTTTCTGAGTGCAAGGAAAACAAATGTCATTTTAAAACTGCAGTTTACTTCTTTGTATGTGGTAAAACCATAGTAAATGCAGATGGATTAATTAGGTTAAGACTAACTGACTTTATATTCCTCTTTATATAGTTGTACTGAACTTAGATATCTCTCTCAAAACTGCTCTAGTTTATATCACTCAGCTTACCATTTCTATGTTCCCATTAAAGCACAGAACTATCTCATTTACCTTTTTTTTTTCCTCTTTTTAGTAATACAAGAAACATCCTTTCTTATTTTGTTTCAATTTTATTCAAGAAAGTAAAAAAATCTGGTACTGTAGAAAAGAATTCGACATTGCAATAGCTGGGAATGACATGCACACCATAAAAAAGTATAAAGCAAAAGATTTGTACTTAAATATAAGGGATGATCTGAGTATTTTGGATAGAACAAGGGCTGTCTAAGTGACACTGGCAGCTCCTCTTGTATTGAAGCATTAGAAAGAAGCTAAAGCAGCTTAAAAGCCAGGCTGATATCACCGTACCCTTGGGCTGCAAGTTCTCTGGACTGTACAGAGCACTCGTGAGTACCCATAACTAATTTCAATTGCCATGTGCTCATGCAGCAATAGCCTTTCACCTTTTTATTATATTCTACTCTGTGTTACTTGTACCTTCTGATATATCCCACAGTGACAACTTTGAAAAGTTTCCCATGAGTACCCTACTGAAGTGTAGCGAAGGATATGAATTGCATATCACCACAACACGGGGAGCTGTATGCTGAAAATTCTCCAGGGGAAGAAAATGTCTTTTCATTTTAATTACCGCTTAAAGTTCCTTAGACAAGTTGATACATGATAATCATGCTCACTGGCTTTCTTGTTTTGTATTTAATATGTCATAGAAAAATTTATTGCTCCAATTATCCACTTTTTAGGGCAGATGGGGTCTTTTCCTGTCACCCTCATTAGCTTCCATTTCATTTTACCTTGCTTGTTCTGGGTACCAGCACACTTGCAGAGCCCCACAGCTTCATTCCAAGCCCCAAAGGCCATGCGCCCTGTTGGGTCCCTTCCACCACAACATCCACCCACTGCATGCAGAGGGCGGCTGAGACTGTCACATCAACTACTTTTAAAAATTATAATATCTGTCTGCTTCTGTTGGTTTCATTTTGTTTGTTGTCCACAACGTTACCATTTCCTTCTGTTTGTTTGTTTGTTTGTTTTTCCCCTAAATTTTCTTTAGGAGAGCAAATCTAGTAGAGGATTCACAGTCAGTGAGATGATAATCCCAGAGCTAAGGGTGTTGACAGAGCTTGAGTACTAAGAGAGCAACGTGTCGTGCTGCTACTGTGCATGTAAACTACGATGCACCTACAAAAAAGCACCAAGCCCCTTGGTTACATCTGTGTAATTCATATTCTGAGGGAAGATGATGCTGTGTTTCTAACATACATTGTTATTCTTTTCAGTAGGTCTAATATTTGGAGAAATGCTCAATTAGAGAGAAATCTTCTCTAATTTCTTTGGATTTCATTGTAATAGTGTTAATCATGATGTATTCTTTTGGTATTTAAGAAAATCAATTGTCAATTAGCTTTTATGGGGAATTACACATTGTGTTTAGTCATCAGTTGGGCATTATGGTTTTACTTGACAACTGTTATTAAAACATACAGTAATTTACTTTTATTATAATCTATCTAAAAGCCAACACAAGTTTCAAAAATAATGTGAGCTTTGCAATTATAATTAGAGCATATTTTATTAGAAATTGTTTTATAATGCAGTGTTACTGTTAAGAATTAATTATTTTGTGTGAAGAAAATTTAATTAATATATTGTTTAGGGGAACAGATAGCTTACTTTTTTTCCATAAATGCTTGAAGAATGATAACTGTACTAAGAAGATTTAAATAAGCAGATAATCGTTCTAAGGTAAATAGGCTTGATGAAATAATGAATGGTTTCAAAAAATACTTTCAAAATATTTTCAAAACACTGGACCAGTTCCTACAAATTTGTATTACCAGATGAAGTCTTGTTCCCACTTAATCTGGAGGTCAGTGCTGAACTGCAGGCTTGGTCCAAAGTTCATTCAATAGTTTTCATAAGCAGCTTCTATAATATATTGACCTAACTTAAATAATTCTGTAATGAAATGGTATATCAGTATGTAACATCAACAACAAATGTTATTAAGCAAATGAGCGCATTATTTTCTTGCTACTTTGATTAAAGGCTGCATGTTGGTTATAGACTGCCTCTGTTTAAAAAGGAGTACCTTGAAGACATTAATGTAAACTATGATGGGTACAACCTGATCTCATTACTGCGGTTAAAATTTGGAAAAATTCAGAGAATTTTGTGATACTCTGGATACTACTACCTGTGGTACTTGGAGCAACAGGGATCAGATCACTAGACGAAGAGCACAGTAAAAATGAAGAACTGATGCATACCCAAATAGTATCCTATGCTGATACTCTTCCTAGCTATTGGGTATATCAGAGATCATCCTTATCTTGTCCAGAGATATTTATTGACCATAGCTTTCATTACAGAGCAGTGAAGTACCAATAATCTAAAATATATGCAAGTTTTAAAAGTCTACATTCAAGTTTTAAACCTTTTTGCTTATGATGAATGTTCTTACTGGCCTTTTCCTGTCTCATTTGGGAGATGAAATGTGAACTATATATTTGCTCTGGAATTGGCTTGGCTGTGAGGGAGCCATTATAGTTGCTATTCAAACCTCTGTATTCAGTGTATCTTAGAATTATTGTGTTCTTCTACTCAGTGGAGTATTTCAGTGTAGGTGTTGCAATGTGAAATCAGCCTGTACAAACCTTGGCTCTATAAACGTTTTTACGCTAAGATCTTCCCTACAGTAATAATAATAACAATAACATTACCAGTAACTGTTGCCCATGATATATAGGGTGCTTTATTCGAAGAGCACTAAACAAATCTGCAGAAGTCTGTTGTTTCATCACAGATACCATACAATGAAGGACAGATTATTGCCACGGAGAAAGATAGTTACCAGTGCCACTGAGCTCCTTGCTCTCCTGAGAGTATAAGAAATACCGTATGGGATCACAGCTGACCCACCCTGTTTACAGCATCAACCAGTAGCAAATACTTCTGGAAAGAGCAGGACTAGAGTTGTCCTTCCTCTGGATTTGCAGTTGTAGTTTCATCTGCTGTAGGTTTCTCTCGAACTGGAGACTGAGCCTGAAACCTTGTGTTCAAAAGCCACAGATGGAACTTCCTCTATGAATTTTCTATTCCCCTTGTTAAGCTACCTGTATTTTTCTGCCTTCCCCACATCCTGAAGCAATTACATTGCGTGTAATCGGTGTTTCTTTTCCTTTACATTTGCTGTTTAATGATTTCTCTGGGTGCTTTTTATTCTTTCTTTGCCTTTTCATTTGTTGTTAATTTTGGAGATGATCTAAATAGTGCATTGGAAAGATTTAACCAGTAGCTGAACAACATCTGCGTTATGTCAGACATGCTTCATCCTGCAACCAGAAAGTTCCCCTCTGCTCTTTTAAATGTCTTTAGAAGAGCAGTGTTTTGAGCAGTGTTAATCAGGTTCCTATGCAGTTGCAGAGCTGTAAAATGCTTTCTGAGCATCTTTCCACCCACTTATTCTCCTTCTCTTTGTGGGGAGACAATTACAATTTACAAGCTGAGAAAGGGGATGGTGTGAAGTACTACTGGCAGAAGATGTAGCCTACTTCTAACATATGTCCTTAAGATTTCTGTCAATTACTCTTCTGGTTATTCTCTTCTCTGATTTGTACTGCATGGAACATGAGTTTAAAAGAATTTAAATTCAGGTCAATCACTGATCAAATGTTTTGGCCCAGTAGGAGGCTGGTGTGAGTCTATGAAGAATCTGCAGAGCATATGAACTGCTATAACCTGTATATTGAGCTGCCTAGTGGTGGACTACATCGCTTTAATCAGCTTTGCAAGTTACCCATGCTGTTCAGCCAGTAATTGTGTTCTGAGTATTGCTATTCCTTATCCAACAGTGTCATTCTGCTGGAGTTAAAATCTTCACAGGGGAAAGGACAAGAGCTTCTCTACAGTACTGAGTTGTGTCTAAATAGTAGATATGTCACACCTAAATTACCTTTGACAGCCAAAAGAAATTGTGACTTTAAACCAACACATCTGAAAAAATATTATGTACAAGTATAACTATTTGGCAGAATGAGTTGGATATATCAAAGATTAGTATATAAGTGAAACAGAAATAAATTATGGCGCATGTAGAGGGGTTTCTGTGGTTGCACTGAAGGACATTCCTGGGGAGTCAGAGATTGGAGACAAGTGAGTGACAAACTAATCTTGGCCGAAATAAAATATGAACCAAGAATAATGAAAACACTGAGACTTATGTTCTTACAGAGTCGGAAGAGTTTTATCAAAAACTACAATTAGTTGTCAAAACCATCCCAAAGCTACGACTTTCTTGTGTAGTTTAAAGACTTCAAAGCAGGGTCTCATTCAGGAATACACACTGCAGTGCAACTGGGATGCAGCTTAGAAGATAATGATAATAGCAGTATTTAAGATCCTTAGATGAAAGTGTTTTTATAAACATTAGTTCAATGAGTTGCTAAAGATAGTTCTAGTCGAGGACCTCAGTATTATTTAATTGTTGTAATTTATTTCAAAATAGGGATATCAACAGATAAATGTAGATATTTCCAAAAGCTGCACAGAAAACAAGAAAGGCTTTGCAACTAAGACTAAAAAATATGAGATAGAGACCAAATATGTGCAGTGTTTAGATTCTTTTTTTCTCTCATGAAGAACAAACTGGTACTGATAAAACTAATTATAGAAGAAAATGGAGAGAACTGTTTTGTATTGTCCAAACAAATACAAATCTGTGAAAAAAAGAAACATTCCCTTAAAGCTCAGTTGGGTAAAGACAGTGAAAAAGCAGCACACAAGAAGCTACCAAAAAATGTTAATAGATCATATCTCACCTGGCAGAAACATACTGATGGTAGACGTGACATGAATGAAAGACAGCTAAGAACCACAGAATGAGGCAATTTCTGCTGCATCTGAGCTTTGTAGAAGGTAAATGGGAGGGAAAATGGCTTAAATATGACAAACATGATGGGAAGAAATGTAGTCACAGACTCAAGACATTTTTATTCACAAGTTGCAAAAACTTCTCCACCAAAGGTACAGGGGTTGTGATTCTGTCTATGTTGTTTGCAGAGCAGCTTTGGCAATCAGGAAATTGTAACTCATTAGTGTTCATGGTGCATTTATGTTGCCATTTAAGACTGAAGCCCCACAGCTCCATTCAGTTTAGTCCATAGAACGAAATGGATTTAGGCACCGTTGCACCTGTAGGATGATACATCTACCGTGTGCTATATGCTTAGATTGCAACAACCTATTTCAAGCTGACTGTAGATCTCTTTGAAGGTATTTATGCTTCCTTTGTAGAAAAATACTGGATTAATTACGGCAATTATTTCTAGATTGATGGGCTCTGGATGTAATGCCTTGCCTAATCCATGAGCACAAGCTAGACCATGACTCCATGATTTTTTTACTAATCTTCCAGACTTCTTTTAACCTACCCAGTTGATCAGTCCTTGTGTTTTTCACTGGGGTTATGAGTGCAACTGAAAGGCCCAGAGTTCCTAATGGCCCTCACTGTGCAGAGCCTGTGGAGCATCACTCCCGTCCATGGGGGAAGCTGATGGATATGACACCTACTGCAGAGCTGGTGACCTGCCAGTGTAAGTGGAAGTAAGTTTGCCTGGGAAATGAAATGAACTGAATAGGTAGAGAGGAGAAAAAATTTGGAAGATAAATAGCATTGGCAATAGCCACCTTTAGTGACCTCAGTGGAGCAGCTTAGGGATGACAAGAAATTCAGGCTGGAAAAGGTTGGTGATTTATAGACTGTATGTAAGAACAGCCTATATCTATTTATATGAATTATAAGTAAGGACAGCTTATCTGTCAAAATAGGAAACTGTCTTCAAAAACAAATGCTTCTGAAAAATGATTGGCACAAGGTGAGGAGATCTTTGTCACGTTCACTTAAATGAAATGATTACAAACAACTCTTTCAGGAGGTTAAGAAAGGTGAGCAGGACAAGCTGAGTGGCACTGTGATTATGGCCTAAAAACAATTATTGGATGAATGTCCAGCCTTCTAAAAGCTGATCTATAAAATACTCTAGTAAAGATTATTACATTCTAAGAGTCTGACATATACTCATTTGCATATACAAATATATGTAGATTATTTTCTTGTAGTATGATGTAACTGTCTATCAGACATACAATGTCAGATATGCCTTAGGAGCCAACACCAATATTTTGTTTAGTTAGAAGCAAAACAAATGTTTTGAAGCTGTTACTCATCTTTCTAATCGGTGTCAAGTACAGTGGCTTGGAGAGAGATATCTTTCTTTTGTACTGTAGTCTGAAATAGAGGTATTAAAAGAACTGCAGAGAAGAGTAAATAGTGGCTTCTGCCTGTGGAAACATTAAAGTCCAAATAAAAACATCTAAATCAAAGCAAATTACAAGTGTAAAAAGAAAATCAAACCCAAACCTGGCTTCCTGAGCAGCTGATGAAATGCTCTTCTCTGGGGCCTTATGTTACCGAAGCCAGACTCAAAATCTCAGTATCTTTCTGTAGGGCTGGTCTTTAACTTCATCTGGCAGAACCAGATGCCCCAGGTGAATCATATACATGTTCCAGTATCCTGAGCCTGTTGCAACATGGGTAACACACCATTTTTTGTGCTTGTCCACTTGCTTCAACTCCAGGAACTTTGTTTTGTCTGAATCCATTTGAAACAGAGAGGGAGAAAGCAATCGAACAGTTTCCTTCTTTGATGAGGAACAAAGAAAATTATACATTAGAATTAATATTTGCATGCATGTAGGGTGTGGGTTTTTCACCAAATAGGCTGGACACAATGGTTTTAAATTTTCACTGACTGCTACTTGCCGAAATTGAAATGGAGTCCTGAAATGAATGACGCTTTTATTGTAAGGTTGGTGTCAGACAGAATTCTGGCTCAATATGTCCAAATATCAGCATTTCAGCATTATGTCAGGCCACATTGTAGTCTCTGGTTAATACTGCTTGAATCTGTTTGAGTTATTTATTTTACCTTTTTTGTTTTAAAAAAAAAAAATAGTGAATGAGTTGTACTACTTACATCTTGAAAATTTTCTGTTGGACTTTTCTGTAGTTACAGGAACCAAAGCTGAGAAAGGTTTGTAGGCTCTAGTTTAACACTGAAGATCTTGGGGTCTGATGGCAGCTTGGATTAGGATAACTGAATGACAAGAACTCTGCAGCTTAAACATTTCAGAAACACCAGATTCAGGATGTGCCCAGTGCCCCTGTGGCTCTGGCTCTGCTTGTCTGCATCCTGGCACAGACTCATCTCACAGGCAGGACTGCAGAACAAATCCAGGGACTGGAAGGGTGAGCCTGCCAGGCTCCAGTTGTATGTGCTTAGGGAGCGTGTACAGTATTATCTGCTGGAGTGCTCTATGTTGTTGTGTTTTGCCTCTTTGATTCCCAGGAGGAATGTGGGAATGCAGAAACAGTGTAATTTTATCTTAGGAGTAGATAACCAAATTTACAAGCAGAACATATATGTATTCTGTTTGTTTTTCTCCAGAAGCACAATGAAATGGTATAATTTGAAGAGTTGAAACCACATCTGAGATCTAAAACTTTTTAAATGTTGAGGTCAGTATTTCCTTGTAGGCTTTACATGACATCATTTTGTGTACATGTCCTTCTAATTACACAATACATGACACAATGTCACAATTATGCTAAATAATTTGTCAAGTGTGGCATATTACATTTGCAACTAACTGGTTGTTTTTTGGACAAAAGCAATTCTTGGAAGCTGGTCCCTCTCCATTTGCTGCTGTGGTTGCATAGCAGTGAATTCCCAGCTTGCAGGAAAAGGGAGGACACTGTGGAATGACACTCCAGAGGTATGAGGTGTACCCCTGGTTGTGCTGTGGTTCCTCTGTGATGTTGCAATTCCTTTAGCTGTTTGCAGATGGTTGTCATGTTTCTGTCTCCTCTTCCAACTTTTAACTTAAGATTGTGATCTGCAGGACTGTCAAATACTTTTAATGGTAGCTGAATCACTGGGAACTCTGTTGTGAATATATTGGGTGCTACATCCTGGGGAACCACCCTGAATGCCACCGGATTCTACGTATATCAAAGCAGGTCCCCAGATTAATTAACAGATACTTTTGATCTGAGCTTGTGTAAATGGCATATTTTTAAAAAGTTATGATGAGAGAAAATTTGGATTTTCATGGTGATTGCAAAACGTATACTGGTCAGCAAAACTGCAAGAATTTAATGGGCATGAAGTGCTAAAGTCCTTCAGAGACAGGATTGCCTGCATTATTAACATGAAAGGTATTTTTCATTTAGCCATCTCTTCAAAACTATTACTGAAACATTAGGAAATTACTTGAAAGCGGAAAATCTGGCACAGTTAATATAGATCACAGCCAGAGCTTCCCAACACTATACATAACCAAAAATTGCCTTAGAATGTGAATTATTTGAATAATGAACAGTGCTAGCAGCTTTGTGAAGGATCAAAGCACTTAATACGTAAAATAAGTGTCATCTGTAGGTAGCTGAGAAAATCTTATCTATGGAGGACACCCAGGCTTCAATAGCTTTAAAATCTCTCCTTCCATCTCTATGTTATGTACTTTTTTCAAGGTTGAATAAGGGTCATTATTGTTCTGTCACTTTGGCTTACAAGAAATGTATTGCTTGCTCCTTTAACTGGGGAACTGGCTACTGTGTTCCTCAGATACACTTGAACAGCTCAGGAACCCTCTTCATAGAATTTCTTCTTCATGTGGATTTTTGTGGTTTTTGGTGATCAGTGGCAAGAGTGTCCCTGATAACTGGTGCTGTGCAGCATGGCCCTTGAGGATGCTGCCTCGTTTGGTTTGCGTGTACATCACGACTCTACAGAGGCTGTATGGGAAACTGTCTTCAGTTCTGACAAGTGGACCTAACAAATCAGGAGGGTTAAAAAACCCACTTCATTAGCCATGAAAATTACTTAATATTCTGAATTTTCATGTAGAGTCTCTGCACTAATTATTCCTTTGATAGCAGTAAGCATTAAAAATATTGCCTCTCTTCTAAAGATGCAGAAAATGAAAGACAAAGCTTTTGAAATGTCAAATATTAAAAATTATGTTTTGATTTTGGTATCTTTATTCCCCTTATCTGAAGAGCTTTTTATTAAATAAACATGAACTCTGTTCAGCAACTTCATAAAGACTGTTTAGTTCTAAAGGAGAAAAAGTAGCTAGCTGAGAAGAAACAGATGGGGCTGCTGCTTCCTATGTAAGAGGTGCAGATGAAGGGCAGGCACGAGGCTCCGCTGTCTGGCACAGTCTTGTGCTTTGCTGCTGAGGAATGTCAGGCCCCAGCACTGATCAACTGGCACCCAGCTTGTCCTGGGTTTTAGCTCCATCCATGCTGTCAAGTCAACAGCAGCAACAACACTGGCCTGGGTGGCTAAACCAGCCTGGTGTGGCTGAGAGCAGGAGGTGCAGGGGAAGGTGTGGCTTCATGCTGCTGCTCAGAAAGAAAACCCTACAGAGCACAGAGCTATAATACACAAATATGAGGAAACCCCAGTTGTGAAGAAGGGAAAAGTGGGGCTTCATACATTTTTGGAAGGGGAAAGGTGCCCTGTTAGCCCTGTGAAATCTCTGAGGTTGTTTTTTGTTTGGCACTGACAAACAGTTCAAGTGAAAAGGATCCAATGCTGAGAATATGCCCTAATAAGACTCCTAGAGTGGAGAAAGTCAAAGTGGAAATGCACAGATGTTGTAAAGCCCAGCAAGTGATTGCTTCTTAGGGATACAATGAATCTGCAGAATCTAACAAAATACAGTCTTTTTCTGTGTACTTCCAGCCCCTTGGGGCTCGCCAGCCATGAAAGGGTAATGTTACCCGTTTGAACGGTGGTAATGTCTGTAATTAGTGGCAGTGCTTCCAAGGACATAGTAGCCCACAAGGTAATTATGAGCTCATTACTGGCAACCAGCACATCACTGTGAAGGTTTACCCTTGCTGGAGTCACGCTTCCCCTTAGGGAGTTTGGGCCTTCTGGAGTTTCTTGTCTCAGACAATACAGTAATTGGACATTATTCCTTGCAAATCACAGCATCACTGTTGGAAGGGACCTCTCGAGCCGATCTTGTCCAACGCCCTTACACAAGCAGGGTTGCTCAGGGCTGTCCAGTTGGATTTGAGTATCTCCATGGATACTCTACCACCTCTCCAGGCGATCTATTCCAGTGTTCAACAGCCTTCACTGTGAAATAGTATTTTAATGTGTTCAGATTAAGTTTTATGGTATTTTAATTTGTGCCTGTACTTGCACAAACTGCAAGTAGTTTTGAATAGTTGAGCCTGTTAAATTATTTCTTGAATTCTAGTAAATCCTAATTCTTTTCTAAGGCACACTTGGCCCATTATGAATTTTTTGCTGCTTTAAAAGTGCAAAGCCTTTAACTGAAGAGAGGATGGAGATTATCCCATCTGCATTGCCCAAGAACAATACTTCAGCTTCTTTAACCATTATGTCATTAGTCTGGTGAGAAAGAGGCACTACTGTTTACAGTAAAAGCTGCTGTTTTGTTCTCAAATGCATTCAGTGTCATGGTGCTGCATTAGCTGTAGATTGGTAACATTTGATCAAGGCAGTTTGATGTATTCTAAGTAGCGGCTTATTCTGTGCAAGTAATTTTATGTGCAACCCTTTAAGTGCAGCTGTGACATAACTACTCCAGCTTTTGCTGTGTTCACTTGTCAACTCAGAAACTGCCCTGTGGACATAGTGATAGAGCTCCAATTTATGTAATGGTGTAAAATGCACACCCAAGTACTTCTGTAGTAGTCATCTTTGTTTTTACTGAATTGTCTGAGGACAGGTGAGCTATATGCATCAATATTCTTTTGTTCTGGAAACAGCAAACCTTGTTTCTCCTCATGTACTATCAGCAATTAATTGTTAGTTTTGTTTTGTACTGGTAGGACCAATACTGGTTAAAAGATCTATTTTGGGATGTATTTGTTTCTCTGTGCCTTCAGAGCCAGCATCAAGGTAAGAGGTTTCAAAGTTTTGGCCTTTGTTGAGCTTAGCCTATGGTTTTCACACAGAGTCTGATGACAACACCACCTTTTGCTACATCTAGCATTAGAGGTTAGTCCAGGCTCAGTGGACTATAAAACTTAGATTTTACTTTTTTCTCAACTTATTTTGGAAAAGTGTCATAAATTTACCAGAGTCCTAAGCACCTGCTCTGATGTTTATATATGTGTAATGTCACGCCTTAACTGCAAGTAAAATCATGTTGTAATTCTAATATGACAGGCTGATTTTTGTCCACATCATCAGAAAATTACATTGCTACCATTCTAGGTAAACAACTATAAACTGCTTCTGAACAATGTCAGAGAGTTTTCTTTCTAGGTGTGTTTTTATTTACTTTTTCCTTCACTTCCTTTGAAAATAAACAAACAAAAATACACTGGAAGGATTACATCTCATAGGATTCTATATTGAAACTTATGCCAAACACTGTTAGAAGTTCATAGCGAGATATTTTTAGAACTTTTTTTTTTCCTACAATGCAGTAAAAAACCAAAACAAAATATAACAAAAAAACCAACAACAACAAAAAGAAAATATGTGGTATTAAGGAAACGATGGCTTTGTTGTTCAGTTTCTGTCTTGAATCAGCAGCCCTGCAGGAGAGCTCCATAAACCACTCTGGGTCTGCTCTAATATCTCTTTAACTAGACACACTAGAAGTCAGTACACAAATAAATACACATTGTTGTAAGTCAGGAAAAAGTGCTCACTCTTAAGTTTTTATTAAAATTGAACACAGGGAAGTATTCGAACATACTTCTGGTTGAGAATCTAGACAGCTAATATGCTTTCAGGATCATCTGGCTTTACAGTATTCCAGAGTCTCAGTGTACATTCACAGGAACAAGAAAGTGAGCACTCATTATTCAGCCAACAACCACGACATCATCACCAACAAACTGGTAAGTCGGGACCTCAAGGTTATAGGGAGCGGGACCTTTCCTGATTCTGCCAGAGGCATCGTAATGGGAGCCATGGCAAGGGCAGTAATAACCGCCAAAATCTCCAGAGTTAGCAATGGGCACGCAACCAAGATGAGTGCAGACACCTACTAGTATGACCCATTCTGGTTTCTTTACTCTGTCTAAGTCATGCTGAGGATCCCTCAGTTTAGACACATCGACTTCCGCTTCCTGAGTAATCTCTGCCTGGGTTCTGTGACGCACAAAAAGGGGCTTCCCTCTCCACTTGAAAGCCATGTTCTTGCCTTCTGGAATGTCAGATAACTTGATCTCAATCTTAGACAATGCTAGCACATCAGCAGAGGCACTCAGGCTGGAAATAAACTGGGTGACAACGCTCTTGGCAGCATACGCAGTTGCTACACATGTCGTTGCAGTTAACAGGTAGGAAAACCCTTTTCTGGCTTCACTGCTGCTTTGAGAAGACGCGGTGGAATCCAGCACTTCTTGACGACGATAGGCAGAGAAGTCGGGTACCGCAACATCGTTATGGACGCAACGAACGCTAGCAGGTGCTGCAAGAATATGAAACAACAATGCTTTCAGGTAAAAAAATCTGATGGTATTTTAAGTCATACCTTTCAAATGGCATTTTTGGAATAATGGGTAAAAGTTATTGTGAAGTCTGGGTAGCATTCCAATAATTATACATGTTTCTAGTATCTCTGTTAGTTAGTACTTGCTATCCTGTTACACGGTCAGCAAACCACCTTTGAGGGCAAGTGAAAAGATGCAATTTCCAAGTGCTGAAAGATCACACACACACAGCCAAACTCCTCAGTAATATCAGGCAGGACTGATTTGCATTTCAGGGAGAACCACCACCCTTTGGCCAGAAGTCAGTTCTGCAAGAAGGACTTGGGTGGAAATTGACCTGGCTGCTGCTTTTCTGAATACTGCATGAACAGGGTGGCGGGGGAAGATAAGGGAATTCTAAACGAGGAAACAGTGATGGTTTGACATAGTCAGTCTACGGTTTGAGCTGTTTGCCTGGAACTGTAAAACGCACTGTGTTCTTACTGCACCTCTCTGCTTTGATGCCCCTCAGTCAAATCTGTTATTGAACTAAACAGAATTTACTTGCATCTTCCCAACTGCAAAATAAATATCCACCCAAGAGTCATCACAAGGAAGCAGCCTTTCAAGCGCCCTTAGATCTACAGTCATAACTCATCATCATGAGGACAGCTTGGACTCAAATACTGCATCAAATCTCTTTTAAAAAAAGGTAAAAGTCAGAACGTCTCAATTAACTCGGGACTCTACTTCTCCCAGCATGCCCGGCCGGACACCGAACCCGAGGACCCGCTCTCCGGCCGCTGCGGTGAGTCCTGTGCACTCCGGCCGGGCCGTGCCCGAGAAGCGCTGATGGAGGCGGCAGCACCGGCAGGCCCAGCCCGTGCGCTGCCTCGGGACGCGGTGCCCGGGACCCGCCGCCCGCGCCCCCGGCCCGATTCCCGCCCGCTGAGCGAGGCAGACGCGGCCGCCGACCGCCCCCGCCCGAGCGGCTCCCCCAGAGCCCGGCCCACGGCGTCCCCCCCCACCCCGGCCCGCACCGTTAAGGCTGGCACCGGCGACGAGGCCCCCCCGGGCCGACCGGCCGCTCATCGACTCCCGGCAGAGCAGAGGCCGCTTCAGCTCCAGCGGCACCTTCTCGGCCCGACGCGCCACTGCCGGCGCCAGCGGCTTCAGCGGGCCGGGCACGGCGTGCGCCGCGGCCGACAGGTAGGGCGCGAACGGCCCGGAGCGGGCGGCAACGGACAACATGGCGGTGACAGCGGCAGCGGCGCCGGTCACAGCTGCGACCTTCCCGGTGGTGCGGCAGTGCGCATGCGCCCTGACGTCACGCTGTCGCGCTGTAGTACGTCACGGCAGCGCCGCTGGGTGACGCTTTCATACGTCACGGCGCAGGCGCCGCAGTCGCAGTCCTGAGGCGGAGCGGCTGGGTCTGGCTCCCGTTACCGGAGCGTCTCGGTCCTGCCGTGACCGCTGCTGCCCGGCGGGGGACGGGGAGCGCCCGGGAACCGCTTAATAAAGTGTTTAATGGAGCGTTGTGCTGCGGGACGGGTCGGGTGGTGACGGCGAGGGGACTCGGGGGTTGGGGTGGAAGTGACACAAGGTGGGATTGTGAAGTCGTGGTTTAACGTCAGGTTGGATCTGGGGAAGCTGGTGGGAAGGGGGGAGCGCGGCGGGTGGGTGACACCATAGGTGTCACGGATTGTGACGAGCCCTGTGAGGCTGAGGGGCGAGCAGGGCACACACGCGTTCCCTCGCCAGGACAGCGCTGTCTGTCCCTTAGTCGGTAAGAACTGATTTTAATTCTTTACTCCGTTCTTAAGCTATCATCTCCCAAGCATTTGTTTTAATCTGAAGGTACCGTTTTCCAAAACTCTGGTTACCTTAGCGTATTTTGGTGTGTAGATCTTGAGCATGAAGAGGACTTTGAGCAACTGTGTACGGTGTCAAGCATAAAAGGGTCTCGATCTTTGCTGAGTTTTAGGTGTTATCAGCAAACAAATTCTGTTCTAAAGCAGCCCAAATTCATGACAATTGCTTTCTTTTCAGAAGCTACTGTGTGAAAACCTCCCTGCTCACTTGTCTCAGGTGTAAGCTTCATCTCAGGCTCCCTCTAAGGTTTCCTGGGTCCAAACCATTGACTTCCTCTCCAGTACAGTTAGAGTAACATAGGAGTAGTGATGGGGCTGATCCCACTGTGCCTGTTTCCTGCCGGGGCTGGGACTGGCTGGGGAGGTTTGTAGCAGTTTTGTTAGTGCTGTCATCTCCAGAATTAGTTTAGGGTTTGGTACTCTGAGGAGACCTGTTCACATGAAGTGCTTTGGTTGGGGATTTTCTTCTTGGCATTATCTCATTTTTTTCAGCTTGTCATAGAAAATTGGCAAGTGATAGATTTTGCATCAAGTTTGAGAAATGCAAAGTGTGTTTCACAATACACTTGCGTTAATAACCACGTTTCTGTGGGCAGCCTTCAGCTGCCACAGCTTCAGTGTTTTTGTTGCTCATAGGCACGTTCAGTCTGGAGCTCAAACTGCTGGGGAAGTTAAATAGTTCCCCAGAAACTCATAATCAGTGATTAGCAGGGTGAAGGAACACAGGAGCTGTAATTATTGCCAAAAATATATTTCTTCTATTCTCAATCACAAACACGGGCTGAGATGCAAGTACTTGAGTCCAATTTTTATCTTTCAGATCAGTTTCATTCAGCTGTGTAAATGGTGTGGGAAGCTTGCTGCTGTTGTACCTCTAGATCTGCACAGTTAGCGTAAAAAAACCCACCCTCTCCTCTCTCGCATACCTTAAACAGGAAGAATGTGCAAAGTTGCTTTCCTGACAATAGAATGGATTATGTTTCAAAAGTTTCTGCTGTATTTTTGAGGAGCACAAATGAAATGAAAAGCTCTGTTTCTAGGATTTATTTTTTTTTAGCTGATGATGCACGCTTCTTGTTCCTGTGTGGACACAGGGAAATCAAAATACTTGAAAATATTAATACTGAAGAAAATATTTTGGTAGATTTAAATATTCTGTTAAGAATATCGTGTATCTGGTCTGATAGACAGCAATAGATTTGGCTTGACCTGCCAGGGGAGTCCTGAAATGGTTGATGATATTACTCTGTGGAGCTTATCAGAGGAAAATAAAAATACTTTTTTGGTTTTAAAATTACTCTTTCTAAGATGATATGCCAGCAGCATGCAAGACAGAAATATTTATTCATTTGTATGTTTGGTTTGTTTAATTAGATAATTTCTGTGATTTCACCCTTTTGACTGCACTTAAAAATAGTCTGACAGAAAACTACGCTACTCTCAGCTCCTTCCCCCATGCAACACGCAGCAAATGGCATCCTCCAGGCAAATTAAAGCCAAACCCACTCCCAGGGGCTCTTCTGGAGGTGGTAGTTCAGTTCATAAAATGAATCTTGGCAGATACAGGCCATTGACACTGGGGAAGGGCGGCACTTGAAGAGACAAGACGGCGGAAAGCCGCAGTTGTGTTTCCTTCCTTTGCAGCAGGGAGGCTGTTGGCTGCCCCCACAGATCTCCAGCCTGGACCTACAGACCGGCTGCTGGCCGGGCAGCGGCGCTGTGAAACGAGGGGTGTCTTGGACTCTGGTTGGAAGCACCAACAAAGTCCTTCCTCTGGGCAGGGTTCCGGTTCTCTCAATTTGGGATGATGTTCTCACCCAAAACTTGTTCAGGTTAATTGCAAGGATAGGAGGACAATAGATATATCACATAAATGAATCCTGGAGTGAAGGAAATATCTATTCTCCTGCTAAAACTAGGATGAATAAGTAAATATCTGTGGGTTGTTTTGTTTGGTTTGGTTTGGTTGGGGTTTGTTTGTTTTGTTTCCTCCCAAATCTTTTTTATTTTATAGCATCAGTCTCATGCTTGACTTCTCACAGCTTCCAATGCTAAGATTTAGTTTGATATTAGGTGGATACACTAGTAGGTGTATGCCTGCTCCAGTCAAGCCTCTTAACTGGTTCAGTCTTTTAGAACTTTCCTAAAATGCAGGTTGAACTTAACACAGAGATATGTTGTGAAGGTATTTGAGCTAAACCATCTAGAAATCTACAAGTTCTCAGCTCATCAGCCCAGTCAACTCAAGTAAGGCTGTGAAGCTTTAGTGTTTCATACTGGTTCTATAAGGAGTTATGGTTTTGAAATTCAGCTGTAACTAATGGCATTTCTATTAAATTATTATTGTGCATTAAAAAAACCTGCAGAGTTATAGGTGAGGGACTGGCCATACTGAGGCTTATTTAAGGGTTTGACTTTTTCATGTAAGTAATTCACTGAATCTTTAAAACTGTTGTCTGTAATGTACAGAAATATGATAGTTCTAATTAAGTGGGATGGGTCATTCTAGTTCCAGTAGTATTGATCTATAATTCATTTCTTTCCCAGCAAATTTGTTACATCTAAGCCTGGGTAGATAATGATTTACCCAACTCAGCACGCCGTACTGTTGGTAACTGTAGTTAGTAGGGATGTAGTAATTATGCCATAATAATGTTCCAGAGGAAAGGTAATTTGTAGAAGCTGTTAGGGCTGTAAATCCGTGTATGGATGGCAATAAACAATATTCAAGCAGGAGGAGAGGAAACTAGGGAGACCCACCTGGCTGCCATTTCAACAGCACAAGTTTTACAAACATTATTTCATTTAAGAGCTGCAGAAATGTGATCTTATTTTCTATTCTCTGATAGATTACAAAATTATCATGGTCGTGGTAAAGATCCAAAAGAACCAAACAAAGTCTAACGGGGCAACAGATGGTTCTACTAAGGGCATCAGATAATAGTCTGCTGTAGGTATTTGGTGTTTCACCATGAAACTGAGGTTCTGAGCTAGTGCTGGTAGAAGGGTTTGTTACCAGTTGTGGGGTTTGGCGATTATTTGTTGTTGTTTGTGGGTTTAAGGATTCTGAGTTTTGACAGTGGTGTAAGGTTTGAATTTGCTATCTCAGCTCAGCTGTTTGGGATGGGGCATGGCCTCATCCCAAATATATTTTTCTGAGTGGGTGCTATTCCAAGAGGTGTTTGTTTTGAATTACGGTGTGGTCAGATGATGGTTAAAAAATTGAAATATTCCAGAAAAAAGGCACCTCTTTCTGTTATTAGAGTCCAAAAAAAGAGCAATTTTAATTTTAAAATGACTAAACATATTCTAGTGTGTAGCTGTTTCTTTAAGAACTGCTGTTAGGCTTATGTTCTCGAGTATCGCCACATCTGAAAATGTAATGCCAATATAGTATTGTGTAAACCATCTAAACAGACCTCTGCAATTGCTTTTCTGCAGTCACAAGAGTGTTAGCCTCATGAAAATTTATGCTGCTTAATATCCCCGGCATTTTAAAGGAAGTTAAAAGTTGGTCTGTGTTAATACAAATGCTAGGATGTCAGGTCTGCAGTATTACAAAATAGTTGCAGCATATTGTTATAATGCTTTTGGGCACGTGCAGTGCTGCTTCAGTGCCTTTACATAGTATTTTATTGTTGTGTTTATGTTTTCTTCAGATATTAACTGCAGAACTTGGCTGGCTTTTTGCTAAAATATTGGTCACCCCAGGCAATTTGATCTTACCAGAAAGTTATCTTTCTTTGAGTTCGTTGCCATCTTGTGTTATTTTTATGCTCTGAAAACTCAGTGCTACTAAATTTGTGTTTCCTACTTTCTTTCCACTATACAGCCTTTCATTTAAAAGCAGTTTCTTGCAAGAGTACTTCGTACTTTTAATATAATGGTAATCTTTTTTTTTGTATAGCTATGTTTTAATTTTCCTGTGTAAACTTTCCAAAAGAAGGGATGTATCTTTAATGTTGTGCAGCCTGTTGGGCTCTACAGCCTGTAGACCTGGGAGGAGACCCCTCCAGTTCATTGCCTGTTTAGATAAGAGTACCCTCCTGCTAGAGTGGCTCCAGTTATCTGTGGGTAGTTCCTTTGCAGGATTAACGTTCATTACAATGATTTCTGTTTTGTGGTACTGGGGAAGCTGCTAAATAAATTTGAAGGTAGATTCGTGTGTGCAATACAGTTTAAAGATGAAATTGTGGAGACTTTTTGCAATGTAGATGATGTTGTTCTTTGGAGCTGACCTGTCACTTTGAGAAGTCACAAGATGTGATCAAAAGGAATGTATATGAAAAGTGAGGGTAAAAAAATTTATAGTAAAAATTTGTGAAAAATTTACTAACATTTGGTTGGTCAAACATTCCTCCCCCACTCCCCAAAATAGTTGAAATGCTAACACCTCTCTGCTGCAGTCTTGATCTAAATTCAGCTTTTTCCAGTCAAGGAAGAAATAAGTTAAAGTATCATGAACAAAGTAGAAATCTGATGGCAGCTTTTAGTACTCTTTCTATTAATGCAGGAGTAATAGGCAGGAGATCTCAGCTTTAGCAGCCATTTTATTCTAAATCTTTTATCTTCCTGCTTGATAAGGCCAAGATATATTGCCCTGAGTAGAAGGGCATGGAATATCTGGCTCTGGCAGACATGCCCTCAATGTTTTGAGTATAAAATGAGATAAATACAAAGATAGCTCATTTCTCCTCCCTGCCCCCAAAAAACAGAAAAATCAAAGCAGCTGAGGCATTCCACCAGGCAGGAAGAATGGGATTTTCTGAGTTTATTGTGGAGAGGAAAGAAAATAAACCCACTGAAGTGAAATAAATAAAAATAAAAATAAAAAGACCAAGCTTGAGATTACGTCAAAGATTTACGTAATTGTCCAGATGGACAAAGAGAGTCTTATTTATGTGAAACTGATAAGATCTGATCACATAAATCAGAAATGGCAACAAAAGGTGTCCAACCAAGCAGAAGCCAAAGGCGAGATGGTAATTGCCTGGGGCAACATCAAAGGCTGCTCAGCGAGGCCACAGCCAAAGGCCAAATGAAGTTGCCCAGAGCATCATCAAGGACAGCTAGTGCCGGCATCGGTTTGAGGGAAGATATTCTCTCCCTTTCTCTTGCTTTCCCTCCGCTTTTCCTGAAAAATCCCAGACACTTGTACCTCTTGAAGGGCATGCGTTTGACAGCTGGCATCCTCTACTATGTAGTCTTTTCTTTTTGTGATACCTGCAGATGGAAACAAAGCGCAACTATTTTCAACTTTGTGACCACCTTTGGTGAAAACTGAAAAGCTTTACAAAGGTCAATCCAAACTTCCTTTGCTTTACTTATGTATTTATTACAATTAATCCATCTGAAGGACTTCATCTTGTGTCTCACATCCAGCTGGTGATGTTTATGTGGGGTGGAGAGAGAAATTCTCCCCACTGGTCTACGCAGAAAGAGGTTTGGAGTGACCATCTCCAGTCTGTGGAATGGTGCTGCCATGGTTTATATTGGTCAAAACTTGGGTGTTACTTCAAGCTTTAGCTGTACGTGTGGGAACAACTCACTGGTGTGCCATTGCTAACAAATCTCTCACAGATGCACAGTTAAGTGTAAATGTTACAAAAATAGAGCAGTTATAACATTTTAGAGTGTCTTAAATTATTGATTAGTCAGCATAGAGACCTTTTTAGGACTTTTTTAGACCTTTTTAGGAAAAGCAGAAGAGGGAAGGGAAATGGTACCACCAGAGCTAAGCATGCTGCTTGATGCAGGGCTAAAAATCGCACCTCCTCCTACATGTGTCACTATGGATGCTGTCTTGGGTGAAGCGGCAGAATAAGAAGGACGACATAAAAAGGATGACAAAGGAAATAACTTGTTCTCGATTTCACGGTGTATAGTAAAGACCTTGATCACCATTAGGCTCTCCTGTAAGCTTTTCCCCGGTGCAGGGTTGCTGGACCTTGGCTTCTAACCAGCTGAAAACAACTACGAAGCAGATAATGGCAGAGTAAGGGCTTTTTGTAACGCTTGGAGCTGTGAGCAATGAAGAGCCACACCACTGAGAGCTAATGCAGTGGAAGTGTCCACATGTCATGACTTTTTGTCTTTCCTCCCCCTTACGTATGTAGAGACTTCACCTGTGGCCTTTTCTCATCTGAATGCCGTAGTTGAATTGTAGGAGTTGATGCTAAAATAAATTGTAACTGGATTACAACTAAGTATTTCCCTTAGTTTCAGCTGGATTGCAGCAGATCTGTGTTACTGTAAGGAGCATCCAGTTTAAAAACACAGTGCTGAGGGGAAAAAAATGCTGTCCCTGGCCTCAGACTGTGGTATTGATCTCTGTGTGCCCCAGGGAATTGGGAACAGTACATGTGTAACGTGTACCTGAATTGAGCTCGCTGCTCACTGTAGTCTTAATCATCTAAATGTTCTTGTGACTGTTACTAAGTACTTGCTTCAATAGTAGCTTGTGGAAACCTGCCTATAATGGAAAAGATTTTTTAAATTATTTTCTGCTTGTCTGCTTGTCATTTTTTATATTGGGTGACTTTATTTTCTGTCCTTCTATGTAGAAATGATTAACAGGAGCTTTTTCCTGTCTTTTTATGCATAGTTAGGAGAATAATCATGCTATTGAGACTGTTCCTAATGGTCCCCAGGGGAGTTCCCCCAAGTTTTCGGAGTGGTTATATTTCATATTTTCATATTTTTAGTGATCCTTGGTGCAAGAAAGAGTTATATACTAATGAAATCTGCTGAGGCAAACTTATGAAGCATTCTCTATTCAGGGAAAAACAGAATATAATATGGAAAGAATTAGAAAACTTTAAAAGTTAGGATGAAACTTAGTAGTACAAAGTAGACGGTTATCAAAGGTCATGTAGAGAGTCCTGTCAAATGTTTCTACCACAAATTACAGTTCTGTCATAGGAAGTGACATGAGAAGGAAGAAGATCCAGATATGTGGCAGGTGATCAAAGTATAACTGTGCAATGTGTCTGTTAAATAGGTCAGTGGGATAGAGGACGTGTGAGTTTTCCAATAGATACAAGAAACACTGATTTTATTATACGCAGCCACCAGATGCCCATGTGAGTAGAAGGTACCTCCTGTGTCACTGAATATGCAAATATTTTTCTCAATTTGCAAACTCAGCTTTCAAAACAATTCAGCGAGTGGGTCTCTGCAGGTAGTCTCAGGGATTTAGGTGATAGTCTCTGGAATGCTTTTCAGTTAAACAGACAACTAATCTGAAATGAACAGAGCAATCAAGAGCAAATACACTGATTTCAGTTATTGAAACTCATAGCCTTATGAATTTAGCAAAGGATGTTAACATGAATAAAAATATAGGTTATGACTGAAAAATTGTTTCAAGGAAATGGTAAAGTGGAGAAAGGTTTTTGCTTTTCTCCAGCCAGAGATATAAATCAGTTTAATAATGTCGATGTGGGGTTGTCTGTGAAGGGAGGTGAAAAAGGGTGAAGTTTTGAGTGTTTACACGCATGCTTATAATTTTATCTCGTGTTATTGGAGCCTGCATTATTGTTAGTGGTAACTATGAATGTCTTACAGAGGTACAAATTATTAGTATTAAATACTAATTGTACTAACTAGAATCCATTCCAGTTAGTTTTCTTACTGCTACAGTCTTTCATTTTTCTTTCTTTAGAAATGGGTTTAATTACTGCAGTTAAACTGAACAGTGACAATTTGTGTCATGGCATTGTGATGCAGACAAATACTTTCTGAGGACAGAAGAAATCTGAAATTTTCACTTGTGTGCTGAAGTCTGAAGAGACAAGAAGTTGTACTTCATAAAAGGGTCTAGTTTCCAAAGTATCCTTCACTGAGCAATGTCACTCATTCTATATTATGGCCTTTTCCTGCAAAAAGTTGCTGGCTTTCTTAAAACAAGACTGATGCACTTGGAAGCTGCCTTGCTCTAGCAAATGGATAATACAATATAAGAAAAATGTTAGTAACCGATCATGAGCCCGTTTTTCATGAGTTATATGTAGAGTAAGGAGAGGAGCTGCTACTGTTGCAAGGGTTTCTCACAAAGCAGATGGTCCAAGCTGTGTCATGTTTCCAAGGGAATATATTACCACTTGCCCTGAAAATGAAGAGAATAAAAAGGGGCCAAAGGAGCAGGCAAAATGTTGGCAGGCAGCTCACAGTCCAGAATTAAAGCAGTGTAGGGTTAGAGTTATCAGTTCCACTCATCCTAAATGAATAGGTCCCGTTGCCATCGTTAGCTTATGGGGGGGCACCTTTATGGCCCCCAAATAAAATCTTAAAGAAATAGCAGTATCTTCTTTAGCACCAAGAATAGCATGAAAAGAACAGCATGAACATAGTGTAGCAGGACTAGCAATAATTTATTCCTTATCTACATTTGAAATAAATAAAACTTTGGAGCAAAAAAAGTAATCTTATATTCTGTCTAGGCTCACTTTACCCAATGCTTTGCTGGGCACAGGAAGCATGTGCAAGGATGCTGGTTACAGAAAAAGCTGGGGATTCTAAAATGCTCCTTTGTATTTTTAGAATTCCACTCTGGGGACAGAAAAACTTTAAAAAGTGTGAACAGGGTGATACATTTTGTTTCTTTAACAGCAACATAAGCCTCGTTGAAATTTGTTAGCTTTGAGGGAGTGGACAGCTGGATTTGGATTAGATGGAGTTTAATATCTGGAAGAGCTGGGCGTGGTCTTTCTTTTCATGTACATCTTTGTGTAACCTTAGAGATTGTTCTTTTTATTTCTTTTTTTTCTTTTTAAGTGTTTTCTTTTTTGCCTTGAAATAAAAATGAAGGACCTCAATAGCTCTGAGGACTTAGACCTCCATCTCCCTGTGCTTTAATTTCCTAGGAGAGCTTCTCCTGGAAAAGTATAACCTGGTATAAAGTCATTCACTCAAGAGCACTCAAGTCTTCAAGATCCTTCTTGGGTTTTTCATTACTTTTGGTTAATGCTGATTAATAATGGATATCTCTCTCTCCACAATGACTTCGCTTTCCAGGAGAAAAAAGGGATTTGACATATTACTTTTTTAAAAAGCTTAAATTAATCAACACAGTAAATGCAGGCATACTGGTAAGCAGCATCCTGACCTAAAGAAGCAATTAAAAATAAATCACCCATCTCCAAGAAAGATAAAAATAATACTCAGTAAGAGCTGTTTCTGCAGCTTGGAAGTGAAAATAAATTTCTTAAAGTAAATTTAATGTATAAGCATTCATTTTTGTGGAAGGAATTAAGAGCCTAAAAATATTTAATGTACTAAAAAAACCACAAGAGCAAAGGCCAAAATAGCATAATCCCTTTCTCTTCAAAAAATGGAAATAAGAAGGAACAGACTAGGGAAATATACATTTAACTGTTGAAATTCATGATCTTGAAGAAATTGCTCTGAAATTGCACGTTGGTAGTATTAATGCTGGCAGAAGAGTGTGGCTGTGGGAGCACAGAATGAAAGTTATCTGAACAAATAGTGGAAATCACTTATCCACATGAAGTGCCCATCAAATTTACACAGGAGGATGTGAACAGGGATATGGTTGTCCTCATACCCTCCAGGACTGTGACCTACCTTGCTTCTTATGAAAGTCTGAGCTGAAATCCATATTCCCTTCCTGTTGCAGGCACTTTGTGACCGTGCTGCAGGATTTTAGAGCCTGACCCGGCTCTCGCTGAAGTCTGCTTTTTACTTTAATAGCAATTCAATTGGGCTAGCCATAGTTACTTATGATCTCTTTCAAAAAGTGTGTCCATTTCAGTTACTAGTGATGTCCTTTCAGTTTGTAAAATGATTTGGCACTGTAGTGGAGCCTATAAATACCGTGTTGGATTGCTGTGCTGATGGGAGAATAATTTTTTTAATATCTAAAAGAATGGGTTCAGCCCCAGAGCCACAGCTATCTTGGAAATGAAGTGACACCTGAGCAGGTCAGGGAGAAAGGACCAGACTGCTCATGGAGCACTAGAGGATGGAGTTCAAGACAGCAGGTCAAGGCTGAACTACTGGCACTGTTGAGCTCGTTGTATGTTGACTTCATTGGAGGCAAGATTCCACTTGAGATTTCCCTGATTAAGGGAAATTCTTTGAACAGTTGACAAGTGTCCACCTTCTTGTCATCTCCCCCTCATTCTTCTCCCTCCTCCTTGCATTTCAATATTAGAAATTGCTGGATAATTTATTAGTTCTTTTTGAAGCATGAGAAAACTTGGCAGAGAGTACAAAGTTGTAAGTAACTCATTCTATAACAGTTTCAGATCCATGCTAATCATTAATTTTGAGCAAAGGTGATTTTCTTTTCAAACTGCTTCTCAGAAGGCCCTTTCTCCCAGTGACCAGTAGGACTTCATGCACATGACAATCCTCCCAGGAGCCCTCAGGGTAAAGAGCATCATCGCTGCAAGTTGTGGAGTCACCCAGGGAAATCCAATGGCTCTGCAGCTACCTGTGTAGGAACTTTGTGGCTTTGTCTGATTGCGAGATCACCTGTGAAAGTGTCACAGAATCTGAGATGAGTATTTACTTGCTCTAACAGGCCCCATCCCTTGCAAAGGAAATCTGACAAGTAGTGGAGAACAATATATGACTTAAGGTAGTAATTTTCATTTTCCAGTTCCACACAGATTTGATTCAACTGCTGGAGAATTATAGATTGGAGTTTAGTCAAAGACAACTTCCAGCTACATTTTCTTGGTGTTGATATTGTACATTTTAAGTGGTTCACAGAATGCTATTTACATTTTTAAATTGCTTCATGGGCATGGATCAGTTGGCAAAATATAGCAGTAATTAGTTCCTTTTAATAGCAAAGAGCTCACTAATTACCATGCTGATTATATAAACCAAGTTTTTAGCCAATAAAAAAGCTCCTGCAGGCAGTGTCCTTCCACCTGGTGAGGGGCAGGCAATTCTAATTAAAAAATAAGAGGAAGTAATTTTTCTTTAGTCTGTTTCAAATCCTAGGTAAAAAAAGTGTGATCACTCATTTTCTCTATGTGACATCATCTGAAATTAGCAGACGCTTCCACAGGTCTTTGAAAACACTACCGCCAAAATCTAAAAAAATACCTTGCTACAAACACTGTCTTTTTTCTATTCAAAAGGAATGTCTTCCAGGTGTGAGGTTTAATCTGCCAGTGAGCAGGTGTTTGCCATTGATTTCATTTTGGCCAGGATGTATTTTCTGATTCCTGTCACCGCAGCAGGGTGACAAGTGTGCACTGGTCCCCAGCAGGGACCCTGGCTGCCACAGATGTGTTACCAGTGGGCACTGGAGAGCTCTCGTCAGCTGAATTTGCCAGCACAAGATCCCCACACTCTCCTATCAGAAGAATTCTCTTGCAGGCAGCACTAGCTGTGCTAAAATGGAACTTAGAATGAACATTTGGAAAAGGCCCTGGATTCATAGTGATTGCAAAGCCAGGGGATGGTGGTTCTGGCTTTTGGCTGGAGTTTGGGAAACCCCTGGGCTTTGCGGGCCCCTTGAGCAAATTGCTTTGCTTCCGTGCCCCATTTGGAATGTGCCTTGTTAACACATGAAAAACTGTGAGGTGCTTTGAGGTTGGGGCGAAATAAGATAATTAGACTTTAGGCAGAAAGGAGCAAAGGAAAACAAGTCTGAAAGGTCTTCTTGTTTTTGTTCTGTATTCCCTATCTTTCCTTATCTTTCAAAGGAAAAATGATTTCTGGGAGATGCAAAAGCCCTCTCCCTTTAGATAATTTAGAGGGAGAGAGGACAGTGGAATATCCCTTGGGACTTCTGCCTGAGCTAGACCTAGTGAGCACATGCTATTCGTGTCTGTAATGCAACTTTATTACTTCCTAAAATAGTTAATTCTTGTTGGATTTATGGCTATCATACACATTGATGCTGTGGAAATAGCAGTCATTTTCACAATTTATTTATCTAAGGAATTTATAATGCTGTTTGACCTTTATTCTTAATGAAGATACTCTTTTTTTATGGGTCAGCCGAGTAAGGTTTATAACACATAGTTCAGCATCTATAAGCACAAGTGTTGGAGGTGATGCCAAACACTTAACAAGAAGAACTGATGCAAATCCCAGTTTTATCTATAATAATCCCAGATGACAATGTTACTGGATATTCAGTGTCTCATTTTAAATATGTACATGTGTCTAGCCTTGCTTCTTGTGAGTAACTGTGTTTATCAGAAATTCACATCCTTACTCATCGTTCAAGCAGAGACCAGGCTGCGTACAAACGTCTTGCTCCTAAAAATACCACACTGGCAGCAGAAATATGTGTATATCAAACAACATGGATCCCTTTTTCCACAGTTGATTTTGTTTTGTTCTGTGGGTGAAGAAAGAAATTCACTCTTCAGTCCTAGAAAACCAGTATTTTTTGTAAGTGGTATAATTCTTTAAAATATAAATGAAAATCCTCTGCCTTCCTTTTCTCTGTGGGAAAATAGATTGTTACCTTTTCTCTTGGAATACTGTAATTCAAAAGAATCTTATTTTTTAATAAGAAAAAATTGAAAATATGGACATTACGTTTTGTTGGGATAAAATTGTTTATTTGATTGCCTGGCACACATTGTTAATGGTTTTGCATGGAGAAAAATGTGTAAGCCTTGCATTGTACATTTAATGTAATTCATTCTGCCTGCAGATACTAATTTAATTCATTTTCATTGATTTAAGGAATGCATTTGAGTTGAAATATTATGCTTAAAGGCATCAGCAAGTGATATAATAGGACTGTACCTGTAGTTCAGACTGAAAAGATAAAAGGAAAAGAAACTGTTATTCCTAAGGAGAATTAAAAAGGAGGGGAGGAAAGCCCTATTTAATAATGGTTCATTTTCTTCCTTTTTAGTACAAAGTGATAAAAGGGAATAAATTCATGTTCTAAGCCTCAGAAATAGTGTTAAGGTCATTTATGAGGATGTTATCTTCATGGGAGAAGAAAAGTTTGTCAGAAGTTGTTAATGTTGAAAATATGGAAAGTGGATTAAAATATCACAAGGAAAAAACAGATTGTCAAGATGACAGAATAAACCTGTATATCTATTTTCCAATTTTCATCTCAACATGAAAACACAGCATGATACTAAGTTTCAGTGACAAGAAGCAGAATATGTCAGTCAGCAGCTTGGTAGGAGGGGAGTCGTATTTTTATAAAGCAGATATTGGGTTTGCTAAAACAGAAACACATTGCTAAATTAGTATTTGTGTTGCGAAAACTGTTCTTGGGCAATGTCCAGTTTTCACTGGGGCTGTACAAAAAGCCCTGGAAAACCTCTTTTCCAAACACGGATTTCCTGTCATTGGGGATTTCACTCCAGTTTTGAGAAAGGCTGTTGTACCACTTCTGTTTGATAAGTAGTTTATTGAAATGTAAGGGCCAGCAAGCAGCATGTGAAGGGGAGATGGCCGTATAAACAGGCAAAGAAGAAACACTGTCCAAATTTATGGTATAATTTGAAGAGCAGCATATGAAGGAGATAATAGGTTCAGTCACATGTATTGTATCTGTATGGATGCAGTGAAAGGGATGAGCTATCGGCGTAGTAATGAGAGCACCATTGGAATAGAAGATGTCAACAAGGGCCAGATTTGGCTTGCAGAATGAAAGCTACCGATGTCCAGGTGTGTTGGCAGGGCTGATGGAGAGACAGAATAGGTATAGATACCTCTCTTGATTTTGAGACAGAGCACTTTGCTTGAGGAACTAAAGAGGAGAGAGGTAGAATTGCATAACAGCATTCTCAGAAGTGCTGTAGGAACAAGACTGGCACTTTAATGAAGTATGTTTGTCGACAGTTTCATACAAAAGGAGGTTTAACCTTCACCTCTGGATGATAATTTAATTATTGCTCCAGTTAAGGGCAGTTTGACTCTCCATTTCAGATTTATTATAAAAAGTAGCATGATTTTTCTCCTGTTGCTCTCTTCTTTCTTGCTCTAAGTGCAGGTGTCCTACCATTTGACTTGTGCATCGTTTCACATTATGTTCTTTCACAAATATGTTCTTTTTCTCAACCAAAAGGGAAAGTGTCTTACACATGAGTCAGGTTTACCAAGTGTTGCCACAAAATGTATGAGCCTGCTGATGCCAGTTCTCAAAATTGTCTGCCTGAAAACCTGAAGTTTTGAGGCATGTGTGTTTAAAGGTGTATTTTCACTTAAAAATATAATTTTTTGCACGTGTAGCATGACAAAATTATTATAGACAAATTAGGGCAATTTCTTACGATGTTTTCCATGTAACTGTGCATTTTCTGTTTGGCTTTGAGAATATACTCTTCAGCAAATCTATCAAAAATCATGGCACACTACTTCAGTTCTGCAGTAACATAAATCTATTCAAGAAGCTGTCTTGGCTCAAAGCATGGCTTGCTTTTTACCTGCCTGTTGCAATTCCATTTGATTTGCTTTCTTTGCTTCCCATCCCTGCCCATAAGCCATTTTCCTATTTTCATCGAGGAAAGAAATGAGAAATGTAAAATTTGAGAGAAAGGAAAATTAATGGATTTATATGACAGTTGAAATGTATTTGAATTATCGGTTTTAATCTTTTGTCACTAGTGGTGCTTAATATCAAATTCTCAAGAGCCATATGATTAATACTGTTTTCATTTTCATTCCTGTGAGAGAGAAGTATTTGCCTTTGCAGAGTTTTCCTTCTTTTTATTTGCATAATTGTCTGCTTTGAATGTAACCATAACAGAAAAACCTGTTAAAGGCATCATCTCTCCATTGGTGCATGGACCCTGCTGCATATATTCAGCATTGTTAGGATTTTTTAATTTTTTAAATTTGCAGCAGTCTTTTGAAATAGCATTTTTTTTGGATGATATATAGTGTGGTGAAATTATAACTACAACTCCCTCCTTTTCCAGGTATCCTGTTTTGTTCTTTTGGTGTTTTTGTTGTTGTTTTGTATATTTCCTAATTAATTTCTCTTAGTTACTGTACTCTACTACTTGGCTTAGGAATTTTGGAGTGGAAGAATTTGGTTACCCAGAGATGTATTTTGTTAAAATCTCCTGTGTACATTCTGTTAAGTGATCTGTATCAGCAAGTCCATAATTTCAAAATATTTGTTTAAAAGGGCCTATTTTATGCTGCTTTTTCTCCGTGGTGAGTCTGTGCAAGGCTCCTCAGCAATCCCCTGGACTGACTGATTCCTTCCTTCCTTTGGGAAGGCGGTTGGTTAGTCCTTGAGAGGAGAGAGTGCTGCTGACCCCATACACTGCTCTCAGGTCTCTGCTGTTCTCCCCTAGGTTCCTTGGTCAAAGAGCGTGAGTAAGGACTTGTCAAAAAGGTATTTTGGATAATGTAAAGCAAGCTTGATTCTTACTGTTTTTTGGAAGGTATCTTTTGGTGCATTGTGCTTCTGTGTATGGAGAAAAGGAAATGTAATTTGCATTTTATGAGTTGAGAGTTTTGGGTGTATTTTCAACAGCTGTAGGGGTGTGAAGGACTTGGACTACAAGTGTGTTTATTGATCTCCAAGTAAATAATAAAATGTGATCATTCTCTGTCCACCTTAAGAACTATGTGCTGAATGCATCATTCTTCTCCTTTCATGAATTCAGGAATTACTTTAAGGAAAATGAACTATTTTTCTTAACAAAATAGAGAGAAAAAGTTAAGCACCGTAGTTCCACCAGGTTGAAAGTGGTGGAGATACGTTTATTCAGATGAGGTTTCTTCTTGTGTTCGCTGGTATTGATGGGACCTTTGTGGTCTGCACTATGATCAGCTCTATGTTAATTTTAATTGTAGCATTTGGTACTAAGCTGCTGTGCTAATGGAGCCTCTAGTAGTTCCTTAGGAAAGTGAATCAGACAAAGTGTTTATTTTTGTATTTCACTTTTAGAACATTTTATGTGTTTCCCACAAGGAACATCCTTAGTTGAATGATGGAAGCTTTCTCTAGCTTATGAAAAAGCCCAGGTTTTTGTTATGCTTTATAATAACTTGCTGTTTATTTCTTTCTGATATCACAAATGTTTGCAGAGACCTACTTTGACAGATAATAACTGATTTAAATAGTCAACATCAAATACAAAAGGTCTATGAATACTAAGCAAAACATCTTGGCAAAAGGTGAGCAGACTTTGCGAGGGTGAGATAGTCTGCATGTTTCAATGTCTCTTTTAGTGGAATCACAGCTTTACTTTCAATTTCCTCTTTAATGTAACATACATTCTGTAAATATTGTTGTTACTGACAAGAACATCAATTCATGTTATTCATAAAGAGACTTTCAGTATCTGAGCAATGAATAGCAAGCAGTAGGAACAATTGCTTGTATTTTTATTTCTTAACATACATCCCTCTGCTAAAAAATGGAAGCAGAGTCAATTTGTTTATCAAACACGTGCTGCATTTGGGGAAAGGGCTGATTTTTAGCAGAAAACTGTATGCAAATGAAGGGAGGTACATTTGTTGAAGTATATTTATTTCCTTTATATATTAGAAATGGTTTGCCAAATGGAAGTGACTGGGGGACTGAAATATATTTGCAAGAGTTATAAAATAAGTGTTTGTGGAGAGATCATTTTAAGAGACACTGTATTGAGTAGTTTTGATCAGAATAATCGGTGTTAAGAGGTGTGGGTGTGGATGTTCCCATCACCATAAATAAAGCAATACTAAGAAAGATTGTATGGCAGTATCCAGTAAATGTACTTTGCGTTCAGTTTTAGTCCTGACGCCGCAATCACCCGTACGCGCTGCTTCCCCAAACTCAACTGGACCATGTGGGTACTTCAAGTGTTTGCTAAATTGGAGTCTCATTCAGTGTAGTCATCAATGTGAGTAAATAGCAATTTTAGTAAATCTTTGGGGCTACAGTGGAGTGGTGTTGACACTATAAAAGAGCTGCAAATCCAAAAAGAAGGGTTTGGGATGTCGGTAGAAAGTAGCAGAATTATGTCACTTTGGAGTCTACTTAGTCAGTGCAGGGGGAGACCTATGGAAAGAAGATGCAGAGTATAAATATGTATTTCCAGTTTCCAAATCCGCTGCCCCTGCCACGCTGTTTGGTTACGTCCAGCTAGAGCTGTGTCTCTCAGAAATGGAAAACGCTTTCCTAAAAGTCCAGTGCTTAAATGCTACAGAAAAGCTATTAAAATCTTTAGAGTGTGGAGTAAGCTTGTGATCTCAGGGGTAGAATAGAAGAGTTACTGAATACTTGCCACTTTCTAATCATTATGAATTGCAGGTGCTCGTCATGTCTAAGGATTTAAGCTGAAATCAGGAAAAAAAATTGAGTCATTCTGGCAGTGCAACTTGGCAAACTGCCAACAAGTCTGGGCAGCAGTTAGAGCTGTATTGAGCAGGTTAGTGTGGTGTTATCTCCTGCTTGTTTCAGATGGAGAAATTGCTTTGCCATGGAAAGCAGAGACCACCAAACCCAGAAATCCTCACAAGTCGTATGTATACACCAAGAAACACTGGGAGGGAGCAATGCACCATGAAGAAAGCTCTGCTCCTGCCTTGGTAGCTCTGGCATATGTAGAAAAACTTTTTGTTGTTGTTCTTTGTTTTAAGCTCTGTTCCAATGCCAAGAAATATCTTTCCTGAATGGGGTAAAATTTGCATTCATTTATCCATTTACTACTCTGTGTGCACACAGGTGCATGTAATTTTCATGCATAAAGTGGAAGGAAAAAGTGGTGGTCTACTTGACAATTCAGTTTAACCTGGTACATGTTATTTGGAAAACAATAGCTGGCAGTATTGACCATGATGCAGAAATACTCAGTGACGTGACTGCAGCAGCGACATTGTAGTTCTGCTGTTCCCTGTTGTTGCTTTAAAAGACTGGTAGCAGAGATGGAGGGCGCATCCCTCCTTTATGAAATGCTCTCTACCAGCCGATGTTACTTTTGTAATGTGTGTGCCAATCCCTAATGATTATTTTTCCCTTTAAATTACAAAAAACACTCAACCCTGTATTTGGCTATTTATAACAGCTGTCAGAATGGATTTCCTACTTGTTTGGAGTCTGCGTCAAAAAAAATTGATCAGTTTCCTTAATGATACTTGGGTTTACTCTGCTTATCAGAGGGGTAGTCCAAGTGTGAGTATATCTACTCATTAGATCTTCACAATCAAAATGGTATTCCAGCACTTCCACTACAATATGCCTCTCACTCTTTTTTCAGCACTGTGGGTACATACGGATGGAAGGGCCTGTAAAATATAAGTACATAAGAGTTCTACTTAATGATATCCAATGAAGCCACAGGGCACTTTGGGAGCTGCAGTCAGGAGGACATACATTTCATCATTTTTATTGGGGGTTTGTATCACTGACAAGAAAAGTTGTTCTCCATCTCTTATTTTTGTGTGAGTGTATGAGGTTGCTGGTCATGGGCAGTTTTAAGTCCTTCTAAATATGCATTTCCTTAATTCATTAAGAGACGTTCGTGTTCCAACATATCCATTACAATGACAAACTGATGCTGTAAAATTAAAAAGCCTGCAATTACTCACTTGGTTTGTGTTTTAATCAAAGCTATTGTAATATGACTCTAGGGAACCATAAATGGCAAAACAAAGGGTCTGGGATTTATGTGGGACCTCTGTATGTCTGAATGTCTAAGTAGAAGGAGCTAGGTAAGAGGAAAAAGGCTGGATTTCTTTCCTGCATCCAGGAAGGATAGTTGCAAGGGTAGTTTGAGCAGAGCCTAAAACAAGTCTCTGGCTAGCTTAGGATCAGAGAGACTCAAACAAGCATGTCTTCTGCTTTTATTTTGACCTTTGGACATTGAGACCATCCAATGAAACCATGCTAGGCCCATTTTTATGAATCATCGTTCCATGAAAGACCTTAAGAAAGTAAAGCAATATAGAAAGCATTTCTGCATGCATTGTGGTTGTTAGGCAGGTAATAATTCTGTCTTTTACTTCTCTTATAAAATAAAGTGAATGTGTGTATGGGTGCATGTTTGTGTGTAGGCAGGAGAGGAGACAAGTGTATGACTCCTGATTTGTGGTTTGTGATTTCAAGAGGAAATTTCTCATTTTGTTTAGAGCAAGTTTGATTCATTGCCTGTATCTCTTAGGCTACAGAGCTCTGACATCAAAAAGCGAGCAGCCGTGGGTATAGCAATAGAGTGAAGCTTGTTCATATAGTCCTGCTAGGAGAAGGTGTTTCCACTGCACCCTTAGTGAAACTGAAGCTCCTGTACTTGCTCAGGATGTACATCTTGGGCACTCTACCCTGTGAAGTAGCAGTCACAAAGCCATTCTCAGAATTTTTATAGGAAGTTTTGTGCTTTTCTGTATTGCCTACAGAATTTATATAAGACTGTATAATTTTGAAGGAAGTTAAATGAACAAAACTGCTCTGAAGCTCGTATGTCAGCGGTGCCTTAGAACTTCCTTTCTTGTCTCCAGGGTTTGCATGGAAACTACTGTGGATTTAATGAGTATTTGTCACTTGTGGGCAAAGATATGAGCAGACATTCTCATTTTAGACCCAAATCTGTCTTTACAAAAGATGTAATAGAAAACTCTGTAATGAAGCCAGCACTTTGGAGTGACTCTTCCTTCATGGAGTTCCCCTGGGGATCTGACTGAGATCCCCCAAGGTCACTTGCATGCACAGTAAGTAATCAGGCTTTCTTTGTAGCTTTGTGAGCAGCTGGGATTTGCACCTCCTCCTCAATGAGTTTTCAAAACCCCTGTGGTACAGTAAGTCTAAGAGGTTAGAATTTAACAGATGCAACATTCACAGTTAATCACTGTTTCTCTTACTGCTCTTCTCAACTTGTCACTTGATGCATCAACCACCTTGTCAGTGTTTAAGGTATCATGAGAGAAATGGGCTTCCTATATCTATGAGCAGTCTGTATGAACTGGGAATTGTTGTGAGTATTTCACAGGCTGTTAAGCTTGTTAATCTGATCATAGCTTTTTCTCATTCAGGCAAATCAGGGTTATATTTTCTCATGTTCAGAGCATTTTGTGTTTGTCACCACAAAGCTATTCTCAGTTGTGTGACTGAGGGAGGAGCAAGTGACTATGATGGAAAAAAGTAGCCCAGCACATAATCCAGATACTTAAAAATGCAAAATGTGTGACACCGATACTCAGAGTAATAATTCACCCAAAGGCAAGAATGGAAATATTTTTCTAATTGCTCTGTGAGCCAGGTCCCCTGACTCCTAGCAAGGAGCAGGATGGCCTTGCTAACTACCATGGCCCCAGTGGAGAGGCTTTCCCCTTCCTGGGCAGGCAGTGGTGGTGCTGTGGGCTGCAGTGATTTCACCCATCTGCCACCTTCCTTTGAATGCCTCATTCGCACTAGATGGCACTGTAATAACACTTGTTACATCACCGATTTATTTACCAAAGAATACCCACCTGAACCAGTGGAGTTATCTTGAAGTGCAGAAAAGTTAGTGTTTTCATTCGTTTGCTTCTTTTTAATATTAGTGCTTTATTGAAAAAAATAATGCTGTTTATGTATGGATATGTTGTTGTTAAGTCTGCAGGTGACTAATAGTCCAGAACCACACTGAACACACAACCATCCCTCTTATATGTCTTCTCAGACTGGCTTGCAGGTTACTCTTTCAGTCATCATTGGATCATACAGTGTTCTTTTACAGCTTTTTAATCTTGTCACTTCTATTATACTTCCTAGTTTATTATGCTGACAGAGCTTCAATGTTTAAATAAGTTTTTAAAATATTTTTTTCTCTGCTGGAGCCTCCTGCTCCCCCATTTGTAAATTCTTATGATCAGCACATCCATTGTATCTGAGTATCCTTTCAACTCCTCACCTCAGGTGCATTTCACAGTACTTTCTTTCTAAACCTTAAAAGCCTAACCTTAAGTTAAAAGTCTTTGCACCTGTGTCTCATAATATAACTTTTCAATTTTGTCTGCTTGCTCAGCCACCCCTTCTAATTTCTAAATGAGTTTTACATCTCCCTGGCATTAGCAGCTGGTTTTGGTCTGATTAAGTCTTGCATTTCTGTGATGATTTTCATCCAAGTAGATCCCCTAGTGCTTTATAAACTTTATTAACTGGTGGAACATACTACCTGTCCTTTGCCCTTGATCAAATTAATAAACCTTTAGAGTGAGAGACAGTAAATGATTTTGCTGAAGGTGGAAGTTGATGATGGAAAGCATGTGAAATCATATACAAACTACTCCAGGCTTCAGGATTCTTCCACCTGAATAGGACAAGTGAAATATCTCATCAGTGTTATACAGATTCAGGTAGCGTCAAAGTGATTATGTGAACGAATTCAAAGTCTGTTGGTTTTTCTTCAAAGCTCTAAAACAGAGCTCATGCTGTCACCTAGAAAGGAACATCAGCTGTCCTAGATCTTGTTTGTTGTGAACAGTGATAGGATATATAGCCTTGGCTTGTAACTGTAAAGAGGAACAGCTCCCAGAATCCATCCAGGAGTGTTTACTAAGAAGCATTGCCCTGCAAGGTTGTTGCTGAAGCTTAATGTTATTATATTTAGAGGCTTTGACTGACATATTGCAAGTAGATGCATATTCAATGTAACTGTTCTGCAATGTGCCTAAACAAAGCAATTACTGAAATAGAGAACTGCATACTTCTGTTATAGGATGTAGCATGTGGAAAGATGGAGTTATCCTTCAGTCTCAATCCTGACAGGATAACCCAGTTAGTAACTTCATGCTTTGTAAGACTCCCAGAAATTTTCAAAGCTCTTAGCTCTCAGTATGTGCGTACACAGACAAAGCTGTGGCACAAGTACACAGTGGCAGGGAGGCTTGTCAGCTACTGAAATGTGGGGTTTTTTACCTCATCTGCTAGCTATTTTGCTTAATAATGCTGTAGCTAGAATGAAACTGTCAGGCTTTTTCGGGAGATTTTTATTGACTTTAAGGGGGGGGGATATCAGATTAAGGTATTTATGTACATTAATTTACAAATCTTTATTATACATGGTTTACAAAATGTAACCAAATTTACATGATGATCACTACTGTGAAGTGTTTTAATTCTGAAATTTCAAGATCTGGTATAATCTTCAAAATATCTTTAAGAGGTCTGCCTTTGGCCCCAAACCTGCCACACTGTGATAATTATCAGTTGGCATCTATGGGAATTTTGTAGTAAGTTTCATGGCAGGATATGGTTTTTATCTCTTTGCATTTGTCTCTTTTTAGCATTTCCTAAATGCTACCCAGCAGTGTATTTTAATGCATACATCCTCTGTAATTCAGAGGTGTTGCACTGTTTTCCTCTCCCTCTCTCATCTATAAGGATTACTGTTCTGAGCGCAGTGCTGACCCAACAAATTGTTATTTTCACTGCAACTGAAATGCAGTTTTTAAGTGATAAAAATTCTGTTTTCATTTAAGTGACAAAATTAATTTATGTTCTCTAGCTGTTATGTACAATACAGGAGTAAGATGGATTTAAGAGTATGTGATGGGAGACAGTCAACAATGATATTGGAGGGGCAATGTCCTTATCCCTGAGGAGCAAGCACCAGCTGGTTTGCAGGACAGAGCAAGTCTCATAACAGCCAAGTGTGACAACTTGACAGCGCCTGTTTGCTTTGGTTTTAATTTTAACTCTGACTGTTGGTAGGTTTATACCCTAATATAAACCCCTGGAGATACTTGTTTATATTTTTCTATCTTATGTAATGTAATAAATAATTTCTTATTAATGGCATCAGTTATTAATTTTTTTAAAGTCCTAATCTGATGGATAATTTGCAAGGTTGAATCCCTAAGCAGGCTGTTGTATGTGTATTGGAGGGATAGGGTTCCATGTTGTTGATTTTTAATATTTTTTTGTTAGCATTGCTGATGAAAAGGGGGATTTTGCTATCGTGGTAGTGTTTTCATTGAAAAAATAAGTAGCAGCTAGACACTGGACAAAGGATGTAAGTGAAAGAAATATGAGCCTCAGAGCTGGATGTGAGCCTGAAAGATTGCTGTTCTCTGATATTCTTCTTTTAGGTATCACAAGTCACAGATGATGATGGAGCTCTAGTTTAAAAGCGAAATTCTAAATTTTGTTGTTTGTGTGGCACAAAAAATGTTATTTGAAGTGGCACCTAGAATGTTTTTTTTCTTCATTGCTTGTCAGGTTGTTTGCAGGCAATATTTTAAACTGCAATAAAATTATTTTGTCAAATTGTTAAGGAGATTTAAATCACTGTATGTTTTTCAAAACCCAGTAAACAGGTGTTTATATTCCACAGGAGCGTAGGGAGCATTTGATTTGCGACTGTTATATTACTGTTTAATCCTGCCCTGTTTGCTTTTTTTATTTGTTGAAGCAGACTTTGACAATCTGTAGATCTTAGTTTGCAATGTAAATCAAAACCATGCTCAAATGTAAGTGAGGGACATGACATTAAGTAATGTAATAACTCATCTTATGTGGAAGTATTTAATTTGAATGAATAAATATTAAAAATAATTAAATAAAATGTTATAGAATTATTTTGTGCATGTGACACGTTTAGCAAATATTGCTGTCAGTTTAGCCATATAGATCATCTGGCTTATTTTTCCTGTGAACTGAGTCACAAAGTCTAGAAGGTGTATAATGAAAAACACAGCCTTTAAAGAACTTGAAAGGCTCATAAATTTATCAATTCACTATCTGAATTTGCTTGGAAAAAAATGTCATCTTTTCTGGCATCTTAAAAAATATATTGATTTTAAATGTTCTTTCCAACTAAGAGGAATAAACTTTACTACTTCATTGTATGTTAATAATTTTTGTTTGCAAAGATTAGGAAGATTTCACCTATAGTAATTAAAGCTGACTTCCAGAGGCCCTGCTGATAGAAATATTAATGCTTGATTTTATGAGCCTGCAGTGTATAGTACACAGCATAATGGGAAACAAATGATTTAAACCTGAATGGTGGACACTGAAGGACCCAAGCGAATTAATAGGCTTGTGAATGAAGCTCTTCAGGAAGCCCACTGAGGACTGATGGGCTACCTTATGGCTTTGCTCATAGCACAGTGATTATATATTGAGCTGCACTGTAAATCAATTAAATGTTCTCACTAGCACCACATTATAAACTTTATGTGGTCTGATCATTTTCTTTTAGCTTGACATCCATGCCGTTGCTGGCTCTACAGAAATGACAGATTGCATTTTAACATTAAAACTGCCCTTTTTTCCCCTTGTTTAAGTCTTGGGATCCTGTTACAAAATTGAAATTGGAACCACCCATTCCACCTTTCTTCATGGAGTGACTGCATAGTTTAACTGCCTGCTCTATCTTTACATCCTCCCAATAAGCATCCAGCTTTCCCTTGGCATCCCAATTTCCCAAGAATAGTCTGTATAGATGGGAACTATATCATGATCAGTTCTGTGCAGATTTAAGGTATTCCCTGTGTTGATGATGATAGGCCAATATACTGCTTATTATTATGTTTATATTAATTTCATTATCACTTCTTTTCTTACATGATTTTTTAAAAAATCACCCTGCTTCTCACCTCCACTGGGTTGGTTTGCTTGTGGTGGTGTTGTTTTGGCCTCCCGCTCTCCCAACACAGGGCGCTCGCAGGGCTGTTCCTCACTCTTTTCCTGACACTTTTCCTCACACGTTCCCCTTGCTGCCAGGCAGGATTTTGCCATTTCCCATACACAATTCCACAGAGGTGCAACCAGCCTCACTGACGGGCTCAGCTATGCCCGGCACTGGGGCGGCTGCAGAACCATCTGGAACCAGCCCTGGGCAGTCCCGGCCGCTCCTCACAGACACTCCCTGCAGGCCTTGCTGTGCCTGGGCACAGACACCCAAACCCCAGGGTGAAGGTGAGGGTGTGCAGACAGAGACTACCCACAGGGCATTGTCCTTCCAAGGCGTGAGCAGTGACACACTTTGGTGTCTGTGCTCAAGTGCCGCCACCTAAATCGTGGTAATTGCTGGTGACGTACTCAAGGTTAATGCGTTCTTATTAAGTGCCTTTGGAGCAACCTGTGCTGCGTGGCAATGAGTCAGCCAGGATGACAGGAGAGTTTTGTTGTACAAGGACATGGTCTTCTGGTCCTCGCTGTGCCAACTGCATACACGTGGCTGCTGGGAGGGAGCTTGGAGTGCTCTGGAGGAGGCTGTGCCGCCTGCCTGTCACCCCGCTGCCGCACCACCGAGGGCACGAGAAAGCCTTACAGCTTCCCAGAACAGATGCAGAGGCTGCAGGGCTTTGTACAGGTAGCCTGGTGAGCACTGGGATGGATAAAGACTGCTTTCAAGAGCACTTGAACTTGAAGTGCACTTGAACTCGAGCTCATATTGGATGAATGCCACCCTACTGAATCATTAGTAACGTTTTTCATTAATTTTTGGTTCAATGTAGGCTTTTTGTTGTATACAAATTTTTATTTTGTTACTAAAAAAGACCAACGCATTTGTGGTGCTGAACATCTAACCTCTGGTGCCTTCTTCTATTCCTTGGTGGTATCACTGTGTTGTGCTGCACCGTTCCCTCCCCTGGGTTTTCTGCATTGCCATTCTTGTGCATGATTTTGAGTCTGTAGAAACCTGTGTAACCTGGGTTAGATCATGACCTATTTTGCGAATTTGTGTGGTGCTAAAATAGCTGCAGTACCCACCAGATCAGCGTGGCCTTGATGCTCTGGTTTGGTAGGCATTGAATTTCTAAGCCAGTCTTCTGGTTTGTACAGCTGTCCTGATGGGCAAGTTGCTTTACAAAGGTAAATATAAAAAGGTGAAGAAGTGATTGAGGAGATCCCACAAACCACCTGCTTGCCTCAGGCAAAGTAATTTTCTTGTCAGCATGCTTGGAGATTTTTTTCAAAGATTGCTCCATGTTAACCCACATTAGTTACTCCCTATCCCTTGAATAGACCTTAGCTCAGTCTGCACCTCTCAGGGATGTGCTGTGTCCTTTGGCATAATAAAATGGAGTTTACTGTGTTCTTGCTGGTTGGACAAAGGCAGAAAAAAGGTGCTGGCTTGGTAGTGTATTGGCATGAAGTTTGTATGAGTGTGAGTGGTTGTTTGATTCAACCCTGTCACTTTGTACAAGTTACAAAAAAAAATTTAACTTAATTTTCAGAGGAAGAAATTTTCTGTGACTTTGTGTTTAGCATGAGATTGATTTGTGCTTTCATACAGATTGCCCATTTAACCCCGGTTACATCACTTGGCCTCCTGCCCTGTAGAATGGGTTGCTAGCAATTCCCTGCTTTGCAGATATGTCACATAAGCTCACAAACAGACCTTACATTTGTGAAACAATTATATTAGTAGTGAGGTAGATGTTGGTACCGTAGGATTGTTATAGCTCATTTTAGAATGCATTACCCTGACTTTTATGCAGGTGTTTATGTGTTGTCGGGTTTTTTTTTGTTTTCAATTTGCAGACTGCTTTTTTCTTGGTGAAATGCATTATTTGGTAACAGTGTCACAAACAAACCTGCTAGTAGATTTATCCTGAATGCCTAGAGGTAGGGTGGGGGGTGTGTGTCCACTCATTGGGATTTTCTCTTATGACAGTCCCTAAATACATCTGTGGCGATTTAAGTGAATTGACAATAGGGGAAGAGGTGGAAATAGGTAGATGCAAATTGAGATCCTGTGTTTCCTTTAGCACAAACCATTGGAAAAAGGAAAAGAACTGTGAAAATAGTGCAGGTGTATTTTCCTTTTTATAGGCAATGCTTAACTAACACAATGGGAATTTTAAGGATTCCCAAATTGTGCTAGGTGTATGAAACAGTAAATTTGACCAGCTGCAGCTGAGTTGACCATGTGTGAACACCAATTAGTGTGGTACATGGTAATATAATTAGGAGAATCAAGATGAAATTAAGAAAAAGAGAAAGGTAAACTGCATATCAGGTACTTTGTTACTATCAGGGGCTTTTAAAACGGAACTGCATAAGCCATAGGCAGGGGCTGTGTAAGAAATAATTTTATTCTGAAAAGGCCTGGACTGGCTCATTTTTATCTCCAAGTTCTACAGTTCTGTGCCCAGTGAAGCCGTCTGTAGATAGCCCCCGACAGCTGGTGTGCGTGGGATGTGTTGACTTCTCTGCTAATGATCCAAAGCAAACAAGACAAATATTGGTTATTGTGTGCTGTCCCTTGGACGCTGGCTGTGCGCCTGTCCTGCAGCAGGTAGTAGCACTGCACGACTCTGATTTGCGCAATGCCCTGTGATGTCCCAGACTCTCTCACTCCTGCCCGGTACCAGCCAGATTCTTACAGGTTGCATTGGTATCTACAGGAGAGCATGAGGAATCCTCAGAAGTTCTTGTGTGAAGGGTGTGTTTATGCTTCATTTACCGAGTAACATGCAACGAGCAAGCAATGAATTTAAAGTGGACAGCAGTCCTTATTTCTCCTCTATGATTCCCTGCCTAGTGATATTGTAATGTGAATGAAGGAGAAGGTGGATTTCAGAAAAGAGAAATGTTATTGCAGAAGAGTGAGGAATATATATGCCCTATATAAGCCATCTGGCATGGCAGGCCTATGTGTGGCTGTGGCTCTTAAGATATGAAATCCTTTTTCCAGCTGGTTGGATTTCGCAAAGGATTTAAGTCCCAAAGAAGTTTTAGGGTAATAGATGAAATGACAGCGAAATGAGTTTTCAAAATCAAAGTAGTATGTCAAATTGTGCAAAGAAACTTTAATGTCAGCAGGATTCTCTTCTAGGTGAAACTCAAGTGCACAGAAATAACTGTACTATGATTGGAGAGACTGGTTGTGTGCATAAGGATTTAGGATTGTGTACTGGGCTCTAGATTTCCAGGTCAAATAAGTGCATGGTATCAAACTTTTTATTCTGCCAAAGTACTGGTTTCAAGCGTTCTGAATTTTTGTTCCCAGGAATTAGGATGTAGAATTACTTGCCAGTGCTTAATTGCTGCCCCTAGACAATACATCTGTGCATTCTTGTAATAAAATTCACAGCTCCCTTTACATCACTATTAATCTCAGTGATGTACAACTTTAACAGCATTTGGAGTCTATCCAAGAAAAAAGTTTCTTAGATTGTTAGAGAAAAGGTTTTTATAAGAATATATATGTTTTTTAAATGCTTGTTTGGAAGTCACTGAAAAGGAAACTAATGTTTTGAATCTTTTAAACTGCATTTCCTTTTTAAAGTTCTGCAGTGTCCACTGCCTTCTGTAGATATTATATATCTGAATACAGTTAAAGTAAGAATTACAGAAGTAGAAGGAAGACGTGCATGTTTCTACATAATCTCTGTACTAAAATACTATAGAGAAAATAATTTCCACCTACAGTGTAAACAGTATATTTTTAAAACAAAATCTGTCATGGCTTATTTCCATTAAGCTAATTGCAACATTCCTGGTATATTTTACAAGAATAAGGAAGTTTAATGTCTTATTTAAGTATAGTTGTCCAAAGAGGAGTGCCGTCATCTGTGACTTCAGGGGTTTATTTCTTGTTCTATAATTTACTATCTGAGCATATGTTGGTTTACAACTTTAAATGTCTTTGTGACTCCAGTGTTACAAATGGGCTTCTCCTTGGAAATTTTCAGTAATGTGGATATGACAAGTGGTCAAATGAGAACGCCAGCCATGTAAAATAATTTTTGTATACATATGAGCAATCCTACTGTGCTTTTATTCTTAATATGCTTGAAAACCAAAAAAAAGCCTCAACACCCCTATTCACCTCTGCCCCCCCCAAAAAAGGCACAAAAACTCCTAGAGAGGGTAGGGTGCAGGGTCAATAAAAGACACTTTAACAAGTCATGAAGCAGGAACAAGGAATGACAGATTAGTAATATGGTTAATACTTCTGTCTGAATGGGTGATCCATCCAAGGCCCCTTTGATCTATTGTATGTATTTAAAAGATTCTGGGCAGAAAAAGAGTTACGCAAAGACAAAGTAATTCCTTGTCACACAGAATATACTTTATGTCCTGTTGGCATTAGTGAAAGGGAAAGAAGAAACATTATGCAGATGAATCCAACTACAATGTACAGTCCTGGGATGGTATCTTAGAAGTCATTGACATATTTTCTGAGATTTCAGTTACAGCAATAACGTTAAAGATGATGCTTATCTGCTGTATCTAAGAACACTATCTAATAGAAGTGGGAAATAGTTTTCAGTTTCCTTCCTCTGTTCTGTTTTTTCTCGGATCAGTAGAAGACCAGAATTTTGATGGTTTTGAAAAGATAATCTGGAGAGGGGAAAAAAAAATCTTATTTAAGAAAATAAAAATGTCTCATTTTAGTACTTTTTAAAAAATGAATCCTTTGTAAAAACAGATTACTACAAATTAACTTGTATCTCAAAATGTAATTTGCTTTGGCTGAATGCTAGAGATGTTATTCATCTCTGTGACTGCAGGTGAAGTGTTTTCCTCCAGGCAGGTGAGAAAGGACAGAGATCTGTGCTAATTTTGTACAGAATGCAAAATCTTTCTTCTGAGATTTTTATGATAGATTGTACTTGAGTAGTGGGGACATAAACCTTTCTGTTACTCTTGGTAATTACTTAGTGGCATACGTGACTCTGGAAGACTATCAGTATAGTACTTACTAAGTAATTGTCACCAGATATGTAGGATGGAAGGAACTGTGTGTAACAGAACTAGTATTCCGTCTTCAGAAGTAGTTGTGGGTAGCGTGGGATGCCCTGGAGCAGCCTGGGAAAGTTTGCAGTGGTAGAACTACCCTCTCATGAACTCAAATTCCAGAGACTAAACTGCCCCACCGTGGGACTTGCAGCACTTTTGTTGTTATCCACATGTCGTGCTGGGCAGTAGAAGGGACTTGAGACACTGAAAGTAACTTAGTGAAAGGGGTGGAAAAGCCCAACGAAGAAATTATGAGCCTGCAATGGAAAGGAAACGGAATTCTCTGGCACACCAAATACTTAGAGTGGAATCTCTTTCTGCATTGAAGCTCTTCAGTGGTATCTTGCTAGCTGATAATATCTTTCAGAGGAAGATATAAATAGGGAAATAACACATAAATCAATAGGAGATGACATCACAAACAGAAAAGAGAATTTACTACTGTTTATTGCTACATCTTTCCCTACTTCTGATGAACAAACCACTTAGCTGGGGCTTTTCTTCCTCTTGAAAAATGGTATACATTTTTAAAATCTCTTTGATATTTGACCTTTTAAAAATTATCTGCTTCACAAATATATTGGTTTGTCTAGGGCTCAGCCAAAGAAACTGTGTTCATAAAGAAACAATACAAATTAAATTCCTTTTTCACTGTATTTAATATGTGGGAATAGAATAATCCTTCCAAAAGAGTTTGCTGGCTTTGCCATAAATACCTTATTTATAATGGTAAAGATGGCTGTATATAATTTGTATTCATAAAGACATACTAAAGGTACCTAAACTGAGCATTACTCTAAAAGATGCCTTTGCTGTATAAATTATACAGTAGGCCTTTCACACCTATAAAAGATAGATAGTTATCTTTTGTGAGTGAATATTGTCCTTTGCTATAATGCTCTGTTTCATGGAAATAAACACAGTGCTGTTGCATTTCAAAATCTCTCATTAATATATTCATGAGTCTTTTAAAGGTGCTTAACACCTTCCTAATCTTCTTCCTAATCTTTTTCTTTCAGGACAATTTACATTAACTTTTGTTAACTCCAGTTGAAAAACTATAATAGTTTCAGACGATGTTAGGTTTTCCTCATTTGCCATGTTCTTTGGGGAACATACATTGCCAGAATCCCTCGGGCTGGGTGTAGGTTGATCCATATTTGTTGTCACCTCCAGGGTCATGGTTCCCTAGGACCATGTCTATGTGTACTGCTAGCAAACCCAGGGGTCAGGCCTAGCTATGCGTTAGTCTTGTCCTGACACAGTGTCAAGGGGCACATACTGCAGCTTGGTGTCTTGAAGCCCTCAAAGGTGCAGCAGTGTAGTTTGTTTGTTGCAAAATATGCTATATATTCCGTAAGAAATACTGCTTGGCAGTCGGCAGTGTTTTCATAAGTGCAAGTATTTGCCACTCTTTTCTTTTTTGATTGATCTCACTGAATCAGTTTTTCAGAGTGATTACAGCTTCTAAAAAAACGTGAAATTATCTAAATAGAGTCTATACTTGCTGTTTTTCTGTGTGAGATGCAACTTTGTCAGCATGGGTTTTCACCAAGTGATTGCTTTCACTGTTTTCTTATTTTTCTCCTGGGGATTTATATACTGTGTTATTATTTAAGAAGGACTTACGTTCATGTTTATCTGCCATTGGCACTTTCATTTAACACCTGAAATGTTCCATTTCCCAGATAACTGATGATTATGGAATATACAGAAGTTCTGTAACAGAGTGGTTTTTTACCACACTGTTGAGAACTTATTCCTATATTTTGTTCTTTCTTAATCTACTTTTAAATCCGGTAATTATTCTTCTGGCTACCTACTTTCCCATACATTACACCTAGTAGTATTATCTCACCCAGATATTTGTTTTGTTAAAGGTTTGTCTTGAGAGTAAATTGAAAGCATGAATGTATTGATAGCAGCCAGCTAGCATAGATCATAAAAGTGATGAAAATGGAATGGCAAAGGATCAAGTACAGGTGAAGAAGCAGAATATATCTTTACCCTTTGCATAGGCGCGTGTCAGTCTGGGGGTCAGTTCCCACTTTGCGAGTCTTCACTAATTCTTTTACCTGAAGTTAATTAAGGCAAATCAACCAACTTTATGTGCAGATGCACCACAGTTTTGTATCAAAGGTTCTGTACCTATATCGTAAATAAAATGCGGTTTTGTTCAATGAAGAAAATCCATTGGTGAGACTTAAATACTGTACAGATGTATGATCAACACTGAGGAAAAAAAAGCATTTTTTTCTTTGCCATCTTCTCATTTTCTGTCATGGCTCTCTTTTTCCTGATATTCTCTCTGTTCATAACTGGAGAGATTTCACAGAAATATTAAATCAACTAGGTAATTCTTTACATTATTTTTAGATATATCAAATATTTGTACTACAATTATTTTAACAACTCCTGAAATAAAACTGAGTGGGATTAGAGTCATCAGTTTCTCATCTGCCATTGCATTTGAAGACTCTGCTCTCTTCTGATTCAGAAAAAAAGGCTCAATCTTGATTCTTTCTTTGTCAGTTTGTGAACAAGCTTCTGAAGTGCCATTAGGGGTGTTCAAGAACGTGTAACATTGTTCCTAATTGTTCCCAGATTTTGTAGGACCGCTACAGTCTTACAGCTGAGACCAAGAATATGGTTTCGTCAACCAGAAATTCATATCAGGACAAAACATCCCCAAGACAGGCTTAAAAAAATAAAGTAAAAAAAAAAATCCTATAGCAAAGCAGGCTTGAATTGGGCTCACATTACATCTGCGTGATCAAAACAACCCATTAGACTTTAATCTTCTTCTGAGACTAACTCAGGCTAATGCTTAACTGACAGATACTAATACTTTCATTTTTATATCCAATTCAGTTGTATAACTTCATATTATCTGAAAGACTGATATGGTATTCTTTTTATCAGTAATACCTATGTAGCATGGCAATGCAGAAATAGCTTGAAGCTGTTAAAACACTTTCTGAGGTGTCTAGATCTCTGTCTGACATTAGCTCCTGAATTTTGTGCAACCTGTGAAGGATGATAGATGAATACTAAGCTGTCATTTGGACAACTGTGGCAATTGGTGAGCTGAATGCTTAAATTTTAATTTTTCATAATGCCATTAATAGTTTCATTCAAAGGAGGAGTAACTGCAAGAATTAGAAAACCTTCATGACCTCATTATGAGTGTTAACTCCTATATTTCAGGCTAGCTGGAGTCCATGTGCTGGACACTTGCATAAGAAGATGTTTTAAAATCTGTGCACGAGGCCATGTAGCTGAACAAATGGCTTAGATTTATGACAGAACATAAAATCTGAACTGACACTCGAAAATGCAAAACTTAAGGCTTTATAGGTGAATGATCACATTTTATAATTTAAAATCATGTCCCAAGTAGCAGTGTGTAGTTTAATCCCTGTTGGTACCTTACCGTGTCAGGCAATAGCAACCTTTTCAAATTCTGCCGTTAAGTGGGCAGATACCTCTATTGTAATTAAGTAAAATAGGTGATGTATACATCTCTGAATTTACATTGTGGTCCTTTCTGTGAATGACACTGAACACTTTACATGGTATTGTTTTAAATGATGCCCATTTTAACTTGGCAAACTTGTTCTGGATTTAGTATGATATGACCAGAGTGCTGTGGCACGGGCTCTGTGACCTGCAGCCTGTGCATCTGTGCATAGTTAGTGCTGGATGTGGGATCACTCCTCTCTCTGAGTCATGGGAACTTGCAGTGTCAGGACCCTGGAAAATGTATTGTCAAGGGAGAAGATCGTGAAAATGTCTACTCTAGCCTTTCTCCTGAATACACAGATAGATATACTGAAATATTATTTTACTGAATATGTATTGCATACACTCTTTATTGCAGATAAACAAGAGCTGAGTATATTCTGAAAATGATTCTAACCTTTGCTAGATGCCAATGTAGCCTGTAGTAAAATATCAGAAACCAGAGATGAGAATTTGGATTTTACCCTTTCCCTCAGGAAGCTACTTTGAATAGCAGCCATTTATTCTGCTTTGTCAACAAGATATTTGTCAAAGTAGCACTGAGATCAGCTTAGGACTGAGAAAGAAATGGTTGTTCTTTTAAGGACTAGCTGCTCCTGTGGTACTTCCTTCTGACCTGGTTAGGTGGGCACAAAGCTGATTCAAACAGGAGCCTGAAGCTTTTCTCTGTTCATTGCACTACTTTCACCAGTTTTGTTGACACTGTGCAGGGAGGAAAATTTCTGGTATCTTGGTACCCTGGTGGTGCAGTTTTAATTTGCTGTTCATTGGAATTCAGATAAGTGGCAAAAGGCTTGTGAGTTTAGAGGCACTTGCTCAATAGGAAAGAGCTGGTGGCAGCACTAATTATGCCGTTAATATGAATATGATAAGCCCTTATGCTCTCAGTGCTGTGATTTAAAAGGTGGGACTTGATAAGTCCACAGAGTAATATGATCAAAAAATATTGCTGGGGCTGTGACCTCCTTCTTTTGAGCTGAGCTGGGTAGGATGGTACAGCTTAGCTCAGCAAAGTCCTGCTCAGGAGCAAGATGCAAACCTCTCTTGGGGGAGAGATATTTTCACCACTTGCTTTCTGCTGCCAGTCATGATGTTCTTGTCAGTCACCATGTCACTGAACAGCTATTGGATGCCCCATTATCATGCAGTTACCAGGTACAGGACTTGAATTTTTTTAGCAGACTTTAACCTTGTTAGAAAGTTATGACCACCTTCTTGCCCTTTTTCTGGCATCTCTCCCCATGACATCTGAGTGCTATGTCATCCTTTCTTCCCAGGGTAGGACTCAGCTGTTCTCTCATTTTCAGAGTTTGTGTGGGCAGCCCAACCTCGAAAAGGTGGTAGTGGTTGGTTTTGTTTGGTTGGTTTTGTAATGGCTTGCATCCACTTCTAAGGTGCCCAGCAAAAGTATAAGTGGAGCTGTTTGTATCTTCTGTGACTATTTGCAAAGCATATTATCCATCAAGCCTGAACCCAGGACCAACTAATGAGTGAAAGTGTTTGAAAACAGCACCCTTCATACAGGCTATGATTTGAAGTGAGTAGAAACACTCCTCCTACCAGGATCAATCATGTAGAACTTATTCCTATGCAGAATCTGGATGCATATGTAAAGTTTAACTCACTTATCATCATGCATATCTAGCTGGATACCAGCATTTCTTTTTTCACAGCACTATTCAGTGATGAAGAGACTTTTAGCAAAAAAAGGCATTTTGGAAAATGTCTGAAAGCCCTGGAAAAACACTGAAGTGTGTCTGGGTTTATGTAATTTGAGGGTAAGTGAAGTTACATGACAGAGGTTAAAATGGTCTAACAGCTTTATCAAAACTGGAAGAAAAAAGGCTTTTCCTTCCTATTCCTTCTCCATGCCTTGAGCTCATTCTGATGTTAATTGAGTGTTTTTGAAATGATTCAGCTGACTAGTCAAGCAAAAATAAATAAAAGTCCCCTTGCTTCCTAAATTCAATCTCAATGAATATGAGAGCTGGTGCAAGAGAAGGGATGGGTCTGTCTGACCAAGAGAGGGAAGAACAAGGGAGCATGACTGCTTGGTCTGCTGCTTGTGTTTGCCATTAGACTTTATTATATTATGGATTAAACAAATAAGCAGATTCAAACACTGTTGTGTTTTTTTGTTTAGCTGGTTTCTTTTTTGGTTTTGTTTGCCTTTAAAATAAGCCCTGAAGCTCAAGGGATGCAAACTGGTATCAGCTTTTCCTGTATTTGCATAGAAGTTGTACTCTCCTAAAGCTCCTGTCTCTACGGTTGACAGCCCAGTTATCACACACTTTGCAGCCTTTGCTAGAGAGCTCTGGTGTTGAGCTTTCCTTTGGGCTTGCATTAAAATTAAGTGAATCAGCCAACCAGGCAATTTGGAAACCAAATTCCAGGAGATGTTCACCCCATTGTCCAGAGTTTAGAGTTGTGCTTACCTTAGGCTGGCAGGAGTGACAGCAGTATACTTTAAGGATTTCTCACTTGGCTGAATACTTGGGTTGCCACTGGGATTCATCTGTAGCATCATCAAAAACTCTGCCGGCAAAGTTTTCAGTCAGGAAAATTAACTAATATCAAGCTGCGGCCTGACAGGACTAGGTTGATGGTATATCTAAACCTGTCTGTGAATGATGATGATGATGCCTCTGTGCTGCACTGCTGTCGCTTCTGTGCAGGGACAGGTGATGGTTTGGAAGGCACGAAGTCCTGACCATATGCAATGAGAGGCCCCCACGTGGAGGCACTGACTGTGACGTTCCCAGCCTGGGATGTGTGACACACTCTGGAGCTGCAGAACCGTGATTGGTCACCACCATTTTTGTATGTGTCTCCCACAGGATTCTGCCTGTCTCTTCAGTAGCAAATACCAGCTTTTAGTCTCACTGTGTATTTCCTTTGTTTCTAGACATGAACCTTGTTTGTGACCATCCAATGTTTTTTGCTTGGTCATGTTACTCTTAGTTGGCTGATTTGATGGGCTAACCTCAGCATTAAGGTTCAGTCCAGGCTGAAATACTTTGGAAATATTGGGACTTCTTTTTCAGAATTAGAACCTGACAGATCTCTAAACATTTCTGCAGGGAAGAGCTAAAATAATTATAGTACTTGACAGTAACATAGTGAATTACTAACTCTTAATCAAAAGTCCCTGCTTGGAATTGTTTGTTGAAGCCAAAGCAAAAAGCTTATACAGTTTTATTTCAAAACAGTAAAGAATCAATAGCTGGTGGGTTTGTTTTGTTAATTTTAGTAGGAAAAGTAAATAAAAATTAATAAGAAATGTATTTTAAATTCAATTTAAATTTATTGTAAAGGCAAAGTAGCTAATACGTCCTTTTGGGTGAGAAAGGAAAAGAAATTAATTGTTCTCTGTGAACAGAAGCTTTCAGTGGTTAGAAGTGGTGAGTGCAGACAATACGTTTTATTCTTGTCACTTGGAAGCAAAAAGCAGACACTGAATTACTGAGACATTTCATCAGCTCTGGTGAGGAATCTGAATATCATAGTTGCAGCTGCTGCTGCAGTCTCTTGTGATAAGCTCAGTGTAGCAGAAATAGAAAAAAATCAGTATCCACATGAATGAGGTAGAGGTTGATTCTTGGTTGTGTGATCCATTTTAATGAATACTGTACTTTCCATTTGCTCTCCTTTCACACCAGACAATGGACTTCCCCCGAAGCACCTGCAAGGTAATAAATAGTCTCCCACAGCAAATAACAGAGTTCACCAATAGTCCAAAACATTTTTGTCAGAAAATCCATTAAGATTTACATGAAGCACATCCCGTGTTAGATGAAATGAAGGAAGAGGGAGAAAAGGAGATGGGTTGGGGTTTAATAGAGGGAAATAGTTGCTCTCGAAAATTAATGACCCATAACACTAGAAGATGAAGTTTTGTGGTTTTTTGTTGTTTTTTTTCTCCTCTCACGAGTGCAGCACAGGCATACATACCACATATTTCTACATATTTATGCAGATTAATGATTTTAACCTTCCTGCTACAAATGAGCCATTTTTTCTTCTGATACAAAATAGTTAACCATGTACTGTAGTGAAGATCTCCATTTCTACATTTTGGAAGAAAATTTCAGAAATGCTACACTGTATTGTTCTGCAAAATGAATTTCTTCAAATGGATATTTGGCATGAAATAGCCTTATATATAAATTTTTTTCTCTCCTATCAGAAATAAATATAGAAAGTACCCAAATGTATAAAATGGCTGAAAGATATAACTTGCCAATATTTTTGGTAGTAATATTAAATATTGATTATTTTACTGCATGATTGCCAAAATGAGTATTTTCTTACTGGCACACACTTGTAGCAGCTACTAAATTACATTGATGTTGAACCTCTTTTTACCTATAGGGTTTCATAATTTGGCATTTGTCAATATCATACCAGTCCAATGCAGACACTCTGTGACTCCCAACAAAAAGAGTATTTTAAATTATTTTAAATAAAGTATTTTAAATTAGGAATTATTTTAAATTAGGAATGAAAAAGTGAGGAATTTTTGAAATGATCTTTTAAATTTTGTAAGTGCAATTATTTGTGGTGGTTATGAGATTAAATAATATGAGATTAGATAATAGGACCCACTAGAATACAGTCACAGAGACTAAAAATAATAACTCTATAGGAAGAAATGCTAAAAGTACCTCAAAATTATGCTCCCTTGCTGCTCTGGTGAAAAACATCTCTCAGAGACTTCAAGTGCCCTGTGTACCATCTTTCCAACTTTAGTTAAATGTGCACTGGAGCTAGATGGAGACAAGCCAATTACTTTCACTTAAGATTTAATTTAAAAGCAAGTTTGCAGAAGTGCTTGGCTAGGACTATAACCCACTTATAGAGGGATCTTTCATATAAAGAAACCCTTGTTTTCACTTCCTGCTATTAGGAAAAACAAACATATGGCAACAAGTTGGAATATACTGGTGTGCTCCAAGGTGCTCTGTCATGTTAAATTCTATGCCATGAGAATACCTTGTCATCTTAGCTGTTTGTGCACTATGTCTTGGATTGTTCTGTGAAAACAACACAAAGGCACTTTCTGAAATGATGCAAAAAATCAAGGATGGTCCCAAGGGTCATTAAGTGATAAAACCAGATTTTGATTCAGGCTCTAATTAGGGAGAACTATAGACTTGCAAAAACTGTTTCTGTCATGGCTGCCAGACAAAGCTGACATGTTTTGCCAGATGAGATAAAGTCACAGTGACATAATTTTTTTCTCCTATAGTTTGAAATCTGAGAGAAGTGGTAATCATTACCAGAAAAGGCTGCATTTCAATTTCTGAGTGGTGTAGTGTCCAGACGTCGTGGATTGATCTGGAATGGAGAATATGAGTCCACCTGAATTCTAGACTGATTTCCCAAAATCAAAAATACCGCTTCAGGCTTCTAGTTTGTAATCATGGGGTTTAAGAACGTAGTTTTTCACATCTCGGCTTCTCATAGTGTTTATTGTTTACAGGTAGTAACTCATGAAGACATGGTAGTTATTTCTCCCCCTGGTGCCCATCCACACAGAGCTGTGAGTCTGCTACAGTATTTGAGTTACCAGATCTGGGTAATTTATCTCAGATCTTGTGTTCAGTCCTTGCTGCCAGCAATCTTCTCCAAAAATAATGGGTTTATCTATGTATATTTGGTGTGCTTAAAAATGTGGTCTCCCTAGTATGTCAGCCTGGTTTAGTGGTGGTAGCATAGCTATATCCAGTCATTTTGCGCTATTCTGTCATCTCTTGCAGTGGCTGGAATCCAATTACATGGTTAGAAAATCTGTTCTTTCTTGGCTTGGCCTATCCTGCTCCAACACCCCGTACAGACTGAACAGCAGCCGGGTGTGCACGGGGCTGTACGGTGCTTTCTGGCATCCACTCAGACCCCTGGCTGCCTTGTCCCCTTGGTAAGCCACTTGAAACGGATTTTTGTCTCTATCATCGCCTCATATCCCAGCACACAAGAGGTTAAGGTTAACACTGGAGACGCAGGCGGCACTGAATAATCCTTCCCTGTCCCAGTTCAGAAGGCATGTAATTCTGTGGACCTGTTCCCCACTTACTGTTAATCATGCCAAATGTAACATGGAGGAAATCCAGAAAGAGAGATTGATAGCATAAAGAATTAAATCTAAGGTCTTTCAAGATTAGGAGTTTCACTGACCATAATTATGTCTCAGATTTCAGCAGATAACTGTCTTGGCAGAATAATCATTCTCATGGCTTGCTACAGATCCAAAATATTTCAGGGCTATGAAGTATTTGCTTGGTCATAATTAGAAGGGTTGAAAGCAATTCTTTCTTAATAATATCCTTTCTTTTTATTAATGATTCAAGAGCAATTTTTTCCCCTGTCAAATGCCAATTTATCTTGAAAGTATTTTCTTGATTGCACTTAATATCTGAAGAAAATATTAGAGGAAATAATTTACTGTACTCTATATATAGCACTGTATTAATCTTTATATAAGTTGCTTTAAACCTTGTTGCACATACCAAGATTTTTAAGTGACTGAGCAGTTAACAGATGAACATAAGTATGCACTGCCTTTCAGATATTATGCCTCCTCATATTTTTGGTGGACCTTGTGAAAAAACAGAGTAAACTGGAAGTCCATTCAGTTACTTATTAACTGCCTCAATAGTAATCTGGATTTAAACGGTGTCTGAAGGAGATTTCCGCTTCAGTGAAGGCTGGCTGAGCAAGGCTGGTGACAGGTCGCTAATAGCACCCAAACTAAATGGTGGGGAGGGTTCCTGATGTCCCGAGTGGAGTAAACCTGTCAGGCACACGCAGCGTATGAGAGGACTTGTTAAGTGTTCAAGGTAGAGTGGCAGCATTTGCACCCTTTCCTCTACTTGTTATTGTTTTTAAGACATTTATATTGGAGATGCAGAGGTTGCCACAGCATTACAGGCTGCAGTGCTGCAACATGCTCCGGTGGGGACAGAGTGCGCAGCTGGGAGCCACTGGGAGAACCCAGCCGAGGCAACGGGGAGAACCTTTTTATTCAGCAGCATGTCTTGCAAGAAATCTACTTCTTGCATGCTTTGTGATTCAAATTTCCATTGCCTCCTGTTACTTTTCAGGTACAGCATGATAAGCTTAGTTTTGATTTATTTTTAATTAATTCCTACGAATTATGGCTGTGGTTACTTTAAAAAGAACTACTGTATTCAAGAGTGGATGTGATATGATTGATCAGATGATAATTTTGCCTTACGTTGGTACTTCTGTCAGGGAGGGGAGGTGGCTGGCCATTCTGTTAAAAGACTCCTGTTATATCTTTATCCTGATGGGGCAATGAAGTCTGGTAGCTGTTAGATGAGGTTTGTTAGCTTTTGGATTGAATTGCAAGGCAATTTTTTTTCTGGGCAATTGATGGATGTGTTTGGGAAAGAAGGGTTCAGAGAGAAGGAGATATTCTTGATTTGGCTTGGGGATTTTCTTGTGGATTTTAAAAACAATTTTTCATGTTGGTTAATAGAATGATGCAATAGGTTCTAGACAATAATGATGAATGTAGCACCCAAAGTGTAACAGTGAAGAAGTCTTTATTTCCATGAATCTTTACAAATAGTTTAACTAAAGAGAGCAGACTTCCATGCTTCCACTTGGATTTACCACCTCATTTTTCCTCTGATAGCCATTGAAAATGCAGTAACTTTCTGCTTGATATTCTTGCAGTGTATACCACAATATGCCAATATCTGCTGATTGCATTAGAGGGAAACACGTAAGTGCAGCTGACTGCAAAGTTTTCTACAATAGGTTGTCGGATTTGGGGGTCCTTTTCAGTGATGATGTTGGTTTTGGTGCTGGATCAGACTGGATGTCACTTGCAGATATGGTGCATGATATGCAGAAAACATTTGGAATGGTGGTACGCGTTGTCAAATACTCTTTTCCTAGTCTTGAATAATAGGCTCCAATCTGCTTCCAGATGTCTCCAATCCTCCGCAATATGCATGAGCCTTCAAAGCACGACGTTAAAATGCCTTTATCCTTCGTAATCCCCTTAAAACTTTCCCTGGTGGTGATAGCAATGATTTTTACTTTATTGCTTTGTCTGCAGGAGCAGGAATCGTGTCCCAGACAGTCCTGTCCACCTGCCCCAGCTCAGTGTGCTGGACTGGAGTCTGTCCACTCCCCACCGGCTGTGGCAGCTGGCATTTCTGAGAGGTGCTGACACACATGAACTCTGCAGGCTTTGGAGAACAGGACAAGATAGCACTTGGACTTTGCTAATCCCTGCAGGGCTGTCTCCTCCTGCTTGCATCCTGCCTGGAGAAGTGGTGGCTAGTGTCTATCCCTTGTGCTCTAAATTCTGTCTGTACCTCAGGAAATGCTAAGTTTTCTAATAATGATCTCAGGGATGTTTTATGTTTCCTTTGTACCTGGCTAGTTAAGGAAATATATGATACTTTTACTTACAGTGCAGATGGTTTAATCAGAAAAGTGACAGTTTTTCCAAAATCTTTCATGATATAACTGCTTTCTCTAATGCACATGCATGCATTTCTTACACCAATAAAAAGGGCTTTTCTGCTATAGATCTCTGGAACAACAGTCACATCCAGTTGCTAATTAGATAAATGACAGATGTTTGTTCCTTTTTTTCTCATCTTTCAAATGCACATCTCATTGCTTTTTCTTTTGCATATATCCATTCTGAAATTCTTACAGAGCAGAAGTTAAAACATTCATGCTCAAATATTCTCCTTTGCTGATCTGTATGCTTCTGGCTATCACTGGTGTGTCAGACTCATTCTCTACAAGAAGAAAAGATGACACTTTTCATTAGGACCTGCAGGCAGGGCTGCAAACATGCTCCACATGCGTTCCTGCTGATGACAGAGGCTGGAGATTAGTGTGGCCCAGCGTTTGGAACAGAAAGGCTCCCACTTCTCACACTGTCATGCAAGACAGAGAGACCCCTGTTAGAGCTACCTGGATCAGGGCCCCAGGCAGGGTGCAAGTCACTAGGCAGAGACAGAAACTAGCTCAAACTGTCATTCCATTGCCTGGATGTCAACAGGATTTGTGAAGGGAAGGAAAAAACCAACCAACCAACCAGTGGTTACTGTTGTGCTAGGGCTCCCCTTGGAGCCTGGCTGCCCCCTGAGCTGCAACACAGGTGCTCAGGCTTTCAAAAGGAAAGAGATGTGTTGCAGAGAGAGAAAAGGTACATGAATGCAGTGCTGATGCACTGTTGGTTGTATTCTTTGCTTATCTGTCTGTTCTCCTGCTAAGTAGGATGATTTGCCTGCTCAGTTGCAGTAATTTTTTTTTGCATAAATGGGAGAAAAGTGAAATGTAAATCTACATGCATGTGTGCTAAAAGCATTTGGAGACCAACTCTTTAACAAGGCATCATTAGTCCCCAGAGATAACTCCCTATTGAAATGAATAGGGCAATTCACATATTGAATATGTTGAAGCAGTAGCTCAGCCAGGAGCAACATCTCTTATTTTAGAACATTTATCTTAGCAGCTACGAAGATTGAAAATTAACTCTTCTGGTTTTTAAAGGCAAAGTTCTATCATGCAGAGCTGGCCTTGGCCAGGAGAGTAAAAAAAAAAAGTATGAAATTAGTATAGAGACTAATCACTGTTCTTTGGCTCTCTTCCACATCCAAAGTTAAGCTAAGCAGCAAAACAAGATGATGAAATTGCTTCCTTTTAATAATTTTTGCCACATAATTTTCAGCATTTTTTTAACTATTAATCGTTAAGCCTTGGTAAAACGGGTGCTTGCTTGCCACATCATTAGAGAGAAGTGAATCCCAGAAATCAGCATTTCCCAATGCCATCATGGGCACTATGTTGTCTGCCATGGAGTTTTGTACAGCAGAAGACTTTAAGTTCTCTACTTACAGCTGAATTCAAAAAGTCAGTCACGATGGCAGCTACCAGCCCCATCATCCTTCTTCCAGCTAAAGATACCAGATGTTACTGGTTTATTTCTTGGAGAATTCATGTACATATTTTCCTTCTGTGAGGCTTAAATGAAAAAGAAGTTGACCGTAAAAACTTTATGTAATATTGACTGAGAGGCTCCTACTGTCTTGTGATCGTACTTTTTCTGCCTAATAGTATGTGGTGGGCTGACCTTGGCCAGCTGCCCACCCATCTTCTCTCTCAGTCGCGCAAAAGGATGGGAGAGAAAATAAGATGGAAAAGCTAATGGATTGAGGTAAAGACAGGGAGATCGCTTGCCGTCCATTTCTTTGGATGTAACAAAGCCAAACAAAGCCGTAAATGCGGTCCTGCAATAGAACTTGTCCCCAAGGTACAAGTAAGGCTCTTGGGGACCATCAAGTGTTCCCCATCCTGGCAGCCATGCTGGAGCAAGGTGCCTGATTTGGGGAAGGACTTTTCTTCAGCATGCGAAGGTTACAGCAGCTTCTATAGCACAGAGATGTGGAAGGACACGTTACTCACATACAGCTCTGGGCAAACACTGAGCAACCAGAGGGGAGGAATGACTTCCACAGGAGAGTGTGGATTTCCTTCCCGTGATTCCAGATAGAGCTAGAGCCCCGAGGCTGCCTTTGGCCAGGGCAAGCTCATTTTACCTCTGCAACAGCAGCGTGGCTGCGCCCTGCAGGGAACTCACCAGCATCCCTGCTCTTCCCTTTCGCACTGGCCTCTCTGACAGACGCCATTGTCACGTATACATAGCAAGGCTATTTCTTCTTTCCTCATTGGCAGGAAAGAGCTGGAGTCTGCCCGCGTTGCAAAGCAGATGAAAGACATTTGCAGAATGGTGGCTGGGCATTTCCTCCTTGTAGATGCAGCTGACTTTGGAATCAAAGTCAAGAGGGAGAACTGTGCCTGCTGCTGGGTTTATTTACTCTTTGCTATAGTTATTTCCGCCTGTCATCACTATAAACTTTTTTCTCTCTGTGAACATGTGGCATCTTAACAGAAGCAGCTAAATTTAGCAGTTGGCTTTGGGAATTTAGCTCTTCCTTTGCTTTTTAATATCATGGGTGATCACATAGCAAAGTGACAGGCAGTGAAGGAAAGAGAAAGCAGGACTATTTTTCATTGAGCTAAAATGTAAGGAGTTGCATTTCGCTTCACTCTGTCAGTACTGAATTCTGGTGTCAAGTGAGTGAGGCTGCCTGGTTATGTGGAGAAGTACCTACCCCTCAGTGTCATTTCCACTGCCCACTTCCATAACCAGCATAGTATAATCATGCTCACTGTGATCATTTGAGTCAAACCTTGCTGTATGGGAGTTATTGGGCTCTTCTTTCACTTGTTCTTTTTTTTTTTTTTCCTATTGTAGCCATCTGAATAGAAGTGATTTTCTGTGATTTTGGGCCAATGTTGGTTTTTTGTGTGAAGGAGATAAAAAATTGCATTTACTTTGAGGCTGATTTGGATGCAGGTGAAATATTTAGCAGGCAAAGGGAGTACTGGTTAGAGTCAATTATAACTGATCGACCTGCTTTGGCAATCAGATTGATCTGGGAACTTTGCAATGCTTAGAAAAAGGTACTCTGCTCACAACGTGAGAATTTTGCTTACGTGCACACATTTTATTTGGAAAACTCACTCTTTTGTAGATCTGTATCTACTGTGATAAATTGGATTTAATGATCAGCAGGGGGGGTGCCCAGATTAATCCTTTTACTATAACAAAATTATACTGCATCAAGTTTACTTCTTAAGGGACTATTTGACTCTTCTGTGCAGTGAGCAGAAGAAACTTGGCACATCCTGAGCTTAGTTACAGATACATGCAGATTAAATGGACCCAGTATCTGTTGTACTGTGTTTAATCTTGGTTTATTTAGTCTATGATATGCCAATCAATTGTGGCTGTATTTTTTCACTCCACTTCCACACCTGTAATCCTACAGAATAGTAGTATTTCACATTTCTGTGATTCCCAGTTTTACTGTAGCCCACTGTGTAAGTAACTTTTTGATGTGGCTAATTCTGGTATGTAATACAAGAACTGGCTAGAAATCCAGTGACACACAGAGCCCTCTGAGATGAGGAGCAGAGTAGTGTCCAGCGAGGGAGCAGTGGAGAGAATGTTTGGCAATCAAAGCATAATTACCCAGGACAGAATTTGGCACAATGCAGTGCCATTATGTGCCAGGCACTGTAGAGAGAGAAATGCTTAGGCTCAGGTTCTCATCCAGAGGCTGTCACTTCAGTGTGCTGCTGGAGCATGTCTGCTACTGGACGCATTTAATTCAGAACAAATTCTAATGAATACAAGATCCTGAGAAAGTGCCCGGTATCATTACACTCCACTTGATAATGAAAAAAAAGTTGAAGTGTGTTCACCCTTATCTCTCACAGGAGGAGAAATGAAATCTTGAAACACTCAGCATTTGAGCACTGTGTTTCTGATGCCAGCAGTTCTTCAGAGGTCCTCTATGAAATACTGATTCACCATATCCTGCTGACTTGCCATGTCTAGCAGATGGTAGTACACAGAGTAAATTGGCTGTAAGTTATATTTATTTCTTATACTATATTAAATTTATGTTATAATATATGGCATCTAGAAGCTCACTGGGAACCTCAAGACAGTGGTTATACAGATAGAAGATAAGATTCTATTTTATTTGTGTACTGAAATGCATTTTCAGTAACAGGATCAGCTTTTAGAGACTTTTCTTTTACAAGGAGGTGGCACAACGGCTTGAGCTAAACATAAGCCATATGCATTGCCAAGGCTTTGTAAGGACTTAAAATATGATGATTAGCGGACTAAATCACTTCAGTTCTTCAAAAGGAGGCCAATTCTATATGTGTCACTTGAACTGATGATAAGAAATTTGACAGTAGGTTTTTTGCTTGATACCTCACGTGAATTATTGTGCAAAAGACTATTTTTTTCTTTTAAGGTGTAGTCGCAAGATCAAATATACCATTGTTGAGAAATGAAGCTGAAATGTAGAAAGTGTAAGATGAATTTTGGAAGTATAAATGCTGTGTATGAGTATGCATATGTCTGTAGAGATCCATCTATGTATGCATGCACATGTCTGATGAATGAATTTGGAGAACCTTTCCAAACAATAATTAATTTATTTTTGTCCTATATGGGTGACACACTAAGACTTTTCTAGACTGATACAGACAGTTTCTAGAAAGTGCTTGCTTTAAGGCTGTATCCAAAAGGTCACCACCCTGGCATAAAGGAGAAAAATAATACAGAGCTCTTACAGTCAGAGACAAATAGTTTTCTACCTTAGTACACATCTCTGCTGCTAAAAGTGTACTGCAGCAAGGAAATCCATTTACAGTTTTTCTTTTACATAACAGTTGCAATGCCCTTAAGAGCCCTCAGTTGTTTCCATATTCTCTTCTCCACTTGCCCTGCGGTATAGCCTCAATAAAAAGCCCATTTATAGAGAACTGGTACTATTCTGTGAAGTGTTTCTCAGCAAACATTACAGGTCAAAAGCGTGTGTTTTGACAGCTTTGAAAGTGTTCTCAGACAATAATCTGGAGGTTCCTACTTTTTTCATTACAAGAGTTCTTTACCTAGGTGCAGGTACCTTTTACAATTTTGTTTTTATATCAATCTTACTATAAGAATAGATGTGAAGGTAAAAAGCATGTGGGGATGGACTGGCCTTGTAATTGCCATATGCCTGATTGGCCATAATCTGTGTCTGAAATAGCTACTTATAGTTGTGCTGAATTCCCTCCTTGCTGAGTGACGGGCATCACCTGCACCCTCTGCACAGGTGTGACAAATTATTGAGCTATTTTTCTGTGTATTGGCTTGGTTTCTTTTACTCTTTCACATTTTCACCTTTGATACCCTCTTCTTTTTTCTTCTATCTATGTATCCAATGATGAGATTTCTGCTTACAACAACAATCTTTCATATCCTGTGCTCAGAAGGACTTTGTTCCGTTCTGCCATTTTCCTCAACAACTCTCTGCCCCTTTTGTTGTGCTCCATAAACTTGGGCCCCACTGTTTAGCTGGATTGAGAGACTCCGTGAGTCTTTCCCCTTGTTCTGCTTTGATCTTACACCAAATAGAAGCTTGTTTAATCTCTTCTTCATCTTAATCCATGTTCTGATGTACCCGTAGATGCAGCTTGCCCGTGTGTCTTTTCCATTTCACTGAAGTTGCCACCTTGATCAGCTCTTTGTTTCTTCCTAAGCACTTTTGAGTGTTGTCATCTCTGCTGACATTTTTCTTGGATCACCTTCCCAAAGTGAAACCATAAATACTACAAAGTGGTCTTCAGTCACCAGTAATTTTGTTTATACTATTGAAGTAATTTTGAACCAATATGCTTTGTCTTATGCTTCTCAACCTTCACCTGGTGTTTTCTCAGTTTTGCTTCAGTATCAAGACTGGGAAAAAACCATAATTCTTTACACTGTTTTTGTACCACCCTTAGCGCAAGAAGCCCTGTTACTAGGAAATGTGGTTCTCCTGCAGGTGAACAACAGGAAAAATTTAATTAAAATTTTGATCTGTCTTGGTTCAGCTATTCAATAATACATACATATTCATAAGTGGATTGGTGCACTTTCTACAATAACAAAAGGCATATTAGATTTTATTTCTTGATATAGCACATTTGGCAATAGATGTACATCAGATCCGGACATTTTAATGGTATATTATTATCTGTAAGAATAGCTGGATGTTGCATTTGAAATAACAGATGAATGAAACAGACCAATAGCATAATGGGGTAGAGTGAAATCTGGTAATGTCAGCATTGCAAGTTCTTTTTTGGTAAAATAATTTTAAAAATTTGCTCATATAGCTTTAAAAATTTAGAAAGTTGTTAAGAGATTATTTAAATCAATGTACATTAAAATATACAACAGTACATTAAAATTTTCTGTATTCAGACATAGAAGAGAAGCAAACATCATTCAGTGAAATGTCATTCATTGTCATATGCAGTCAGCATATATAATTGCTATATTTAAAAGTTCACTTCTAATGATTACTGATGCCAGTGCCGTTCTCTGTGTTGCATATAGTGGGAGATCTCTGAAGCTTTTACTCTTTTGCTAAAGGAATAACTTTAGGATGCCACTCAGTTTCTCTCCCAGTATCTGAAGGCAGAGTTTTTGCTGACTGTCAATAACGTATTTGCTGTCTGAGGAACAATGTGATGAACAGCTGACCTCAGTTTTTCTTATGCAGTAGAACTGTCGCATGAGTATAACATAAAGGCTTAATGTTAGTGTTACAAGCATTGTATCCAAACTCATTAGTGTATAATTGACAGGCCTAAATAATAACCAGAAGTTTGCAATCATAGCTCAAGAGACATTTCAAAGACATTATGCATGGATGCAAAAGCAAAATTCACTTTTACCCTTGCCCCTAAGTATGAACTATGAATCCAGGCTCCTGAGTGAGAAATGGAAAATCTCTTTACAGCTGTGTCATTAACCAAGTGTGTTTCATCTTTAGCCATATGGTTGGTAATTAGAGTAACGGATGAAGTACAAGTAAAATTGTTCCTATTAAAACGGACAAGTTTGTAGCTCTTGTGCAGGTAAAATTACTCCTGTAGTTCAGTGCTTGTCTAAACAATGTCTTAATTATGTTTGCATCTAATACTATCAGCAGTCCCACTTTGATAGCTATGCACAGTATTGTAGATAATTCCAGTTAGGAAGAAAAGTTGATGATGGAGTTTGTAATCTCTAATAGCATCTGTGAATTATAGCATGCACAGGAGAAAGAATGAACACAAATGCACAATACTGAAATACCAAAGGAGAGAAACGTGAAATGAAAACACCAGAAAGGAGGTTCAGAAAATGCAGCCTCAGGGGGAGGTTCAAGGAAATTAGATACATTCGATCTTGGGAAAAAAAAAGGCCAAGAGAGGGAACTAGAGAAGCAGCAACAGAGGTGTAGAGCCTCGCAACACCCGCTCTGTCCTTGTAGCCCTCTCTCTAGGTGTCCCCTGGCTGACGTTCTTTAAAGGTGTGATGGACTTCAGCCTTCTATTTTTTTTCACCTCAGCTCTTTCCTACCTGTCCCTGCCCAGAAATTATACAAGCCTCATCCTTATTTTTGCTTCTGGTTTTGGTGGAAGCATGTTGTTTTTTAGTAGTAAAGGGCAGTGGTTAAATGTACCAGTTTCAGAAAGCCTAAGTGTCACCTGTGACAACACCTTAAGCCAACCAGCAGTTTGGCTTCAACTAATCAGCAGTTATAACATCCAGAGTGAAGGTAATTAATATTTACCTGATGTTCATATCTGTGCGCCTTTGCGTAATTGCATTGTTTGCTATCTATACAGAGTGATTTTAATGTAAAAGAATTGTTTAACTACCTTGTGAGAAGGAGTGGATAGTTTGGGAGGTGACAGTGGGCATGTAATGCTTCATACAGCCCAGCATGGATTTGACCTGGTTTATCAGTGAAAATCAGTAAAATCAGAAGGTTTTTTGCCACTATATGCAAAATGAGGATAGAATTTTAGTTAGGCTTTCAGAAAGCAATGTTATCCTTCTGGGCAGCCTTTACAGGAAGGAACAGGAGCTTCCTAAATAAGTTGGAAACCAGAATAACCTCTGATGAGGATAAATTAGATGAATACTTCTAGTGTAGCCAGCTGATGGTATTCTGGTGTAAACCAGGAGAGAATAACCAGCCCATGAATTATTCAGTTTGGTGATGTGTGTGTTTTCTTAAGTTCACACTATACTAACAAAAGTGCTTGAAACAGGTATACACAATGCAAATTGTGGCTCTTACACATATAGTTCCTATTGAAATCAGTACATTTAAGTAAATGTTGCTTTGTTTTTATAGAAAGTTCTTCCGGGTGACTACAAATAAAATGAGAAAAGCACCAACAAGTTACAGAGCTTGTGGGAGCAAAGGGTTTTTTTTTCTGATACCGAACTTAATTTTCATATATTTTGGATGTGAGGAGTAGGCAAATTTTCTACCTGTTCAGGAGAGCAGGGACAGGGCAGACTGTCAGGTGGTGCCCATTACAGCTAAAGAAGCTTCATGACTCACACCAGCTGTGAGGCTGTTCCCAGTGTTCTGATAAAGGAAAAACAACTGTGTATAGTGAGCTCCTTTGTTAAAGTGAGAGGACTGTTTGTTGCTCTGAAGGCAAAAATTAAGGATGTGAGCATAGCAAAATTTGTTGCTGAGAATCTCTAGGGCTTCTCTCTGCTTGTCAGGATCTTCTGAGCTTTGCCATGCTGTTGTGATTGCTGCATTGCTGACTTTGCTGATGGAGTCAAGAATACACTTAAAAATGCAGAGGGTCGTAATGACCTGTGGATGGTAGGCTCTCTCATAAGTACTTTGGAGGAAAGAAATTGGAACTCAAAATGATCTTAAAGTAGAGAGCAGGACTCAAGCAGCAAAAAGGTAAGTGCAAGAAAGGAAACTCGCGGATAACAGGAAGAGCAGGTCAGCAAAAATATTCTCATGGTTGTAGCATATTGTAAACTGAAAATGCAGTGTTGTTACCATAAAGAAAAATATAAGCTAATTTTAGATTAGCATGTCTTAACTGGAGTTTTGTTTCTGATATGAAGGAGGGCATTGCTTTGTCTTTCCTGAGATTTTTGAGCCTTTAGCTGGAATACGGGTGCAATCTTGAGCTTCTCCCACAAAGACAGACATTCAGAATGAGAGAAATACGAAAGGAAAAAAAATAGAAATGAGAAGTTCAGCAAATTTAACCTCTGAGGGAAGTTTGAGATTAGATTATTCTGTTCAAGGAAAAAAATAAAGCTAAAGGAGACCAGAGTAACAAATATCTAGTGTGTCAAAGTCGCTATAAAGAAGATTGTGATTTTTTGGGGGGTCTATTCTCTGAGGGTAAAACAAGAAGTAATCGGCTTTATTTGTAGGAAAGAAGATAAAATGCAGGTATTTAAAAATAAAATTCCACTGTAAAAGTAGTGGAGCAGGCACCTAGGCATGTGGTAAGACATCCTTGGAGTGTTGTGGGTTTTTTAGGGGAATATTTAGAAATCATCCTTGATTTTTCCCTGTGACACAGGAGAAGGGAGCAGGTGACTTATTAATATTTTCTTTATACTATTTGTGTGTTCCCTACCATAGACTCTCATTTTTAAAGTATTTTGATTGCTGTGATACAAAATTGAAATAGTTCAACAGAACACTTCCAAAAGTTGTAACAAGATCTCACTATGAGAAGTGTGGTGGATATTGCAGGAAATTCTTCTTATGTGCTGTAGAGCAAGTGTACATCTCATAACAGAGCAGTTGTATTGTGCCTTGACATAATGGAATTACGGGTTTGGAAGTTCTCACAGAATGGCATTTTTCCAGACTTGCTAGTTTGTCAGGCTTCTGGGGTTTCTTTAGTATTTATTTTTTACTCCATGAGTGTGGAACTCCTGTGGACAGTTCATATTTAACAGGTTTCACCTGTGGATAAATAATAGGTTTAGTCCTGATGGAAAGGTATTTCTCATTAATTAGAAAATGCTTGCAATAGAGACTGAGAAACAAATTTTTAGAACGGTTACTACCGATCGTCATGTAATAGGAAAGCAATTGAAAAAAAAAAGACATTTTTTTCTTTTTAGGAGACTTTAAGATCATGCAAGTAATTATGAAATTTCTTGTTGTTTTCTCATCCTTCCTCATATATCTTTTAATCATCTGGTACTTCCCTTTCTGTAAAGGCAGCTGTAACCACCTTGTTCTGCAGTTGTATAAACTTAGCACAATATATACTGACTCAGACTAATGTTCTAATACGGGTAAATATAGTTCCTTCTGATTGTGACTTAGAAGTATACTTAAGTGTTTGCTTAGCTTTAGACATGTGCTCAAATCTTAAGTATACTATAAACCAAATCTACGCATTGAGCAGAAGGGAGCAGAGGCAAATCCTTTTAGAAAAAAAAAATATTAAATATGCATAAGCCAAAATACATTTTCCCTGAAAGTGCCTTACTTATTTCATGTTCACTCTCAAAGTACTTGTAACAAAGGTTCCAGTCCTGAGCCCCACTTTGCAGGAGTCACGTGGAGTTTGCAAACTCGGGGCCTGAATCATGACACTGTTTTGTAGCCAAGTAGCTTGTTGTGATCAATCTTTCCCAGCTGTTCAGGAGTTCATTGTTTTCAACAACTATAAACTGGTTGATTGTGACAGAGAAACAAAATGAGATCATCCATGAATTGTAGGAATTCTGCCTGTGCTGTGTGAGCCTTTCTAGCACAGGTAAGATTTTTTTTCTGAATTGATGTATTATGGCCTTATAGTTAAGACTGGAGTGTTTGGAGTAGAGAGCTGTTAAAGAGACTTGAAATGAGGTGCTGTAAGAAGAGAGTTTGATTGAAAAGGTAGAGCATAATGAAATCCACCTAACCAGGGAATCATGGGTCACACTGTATTATCAAGAGAACAGAATTAGTACAGCCCAGAAGAAAAGTGAGTGTGCAGTATGACAATAGCCTAGGGCATATCTGAGGGAAATTAATAAAATGAGATTATTTGCAGTACACAGTACAGACACAAGAAACAGTAATGGGCTAAAACAGAAGAAAGAGAACAGGTATAAATAGCATGAAACATTCTGTGAGAACACCAATTAGGCACTCATGTAACTGCTGTTCATTATGCATGATAAGATAAGCTACCATGGCGAGATTAGTCAAGAAATTTTGTATTGATTTTACAAAGATGAACAAGCACCATCCTACAGGGCTCTGTGCAGCCTGTATCCTTGTCTGTGACTGTAGAGTAGGTGATGAGATGATCTCAGTCTGTTGGAGTAAGGTTATTTTATTTAGTTCAAGCAAAACCAAAAAAAAGCCTGAAACAGAATAGAGTTTGTTCCTCTTTTTATACTTTGGGGTTAAAACACGCTGTTACGTGAATGCTTTAAGCCAAATCTAAGGGAGGGACTGAGCAGTGAAAAGATCTCTTCTAATTCAGGAGCTGTTTTGTTGAATCAACGATGCATCACTGTTACTGTGCACGGGCCATTGGGAATTTAAAAGAAAAAAGAAATTGCTATGGAGTGAGAGTATGAGAGCACACCATCAAAACAGTATGTGCTCTGTTTCAGTGGACCTGTATTCTGATACACACAGACTTGCTACTGAGCCGAGGCCCTGTTAGGCAGGATTTACTGTGACCTCAGGGACTTGCATCATCACCATTGCAAAAGGCTGCAGAACTATGTATCTCGTTATAGATGATGCTTGTTGTTGCCAGCTCAAACGTTTCTCTGCTGGTAAAGTTTCTGCGTGGAAGTGATGGCTGCCTAAGGCACATCTCTTACTGTTGTTATGAAAATAGGAAAAAAAGTGGGTTGTGTGAAGGATCCAAGAGATTCTAAAGGCTGAAGTGGAAAGAGGGAAAAGCAAAGCTACTACTGCTGCTAACCAGGAGAGAATAGAAAAAAAATGTTCATAAGAAGAGGCAAATTTCACCACCAGGACACTCAGAAAAGTTTAATGATTCCCATATATATGTTTCCCATATATATATATATATATATATATGTTGTTGTTGTTTTTTTTTTCTGGCAAGTATCCCATTGAGTTCAGTAGGGATTTCATACAAATAGAAATGTACTGATGTGGCAAAAATGGCATATTTTTCTACCATAAGAACTCTGATGACACTTTATGAAAATGAGCTATAAATGGCTTTACCATCAGGGCTAGACGTTTCCTAGCAAAGGTAAAGAAAACATCCTTTATAGTCACTGCACTTTAGTTTACATTGTTGCAGAAGTAGTGCTTCAAGTTTATCACTGTGAACTCACTCATTTCAAGGACTTCTTAAACACTGTAGATATGAACTCCTTAAAATTAAAGCTCAAGGATTTGAGTTAGTCCTTTCAAAGCAAATCAAGTTTTTTTTGTTGCATTATCTTAGAGCTGGGGTTTGAGGGGTGATATTTCCTTCTGTTTATCTTTGCATGTTTAGCTTAGCAGTTTTGCTCCTGGCTTTTGGATAAAGAATGCTTTTATTGTTTGTTGCAACCTATTAGGAATTGTACACTGCTTGGTTAAAAAAATAATTTAAAATGTCACCTTGCTCCCATAGTTCTTCCTTTTTCTGCCTTATCCTGACTGTAGAGCACTCCCAGGTCCTGTTTCTTTTGTAGTTAAGAGGAAAAATGCAGCAAGCCACTGTCTGTTAGTTTTGCTTAAGGTGAAGGTTGCACTGGGCACTCACATCAGTCAGAGAGGAGGTGCTTGTGTTAAATGCATGTGTGAGAAAGCTGGGGTGGTTTTCTGTGGCCCTGGTGTAACAAGGAATTAGTGTCAAGTGTATTTAAAGTGTGTTTAGACCTACAGCTGCACCACTAGAAACTGTGCAGGGTTTGCTGTGTACTCCTGTTTGAGGAAGCTCCAGAATTCCAAAATGTGCCCTTCAGCGTGTTCACTGCCTGCTCTTTAGCGCTGAGTTCCGTTCCTCTTGCTTTCCACCAAATTTATGTGAGGTCTTTGGATGTTTTTACAGTTAACTTAAGCAACTGCCAAAGAGAAACGAGTCCTTCATAATTTTCTGGTTCATGGACCATTCTGTTACTGTACACGAATGAGTTGTTACGCAGGAGTGTGCTGTGGTGAGATGACTCACTCCAACTACTATTACCAATGAACAAGTTGCTCAATTACATTATATGACACCATATCTAGCACTTAATATTTTTTCCCTAAAGCTTCCTCTAGCCTCTGTTATATTTCTGCTCTTCTGTTCTTAATCTGGAAATAAAATGTGATGTATGAGTTTGTGCCTTATTTCTTCTTGTTCTCTGGTGCTTTTTACTTGAGAAGATCTTTAAAACAACTGACCATCACTCCAGTCCCCAGTTTCTTTCATTCAAACCTATTTTTTTAAGCCACATGTGTCCTAATTTTACTGGACTAAAATTGTTTAGTAGACATTAGTCCAAATCAAAGAGGAAGCTGATGTATTTATTTTAGAACTTGTAAATATGATTTAAGGTAATGTTTACCCAGAGCTTATTTTTGCACTCAGCAATACTGAATTATTCTACCCTTCTAGCCAAAGCCTTTCAAGATGGAGCAGAAGAGTAGAGTATAATTTATATGCTGTCCTGAGGTAAAATCAGATGTTTCTGTCAATTCTTGCTTCCAAGATTTTACAAGATCTGTAAATTAAGTGCTGTAGATGGTGTTGTTGCTTGCCTGCTTTTTGTTGGAAAATCAGCGTTGATGGACATTGATTTGCCACTGGGAACCAAAACCAATAATTGAAGCTGTGGTGACTAATCCATTACTTTGTTGAGCTTCGTGGATCCTGACTTAACAGTTGTCACTACAATCAAAAATTCATTCATGCAAATCCACCTATTTTGGTCAAAGTAATCAATTTTTCTAGTTTGTAGTCAGCAGGCTCAGGATTCTAGAAAAATATCTACGTATTGCTGAATTGCCAAAATGAACTGACTGCTCCCAGGGGTGGGGAGTGTGGTTGTGTGTGCTGGGGGACAGGACATCAAAGCAAACATGAGCATGAAGTATTATTAATGCTGCCAGCTCTAATAGTGGTGTGAAAGAAGACCCTTCTATATAGATTTTTGAAATGAACATGTAGGTTTGGGGTGGTTTGGTTTGTGTTTGTGTTTTTTTATTTGGATTTATTTAGTTTATAAACACTCTAAATTGACTGTACAAGAGAAACTGCAGAGGAAATACAGGAATAGTGCAGTGAGGTGTTTTCTGTAGGGGTTTGGTTTTGTGGACTCGTTTGTTTTTATGGGTTTCTTTGTTGTTTGGTTTGGTGGTGTGTGTTTGTTTAATTTTGTACTTGTGAACTCGGGCTCCAGGAATTTCAGCTGGGTTGTTTTTTTTTTCCATCTATTACTTCTTGCAATGGAGGGAAAGAGAGCATTTACTCAGAAAAGGTTTGAAGGAGAGGCTTTTAATCTAATTCATGTAAAGTACAGTGAAGCTTTACTAATGGAAGCCTCATTAATACATATACTTTTATCAGTTGATATTTGGGGCATTATCTAAGCATCCCGATAATAAATCACTTATTGATAGCCACTTGCATTGATGTAAATCACAAATATCTGTGCTGTTAGGTTCACATTGGCCTAATTGAGACTAGCAAATAGCCTTTTCCCATCTCTTCAGTTCCTGTATGTGAATAAATATACAACTTTAATGCTACATTAACTGGCAGGTGTATGAGATTCTTTATGTTTTGCTGCCTTAATATACTGAAATATCTCAACAAATTTTTTTGTTTTGGGTTGTTCAAAGCCATTGGATTTTGTGACTTTCAGATTCTTTTGAGTTTGTGTCAGTGGGAATGTAAAATGCATGGATAAGTATAAAGAGGATATTGGTTTTGGGGAGAGGAGGAGGGACATGTGTGCCTTGAATTATTTTAATTTTTTCTTAATTATTTTTTTTTTGTAAAGACTGTCTAGAGGTAACATGTACTTATTGTCTTCATAGGAAGTAATATCTTCCATTTATACTCAGCGCATGACTTTTTACTCTGTTTCGGAAGATGTTTTCATAAAAGTGAAAGTTTGCATTGGGGGGCTTTAGGGGAAAATACATCTGTATCCATCCCTGGAGAACGCTGTTCGTAAGAGTTTTGCCTGTGGTGGCCAAGGCTGTGATGTTCAGAGAACCCAACCTCTTGGGCTGTGGCTTCTGTGGATTTTCAGGACATCTTTTCTGGTTTTATGGCAGAGGAAACACGAGAGATTGTCGTGTAGGTTAACATAGACAAGGGCTGAGCAGTCAGCCCGAGTTCATGCTTGAGGCACTAAACCTTGGTTTGGGAGGCATCAGGGTAGAAATGTTTATTCCTGGTCTTTTCACTTAGCTTGTGCACTTTCAAATATCCTGTAGTTTTAGTGAAAGTCCCAGTCAAGCTGCTATTAAGGTTTAAAGCATTATTAAGCTTAAATGAAAGGGTATTATTTATGGATAGAAGAGAATTGGAGGAGAAAAGGTCTAGCCCTTACTATACAGGAGAACTCTGCAGTAGATATATACCCTAAAATTACATAATTCGTGAAACTTCTCACAATTTCTCCTCATTAAGGGACAGTCCAATGCCCTTCATCCTGATATTTTCTCAAGATAGTTTGTTATAGATAATTGGGCTTATAAAAGTACCATAAAATACCTAGGCTACCATAATATACTGTGTCTTGCATAAGGGCGGGATGTCAGGTTGATTTTTTTTTTTTTTCTTTTTTTTAGCTTCATAGTCATTAACATAGCTAAAATAAACTTACACATCCTTGGTTAAGACCAGCAGCAGTGTTAAATACTACAGTAATAATAGCATGTGCTTAATTTCTCAGCATTCCCTTCAGAAGAAATCTCTAATCCTTTTTTTGTACCGTTAATTAGCAAAGCAATATTACTTTGCTGAACTGAAGTCACAATTCTCATTTAATAGTCTTCACTATAAAGTCTACATAATTGCTTATCATTGCTCATATATGAATGTGTGTGTACAGTTGATATAGCACTAGCTGGAGAGGAAAAGACACCCTTGGTGTGAGGAAGTCGGTGAACCATGTTAAACAACTGTGGGAATAACTCTTATTTTCATGACTTTTGCACATGTAACTCTGAGCCATGAAACTCTATTTAGATAGGTTTGTCTGTTTTAATACACCAGCACTGTAACTTCATTAAGGTCAATTGCAGAGGACTTTTGCATTTCCATTAGCTGCCTTGGAGGGTGATACTGTGGTTTTTATTTGGTTTGTCAAGTTAGAGCATTTTTTTCTGGTTTAATATTAGCATCAGGAATGTTATATCTGGTGTTTTGTTTATTTTTTTTCTTTCTCTGAATGACATTGCACATGTTACTTTGAGGTCTTGGATGTTAGTTGGAGTAGCAGAAGTTTTGCGTTGTTCAAATGGTTGATATATTCCAAAGACTGAAAAAATCAGTTTGTTGCATAGATACTAAAAATGGACCAGTTTAAGAAATTAAGAAATCCCGAAAATGGCATATCTGAGCCTTGTGGATGGTGAAATTTTTAACCCCCTTTATTTTTAAAATGAATATATAGATGTGAGCTTTGTAGACCTAGACCTGTGTTTGGAACAAAGTTCTTTTAGTTCGTGGAGAAGCACCAGAACACTTATTTTGGTGAGTCTGTGTGCCAGAAAGCTCTTCACCTGGGGCTGTTTGGCTCCACCAGCCAGGCCGGCAGCCGGCCCAGCCGCACGGCGGGAGCTGGGGCTCTGCCCTGCCAGGGGAGCAGCTGCATCACAGGTTAATATAAATATGTCTAAAAATATGCTACTTACCTCAGTTATTTTCATCTAGAATGTTTTCAGAGGAAGTGTGTGGTTTAAAGGGAAGTTGATGAAGAAAGCATTGGTTAATCTCTAATACAAGTTAGTAGTTATAACATGTACAAATCCTAGTGTTTATGTTACTTGGCTTGAAAACATGGTTCTGTATAGTTGCTTAACCTAAATATTATCTCTTAATAATATATAACTTTTTATTGAGAGGAAAGGTATTTCCTTCAATAACTTAAATTTGACTATGTACCCAGCCAAGTCTGCCCTCATTAATTGTTCCATCAGTGGCAAAAGATTTGTTTAAATCAGTTATCTTGTGGAACTGGGGTAATCTGAATCGTGCAAGCCAAGGGCTGAGCAGGTGTCTAAGCACATTGTTCTCAGAGTGTTCTTGTTCATCTCAGTGTATCATCAGTTGATACTGAAAGACCTGACAGAAGCTGACTGGAGAGTCAGGGTTTTGAGAGGGTTTTCTTTTTTTACTTTATATTTTTTAAACTTTGATTATTTTTGCTGTTTCAGGGGCACCACCACTTTGCAAACCTTACTTCACGTTTTTCCTGTAAAAAAACCAAAAAGTATGAACTACTGAGTTTCTGTATTTTCAATTTGTAGTCTTGAACTTTTTTTTTACAAATGACACTATGGAATCCAGTGTCAGAATGGCCAGTTCCCTCCCTTAAAGCCCCCTGCAAAATGAAAACCTGGTTTATCGGTCCTCTGTTAAAGTCCTGCAATTCAGGCTGCTGCTAAGCTTGACTCTGCTGAAGGTCATGATCATTAAGCCGTTTGCAAGAGCTGATGGGCTTTTCAATGTTAATTGCTAGTCAGAATATTTTTCATAAAGTTCATCATCTGAATAAGTGAATATGAGTAAGATAGACTTCATTAAGTATTCCTTCTGGTTTATCATACTATATATGATAGAATATCATAGAAGCAATATAATTGAAAAGAAAACAACTTTGGGAGGAGGGCACTTTTATTAGTAGGGATTTACCCTTGAAATTCTTTATTTCCTTGACTTTCATTTAGAAGAAAGGGGTTTGAGGTCCCTCTTGTAAGGAGTTAAGCCACTGTGAGCAAGAACTGTTCTTTTTTGACAGGGTTATTATTTCGGTTTTTCACGTATCCGTTGTGGCTCATGTAGTGTATGTGAAAAAAAGGGAACATCGGGGTTCTAAAGCAGTGTGATTTTTAGCACGTGGAGTTCACTGGAGCTAGTTTGGTAAGATCTACAGCAATCGAGCTTTTAGTACGTACACTGTCTATGTTAATTGTTTTTAATTCACATTGAAATTAAGCAGTTTTTGTGAAACCCTTGAAATCCATGTATATAGTGAATTTCAAAAGGAAAGACTGTGAATATTGTCTGACTTGCTCTCTTTTTTCTTTATTTAATATTTGTATTATGTGTGCAAGAAAAGGTATTTAGTGCTTTCCAGGAACTTCAGCATCTGGCCTGTTTCCAGCATGTTTTTCTCTAGCCAGTGTTCTGTTACACGTGGTGAATATATATCTGTATAACTGATTAAAAATATTTGCATTACAACTGAAGCTTAACAGGATTTTTCCTTATAGTCCAGGACAATGCGTTCCTAATCAGCGTTCTCTAATAACTTGTCTATTTCTCCTTCTCTTCCATTTCATTTCTGTTCAGGACATTTTCTGACCCTGCTGACCATGTTAATCTTCAGTAGTGCCTGAGGGATTTTGCCTGTCTGCTTCTTTGTCATAGTCCTAAATTAGTTGTGTTGGAGTTTGCTTGGTATCTAGCACTGGATTTAATAGGACAATCTCTGTTCTTCTGTTGGATAATTAGTATTCCAAGGTAGTCTTTTCTGTGACTGGTGCTTTCAAGTCAGAACATTTGTTGGCATGATATTATTTTTTTCTTTCTTGCTACTAATACACAGAACATTTTGTCAGCAAAGCTGCTGGTTTGACTGCTCGTCCTGTACTGACAGATTGCCTGGTAGATAGAAAGAAGCATTAGATTCTATTTTCTTCAGTAAAGCTCAGAACAAATAATTCAATTCCCATGTGGATGCCAAGCCACCTCCACATCTTATCCAGGCTGGGCAGATGTAACTTTTTAGAGGTAGCTCAGCAGTGTGGTTTGGGGTTGGTTTGTTTGGTTTTGGTTTTGCTTTTCCTTTTTTTCCTTCCCAATAAACTCTTTTGATCATCTCATTTGGGAGAGTTATTATCACATTTAAAATAAAATTCTCCAACAGTATCTCATTCAGGCTTTCTGTGTCATCTTACTTGTTGTCATGTCGGCTGATTGCCATTTCTTAGCTCCTGGGGAAAAACTCCGTGTGGACAATTATGCAAGGATGTGCTTGCTTACCAGCTGGTTGGTGATTTACTGAGCTGCTGTCCTGTAGATTGGATTTAATGTTAAGATACTTCACCCATAGCTTTATTTTGCCTACTGTTCCTGTTCTTCTTTCCTGTCCTACAATGATTCAATGATGCAATAGGTACCAAGAAGACTCTACAATATTGATAGGAGGAAAAAAACAAAAAAAAATCTGCCTATATGAAATATATGTGGTGTCTGCCTATAGGGAGGTGGTTTTGGATGGAACATAGCATAGATTCCAAAATTTTCTAGGCATGCTCAGGGTGGAAATGACCTGGTTGAAGAACAGGAAAAGCCCAGTGGATTTTAGTTAAAAATGGAAAGACTGTAATGAAAGTTTTAGAGATCTCCAGAAACCCATTGAAACAGCTGGTTGGGAGAACCAACAGCTATAAACACTTCTATTCTTCTATATCAATGAATGGCTCCATAAAGCCGTCATTAACCCATTGCAGTAGCAATGCATCCCACTCAAAGTGTGGATGAGTGCCACAGTGGATTACACCAGTCATCCCAGTACAAATTAAAACATTGACCACCTTGAATGAAGATTCATTTGGAAACAAGCTGTGAAATAAAGTAGATTTGCAAAAACCTTAGGGTGATGTTTAGATGGTGATGTTTTTGAAAAGGGGAATAATTCTCTTTTGTTTCTCTAACAGGATCAATACATGCGTATATGCAGAATATATAAGAATCTGTATAAATGAATTCTGGCAAGGATTGCATCTGGTACCAATTAGCAGCACCTGATGTCAGTATCAGAGAGCCCTTGCTGGAAGGTGCCTACACTTTCTTAGTGTCTGTAACTGTACAGTGCTGATATTCTCTGCAATGGCACTGCCTATTTTTTGTGGCGTACTTACGTTTCATTTCACAGATGTATGAAGACAGACCTACAGGTAAACCAAAATGCAGATTTCCCCCAGCATGTCCGCTTTTCTATAAGGAAAGTTAGAATGATTAGCAGTAGAGGAGGTTAATGTTTTATTTCTTTTTTTTTAAAGTCTCAGACCAAGGGCTAATCCTTGTACACAAACTATACAGCTTGGACATATTAGATGTGTTTGTGTTCTCTGTGTGTCTGTGTTTCCTTGTGTGAAGATTGACTGACAGACATGTACAAACCTAAAGGAAGATTCAGTAACTATCTGCTCAATTGTCTTTTCCTACTGGCACTTTTTTTTGAAGTCTCATTGACTTCAGTAGAACCCCTTGTGAGAACAAACAACTTTTTAATGCAACAATGAATGCTTCTATATTCAATGTTACTTTCAAGTCTAGTCTCTCATTCACAGAGTAAGAGAGAATAAAAACCAGAAAACAAAATCTAATTAATCTAAGCATATTGGCTGCCTATTAAAATTCACCTGTCCTGGAATGTCCATTTATCATGATTATGACTGAACAACCAAATGAAGAAAGGTGCTGCTGCTTCATTTAAAGCAAATTGATGATTTATTACCCTGTTTTTTAGTAATGGTTAAATCTAATGGACGTTTCTGCATGACGAATCATTTGTCTTCAGAGTAAAATTAGACATGTTATTCTTTCATGTAGAACACTTCACAGCAATTTGTGGAATACAGAAATCTTGTATCACTAAATAGTTGCCAGAGGACTGACTGCATATATCAGTTTAAAGAACATGTGTGCATATTGATGTTTTAATATGATAAAGTCTCCTGTTTGTAAAATTATGTAAATATTTTAATTTGACTTGATCAGTTTGCAAACTGCATTTTCCTTCATGCTTAAAAATTCCATGTCACAGATCTGAAAAGTACATATCGTGGTGGATAATCATGTTCTTTTTCCATTTGTTGTACGTACATAGAGCTATAGCACGGATGTTAACAAGGTACACTTACACCATAGGAAGAAAAGCACTAGGGCATATACTCAAGGATATGTACTACATCGTTAGGCTACCTGGCCCTTAGATACATGTTCCATCTTTAATTAGTGGGTTCTATAATTAGTAATAGTACTTCCCACGTGAATAAACTCCTGGAGTGAGTTGCAGTCTATTAACTCAGCCTGGTACATATGTTTGGTAATCTGGAGTGCAATGGAATGAAGATTTGCAAGGCATGCAATCCGACCTCTGTTATAGAATACCTTTTAAAAAAACTACTATTTTTTTTTTTTTTTTTTAAGAAGAAATATTTTGATATTACTACTAGTCATTTGTTTCCAGGCAGCTCATTACAGACATCCTCCTGAGTAGTCTCTTGGTATGGTCAGCTGCCAGGTTAGAGTCTTGGTGCTACCAGTTTAAAATAGCAACAGAAGCTCAGTGGATCTTATAAAGGAGAATCCGTCTTCGAATACTCTGACTCTAGTAGCAAAAAGATGATGTAAATTCTTCCATAGATTTCTTTGGAAGTCTGGCTGCTTTATTATTCCAGCTTTGTTGTAGTAACATATGTTTTAACCTACTTCTAGCCTCTTCTAGTCATCAGAAAAACTTCAGGCAGACGGTGCTCTAATCAAACCATTTGGTGTAAACGGAACTAATTAATCCTTTGGTTGTGGGATTAGAGATTTGTGTTAGAACTGGGGTTTACAGAAGACCTCATGCTTCAAACATTCTTACTCTGACCTGTCTCCTCCTTGAGTAGAAAGTGATTTATGGTTAGTAGTAGCGTTGTACAGTTGTATATTGGTAGTATCAGCAGGCCAGCCTTGGGACCTGTTTTATTGAGTGTGGTGCTACAGAAGGGTTCCTGCAGCGAGATGTAGGAAAAAAGACTAATCCTCTAAGAAACTGGTCTGGCATCTAGTGACTCTCTTCATGGTCTTGGACAGTAGAGAGCATAGAAATGAGAGAAAGCTCTGAGCGAGTTAAGGGACAGTGATTTGGTGATGATCTGTCTGATTATGCTGGCAAAAGCAAGCATCCTGGCAAAGGTAATTCTGGTGTAAGTGGTATGAGAGTTGGACCAAGTGAAAGAGAGTTAGTTAAGAGGCAGTTGATTAGTTAGTCAGCTGGTCTCCCACCCCAGCTCCTCTCACCTATGACTTCTCCTTATTGAATTGTCTTCCTTTGTACCATAGGCCAGCATTCATTGATGCCCCTGAGTAACAGTGTGATCTGGCCAGAAAACAGGTCATCTGGACACTTTGATCCACAACAGGCTGTGGTGATGAGCTGCACTGGCAAATGGAAGCGATCCGTGCTGCATTCCTGTGGTACAGGGATCTGGGTTTCACATGAGAAGCAGTATCTGTGAAATTATGCAACCAACTTAGTTCTGTATTTTCAGTATTTTTCTGTGTTTCAGTGTTATTTCAGTGTAAGTACTCAGTGAGTTGATGTCAATTATTTTGTGTAGTCCCATTAGTCTCAGGCCAAGAGCTTAGAAATCTAGTGAAGTCGCATCATTACTACTTTGAAGCTATTGGATTATTTGGAAAACACATTTTGGTCTTTGGAGTCAACAAGGTGGTAATTTTAAATGAAAGTTGGGAATCTTATGCCACAATTTCATTGTTAGTACTTGATTGAAAGTCCCAGTTATGGCAAGGTTCAAAAACTTGATAAGAAAACAGCAGCTCAAATGAGAGCCTGGAAAGATAGATGAAAAGTAGATGGAATAATTAGCTGTCTGAGAGCTGATCTGTCAAAAAGAAGGATAAAAAATTACTATTGAAAACAATCCTTCATGTGCAATGAAAGGTGAAATAGTAACTAGTAACTAATAGTTGTTACAGAATCCCTCACAGCTTGGACATAAGCCTGATTTTACTGTTTGCCAGTAAAGCAGTTTCATCTGTTACAGAGGGGTCTCTTCCTGGTGGCACACACAGCCTTTGGGGCCAGCCTCCTTTTGAATTCTGCATAGGCTTTTTATAAACAACCATTTTTGTACAAATTTCTTCCCCAAGCTTTTTTTTTTTTTTTTTTTTTCTTTTTCTTTCTTATCCAGGATGTAATCTGGTGTTTCATCTTAATTAAATTAAGTGCTGTTTCACTTCTTTGGAGCTACAAATGTCTTTGTTAGTCCAGGTGGTGTGATCTGTATTAGCCTACTTAAAAACTCTGTGTGCTGCAGAAAAAAACACTTCTCTGTTCCTTCCATCTCGATATGATATTGGGCATGTTTCACCATTAATTGTTTCCTCCACTGAATCTTCATATTTTATACCACAAAGCATACTGATGCAGGGACTGAATACACAACATTTCCCATCTGCAGTGGGACAGATGCTGCTTCCCCTAAGTTCATTCCTTTTAGGAAGGTAAGACGTATCTGAGGATGAATTAAATGTCAGTATACTCTGCATCACCTGAGAGAGGCTGAAATTTTATTTTGTGTTCTTACTTTCCAGTGTAGGGAATAGGGAGGGAAAATGGGCAGTGCTTGTGCTTTCTGCAGAATCAGGCAGAGTTCCCTGTTTGGTGCTTTCCAGGCTTTTCAAGAAGGTGGACTCATGTGGAGACCAAAAGATCATTAAAAGTTTAATTGGAAAAGCTAATGAGCAGTTGGAGAGGTTTTACTAAACTCAGTAGGTGAACGTTTAGCTGCATGAATTACAGAAGGATGTTTGGTCCTAACTTTGAGAATAGTGTAGTGAAAGAAATCTGACTGGGTTTACAGTTGTCTGAGTTTTTCAGCACCTCTGGACTCCCTGTGATCTAACTTTGTAGTAAATATGGTATACCCTAGCACTGATGCCAGGCTTGCTGTGTTCAGGATGATCTATTCTACTTTAAAACAATCTTTTTTTAAAAGAAATAAAGGCCTTCCAGGTTAAATAATAATTCTCTTGTTCAGTTTTTCTTAATGTTTGTTTTATAATTGAACAGTACTTGAGATACCGTGTTGCCCTTAGCACTGATTTTTACCTGTGACATCTTATTGAATTTACAGGCAAGGTGTAGAAGGCACAGTATTAATAAAGAAAAGAATCTATACCTTGTGACAGATCACTGAGCCAATGTGGTACTAGAAGAGATTTTAAAGCCTCTATCCAATCTCTATGGCAACAGTCTAGTGTATGTACTTGTATTTTTTTTGGTCCTTGGATGAGTGGTGGAAGCATTCATTTTGCTTTTTATCTTACTCTCCATGGGCATCTCTGTTAACATATACATATAGAAGTTTTCTGTAGTGGTTCTTTGTCAGTTGTGATGGGAATATCCTCAATAGTACAGGTCTATATTTATGTTAGTGAAAGTATTTTTTTCCTTTCTACCTAAAGATAATTTCTGTTTATGTCCACAACATTTACACAGCTGTATACAATTGCATTTGGGATGGTGTTTAACCACTCCCTGCGTTTCCAGCCTTGAGTCATTTCTAGCTATTTTTCAGCATAAATCATAAGTGTAAATGATGTTACACCATGTAAAGCTAGGAAATTTTGGAATTCACTGTGTTCTGATATGTAACTAAATATCTAGAGCAGGACAGGATCATTCTTCAGATTCAAAATCTGCCTGCCTTTCTAAAGAACCATCTTGGCTTTGTGTCAGAGAGCACTGTGGAATCTTCTTTGACAGTATGTGTTTTCTGAACAAAAGTGGGAAAACATTGCAAGGTACATTTTACAGATACTTAGTGTGAAAGACAATGCTCACGCATGTGACATTTACAAACTGTGAAGGCGAATGCCCCTTGGATTGGCCTGTGGGAGGAGAATTTTATAGTTTATAAAAGTTATATAGACATCAGATCCGATTATGAACTCTGAAGAAGGAAACTGCTTATTACAGAAACTGGAAGAGACACAGTAAGGCACAAGGTTTTGGTATTGACTGTTGGTTGCATCAACAGGAATAAAATTAAATATATATTTCAGAGGATTTTCCCTATAAATGATAATCTCTTAACAACTTCTCTTTTAACTGAAGTATTTATCAGAGTTGATAAAATTTACCAGGATGAGGAAAAGTCTCTTGTCTGTAAAATGCAGTGCTGCATAAATAGTACTGCGAATGGATAGCTTGTTTTCTGCCTGCTTTTGCTCGAGTAACAAAGGTTGTGGATCCCAATGGATTCCAAACTACCTCCTTCTACTGCTGCTTGAAGAGATCCTTTGTCTTAACCTTCTGCTTTCCTTTTGTAGGCAGATGGTGTGTGTTTGTCATGCTTATACAGACTTCAAGATTTTTATTTGAACATTTTAGCACACTTCTAAGTAACAGGTGTTATTTGAAATAGAAAAGCATCACTGCTAGTGGGTAAGTGGTTATTTCAAGCAAAAATAGTCCCTTAAGTGTAGAACAGGCAACAGAAAGATTAGTTAGAAATTTGTCCAGAACAAAGTAATCCCCAAGAATCTTCCTTGTTCTTTAAGAGCCTGCCATAATAACTTAACCAAATGCTTCCTCCTTAGGCAGGGTGTCATTTATCTATTTTCAGGAATTCAAGCCCTCTTCCCCCCTCCCTTAGTGCACCATTGACTTTGAATAATGTTTTCAAACTTTGAAGGGAGCAAAGTGTCACTTTTCAGAGTTTTGACAGGATGTATTGCTGGTCAGTCAGTAGAGAAATGCCCTAAAGGCATGTCTCAAAATCCCAAATTCTGAGATGCATTCCCAGGGAACAGGTTGAATAAAATATACTAAATGTACTGTGTATGTGCTCATTTAAATGAAGAAACTCTTCTGAAACCAGTGGTGTGTCACGGGGGGAAAAATTTGAGATGATGGGAGAAAAATTAGGCTAAGCTGTGTTTTAAAGCTGACATACATATCTTGATACATGTCAGAAGCTAGTCTTAACTTTTATGTGGCATTTTATCAGAACTCTGAATTTGGTGTTTGCATTATGCAACAGAGCTCCCTAGCTTGTAGACGAATATATCTAAGAGGATTTGTGAGTTACAATTCATGCCTAAAGCTATGCTTGTCCATCAATAGACTGTGGGTAGCTCAGTACTTATAGTTCTGCAGTTAATTAGCTGGGTTTTTATAGGTTCAGGAGTTCTTGTGCTATTTTTATTGCTCTTGCTACTTAAAAGTACTAAAATGTTGTAACAAAAACTTAGAACTAATAATATTTTGATAGATGGATGACATTAGTATTGGAAACAGTGATACTAATTTGCATCTTCCGTATTTGGTGAACGTTTGGATTAAATCTCTGTCTCATAGTCATTTAATGTGCTGAATTTTAGACATTCACAGCTCAGTTCTCTCTCCTGCCTCTGAGGTTGCCAAGGTTATATTTTTTCCAAATTGAGTTCTGTATGTTTCTAGTTTAATGACAGTGTTTCTTGATCTCTGATCTGATACAGCTTTATGGATTTCATCCACTGATATTCCATAAAATAGTATTTTTTGACTATTCCCCTTCCCTTCCCATAGATCAATACTTGGGCTTATTTTAGTTAGACAACAGAGTCTTATGATGCTGATTAATCATGTTACACCACATGTTCTTTCAGAATTTGACAGCTGAGATTTTGGTACTCTTAAACTGACCTTTCTGTCAGGAGCCTTTGCAGTGCTTAAAATTTGGGTCTGAATAAGCAGAGATGGCTTATTGAAGCAGTATTTTCAACACACTGCATTTAGGAAGAAAGACTCGTTTCTCTCTATGCTATTTTTTAAATGTTTGATCTGTCAAATGTTATTAAAGGAATGCTTCAAATTTGATTACTCTTCTGTTTGATGGCTCACCCAACTCACACACACACCATGCCTGGACAAATTTTACTCAGTGGTTTGGAAGCTTTATGTCACTGTTTAAAAATATTATTTGTGAAAACTACAATTATTAAAATATAAGGCTAAAAGCATTTAAAGAAAACTGTATTGTCATTCTGGATTAACTATAGGACATTAGGGTTGGGGTTTTTTTTTTAATTCTTCCCAATCCCAGCTATTTTTTTCTTATTTTTAATCAATAGAGAACTAAACAAAACAGAAAAAAAAAAACCAAACAACAGTGCCATAGGTCTTCAGGAATTTTCACACCATTCAGGGGTATACCTGTTGCAAAAAAAGTTCTCAGAAGAGATGATTATGCAAAATTTTAGAAGTGCTGCATTATATTTTTCACTTCTAAATTATTAACCAGACATTGATTAAATATATGGCAAGAGTAGCTTAGAAGGGCATGGGCAACTGAACTGCACAGCTGAGTACTTCTCAGTGTGTTGCAGAAATTTAATCTATATTGGTGGTGTTCTGTCTCATCAAAGTCCACGTCAAAAGAATATACTTGATGTGAGTGAGCAGTCTTTGCTTCAGCAACAAGTTTAGGACAAATAGGTGGCTGTCCAGGCTGAAATTACAGTATTTTCAGCCCTCCAGGTTCTAAAAGACCCTTCTGGCCAGATTGACCCAAGCATTCCCTCAGTGTATTAGTAATTCTGGTGTTTGCTGTAGGTTTGTGACTTATATGCCTCACTACTTTTTGAAGAGAGAGAGAAAATATTGAGGATGGCTTATAGAGACAGACTTTCTTCCTCTCCTTTTTGTCCTCGTTATCAACACAAATGCATTAGAACACATTCATCCAAACCTGATACATAACCATCAAAAAATGAGACAGAAATGAAATTTCTCAATACTGTGTCTAGTAAGCAAGCAAAACATCTGGTTAAAAATTTACATATTGATTCACTAGTTAGCCTTAGACACTGATGTGGGAGAGCTTTCGTTTGCTAAGCTTAGTTGCTTTGTCACTGTGGCTCCATTTAGCTGAATTCTTCCTAGTGAAAAAAAAAAAGCATAATGGAACATTATAGTTTAGTCTTATTATTTATCTGCGTATGAAAAGGGGAAGGGAGCAACTCCTAAATGCAAATAGCTACAGACCTTGCCTTGAGGAAGACTACTTTCTATTAAATGCGTAAGATTCAAAGCAATAAATTAAAAGGCTTATTGCAATTTTAAGCATTGTGTCCATTCTCATTTTACATTAATCCGCAAAATGGGCTCTTTCTTAATATAGCTTCAAGAAACGGGTTGGTGATATGGTTTTTACCTGGATAAACTGTTGCCGTTGCAAGTGGTTTGGCTGTTTATTTTGTTTTACCTCTCTGAGTTGAGCAGCGTTGCAGAAGATCCCTTTCTTTTCATTCTTTCTTGCCTTCTACTTCTTTTAACTGGATCAATGGATGGAAACTTAATTTTATGATGAATGGAACCTCAAAATGGGATCTCATATTAAGACTCAGATCAGGGGAAAAGCTGTTTGTGCTGCCATTTGTGTTCTTTTCCTGGGCTGCTGGAGGTCAGAACAGTCAGACTCATGGGTTAAAGCTGAGTATTGTGCAGTGGGGCTGTATATAGAGGTGTGCAGAGGAACTGGAAACACTGTGCTGCAAAATAATGTATTTGAGAAAACAGGAGTTGAAAGTAGGAATCCAATGGGGAACCACCAGCAGGTGAAACTCCTGTTAGCCTGCCTTTGCCTCTGAGTCTCTGGCATACAAAAAGATCATCTGTTACCTGTTACAAGGGAAAATGTCTACAGTTCTTCAGACTTCCTCACTGAAGTATAGATTGAAAATACCATCATGTGCTATTAACATGGTGATTCCTCTCTCTGATGGTCACCGTTAGGGCTGTAGTTATTTCACAACTCATAGAATCTGTACAATTGCTGAAGAAATAAAAAATATCTTTTCACTGCTTGTCATGTAGTGTATGCCCGATTGTGGCACAATGCATTGTCTGACTTAATGGAGGCAGGCCTAGTGAAACAATCCGTGCAAATCAGTCCAGTGGCTATTTTGTAAAAAGTCACTAACTTGCATTCAATCTGTGTCACAACACACAGTGAGAATGCTGCAAGTTGCCAAAATCTTGGATCTTGCAGGTTTTTCTGCTTTTGTTACACAATGAATTAAATTCCATCTCAAAACCAGATATTCTTGCAAAACAGATAACTCAGCAGCATTATGAAAGCTTCAGATCCAGAGTACATCGAATTTTTGATGTAAATGTCTGGAGGCTGTTTTTTAAAAGAGTTTTGACATCCATCTTTCTTCTGAGTGCTACCGAATGCTGCTATTTTCATGACTCTTGAAGGTGAGTAACAGCTACTGCCCTTAGCAGTATATTAGTAGTTCGTTCTGTGGTACTCTGTTCAATAACAGCTCTGCACAGTGCATTGATGAAGAGAAAATATTGGAAGAATTGTCATTACTAGCTGAGGATTCATCCTCTTAACCATCCTTCATATGAGAGCTGGTGAGCTGCAAACTTTCACCATCTTCTGTTTCATAAAAGCAGTTGGCAAGCCTGGTTCTCGGAATTGCTTAGTCTGAATTTGGAGGTTCTCCTCTAAGATGAGTGACCCCAACCAAGAATAAATGAACTCTGTCAGGCTCACTTTGAAATTGTAGTTTTCCTTTTGTCAGGTAAAATTCAGTCACAGGTCCTCCTTCTGTCAAGTGCAGCATTAATGAAATGGGACATCTCCTGCTCTCTCTGCATGAGGTTGCTCTTCTGCTCCATGCTACAAGGGCAGATTTGCAGTGGATCTCAGCCACTTGTCTAGTTTTGCATCAAAGACTTGCAAGTATTATGATGTAAGCATCTAAGCGCCTTGTTTTTGAGCTACAACATCTTTTACATCAGTATTCCCAACATCAGGTAGTTCAAATTTCCAAACTATTAGTTAAAAGCTATTGCTGAAATCTCACCCAGTAGCTGGAAACAAGTTTAGAGCCTCTGAGCAGGAAAGGTAGACAAACCTGCCAAGTTCAGTAAGTTTTATAAATACGCTAGCAAGCATTCAGTTGGTGACTGTTGTGTGATAATGAGACTTGGGCACATTTTTTCTTCTAAATATAGTGCTTTAGGGGAAAAAACAAACCACAAACAAACAAAAACCCACAACTGTCTGTGGGAACTATTAATTAATTTTCATAAAGGTTCATCTGTGAAGAAAGGGCATGGTGAGCTACAGTAAGAAAAAGCAGACACTAGCAGCCTTCTTCTGTTTGTGTGGTGGCCTGAGCATGGAAAGTCTTGATTGCAGCATATAAGCTGTCATGTAATGTCGTCCTTTGACAGGAAATCCTCAAATGCATCCTGCACCTCTGCTGTAGGGCTTCCCTGATCATAATATTCTGCTCTACAGGGATTAATGGAAGAGATGTCTGGCATCTCTGCTGAGACTACTAAATGCCATAGAAGAGGATCCGATTTGAAATACCTTTATGCACACTACCTTATGCATGAGGATTTGGAATAAAAAAAGTGTTTTAACATACTGAGTAGCTGCCACTGGTGATGAATTGTGTTTACAATCTACCATTCAACCTCATGTGCATAAGCACCTTCCTTGGCTGGCAGTAATCACATTCCTTGATGGGACTAATCCAATGCTGAAGTTTCTTGCAGAATTGAGGCTGCAGTTCTTTAGCCATTTCACCTGGAAAACTTGGGTAAAATGAAAACTTTCTTCCCTAGTGGCATTTTCTGGAAGAACATCAAGTTGCAGTGTATGTATCATCCTTCAGCTGTTTAGCTCAAAAGAAATCAATGATAAGTTCATATCCTCAACTGGAAAAATAAGTCAATTAATACACAAAAAAGGGCCAAGTCAATACAAAGCATAAAACAGTATTAGCCAAATTAAAGTGTCCAGGGCACCTCAAAATTACTTATTGTCTAAAAATAGTGAATAGCAGTTTCCATTCTGCCATAGAAAATAAAATAATACAAAAAAAATAATAAAGGCAGATTCCTGTCATCCAAAATACCAAGTTTAAAAGTAGTATCCTTGTTGGTTAGGAAACCTGAGAATGTGTAACTACAGTGAGCTTCAGGGGTTGCCTTTTCTTAACTGTTCAGCCCAAATCCTGCTGACCTTGGAGGAGCTTTGGGGCTGTGTTTCCATGTGCGTGAAGTGTTCTTGAACAATTTTCTTGATATGTCAGGCCTGAGCAAGTTTTCCATTAATTTCAGGCAGTCTTCATTTCCAGCATGCTGTTTCTCTTCCTTCACAGCACACTTATTTAAATGTAACTTTTACAACACAAACTTATTGTTTATATCCCCACTTCCCTATATACACTTTACAATTGATCTGAGCTGTGATACAGTATATGGAGCTGACCCTTCCTCACACCTTGTTGTGTTGGTTGCAAGTAACATTCCTGCAGTTTCTGTTTCTGTTCCTCTGGGGCTGTAATAGGACTTACCTTGTTCATACTAATCTCTTTGGGTGTTTTGGGAGAGAAAAAATAAGTCTGGAAGTATGAAAGAAGGAAGCAAGCAGTCATATAGTGTGTGATACTATACATCATTAGTATCTACAGTGTGGGTATGATGGTAACAACAACAAAAAAGAATAAATTGCATAAATTTTGCCATCCTATAGGATATATTATTTATTCTTGCTGTGTTTATTGTTATATGCAAGTCTTAATTTTTGGGTTTGCATATTGTGCCTGCTAAGGTAAAAGGTAACACTACCAATACTGTGTTCCAGCTTAGCTGGTTTTTGGTTTGATTTGTTTTTCCTGAAGTATGTATTTATACTGATAACTCCTACATTAGAGTATTTTCCTGAAGCTATCTCAGTGTATAAGTGACTTCTGTCAGCATGGAAGTGAAAAATACAATTTTAAATCCTTACACCAAATCAAGGACCCCTGATAGCCAGAGGCTACACAGCCAGTTGTCCTGGAGTGTGCTTCATTCCTTCCTGTTATTTGATCCACCCTATATTTGTTTGTTTGTTTTCATTGGCAGTCAATATTCCAGCTCCCAACTATGCTATGGGTAGTTTTCTCTTGTATGATCCAAAAGGTAAACCATATGATTTTTTTTTATGATGTGAAATCACTGAAAGTATGTGCAAGACAAACAAACGTGCAGTTTCTGTTAGTCACAAAATGAATTCCTGACGCAAAGTTATTTTGCGGGAAAACTCTCAGCGTACTCAGTAAGTATAGTGAATAAACCTGAAAAAAAAATTCCTCTGGTCTTTCACTTGTAAAGTTATCTTCGGTAGCTCCTTTTACACCAAATAATGACTTCAGGTTGATGGCCCCATAATTTATAATGCATTATTATTATTGCCAGGCAATATTGATTGAAGTAAATATTTAATACTGGAATATTGATGTTACATCATCCTAGTGTATCTTCTTGTAATAGCTGTACTGAATTGACTGATTTTCTGATTAAACAGAAAACTGAATTTGATTTTAGGAGTTGAGACGCAGTGAATTTGGATATAATTCACAGTCACTTAAGTTGATCTGGATTTTTGGTTTTTGGCAGTGCTATGGTATGCAGCTGTGGATTTTTTTATTTTGTTTTTTAATATTACAAACCAAATAACCAGATTCAGCCACTGAAACTGCTTGGATTGAATCAGAATTGACTATTACTCTTCTAGTCTTCAGATATATTTTGATAAACGATCTCTGCCAGCAAGGGAGGCTCTTTAAGGCACAGTGGAAAACAAAAAGCAAATAAACCAAGTAGAAAGTATGCAAGTAAAAATAAATGTCTTGCTTTTGGTATTGCAGATGAAGAAGTCCGCCTGGTCTGTATCTGGTAATATTTTAGACTATCTAATTCAGGTGATATGGCGAGGGGTTTTTTGCCTTTGTGTTTTCTTTCTTTATGAATATGTCAATGCTTTCGCAAAACTGGGCAAATTCATTCTCTGTATTTGCTAACTGGAGCTGTAGCACAAGGTTTGTGTCTAAATGACACAAGAGCAGAGCATTCAGCAGAATATTTGCCCTCTGGCTACCAGCCATTTGGTCCCTATTTAACACAAGACAGGGATGTGAGGGCTCCTTTCACAAGTCCTTCCTTGTTGTTTTGGGTATACAAATGTGTGTGTAGGCATTGAGGTATTCTCTCTTTTTGATATTCACTGAAATGTGTTAATCGCCGTTTCTTGGGGAATGTTATTATCCTGGTACTATGTTTACACATATTTTCCACTCCCTTCAGGGGTTGTACCTATACCAATATAATTATATACTTGCTGAACGGCACAGAAAGTTTCAGTAGGGTATGACTTTCCTGGCAAGAGCAAGGCTATGTTGTTTACTTATAGAAATTATACTATTGACGCTGTTAATAGCATGTAAAGTAGATAGTTAGAGATACCACTTTTCCTGTATAAATGTTTTATAATTAATTGGAAGTACACTTGAGGAAAGCTAAGCTGGTAGGATCATAACCATAAGGCTGGTTTGTTGTACTGATTGGCACATTGTGTGTCTAATTGTTTGTCGATTTGGTATGGCTCACAGATGCATTTAATGATTCCCCTTGGGCTGCCTTGGTTTGCATTGATCTTCCCAGACACACAAGATGATAAGATGTGAAGGGATGTGGTTTAATTAGGCTACAGCTTTATTAATGTAGCTCATCTGGGAGCTCTTCAGCAATAACTTATAAAGTACAGGTCATGATGTATTGAGTTACTGCCAGCTGGCAGAAGTTAGCATTTGCCTCCCCAGGCTTTTGCTGGGCACCCACTGCGTCCCCATCACGTGAGGATTAAAGTGCTTGGGGTTTCTTAGCATGGTGGTAAGGTCTTTCTCAATGTGGAACCAGGTCTCTCTTGGCAAGTGATCTGCACCTTGTGGCTGCTAGAAGGGCACCTGTTATCGATTAGTTTATTTGTCCTGCCTACAGTTTCTGGATTGCTAATAGTTTTTACAAAATACGTTCCTGGAGTGAAAGGAATACCATCCTTGCTCTGAAATAGCTCAAATCAGATATGATTATGGTAAGTGATCAGTAGTCACTGATATTCATTGTTGCTTTTCCTGTCCATAATCTACACATCTTCTGGTTTTGCAGCCTTTTAAAGGGCTGAGGTAACTTCTTCACTGTAGTATTTCAAACCACTTTATAGTCAGTATTGCAGAAAGGGTTTGTGTCTGTCACAAGTGCTTTTGGGATGTGTACAAGATCTCTTGCAATATTTTCACCCAGCTATCTAGATAATCCCTGCATCTGGCTGCCTCTCACTACTGGAAATTTTAAAAAGGGCAGAACTGTCCACAGTGTCATTCTTCCTCTTGTGTCATTCTTCTGCTTTGAACTGCACTGGAATGGAATTAGACCTGTGGGCCTTCTGTACCCAGCCATAACCACACAACACTTGTGCCACCTTGTAAGGAGTCCCTGTGGTTCAGAAGAAAAAGAAAAGCAGAAGCAGGCACGTACAGGCAGCAAGTACTTAAATTCTCTGGGGTGCAGAGGAAGCACTCCATCCACTCAAGAGGGACCACCGGACTTAAGGGGTTAGATGGAAGTTTTGGCTGACAAATGACACCCAAAATGCTTATTGTATTTGTATTACTGATTTGTGTCCCCAGTAGAGCTCTGTCTTGGGTTGCATTTGGGTTTTGGTTGATGATGAGCATAAGTTTTGGAGTTCCTTGGTATTTTGGTCCTGAACATGCCATCTGGATTTCTTTGTTTTACCAGCAGAACTTTTAACATTGTGGTGTAGTTTTATGTCCTTTTTATGCAGTGATTTTTTTTTTTTCCCTTTGAAGAAAGTCTAACCCAAATATTAAATAAATTAAGCATGATTTCTGATTGCCCTTTATTTCTACAGGACTCTGCTGTTGCTTGGTACTGATATACAGGATGTCAGATCTTTGATTCTCCCTCCTAGTTGTGGGCAGTTATATTGCAAAACCTCGTATAAATTTTTCCATGAAGGTTTTTATTGTGCTTGATGGATATGACCCCTCCTGTAGCATCACCAGTAACTTCCTGGTGCTGAATTAGTTTGTATTGTTGATCTGGAGATGAGGGAATGGCTCAAACTGAAGGTCATGAGGGCTACACACCACTGCAGGATGCAGAAGAGCCAGTGATGCTGAGCACTGCTCCCTGCTTCCCTGCCCTTGTCCCCTGCAGCCAATTCTTGTCATCCCAGCAAAGGGAATAATTAAATCCTACTCGGTCTTTCCTGTTAATCCAGATGTAGCCGGCAGGCCTGCCTTTGAGGTAGGGGGAGTGTGTTTTAAGATCCATTTTCAATATATGCTACAGTATTCTGTTTTACTGGATGTAGAGCAGTATGTAGAGGTTTGGTTTCAGGAAGACACAATGTTTTTTATGTGGTATTCTAAATCATTATATCCACTAAGTGTAGCAATTCCTATTTGTTTTCTTTCTTCTACAAGGACTGTTGTTGGCAACTTAAAATAATTTGTATTGAACTGTAGAGTATAACCTTGTATAGCTGGAGAAATATTTTAAATTCGTGTTTAGTTCGGAGGCAGATCTTGCTGTTGTGTGAGCATGGAAAGGAATTAGGATGAAAAGGACACCTGATGACTGAATATGTCCATAAAGCATATGAAAGATTATGGGAATAGATGTTTACTTATTCATAAGCACAAAACCTTTGCCACTCATTCTTTTATGTGTACCATGTCTAAAGCAACAGAGTAGACTGATTCTAGCACTTACATGTTGTTATTGTACAAATGTTTAAGAAAACAAATTGGATTACCTAATTGGGAAGGGAATTTAAAAGCAGAGTCTTGGTTCTTTTGCCATGCTTTCAAATTCTGTTGTCTCTGTAGTATTGGCTTGATAGAAGAATAATTTGCATGTTAACTTGTTTAGTGCACTGATGCTGCTTGTTGTAGTATGTATGGTTAATTAGGAATCTGGAACAGTATGCAGCTCATGCCTTGTTTGTTCTCAGCTGGCCTGTGCTTGCATAAACTGTTAGAAAATGCTACACAAGCACAATTCCTTTGGAATTAGGTTATAGTTAAATTGCAAATAATTTAGTCTTTCAGCCTCTTTGAGGTAAAGATCCTCAGCTGTTAGTTTGCTGGCTTAGAAGTCTCCCGTTGGAAAGAGAGGGGTGAGTTCCCTTTTGTAAGTAATTTAAATTACAGATAATCTATGAAAAAATAATCATATAAGAATTCTGCAGTCTTTTTACCTTGTGTGTTGTTTTTTTTTCCTTTGGCTACCTGTATCCTTAAACAATTTTGCTTGCTAATAACTTAAACAGTAGTGATGCTATGTCTGCTGGTGTGTATGCTTGTACTGTGTCTGAATGTTTGTGGCGTGCTAACAATTTTTGAGAGAACACCAATATTATTGCTAATTGTAAGGCAACAGTGAGACGTGATCTATCACAAAGAATTAACTACTTTTTACTCTATTGCAGATTTCATATTTAATGATGTAATAGTGCATTAAATAAACAGTAAATAGTATATTTTACCTTTAGACCTCTTTGCTGCTCTGTGGCCTTTGTTAGATCGGGTGGTTTTTAAGGGCGTCTCTTACAAGTGTAGACCAAGCCATGTCCCATTGTCTTTGTATCTATTTTCCCTTGCTCTGGGAATTTGTTGTTGTTTTTGTGTTTTTAGTGTCAGTGTATGAGTGTCATTGCCCCAAGTATTAATAACAGTTGCAGTCTGTCAAGGATTTCCTCAATGAGGCTTTTAATCCATTAGCTATAAAAGGAAAATATTTTTAAAATTATGAACGTAACATTTGAAAAGAAGCAATTCTGCCTTTCACAGAAAAGGGAATGAGGGGCTGGAGAGAAGGTGGAGCTGATCTCCTCTGAGAGAAGAGTAGTGAAAGGACAAGAGACTAAAGACACAAGTTTCAGCAAGAGCAATTACAACTAGATATCAGGAAGAAGTTCTTTGTGCTGGGGATGGTCAAACACAGGATGGGGGCTCCAGGAGGTGTCCAGCCTCCCCCATTCTTGGCAGACTGGACAAGAGCCCTGTCTGATCCGATTTCAGAGCCAGCCCTCTCCTTCAGGTGACCCCTAGAGATCCCTTCCTGCTGAAGTTATTTTAAGATTCTTAGTTAAGATAAAGGCAAACTCACCTCTGTTGTGTTATGAGGATAAATCACATGCAGATAATCCACTTGTCATGTGCGAAGTTGGAATCAGCCCCATCTGTGCTGTGTACAGTGTTCTCTATTGCCTCAGTGCTGCTGTGCAAGACCTCAGGAGAGAAGGATTTGATGACAACTGGTTTATTTTGGAACACAAATTATGTCTGTCTCTTAGCCAGTATATGCTACTGCTAGTGCGTAATAGTAATGTCCAATTTTGAGCAGTCTCCTCTCTCATTTTGAACTGTTGCCTCAGAACTATTAATAGACTTTCCAGCTAATCTTTTATTCAATAAGCTAATCTAGAAGACAGTTGTAAGATACAAATAAAACATCTTAATATTAACCTTCATTGTACCACACTATGGACATCTAACTGTAGTAACTCACTTCAGTTTTTGCGAAGAAAACATGAGACTTAAAGATGTATTTTCAACTATAAGCACTGGTGTCCTATCTAGAGGTTTGCATTGCCATGGAGAGGGAAAAAACAGTAAATTTGCTTCTCTTAGCTGACTTTGTGGTGGTTGTTGTTTGTTTGGTTTTTGGTTGGTTTTGGTTTTTAATATGAAATGGAAATTTTGTTGTCAGAGAACCTGAAGTGCATGAATTCTTAAGTCTTATTCCTAAAAGGAACATTTACATAGTACCGAATATTTTTAAATAGTGGGATTTGCATAAGTACCTGAAGAGAAATTTTAGAATATTTGCCTTTTAGGTTTCTGGAACATACCATTTAAAAGGGGACTAAAAATACCCTTTGTGCATCTGCATTAAATTCCTAGCAAGTCTGTGCTTTTATTGATGATCTTCTAATGTAAAAATAGTCTCGAGACCAGCAAACATAAATGAATGAAAATATATTGTACCCAGTAATCTACGAGCACTTTGAAGTATTCAACATTGCATGGGAATGTTTTTATTAAAACAAGGAGCTCTTATTGGTTATCTTGATGTTGAAAAAGACATTTGTGCATCATAAACATTGAAAGTACTTGTCTGCTGAAAACATGGATACTGATTTTTTTGCAACTGGATACTTATGTATAGAAACTCGCTCTTGTTAGCACTATCAGAAAGCAGTGGGGCTCAGCACAGGCACATTAGCATGCATGAAACAGATGAAAGAATCCAGACCCAGATTTTCAGCTGTCTGGAGACCAAGGACAAAAGTCTCATCATTACCTTGAATCTAAAGTGGTAACAAAAATAGAACAAATTGGTTCAGGACATGAAGGGAGATGTATGTCTGGCTAAGGGACGGACTGGAGGGAATTACGGGAAGACCCATGAGAACATACTTAAAACAAGCTTGGGAAACTAGAACAGACATTATTTGCTCTCCAGCTGTACACGCTACATGACTGAGCAATTAACTATCATTCACTGACTTCTATAGATTTGAAGTAAAGTGGGATATATTTTTATCTAAAAAGTAATAAGATAATTGACAGTAGCATCTGACTGACTTGTGTATAAGCATATTTTAAGAAAATCTTCTTTTTTTCGGAAAATGGAAGCAGTTGTCTTAGTTTAGCTTAGCTCTTAGGTGCTTTCTGCTTACATGCCTTGGATAAATCTAATCCAATATTTAGGCTTAAATAAAAAAAGGTAAAACCAGTTTAGCAGCGACGTTTTGGTTAGCAAAATATCCTCTGAGAAGTTAGTCTTGGCATGTCCATGCTGAAAAGGTAGGCCTGATCTTTACCTATAAAATAATTCTTTGTTCAGCTTCTTTAAAATCTCAGGTGCTGTTAATGAGGCTTAAACCAAAATTCAGCTCTGTATTGAAAGTCCAACTTTGATCTTTAAAGACGGAAGTGGTAAAAACTGGAGACTTAATTCAAACCTAACCCTACTGAAAACTGTCAAGCTTCTGCAGAGCTGTGTGACCACAGCAGGACAACTGTACAACGAGATAGGCAAGAATGTCAGAGAAATATCTATAATGTACCCAAGATGTTCCAGAGTTAATGTTTTACAGTTATAATTTGCACTTCCATGTTATAGAGCTCAGAAAGCCATACAGTTATATTAAATGTTATGAGTTTTCTTCTTTGGAAGGATTTGTAGGAGGAAGTTATTCAATTATTAAAATCGGCTCAGAAGATTTAGTCCAAGATTTATTTAGTAATTAAATGTGGCAACTTGGATTCAAATTTCAAATCTCATCTGCAGAGAGTTTTGATAACATAAAACAAAATGTTCTTTAAAATTTGTAGCTAAAGATGTTATTTTTGCCATCCATACAATATTTCACAACAGTACTCCCCTTCCGTCAGGGTGTATGGTATGGTTTCTGAATTGCAGATATTTATTTTGGGGCAGTTCTCTTGTACACTCATAGAAAGAATATATGAAAATACCAAGAATCTTTTCTTTGCGTTTGCCCTTCCCTAGGAGGGACATTACTTTCCTCTCGTGTGTCACTGTTTATACTGCCATTTATTTCTCCTGCATGACTTCTAATACCACGTTCTACTAAGTCCAGTTCAAATACTTCTTGTTCAACTCCAATGAAAAGCCATAATTAATAGCTTAGAATGTGTCTTCAGCTGGTATCTTGAAGGAAATGTGAGGCTGGTGGGAATGAAAGAGAATGAGATGTCTTCTGTAGCTGCTCTGCAGAGTAGGGGTAGTGGAGGAAGGTTGGTTAATACTGTGGGATGGGAATGCAGGGTAGGGAGTTTCCCAGTTTTGGGGAGAGGGGTAGATGGAATTTCCAGAAGTGCTGAATTTTGAATGGGAAAACTTAGATCAGGTCAGTCAGATATTTCCTAAAATGTTTGTTGCTGCCAGCTCTTGAGACTGCATCTCCTCTTAAAATCTGTTATAATAATGCACCAGCTTAAAAATAAATAAATAAATCTGAAAGCTCTTTTGTCCTGCCTGGAGGCTGAAGGTTGGGTTTCTTTCTACTGTAGATGTGTTTTATCTTGTATGATAAAACTGTTGACACCATGTAAAACTATCAAATTTAGCACCTGGGCCAGGAGAGGAGTGGTAACTGGTACAGGTTCTCTTCTAACAGGTTGAAGCTCTGGGCTGGCCCTGCTAGCAGTGAATCCAGCTGGCTGTGCAAACAGTTGTCACCCTCATTTCTTTGCCTGTTTCCTGCATTTGTGGGAAGGGGTGATAGGTTACCTTACCACTTGCTGTAAAATTTAAGATCCTTGCAGAGAGCTGTCATAGACCTCACAAGAGATATGTTATTGGGAAGAATTAAATACAGAACAGCACTAAGGAAATAAGTAATGTTTTTTGTTGCTAAATTAGTTTTATTCATTTCATATTCAGTATTTACAACAATGATTTAAAATAGCTGAGCTGATTTGGTGCCCTGAGATTTGAGTCTTTAAATGTTCATCTGTCAGGCTGGTGTATTATCTTGAGACTTGTTTCCAAAGCAATGCACTGGAATACTTTATTTGCAGTGACTAGATGTGTGCTATATATATTCGTTCTAACAGCACACCATTAGCCTAAACTTAGACGCTACACTGCACTTACCTCCTTTGCAAGTGCAGCTATGAGAACCAAACACTTTCTGTTGTATCCGTTCTTTACTGGAATACAATCGGATATTGAGTCGCTTAGGTTTCAATGAGTGCTAGCAGCAGACAGATATGTAACTTCATGACAAATTAAACATCATCTTTAATTTGAACTATCATCTCAAAGTTTGTGTGTAAATGAATATAGAGGAGACAAATGATGTCATTTAACGTTAGTCACTTTTGTGGTTACCGAAGCTACCAAAGGGCAAGAAAACTTATTTCAGGGAAAAGAAAACCCTGGGGTGGTAATGAGATTAAAAACAATGATTGATGAGCTGTGCGCTGCTGTGGCCTGCTGGGGTGGAGGATGCTGCTCTGTGCAATGGCTTTCTCGGCATCTGGCAACAGTAGCACCGATGGCTGCTCTGTCCTGGGTATTCAGTTTTGCTTCAGTGCTTTTGTTTATTGTAGCTCAAAATAGTTTTACATAGATTCTTCTGCTATTGCACACTGTGACAAGAATTTTGGTTCTCAAATTGTTGTGACATGCTCATGAAGCAGAGGACGGTACAAGCAGATTGAAATACACACATAATGCCTTAATACAGAGGAGAGAAAGTGGATTCAATGTTATTTAAGAGTTTCTGCATAGACAGATATATTTCTAAAGGACTCTGTCATGCAGACAAGATGATGCAGGTTGAAGCTGGTTTTAAACAGTGCATATTATTTTCTAATGCTGCACTAAACACAGTAGGGAACAATACTGTGCTGTTAGCCTCAGACCTTCCAGAGAAACAGCTTTATAGCACCCTACCTGGCACCTTGGACACTAACTTTAAAATGGAAGTAAAAACCTTTTCTCTTATACTCTGTGAAATCTAAGCCTTAATCCTGAGTTAGGGTGAAACCCTTTCTTGCAAATATGTAAGTGCAGAGGAAATTGCATGGTTAAGTGTCTATTCATCCTAGTTTTATGAGGCTTTAGTTTTGTTGACTTGATTAATATTCCCTGGGGATGTATAGTGTCTCTGGGCCCAACTGCTATTTCATACAAGCTGGAATTGAGACACTTTTATATCCTAGTTTGGTTTTTAACCCTGTGTGTTTTGTGTGTGTTAGTCCTTCAGTTTTCCCTGTGGTTTTGCTGTATTACACTAGAAATTCTCATTGTCTGATGGTTTCTGTTGGGTTGAAAAAGATATGATAATACCCGAACACTTGACTTTTTCAGTGGTAAGTCCATATTTATCTAGTTTGGTTCTTGAGAAACTTGAGTTCTCATTTGCACACAATTAATTTGAATAATTGAAGTGCTGGAGTAATAGAAACAAGTGGAAACATGGTAACACTAAGTGTGCTGTTTGGAGACTCTGAGCAACCATGATGTGATACCACAAATTGGGATTCCAAATGGACAGAATCCAGGGGAGAGTCACAGAAATTATCAGAAGACTGGAAAATATAATTGACAAAGAAACATTGAGAGTTACAGTTCTATCCCTGACTTTGTTCTTTGTAGCTTCATTAATTTTTATAAATATGCCAAAGTGATTGTACAGAGAAGAGATAAATTTCTGTCTTCTTCCTTTAGAGACAGGAGATAATATAAGCTTAACTGTGGTGCACTAAGAAGGATTTCCTGAGGTGCAGTGGAGCCTTTGCCTGTCTGGAGGTTTTTAAGACTGAGTTAGACAAGGATGGGGCAGGGATGCAGGAGACCTGATGCTGCTGCAATAGTTGCTGCATTCTGGGCACCCGCATTCAAAACAGATGGATGAAAAATGTAAAGCGGTGGAAAGAGGCTGCTGGGGGTGATGTGCCCACAGTGGTGGAAACCGCAGAGTGTGTAGGTAGGGGTGGCAGGTTGGGTACCACAGCAAGGTTCACTGTGCTGTACACGGCATCACTCCTGCCCAAGTGTTCCTTGGGAAAGAAGGTATAAGTGGGAAAAATCCCCGAAGAACCCTTGGTGGGCTGGCTGGAGCTTTGGGCTGCTGTGAAAATTAGAAAGAGATGCAAAACTTTTAACAGTATCTGAGGTTGCAATTTAAGATCGCTATTTAGCCTCAGTGTACTTTATTTTGGGTTAAAAAAAGAAAAAAAGAATACATGCAAGAATTCCTCAGTCTTCAACCCTCTTTTTTGTTTGTTTTGCTAATCTTGTTTCTTTTTAGTACCTTGAAATGTGGGACTCTAAAACATTGCTGTGTTTATAATAGTAAAATGTCAAAGTTTCTCCAATGTGGCTTTAACCAGAGTCAACTTATAAACCCTCAGCCTACCCTTTTCATTTTGCACAATGCAATTCACTTTCTGGGATAGTGATTTTTTTGGGGTAATTCCTTGCATACTTCTTACAGACAGTAATTGATGCTAGTGCCTCATAATGCTCAAATGCAGGAAAGATAGTGGGGGCTAGAAAGCTCGATTAAATAAAATATGTGAGAATACTGTAACCTGTGAAAGACAGTGACAGCAATAAAAGCCAATATTTACATCAGCAACAGTAACACAGATATATTTTATTGTATACTAGCTTCTATTCTTGTCTGTTTGTGTCTATGTTGTAAAATAATGTAAGAATTCATCAACTTGCCTTCTGTCAGCTTGATCTGTTATTTTTTGACCTGAGCTGTGTGGTTGGAATTGTAGTGCTTGAATTACAGCTTCAAAGACTGCAAGCTCAATAATAGTCATTTTCTGAAGTGCGCTAGAAAAGCATTGCATATTGTTCATACAGCTTAATTGTTTTAAACTTGTGTAATTCAAAGCTATTTTTTTTTAATTTGTGGTGGCGATGTTGTTCATTATGTTTAAACATGGAAACATACCCAGTGCTAACACACTCTTTAAATGTAGCTGTGCATGTGGTAGAAATGCTTTGTGTGGTAGTTTTTTAATTTATATGTATTATAAACCAAGGACTTCAGGCAGCATCTGCCCAAATCTGCCCCATCCTATTCTTCTACAAAAATAAAAATGCCTAAAAATGAAATCTTAATGCCCAAGAAGAAAAACAACACTGGAAAAAAAAAAAAAGACAGAAAGCTGCTTAATTATTGCAGCCCATTATTATCTTATATTTTTTAAATTGTGACAATCAAATATCAACTTAGCAGTGCCAATGTGTTGGAATTTTTTGGGGATGGGGTGGGACAAGACATAAACCAATCATTTTGTCTCTTAAAGATATTTCAGGCAAGCAAGAAGTTGTAACTAATTACATGTGAACTTACAGAGGAATAAAAAAAAAGGCAAGCTTTCTGGAATAGGTGGCTTATGTGTATTGATTAATATGAGGATATTAATATGTATGGAGTAGTTATTTTGTTTACTATCTTTGTCAAGTGAATGTGATTTCCCTGTTCAGTAATTCAGTAAACCAATGACGCAAGTTGATGGGAAATGTATGAGGTTCCGTTAGACCATTTATCATCAGAAGAGAAAAGAAGCAGCATTCAGTGAATAAATAGCAACAAATTCATGACAGCATCTAGACAGTTGCTGTTGTGCATCTGGTCTTTTCCAGATGTTAGAGAGTACCGTAAGCAAGCATTCTTCTAATTCATAATTATTCATGTAAGTACAAATTAGTTCCAATAACTATTTGCTGTAAAGCCTAATATAATTATTGCCAAAAATGGAACAAATGTTTCAGAAAGTGAAGCTCTGAACTGGAACCAAAGCTAGCCTAAAATTTTTGATCAGATTTTGATCTTGCTTACATCAGTAAGAGCAACTCCAGTGGAGCTGATGAAGTTAATATGGGGCTGACTAATATCTGAAATTAGTTATGCAAATGTAGCTGATAACTTCTTATTTTGTTCTTGATTTTAAGCTGGTCATTGATATGGAAACATTTGAGCTTTGCTTGAGATCTTTCTGGCAAATGATTCTTAAGAAAAAATATTAGAACATTCAATGAATTCTCCAAGGAAGTGCAGAATTTCCCCAAGGTTTTGGAAACTGTGCTTGAATATTTCTGTTAACTGGAATGACTACTGGCAATGGCCTGTATTGCTTAAATCTTTGGAACATTGTTTTTCATAGCATTGTGTTGGTCTCACCTTCTTTAATGCAGGTTGCCACAATGTTTCTTGTTGTGGGGCAGATATCAGTGTCCTAAGTACCTCTTTTGTAGAGATGTGAAGAGACCACAAGTGAAATCAACCTTCTTATACATGAATGGTTTAATTAAAAAATAAAATCAACAAACAAAAATAATCCCACAAAACCAAACACTTTGTTATACCCAGGCCTGGTGTAAATTTCCCTTGCTGATGCTGTCTGTGAAATTCTCTGTTTATGTCAAGGGTAACTTCTTGCCCTGGAAAACTTACTATGCAAGAATACCGCAGACTCTTTCAGTTACTTACAAGTAATGTGATTTTTCTAGACTCTTACATTACCAAGACACAATGATCTGGAATAGAGTCAGAATTTTCCTCTTTTGAATTTTGTTTCTTGAGTACATTTTGTCCATTTGCATGTATACACACCTGTAGATTTACATGCCAAGTACCTGTCCTGTTCCAAAGACCACAAAAATCATTGGGAATATTCTCATATTGCAAATTTTCAGTGCTAATGAAAGGGGCGTGTCAGTAAGTCTGTGTTGTTATCTTAAAGGTAGTAAGAGATGATTAATTGAGATGCAGCTGGCTAGACTGAGTAGTGATGGGTTTGATGTTCGAATGTCAAAATGTCTGAATGAAGGCTGGGACTGCACATAGCTGTGAAAGCAAGGATGGAAAGTATTGCTGTGGAATAAAAAAGCTAATCTTATAAAAGACTTGGCTAAACCCCATTTCTGCATGATATAGAGAGACCAGGTTGAAATGCGCTGTGCAGCACTCTTCCTGTCTGCCAGCTCATTTTAATTTCTCTGCAAGACTTGATCTCTTTGAATAACTGTTACGGATAAAAGGTTAGGTTCTTATTTTGTTGTTGGTTTTTTGTGTGTGTGTTTGTGATTTCATTTGTTTGTTTTATTCTTGAGGGTTCTTCAATGGCAGAGACCGATTCCAAAATGAAGTGTCTAGGATTGATGCTTAAGGTATTTCAGGTTTTTTGCATGCTTTCCTGTTTTTATCTTTTCCTCTTCTGGTGTTTGCCTTAGGGGCATCCTTAGGAAACCTACTGCAGTTTCTGTAATCAACTGGGTTATTGCATCGAAGATGATTTCTGGTAGTGTTTAATTGCTGCAGAATCTTGGGCAGGTTTTCTGATTAAACTCTCATCATACTTTTATATCTGAGCTTCCTGCATCAGATGTCTGCTTTGTCAGGTCTGAGCAGGCTCATCTTAGCCTCTCTGGCAACAGGCAAATGAACAGAGAAATGAGGCTTAAGACAGAAATCTGAAGCAAATTTCAGCATGGCAGCTGTGCCACCTACAAGCTTGAGTTCAGCTGAGGGCCGAATTGTTTCCTGATATAATTCCCCAGTAATCACGTAACACAAGGCTGGAAGATGCCTGAAGTGCTTATCTTGCCGGAGGTCAGGAGCAAGAACCCGGTGTCATATTTAACAGGTACTTACCTGATGTCATCTTAAAAACTCCTAACTCTGAAACCCCTTAGTCCACCTATTCCAAAGCTTCGCTGTCCTTGGTGCTTCCTTATGCACAACTTACATTTTCTTTGCACTGGTTTAATTTTCTCCTCCAGGCAGTGGTCTTAAAGAACAGATTTCTTCTCTTATTCTCTGCAGCAATCCTTCATCTATTTGAATCATAATACTCATCTCCTCCGTTTGCTTCCTTCTGTGTTCAGCTCTTTCACTTTTCCCTTGTGATTCATGTTTTCAGCCTGCTCATCTTACTACTTTCTTCTGTTTTGTTTCATTTTGTTGTTTTGTTTGTGGGGGTTTTTTGTTTGTTTCTGGCTGGGTGTGTTTGTTTGTTTGATCCCATCATTTTAACCTTTTTCCAGAAAACAAACTTTGAGCTGACTGGCCCCTCCTGTTGTTGCAATTCACTTCCACAGGTACCCAGAACAACAGAGTGACTATAGGGCTGGGATGTTTCGGACCCGTTGAGTTACTTGTGTTGTGTTACTGTGGGTGCAAAGAGATTGTTACTAATTTGAAATTCCTCAAGTTTTCACCACTTTGTTGTTTATTTGTTTTAATAATAATAAAATTGTCTGTATATATGTGTTAAATGCAAAATAGTGAAAAACCAAGAGGTAAAGTTTGTTCTTGTTCCTAATAAGATAACCCTTTTGCAATTTGTTTCTCTTTTAAAAACACAGTGAGAGATTTTATGGTAAAAATTCCACTAAGAAACTCCATGATGTGGAAGTCCAATTATTTTTAATTTGAAACTAAAAATTGCTTATTTAGATGCTTAGAATAGAACTCTCGTTACAGTGTCAAAACTCTGCTAGAAACACTATACAAAACAGTGCAAAAACTTCTCAGGTATTCACTCATAGGTCTAATGAGCTCAGAACATAGTGTATAGGCAAAGCCAAATTCTGTTTTCAGTGCAGGCTGCAGCTGAAATTTATGGGTGCATTATGCAGAACTTAGTGATAGAGATGTAGGAAATTACCTCTTTCCGTTAACAACATTGCATTTACTCAGTGCTGTTAAATTGGTACCTTTCCTTTTGAATAACACTCAGAAGAATTGTAGCTGCCTCTGCTGCTTCTTAGAGAGGTTCTGTGGGAAGAAACTAACTGTGGATTAGTTAGATGACAAAGAGAAATATGTTGGCTGATGTCATTCATGTGCACCAATGCTTTCTGGAAACCAAAGAGTGCACAAATGTTCCTTGAAATAGTCCATAGCAAAGAGACAATCTTTTGGCAGTGATACAGTGAGATATTAAAAGGAATTATTGTACCTGAGGTCTGAGAATTTATGGCATCCCTTTATACAGGCAATCTAAATGTTAATTGGTAACTATAACAGTTTCCATTTTTAATATCTTCAAGCTTAGCATTAGCTATTTTTTTTCTTTACTTGCTTTACAGTTTTGATTACTTTGGTTTATGATGAAATACCTTGAATGTGAAGTCCCACAGTATCTAAGTCTCCTAAAGCACAAAAGCAGTAAACTTGTCAAACGAACCACTAAACCCAGTGCAAACACACAGTGTAACATCTGTCATTTGTAATGCTGGAAAATAGCCATTTGTCCAAATCTCCCAGGTGTACTTACTAATTTCAAGATCAAATCTAAATGCCCCAAGTCTTGAGCCTTTTGGATTTATTTATTTTTTTTCCTTCACACCTTCATCTCTTAATTGCTCTTAGTTTCTTCCAAATTGCCTCTGCAGGACACAGTTACAGCCTCTGAGCCTTTCACGTTGGAGAGACGGTGAGTGGCCCCAGGGCAGCAGTGAGAACCAGTCTGTGTGACATCACAGTCTAGTTCCAGAGAGAGCCCGGAGGCCTCGGGGACATGCAGCACTTTGTGCCAGGGGAAGGCAGGAGAATAAATGACTGGTGATGAAGAACAGGGTGAGGATGTTAAGGAGAGTAAGTCAGTGATAAAGAAATGTGCTAAGGGCCACTTTTTTCAAATCCCTAATTAAAAATCAAGTCAGATTGTGTTCCTTAGGGAACAGGATGCCACACTATTTGACATATGAAATGAGAGCATCATAAGCATTTTGCTAGCAAAGAAGAGAGAGAGTCTGTGAGAGCTTGTGTTATACAAAAATTAGACATAGTGGAGATGGGAGTGGTATGGAAAGTTGTATGTGTCAGAGGCTGGAATGTCAGACAGCTGGTGATATTTTAGTAAACCAGGGAAGAATTTGGTGAATGATGACAATGGCAGAGGTGCACTAACCATGTTTAGGCTTAGTAATAGTTTATACTGAGTGAAGAGGAAGATATACTACTTAAATTTGGGATGAGAAAGGTGTGAGATTGGGAAGGAAGGAGGAAGTGTAGAAGCCAGTTCTGAAAGTTCCTTTAGGAAGGAATTGGAGGTAGGGTCAAAAAGTTTCTAAAATCTAAATGAAGAGTTCAGCTCTGTTATCCCAGTTGTCTTAGTGACAGGGATATCTTTCATTAACTGTAGAACTATTTCCAACCCTTGAGTGTCATTCCAGAGTAGATAACCAGCAGAACAGCACTGACCAGTGAACTTCCAGACCTGCTCTGCCTTTGCTGGTTTTCTTTTTGGTTTTGGGATGGGTTTTTTTTGGGAGCCTATTGATTCCTTATCATGACAGTATTCGAACCCCTCACTGTTAGAGAAAACTGGAGCTGATCGTGTCACTCTACACACAGCTCCAACTCCACTCTGGAAAGTGGTTTCTCTCTGTCAGGAATGTGTTCCCTCATGAACGGTGCGGTGTCCAGGCTGCAGATACTGTCCCCATGACCACGTCCAGGTGCGCACTGTGCTGCAACCCGTGTATCTCTGTGCCTGAAGTACTCAGATTTCATGGGTTGTCAGCAGCTGGAGAGGATTCCAAAAACTCTGGATCTCCAGACTCAAGCTGCTGCTGCCTTGATGTTAAAGTATAAGGAAGTGGTTTATTGCCTGTCTAGCTCCTAGGCAGGAGCAAAGTGCCAAACTACTTTTCATAGAGGTTGTCCTGTGTGGAATCCGTCTGTCTTTTCTGCTTTTTGAAGGAGAAGGAGGCTAATTCTGTCTGTGTGCATATTGCTTTAGCTTTTTCTTTTCCCCTTGTCTGCCAGTGTCTGTTGGTAGCCTGTGAGCGGTGCAGACTCTCTGGCCTCCATAAGCTGAAGCAAAATAGCTTATGAGGAGCTAGAAATGGCAACCAGTAATCTGAGAAAAGTGGAATCTGAAAATTAACTGAATTCATGTATTTCTTATTAAAATAGCATGTCTGGTAACAAAAACAGTAGGTACTCACGTTGATTTATGTTCAAAATGTGCCAGGAGTATAATGTTGATTGATTTGAACATTTTCTGAGGAGAAACAGCAGCAGGAAAATGTTAGGATGTGTTTATGTTTTGCAGCCTACTTTTCATTTGAATTTATCTATCCTGGCGTTTATTTTCATTTTCAGAAAAGAGAAAAAGGCAGACCTGAGGACAATTTATTAACTCAGTTCTGTCCTTTTTTAAGCCATTGAGCTAAAGAAAACTGCCTCCTGGGGGAAGCTGCTCTCTAACACAACAGGGCTGGGTTTAGTCTTGCAGCTCCCATCACGTTGTTGCCCGAGTGCTGTCCCTGCTGAGTAGGGAATGACACAGAGCTCAGTGTCAGAGAAGCCAGGAAGAGAAACCGTCAGTGCCTTCTGCAGGAAAACTTGAGTTGCAGGTTTCTGTTTGTACAGACTGGAAAATCCCCTTTTGCATGGGAATTACTCAGGGTTTTTGAAGAGGAGTGCTGTGCGCTGGATGCCGTCTCCTAGGGAGAAGTCTGTTTTATAGACATTGTAAAAAAGAGAGAGAAAGAAAAAAAAGAAAAAAAAAAATCAATCTCAAGCAACAAAACCGTAGGAAAATTTCATCAGTATGCCAGTTTTCATGACTCATTTTTTTAAAGACATTTCACTGACAAGGTTTAGATATGTGTTCCCTAATAATACTACAGTTAAAAGTTTCTTTTTATTTTTTCTATTTTTCTTTCTCTGTCAAGTTTGAGCCCTGCAAGGCTCTTCGTGAGCTGAGCAAGGAATGTGGCTGCACACACTTTGAGGATAACCGCCTTGCCTTGAGTGGTTATTTTGGTAACCACTTCTGTATATGGCAAGTGGTTGACTAGAATTAATTATTTGAGGACGCAGAATCTGTCATGTTTAAGTTCATGTCACTGAAACAAAAAGAAAGATAAAACAGAGCCTGAAGTGGCATTATTTGTGTCAAATATCTTCCCAAATCTGCACTTGGAACAAAACCTGTCAAAGCTTTCTCCCTGCTTCCAGGGATGGCCACAAAATCTTCTTTGGTTTATTTGTTACTGGGATCCTTGAAACTTGTAATTAGCAATTTTTTTTTTCCAGTTTACATTTTGTGAAAACTAAAATGAGGGATTCTAGAACTTAAATAGTGGAAGATTTTCCGTGGTTTGGAGCAAGGGATTGTAAACACACAGTCAGTATGGACATGGAGACTTTTTCCCAGGGCCACATATAGTTCAGTTTTGGGGATTTGGAAGATGGGCGGAGATAAGCAAAGAGAGAGGGAGGGAGGAAGGAGAAAGTCTCTGACTTCTGAAATCTTATCCTAGATCTGGGACATCAATGCACTCATAGTTCCTGACAAGTCAGCATTTTTTACAGCAAAAACATTTAGGAAAATTCAATATCAATTCAGTGTGAGGATATGGATGGCATGTTCAAGTTCAAGGTAAAATTATTGCTGTTGCAGCATAACTTCTGTATCCTTTTTGTTTTTGCTTTAGTACTAGTCAAATTTTCAGAAAAATGGGATCCCTTGTTTCTTTATATTTCAGTTAATCCTCAGCATAATATTTATACTATCTGCCTGTTAGGTGGTTGCTGTGGAAATTAGCATATTGCATAAGGTGATAACTTCAAAAGGAGTATATGAACTCCAAACCCATCTAAACAGGATCCTCTTTTTCATATAAATGTTTGTATTAATCAAAATTGAAGAAAGGGAAGAGGAGGATGAGGACTTCAGATTATTTTTTTTTTCCTTTCTCAAAATGGAAATGTTTCCATTAGGACGTCTTTTGTTCTTTAAGCTGAGAACATGACTCAATACAATGTATATTCTCACTATATTCAGAGACAAAGTTTTAGTTTCCTTTCTACCCACTTAAATTTTCTTCTTTTCTCTTGTTATGCAAATAGGAATAGGAAAAGCATTTAGCATGCAATGCACACTGTGTGAGCATCTTGACTCCAGTCCCAGAGCACTTTTTACAGATAAAACGTACAAAATGAGAAGTAGTGTTACATACTGGATTGTATCAGAGTCAAGTAACAATGCTTTAAATTTAATTAAGTTACTGATATTTTGATATTAAGTAATTTCTGTATGACTGGTAACTTTGTTCAGTGCTCTGTCTCTTCTTTTTGCATAATACTTTGCAAATAAAAGTATAGGGATCTAATTATATAGTAGTTATACTGCAAATACCGTGCAGTGTTCCTCCCTAGTTTATTCAGAAGCTACTCATTGGAAAGTACCAAACCCTTAAGAAAGGCGGAACCTTCCAAGCACAGGATACCCTTGTGAACTGTGGTGTTGGTTTTGAGGTAGTAACACGCTATCAATTTTTTGAAGAAGAAGAAATTTCTTTTAAAAGAAAATTATGTTTTTGCTAAACCAACTTTTGGCAAACATCATTTCAATGCAGCTTTTTAAAAAATAATTTTGAAATCGGTATTAGAAAAAATGAGGGTTTTTTGTAAATTATTTGCTTAAAATTAGATATAAAATGTTATTTTGAAAAATGTATGAATAATTTCACAATAAACAAGAAAATGCGTCTTTTTTTATTAAATGCTCATGGACTCTTTGAGAAAGTGCCAACTTTAATACTTATTTATCTCATTTAGATTCACATTGAAAACAAATGTTGAACATTATAAAGAAATCTAAGATTCATTAACTTATCTCCATTTTTTGTGTTTGGTTACTGCTTGATGTGAGTTACAGCTGCTTAATATAAGAAATGAAATACTGGGATCAAAATGTCCCATATAAAGCAGTGGAATAAATTGCTTACAGATATTTTCAGGTGTATGCCTGAGGAATGGAAAGGAATCAGTCTTGAGAACTAAGAGAGAAAAAGAATATGTATTTCAGAGACTTCTTGCAAGATTAAAAAAGGATCAGATCAGCAACCACTGTGCCTTTAGCTTTTTAGACATGCTGTGTTAATTCTGTTTTTTTAAAAGGTAAATTAATTTAGTCTTCAGGTGCATGACAAATGATACCTGCAGCAGCTGGTGTGTGTTCTCTGCACTTCTCTGGGAGTCTGCATCCCTCTGTGCAGAGCTGAGGCTATTTGAAGGAACTGCACGATAGTGCAGGCTTTAAAAGGATGAAGTTTTTTGAGCGTTCAAATGACTGCAGAAGTCCTACACCGACCTGAAAAAGACCCTTGCAAAGAGTAACAACCATTTTGACTGGGCACTTGTTTGGGGTGTTTAATTTGGTTATTGTGGGTGGCTTTTGCAGCACTTTGCCAAACAGCATTTCATGTGCCCACAATTCTGCACTTCTCACATTTGCCATATTTGGCCTCCATCTCCCAATTGCATTATGGTTTCTCCTTGGCTTCATATAATTCACTTTCCTACTATTTCTGTTTCACTTTAAGATCGATCAAGAATTTTCTAATTTTTTTTTCCCTCTGTCTTTGTTGTAAGGTGTATTTTTTTACCATATAACTTTATTTTCAATTCTCCCACCTGTTGAATTCAATGTGAAGCCAAGTTTTGCACAGCCATTTTGCTTCCTTCATACTCATACAAATAAAGGGGCACTATTGCACTGATCAGTCACGGTTTACATGCGACTGTACCTCGGGCCATTCATGTGGCCTATACATGCAAATATGGATTCCTGCTGCTCTTTTACCTTAGCCATAGAACAGACTGCTGTCTTTAAAAATCCACACCTGTTTTCTTCTAACATTAGATGTTTTTAATCTGTAACTTAATTATGAGTATCATTTTATATCCATTTGTTCACGAGTTCCCAAAAATTTAACAGCAATTTTTTTAAAATGAAACTCTGTAGCAATTTAGACCTGTTAAGGGAAGTTTATGCAGAATACTCATGAGTTATATACAATCCCTAAATATTCAACTCTCTGTGGCTGCACTTCTGCATCCATATGATCTGTGAAGAATTTTCCTGTGGTTGTCTTGGTGCTTCCTTTGGATAGATTTGAGGCATTAGGAAAAATTCATGGTGTTTTTGGGACAGTGTTCTCAACATTCTCTTTTGAAACATCAGCTATATTTGTCTCATGGGCTTGACTGAAAGGGGTTTGTAGTTTGTCTCCAATGCTAATCAAGCTGTTGTGGTTTGGTTTGGTTTAGTGGGGTTTGTTTTGTTTTGTGTTTTTTGTGTTTTGTTGTTGGTGTTTGCTTGTTTTTGTTTTCCAGGACATTTTAAGAAACCACAGGAAGTGATAGTGATAGGGTTATTATCTGGGGGTTGTTTTGTTGTTGTTAATTAGATTTGCTACTTGGGACACAGACCTTTCAGCAGTGAGAGGAACTCAGTCAAAGTGCCTTAGCTCCTACTTACTTGTGAAATGCCTGCCCAGAACATGGTACAGGGACATGGCTGTAGCTCTTCTTTTAAAAGAAAAGAAGCGGGGGCGGCGAAAAAGCATCCATAAAGTCCTCCAGGGAAAGGTATAGAGAAGAAATGCTTCAAAATGATCCCATAGTGGGAAATATAAGAAAAGCCAATTCTTCTATGTGTTTTCAAGCTGCACAAAAAGACTTTCAATCAAATACATTTGACCTGAATCAGAAGTTGCGCTGTTTGTGTAGGCCTGTAAATTGCAGAAGTAATCTCTGAACTGCCTTCAGAGGTTCTGAGTGGTATGGGTCAGAGAGGCAAACATGGCATCTGTAAGGATATTTTTGTTTATTATGGAGAGGGCAAAACTGTGTCTCAGAGTACCTAGAAAACATTTCAGACACAGCTGTATTGTCAAACGGGAACAGAACCTGTCAATTTGGTTAGGAACTTGCCTTATTTTAAAGGGGAGAGGAATGGCAATTTGTATGTAGAGCTTTACCCTTGTGCAATTTCAAATAGCAAAGTTATCAGCCTCTTGAAAAGTGCTATTTATAATAGTAATACCGACAGACCTTAAACTATAGTGGCATTGCTGAGCTATGCAGTAATAACGTTGCAGCATGTAGGGCTGTCAAACTTAATGCCACTAAATAGTATCTAGATGGTAAAAACAATGATGGATGAGTATCCTGGTTGGCAATAACAAGTCTCCTCAGTCCAGAAGATGGTGAGCCCCTAAAATAACTTCAAGCAGACTAATGGGGACATTCACTGAGCGATACCACAACTGCTTGTTCTTCAGGGATCTAACAGCTTGTCAAAACTAAGAATGATAGCAGAAATAAAGTAGTAAAATATAAAACAGCTGGGATACTTTGTGTACTATTGCAGCTATTAGCAAAGAGCTGCAGGGTTCAGGGGTGCAGTAGAGTTTTTTCCAACCTTGGGTTTCTTGGTCCCATAGAAGGAGCTTTAAGGAGGCCAGAAGGCACCTGTGTTCTGCTGACCAAAGCATCGAAAGAGCTGCATCTTGCTTTCAGAAGTGACTGAATGCTGAGGTTTGCTGCACAGAGCAGACGTGTCGTAAGAATCTTGAGTACCCAGAGTTTAAACCTTATGCCTATCTCACTTGTCGGTTAATGGGGGGATGTAGCGTCAGTGCAAAGTGAGTAGGTAAAATACACTAAATGCAGGTCATGGCAGAGTTTGTAAGGGAAAAAGAGGTCCATATTTGCACTGAAATTTGTTTGATGAAAAATGACTGGCCTTTTTGGAGAGCCTCGGGTAACTTCCATTTTGCAGTTTTCTTCAGTGAATAAATGTATCACAAATTTGTTCAGTGTGTATGCCTTCCTATAGGTTGAACGAACTCAGTAGTCTGTCTTTTCAGAGCATGCTTTCTTTAAAATTGGTGTATGTACTATTTTTTTCTGCATTCATTAGAATGCTGTCAGGTCCAAATCTGGGGTGACCTTTTTTGCATTGATATGTTATTTATTTAATTTAATTTAGACATGGTGAAGTGACTGAGACACTACATTAAAGTCCATCTCCAGCTGCCCAAAAAAGTAAGAGAATTAGCTGTTGATTATTTCTCCTAGTGTACAGAGCCCTCTTAATTCCCTTAGTGATGCATAATTGCAGAAATAAAATGGCACAGCCAGTGAATCCTTTCTGTAGATAAGAATAGATTGAGAACATTTTTTTTGTGTGTGTGTTTGAACAGAAGAACCTGCTCTAAGACAACTTCACTCCAAATCTTTGAACCTAAGCTTTGCCAGAAGTCTCAAGACTCTGGCTGGGAGTTGTGTATAGGACACAGCTTCCACAGATCCAGATGCTTCTTTTTAATAAACAAATCTGCATCAATAAGGACCTCCAAATAAGTGCTCAGAGATCCATGTCTCTGCTAATGCTTTATGAAAATGAAGTAGACTGTTCTAAATAGAATACAGGTGTTCATCCAGAGTGGTGTCAAACTTGGTTATTGAGGAATAATGGGCTTCCCAATGTAAATGACAATGGCACAGGGAACACGCTTTGCAATTTAAATACAGACAGCATGTAGAGCCCTGTGCCTGCAAATCAATTAAGCTGGCTATTGTGGTTGAGATTTTCCAGGGCCAAAGTCCACCAGTGCAATAACTGTCATGTCTTTGTTAATAAATATCCAGTGCTTTATATTTAACCCTGAAAAATAGTTCACTTTACAAATGCAAATTCTCATTTGCATTAGATGTAACCAGGGTGTACCATGATTAATCCACTGAAGAGGAAAACACGATTTTGTTGTCTGTATTCCTCATGTTAGTAAGGATCTCTTACCTGAGGAGGAGATGCAGGATCAGACTTGAAGTAAGGAAGAAGGAAGAATATGTACAGTGCATAAACATCTTGTAATAAGCCACACAGATGACAGCAGTAAAACAGGATCAATTATTCATGCTTCAGGCACAGAGAACAGTGCAAGCATATTTCCAACACATAAAGACAAAAGGATGCCTAATGACAACCCAAAAGTACCTATAAGTATTTGCCAGCAGTCCTTAAGCAACACCATGGATACGATCCACCATTCAAGAGGGAGCTAATTTCTCGATATGTAACTATATCTCTTTGGGCAAACATCTTATGAGCAGCATGATAAGGATTGTTTTAAGGCTACTGGCACCTCAGAGAGAAGGATGAGAATAGGGTACAATTCCACCTCTCTTTTTCTGCTGTGTGAAATATGAAGAATGTGGTATTTTTGAGACACCTATGCACTTTTTATGTGCTTCTGTTCAAAATAGGCCAGTGCCTCCATCTCTGCAGGTGTCAAATTCTCTCTTCCTTTTGAGTTGGTTCTAAAATAATTTCAGAAATGACATCCTTCTAAGCCTTCTTGCTCATGTTTCCTCAGCTCCTACCTTAGGAACCTAAAATGGCAGGAAAATAGGTAAAAGGGGATGAAAACTCTTCTTTTTAATGGTTTCCAATCTATATTATACCTAATTTTGACTCAGTGAAAATTAATATAATGTGTAACTTGGTAGCTGTAAAAGAAATCACATGAGTTAAAACCAACATTGACCATTAAGAAACTGCAATGTCCGGTAGACCCAAGGTTTAGTACATCTAAGCAAAATTGCTGCTGCTATCCTGTCCATTGAAAAATGTTTTCTTGATTATCTCTAATTCAGGGATCTTTTTTCACCTCTTTCTGCCTTTGGAGTTGAGCAAGACACCAAATACAAGAAAAAAAAATGGTCAACGTAATGGCTTCAGAGGGGGCCAAAACTACCGTGATAATTCACTGCTTGCTGAAAAAGAAAATCATGCTGATAAAGCAGACTTGAAGTCCCTTTCTTCCCTGTCTTCCTCTGAGCTGTATTTGTTCCTCTCTTATTTCAGATTAGCCTGAAGTTGAATGGGATTAAGAATGTTTTGAAGTAATTGTATAAATGCATATGGTTCATAAACATACACTTAGCACTTCAAACGACAAAACTGCGAGGTTCATTTGCCATGTGTCTGCTGTTTCATTTTTGAGGTGCTATTCTCCATATTGCATTTCTCCTATTTAATATGTTTTGGTGACCTCAGCAGACTAATATAATACTGCTAAAATTACCTTATCTGTGGTCAGCTGATGGAGATCATAGGTGATTCAAATGTAAATTTTGCAAGGTAGAATTTGTTTAAAGAAGCTTAATTTTATCCTTTATAGAAATGGTTTCATTCATGCAGCACAGAATACATGCTGATAAAATGTTGAAAGTTGGTTAATTCAAGCAGATAAGACAGTATCTAAAGGTAGAAAAACTGGCAAAATAGTACAAATGCTTGTAGATGTTGCAGTATAATTAGCAAAAGCTATATAAAAATGAAGGTAATGAATGGAGTTTATAAAAATTACTGTTTCTTTTATTATTATTGCAGCCTTGGAGGTATTTTAATGCTCTTTCTTCTGGGATGAAAATGACTAGTTGATATGCTGGAAGTTAAATCTATGGGAAAGTTTCACTTAGTTCTGTATAAGATATATATGGGTTGTGTGTGTCACTGTGAGGCCTGGCCAGCTTGGTGATGCTCTGTGTCTGTGGTAAGCACAAAAGTCTTAATTTACAGCCTACTTTTTAAAGTTAAAGTGTTTTCTGTGTGCTGTATATATTTTAATGACACAGAATGCCTTAGAGAAGTATCTGTGGCTCCACAGTTCGCTTCTGGATCTTTAATAACAGCAAACAATAAAATTTATTTAGTGATGGTGAAACAGAGGAACGGAAATTCCTGAGAGGGCCAAGTTCCGATACGTTTACTCGGCTGAACTTGCAGGAAATAAGTATCAATAAAATATGAGTAAAAACACTCTGGCTAAACAAATGTACAAATCGTTTCAATCTCTAACTTTCTTTGGACTGTTAAGAGACTTTCAAATCCCTAAAGATCTTAGATTTTGGATGAAAATGGATTAGCAAGGTGCAATTGTTATGAATAGTTGTTAGGGAGAAACATGGCGCTGTCTTCCAGTCGTTTCTCTGAGACAACATTACTATTTGGTCCTTGTGCTGTCGGACAATTTCAGTGAGAGATGTGCACCTGGCAGGGGCAGCGTGGCGTTGGGTGGTCCCAAAACACCGACCACAGAGGCCCTGCTGGTGTTGCCGTGTGTGCGCAGCCCCGGGCAGGGCAGCCCACCCTGCAGCCTCCACCTGCACTGCTGCTTTCTGGCATTTACACACACCCGGTTATAGGAATGAGCACAAAATGCTTTCTCCTGAAGAATGTTTGATCATTGCTTATTTTATAGCTGGTATTTATAGCTTAATAGACTTTCTGTGGGTCCGTAATAACTCACTTGGGTTCAGAAATATTTAATGTAATGGTCAGGAAGTGAATTTCTAAGTGAAAATTCTCAGATGCAGGTTGCAGCACAATTGAATTGTGTTTATCCAGAAAATAAGAACTGTGAAAAGTAATACGGTTTTTAATAAGTAATTAGGGTTTGGCATCTTTGAACTGTTACAAATAGGGCATTTGAAAGTATTGTATGAAAAATGAGGAAGATTGCAAAATAGTAACTCTGAGGTAGCGGTAATGAGTGTTGAATGACTTACATGCTGGAGGCTGGCGGGCTGACCTGGATTTAGAGGCCAGGACACTTACCCGGGATGTGGAATATCTGATCTAATGTCCTTGCTTTATGTTTCTTAACTACCAATTCCCATCCTCAACTTGTAATTGATTTCTGACAAAAGCTTTTTCCTGAGGATGAGAAGCTGCTGTAATAAAGTTCTGGTTTTACCAATTAGTGTTTTGTAATTGAGGAAAAAGTATTTAATGGCATTGGCTCTGATATGAGCACAGGGAAATCTTAAAAACCAAAACACCCAACAACAAACAGATAAGAGTCTTTCAGCAATAAGTCCATGTAGGAGACTAGAGATCTGGGTAAGTCTCAAACTTCCGAAGAAGTTGTCATGTGAAGCTTCTGAGTGTTTTCCTGTCAGGTTTATCTCTCCTGCTCTGTGGTACCTGGGTAATTTGAGGCCTTTATTCTCTGTGGATTCTGATCAAGAATTTTCACAAAATATGACTAAAGTCTTTCATGCAGATAAATATGAAAGTATAGTTTTAAAATTCTGTGAAAAACCAAGTGTACATCTGAAGAGAACAAAATAGCATGTGCATAAGAAAGCCAGACCTCCTAAAGTATCTCTTATCCTATGTATTAAAATACTCTTATGTAGTTCTAGTGGAAGGAGTGAAGAGATGAGAGCCTTTTTTATTAGTATATTATGTGGCCTGTTCAAAGATAAAATTGCTGATGAGTGTCAGTCTCAATAATTAATGAAATACACCTTTTCCTTAATTTCTGCACTCTCTCCTCCCTAGTAAAAATTATTCTGATGCAAAAAATGTGTTTTACTGTATTTGCGTTGAGCGACATAATTTCATTTGTCATTGGTGATGCTGTGATCTTCAGGAATGTTTTGGAAGGTACATCCTGAGGCTTCTTTCTTGCAGCAGTGGGTCTAAGTTTGGACTTGGTTGCAGGGTTGTGTGCAAGGGCCCCAGTGTTGCTACCCAGGCAGGATTTGGTGATAGTCTCACTTTAAATTTTTATTTGTTTGTTTTTTAATCCATCAGGGTGTTGCTGCTGGGAAGCCAAAAGCGACCACACTCGATCTTCAGTTTTTCATTTCTGGGTTACAAAGAAAGGCAGCATATCTAAATGGGGATGGAAAAAAACTCTGCTGCAGAAAAAGTACACTCTCTAATTCCATATCCAAGGATGGAAAGAGAAGGCTGTTGGCTCATCTCCTGGCTGATTTGCCACTCCTTGCCAGGGCATCCAGGCCACCTACCTGTGATGCTGGAGGGGAACCGGGTCAGGATAGAGATTCCTGGTGCTGCTTCCTATAAAGTCTGTAGAGAATTGTTTCACTCAAATCTTCGTTATAGGCAGAGATGAATGGAAAAATTAAAATAAATTTGACAGATTTCTTGTTGCTGATTTCATACTGTTGAACTTTAGCTCAATTACATTTCCAGTGCTTTGGTTTCACATGAGATGAATATGGACAGTCAGCTGAAACAGGAGATACTGAAAATCATGCTGAGGATTAATCTTTTACAACCTAAAGAAATTTCCTGAGCTGACCCTCAACTCTGTGTTTGGAAATAAAGGAATCATTTGGCCAATGCTTTTTCCATTTGCAATTAAACACGCTGGCAGCTCTCCAGCGAGTGCTCTATCAGCAGGAATATTTAGCAGGAGGATATCATTTCAGTACAGTGACCCAGGCTGTTGCCAGATGCAGTAGAGGACTGTTTAGTGAAAGTAAATCTACAGATGGTTTTTGTGAGCAAAAGGAAACCACTTCTGATATTGGGTGGGAACATGATAGAAGGATAAGGAAGAAACATGGTTTTCTTCATTATTTTCAGGGTTTTTCTACCCTTTAGTTGTCCTTTGTCTTGGTTGTTTTCATCTTAGCTTGAAAAAGAGACTACAAAGCTTCTTTTAAACTATATTATCTTTCGTTTTGTTCCAAACTATGAAGTGGCGTACAGCAGAACCGCTTGTTCACACCAGCAGCTGAGAGCCCCATTCTGAGTCCAAAAAAAGGAAGAAGAATTGGGAGAAACTACAGGTCTCCGTAGCTGCTGGTGGAAATTCTGCTTGGCACTGGTTCCAGTAATGTTACTGGGGAAAGGAAGCTGCTGGACTGATGTGGGCATTCCACTGCTGCCCTTGTTTCTTGCTCTCCATCTCATGGCAGGGTTCAGCACGGTCCTTGTGATGTGCTGGTTTGTGGTCACAGAAGTGCAAAGGTAGCTTATGAATCAACTTTTCAATTCCATTCTTCAGTAAATGAGCCTCATGCAGTGTTTGTTATGTTGACAGCTGACATTTAGCTTTGATTATTTATGTTTCATAATATTTTGGAGCCTGGATTTGATGGCATGGGTTTTAAAAGTAATGAAGGCTTCAAAATAATGAGAACTCAGTGTTTGGCTGCTAAATCCATGGTGAGAGATGGGGGAGGGACAGACCTGCTTCCCAGTCCATAAAAACTGCAGTGTGTGGAGGGCGGTATGAGTATATGAGAGTTTCTTTACGAAATCGTCTTTTTGTTTCTGGAACTAAAACAACTTTAGACAGTTCCTGGTTGCAGAAAGATCACTACATTTCTGTTTGTAGTAATTATTTGTTTAACCTAATTAAAGTAATTATCCATTTAAGAATTTATTTGGAATCTGTTTTTTTAAAAAAATAGTTCTATATAACTACCAGATAGCAACTATTTTTAAAGTTGTAAGTCAGAGAACATAGTATACGTTACCTTCTTACTGCACGTTTCATCTGTGCATTTGTAGCTGGGTAAGATCACCAGGCCTTGATCTGGTTTCTGCTAAGCACTGTCTTTTTGCAATAATGAATGTCTTGCTGTAAGAGGATTTCATCTGGACAGATGTACCCTGATGTCTTGCAGCAAGATTTACTGTTTTATAAGACTGATACTGGATTACTTTGTTCTTTGTTGCAATATGGCGCATACTGCCCATCCTGAGAAAAAGGTTAAGGGAATAGTGCATGCAGGAAGGGAGCTTGAACCTATACAAATGCAGAGATCTTGTACTAGAAACAAATGTATTTAATTAAATTCAACTGTATAATTAACTGTTGTATGCAAACTGTCATGGTTTAACCAGAGTGAGCAATCACAACCATGATAGCCACTCACTCCACCTCACCCCCAACAGGGGAGACAGTTGAAAGGGACAATCTCATAGACTGAGAGAAACATGGTTTAATAAAATAAGAAAATAATCGTAATATACCACTACTACTAATAGTACATATAAAATGGAAATAGAACATAAGCCAAAAGATACTCAATGCAATTCCTCATGAACTCCATCCATGCTGAGCAGCCAGTCCTGGCAAGAGAGCTCCCTAGTCCTGGGGAAAAGGGGACAAAAAAGCAGAAAGACCCAGAGGCCACTGCAAAACACTAGAATGGCCGAAAGCTGAACTAAAGGAACTGCTGAAAGAACTCAGCCAAAATGGAGCAAAACCAGAATGGGTCACTATCTCCCTACCTAGAAACCCCAACTCTTCTTAAATATGAAGCATGACGCTGATGGCATGGGATATTCTAATTGATCAGTCTGGATCTCAGTCAGGGTCTGCCCCATCTATGTTCCCCTTCCCAGCTGCTTCACACCTGCGGACAGAGAGCTCAGACAGAACTCAGCTGCCAGACAAATCTTCTTGTTCTCAACCTGAATCCAGACAATGACTGTGCTGGCTACAAGAAGAAAAGTTTCTAACTGCATAATGAAAATTTGACTTTCAGTCAAACCAACGCATTGTCTTATACTGCACTTCTGAAAAAACAAATTTCCTGCGGTGATCTGAAGCTGGCTAAATCCCATTATGTAGGAGCATAACTTCAGTATCGTTAATTAGGTGTTGTATTTGAAGGTCTTAATAGTTGCTTATAGTTACATTTCTGAAATTACCACTATGTGAGTACCTTTCCACTATACCTTGCAGAGAAAAATCATTTTGGCAAGGTGAAAACTCCTATCTGTGATTTCCATCCATCCTTTTGCGAACAAAGCCATATCTTTGCTGGAGGTGCTTTTTAGAAGGCGTTAAAGGCAATTACTACAGTTTCCCAGGATACTTTAGTGGAGAGACTGTGCCTGGAAGGCTTTGTGTGCCCATCAGGGCAGCCCTGGGGGATGCCTGGGGCTCTGCCCCATCCTGCAGAACATGGTAGTAAGAGTGGTGATCATACTTCACTGGGTCCTCAGCTGACCCTTGAAAACAGGCAAACTGACAGCAGAGTGTGAAGGGGATAGTCTTGTATCATTTAATAAGAAATGAATTTCTGTCTATAAATTATTTTAACCACCATAGAGAATTATAACCCTATTAGTGTTACAGAAAGCAAATATTCAGAAACCTCTATAGAAACAGGGTCATTCACTAAATCCTTTGGGTATTTCGTGTGTTGGCTAGTGTAATATATTTCATTACCATTAAATCCTGTTGCCTGAATTTTATTATGGTTGGTTTATTACTTTTAGCTTGGTAGAATCATCCTAGTCGAGACTGAGCCCTACAGGATGTAGCTGCTGTTTAGCAGCTTCCTCAATGTTTCATTCACACCTTGTATTGTTATATCTCAACTTCACCCTGGCTATTGTTCCACCATTGTCATTGTTATGAATTTCCTGGAACAGCTGCCGTTTGATTTAACACTCAGCATTTCAGTGAAATAATGATGTCCTTCTGGAAAATTAATGACAGGGGATATGGAAAAAATCCCAGGAAATAGTTTTCTGTTTCAGCAGTAGACTTTCAACTACTTCTGTAAATGCCTACCTTCACATTCTCTGTCACATATACCTGGGGTTTTTTGTTGTTGGTTCTTATACCGACTTGCCACTCTTAGGTGGGAAGAAGTTGGCACTGGACTTGGATGTTGGAGTTGAGTGTTATCCTTCTGTTCTTGCTGCTTAGATTTCTTTCTAACTTCTTTAAATTTCTTATGCTTTTGTAAATGTGCATGTCTGAAGTACTGCTGCAAATTAATTTCCTTATCTAGCTCTTTTATTTCCTACTGAATGCTATTGGGGAATAAAATCAAATGTATACAATGTGCACCAAATGGGATTGCCTCTTCTTTTAAGGTGTAGTTATTGTAGACATTTGCTCTTGCTGTGCAGAAAAATAATGTTAACAGCTGCTTAATCTGGTTAGAAATGCATCTTACTGTGCATTAAGAATGACTTCTACTTAGCTTTTCTAGTGGTGTAGTTTGTAAAATCACATTTGTAAAACTGAAACAGCCTGAATGTAACCTTGTTCTTGCTTTTCATTTGGTTAGCATACCGAGGGTGAACATTTCAAAGGTCTTAGAGAATTAAAATAGATACCTAGAAATATCAGCCTTTTTAGGCACTATAGTACTTCTAGAAATGCGCAAAGGGCTTATAGTGGTGCTAGATTATTTCAATTAAAAAAAAAAAAAAAAGTCATTCTGCTTCTTTTCAAATGGGATGTGCTATTTCTGGAAACTATTAAATGTTCAGATTGAGGACCCACCCTTTATAAATTAATGCAGCGCAGAAGAGTAATTAAAGTTGGTAATCTCATTAAACCTTTTAATGAAATTGATCATTTCAGAGAGTTTTTGTGGTTATTGGGATTTCTTTAACAAAGGAGTCTCTATTGGATTATTGTTGCTCTTTCCCAGTTGCAGTTTGTTTGCAGCTACTCCACAAGATAGTCTTTACAGGACCTTGTTTTAGTTCTGTTGAGGATGGGACCAACATGTAATATCCAAAGAAGGTGAGAAGTCCAGTTGTAGTGTTCTCCTCCAGAATGTAAAGAAAACTTCCAAGGTTTCAGCAGTGTATGGTTACTGGGAAATAGATAAAGTCCTTATTCCTATTTTGTTTCATTTATAAACTGTTAAAGTTGTACTGTAGCAATAAAATAAAACTGCAGTGTTCCTGTAAAACGGCTTTTCAGGGCTATAATTATTTTTACAGAACTTTGCTCATTGTTTATTATTAAAACAAAACGATGTAAGAGGGCAAGAATAATTATACTGAGCAATACTGTTTATTATAGCAGTAAGTTCTACAGTGTGGATGTGTATATTTTCATTATATGTATATTTAAATCTATTGCCTTATTTTGATGAGACCTGTTACTTCTGGCCCCCTTCTCCATGCCATTTGTGACTTTTACTCAATCATGACTTTTTCAAACTGAGAAATGCCACTAACTGTTGTATTTCTGCATCTCATTCTGTACCTTTGATGAACATTATCTCTCCATGATATCTAGTACTGAGATATCTTTTACAGATGTGAGAAAGACCTAAATTCACTATTAAAGGTGGACAGTGATGGTAAACCTAAAGGAAGCTGGGTGTTCCTAGTTGCCAGCTGGAGTTAAACATGATGTTTGTAGTGAGTGGCCCAATACTGAACACAGCATTTGAGGCAGGGCCTCACCAGCACCAAGTACAGTGGGACAATCACTCCCCTAATCCTGCTGGCCACACTGTTCTTGATGCACGCCAGGATGCTGTTGGCCTTTTCGGCCACCTGAGCACATGCTGGCTCATGTTCAGCCAGCTGTCGACTAACAGCCCCAGGTCCTTTTCCACCAGGCAGATTTTCAGCCACTCTTCCCCAAACCTGTAGTTCTGCCTGGGGTTGTTGTGACCCAAGAACAGGACCCAACACTTGGCCTTGTTGAACCCCATACAATTGGCCTCAGCCCAATGATTCAGCCCGTCCAGATCCCTCTGTAAAGCCTTCCTACCCTCCAGCAGATAAACATTCCCACCCAACTTGGTGCTGTCTGCAAACTTACTGAGGGTGAACTCAATCCCCTCATCCTCATTGATGAAGAGATTAAACAGAACTGGCCCCAGTACTCCCAGTACTAAGCCCTGGGGAGCACCACTCATGACTGACTGCCAGCTGGATTTCACTCCATTCACCACAACTCTTTGTGCTTGGCCATCCAGCCAGTTCTTTACTCAGTGAAGATTATGCCCATGCAATCCATGAGCAGCCAGTTTCCTCTTGGATTATAGGGGGCTTCATTCTGCTCCCCATTTCTGTCTTCCAGGTCAGGGGCATGCGTAGCCAGGGAACAACTGGTCTTACTAAGACTAAGGCAAAGAAAGCATTTAGTACCTCAGCCTCTTCTTCATCCTTTGTCACTATGATTCTCCTTAGCCCTTCTTTTCTTGCTAATATATTTATAGAAACATTTTTTCTTATGGCAATATCCAGATTAAGTTCTAGTGGGGTTTTGGCCCTTCTAATTTTTTCCATGCATAACCTCCTGACATCTTTCTAGTCCTCCTGAGTTGCCTGCACATTCTTCCAAAGGTCATACACTTTGCGTTTATTCCTTTGAGTTCCAGCCAAAGCTCTCTGCTCAGCCACGCCAGTCTTCTTCCCTGCTTGGCTTGCCTTTCTGCACATGGGGACAGCCTGCCTCCTGTGCCTCTAAGATTTCGTTCTTGAAAAGGAACCAGCCTTCCTGGAGTCCTTTGCCCTTCATTGCTGCCTCCCAAGGGCCTCTGCCAACCAGCCTTCTGATCCAAGGTAGCAGTTCTGCTGTCCCCCCCGGCTCCTGACTTCTCCAAGAATCAAAAACTCCTGTCATTTTGTCATTGCTATGCCCAAGATGACCTCCAACCATCACATCACCCACAAGTCCTTCTCTGTTTGCAAACAACAGATCTAGTGGGGCACCTTCCCTGGTTGGCTCAGTGACCAGCTGTGTCAAGAAGTTGTCTTCCACATGCTCCAGGAGCCTCCTGGAGCGTTTCCTCTCTGCTGTGTTGTATTTCACTGCTGAAAGATTTATTGTAAGAAATACGTGGGAAAAGATTGATGGGCCTCATTTCAGAAACACTCGCAGAGGATTTGGGTGTCTTATTTGCGGGTGCCAACTTTCAGGCTTCTTTGCAAAATAACTGAGTGAGTAAAACCAAAGAAGTAAGGACAGAAGGTTCCTACAGGGTTTTGGCTGTTTGTGTTCTGTGGCTGCCTGTCCTCTTCAGCACCATGTAGGAGACAATCAGATGGCAGTATAAATCCTGACTGTCTTCCTTTTATGTTCAGTGACTGGGGGCAGAGGAGAAAGCTCTACTCCTGCCCTTCTGAGATTGTTCAGTGTGTAAAGCAAAGGAGCAGCTGTGGGCACTCTTTTGCCTCCTGTTAAAACACAGGATCTCAGAAATGTATCTGCCACTCATCTCTGTGATACCTGCTGTGCTTTTACAGGAAGAGCTGATGCATATGTCCCTTGCTTATCTAAGATTCACTGCAGTCAGAGACAGAAAGGGGAAAAAAATGCCTCCTTGATGCACATTGGTATTGGAGAGCTCTTGCTGAAATTGCACAAGTAAGTCTACAATGTTTGATCTTAGCACTCTCTTGTACAGAAAAGGTCAGTTTTAATATCAGGGACATCTGCTTCATCACTCCCCTATTATCTTAAGATTCTCAGTAAACTGTTTTCAATATCATCACTGTGATTAAAGCTCTAGTAAAAGACTCTAGGAGCTACTAGACTGGTGTTAGAATCAGTCTTAGCTTTACTGATTATCAGTCTTATTCCTATGAATGAAGAATATATTGGACTTCGTGTTAGTCTCCTATTTTATCAGGCAATACCATGTACTAAACTGAAAAAGGAAGATAATCTTGATTTAACAAAGCACAAAAGGAAACAAATTCCTGAAAATTTCCCCCTGCCAGCTGATTTTCATGTGAGTCTGGTGACTTCAGAAGGTTGAAAGGTGGAAAGAAGAACAGACCAGTGGTGAGAATCAGAATGCAGTCTCTGTGCTCAAAGAGTAGGATTTCTATTTGCCCAAGGAAATCACTAACTCCTTTAAGTAAAACAATTTTTCAAATTTCTGGCTTCAGACTGTTTGTGTTAAAACAACTTTAATAAACATGTTTTCATGTAATCTACAGTTGATACAATTGGCTACTCTTAAAGAGAAGTCATGTTGTAACGTTTCCTTTTGTATATATTTATATCTCTAAACGGTCATATGTTTTTATTTCTCCATTTAATTTTTGATAAATGATATTTAAAAATATCACCAGAAGTCTTCAGAGGCTAACTGTAGGGACTTAGAGAATTTGCAAGCCTGGAATTACCTATTTTATAGGAGACCTGTGAATCTGAACTTCAGGAGTTCTTGGTCAGATTTTCATCTGTCCTTGTGCAGCAATAGTTTTCAAGGATGCCACATAATTTTTAGATGTAGAACAAGAGATATATATTTTTTTGTTGTTGTTGTTGTTCTTTTTTTAATAGCAATCGTATGTGAGACTGAAGCAGGGCAACCTTCATTTCGACGGAATTTTGACTGCGAGGAGCTCTTGCTCTTGCTGCTACCATATATGTTCTATGTCTGTCTTCTCTAGAAAACGCTCTCCATTGAGCTAGATTTCTTCTCTTGAAATTTAATGCTAGAAATCTTTAAAGGGGACGCGGAGCAGGTGATCTTGCTGTACAGTGAGGATTTCACGACTCAAAGAGCACCTGGTCCTCCCACTACGGAGTGTGACGGTGTTTGCATAGCCGGGCTTGTGCACCTTCTCTGATGCTCACCGTGTTATCCTTGCTCTCAAAAAAGACCTGTTGACTTTGTGTGAGACTATACTGTGAGGACTTGTAAGAGTTGCACATTTTTCAGGAGAAATTAGGCCTTGTTATACTTAACAGCTTTTTTTCATGTGTTGATTCAATAGCAGATTGTTTTTATGCTAAAATCTCTTTGCATATGGCTTAAAGATGGGGCGGAAACTGGATATTGTTGCTTTAACAGTGCCAGCATGAATGTGTCTGGTAAATTAGAACAGATAAATGTACTTGTGGCTTACTGTCTGTGGGGAAAATTAGTTTTCACTTGAAAATGTTGGAGTGCTAGCAAATTGGGAATGTTAATTTATCCACGCTCATGCTCACAGGCTTTTTATTCTCAGGTGTTTAGCACCTGTGACTGTTTAAGCTCCCTTGTGATTAAGATGCCAGTCCTGCTTGGCCTTGTAATAATTATTAGTGAGAATGAGAGAATACGCAGACTCACGTTGCATGGGTATTTGAACCAGTTTGAAGCAGATGTATCATTGGCTTGGAAGAGGTGGCTCCGGATCTCTCCTGCGCACATGTCTGATTTTTCAGACATGTACCCAATGTGCATAGGTCAGGAAAGATCCCTTTGTGATGTCCTAGATCTGGGCTGCAGAGATCTCTGTAGTCTGTCCTGCACTTTAAGGGTGGCAGGGAAGTGCTGGGTATTTCGCTACTTAGATAACACTATCAAAAATCAGTATCAGCTCACCTCAGTTAAATAACAGAAATGAGCTGTATTAGACTCATACAAGGGCTCTGTAAGTGCATATATTAGTTATAGTGGCCACTCCTGCGTCTTCAGGACCCGGTTTGCCTGCTATCTTCTCTAGCCCGTATGTCCTTTCTAAGCATAACTGGCCTTTGAAAACATAAAGAAATAAATCACCAAGGATCTGCTGAACGTTAATATCCTTGTCACACTTTGAGTGATGTCCCTTGTTTGTTACAAGACCATATAGCTACACACGTTGCATTTATTTGGAGAGTACCATATTACAACTGTGTTTCATGTAATCGCAGATTCAGCTTGCACTTACCTTCTTGGTCTAAACCTGGAATAGAAATATATCAGGTTTCTCACAGATTTCTCAGCTGCAGTTGGTGTGGACCCATTTCTTACAAGAAGTACGAAGAATGTATTTTCCCCTTCAGCAATTTTTATTCAGCCCCAGTCACACCCACCCAACACTTCTGGGGTACTAAAAATGGAAAAACAGGTAATTTGTCCCAGTATGGGATTGATGAGGATGATAGATCCAGATCTGTATACAGGCACAAAGAAAAGTTTATGGAATAGTCACACATAGGGACACATTAGAGAAGCAGAACTGGGATCACAAGCTGGGAACTCGTAATGCTTGGTTGCCAGCTAGTGCCGCCTCTTTCTCTGAGAGGCTTCCATGGACAGGTGGGCACTAAATCTCAGCTTGTCAGTGACCAACAGGCCAGTCTTACCTTTAACCTTTCCCTTCAGAACAAATGCCTGTTCTCTTGGATATGAGCTGCTATGGAGAGACCATATGTAACACATCAAATGGCTTCACATCGCTGAGGGACAGTAATTTACTGTGTCACATAGGTAACACACTGTATGACATGCCATAATGTAGTGTGGCAAGGTGTTATGACTGTTCAATTATTAAAATATAAATGAAAAAATCGTTAATTTATGTGGCATCATCATTTATCGTACTAGAAAGCGAATGTATGTTCTGAAGTAGGGCCAACATATGCAAAAACAAAAATAAGGGAAAATAGCAGTTGATGGGATTCACATATATCTGAGAAACATTCCTTTGGGCTTGAATTTTTATGTGTAGTAGAACAAAACAAGACATTGCCTGGAAAACTGATAATAAAAGATTATTTTCCATTTAGAATTGAATGTTAGATTTTAAAAGGAGGTGTGTGTGGAAAGCTGAAGTAGCATATGTCACAGATGATATCTGAATTTCTATAAATTTACTTGCTTGAAGAACAGCTGGAAATAAGAGAGCAATATTTACAGTGGTTGCAGTAGTAGCTGAAAATAGGAAATTCTCTTATCAAGTTACTTCAATGTTGTCCTGCAGGCAGTATTTATTTTCAGAACTGGTCTTGATCATGGGTTTTGGCTAAATTTATCTTGTATTTTCAGTGGCTGAGGATGTGTTGCTTCACTCTGTCAGTGTATATTTGTTGGAAGTTGTTTGTCCACTTGTAATATTTGTTGTATCTACAACAGTGCAATTCAGATGATGTAACTGTATCTGAGCCAAATTCAATGTATGTATAGTTAGACTTCTAATCATTTAAAGACTCTTCAAAAAAATACATTTCATTATGCTTTTTGCTCAGTATTTGGGGTAGTTTGTTTGTTTTTCAATTGCCTATCTCTTTATGTATATGCTTATAGGAATATGCAAAAGCGAGCTCTATTTCCAAGCTAATTGAATGTATTAGAAATGTACTGGGAGCAAAAGCTGAGCAAGAAAATAGAAAATATATTGTAACTGAAATTAGGGGAATTTAGATAGCTTATACCAACTGATTATGTGACTCCTATGGTTTAGTTTGTGCAGGATAGATTGTTCACAAAAACATACAGTTACAAGGCTGTTTTGATTTCCCACATATCTAGCTGAACTAGAAGCATTTCCTAATGGTTTAAAAGAACCATATTCTTTGCATTAAGAGAGTAACTCTTCACTAATGGCCACAGCTTAGGGTAGCACAATAACTACCCACAAACGGTAAACTAATTTTTCAAAAATATCCTTAACAATCACTCTGAAAGACAGAACTTTATGCATATTTTGTAATCAACACAACATCTTCTCATCTTACTGGAAAGAGCAGGTAACATTTCCATCTCCTGTCCCTTGCTTTTGATTTTTTTGGTCAAAACCCGTGGTTTTGGTTTCTCTCCCTCTGAGATAAATTCTAAATGGCATTTGCACAGCAAGACTGTGGAGGGAACTGGAGATGAATTCTGCACTGCTTATAGCATCAATAGCATGAGGGAAGTCTGGGCATTTTTCTGTGCTGTTTTATAGGCTGTTTAACCCTACAGTATCTCTGGGCAGCTGTTTTGGTGACAAGTGAATCTGGAATATTGCAGTTTATCACTGTGCCTCACCCCTAAGTCACAGCCCTCTCTGATCTTGGTAGTGAGGGATAAAGAAACTCCCCTTGTGTCAGGAGACAACCTCTATAGGTATTAAACCTTCACTGGGGGAGCCACAGTGGTTGGTGTGTTTTGTGGAATTTCACCAGTGCTTCAGTTAGTTTCATCTTCCAGGAGCTACCATCATCCTTTAAAACATCCTCCTTCTCCTTTCTTTAAGCCCATCTGGAGCTGGAGGTGCGCTGTCTCGTTTCCCCAAAGCCACAGTTTGGTAACAGCTTTTGGTTGTTGTTATGGCTGATAGGAGCCAATGTTGATTCAATGGCACAAGGTGAATAGCTCCATGACATCACCTCCTTTCTAAACCCACAATTAATGAATGTTACTGAAGTCAGCATTACTGCCTGAAGTGCTTGTGTGAAAACTAAGGCAAGAGTATCAAACCTCTAGGCCAGAAAGTGCTTTATCCACTCACAGTTAGCAATCATCAAGTTCAGGTCACACCATGACTGATTTTGTCTGAAGCTAAGAGAAAGAAATAAATCTTGAAAGAAGCTGTTGAGGATTAATTTTGAGAAAGGTCAGCTCCTCAACATTTTCTGGATTCCAGAAATACTTGTTCATTCAGTTGCAATGCTGTTGGCAGTTTAAAATATGGGCTTGGACTTGGTGGGGAGGGGGATAATCTATTAATCAGCACTTCATCATCTACAACTGCTTATCTTCTCTTTTCTGTAATTCCTCTTTTTGGTTGGACATCAGCATTGTCTACATACTTCATATCATCCATCAGCAAGAATGGATGAAGTACACAGCAATATATCAGTTTGACTAAGCTCAATAAAGCAATGGAGAAGCAGAAAATTATTGCAGTACTCTTAAATCTTTAATGATAGTGGAGTTAAAAATATATCATTTTCTTTACTCATTACTGTAGTAGATTCTTTGCTAGTTTTTTGGTGTTTTTTTTAATTTTGGGATGAATGGTATCTGAACTGTTTAATACTGAATACCAGAGTTCTGACAGATCTTGGAGAATACTTCTTCCAAACTTTACATAAAGAAATTAACTGAGATTTTGAATGAATTAATTTCACTCCAACTGTGCCTCTTTCCTGTGTGTTTGACAATCCGAAAAATGTGTATTAACTTTTCAAAAGAAGGAGATTCAGCTGTTCCAAAGAATGAATGGCATTCATTTTTGTCCCAGTTAAAAATAATTGCAGATGTTTCATTACTAAGCTGTAGTTTCCTCCTATGAGAAGAGATTAAAATTTGATGGGAATGCAGGAAATGTTCTTGCTGTTATTTGTGTGAAAGTTTTCCCAGCTTTGGCAGAAATGCACGTTGCATAAGGCTTATTAGAGTTGGCTGATGAACGTTCTGAGGATTCTGTGACTGTCTAGCAAGTGCTGCCCCAGGGCTGCGGGGACTGAACTGAGCTCTCTCAGCACATTTGCCCTGGGACTAGGGATTTAGATTAGACTGGGCCTTAAAGCAAAACAAGAGATGCTCTTCCTGTCCTTGCTGATATATGGATTAGCAAAAGCAGGGAGGATGGGAGACAGATGAGAGAAGAACAGAAGAGTGAATGTGAGAACTGCAGTCTGGTGAGGCTGGAGTAGACTGGAGCTGCCTGGACAGGAAACTGAAGCTGATGTCATGGTGGGAGGAAGAGCAGATGAGTGGATGGATAGGACACAGAGATGGGAACAGGAACCACATGGGTAAGTGGGAGTAAGAGAGCATGGAACAGAGGGCAGAAGAGAAGACAATGCTGGAAGACCATGTGTAGGATGAAGCAAACAGAGGAAACCTGTGAACAGAAGCAGGTCAGCCCCACCAGAAATGGGACATAAACCACAATTCCTGCATCACAGGTTTCTCTGCTGTTAGTGTTAATGGGTTCCCAGTATGTTTACAGGTATTTTCTAAATTTAAATCCCTTTGTTTACTTTACACAGGTCTGTGTGGTGTATTCAACTCTGCTTATTAAGAGGAACATTAATGTAAGGCTGAATTAGGAGATTTTAGAGGGAGCTGAAGGAACAGGTTCAGATTAATTTATTGGTTTTCTCCATTTCCTTTAGCCTAGGACATCCATGCACAGAAACTATATTGAGGTCATGGTTTTGAGACTTACATGTTCTGAGTGTTGGAATCACCTGTGCAATGATGGATGGGGCTATGCAGCAGCAGCAGGGATAACACAGCAAAGTTCTGGCAGCCCATTTGCCAGTTTTTGCAAGAGGACTGACTCAGAACACACATTGCCTCAATCGGTGAAAAACTTCCCATGTTAAAAGTAATCACGCAAAGACTTACAAGCCCTTTCTTGGTGCAAGGGATGTAATATGAAGTCCTTACTTTTAATGAAACTGTTCCCAGTGAGACTGAACATTTCACTTCAAAACACGTGTGATTATTGTTTCTGTTGCTTTATACATCTCTCCATAGTCCCGAGAATTCTGATTATATTTTAGGTAAGTGGTGACTATGAAAACAATTTATGGATTAATATGGATTAAATGGAAGTTCTTTCATATAAATATTTTGGCTGTAGGAATGATAGGCCTAATGGCACTTGTATAGTTTCTAAAAACTGTGCTTTCTGCTATGCATTAGACTTGCAATCAAAGCTCTGATTTAAATTCTCCCTAGTAACTTTGTGACAACTTTTCCTTTCTGTGCCCTCTAAATTACTTTGTCTATTCTAGATAAATTGATCTCATCAGGAGTGAAAAGGACATCTTTTCTGAAGCATCAAATCTTTCTTGCAGGAATCTAGATTTATTAACTTCACATTATGAAGTTAATAAATGTTGTTCCTCTCTCCCTTCTTGAGGCCTTTGAGAATGGAATATATTGAACACATAGAGGTTTAGGAAATCTGTGTGTAATGAGGAATACTTGAAAATGAATTGCATCCTTAACTTAGGGCTGACACCCAGTGTTTGGAAAAGGCACCTTGTTGTTGTCGCTCTTTTTTTGTTATTTGAAGAAATCCATTTGGGAATTTCAGATCTGTTTTCGCAGACATTCGGTGTGTAGTAAGATGTTCAGCTCCTTGCTTCAGGCTCCAAATGGAAATTTAATGAAATGAATAGTTTGAAAGCACCAGCCTAAACATAATTATAGCAGGATGTGTTACTGAGATTCTAACCTTGAGTTGTACAGTAACTGTAGAGATCGTATTCCCCAGGGAAATCTCCCAGCAAATTTAAAAGGATAGACAGTAATCTAGCAACCCAGACCACATGTGTGGTTAAGGTACATACAAGGCAGAAGCACTGATATACACATTTCAGAAGCAATATCATCCATTTGTACTTCTGAAGATGCCTCAGGAAAAACTGGGAGATGTTCAAGTGCTCAAGATGACAGCTGTCATTCCAGAAAAAGTCAAGTTTTCAGTTATGAACTGTAGTTGTTTGACCTATGGAACACAATTTCTTAGATATGCAAGCTACTCTCAAACATAGATGATTTTTATTTAGAGTGTTTAGGATACACTACAAATATCTGGACATAAGAATAAGATGTATTCAGAGTTACAAATACATAAATGTCTATATGAAAAAAATGTAATGCAATTTTTTAAAGGATTTTGTGAAAATATTAACATTTTACTTGTCAAAGAAGTACAATTTCAACCAAAACAACATTTGAAAGTCCTTTGTTTTGCATGAATAGGAATGTATTTTTCCACACAATCACTGAACGGTTGGGGTTGGAAGGGACTCTGGAGATCATCCAGTCCAACTCACCTGCTATAGCAGGTTCATCAGAGCAGGTCACACAGGATCATGTCCAGGTGGGTTTCGAATGTCTCCAGAGAAGGAGACTCCACACCCTCTCTGGGAGGCCTGTTCCAGGGCTCTGGCACCTTCATAGTGACGTTTCTCCTCATATTCAGATGGGACCTCCTGTTTCAGTCTGTGCCCATTGCCCCTCATCCTATCATTGGGTACCACTGAAGAGTCTGGTCTATCTTCTTGACATCCACCCTTGAAATATTTATAGGCATTGATGAGATCCCCTCTCAGCCTCCTCTTCTCCAGGCTGAACTGACACAGCTCTCGTAGTCTTTCCTCATAAGAAAGATGGTCCAGACCCCTCATCATCTTTGTGTTCCTCTGTGACTATTCTTTTGAAGAAAACAAACAAAAGTACTTGTGATTTTGCCTGAAAGCTACAATTAGCACCAATTTAGCTAAAAGTATGTAAAAAATAGATTTTTATCCAGCTGTAATTGTGTGACAATGAATTGGTGAGAATATATGACCATTTGTTATGCCTATGTGAAACAGGAAATATTAAAATCCCATTTTGTCAGTGGAGATTGAGAGACAGAGAGCAGGAGAGCTGTGCTTTTCACTTCTTATTTTTTTATTATTTCTGGGAAATTTTTTCAGTTATAATGGCTTGGTCTCCCATCTCCCTCTACCCATGCAGATAAACTTTTCAGAAATCTTTGGAAGTACTTTGATTTTAAAGTTCAGATGTCTTCTAGGACAGCAGGGTTGTAGTTTTGAAATTAGTCTCTCCCTCTGTTTAGGTTTGCACCTAGAAGTAAGGAAGAACAAGTGTGTGGAATGCTATTCCAGACATCTCCCATAATTTCAGCCTATGGGAAGACACACGCTGCTGCAACCAGATGAGTGCCTGCTCCTTTTTGTATTCATCCTATTGCATTTGTGGTGAATTCAATCACTGTGCACTGAAATACCCTGGAAAATGGAGCAGTATGTGTAGGGCTTTGCTGCAGGGATGTCTCTATGAAGATTTACCTGATTCAGGCTCCTGTGTCTGGTTACTTAAGCTGTAAAGCTCCAAGTTAAATGTCTTTTCCAAAGTTACCTAACAGTCATATTGTGGAGGAAATAATTTCAGTTGATATCTTCAAAGTTGGTATCCTCCCGTTCACCTTCGGTACACTGATTAGAAATTGTCTGAGGCAACAGGTTAATGCTTTAACTCTTCCTGAACTCAACAGGAGCTGTTTTGAGTGTGACAGCGTCCAGTGTGGTGCCTCTTACCAGACAATTTGCAGTTGAGCTGCAGCACAGGAGCTGCTTCCCCCGAGCCAAGTGCTATCAGGTGTTTAGCTCTCTAGCTCTGAGGTCTGATGGGCTGAAGGCAGGAACTGGGGAGATATTTTTTCCTCTTGTTGGTTCTCCACATCCTTTTCTACATATGGAAAAGTACTGATTTATGTGGAAAAAATACCTTTTGCCTTAGCAGAGGGTAGCTCTCCTATCAGCGATTCTTTTTTCTCTCTCTTTAATTTTGTTCTTTGAATCCAGTTTCTGATAACACTGTCTTATCTTTATATTAAGAGACCTCATAATCTTACCACAATGCCTGTGCCCAGTTCAAACCTATCAGTTTTTTACAGGTGCTTTTCTTTCATTTCTGATGTTATTGTTAACATACTTTCATTAAGCAAGCTGTAGAGCTCATATCAAGCTGTTTCACAATAAGCATTCCTAATTTCCATAAAATTCACTCCGTGCATGTGTATCTTCTGGCAATTCAAGCTTGCTTTCCTCTTCCAACTGTCTGCTTTTCAAATTATCATAATCTTGATTTAAATCTACCTGGTTATCAGTTGACAGAAACAAGTTTATTAAGGTTTCTTATCCTCTCTGTCTGGCAGATCTCATATTTAGTAATGTGTTTTACTTCCACCTTACTGATCAAAACATCCTTTGAATCATTCATCTTTTTCTTCTAGTTTGCAGTGCTAGTTGCTCAAATGATTTAATAGTTCGTTTTAAATGGCAGTATTTGTAACTGGAATCTCTTATGTTCTAATCTAGTTGTAGGGAATGCTTAAAAATTCCCTTCTAAGCCAATCATTATTTGCTAAGTAATAAATACATCTGTCATTGTTGTTGTAAATGAATCTTTCCTCTTCTGAAGGTTTCCAGGACTTCACTATGCAGTTTTCTACTTTTTTACTTTAAAGTACAAAGAAAATTTTTGTACCTTTTAAGACACGAGAGCTTTAGGTCTGTGATTTCCCAATCCACATCAAGTATCTTCGAGAGGCAACTGCTATATAATATCTGAAATATCTACATCATCTGCAACGTCTATACAGACATGCTGACCTAAAAAACCAGAAGAGGATCTAACATGGACAAACTAGAGATAAGTGGCAACCATTGTGCAGTCATTCTGAATAATGCCCTTCCATTCGTCATTCCTAGAGGAGCCTGCCTTTGCTTTTTGTATTTATCTGTATACTTATTTATGTATATTTTGGTAAAATTGACAGAAAGCGATAATTTATGTATGTGTGTTTATACACATCTTCTCTGGGTAAAGCAACCTCTCCTGAAGGTTGTTTTAATAGAGACTCTCAAGGGTTTTTTAATGTGAATTTTCTCCTGGTGCCATTTAATCACAAAGTATGATTTCCTTGTCATTATCCCAGTGAAAGTTTCAACAAGAAATGTACGGGTCTGATTTCATTGTAACTCTGGGGCTGTATTGTAAATTCTCTGGTTCAAAATTTTTTCTTAGCTCCAGCCCCCCAGCTGCTGTAAGGTACAGGTGCACATGGGAAATGCACACCAGGCATTCAGAGTTCTTGTAAAACACTCAGCTGTTGTGAAGAGTGCAGGCTGGATGCCCTGGCATTGCACAGTTCTCCCTTCCTGCTCTCGGAGCTCATGCTTGAGGATGGGTACACCTGCCTTGGGTCCCACGTGGCTTTGTGATGAGCACTGAGTGCAGCAAGAGCAGGAGAGCACATAGTGCTCCATCCTCTGCCTCCACTCCCACAGAAGCAAATGTGGCCTTGGGCTCTCAGTAGTAAGAACTGTACATACCTTCACTGTACATGCCTTAACTAGGTATTTGCCTAATTATTAATGTCTCCAAGGGGATCTGGAGACATATACCTAATAGTTAACATCTTGTAGTGATTAGTAGTTTCTACTCCCCATTTTAGACATCTGCAGGCTTCAGCCAACTCCACAGTGCTCATTTGCATGCTATTAGTCATTCCTTAGACATGGTGGTTTGTCTTCCTTTTCATGCATTGTCAACTCACGTAAATTGGTATGGCTAACAAAACACCAGTAGATCAGGATGTCTTACCTTAAAAAAGCCTCAAGTTGGGTGCTCTAATGTGACACAGAATTTCCCAGGTTTTAAAAGGAGTCTTTGTAAATTAATGGGGCCAGTTTGGTACATAAGCAGTTGTGTGGATATATACCATACTTTATAAGCTGTGACAATGATACAATGGGAGAGGTTGTGGTTGCTCTCTATAAATGGACCAAATAGAAGGTAGAAATGTTATTTGAGTTAAAGGGTGGCACTGGGACCAGAACTAGAATAAACTTTCCACAAATAGTTTTAATTTGGTAATCAGAAGGTTGATAAACACTGGAGTGGTGAGATTCTGGAGCAACTTTCCAATTAGAGCAGTGAGGACAAGAAACCAAATTACTTCTGAGATGGAACTTGCTCATTTATGAAGAGGTTATATTTTGTGGTTGCCTGTGATAGCAGGGAATTGCATTTGATGACCCAGGAGGTCCCTTCCAGTCTTACTTCCTATGAATATGCAATCATTATGAAAATAAATAAAGCTTGTGGTGTGCTTCACTGGGTGAAAAATCATTTCTGTAATAACCCTAGGAACCTGGCTGGAAATAATTAATAGAATTACCAGTTATAATCTGAAGACACAGAAAGTTGAAGTAAATGAGGGAACAATGTGGAGAGTCTTTTACTGTCTGGATTTGGGTGGGAAAATTGTGTATGATGCACTTCCTTGAAAGGGCAATTGGTATTAAAGTGATTTGCTTTATGTCCTTTGCTTTCATTTACAAGAGAACTTACTGTATAGAACTATATATTCTTTCTTCTATTGTACTGTATTTGTGTGGTTTTTTAGCTATCCATCCTGTGCTCCTATGCTCTATATTTAAATGACTGACAATAGAAATTGCTGGCTTTTATTGAATATCCAGAATTAACTTGTCCAAGATTTCCTTCTTTTCTAAGCAAGCAAGCACTCCGTGCCATTGCAGTAGTCAGTGGCTCCCGAGTGACCTTCTGATCTTCAATTCTGTTCTTTCAGATGGTTGCCTGACTGGTGCTTGTGCTGATAGAATATATATCCTGAGGTTACTGAGGCTGCCAGCTGTATTCCTGAGCAGATCAGACCAAACAAAGCAACACTGCTGGAAATCCAAATATGCTCTGTAAAGCATCATCAAAATATTAACAATAAATCACAGGACTATTTGCTGTGCTACAAATCCTGTGATTCAATGTGTCGAAAAGGAGCTATTCAGCTTCCAACCTGGAATAAAATAATCACAGTAAAATACGTGGATCTGTCAAATTGTTAAAAGATAATGCTGAAATATGCAGCAATCTGCTCAGCAATAAGGCTGTCAAAGATGGTAAATATTAGTCTAGAAAATGGGAAAATAGACAATTTTTTTACATTAGTGCTTGTGAAAATAACTTGTATTTGACTTTGCATTTTAATATGTGTATTTTTAACCCACACTGAAAGGGCAGAAACAGTCATTATGTTAAAAAACCCCTCAAGAACCCTAAATCCCTTCTATATGACCTTGTAGAACAGAAGTACAAAGAAACGCTTTGTATGAAAAAAATTACTTAGGCAAATCCAGTTTTACTTTAAACAAATCTTTAAGGTTCATTTACAGTACAAAATCCTAATGCCTCTGGAGACCTTACAAGAAGGAACAAAATTTTCAGCTTCTTTCTGCAAAATTACAAAGTCACCTTTTCCATTATCAATTGCTATCAGTTTCCCTAGTGCACTTAGTGACCTAATAGATGGTTAAAATAGACTGACTTGCAATGGCAAAAGCATCACTGGTCACACCAGATTTGGACGATTCCATACTCAAACTGTGTACAGCGTGTAAATACAAACCCAGTGTTTTCAGTTTTCTAGTGTCATAAGGGAATCCGCTTGAAAAACAATGTCAGTGCTTTTGGGATTGCTGGTAATTAATCAGTCTTACAAATGGAAAGGAACAGGAATGGTGCAGCAGTACTACTGCTTGGTGACTATTAGAAGAGTGTGAAGAATTCTACAAATGCTATGGAGTGCAAGAAGGTGTTTTCAATCCACTGTATGTGCCCACATTACTTGCCATTTTAGACATACAGCTTGGAGAGGAAGAAATTCATTGTCCTCTTTACCTTCTCAAAGATCATTAAAAAGTGATGCACTTAGCTACTCTGTGCTTTACTGTCACTGTTCAGTGCAGAAGAAATGCAAACCTGTAAGATATGATGTAGGTGTAGCTGATTGTGCTTCCTAGAGTAAAGGTTACCTTGTATGTCTATTTTTTAAGATTTGTTTCTGCTGAGTTGGGCTTTGTCAAGCTGAAGTATGCTTGGCTGCTGCTATGGGATGAATTTGAGACTTTGTCAGCAGAAATAATTGAGCTTTTTCTTGGAAGGAGACTACATTCTTAATTGTTGGCTGAAAAGCTCTTACACTTTCATATTTCAGACCAGACACTTTGTCTAGAGGGTTATTCTGTTGCTGGGTGTGAGGATTTTTTGCTCTTCTCGTAATAATCCAGCTAAATCTAGCCATGTTACCAACTTTGATTTTATTTCCTTGTGCTTCACTAGAAGCTGAGTGGGCTTTGAAGTGAGAAGAGATCACTTTCCTGGACCTGCTCTAGCTCAGGGGTATGTTCAGACCAGCAGCTGCTTTGTGGTACCGGTAAGGTATCCTGATTTAGAGTGGGCAAGTTAATGTTCCACTGCTGTAGCACTTCTGCTGGGGCACTGAGGTAGAGTAGTCCCCAAAGACTAAACTGGAGCTCCGGGCAGACACTTTGGCTGGGCAAATGGCACTGGAAGATGAATTAAGGAGTAGTGAGGTGAGGAGTGGAGTGATGTGGAATCACTGGAGGAAGACTGTAGGTGAAGGAATGCATGTAAGGAGTACTTAGGACTGCTCTCTGTGTGAGTTCCCCGTGTGATGATGTTCCTGGGGCAGAAAAAAAGAATGTGTTCATATAATTATGCATGCACAGCATCGTGACGCATCTATTCAAAGAAGCAGAATTAAGCTTAACTGGACTTGACTTTGCAGCTTGAATGATCTTTTACAACAGTGTTTTGTAGGCAAGAAAGGCATGTCAGCTTAGTTTCAGCTGGATTTCTGGGTGGTTCAGTGCAGATGGTTTAAACAGTGCTCTTACCTCTCCCTTACCCTGGGATTCACTGCTCACCTTCAGTGAGCCCCCAGTCAGTGCAGTTTGCCCTTCTGCCTCCTGGCAGCAGCAGTGTGATCCAAGCTACATATCTCTGGTGTAACTGTGTTTTATGCAGAAGATGTGGCTATAATAACTGCTCCTGAATTCCTTTTTGTGTATTTGTGGCAAACAGCTCTGATGGTGTATGGCATTCTTAGTCTAGCAGATGTCCACCTATGTACCCACTACATATGCTGCTGACAGCTTGACAACTGATGCAGTCTAAAGATAATTAAATATTAAGTCTTGAATAGGCTCTAGTATTCTATCAGTAATTGAACTACCATAGTATGTTTGCCTAGGTTTGCTGCTGTGTGCTAAGCCAGATGCGTTTCATCAGTTTGATCCTTTTCATGCAGATTTTCTCATATAAGGCAGCTTGATATGTAAGCAGCTGTATTAACTAACAGCCCAACATGCTTTCCATCTGTCTTTGCCATAAGAGCAAGCTACATGCAGTAAATGCATCTCCGTTCTTAAAACAAGGGAGAGCAATCGCAGAGACATTCTGTAGTCATCTATTGGAAAGAATCTGTCCAGGGTATTCACAAATTGGTCAATTTTAGACTCCCACTTAAGCCACTCTCAAGATTGCCTTGATGGGCAAGGATAAGGGCAAGGCAATGTTGCCTTTGAAATTTGTGGTTTTGTCTGTGGTCTAGTAAAGATGAAGGACTGTATACTCTGGATTTGCCTGGATGGTGGGTAGTGTGGAACTAAGGACAGTGAGAGCACGGAGAGCATCAGCAACCTCCATCACTTGGCTACTGTTGGGAAGATGAACTCCACAAGTACCTCAGACCTCTTGGAGTCAGCTCAGCATACTCTTGAGCACTAAAACAGAAGATGTGAAGTGCTTTGTTTAAGCTCTCACTGATTACTAAGGGCGGAGAATAATTTTAATTTACTTGCTGTAGCACCACGGTCCTGCATTATGGTTGTGGTTGTCTCACATTACCTGCCTCTCAAACATGAAGTGAGTCTCCTGCCTTTCTGTACCTTGTCATCTAGTCTCTTGATATGAGAGTGTATGGAACGTATCAGTTTCTTTGAGGAGGGAAAGAAATGGCAACCAAAGATGTAAAAGCAGGCTGCATGATGGAGAGCTAGATTCATAATATCAGCTAAATATCAGCTAAAGTCTGCATTTTTTTTTACTTTTTTATTTTTTTTTACCTTTTTGCTCCAAGGGACAGAACCCAGATCTGCTCGTTCTTTGCCCAGATCTGTAGGCAGCAGCGTCCAACAGTGTGTATTCATTATTCACTATAAATTGAAAAGTTATTCTAATTAGACAGTGCTGTAATCCTCCTGCTGCTTTAGATCAGATGTCCGCCAGTGTAAACAAGCCTCCATCAGACTTGAAGTGGGTCAGATCAAGAGACATTGCAGCGCATGACAGCGTAATCCAGTGGAATTGGTTCTAAAGTGGTGCCTCTTGGTGAGGGAAGGGAATGCTGGGCTGCAGCCTACACTTTGAAAAGGCCACCATATTGTAAGAGTGTAAAAATTCACTGTTTGTTGATGCCACGCTTTTTATTTCAGAGCATGTTGTAGGTGCTGCATTTTCACAAGGAACCCCATGTCTTTCATGTGCTTTGTCTGTCAGTGCTGCACGAAAATTTGAGTGAAATACGCTTGCAAAAGTCCATTTGCAGAGCAATGAAATGAAACCATCTTAATCTAACAGTATGTAAAAGTGTATAAATTTGGCAGTGACATATGGACGTATAATTGTACAGCTTATGTACTGCATTAATGAGGTATAAAACTTGTCTCAGGAATGCAGCTATGCAGTGGCTTTCATTCCAGAAATCCATCAGAACAGCATAGCAATGACAGTATGTTCTGTCTACCATGTTTGGAAGACATTTGTTAAGAGTTAGTGCTACTTGTCATGAGGTTTAGAGAGGTACTATAAGGCCTGAGAGTGCTGAATTTGCCCCACTTGGACTTACTGAACTGTTAACTGCTATGATCTAATATTTCTGCCACATGTCAGTCTCCAGGCTGAAAGGAACATCTCAGCTGTGGAGCAGGGCCATGTGGACTTTGCTATCTCTACACTTCTGGTTCGGAATGGATTTGCAAGGGACAGGGGAACAGGTGCATAGCTACAGGGAAACGGGGGCAGAAACCAGCCCAAAACACCAAAAGAACAAACAAAAGCTTAGAGGGCTGCCAGAGATGAGGATTCTGGGGAGATTTTGAGAGAGACCTTCAAGTTCTCTCTGTGTCCAGACTGTTTTCATAGCTCAGCTTCTGTATATGAGGGATCTCTTTCCACAGTCTGTACATTGTTGCTCAAAGTCCCACATATATGGGAACAATTGTGACAGTGAACAACCCTGGGCTAGATGGAGAGCTGCATTTGTCTGTAGATAACTGGAATTCAAAGGTGATGGAAACAAACCATATACTTCCAGGTGAAGATTTACAGGTACAGAGGTAATCTAGGGGTATGCAAGGCTATTCCCTAAGATCAACAGAGCGACCAGAGGAGCAGACCAGTAAGAGAAACTCATCAGAGTTTTAAGAAGCTTGAAAATGAACTTTACATCTTGTGTGAACAGTTCACAGTTGGAAAAAAATAAATAGAAAAAGGCACACCTATTTCTTGTTGCATTTATTAATAAGTAGCTTCGGCCAGATTTTTATTGTCCTAATGTTAACATTTTAACATCTTCAAAAATAAATCACCTCTCCCTTGTGAAACACTGTTAAAATGAAACATTGAGGCATATTTAATTTGAAAATCCACCACACACAAAAAAATAAGTATTTGAACTAAAATGAAATTGAGATAAATGGCAGCATGGTCCTTTTCCAGCATTTTGTGTGGTGATATAAAGCAGCAGGTTGGGGCCTTTGGAAAGGTGAGGCTGAGACTGCTCAAGGGAGCAGAGCACTGAGGGGCTTCTGCAAGACCATGCCCTCATTTCAGGCAGTGTGGTGCAGTGAGAGCAGAGCTGTAAAGAAATGGGTTAAGCACTGAGGTCCCATTGCCCATCTTATACACAGTTCAGAAAAGCTCTGTCTGGTCTTATGGATAATATCGATTAGTGGTTGAAGTACATTAGTGGCAGCTTTCCAGTTTTGTTTCATACCAAAGGAATCTGTTTTGTGCTCTCTGAGGCTGCACCTCAATGCAAAAGACTGCAAGTAGGAGTGACTGGGGTGTATGTTTGCTTCAGAAGCACCCAAAAGAGAGAAAGACCGAGAGAAAAGCTGATGAGAGAGGATATAGAATGAGAACTAAAGGTAGTTTAACTGGGATCAGCTTTTCTCATCAAGATATGTTGATGTAACAATGAGGAATTGAAAAAAACTTTATATTAGTCTTTCTAAGGATCTGTTCTGGGGAGAGGTCTGGCATGAAAAGAGTCTGAGTTTGCACCCCTGTTACCTGTGTCTCTTTTCTGACCAAGTCTGCAAGTTATTAGATACAGAGAAAAGGCTTGTTCCAAGTGGTGTGTATGTACCCAAAGATACATTGCAGCAAAACCTGTCAACATAGACACCGTTATGAATATGTATTCCTTTATCAAATCTAAGTAAGGAATACAGGGAACAAGTCTGCAGGAATTGTATAAGGTTCTCAGAGTGTACTTGTTGCATATATGTGACAAAATATAGAACAAATTCAAGTGCCTGGATAAGATAGGCACTGACGATGTTCAAGTTTATAATCCAACAAATCTCTGAAATCCTCTGTTGTCCCCAAAGCCTGAATGAGAAAGAGGTAAGTCCATAATGGCAGGAAGATGCGCCAGGGGAGATTTGGGTTGGACATTAGGAAAGGGTTCTTCACCCAGAGGGTGGTGAAGCTCTGGAACAGGCTCCCCAGGGAGGTTGTCATGGTCCCAAGCCTGATAGTGTTCAAAAAGCAACTGGACAAGGCCCTCAGACACATGGTGTAAACTTGAGGATTGTCATATGCAGAGGCAGGAGTTGGACTTGATGATCCTTGTGAGTCCCTTCCAACTCAGGACATTCCATGACTATAATGATCATGGAATTCAGATACCTGAGCCTGAGACCAGCCAAGGTAGCTTTCAGTCCCTCCTCACCTAAAATAAGTGTGTAACTAAATGAAATGCTTTAGTAGTTGAGTTTCCTGACATGCATATACCATTGCAGTGTGCTGTACTCCACCAGATGGGGGACATCAAAGGTGGGAGAGATATGTACAGCCCAGACTCCTTAAATTGAAATGTTCTCTCTTGTTTCCTTGCTGGATCTTTGCATATGCACTTGCAAGTGTTGGGCTGAGGGGCTGATGAGACGGAAATTTGGGAAGGAAAGTAGAGAGGTCAAATTGAGTTCAGCATGGGAACTGGTAAGAAGAAAATCTGTATCTGTCTCTAAAATGAAAAATTCAGTCTTTTTGGAGACTGATGATTATTTTTGGGGAAATGGGAAGCAGAGGGGCAATATCCCAGTGCTTCCAACAATGACTTTGTGGCAGAAGGACATAAAAGCTCTTGATTTTGATACAATACTAAGGATGCTAAAGAGCATGTATCATCCTTACCAGCCCAGGTAATTAAAAGAAAGAGAAAAAGAAAGAAAAAAAGGAGACAATATTGATCTTGTAAAGGACCAATGCTTAAGTCATAATTCTTATTCTAATGTCAGTTAGAAAATGTACCTTTGTTAATGGTTTACCTAAATGCAACGGAATGCCTTTCCAAAGCTGATCAGGGTTTCATTTCTGCACTTTATCAGCATGAAGTAGGTAATCTGAGCATTCTCATCTCTGGGTACTCATCTGTGTTGAAGAGAAATCTGTTAATTAGAGCCTTCTCTCGATATGGATTTTCTTTCTTTCTATGTGTGTGAGTGGAATTAGTCTTTTAACAAAGCAACAAAGTCTGTACTAAGTGCTCTGTGGCAGCACTGGATTTGCAGACACAGAACGCAAACCTGTGGCCTTTTGTGTTGGGGAGGAAGGCTCTGTCTCTTCTGTGGATGAGAGAATTGATTGGAAAAATAAAGAGCAGTTTCATACCTGATTCTTTGCCAGTGTCTTAAGTCCTGTATGAAATCAATGAAGTTGGCATCCTTTTTTCCAAAGTACTTGTTGAGGGTATGGATTGCAGATTATATTAGCACAGGATACTGATACCAGCGTGATTGTCAGATGGGTCCTGAGTAGAGCTTTAGTTCAAATATGCAGGAGCGTGTCTACTTCATTGTTAGAGTTAGCTTGTTATCTGCCCTTTTAAGTAAGTAATGGTCATCACAGCAGAGAGATAATATACAGATATTAGCCCAAAATAATGTGAATGTCCTTATCTTTAAAAAAAAAATATCTCAAAAATTCAGTGATAATCAGTGACTGTGCATTGGCCAGTGAAAACAAGAGGGATCAAAAGAAGTCAATCTTCCCACAAAGCTGTAGGAAAAAAAAAAATGTAAGTATCTGGTTTAGATAACTGAAGACTTGGAAAGGAATTGAAGTGATAGAACAAGGAGGTAAAAAGTAATGCATGGCTGATCCTACAATTGCCTGTAAGATTTAAAAGTTTATCACTAGTAATACCTTTTCCACACTGGACTGACAAAAACAAGTTGAGAATTTTGCTGATGCAATTTAAGAAAATGGTCAAAACATAGTAAAATTGTGTTAAAGCAACGTGGAATTTAGATTAGTGAGTTGACTATCACACTTTTTCAGACGACATACTTAGAAAAAACTTATTTTTCCTCTTAGAGTTCGGTTTAAGTAATCCTAGTAACAGTGCATGCTTCCCTCTGCTCTATTTGCGCTCTTGTGAGGCTGCAGATAAGTAGAAGCAAAAAAGCTCAGAGCCATGCATGAATCAAGGCTCTAGAAAGAAAAGATCAGAATGTTTCTTATGCATCTCTGCCACTGATTCATTATTTTGGAAAAATGTGTGGTATTTTGTTTTCTCATGACAAAAGCCACTTTGCCTTGAGACCCTTAGGACTCATTCACCATCTGCCGTGGTCCTACCAGCGCAGCTCTGCGGTGGCTTCACACAGCCCTGCAGCTGGACAGGCCTCCTGCGAGGGACGGAGCTGCTGAACCTGAAGGAACAGAGTCACACTGCCATACTGCGCCTTTCCCTCTCATGCGTGAGCATGGGACGTGGCTATGAGGACTGGGGCTGGTCCTTCTCCCACTCTTCCGTACCCATGTCAGTTTAATCTCCTATTTCTGCAGCTGATTCTCTGTGAGCAGTTTCCTTTTACCCTGTGAAAACAAATATTGTGTGAGCAGTTAGCACAGGAGTTACCAGAATGGGAAGATTCTCCCAGTTAGTGTTGACCTGTGGTTTGGGTTTTTTTCTTTCTTTGTTTTTGTTTGTTTGGTTTGTTTTGTTTTTTTCTCGTTTTTCAAAAAACTAAATTGGTATTATGTTATTCTATATAAAGAGATCTATTTCCCTTCCAGTACAGGTTCTGTAAATGGTAAGATTCATTTATATGTTCCTAGTTTTATTTTATTATAGTTTTACCCTTTTGCAGTCTTGCTTGAAATCTCTTATCTGGGCATCTTTATTAGTTTTTACATTTCAGTAAAATGATTCCATTGTTTATGTCAAGGGGATTAAAGGAAATCACATTCTTCTGCTCAAATTTTTCCTTACAACTGGATTAGTGAGAAAAGTTATCACCGTTAGACACTTAGAAGTTTACACAGTGGTTTATCAAACACCAGGAGTATGTCTTTTGGTTTGAAAAATCAAATTCAATTGAATTTCAGGCCATGTAAAATTTCACATTGAGAATGGCAGGGGGTCCAATGTGTGTGAGCACATGGTTGTACATGAAACCTGTGTCAAATACACGAGCACCTTGGTAAGGAGTTACAGGTGCATGCTTTTCAGAGAGTTAGATCATGGTAAATTAATAACAGCATGAATTCTTGCTAACTCGAAACTTATTTTCTTAAAAATGGTATACAATATGGATGAAGTAATGTATTATAACCTATATAAACATAAGAGCAATCTTTTTTACTGTAAGGGTAATCAAACACTGGAACAGGTTGTGTGGGCAGCTTTTGGATTGTCCATGCATGGAGTTATTCAGGACTTATTTGGACACAGCTCTGAGCAACCTGCTGTAGTTGACCCTGCCCTGAGCAAGGAGGTTGGACTAGACCTCCACAGGTCCCTTCCAACCTCATCCTTTTTGTGATTTTATATTTGCAACACACTTACTGTAGTTTTAATAGGCTGAGACTTTCCATGCTAATTTTCATCCTGAAGCATATTTTTATGACAAAGTTGCAAGTTCTGGTAAGAGGTTTATAGCGGAAGTGCTGACAAAACCTTTCTTATGATGGTACAAATGTGCCACAATTATATATAGAGAGAACATGGAATAAAGTCTGGAGTTAGGGATTGACCTATAACTCATGCATGACAGAGCATTAGGAATGCTTATAATTAGCAATTATCAGCAGTCTCTTATGATTTTCTGTATCATACAGCCTTTTAATGTCTGCTTTCAATTTCCTCTTAAATTAGTAGAATATCTGTTTCATGATGTATTCAACCTGATTTTCTTGTGCTCTCAAAAATCATTGTAAAAAAGAACCAGCTAAGCCTACTTTTATTTAAGAGTTGTTGATATCTTTTTTTCTTTTATTTTTAGATTCATCAGGCTTCTTATCTATTTTATTTCTGTGATTCACTTCATAGGATTGTGTTTTATTGTTTTATTGCCTGTACAATGACATCTTTTCCTTTTGGAGAGATTGTCCTCTGTGTACAATATCTGTTATTTCAAACTATAAGGCAGATTAATTCTTTAACTTAGGCACGTAGGCCTTCTGTTTTCTTTTTTTTTGTCTTCTCTATTTTTTTTTCTCCTTAGTTTCATATTGGGTGGGATTTGCCAGCAGGAAATGGCTTCAGAGACTTACGCTGAAACCTGTCGAGCATTCCTCCCTTCCCTCGCCACTTGGGATCTGCTGTCGTGTTTGAAGAATAAGAAGGAGAAAAAGGATGTTGCTCTTCTGTATTTCGTCTTGGAGGTGGTTTCATTTCTGCACTGAGAACAGTCATTTGATGTTGCCTGAGTGTTACTGAATGGACCTAATCCTGCGAGTTGCAGTGCACTCATTTCCCATTAATTTTATCAGCAGTTAGGACTCAGAACTTTGAAGCCAAATTATGCAAAGCCTGTTGGGAACCTTTCTGGAGGAGGAAAGGTTTTGTAATGAGTTTCACCTATTTACTCCCTTTAACTCAGAGAGAGAAAAGTGATCTGAAAAGGGACTTACAAAGAGACTGAAAGGAAGAGGAAAAGCTCCTTGATTTTGGATTACAAAACCAAACTTGTCCTTCTTATAGAGGCCTGAGAATTTAGTCTTCAAAGAAAGGGCAAACAGCTGCCAGTCAAAACAAGGTTAACTTGCTTGTAGTTTGTTTTTTGTTTTTGTTTTCCTAAGTAGAAGAATCTATTGTGATAGAGGAGTCTGGAAAAGTCAAAGAAAGAGGTTGTTAGGAAGATGAGTAACTAGGGAAGACTTTTTTGTTCTGTTTTGTATTTAGGAAAGAGAGCGCTCTACTTTGTGCCTTGGCTTTAGGTGGTACCTGCAGCGCCCGGCTGCCCCTGTGCTGAGGGCACGGTCACCTGGACCATTCAGTCTGCCTTTCTGCCTACAGGGCTTCTTAGAAGTGTAGTCATTGATGTTATAATGTCATTAATGGTCCCCCTTCCATTTTCATGGGAGGAAGCTATTACTCATATTTCCCGCATAACAGGCTTTTTTCCAATTATTCATACTTAGAGACAGTGGTGTTTCACTTTTGCTGTGCAGGTTGGTTTGAGCAGTACTCTGGCAAGGAAGCAAACGTGTCTGTGTGTGTTGTGTATATATATCGTATCTATTTTCACCATAAAATATTTTTTTTAAATGACAGACAAAACACACACTTGTCTCTCTAATTTTTAGTTAAAGTACCTGTATATTTGCAATCTGTGTTTAAGTATTTCTAATTTGTGTTGGGTTGGTCACTAACAGTGTGGAATAATTTATTTTATCATAAAATTTAGGTTCATATTTTAAAGTTATGTATTTTTGTCTTTCAGTAGTCTCTGACAAGAAAGCTTGCTTTGTATTTTTTTTAAATAGACTAAAATATGGAAAAAAATGGTTTTATATGTGTCTTATGTTTTTCATTGTGTGTGTGATCAGTCAAATATACTGCATTAAAAATGAGCAAACCAGACAAATTATGGATAAGATTCTGGTGGTAACTGCTAAATTAATCTCAAGATGCATCTGCTTTACGGTGAGATTAGTAGGTAACAGTAATACCACTGCTGCTACATCATGTTTCATTGGCTGAGGCTGTATGTGGGGAAATTCTGATAAAAGACAAGAGGATATATATATATTTTTTTTTCCTCCTGATTGTTAGGGAAGAACTTTAAATCTCTTTGCACCTATCTACTCCTAAATTTTAGTGCCAGATATCATAACAATCTGTTATGTTCATTTAGGAATATTTATCAGTTTATTAAACTGAACTGCACTTACTAGATTAAATTTTAAAGAATAATCTCTAAGATCCCAGAAGCCTCACCATGAGAATGCAGCACACTACAGCAGGGCAGAACTGCAGAACGGAAACTATTTGAACAACACTATTCTCTTCCAATCTTTTAGATTTTCTGTAATGCTTCTCAGCAACGACTAAGCATTTACTGCTCTCTAGATTATCTGAGTACTTATAAGTGTATCTGATAAATTACCATATAAACACGTGAAAACTTGCAGTATCCCTGCAAATGACAAGAATATCAGAAGTGACAAGTAATTTGTTGGGTATGGTTGTTAGCTGGACATGAAGTCAGTATAAGCCAATAACCAGAGCAGTTTCTTGTCTCTGATAGCAAAATACTGACTTTGAACCTCATCGGGCTTCACGGTTTCTTCCCACAATGCGCTGTAAAACCTAATTGTTAGATATCTGGTGGGACGTCTGGCAGCTGTGCCAGTCACATGTTACACTGAGTTTTCCCTCTTTCTCCATTAATAGCTTAACTGTATGGTTGCGCAGAAGGTGTCCTGACAAATTCGGTTTGCTGGATTGCTCACACGTGTAAAACCACACACGTGTCAGTGTCCTCGGGAGCAATGAGCCCAGCGGCTCCCGCGGTGCCTGCTGCCGGACTGACATCGCTCACACCGGCTCGATTCCCACAGTGACCCCCAAGCACTCACAGATTCCCCTGGTCCCAGCTACAGCTCCTGCCTTCCTCTGTTCCCGTGTGGTGTGTGGGGGGATGCTGAACAGGAAGATTTTGGAGCCTGGCAGCGGGGGGGCGCGTGCCACTGGGGAGTCCCAATTGAAAAGTGTCTTTTTAAGCCATGTCAGTGGCACACCGTTGTCACTTTGCTGAAGCATTTTGAGTCCTTTTCAGTTCTTCACATTGTTTACTGAACTTTTAATCTGCTCCTCACGTTTAAACTCCTTTAGTAAGCCTCTTGGAGAGCTACCATGCCTGCTTGCTTGCTAGAGCGCTGTTAGGCTATTGTTGATGAAATACAAAGTCAGATGTGCATGTAATTGATACATAAGAAAACAGAGACAAGATACCTAAGCCCACTTGGGAATATATGTTGGCTTGCCTTTTTTCAGAGGTTTATAGTTTCCTTCTAATCAACTGTTGCTATTAAAATATAAGTTACTGTCAAATATATTATTTTCTTTGCAAAAAGAAATTGAGTTCTTTGTGAGGTAGTGAGAGTATATATCTGATTCTTCCAAATAACCTTTGTCCTTTAAAGTCCAGCAAAACTTCATTGATTGCACTTTTGGGGTTGTATAAACCTGGAGGAGAAACATTGTCATTCAGAAGTCAGTTCTGCTAACCCATTAGAAAGGCACATTCACACTAATGGTTTTACAGTCAATCAGTGACAAAGACCTACAGGAATTCACATCTGTTTTACTGTTCACTGATCTTGCAATTTGATCAATATTATTTTGAAGGAGTCTTTTTTTACTTCATCTGTAACATCTTTTTTTACAGCCAGGCTGAATACACACCATAAAACTGTACTGCAGATATTGCTGGAAGGACCAGCCATGAATTGTACAGGTCTAAGTCCATCATAGAGGCTCAACTTCATTCACTCACATGGTTTTATCTGTTTTCAAATGAGCTCCTATTATTCTGTGATACCCTGGAGGGAGTAATAATCATGATCTCTATGCTGACTCTTTGAGATGTTGCTGCTCGCTCTAGCAGAATTTCTCAACATGTACCACAGGCTTTCAGTGTGCTTCCAAAGTCTTGGGGAAGCTTTCAACCATTTAAATTTTGCTGTTGCATTCACAGAGTTGTAAAAATACAAGAATAACTCTGGGTTTAACTTATTTCTGTTACAGGTGGTCTGTGCCTGTGCTTTTGAGGTCCATATGCCATGGTTTGGGGTAGGACCATAAGCAGAGAGCTCCCTGCGCAGCCTGTGCAGTCTGTGCCGAGGATGGATCGATTTCCTGTGCTCAGCTGGATGAAGAGGTCATTCAGCTCTTAAGAGACCATGGGATCTGTATGGATGTGACTTGGTTGTTCCTGTTAAGAAGAGCTTCTGCCAGTGTTTCATTTCCTCTCTGCTTTTCACTGCTGCATCTAAATACAAGCCAGATTTCCAAGGAGAAGGTAAGAACTTTAAATGAAAATACCTGTACTTGTGTGAGTCAATTGCAGTTCCATCCAAAGAGCGAATATCATGTACTATAGAGAGCACAATGGAGATCAGAGGCTTGTAGCAGAGCAATTTATTTATCTACAATCAGTCTAGCATTTTATTAAACATGACATCCTGTAAGATGTGTGTTACTCAGCAAGAAAAAGATTTCTGCACAGAGTAGGAAACAAGTGGATGATATTAACGGTTGAGAAGATTTCAGTTGAGGAGGAGCTCCACAGGTGACCAGGTAATCTAGTTATTCAGATCTTATTTATCTGCTATAATGAAATGGTTTGTAAGATATTTAAAGTTAGAATGTGTCAAATTAAGTACATTATAGAGGAAGCCATATCTAGAAGATGCCATAGAGCAATATGGAAAGTGTTTGCTTATTTGGTGCCTTGAATAACTGAGAAAGTGTCACAGGGAGAAGATAACTGTTATAGCACAGCTATTAGCAAAGACAACAGAAAACCTATGTGGATGTGAGCAAGAACAGTTTTGTAAGGCTTTTACAACAGAGGAATTATGTGGTTGGAATACCAGGGCCAAGAATATGCCCATGAATTATATGGTCTGAAAGTAGAAGAGAGAATTGATGTTAGCTGTAAACAGAAGGCAAAAAGGAAGCAATCACTGTAAAAAGTAGTTAATGCAGTTCTAATTGAAAGAAAGCTTGTGAGATTTCTGCTGCCTGAAGAGTAAGAGAAAGATACAGTCTGGGTCAATTAGGATGGAAACTTGGCTGGAGTGTGACACTTCACTCTCCTGGTCCAGGATTTTTCATTGACCTGCTGCATGGTTTTCCCATCTGTAAAATGCTGTAGAATTAATATCTATCTTCTGAAGTGGTATAGTATCTTAAGCTAGCAAATCAATTAGATTCATATGCTTAATAGTAAGCATATGTAAGTAATTTCTTACTGTTACATGTAAGTAACTTCTCAGAGGTGACGGTGGGTCTTCTAAGATGTTTCTGTTCTTCCCTGTGGTCAAGGCCAAAATGTTGAGCATCTTGCCAATTCAGCCATAGCAGAACTAATTTCTGAATTCAGATACTATAAATAGCAGAATTATGGAAAAGAGTGTAACTCTGAGAGAATTAAAAAACACCACTAGAATAATTGTTGTGTGCTACCCTTCAGTAACCATAGACTGTACTCAGAAGGGCCATTTTTTATCTAACGCAGGTTGTGACGTATCTGCATTTTACAAAAGTTATCTGTAGGTTTTAAGCAGAGTTGTCCTGAAACTTTCTATTTTCTCAGTCTCCTAGCAATGAAAGACCACTATAGACTGCAAGTATTCTGAATATAAAAGTTACTTGTTCGAAGAGCATTGTATAGACTAAATGGTAGAAGTGCATTTGTACTTTATATAACTGTTACCTTATAAGAACAGGTAGAGCCAAAAGTGCAATTTTTGTAGTGTGTAAAATGTATTTTTCTTTGTAATCTATTTGCAAGATTTTTGTTGTTACTCAAAACAGACACTGTGGTGGACATCAGTTACTATGATTATTTATGTAGAGGTTGGGGTGGTTTTTCTGTTTAGTTGGGTTTTTTTGGTTTGTTTTTTTTTTTTTGGTTTTTGGTGGGTTTTTTTTATCATTTGGGAAGGAAAGTGAAAGCAAACTTTGCAGAACCACAGACTAGATATCTGGCCATTTGTGGACTTGCAGATTCAGCAGAGGTTCTTTGTGTTATGTGAAGGGAGAGCACATTTCTGAGCAGCTGATGTTACCCACCCTGTGCTCAGTAGTGGAGAGAGGCACAACTAGGAAGTGCTCTGATTTGTCTTCTGTGGGGTCCTCTCTTTGCTGGTTCTATGAGATCCTAATTTAGATGCCGAAATTTTTTGTCTCAAACTAGTTGTATGAATTAGTCCCTAAGTAGTCAACTTTTTCAGTATTTCTGTGTAAAATTTTGATTATTTTCTTTCGAGGACCAATCCCATTATTGTCTTAAAGGGCTTAATATCACTCCCTTTGATAGGCAGAAGAGGCGATGATTCACTATCATGGCATACAGACCCAAATACCTTTACCTGTTATATTTGCATCTGTCTTTGCACAGGAATGATTTTCTGTTCATGTAAACTGTTATTTTCTCATGAGTAAACTTTTTGTTCTCGAGTTTTACAAAGTTCAGTACATAGGGTACCTGATCATGGTGCCAAATTTGGGAACTTGTAAATAATTACACAAATCACAAAACATAACAACATAAGTCCTTTGAACTGCCTAAATAATGTAGTATTTTGTTTGTAAGATTTCATTCCTTTTTTTTCTTACATGAACCCAAAATCTGGTGATTGTATAGCAGTTTTTTCTTTTTCTGATGAGGAGTTACCTTCTGAACTCAGAAACGCTAGAGAACAGGAACCGTAAAGATTCAAAATTAGAAAGCATATTCTTAAGGAAAAAAAGAAAAATCTAATTACTAATTATTTTAAGCTCCCCAAAATTTTGAGGTATTTTGCTAAATTTTGAGTACTAGTACCACCAAAGCAAAATTCAAACCATGATAGTAATGCTAGATGTGTCCATATGCCATGCTGAGACCTAAGAAAGATTTTAGGTTTTAGAGGGGATTTTCAGTCCCCTCTGTTCCACAGTATTACACCCCTAAGGTTGAAAGAAACTCCCCAAACATCAACAAGCTTTTGAAGTGCGTTTTTATTGGGCAGTTTTTTCTCTAATTGTGCAGTGTACTTTTCCTTTTTCACTCTACAACTTCAAAGATCTTTTTCTTTAATTTTTCTTTCACCACCTTAGATTTATCAAAAGGGACACCAGTGTTGCCTTGGTCAGCTTTCAAAACTTGTAAATCATAGGCAGGAAATCAAGCAAATAATATATATAAATTTGCCTTTGTCTATTTAAAATAATGCTCTCACGTATATCTATTTTCTTTTAACATCATATTCCTGCTTCCATTCTTTATATTGCGACAGGCACGTTCTTTGAGCTAAAAGATTGCTTTATGTTGGTATCGTCTTTGCCGGTGTGAAATCATTAGACTTGTCCATCAGGTTTCTCTGCCAGACAATGAGTGTATTAGTGCTAATGGTCTGTGTCTTGCAAATTAAAAACACACTGAGATCATAAACTTCCTTTTTACTCTGATAACTCTCAGATAATATTAAAATAATTTAATGGCAACTTTTATGAAGTGAAAGGATGTGATCATATTCAATATTTTCATATAGAGAAACTCTGTATGAAAAGCTTATGAAAGGTTATGAGAGGATGATCAACTCTTACTAATGCTTCTCTAAGTCTCTCAAGCCTGACTTCGATTAGTGAGGTTTCCTGATAGCTTCGACAGAAGAGCATGGCCATGCTTCTTGGTTAGTCTAGAAAGCCACCTTCAAAACCGGTGCAGTGAAATTCAGTTGTGTACACATACTCACTGAATCAGTATCTGATTCACTTCAAGTGCTATAGACATATGCAAAATTACTATTAGAGGATTTAAACTTAATTGCACTGTCAGCACACACTGTTTTGCATCCAATTGATGCTTGTCTCCTGCACTTAAAAACAAAGACTTGGTCTTCTTTCCCCCTGTATTTTTCCTGTTATCCACAGCTAAATTCATATATTAATACAGTAGTATCTGATTAAAATAAATTATAGCATGATAATTGAAAGAAAAGTAGTTGTCTCTAAGATGTCAATAAAATTAAATCACATCCTTCCCATTCTAGTTTTTCTTAAGCTCAGGATTTCTCATGTTCGTTCAGCAGTGCTCTTAATGGGCTTTAAGTTCACCATGTTATTGTGTTGAAGATAAGCTCCATATGGGGAAGGTGCTGCCAGCCCTACAGGAAGGACATTGTTGTTCCTTAGTAGCTTGGAGATTTTGAACAGAGTAGTACCCAATGAGTTTTAAGAATTACAAACATAGTTAAGTCCCTGTTTCTAAAATTAGGAACTTTTTCACAATTAAGAGTATTGCTTGCAGTGTATCATAATTTTTGAAGCTGTTGTCAGAGCACGTAATCCCTCTGTCAGAATGAATCCTCCAGGGGACATAGTGTATTAAATGAGGGTGAAAATGGATACCTTCAGTATGAATGCACTGGAATTAAATTCGTAACACATTACCACGATTGTAAAGATATTGTTGAAGAAGCTTTTATCATTTTATATTTGAGGAATATTTTAAAAAAGTATAATTGAACTAACAACCGTGGCATGATTTTAGGATTGCGTGATAACCAAAGGTCTGATTGCATTCATCCGAAAGGATTCTACCCGAATCCCTGAAGGCCTAATGAATTAGTGTCTGTATAAATCATGTTATAATGAGCCATAATGTATTTATATTTTTTTTGTGTGGAAAGAGAAACCTCTCTAAATTTCAGCTTTTTGTACCAGTATTTACAAAAGTGCTGCTTTTTTTTATTGCTGTTACTGTGCTTCCCATAGTTATCTTCTATAGTTTGAATCATTTGTTCTGTAGTGTCAACTTGTTGCTATTAGTGAACTATTCACATACTGAATATTAAATATCTGTAGGTCACTCCTAAATTTTCAGTCTCCTGTGAAAACAAAAGCACTCTTGGCATGAGCCAAAACTTTTGAAAACACTAGGGAAGTTCCTACTGCTGTTAGTAGGCACTGACTCCTCTACATGGTATTTAATAACTCAGTTTACTAGAGCTGTTGACTGAAGCCATCCCTCTATCAGAATGGCGAATAAAGAGAAGCCTGGGAGATGCCTCAGGGTAAGATCCCATCAAGGTGAGAGCGGCCACAGAGCTCTCTGCATTTTGCTCTGCCTTTCCATGTGGAGGAGTCCAAACCCAACTATATTGCAAAGAAAAACAAGATGTTAAAGCACTGCTCTGTACGCACACATTCATGTGCTTAATTTTACACCAGCAAACAGCTCTGTGCAGACTTGAGGGCTGAAATGGGTGAAGGGTTTGCCCTGGCAGTGGGTCCAGGCTGACCACCCTAAGCCCAGCCTTCAAAATCCTATAGGCTGAATACCATCTGTTTCTCAGGATGAACCCCAAATTTTAAAGTTCCACTGCAGTTTCATGCTGATTATTTTAATCAGTAAAGGTTAACAGTATTGTGACATTCCATGCACACACATTTCTTCTGCATCTAGAATCTTCCCTGATAATGGTGGTACCTGAAAACACATTTCTTTGGCAGGCAGTGAAAATTGTAGCTAGAAAGAGTGCTGCAAAACACCTATTGGACAGTACTGCATCTCCCTTAGACCACTCTTTTAAACAGAGCTGTAATTTCACAATCTATGATATTATAATTAAGTTTGGAAAGCATAGTATTGCTATGTGGAACATCAGAATGCTGAAAGAAAGAATGCTATGGTGAGAGCTCAGAATTATCTCAGCTTTCTCAGTTTGGATCCAACTAAATCTATCAAGATAAGTGACAGGTGATTTATACTAACAAGGAATTGTCTAAGAGGAAAAGAGAATTGAAGGAGAATTGAATTGGGGTAGACATGAGCGAGGAGAATGAGACGCTTGAATTTCTCAGATGTGTCTGAGCACGTCATTGTATAGACAACAGCTGAGGGAGCAAGAAGAAATCACTGTTCAAGCGGAGAGACAACTACCAAACAGTAACGGGGAAAAAACTGTGAAGAAACTATCTTAAGTATTCTGGACAAAAACAGATAATGAGGAATGTACCTTAACACCAATTTAAAATGTCACTTCTGTATTTACTAAAAACATTTATCATCATACTTTTAAATCATACCTAATAAAAATATGGCTGAAGCATATTGGCAGCTGGTGTAAGAGGACCATGGCGAGCAGAGGAGGGTGGAAACCTGCCCGTGCCCTGGGCATGGTGAGCAGGGCAGACAGCGCACAGGCTCCTCTGCAACACGTTACTCGTGCTTTGGTGCTGCTGTGTGGTCTCCCTGGAGCCGTGCAGCTCAGCAGCTCTCTCTGGCCGCGTAAGTGATGTGCCCCTTTTGTCCATTCTGATCTCAGTCAAATTGCGATTTTCCTTTCCTTATTACTTTCCCTGTGCCCCTTTTGTTGTTGGTTTTTTTTTTTTTTTGTGGTGGCGATGCTTACATTATACACAGCTTGGAGCACAGTGAACCTTTCTGAGGGAAAAGGCCACCATTGTAATAGATCTTGATTGCTAACGTGTGCCGTTGGGAAAGGAGATTTTGTTCCAGGAAACAGCCTCCTGAGCTAATGGTTGAAGTTTAAATAAAGCAGATGCAGCTTTTCAGGACTGGCCTTTTGCAAGGCTCAGGGAAGTCCTGCAAGAAGAGGGTGAGGAGAAGAGCACAGAGGGAGCTCGTGTAGGCAAAGCGCCTACAAGATGCTTCTGCTCGCTGGCTGCTTGGGTGGCTGGAGGCAAGGGGCTGTGTGCCTGGGAGGCCACGTGTCATGTAGGGAGAGGCAGACCAGACCACCTGTGTGCTGGTGGTGGGGAGGTGACAGGGTCCCCTCAGCTGCCAGCAGCAGAGCAGGGAAATAGGGACAAGGGAGGTGGTAAATCATGGGTGAGCTGCAGGAGGGCTGCGGGGCCAACCACTGAACTGCACTGATGTCTGTGACTTTAGGGATGTGTTTCTCAACCTGAAATGCATTAGGAAGGCGGATTTAACCGTGAGATTTGCTTAGATTTTCACACTTTCTTTTTATGGAAAGCAGTGAATATTCTGCTTGTTGAGAGGTTGTATATAAAAGCTTGTCTCTGGTGCAGCTGCCATTTATTCTTTTGCAGACTACTGGTTTTTGTGCTGATTTTTGATATGAAAAATTCATTATTTCAGACCAACTTATTTTTTCCTCCTTTATAATTTTTTTGAATAATCTTTGAAATTCTAGAATAAAAAGGTGGAAGGAACTGTCAGAGCAGAACAGATACAGTTCATACACTTTGGTTCCAGCATTGCATAATTAGACCTTCTGCAAACTTAATTAAATCTTCTTTTAGTGCTGTTCTGACCTGTCTACAGCTTTCCGTTTGGTTATATAAAAACCTGCATCAGTGTTTAATGACATCAGCTATGTTGGTTGTCTCAGCTGACATCAGGTTGCTTACTTGAAGATGCACCATATAAAAGAGAGAGCAAGCATTTATTCTCATTTCATTCACTGCGTGCTTTGGTGTGTGTGCTGTTCACCTGTGCTCATCTGTTCAATGTTTCTAGGTAATTATTGCAATTTAAGACCCATTTAATTGTAACTTGTTACATTTATTTTAATAATAAGTCCAAAGAGTATATATTTCTGCAGTCTGTACGATGAATTCTTTTTATGGTAACAAGAGAAATTCTCTTTTCAGTAATGATGGTTGCATTCTGGTAATTTACGTAGTCTAATTGGAATATTTCTTGTCACAGTCCTTAAAAATAACTTTTTGGGTGCATTGCCAATGCATTCTAATGCCACTTACTCGTACAGTTTGTCTTACTGATGCCATTCTTCTGTGACTCTGAGAGTATTAAAAATTCTGACTGTCATTCTATAGATCCTGTTGAATGTTAAAACCATCTGGGAATGTCTTAATCGATTAGTCTTGTGCAAACATTAGCTGCAAAACAATAGCAGTAAATTCCATCGTCAGCTTCTGCTGTAACTACTAGTGCTGTAAGCCTTATGAAAGCTTTCCTTTTTTTTTCAGTGTTTAAGATGATTATATAAAAGCTAACAGGTTTAAGGCCTATAAATTGGTGCAAGTATGTATTTAATATTAATACTTAGGCAGTTTGTATAAGAAACAGCAGTAGTAGATGTGCCATTTGTACCCTTATGCATTGGTTACTCAACGTATGTTTTGCATGTTTAAAAGGAAAGAGAAATCCAACTGAAGAATTAAGTTTTCAAATTTTAAGGCAGCTTTTATAGATTTTGCATGAAAAATGTAGAACAAACCCAAGCAGCTTTAAAAGTCGAACACAAAAATATCAGCAACAGAGTTTCAATGCCTATGACCGTAGCAGTTCTCACTAGAACACCAGCTATTGTACCAGCCTTTGCTGTTCTTTCCCCCCCTCCTCTTCTTTCTCCCTATTTTCAGCCAAAGGTACCATCTACTTCAAAGCAAGAGCAGCGTGGTGGATCCCACAGAGTACCACTAGTTCTGTAGCTGCCTGTGCTGATCTCTGAGCCGAGAAGCCGTGTGGAGCGAGCGGCTGTGGCTCCTCTGCACAGAGGCGGTCACGGCAGATGTGCCAGGACTGATGGGATGTGCTAGTGCCAAACCTGAGATGCCCCTCAAAAATCACAGTATCCGCTGGAGTAGTTTTTATTTAACTTGGAAGTTGCTTCCCATTACTGCAGTCCTGTTTTAGTCAAGAGGGGCCCTACAGCATCTTACTTGTGTTTCAACTGCCTCTGCCTATACCTGAGATAAAACTAGAGAACGTGGGTTGAAACTATAGCCCCAGATAATCTGCAGAGACCAAAAGGTATGCCCCTTATATAACTGCATACTCTCAGTATTGACGCTTTGAATCATCTTGATTCCAAAAGAATTTGAATCACCTGTAGTGGGTTTTTGTTTGTTTTTTTGTCGTTGGTGGTGGTTTTGTTTGGGGTTTTATTGTTTGGGTTGGTTTCTTTTCCCAGTCTTACCTAATATTGTCTGCTGGAGAAAATACTAGGAAGTCCCAATAACACATACACGCATACATGTATCTTGGGCAAAGATCAGGGTACCTATCTAGTATTTGGGTGGTAATTATTCAAGCCTTAGGACACCATTTTCTTGAAAATGCACACAAGGGAGAAATGAAAAATAATCAGAATAAATTATTCATTTCAAGAAAATTAATATGCTAGCTACAAAAAGAATCACTCTGAAATGCAAATATGGCTAGAATGGTTTAGCTGATTAGATATGCTATATTGATAATAAATATTTATGGAAGTATAGGTTGTCATAAAAGTTAGATTTGGATACACAGCTTCTTCCACTTTGATTCTACATGAATTTGGTAAATATAAATTGTGCTGTTTCCTACAAACATTTCTAGACTCTAATTTTATTTTTATTTTGACCTGAATGCTTATTCTGTTTATATTCGTAATTCCCCAAGGTATAACTAGTGTTTCATCTGCTATACAAATAGACAATTTGTTTATTACTAAGAAGGAAGACTTTAAATATTTAAGAAAATCATGTTATGACTGCAGAAATAGAACAGGAAAAAATTTGGAAATCAAAATGCTGACTAAACAGTTTGTGTTTTTAAGGAAAGTGTGATGAGTTAAAACTTTGTCTCACATTTATGAGCTCTGAGTCTAATGGTTCCTTGTACTTCATTTATGCTACAGCCTCTAGGTAAAGCCACTCTATTATTTTAATTTTTCCCTTTCTCAATTACTCTTCCATGTTTAACATGCTTGCCATTTAAAACTTGCATTTCAAAACCATGCAGGCTATTACGTTTGACAAATTTTAAAATAAAAGTACTTAGGAAAAGTAACCAAAATTTCTAATTATTATAATCAATTTTAAGATTTAATGTTGGAAATTCTGTATTGGAAATCTAATGTTAAATGGTTTGGATTGGGTTGACCTCAGATGAAAGAACAGTTTGGTTCAGCAAGAGGATATAAACTGTTCTGTATATGGACATGTCCAATTTTACTTCAGCCAGGAAGTTAAGTAGATTTATTTGTGCAAATGTATTCCTCACCTGCTATATTATGAAGCACTAATAACCTTGTTCTGGTGGGAGATGCCAGTGGACATCCCAGCGTGGCTCCTGTGAGTTTCTGGAGATCTGTGCCACGGATACAGAGCAGTTCTGCAGTGGACCCCTTCAAACATGCCACATTGTGGCCCTTGCCTCGACAGAGACAGCAGCGAGATCTTTTCAAGATAAACTAGATACTTTAAAACATAAGGGTAATCTTATCTGCTTCATTGGTAGTTGAAGAGCCAACTATTGGACGGTAGTTTCATAGATGGTTATCATCTCTGTAACAAACTAATTCATGATAATTAATTGGATCAGTATTCTTTGGGAAAAGAGTGTTCACTGATCTTTACTTATTTGAATTTTGGCTATTAGGAATAACAAGAAAAATATTAAAATGCGTTTCAAGTTCTGGACTCCTCAGTTTCAATTCTACCAAGAAAAAATGCAGATGTGTAGGCTGGGTATTTAAGGTGAGGTTGAATTAATCAGGAATTGCTGAATAATGTTATTCCTTAGAAAGCTTCTTTTCCTGGTAGCAAGTATTTTGTGATACAATACGGATATACAGGAAATATTTTGGTCTACTGGGGTACCTTAGTTTTAGTCTTCTAAATCCTTGCATTCAAAACCTTGTGTTTTAAATTTGCAAATATATCTTTCAACAGCGGCAGAAGATTCCCCCTCCAGACCATAAAAACTAAAGCCAGAATAGGGAAATAATTCATAACAGTTCCCTCAAGACTTGATCTTTTAGCAGTTCACCTTTGGATCTGTTTAATTTTTTGTCATGGGACTCGTTAGGGAACTCTGGGAGATGTATCACTCATTACCACTGGAATCACGGTCATCCGAAGAGCACCTGAAGTGCTTGTGGAGTTGGGTGCATTAGCAATTAATCTGACTGAAAGCAAAACTAATGTTTCTTTTATTGCCTAAGAAAGAGTCCTACTTGTTTATACATTTTCAGCTTAGTACAGGAACCTGATTCAGTAATTCCTGTGTTAAACTCCCATGTGATTTGATTATGATAGTCATCACAGTCACAGTTTCTCCAGCTGTGGGATGTCATATCACTTCTTGAAGACTACAGAAGCATGCCAAAGGAACCGGAAAGTAGTAGAAAAAGCTTTAAAGTGCTCAAAATATCATACTAACTATCTCAGAATTTGCAAGCAGGTAGAAACAGAAAGCCAAAAGAGAGGCTATATTTTCGGTAGGTCTGAGAAATACTGATGGAAGGAATTCTTAAGCAGCTTCATTCTTCTTTACATTCAGATTGTTAAACAAGGGTATTTGAACTTCTTTCTGTGCATGGAAAAACACAGAGGGAGCCTGCTGGATATTTCTATTTTAATTTGAAAGAGTATAGTGTATCAGGGAATATGTGGGAAAGCAATATTATGAAAGTGTGTAATCTATTTTGAGCTAACCTTTAATGTACTATGTAAAAATGAGTGGGAAAGTAATAGCAGCAGTTTCTGAATCACGTTAACATCAACACTGACTTTCATGCTTTGAAATTGCACGTTCTGCCTCTGGCTCATCCACATTCTGCCTCTTTCCTTGTCTGTAGCTGTAATAAATGTCAGGATAATACCTATTGATGAAGATGATGGAACTGCCACTTTTACCTTCCAGTAATATTCCCTTTCAAGCTGTGTTTTAATGTGCATCCATTGCCAAAATTTCTTCTTTTACTATATTTTATATGGAGGATGCCAAATATTTGCCATTTTCCCTGTTTTGTTTACCCAGCCTTATTCTGTTTTGTTCTTGTAGGTAAATGGTACTGTGAATTACTGGGGCTGATAACTGATCTTCATGAAATGTATAAGTTAGGCTTCCTTGGCTTTGTTTAGAATTAGTGTTTTTCATTTCACTTACATTTGTGGCAAACATCTAGTTAAAATGAATACTCCTTTTTCTTACTTGGTAGCAATCTCAATAATTACTTTTCCGGATTTGCACTTTGTCTCGCAAGTCCTGCATTTGGGTTTCTTTTCTCTGTTAATGCAACCTTTCTCACTGCCTTCTTCATGCGTTTCTGGAGCTTCTTGGCTCTGTCAGTGATGAATCTCTACCTAGGATGGGTTTGTTTCTGTCTTCTCTGACTAATTCAGTGTCTTTTGTATTGGGAATAGGAGACAAAAAATAAGAGCTTCTTCTGGTATGTGAAAAGATAGAAGGCTGCAGTTCTGTACAGTTAGCTTTTAAAAAATAAAGGGGAGGGAAGGGGGAGCGAGAGAGAGGAATTACTCTGGAAAGCCTCACAGATTATACATCTGCTCCTGTAATTCAAACCGGGATTTAACACAAAAATAGTGAAGTTGATTGAGTAACTTAACAGTGGCAGAATAATCTCCCTGTTTTGGTGGCATGTGTCTTTGAAACCTTCCCTCACTAACCACCCCCTCACCCTGAAATTGTTGAATGCTGCTTACTGTATTTGCCAAATATAAAATTAAACACCTGCACGGTTGTTATGCACAGCTGTACCCATTTGCTGAGCATGCCACTTGCCATTTGCTTTGATTAAGAGCAGGTTAAGAGAGGCTTTAATTAAAGAAAGTCCATAACACAGTTAAGCATCCACCTCTTCAGCCTCTTGCCTTGATTATCCATTTTTCTGCTTTTCTTCTTGCAAAACACAAGGTATTTGCTCCAGAGTGATATAATTTAATAGCAACAATAGATAATTATTTTCCAGCTCAAATACAGAGCATTTAGACAGCAGGCTTAGACTGGCACATTGGCTGTGATTTTGTGAACAGTGGTTCTTACGCAAAGTGTGGTGTGGGGCTAACAAACTGCTCCTGACAGGCAGGCATCACCTGCCAGTTGTACTGCCACCATGTATTCTAGTCATATTGTGCTGTCCCGATGTATAAAGATAACCACAGTTTAAAGAAAACTATTATCTGCTATTAGGATAGGAAATACTTTAAGAAGTATTCCATGGAAAGGTACACAAGCCAAGAAAACAACTGTAATAATGGAAACATGCCCCATGGGATGCAAATCAACCCAACACCATTGCAGAGTTATACCTCTTGAGGGCACTGAGGTGAATGGCCTTGGTTTGATCCCAAATAAACATTAGAGAACCCAATCACTCTGCTTGTGAGTCACAAACTTTCTTCCTTCAAATTGCTGTGACTCAGTAAATTTGCATCTTAATGAGAATTAGCTGTGTTGAAGTAAATAGTGATAAAATGCATGCAATAATTACTATGTAGTGCTAATACAGATATTTCTTCTGTAGCACCCTTAGCCTGATTGCAGTCACTACCCATGGTCTGTGGTTTACAGTAACAGGAGTAAAAAGTGATACATTTAAACAAAGACAAAACATATCTTATGTGTGCATACTATTATGAAACTCAGTGTGGGATCTGGGGGCATATGGTCTAGCTTGCTGTTAACTCCTGAGTTCTACAAACAAAGGAAAAGAGAATGACAAATAATTAGTGGTGATGCTCTTTGGGTAATTCTGATTGGTTCTTGGTGGTTGTTTGTCTTGAAGGAAAGCCCAGAGGACTCTTTGGAGTGAAACTGTGAAACTTATCAGCACTACTACTACTACTACACACTTCCTCTGTTATTCCCAAAAATGTATCATAAACGTGTCCAGATTGCAACAGGAAATTGCTGATAAGTAGTCATGGGTGAAATTATGCTTCACATATTATTTTGCTAGTTTGGGAAATATTAGGCAATGTTTGCATTTAGAAAGTATATCCAGAGTAATTTCCTGACTTTTTCGGAGCTGTTCATCCTGTTTTCCAAAGGCAATAAAGTGGTATAAAGAACTCCAGGAGAGCATTTAAGTAAAGGAAGGCTGAAACCTTGCACTGAGGCAGTGTTCAGAAAGAACAGTGTATTTATAGAACAAACCTTACTAGGATAAGAGAGGAAAGACAGACTTACTTTTCAGTTGAATGGCAGCCAATTTTTGAATTAATGTCATGTTAAGAGAATATGTAGCTTTACATTTGAAATGTATTGATTTTTTACCTCTTTGTCTTTTGACATTTATTTTCCAACTTAACTTGAGTGTGTTCTAAATCTTTTTGTGTCTTTTCCTCTCACATTTTCATATACAGACCTAGAAAACAAAAGCTAAGAGTGAAAGTAAGAAAGAACAGATTTAGAAAGAATCTTTATTTAAAACATAGACAATATGTGGAGACAGCATTTTTTTATTTATTATATTTTTATCTAGTTACTTCTTGTCTGGAAGTTTGAGACTTATTTTGGATGTGTGTGAGAGTGCTTTGTTCAAATCCTGCAATAAGCATTATAAAGAATGTTACAATTGTGTATATGCAGTATCTATTGAGGTTGTAAATGATCCTTTCCTCAGTAAATCTTGGTATCTTCCTAGAATTTCAAATAGAGTTAACGCTGTAGTAAATGTTGTCTTTCTGACCTTCTTGGCCTATTGAAATAGTGCTTTTTGAATGCATGATGGTTTTGCTAACACTGATTGGCATTTAGGAATGTGTGGCTTTGTCAAGACTCGGAAAAAAATCCTGTTTCATGTCAAAATTAGATTAAGACTTTTTTTCCTTACAATTCATTTATCTCTCTTCTGGGGACTTGCAAAGACAAAGAATAGCCAGGTTCAAGTGTCCATGGTGAACACCACTAAAAGGGGTGTGAGGGCGGTGTTTGATCTCAGGTATCTCTTAGTAAGCACAGGGAACTTGTGGGTGATTTCATTCTGACCAAAATTTTATCCCAGACATGAAAATATTTCCATATGAGAGGGATCAAAATTCATGTTCTTGTAAGGATTTGGTATCGATGAAACTGTCTTTTCCAATTAAAAAAAAAAAAAAAAAAAAGGCAAAAAAAAACTAACAAGTTTCTGGGCTGGTATTGGTGAAGATTTGAACATGCATGAGAGGAGCCAGATGAATGGACATGTTCCGACTGGCAGCATCTCAGAGGTGCCACGAGATGTTGGGTGCTGCACTGGGTGCTCAGCAGGAGCACTGTAGATACACGTCCATGGCCTGTGGCACCCACAGCAGGAAGCCTGTGTGCGTGGTTCCCTGGCTGGAAATAGGAAACAAGGGTCCAAAACCTTTTGGGAGTAGTTCAGAATACTGTTTGCCAGTTTCTTGGTTACCTTTCTGAAAAGAAAAGCTGAGCTCTGTCTGATAACTCAGTCTGTAGCCTGACAAAGAGACTCCTTAGAGCTAGACAGGCTGCGGTTCCTTCCAGGAAGGACACGGGATCTCCTTCAAGGCAAATGTTGATGGTCCTCACCACTGTTAAGCACTTGTTGCAGAATTCAGTTTTCTCAGTAATCTGGAGAAAAATATCCACTGCAACTGCAAGTGGTTACATATATCAACAAAACAATTTATTAAAAAATGACATTAGAGTATCAATCAAGATGACAAGTTTTACAAAACTGACTTTTGTAAGCAAGAGAGAACTGGGTGAAAGTCACTTTGCATTCTGAATAATACCAGTAAACTGCAGTACAGATTCTTTAGCCACTTTAACAATGTGGGCACAAATGGTATGTGGTGTGATCTAGATGATAACAAGACAAGTCTGTCTGTTCTGTCCATCCGGCCTTAAAGCTCTATAGGCTGACCTCGGAACTGCGGTTATAAAAGAATCTCTAATGTTGCAATATTACTGTTTTCTTTGAAACCACATTGCAAGTCATTTCATATTGATTTAGCATCAGGGGATATCAAAATAGAATTATAGGAAAACCCCAAAGGTTGTGTTCTTTCAGCAGGCGAGAGTCTGGATTTGCTTCTTTATCTTAATCCCATCCACTAGCAAAATCCTGCCCTAGATTTTTACTAGTTCAAATGTTTTTTAAAATTACGTTGTGAAATCATCCAGATTAAGGAAGAAATCAGTCTGAAATTTATATTAAGTTGGCAATAGGAAACTGCCTAGCTAGGATCAGCAATAGCAAGTTAATTATACCGAACCCAAAGCTGGTACAGTGGATGAGGTGAAGCTACGCGCTGCAGATGAGTTCATGTGAGTCATCATGGGTTAACACGATTGTTCTGTGCTGCAAACAGCATCAGTCAGTAGTCTAGAGCTCTGCTTGGCCGCCTGAATTAGGCTGGCTTGAACACATGTTGTGGGAAGGAGCAGCTTAGCAAAGAGAAGCTCTCGAAGGAGAATCTTTAGGGTTTAGCTCAGTCCTTCTATCTCCTATACTGTGTTTCCTCATTGATCCTTTCTAGCCCAAGGCAAATTTTTCTTTTGGTTGATAATCTACTGTTCAAAAATGAACCATACACAATCCATTTACCTGATTCTCTGCATATTGCTGTGATTTGCCAAAATTATTTTGAAATTTGCTTTGTTCTGGAAGCTTATTAATAGAGAAAGCAGACTTAACAGTATGTATGTCCTCTGGCAAAACAAAACCCCACACCTTTCATATAGGAGGAGGAAAACAAAACTGGAGTGTGGGAACACCAATAGGTTTGAAACTTTTATTCCAAATGCATTATGCCTTAGTATTGTGGTTCACCCAAGGCTCTGTAAACATTCTTCTGTTTGTTTTCTGAGATCTGCAGCTCAGTGACTGTCCGATATCTTCATTTGACTTGCTGTGAGTTGTCTTAATTTTATTTAAAATGTTAACTGTTTCTGATAGTTAGTTATTGTACAGGCAACCAGAAATTGATTTCTGTTGTGAAGTGGATGCAGCAGGAATGCAACAAGCATCATCAGCTGTGTCCTGGATAAGAGAGTCAGTAATTTATTTCCCTGACACTTTCACTGCATTCACGAAGACTTTTGTCATTCCTGCTCCATTTGAAGAGATTAACTTCAGGCCAAACTGGTGATGTTTCACTTGTATCAACTGTAACTATATCTGCTGAGGTTTTTATTGTCCTTATGGGTCAACAGTTTTTTATGTGAAGTTATTCTGGAGAAATGGATAAATAAGTATCCATGTGCTATAGGATGTGCTGTGTTTCCAGCCTGCCATGGTCTGAGTGCAGAAGAATAGCATTAGTTTCACAGAAACACAATGTGGTTGACAGCCAGAGTTTGCTGTGCGAGACTTTTCTTCCAAGTCAATGCCAGCGTCAGCAGGACGGGGCGAGCGGGGGAAATGGCCCAGCCTGGAGCTGGACTTGCTGTTGCACTGCAGGCTGTGACCTGCTGGTAAATGCTGCCAACTGCCTGACGGTGCTTTGTCACCAACATCACCGATGTTCATACGCAGGAATGAAGGCAAATTCCCTTGATCTGTCACTTCAGTGCTGCTGGTTCTTTTCTGTTGAACTGCCAGAGCCTGTGTTGCTGCTACACCTTGTACTGTGAGACAATAGGTGAAGATTCACCAGAACAAGCACAGATTCACTTCATAAGTGTTACTTGCCTATTTTTTGCTGCCTGCGTCTTGCTCAGTCATGGTTTGCTTTGGAAAATATCTGGAGATGACATATAGGTGCAGAATTTCAAACTCAGTTTTAATATATAAAATCCAATGTGATGTTATGCTGAGAAAAATGCCATCAGTGTTTTTTCAATGAACAAATAATGTCTGTTCTCCTCCGCAGTGCAAAGACACACAGTGTCAATAGAAACAATTACTTTGTATAATTTAATTTGAAAAGCTACGTGCAGAGGAACAGGCAAGCAGTTTAGCAAGATTGATGTTGGTTTATTTAGGAAAGATATGGATCCAGTTTAAAAACAGGAGGCTTCTCCTGTGCATCTGAGCCCTTAAATTAAGGAAAGTGGTGTTTATTTTTATAAAATATCTTTATTTATAAAGCCTGCAGTTAAGGTGAAATAGGACCTGCATCCAAAAATAGTCATAGTAATTTTTTTTCCAAAACTCAGTTCAAACCCTGAGTTTTTCTGATACCCCATCAAGTTTTGCCCTTAAAATTTGCCGTGGAATGTCTAATGTAGGAAATCTAACTTAATCATATGTAGAAAATTAATCAATTTTAGCAACATTGTTTCTTCTTGAAATCAAGACAACCCAGTTTTGCTGACAGATTAACTAATTGGGATATCCTCTTATTCCAATAAATACAATTAATTGCTTTAAATTGCCTTAAGGCAAACACACAAAGGTGAAAGTTTCTACAAATTCTGTAGTGGCTTTCTCAGTGTTATTCTTTCATCAAATAAGGCTTGGCTGATCTGTAGTTACGGTATGTAGATGATACGTGAGAGTTGTCTTTGAAGGAGTTCAATGAATAGAGCAAGTTTGTTCTGAGCCTTAAAGGGCAGTAGACTTTATGGCATGTCATGCAGCCAGCCTGGCAATATATTTTTTCTTTCTTCTTCCTACCACAAACCTAACTATAAACCCAGTGTTTTAAAAATGAAGCAGTTATGCAGATGACACAGGTGTAAACACAGAAGAAGAACAGAGTGTGCCTTACTTTCCAAAACCTATAGGTTAGTACCAGACATTAAGCACTTTATGTAGGCTGTGCTTCTGCAATTCCTGGCAATTAAGCATATGGGCATTTGTATTGCTTTTAATACTAATTTGATACAGAACATTTTGGGCAGACTGTGTTCAGGGGGACTCGTGATCTTGAAAGCTAATCCTTGGGCATGTTGAATTCTGAGGAACTGGGACATAAGTCATGGAAATTCTTGCAAGCTCACTTTCTTATAAACTCTTCAGCAGTTTGGATTCTTATTTTGTCTGCAGGGCACAGATTATGTTGGGGTATGAAGATGCAGATGACTATCACTGTTTCAAAGTGACTTTTTCTGTAGTGTCTTAGTTTCCCATTTAAAATTGAATGTAAAGTCTTTCCTGTGTGATGAAATCAGGGTGAAGTGAGTTGCACTATGAATTGACGGTATGCCATCTTTTCTGCTTTGCATACTCCTTCATGCAGTCTACATGGTCATGGTTAAAAACCTTCCCTTTCCCCCGCCTCTCCCAGATGAACTAGTTATAAGTGATGGAGAGATGTCAACTAAACCTGAAGGGAACCTGCTAGGATAGTTTGGAGAGCTGCAAACTGCCTTATTTATCCTGGCACAACGTTAATCAGCTGTCCAGTGCAATCAGTTGCACGTCACCCTTGTTAACAATTTAATTCTCCCTATGAAAAAGGGAGGGAGAAGATGACAGATATTTATAGTTCCTTCTCTGTGACCTCTCATTTAGTGCCACCAAGGCAAGACTGTTACTGCCTTGAGCATGTGCACCACCATGGGTGTCTGCTGACCGGATTATCTGCTGACCAGAACAGGCTAATGAGGAGCCCATATGGACTCAATGAACTTATTGCAACTTGTGTGTAAAGTGTTTTTTTCAGCTAGCAGGGCATCGTCATATTTTTATTTATATACATCTATAACTATGCAGATACCTGCATTTCTCTGCTTCCTGCTTAAAAAGTATTTAGTTGTGCAGTGGGAAACAATACTTTCAAGAAAAAAATCATATTTCTGAAACACAATTGTAGGTTCAGTTGGATTCTAAGAAGTGGTGATGATGCAGGCTAGTTCTTAATTAATTTGAACAAAATGATACCTGCTCTTAATGCAGTTTGGGTGGTCAGGGTAAAGGCTTCCTGCTGGGATAAGTTAAAGGGAAACAGAAGTGAACGAGTTCAGATAAATGGCAAACAGTAGAAAAAGATGAGGCAAAATGGAAATACCCAGAGACTAGCAGGAAACATCAGACATGTGTAAAAAGGCAGATTTGAAGGCACATGCAAAAAGAGGTTGATAGCTGTAATAGCAGGAGCAGCAGCATCTGAGGCAGAAATGAGAGAAACGGTAGTATCTGGGACAGGAACAGATGCCGATATAGCAATAGCAGTTAAATATGTTCTTTCTCGATGCACCCGAACCACTCATTTAGGGGCAGCCAAATAGACTGCTACAAAGCCAACAGACCATTATGGCCTCTTGTACAAATACGTATTTGGATGTCGATGTGTGGTGGTGAAACAGAAGTTGCCATGCGGGCTCAGCAGCCCCAGAGCCATGCTGTGTGTTAGCAACAGTCCTTTCTGCAGGGGTGCATTTTGTCCTTTCTGGAAGAGGATTGGATCAAGAGGATTGTAATCAACCTGCTTCAAAATTTCTGGATATAATTTTAGTTTCTTAGTCATTAGTTGTTATTTTATTTTACTCATTTAGGTTTTATAAGGGAAAATACTTTGGATACACCAGTCCTTTCTTTCTTAAAGGATTAATACATTCCACTATACATTTCCTGGACTCCAGGATGGCTTTCACAGCCTCTACTGAAGACCAATGACTTTTTCTTTAAGAAAAAAACAAAAAACTTTGCATTCGTATCTTAGCTATTGCGACTACATGTTTTCCCTTTGAACTACATTGAGCTGCAGCAACTCGTAACAGCAGAGAAACTAGCCTCTGGACTTCCAGGCATATATACTTCTGTTTAGCAAAATTATACTTGAATTCTTTATTAAAAATTGGTAAGTGCAGTTATATCAGCTGGCTTTGCAGTGGGTTTGGGTTAGAAGTGTTCCTGTATTTGCATGTGCATACGCACGTGTGGATGTGCAGCTTTCCCATCCACCGCTGATAGGAGGTGTTCACACATTTTAGAATCTCAATTCACTGCCTTTATTGGAGGAAAAAAAAAAATCAAAGTCCCTTTATGCCTTTCAGCATAAAACGAACAAGAAAGCACTCTCTGAATAGTCTGTGTGAAATATTAGGTGCTTTAAAGAAAATTTCTTAAAGGAGCAGGACCTTGATCCAGCAAATTCTGAAGTAGTGTTTAGTCCTGTACTTAGGAGTAGCCAGACTGCAATAGCGAAGCACTTGCTATATTGTTGTGCGTGACTAATCTTAACAGTTCAAGTATGCGGTTAATCAAAGTTGTGTGTCTATGCTGTGGGCATCTTCCAACACTTGCTTCCATTGCCCAGGGTCTGACCTCGCAGGGACATGTGCACAGCTCTGCTCCTTTTGTTGAGTGAGTCCCCAAGCTTTCACCCACAGGTATAACCTTAAAAGTTACAGTCATTTAATAGTAATAATAAAGAAATCTGCCCTCATACAAAGATGTTTGATGATGCCTTTAACCTTGGAGCTAAATTTTAGATCTCAATTCTAATTTCTAGTAAACTCGGGATTAAAATGGAGATGTTGACACAGCAGAAGTGCTGCCGTAAAGACAGCATGTCACACACTTTATTCTAACAGCTCTTGATTGCCTAGAAAAGAAATGCATAACGAATAAACATTATTTTTAAAGGCTTGATAGCACAATGAATTTTTCAGTGGGAGAAACAGAACAGAAAGTATTTAAAAATACATGAGTTTCATATTTGATTATAAGTCACGAAGCAGCAGAAAGAACCAAAAAAATTGATAGCAATGGCAGCAGGCACCAAGCTTTCAGTCTTGAATTAATGAGGTTATTCATAATAGGGAGGGAGTGACATAGTGATTAGTTAATTACTGTGCAGTAACATACAATTAATGTACAACCGAAATTAGGATACAATGAATTAGACTGTCACATAATGCAAGCAACAAAACTTGAGAAGGAAACCTTGATTGCTGATTGAAGTTGTTATAACAGCAAAAAGTCTATTGAGATCACAATAGTTTAGCTATCAAACAACATGTTTAACTTGTGTGATCTGATTCCAATCTACTAACAGGACTGCTGCGGCAGAGCGTGGCTTGTGCATCAACTGCAGACTTATATGCATATGGAGCAAGTGAGATTTAGCCCAAGAAAGTTCAAAGGCATAATGTGAGGAAACTTGCATTAATTGTAACAGGAATTTTCTATGACTTTTGACAAAACTAATAGATGTTCAGCCTAGCTTAGTGTAGCAGCTGCTCTGTCATCAGCCCAGGGATGTTGCATCCCAAGCACAGCCTGGCAAGGACTGCCCGGGCACAAAGAATAGCTGTTACTGCCTGTGGATCACACACCAGCAGCTCCATCGCAGCCGCTCAGCAGGGTGGCTGTTTCACTGGACCTGCAGTCTCTTGCATGGGCGCCGTGGTAAGGAATGATTTTGCACGTGAGCTAGAAGTGTCTAATCTGTATGATCTTTATGTACCATAAAGCAGAAGGGCAGCTGCCAGGTCAGGAGCAAACGGTGTTTACCAAGCCAGTCTCTTTTCCTTTTGAGAGAGTAGGGCTCAGACAAGCTTCTATCATGTAAGGAAAGGAAATATCTCAAAATACACCACATCGTAACTTAGAGCTGCCTTGGCTCTACTCCAAGTCATGTCAGTGAAAAAAGCCTTTTTATCTTGTGTATATATATAAGCTATATATATATATAGTGTGTAAGTATATATATATATATATATATATATATAGTGTGTATATATATATATATATATATATAGTGTGTATATATATATATATATAGTGTGTATATATATAGTGTGTGTATGTGTGTATATATATATATATATATATGTATAAAATCATCTTGCTATAGCATGCTGCAGGCTGCACTGGAGCTGCAGGCATGGTAACAGCTCCCAGCAGTTGGCAGAAGGCTGAAACCCTTGGTCTGCAGCACAGTGCGGTTTACTCTATTGGCAGACCATTTCTACAGTGGTTCAGATAAGAGTTTGCAAGTGCATACATTTTTAACTTAGATTGCAGAAAACCGAGCTGATGTTATTGAAAGATCATCCTAGCCTCAAATTTATTATTTCTCTTTCCATTTAGCAATGTAAATAAGACTGATATTTTTGATATAAGATCTGGTTTCTATCCTAAGGAATTTAAAATCTGAAGTAGAAAAGTAATTTATAATAGTGTACATAAAGATAACCTTGAGGGAATTAGGTGAAAGAGAAAAATTAGAATAGGAGCATTTTGCAGAAGGTGCTTTATGCATGGAAACTCTGAAGTTATGGTCATTGATTTATCTTCTAGCGTATTTATTATTTTCTAGCATGTATTGCATTGCTGATATTTTATTTTAACTGGTAGTGCACTTTCTTGGGACATAGTACTTCATCCTTGTACTTCAGGTGAGTTAAAAAGATCAATAAATCAATAGCAAAAACATTTTTTAAAAAGGAAAAAAGGTATCATCAGATATCATAACATGTCACTTTTATGTCAAAATTATCAAAATTATCAATAATAATTTTGATAATAATAATCGAAGTTTCATAATAATAATCAAAATTATTATTGTTATAGGAGTCTAAAAATGCAACCACTTCTGGACAGAGACAGAAAAACACATTATTAACTGTGATAATTTGAAGTCTCTGACTGAAAGGAAAAGGAAGCTTTAATCTTAAGAAATGGTCAAGAGTTAGCAAAAAATCCTAGCACTTTTCTTTCCTATCATGGGCCCCAATTCAGTGAAGTACTCAAACATTGTTAATTTAGTTGCTCATAAAGGCTCTGCTAGGCAAGTGAAGTTCTCTGAAAGCCTTTCATTATGTCACCAGAAGCTGTACAAAAGTCACTAATTTTTTTCCAGGTCATTTCTGAAGATGACCCTTTTCGATAATACTGTGTGAGAAAGTTCACCTTTAGTAAGTGCTTAAGTCTGACCCTATTAAGTTGAGGGCAAAAGTAGCACTAAATTTAATTGCCCAGCATTGGTGACACTGGGAGTTGCAGCAGGAGTCTGAGGCTCCTGGACTGTGTGTGACCACTGGAGCTCTGAATCTTCCTTTCTGTGCTTTTCCATAAGATACCACAAAGATTTCAACAAAAACAAACATTTAGAAATACCCCCCAGCACAATGCAGCAAATTGTCAGCTTTTGTAAATTGTTTTGAAAACGGACTTCTTCTCTTCATGGCCTGCTGAAATAATTTTCATAATCAGATGTCTCTTTTTTTACCCAGATCTGGTTAAAATTCATACCATGTCAATCAACTGGATTTACCAAATCAGAAGAAGATTTGGGTTTCTTCAGCCTTATCTTGGATTTCTTTCTCTCTCTCCTCTCCTTCTCTTCCGCTGCTGTTCCTCTGAGAAATTAACTCAGCCTTTCAGTCAGTGAGAGAGCCAGGTTGGGAATAACAGGAAAGCCTCAGTTACTAGGAACGGTATTAGTTTATAATAAAGTGCTGATCCTTGAAATGTCATTTTCTTGTTTGAGGACATAAACAGCAATAGAAAATCAAGTACTCTGTTACTTTAAATGGTTGTCTTTTTAATATTTACAGTATTCTAATAAACAAAAATATCTCTGCTTGTAAAAGTTCATCCAGCAGTATTTGCTGTGAAAAAGCCTAATCATTCCATGATATTAAGCAAGTATGGAATTTCTGGTGTTCTGTGCTGTAGCCGAGGAGCAGGGAAACCTCCCAGTGATTTCCAGCCACAGGCTTCTCTCCTCAGCGATAAAGCAAACTATTTACTAATAACTATTCTCAAAGACACTTTTGACATGGGTAAAGCAGAAGAGCTTGCTGCTCATTGTCAAAAGAGCTCTCCACCTCGCCTTTTCCTAGAGCTCTTCTATGTAAGTCACTTATGGAGCCTATGGAAACCAATCTTTTCTTCTCGTCTCCCTCTGTGCCAATAAGTGTGTTTGCTCCAGGCAGCTGAGCATTTGCTGGCAGGTACAACGAGCAGATACTCACAAAGTAGCATTTGGGACTACAATTATTTATGGTACAAAACATGTCTAGTAAAATGGAGACTTGGTTAAAACTATTTTTGGAAGGTTCACAGTAGAAGTGAATGTCTGAGTGGAGGGCATTATATGTACAATGCTGCTGATTGCTCTTATTTACATTACCTTCTGCATTAGCTCTTAGTGTGGGAAGAGCTGCCTTGCTGGGATAGGTGCGATTTCAGGCAGAAGTGGACCTGACTCAGTGATGGTGGTCAGGGACGTAGTAAAATCTAGATCTATGAAACACACCTATGTAGTAATGCTGACTTATACAGGGCCTGTAAGTTTTTTGGGTTTTTTTTTAATTACTCATTTTGATTGATGTTGGTCTTGATCATTGGCTCCCAAGCACTGATGACATTTGCCCCATAAAGTAAAATATTAATAGAAACAGCCAATCTCAAAAGTTGGGTTTGTTTGTTTTTAATTACTTACCATTTCCATGGCTGAGTTTCAGCTCAGATCAAAACCCCTAGGGAAGATAATGGCTAATTTCAGAGGTCTCGAGTCCAGGATTTTGCCAACACTTTCACAAGAGACAAGTGGTATTTCAGGCTGAAAAAACCCTTTCAATTTCAAAATGTGACAAAACCTTTTCTTTTTGTGACATCATCCTGTGTTACTTTGAAAAAAAATTCCTGTGTTTCATATATTTTACCCTAATGACAAACTCATAGTAAATTGCTGTGTGCTGAAGAGCAGACAGGGAGTGAGTAGGGAAGGCTTCTGATGTAGTTTAACAAGAATTATTTTAAATCAGTTCAGATGCTGGTTTTGGTACAGCAAAGACCTGCATCATAAAATACAAAAAGGTCTGAAGGGCTTGAAACTTTACACACCACAAAATGTGTTCCGCAGCTCCATCAAATGTAAGAGTTGTGCCTCTTTCCACCCTGTACAGCTAGGAGTAGGAGCTGGAGTTCTATCTCCATTATTCATCTGCAGGAGTACAGATAAGACCTGAAGGACCATTTTCATCTCTCTGATGTGAAGCTTTAGTTCCTTCTTCTGGAAATGGCAGATCTACAGGCAAATTTGGAAATATTCACCATTTTAAATGTTCTTAATTCAACATGCACTGAATATGTATTTGGCTGGGTGGGCAGTAAAACATTAGTTACTGAAGCAGTGGTTATGTGGTTTCGTTTGAGGACAGAAAGATTAACAGTCAGTGATGATGATCCATGTCAGAAAACCTAATCCCTTGCCAGCACTCACTGGTGTTTTAGTTGCAAGTATGAAATTGCACTTGGAGTTTTGTGTTTATTATCAGTTCAGTCTGCTAGTTTCATCTTTGCTTATGTATTCTTAAATTAAAATAACAACAAAAAACACCACACCCAACCCAGTGGTTCCTTTATTTGTTCCAAGACATTAAACACAAAGAAATGCCATCACCCTGCCCCAGCAACAGCACTGCATCAGAGTTGGTTGTAAGTGCTGCTCAGGCTTCATAAAAATTTCAGAAAACCCAGTGTGTTGTTTCTTCCGTGTTTTGCCAGAGTGAGTCTGAAAATATTGTATTCAATTCCCTGAGTTCTGGAATAATTACAACGTGTCATAAATAGATGCCTGGCAACGCGCAGCTTCACTAGACAGAGCGACATCAAGGCTGCCCCAGGTGTATCTCCTGCACCGATGTGTATCTCCTGCACCGATGGCACAGATACAACAGGAGGAAAGGGTCCTGTGCCTCAATAGGCGCAGATATTGGCTCACATGAAAAATTATCTACTGTTAGGCAAAGGAAATATAAAATTAAATTATCTCGGTGAGTATGTAATTTAGAAAGTTTTAGTTATACATCAAATGATTATTTGAATAACATCTAGATGTAGGAAAGTCCTCAGTAGAGGTCTATGTATTGAAATAGAATTTCCTATGTATTGAAATAGAATTTAATATAAAAATACCATTTCAGGGTTGTGGCACATGGGGATTTGTGAGTTTTTGATGCTGTACATATGTGACTATGTGTCTCATATATGGGGGAACTGAGTGCAATAGGAAGGAAATATTTACCTTCTCAGAGACTAATGATGAGAGACAGCTGCAGTGCCCCCTTACAACAATGGGGAGTGTACTGAAAAAGTACAAGTTTGTTTAACATTGAGGAAAAGAACATACAAGATAAGATGTTGAGAAGTATTGAATGGCATTTGCACAAGAGGCTCCTGTACCATTTTTGAAAAAGTGCTCAAGTGGTTTCTTCTTTCCCTTTTTTCTCCATTTCTTAATGTTTCTATCGTACTCCGTCATACTCTGCCATTCACTTTCCTACATGATGTATTTTATTTTACAATGTTGAAGGAATACAGAGCGAGTTTTCTATTAGCTTTAAGTCTTCTCCTTTCCTTGCTGTGTGAGGGCAGTATTCCTCTCACAAGATATTTTAAAACAACTGCAATGGTTTTCTGGATAATTCCATGACTGAATGCCTGCTCATATCCACCCCATGTTTTTCTTAATATCTGATATTTTTCAAAGACTGGAAGGCAACATTAGACAGTAAAAAGAACTGACATTTTTGATTTCTCTCTCCCCATCTCTCAGTGGAGGAGGTAGCATTTGCGATCCCTGGGCAGCACAGCTGTTACAAAGCTTTATGGTGAATTGTCCTTGTTTACATTACTTCAGAACAGCATTTTTGTAAATCTTTTCCTTAAATTGTTTATTGCAGAGTCCTGTCTTAAACTCTGACCATCCCTACACACTAAACTGAATAGAGGGGCAGGCTCAATGCTTATGCCTCGCAGTAAGTGGGGTCTGGTCAGAGCGCTGTTGCTGATTGTGGGGCTTTTTCCGCTGATCTCAAGGGGCTGCTGATCAAATCTTTGTATACTACGGACTGGAGCTCAGCTTCTCCCAGTGAGTAGCTTACAACATCTATAGTATTTAGGAGTGTGACTTTTAACCTAGATGATGTCCTCTGCTCCAAAATGTTTTCTGAGGATGTTTTTTCTAACATCTCTGTTTTTCACCTTGATGTCAGTCGCTCAGATACATTTGTATCTGCTTCTGGCAGAGTTAAAGCTTCATCTCCTGCAGTCTCACTCAAACAAGATTTTTCTCTTTTCTTTTGGGAAAGGTAGAGAGGTAAGGTCCTATGCTTTTGTCTCCAATATTCTATTAATGCTCCTGGCCATTTGGGCACTGAGGCATGACTTTGTATTAAGAACTGGCTTACTATGCAATGTTGTTTTCTTGGTTTTGTATTTTTCCCTGCCTTTTTCCTTCTTGGTTCCCAGACTACTAAAATGTATTTTTTTGTGCAGTGGCATTTTTTTTTCCCGTTTCTTTCTCTTACTGATAGCACTTTAACTTCATTTTCAGTGAAGTTAAATTCTAAAATAGGTTATGCTTTAACATGGTAGAGGTACTACTATCTGGTGGATATTATATTATTTACCTCTGAACTTTAGAATTCTACAACACACCCTCAAATATTTTTCAGTTTTCTTGGACTTATTATAAAAGCCTTTTGCTTGGCTAAGCCATAAGTGACACATGAGCAGCTCTGTTGGACAGACCTTCCTTAGTCTTGTGAAAATGCAGCATTATTATGAAATGCCCAAACTGAGACCAGCCTCCTGCAAGGGAGCAGCAGCATGGTGGAACCATATGCTGATGTTTTAGGTGAAGATCACACTGAATTGGTTTTCTTTAACTGATTGTAGTTATTTGTTTGGGTGGGTCAGGAGCAATTATCACATTAGATCTCCCTGTTTCTTTCTATAATGTTATTTTCCTTTCTTTCTTTGCTCCTTTATTTTCCATCTTCTACTGGTCTCTGAGTTGCCATCTTCTTAAGTGTGGCTAGCACAGACATACTGATTTTCATCTGTTCAAAGAGGAGAGAAAGGTGAAGGAATGAAGGAGGGTTTCTGAGGAACTTCGACTTCTCCATAGTCCATAGGATTAATCTAGGGAACTGTGGAAGGCAAATGAATTTTTGTCTGCAAGCAATGGCTGTCCCTGATAAGACTCTATGTGGATAAGCAATAAAAGGTTATGGTAAAAAACCACAATGATGAAAGTTCTTGTGACTGTTGGCCAATTTCCACAGCAAAAATTAATGCAAATATATGCAGAAATGCCATCAGTTCAATCCTGTGCTCTAGATGCAGGAGGATTCAACATGGAAAGGTTTCTGCTGGTTTGAGATCATGTGGTGGGATGTCTTCAGATCCCCTGGCTACATTCACAGAATCACACACAATCACAAAATGGCTATGGTTGGAAGGGATCTCTGGAGATCATCTAGTCCAAGCAGGTTCACCAGAGCAGATCACAGAGGAGCACATCCAGGCAAGTATTAAATGTCTCCAGAGAAGGAGACTCCACACCCTCTCTGGTCAGCCTGTCCCAGGGCTCTGGAACCCTCAGAGTAAAGAAGATTCTCTTTGTGTTTAGATGAAACCTCCTGTGCTTCAGTCTGTGCCGCTTGCCCCTTATTCTATCATTGGGTACCACTGAAGAGTCTGGTCCATCCTATTGACACCCACTCTTGAGATATTTATCATCATTGATAAGATCTCCTCTCAGCCTGCTCTTTTCCAGGCTGAACAGACCCAGCTCTCTGTCTTTCCTCCTAAGCAAGCTGCTCCAGACCCCTCATCATCTTTGTAGCCCACTGCTAGACTTGCTGCAGTAATTCCTTGTTGTTTTTAAACTGAGAAGCCTTGAAATTCAGGATCTCTCCTCTGCTCATCAAAGATTCAGGAAGGCCAATGGACAGGATGATCTACTGGCTTGAAGGCTTCTCTCAGATAGCAAATTTCCTTGCAGGACGGCTGTCCTTTCCTGCAAGTTTGCTACAGAATATTTTTCCTTCAGCTTTGTGGTACGTGTTTCTTTCTTCAAACTGCTCAGAACCAGAGTGAAAATGAAAGCATGAAGCTGCAGGTGGTGCTTTCAGTAGTTTCCAGATACATACTTGTCTGCCTGAGCATACATTCGCTCTCTTACTCTTCTAAAACCCATCGAGCGCTATACTCAATGCAGTGAAGAAAATGTATGGTCAAGTAAAGCAATCAGTGTTATCTGAAGCCTACTGAGTCTTTGCCTTTATGCAAAACTGTCACTGTACCATTAGTATTAAATGGCTGGTAGCTGCTAAAATGTCTATAATCGTCACAAAGTGGAGACACAGTGAGGTTTCCTGACTTCTCTGCATATTCCAGCATCTCTGCAGTATATAAAAAGCCTCTGTGAACACTCACAAAGGGCTAGTGCCTCAGCTGAGGCCCATTGACTTCACTGGCGCTTTGCCAGCCTCCACTAGCCGAGAACCTTTTTTCTTGTGTTTTCTAAAGATACTATTGGGAAAACACTTTTGAAATCCGGTGAACAAAGTTTAGTCAATAAAAAATTAGAAAAAAAAAAAGAGAGAGAGGGAGAAAAAACAGCATGTGCAGCAATGGAATAAGTGAAATTGAATTCAGAGGTGAGTGAGTGCTGCTGGTGGATGTGTTTTTCTGTCTGATAATACTGACTTAGTAAAATGGGAACATTTCACAAAAATGCATCCAGTTTTATCAGAACACTATGGGAAATCACTGAAACTTTTTACATCAAAATTAGAATGTAGCATTTTGTTTCAGCTGTTGTGCAATGAGGATTGAAAAATCCTTCTGGCAACCAAGCAGTTTGACCCTTCTGAAAGAAAATACTTCTGCAATCTCATTTTGCTGTAAATTGTGACATTTCAACATGTTACTCAGATCTGGCAAGAAAACAAATGCCGAATTTCCTCATGGAAAGGTGATTTAAGACAACTTTAATAAGAAGCAGTTTTAACAGGAAGTATTATCTTAGAAAACCGTGAAAGAAATAGGCACGCTTTTTGTTAGCAGAGGTATGCATTACAAGTTAAATCCTCACAATTGCTTTAGAATAGAAAGTGATATGATATTAAACAGTAGCACAGCATTTCAAAAGTGTCGGTTTCCTCTGCCTGTGTTTAACCACCACAAGGTTCACATGGTCTCAGTCTAACTGCGCGACTCAGGAACCAGAGCATCAACATAAGCATATCTGACTTTTCTTAACAAATTTCTAGATTAAATATAAGAATGCAATAGGCAGTGTAGATTCAGAGGCAAAAGGGTGTCTACATCTGCCAGCCCTGCCAAGAGCTGGGACAGGAAGAGGGATTGTTCAGTTAACATCCTCTATGGACAAAATTGGTTGGGATCGTTTTCTGGAGTATTCAGCACTTGAGTTCCTGGTATTTTGGTGCTGTTTCCCCACAGTTCATTTTCCTGTGGGTAAACAGTTGTGGGAGAAGATAATACATCACCTCTGCACAGTTATTGATGCCAGAAATTTGATCTGTTCTCTGAGACAGGCTATGCTGGCAAGGCAGGTATATTTAGAGATCTTATATTGGACAAGAGGTTTTTTTTCTTTGAATAATGTAAACCATTTATCTTTTTTTCTCTGCCTCTGGAGAGAATATTTTCTGTAACTTAAAAAAGGCAATAAAAATACTGATCTGAGAATGACACCACACCTTGGAGGTGTGCAAAGTTCTCTTTGTACCAAAGCTACTTTGGAGTTGTTCCACTGGGAGATTTCCCTAAAAACTACAGGAATGGGCCCTCTGTTAAGAACAAAGATAAGTCCAAAGTGCACTTGCATGACCTTGTATTTTAAGAAGCTTCATTCACTCAATTTGGGGATTTATTCCTCCCTTCTGTATTGATAAAAAGTCTCTTTTAGTTCAAATTAAATCGATTTGTATTCATGGTACTATTTCAGAGTTCTCAACTCATAAGGATATTTGCATACTGAAGTGGAGCTGATTTTGTTCTAATTCCACTGATTTTTATTTCACATTTTTTCTAGTCATAAGGAGTAAAAACTTCTTTAGATCAGGGGATCATTATAGAGAGAAAGGATCTTAATATTCTCCTTCTGTTTCCTACCTGCGGTGTGGTGGGAAGATGAAAGTTAATCTCCAGCCACTCCACTGGGAAGAGTCACTGAAGTGTCATTTGTGTCTGTGAGCCCCACCTGAAACAGTAGGTGACGCATCAGATTCCTTCACTTAGTGAAATTTTCCTAATTAGTTTTAGTTTTGTGCATATTTATTTGGTAGCATCTAAATGTGCATGGCTTGGTCTGCAAAGGGCATGGAGATAAACAACAGTACAGCCAAATCTGCTGTGGTGTCCCTGATTCTGCATTCACGTCCCATTCTGTGCTATTGGCGTTTGTGCTGAGGGGGGTATTTGAGAAACTGCATCTTTCTCTGAGCGGCAGAAAGGCCACAGAAAATGTGCCGAGGCTTTTCTTCTGATAACCTCTAGGTGAGCAGTGGTGTTCTGGAGATAGGGCAGACTCGGAACCTGAGCTCTTCACACGCTGTCAGCCCTCAGGACTTGCAGCTTACACTGTTCAGACAGAATTTTCTGAAAATATCAGGCAGTCGTCGTCTTTGTTATCCTGTGTGTTGAGGCAGGAGGGGTGTTACTCATTTTGCTATGCTTTCTGTGTGTGCTTATAGTAACTGGAAAAAATCGTGGGCCTCAGTAAATCCGTTTCTGAGTCAAAACACTAATCCTGGCCTCAGTTATAGATATATAATTTCACAACCTGTAATGTCAGGGTATGAAAAAATTATGCAGGAAATGAAGGACTTCTTTTGTTCAAGTGTCTGTTCTGACCCCAGGGCCCATCATAACTACGGGAGACAAAGACAACTGTCTATATAAATATGTCTTTTGTTAATATGTATTACCTTACAGAGTTAAATTTACATGTATATATCTGTAATGATTATGCACAGAGTAGAACTCCCAAATGCTTTTTTTTTTTTCACTTAGAAGGATGACTCACAATTTCCTGAAAAGTAAACTTAAGCAATAAAATCTATACTTATCCTGAATTTGGAAAAAATTGAGGAATATGCAAGAACTGAAGATTTGCCTTGCTGCTTCTTCCTAAACCCCACTGATAGGTACGATACTAGATGAAAAAATAGTAGAGTGACCTCCATTTTCCTCAAATGCCTGCGCTTAGATTGCACTGATGCTTGCCCTCAATTAATGAACTCTTTAGGGATTATGCAAAAATCAAACTCCATAGTCCTCCACTTCTGCCCCCCTCTGCACATCCTAATCCCAGGTTTAGCTACAGTCAGATTGGCCACATTTACCCATGAACAACTGATAACGAGACCCCTGTAATACCAGGTCCCATAGTAACTCTTGAAGGCTTCTGGCATTCCAGCACCCATCAAGTTCTTCTGTTGCCCTTATACCTTGAGCCCAACCCTAAACTAGTTTTTCAGACAGCATTTAGATTTTTTATTTCTTTTCCTTTCAAAGTTGCACCCAGTTGGGTCAAACACACTGTTTTGTCCCCCAGGTGAATACAGCCTTTTTTAGTGATTCAGTCCACTGAATGCAGTGAAGCTGACCCACATTGGTAGGACTGTGCTCACCTGCAGTTTTCCAGCCCCCCAGAGGACACTTCTGTTTATCGTGCAGGCTCTGCTTGGTGCTGCTCTGGATTAATGAAGATGCATCTCCAGCACCGAGTGTGCTGCCAGCCTGGAGGAGCCCACAGGGAAAGGGAACAGCTCAGGGACAAACTGTCCAAAGAGCATTTTACAGTGGCTGTATAGATTTGTCCCTAGTGCTGTGATGCTGGACTTGTGAAAGTGTCAGAAAGTTGTTCAAGACTTCTGTTGGGTTTGGTGTGTCAAACTGCCTTCCAGAAAATATACACTGGTAAGCAAATGCCAGTAAAATTGCAGATGCAGAATGCATTCACATGTGTGGGAGGAGGAATGCAACCTCAGTATCTTTAGAGTATCTTTAGAGTATCACTGTTTTTGTAATTTCCTCCATCTGTGCCATTTAGTTGTTCTTTGGGTTTGGGATTTTTTTACCCTGTCTATGTTTTACTGTCTCCTTGTTTGATTTTTTGGTCTCTTTAGTACTTGTGAGTTACCTTTGTCAATTAATTGGTGTATAAAATATTAAGGGAAAAATTCAAGAAGGTGGATACAGGCACAGATACTCTCCATTGTAAGAAAAGGGTGGTGTGAGAACAGGGTTGTGCCTGTTTGGCTTAAATAACATCTCCATATTTCTGTAAAACTATTATGTAGACAGGCTAAATATTGGTTTTGGAGCTGATAGACATACAGATTAGGCTTTCCACAATGCATTGTCTCAGCCAGCAACAACAGCATCAAATTCCCCAGGCATTCAAATTATTTGTCAGCCCAGGGGCTGACAAGAGAGCTCTGTGGTGAAAAGTGTGCCCTTCTCCCAGGGCCCTTTTCATAGCAAGTGAAACCATTCAGCACGGCATGTGGATCTGGGAGGGCCGTGTCCTCTGGGGAATAAGGAGTAGGGCTTTGGCAACAAGCTTCTGATTGTGGATTTCTGTGCTGATTCTTTCTGAAGGTCATTGTTGATGGGAAGCTCTTTATTAGGATTTTATTTTGTCTTTTTAAAACTTTTTTTCAAAAAATAGTATTTTATACTTTTAGGAAGTAAATGTGTTTTTTTTATACCAAGACAGTTATCTCAGTCTGCGTCTATTGGGAGCTGATTTTTCTCCCCTTGTACTTCAGTTTTGTCCTTGACTCTTCCTTCAGTTTGGGTTCTATCACTAGATTTTGCGTAGAATCTGTATTTTGTATCCAGTAAGGCCTGTCCATGCTTGCTTTATTTTCTACTAGAAAATGCCCTTTTTCTAATTGCTTTTGTGATTAAGTGAAAACTATTACCTGAGCAGTTCTGATGTGAGCAGAGATTTCTGTGAATCTTACAGACCTAAACTAGCGTGTGGTTCAAAAAACAAGCTGACATGTCTCTTTTGAGACTATCAGTGTAGATACTTCTTGTTACTTAGGTCAGTCTTGAAGAAGCCCTCAGCAAAGATTGTTGGACATTGTGGTATTATGAAGATCTCTGGTCTCAGGAGGCTGCGTAGGATGGGACAAGAAAGTGTATGTGGAAGTTGCTACAAAATGATGCTTACAGTGAGCTGATACCATCTCTGCTAGTTAGCTACGGGCTGTTCATTACACTGCCAACTTCCAGTGTCCATCAGAGCCCTCCAAGGACATTATTAAAGGGGAAGAGAAGCTGGAGCTGTTTCTCTTGACAGAGGAAATAAATTCCCACGACTTTTGTCAGATAAACCCATTTTAAATGTGAAACTTACTGTTTGGTTAGCTTGCCATACTCTTGCCAACTTCAGTATATGTTAAATTTTTTTACTCCAGGTGTGTCCAAGGGGTGTGCGAATGCACTCTGCCACTCCTTAGGAAACAATCTTTTATTTTTGTTCCTTCTGAGGCTGCACGTTGTGTGTCAAAAATAACAGTTTGGTGGTACAGAGCAGTGTGGTGTGAAGCAGATTGAAACTTTGTTGACTTAAGTGCTTTCCATATGAATTCAGAGGACCGCAACCATCCCCAAAAAAACTGTCTTCATAAGCAAGCAAATAAATTTAAGTCATCATATTTTAAAAATTGCCATGTTTTTTCTGTTTATGCAAGAAAGTAGAATAAAAAGAAAGGAGCATTTTTGTTTTACTTTACTGCTAAGCAGACTGTCTGACCTCTGGCTGACAGAAAAAGATGCATTTTCACTGCGAAAGAACTTATTTCATTCAAAAGTGATGAAATGTCATTGCTGGAAAATGCAGAAAAGATTGCATAGGACAGATTCTGGATGGCTTGTGTAGGGCAGTGATCCCAGATGGCCCTCGTCATTTTACAGCATCACAGCAGTGTTCATGGAGGGGAGCAGGAATCTTGACGTCCGTGTCAGCCGCAGATACAACAACTGCATCTGACAGACGGGTCATTCTCTGCAGGCCTGCAGTAGGTCACTGCCATTTTAAAATTCTTGAGGTGATTTGGAATTGCTTAGCATCCACCACTTGATAGGCTGGCTGGTTATTAAGTTTAGCTGCAGACACGCTTTGATTGAAATATGTCAGCACTGAGTTGTGAACTGCCAAAGTTTGTAGTTGAGATAGATGATCTTGCAATAATCAGTTTTTTGGCCTGGGCACTGACCCCTCTGTGTTTCGAATTGCCTAAGGAGACCCGGCCATTCTCCACAGCCCTCCCAACCACTGCAAAATGCTCTGGCTGTTTACAAGACTTTAGCCCTAGTAAGCATTTGGGCTGTGGCCTCTCTGCTTTCTCTTTTAAGGACAACAAAATGAAATAACTGCTTCTCTCCTTTTGTACTTCTGCATGGACAGTGATTAACTCGCTGACTTTTCTGGACTTGTGCTTAATGTATAATAGCAGCTCTCGTGCTGTGCAAGTGCAGTTGTTTTGGGCAATTCATGCAAGAATGCTAGAGCAACCTTTTGTAGATGGTACTCTAGGCTGCTTGTCTGCTATCAAAGCTCAATTTGTAATCAAGTTCTTTGTGTCAGAACTGAATCTCGGCTTCTCCAGCTCATGTTGGTTGTCCCACTCTTTCTCCCCTGAATGTGAATTTAGATTTCTTCAGACCCAGTTCTTGTGCCAAAGTTTAAACAGAGAAGAGGACATCACCAGCACACAGGACACTTGCTCCTCTAGCCTGGTAAATGCTTCTGTTTTGAGGAGTGGTTGAGAGGTGATGACCAAACATAGAGTGCAGCTGCAACCCTGGTCTCTTAACTGCCTTTCTTTAACCACCAAGATATCTGAAGAAGAAATACCTAAGCTCTCCAAGTAGATTAAGTAATAATGCTTGCCTTTTTTTTTTCTTCCAAATCTTATTTACTGTGATGATTAAAGCTAAAACCATTGAGAGGACTTGACCTATGAACTGACTCTATTATTGACTAAGCCAACCGACTTATTTCTCACAAAGCCAAAATGCAACATTTGCAGATGTTGTGAGTGTTCAAGCAAGCTGGAATGGAAATAGGAAAATGGTTCCTTTCCAGCACTGTTCAGGATCAAAACTGAGCATTTGCTATTCACACTGGTCTATAATAGATTATTGGCTTTGGGTGTCTCTCGCTAAATGTCCTGTAATTCACCAGTTTCAGTTTTCTTCTTTTGCTGCTCATCAATTCTCCACACACATGGTTACCACTGCATTCATTCTCTGCAGTTTGAAAAAACAGAGACTGTATCTCAGAAAGAGATACAAACCTATACAAATTTACAGGAGACAGTGTAATTACATCAATAGAAAAGAAATCTGAATCAGTTCTTGAATGGACAAGAAACATTTTTCAGTAGTTAAGAAGTGAAGTCCTTAATTCATTATTAAATCCAGCTGTGCCATATAAAGGAACAGATTGCTGACATCTAACCAGTAAAATAAACCCCTATTTTTCATGGCAGTTGTGGATTGATGCCCCATGACATCTTCTAAAAGTCCAGGTCTAGAAGCACATAACCATAAATTGTTCTATTGACACTATTAGTAGCGCTTTTACAGATGTAGTTAAACTGCTGCAAATAAAATCTTAATTGCCTAATTTTGTGGAAATTATGGGCCTAGATCCAGGCATCTACATCTGCAGTGTGGTGTTTGGAAAAATGAACTTATACTTCATTCTGTAGCATTGAGAGTAGTGTGAATTTGAGTGCTCTGCAGTTGCTAAGTCAACAAAGTTAGAAATCATTGAGATTCTTGGGAATGAAGGTTGGGAGAGCCTGGAGAAAAAATGTCTGAAGGAGTGACTGGGGAATAACAGGCTGAGCTTCCCCGGTTTGCTTCTAGTCCCAGCTGAATAGCAGCTTTGCATCCATGGCCATGCCTTTGGGCGCTGGTGGTGTATGTCTCCTGCTAATGTTGATCAGAGGTAGGGGGAACCTTCTTCTCCCAGATGGATGTCTAGAAACTCATTTACCTGGCCTTTAAGAGGATTTTACAAAGCAATTGTTTTGTCAATTTGTGTCATAGTGATTTCCAATTATTCATAGCTCATTGTACATGGAGATCAACTGCTTCACTTCAGGTAATTAATTATGTTGAAAACGAACACTCACCCTCTTACATGGCTTGGTTTTCCCTTCTTTCTTCCCCTTGTCCCCACTACCTGCTCTTGATCTATACTACCACATTTTGATGGATTTGCTACATTTAGCAGCTTTGTGCAGTCCCCTTGCGTGGGGCTCCTCTGAACCCCATATGGACACTCAAAGGTTATGTTGGGAATGCTTTCCTTAACACTTAGACCTAAATGTTTTCATTTTCTAGGGCATTCACTAGAACAGTTTTCCCTTGGAGGAGTCTCTGGTTATTTGTGCTTGAAGCAAAAGTTAGTAAGAAGTCTATTGACCCTTTAAGGCACCAATATTCTGCTATTTGCTTGTGGTTCTTTACTTGATAAATTGTTAATTTAGGGTGAAATCATACTCTTTAGTGGCTCCCTGTTCATAAATCACAATCTGACATTTTTTCTCTGGGGAAAGATAGCTGTTTTCAGTATGCTCTGCTACCAGAACAGATGACAATATTAGTTTATCAGGAGAAACCTATGTTTTTAAAAACAAATCCTGATGCAATAAATTCCCAGCTGTCTGTATTGCTGCTTGAATATTTTTACTGCCAGACCATCTCTGTGATCTTGAGCTCATAAGCCTTTGTGTAGAGAGTATGATCAAATGGACAGAAAGGGGAAACCAGTATTTCAATTTGACAGTGGTTTACAATCTGCACAGGTACTGTAGCAGATTACTTACGCTGACGAGAAATCACACACCACTTTCAATTAAGCAGCATTTAATCAAGAATAAGATTTTACTAAAGCTGGAATCCAGTATTTTCAAGAATCTGTTACGCTGTTCTTGTTTTTAAATTGCTACCACAAAAATCGAGGCTAGATTTTTAGAGGTGTGTTTAGACCTTGACTCTTCCAGAATTGGAACTTTATGTTGTATATTGATGTATTGCCTTTCTAACTAGCATACAAGGCTCATTGAACTTGTGTGAGGTCCCTACACATGTGACTTGCTATTGCTCTTTGCAGGAGGAGAGAGACAGAGAAATTATAGGGTTTATCCTCTGTCTCTTAGATGACAGAAATGGAAATCTTAATCTCAAGCCCTTGTGCTTAACTGCAGAATGTCCATCCTACCTCGCTGCTGCCAAGAGAAAACTAAGAACCTCAGCCTGTGTTTTTTGCTGGGCTGTTGGTGGTGATACACCTGTGTGAAGAGCAGTGGAAGAAGCTTCTTTCCCTGCTCCCCCATGCATTATGCTTTCCCCGTCTGTGGCTGGGTGGGTTTATCTCTCCTCCTCTTGGCTACACCTTGCCAAAATGGCTGGGAGGTTGTGAATGATGGCTCAGCCCACCCAGCTAGCTGAGATGCAGATGTGTTCCTAGCGAGGTCAGCTGATTTTGGAAGGGAGATGTAATGCACTGAACCTCCTCCATGCTCCCACATGGGCCTGGGCTCCCATGGGCCACCAAAGTTTGAGCAAGCAGAGAGAGTCTTTGGGATGAAATCCTTGAGCATCCCATGGGACCTTGCCACCCATTTCTTCATTGTAAAACAGAAGCAGGGTGAGACGCAGTACTCCAAGCTTCATTTTTAGCAGATTTGTGTTCTCTTTCCTCAAACACTTCTTTGGAGAAAATTGGGGAGAAACGACCAAAAAGCAGGAGGAAGGAAGGAGAGCAGTTCTGCTTCTGACACCAGCAACTTCTGCGTCTATTCCTGCCCTTTCTGCCCCCTTCCCTGTCTGCCCAGAGCTCTGTTGCTCACACCTTCCTCCTCTGCCATTATAGATGGTGCTGTTGATGGGCTTGTCCGCAATGTGTCTTCTGTGTGTACACCAGGATAGAGAACACTTGGGTGCGGTGCTCTCCACTTTCCCTGTGCCCTCGGCCTGGGAGGGACAGGGACTCGGCAGCTGCAGCAGCAGTGCTGGACTCTTCAGTCATGCTAAACACATTTTTAAAAAGTAAAAACCACAGGTTCTTTTATATTCCAGTAGAGTACTGCTGGCGTAAGAACATTGTTCCCATGGGTCTGTAAATGTCTTTACATCCTTAATGTGTCTTTACCTCAGAGAAAACAGGCATGTGCAATTAATTCTTATATGTATGCTACTTGAGCATATTTGAAATCATGTGTCTGTATGTGCAAGGTAATTAATCTCCATTCCTTAGAAGTAAGAGAGCCAGGGAGGTTTTTTCCTTTTTGCAGTGGCAGGGTGAGGATTCAAACTTAGGGTTTTTTTTCCTCCCTATTCTGTGCTGTTTTTTCCAGATCACACTGCTTGAGAAAGCAAAATCCTCATATAGAGGACCTTCAAGCAATAAAAATGTGAATGATAAAGATGTATTTTAATGATGACCGGTATATAGCACAAATCAAGGAAAATCAAACAGCAATTTCTGATAATTCACTTATTTCTAGAAGAGAAATTGTTTTTCCGAAGGGTGCTGTCATGATAAGAGCAATAAAAAATGGTTGCCTATTGAAACTAAGACTCATGCTCCAGTGCAAGTTGCCTCATGAAAATAGTTTGCAGTATAGTTGATGTGCACTGGGTTTGGTTTTCTCTATGGCTGCCTGTTTAAAGTGTCCCTCAGGATAAGAACTTAAGTGTATGGTTTTAGGGTTTGCAAATTTTATTCACCAGCTAGAACCCTCTTCAGTGTTCAGAAGGAAATACAGGAAAGAGAGAAGGAAGACAAAGTGACAGACTCATTTCTGTGCAGTATCTTCTTTAATTTTGCTTCCAAAAAATCATTTAGCTCCTCAGAAATAAGGTTAACATGCCTAGGCAGTTTGATACAATTGCTGTTACTTACCACTCATGATGTAACTCATAAAAATGTCTTGCACCATTTATATGGAGTCTGTTGTACTTGACATAAAAAGGTGGAAAGAAGTTGTTTCACGAAGACTGTAGTTTGTTCCTCTGGGAGTCATGAAACTCAGTTTTCCCTGAACGTAATTAATATCTTCCCCATTATGAACTCAAGGAAGGTCCATATAGCCTGAAATGGCAGCAGACTAATTGTCAGAAGAGACACAGGGCTGAGACAATCATATGCTGGGTATTCATTTAGAAAATGAACTTCAGGAAAAATAAGAGACACTAACGTCAGGTTTTGTGGCTGTGCTCTACCACCTATGCAAACAAAAGATGTGACTTTCCCTGACCTACAGCGTTTATTTTTCGGTGCAGTGGGTTGTTTCAGCAGCATCACTATCACATTCCGATTGCACACAGGGGGCCAAAATCCTTCCTTGGTGCAATCCCCTTCCCTTAGCTAAAGGAGCGCTGTGGCTGAATTTGGCTCATGCTTTCTGTGAATTGGGGCTTTTTAAAGGAGATGCAACTATTAATAGGAGACATCAGCACAGCATTTCTGCCCCATCTCCCCAAAGTATTTTTTCTCAATAGTTGTGGACCATGGCATTTATCACCAGGAAGCTGTGCCCGTATTTTTGTCAAGTGTGATGCAGGCTGGCCAAAGCCTTCAAGAGCACAGTGTCACTGGTGGCCCACCGGAAGAAGCATGGCCTGCAGCAGCTGGGAAATCCAGGAGGGAGCTTTTAACCGTTACCTGTTATTGAAAAAGGGAAAAGTGACCAAATGGGCCTGATGTGGTTTGCATTCTGTCTGTGTGACAGTGTGGGGTGACAAAACAGTACATGGCCTTTGTGTGAAGCCTGGATTAGCAGACTGAAGTGACAGTGTAGTTCCAGGGAGGAGATACTGCGTGATCATCTACCAGAAACCTGAGAATGTTGAACTGTCTTTTATTCTTGGACATTGAAACATGGCCATGGCTGGCAGGCATAGCAGCACAAGGCTAGCCTGGATTGAGAATTTCTGCCAGGATATGGTAAATCTCTGGGGCTTTTTCTTTTATTTCACAGTAGGTCTCTCTCCTGGGCTACCTAAGTATCACATTCACTTTCCCAGCAGACAACACAGAGCTAGATGTTCTCCAGGTTTGAGTGCAGTGGAATGGTGCTGTTGCAGTCACTCTGGGGCTCATCTGCTGCCCCTTGAGCATATTCTGAGTACCAGTTTCCACTTTTATCACCATTTCTGCTTGGGGACATTGAACAAAACATTATTTAGTGTTTCATCAAAACGAGTTCTCTAAAGAGGTTTCAAACTTGTGTCTGATGTCTTCAATTATTAGACTTGACAGTTTTATAAGAGAATGTCTTCTCTCTGTTGTTCTGGATGAACCATTTCAGACTTCTTCAGGGTTCTCTTCCTGCTGACATCTCTGTGCAAGCATGTGGGAGTGATGTGATGAGCTAGATGTAGTTAAACCACAGTGGAACACTCCCCCAACCCTGAGAGTTGGTTCAATAACACCCAATGTATTTACCAATGAAGTGAGAAATCAAGGCCTTTCCTGTGTGTTCTGACCAATCATCTGAAATGTTTTAATCCCATGAAGGGGACTGACCTTTGACTAAGAGCGCTCTGAGGCAAGAGCTGGAAAGAAAGAGCCTGTGGTGTGATGTGATCTCTGCTGTCGGAGTCGGGAGCTCATCAGCACACAAAGGGAGCTTTGGGAGGACTGATCTGTGGGGGCAAACCAGGCGGGATGCTGGCATAGAAGTATGTGCTATTCCTCTCATTATAGCTACTTCTCCCTCCTATGAGTTCATTTTCTAGTTGCTACAGGCAATGAACTTGTGAAGTGTCAAAACTTCGATAGGTTGTAGCATCTCAATGTGGCATAGGATACTGAACATTCAGACCTCCCATGAAAGCCAAGGAGAGTTCAGCATATTTTCTTCAGAAATTAAGACCAAGTCCTTCATTTACCAGTTATCTGCACTTCTCTGGCATTGACCAAGTCTGCTGGTGTTATCTTATTAGTATAGGTCAACCAGCATTAATTGGTTGTCATGCATCTTGCATATTGAGCATGCAAAACGTGGACTGTCTTGCCAAGAATAGAAGCAGAGGCAAATTAAAGAGTGCTTATGTTGAGGTAATCATAAGATGCTTCCAGGTAATTTTAATAAATTAGTTGTTCAAGTCACTCACATAGCACTAAATTAATATGTCTAGAGCAATGTGCTGTATTTTCTATCAATCATTTTTTATTTTTCTTAATTATATTTCCCCTGCTTTAGCTGTTGCCTTCTAGCTGTGGAACCGTTATGCTCCAGCTGCAGTAGGTACAAAGATTAGAATACAAACAGTGCATTTAGCTCTCAGCAGGAGACTGAATTTAAAAATGGTTCAGTGAGTGAGTGCACAACAATGTTAAAAGTGGAGAATACTGCAGATTGAGGAGTGGTTCCGAGGATCCTCTTCAGCTAATGCACGAGGAACACACCCAGGGCTAAAGAGTATGCAGAGGAAATACAAAAGACAGTCCTGGATACCTAGTGGGCTATTTTAGTGTAGAAAATTGAGGCCACTTGGCTTTTACTAAACATCAGAGCTGAAAATTTTTAATAAAATAGGTTATTTTCAACATAGCACAGTGGTATTATCAGAAGACTTTGCAGCTGAAGAAGCCATGGGAAATGTCACTTGCATATTCAAAGGCCACTTTTCCCTTTCCCTGCCACCGATATGTCAAGAGCAATTCTAGTGAAGTCCAACCGATTAGACTGGCAAAGAACCAGTCTAGATTGTCACTTCAGAATATAAAGCCCTGATCCTGCAAATCTGTCCTGTCTTCAAAGAGAGCTTCTGAGATTCTATGCAAACTTAGAAGGTACCTGCACTGTGCTCTTTACAGAATTATCTTCTCCAGAAACATCCCTCCAAAACTATATATCTCAACATGTGTAAGATAGGATTGCAGTCCAGAGAAACAGGAGGTTCAGCAGAGAGCACTGAACGATATTGAATGTACTGACACAGCTTTATTAGTTCTTTCTTACTTCTGGAGACAATAACTTGGCAGGGCACATGTAGAGAGATTTGGAAAAAATCTGGGAATGCAATGCAGAAGCCTTGGCTTACAGCCATGGCTCATCCAAGCCCTCCATTGGAATACATTTTCCTTGGGTGTACTCCAAAGGGAGGGGAATGTCTGATGTGCTTGGGTTTGGGGGAGGGATGTAAAAGCACAAAAATTGCAAAATTGGCACAAATGTGCTGAAGATACGAGTGAACAAATCATTCTTAACTGGCACCAATAAAATCTTTATGATGAAATAGCTATATTTAGATTTCTTCCTGCTTCTCAAAGCCTTTCTGCTTGGTTTTATTTTTTCCCTTTTTCTGAATCTCCGAAATTTTATATGTTTTAATTGTTAATAATGTTAACACTGGGCTAGTGCATCCTTTAAAATAAAACCTACGTGTTGGCTGAGCCACAGCAAGTGTCCTAGTTTTTATAGTTTATGCATAATGTCAGCTACAGTGTTGCCTCAGTATCAAGGTCCAGCCCTACAGTCTGGATTTACTGTTTGCATTTGCTGAATCACTCTGTATTTACACGTGTTCTGTTGGGTAGTACGTATTTAGCAGAATTGTCTTCCTGTTTGTATATTTAATAATCTGGCTAAAAGTAAGATATATAAGCAAGCTGTAGCAGTCTCAGTTCTTAAAAAAGTACTGTTTAACAGTGCTTCACTGGCATCTGTTTAATTCAAGTGTTATGTTTTCAGTCAGATTGCATGATGGATGTTTACGGGAAACACCAACCTGGTTTCAGCCAAAGTGCATCTCGAGTTTGAGTTTTCTTTGCTGTTTTTTCATCTTGCAATATTTGGGAGATTTGGTTTGGTTTGGTTTGGTTTTGTTTTGTTTTGTTTTGTTTTGTTTGTTTTTCCCCCAGTGTGTCACTCTGAAAAACATATGAATTCTTCCTATCATGATTTCTGGCCATCTGTGCAGTCTAGTGGGGATTTCACAGGCTATTTCTATTAAAATTTGTAATTTCTTGCACATTTTCTGGAGGACCAAAGTTGTATAGGAGATTCTAGAGAAATGCATTTGTAGTTCTGAAGTGCTGAAAAGAAGAGCACATAGAGAACAATATGACAAAACAAAAGCTTAAGTGTCAGTAGATTGTCCATAAATAGTTGATAAAGCCTATACCTTTCTGTAAAGCAAGGCAGTGTGTGCCTACTATTAAGATGAAGTTGCCTATTCAAAAAGTAGATACAGGTTATCAAGACAAATATTTTAAAAGCAATAAAGTGAAAAGCCTCTCAAGAGAAAGAGTGGAAGATTCTTCACGCAGATCTTTATAAGATGAGATTGGTCAAAAGTAATCAGTCTAGGCTCGGAGCTGCACTAACGAGGTAATGGAAGACAGCCCCAGGTCTTTTCAATGTCTAATTATTATGCCTCCATGAATATTCTCCAAATTCAGGTCACTCAAATCATTAGGTGCTGATCACAGATAACGCTTCCTAGCCTATTTGCATTTCACACTATGTGCTCAAAGGGTTAGTGATTGTGGATGCAAATTTAAGAAGACTTGTGGATGGAAGAGCTCAGATAATTCTGCATTTCATTGAAGATCTAAGGCCACCATCTGTCCAATGTGCCCAAAGCTCTTAGAAGCACAAATCCTAATTTCCCACAAATGAACTGTAAGTGTTAAATTTTAAAACAATGGTTCCAATCTTCTAATTTTAAAGCTTCTAAAATTTCTATTCACAAATAGAAATCCTTCTTATCTTTCTAGAATTTCTTATACTTAGCAAGAATAAATGAACTGTTCCCACAGGCACAGTATTTACAGCTCAGCATATTGGTTGTTTCATGAGCAGTGATGAAACCAATAGATCTGTTGTTAATCTAACCCTATCTGGCTGAAAAGAAGTTTCAAAAGTAGAGACAACAGACCTGCCATTGCAATGTGAAGTTCCTAAGAACCAAAAGACTAGTTTAGCATTGTAAATCCTAGCATCCTGTTTCAAGAAGCACTTTGCTTCTTAAAGATAGTTAGGCATTTGTGATATTTGTGTTACATTTAGCTCCAAGGATAACACTGTTAATGTAAAATTCTCCTTTATGTGCTCTTGTTGCAGGCTGAGTATGGGCTCTGGTAATCCAGTGGCAGACGAAAAAGATGCATGTTAACCTACAGCAGTTTGGCTTCTGTTTCTCATTATTTTATTTAGCATCCAAACTAATTTTTGTACCTGTTTGCTGTGGTAGTTGTTTTTTAATTTCTTTCTTGCAGGTTTCTGTTGTGAGAAAAAAAGTTACCACAAGAAAAAAAACAGGTTTTGCGTATTTCTGGTTTAGCCAAATCCATCTCTCACTTCCATTTAGTGCTGCTAGCTCTTGAAGTTTATAGTGTGGCCCTTGTATGCAGAGCATAAAAGCAGCTTATATCAATTGGGAATACCCAGGGGGCTTCAAGATATGTTTTGAAACTATCTTGAAGTTGTAGTTTTGCTGTTCATCTCAGAAGTCTTTAGTAATTAAGTGAATGCAGAGGAAGTTTCCTGTAACAATTAACAGTAACGTGGTCATGCATCAGAGTGAGAAGATATCACAGAACTAATATTTACACTGCAGTCCTTGTTGAAGACCTGTGGACAAGAGAAAGCTCTGTAGAAAGTATAGTTGTGAAGCTAAACATTCATCAAAAGGTGACCTTGAGAGTTTTGGTGTTGAATTTCCATTCACGAGGTGTAGAGAGGTTATACAAGGAGAAAAGGTTTGAAAGGCTCTTGGCTGCCAAGGCCATGAGTGCAGAGCCTCCTAAACACCTATTGCAGTGTGCAATTCCTCACTCTCTTCCTCCGCATTCAACATGAACACACCAACCTGTATTTTCTGTTTAGAATAATAACCCATAAAATGCCATAGGTATCTATCCAGCTGCTCTGTCAAGCCCAGCTATCTTGTCTGTGGCCCTCACAGGGCATCATTCACTCCAATCATTTACAGCTTCCCAAAGCTCTTATTTCTGTTTTGTGACAGGTTTTATGGCTTCATTTCAGACTATGAGACCTCCCCAGGACTTACTGACTCATCACTGAATGGTCTGAAAAACAATAGATAGATCCCCCAGCTTGCTCAGCCAGAGGTCCAACATCTAACAATTACAAAATTGCATTATGCAGCAATTCTGCAATTGCAAAGCCAGGTGATGTCATGCACTGAGTTGCTGCCACAAATTGAAAGGATGCTTTGGAAAATAAGGTTCTGTGAAAGTGGGTACTGATGATGCCTTGGGACTGCAAAAGCTCGCACTCCTCTTTCAGATCTAGCAGTGAGGAATGACACAGTATCTTGAACGATGATCTGAGCTTTAAAAACTAATACAAAACTCGTGCCGGGTCCATTTTTTAAAACTACTTGAAACGTCATGTATCAAAGTAACTGGAAGCTAAGCTGAGGAAAAACCTTTTGTTTTTTGCTAAGCAAATTCATTGCAGCTTAACTGGGAAAAGTTTGCAGGAACATTTTTCAGTGTGAGCCTGTTGCCTGAATTTGTCACGTTTCCTGAATGTGCTGTCAAGATGAAAAATGTCACCAACACATCAGCTACAGAAATTCAGGAACATGAGAATTGGTTAGTTTGGGGTGGGGGGAGCAGTTCCCCCCCCTCCTTTTTTTTTTTTTTTTTAATGGGAGGAGCAGCTAGGGTTTTATTCCTCCTGAGGTTTGTGTCAGCTGCTTCATAGTTTGAATTAGGAGCAGCAGGAAGAGCCAAGTCAAAGCTGGAGATGGGCAGAATACGTACTGTTCTGGCTCTGCTGGAATCAAAGGGGTTTATTTCAGAAGAACCAATATGACTATTTGATAATCTGTCTATATGTATCACCTAATACTTTGTTAAGCTCTTTGTACTCCCAATAGTGTCTGGGGGTAATGGAAACCTGGCTTATAGTTAGTGCCATTCTTTGGTACTTTCTTGGTGTTTTAGTGTTTTCCTTTGGCTCTTTGATGATTTCACCAGAAAAGAGCTTGGAAATTTGCTTGTGAAATCAAAAGACTTTTCATACTGGCCTTCAGTGATGGCAGTGACAATCTGGGTCTGCTGCAAAGTCCTCCTCAGGGAAGAAGCTGCTCAAAATTGCAGAGTCACATAGGATACACTGAAGGGGAGCTCTCAGCATCTTTTCCCTCCCTTGCAACTGCTATTGGGACTTTAGCATTTATAGCCTACATGCATGTGTTCTGATTGACAAGACTCACTGAAAGAGAGATTCATTTTAACTGGGTTAAAATGAAAATTAGCATATACGTTTTTGAAATTGCTGGTGACTATCAGAAATAATATCATTATGTAACTATTGGGATAGTTTGCCTTTTTTTTTTTACTGAAAGGCCATTTTCCCATGCAGACCTCTCCTATCACTGTGAGAGGCATGTCACATTGGGGCTGAGAGGGGCAGAGGACCCCTCAGTGTAGATGCTGTAAAGTTAATCCTATCAGAAAGATATATTTGTCCCTTTTAACAGGGACTTTCATCTGAGTGGAGACAGCTGCATTCTGTAAATTGACTCTGAAAAACCTTCAGAAGAGTATTCTTCAATTATTCACTGGAAAGGAACTTTTCCTACTGCAGTAGCTATCATGTCTTTGACATAAAGTTGTGAGAGAGTCATGTTATAAAGTTCAAGTATCCTATTTATATTAATTTTTTCTGATTTGTTTCCTCTACCTTCTGATTAAAACTTGTAGCCACTGTGATAGAGGTGCACTGCTGGAGCTGCTTCTTTCATATGAAGGTACCGATAATGTCAGGAAAACAAATGGAAGAGAAAAGCTGTCTGATTGAAAGTAAATACTTGGAGCAGTTTCAGCAGTCCTTTGGGTGGGAGCTAATATAAAGTTGCTTAGTAAATCAGTAAACAAGTTAAAATGTGCACAAAAAAGATAAAGAAGTAGAATACCATCTGAAATGAAGGGCTCCCAGGAAATAAATCGAACAATCAAATATGTGAGGAGTTGGACAGAATCTCAATCCCCTGTGCTGCAGAAGGCAGACACGACTTTCCTCTCACACTTCCACATCTCTGAGGTTCTTGGCCTTGATTGTAAATATTTTGTAGTTCTGTCAAGACTTACTTAACCTTTATGGCCCATATGCCTTGATTACAGTCTTTTCACTGGAAGATTGAAAATAATTTGAATCGTCACCACTAGCACTGTATCAGTACTGCTATGAAGCTCATGCTTATGTTTGCGTAAGTCTACAATAGATGGGGATAACGATAATTTTAAGGCTTTCAGAGCTCAAGTTTTCCAAACTTTACCACATGTATTTGTTTCCACTAAATAAATCTGTAATAAAATTATGTGTCTAATAGGACTTAGACTTACAAAAGGCAAGAAATTCGTAGTTTAGTTTCTGTGGAAACTGAGCACTTGGAAACCCACTGTGCATCTTTGAGAAATCTGTAATAATGCTTAAGCTGCTCCTGCCCCATTTTTTGCATCCCTGGCAGAGTCTCATAGTTTGGATTTGGCTTATGTATATCTTCTGGGTTGTAGGAGCCATGTAGTGAGTCTTATTTCAAGTGTTTAAAGCTAGATGCTATTTCCCATATTTATCTTACTAGAATATTCTCACATTAAAAGTCAAAGCATTAAGATGGAAAAATGTTTCACGCTCATGGTTATGAAGTGTTTTCAGTACCACAACACAGTTTTACCTGCTCCCATGGATCAATCCAGCACTACGGGAACAGCAAACTCAGGTTTTAAGCAGGTGACCTAGGTGTCCTGTTTGAAGGCTTATAGCCAGCAGCATTGACCAACAGCTGTTTAAAACATAGGATTTTTACTTAGATCAGAAGAAAAAAACGGCATCGAACTCCATGTATGTATGGTGTTATCCAGTCTGGTGCTTCAGTACATGCTGAATGGGACAGGCCTTCCTCTTCAATCAGAGGAAAGGTCTAAGCCGATTTGCAGTCTTCTGGGGCTCACCTGCTTACTGGTAGAAGTTGCACTGGTGAACACTCCCAGCAGAAATATTGCTGCTCAGGAAGGCTGGATAGACACAGTTTTAGCAACAACATTTGCCCTCTTGGTATCTCTTTAGACTAGAGAGCAGTGTGTCATCCCTGTGTTCCCAGGTGCCCCAGAGCACGCACCAGCTCTGAGGAAACTTTGGCAGCATATACCCTTCCATGCCATCCCCCTGCGCCCTCGTCACGGCGGCTGTGCTGCAGTGTGCAGTATTTTGGATCTGACCCCTTAAAAATCTTTCTGTGTAAAATTAGTTTAGGTGTCCGTTTCCTGCTTTGTGCCTTGTCAAAATACCAGTGTTGTTTTGTTTTTCTTCACTGTGTGTGTATTTCATATATCTTTCACACTCCAGGCAAAAGTTGTTCAGCAGCTTGTCAAAAAACGTTCCGCTTTGCTGTCCTGTATCCTGACCAGCCCAAAGGGGATAGTGCTAGTCCCTGTGTGTGCCGTGCTTGCGTCAGCTCTGGATAGTGGTTGGTGACCCCTGTGCTCACCATATGCATCAGAAACTTTTTCTAAACCGTAGAATTAAACTTCTGTCAAGCACTATGTGAAGCAATCAGCACCACTGAGCAATTCTGCCTGGTTAGCCCTTAAGAAAAGACAAGAATAAATAATGAGTTGGGGCATTTCAGTCAGCCATAACCACGCTCTGTGAGCAAGTCAACAAGACTAGGACTGTGGCTGAAGCCTTTAACCACTAATACAAATCAATTTTGTCTCTTCCTCAAACATTCCATGATTTGAAACCTTTTTGAACAGAGAATGAAAGTTTACAAAATACACCCTTTCTAATAAGTTTAACAAAACTCTCACAGCAAATATGAGTGATACAGTCACGTTCTCTAAGCCAGTATGATTTTGTGCATAAAATTGTATAGGAAATTTAAATCTTCATGATTTGAGCTGAACTTGAAAATATTATAATTACAAATTATCTTTTAGATGTAGAGATGGGGAAAGGAATTCCTTACCACTTGCTGTCCTTTTTTTTTTTTTCCTCTTGCATTTCAACAGGCAGCAAGAACCTAGATAATATGTTAAAACTATGCGTAGGCTATATAGGTGAGCTATATGCTCAACACATCTTGCTTTCAGAGAAGCAGTTAGTATAGGACTGTCTTCTATTTCTACTGTTATTAATTGTAGATCACGAAGCCGTGGGTAAAAGGCTTTGGAAATTTATTCTGAGCATATGTGTATTCTTTAATATTGAGTATGCAGACTGGACTGTTGCAGTTTATCATGTCCTACTTATTTTGACCTTTAAACTGGCTAAAGTTTATTCTTTAATAAGAATTTGGTTCTGTGATTAAGGAGAAAATAATTTTGTCATAGGATAGCTAATTTGTAGAGGTTAGTGATCATTTCTACAAGTCTTTTTTTTTTACTTTGGGATCAATGAAATGTTTGTAAACCAGTTCTACAATTTCTGCCTTCAGAAGCATTTAATAAATAGTGTAAGCAAGGATAAAGCTGACAAGCTATGGATTGTTTATGAAGCAAGTTTTGAAATTCAGTTTTCAGACTCTTCCTGTATACTAATGAAAAATAGTTGGTTTTTTAGTTAGTTAATAAGATCAATCACATTCTACCTATTAGGCAAAACTTAATCAACGATCACATGGTGAGAGAAAATATGCTCAGTTAGAGAAATCTGCTTGTGCCTGCTGTTGCTTCTGTTCGGAGCTCCAGGCAAGTTTTATAGCACAACCCTATTTCAGTATCACCTGAACATTGAATTATCTACATTTTAATCAGATATTAGCCAAAACACTTGCTAAAATCTTGCAATAATTTAGTAAACATAAACGGAAGAGGAAAATAAATTTCTAGCTAAGTATTGATGTTTAAATTGGCAACAGTTTTCTGAATATCACTTTTTTAAATGGAAATGAATCTTAAAATAGGAATTTGTTCCTATGAGTACATACTGTTTCATGAATTCCTGCTTTCTTTGCAGATCTTTTTTGCTGGCATAAGAGCTCAGCTTATTATCATGTCCATCCTGTAATGAGAAAGACAATTCTATTTGATAGTTACTTCTCTGTTTTCATCCTGTCTGTTTCAGAATTAATGCCAGTTCCACAGACCTGGGTACTATGTTCTGACATACAGTGTCTGGGTAATCAACATTTGGAGATAATCCTCTCTGCTTCAGGCCTTCCATTCAATAATATGCAGAATGACAGAGAGCTTGGTGGCTTTGCCATTGTCGGGTTTTTATCCCTTCCTTTCTGATGATACACTTAACCCTCTTGTTATTTAATGAGTTTTTAATTGCGTGTCCTGCCTCATCTTGCCTGCCCTCTCTGTTCTGGGCTACAGCTCTGCTTGGCTCTGGACCACAGAGCGGTGGAGGTTGGGTGGCCACAGCCAGAAGTACGGCAGAGATTGTCACCCCTCATGGGCCAGGCACCTCGAGAGCTGCTTTGCCTGTTGCACATTAGGCTTTTTGTTTGCATGTCACTATAGCTTAGCTTCATGTTTTAGGTCTTTAGAAATCGTAGTGTGTTTAGTGCTGATCAGATTAACATGACAAAATTAATAAAGTACTTTAATATACAGGGAGAAGAGACTGAAGGGAATTGCAATTAGGGAGACAGAAGAACAAAGGCAGTCCTTAAATGAACATTTTTAGCAGCAGCTTAACATTATAAAGATTAATAGGAATTAATTTACATATATAATGCAATGTACAGAATGCATTTCAAACTGACTACTGATTCTACAAACACTACTGTTGTAAAAGAAGAGCTACATAAAATAGGCGTATCTGTTTTCTTCCCCTGGCCCAGTAAACATGCTTGACTAAAACTGCAGCAGGTGCCAGTCATTCCAAATGTTCTTGTGTCACGTGCCTTCATCTTGGACTGTACAGTCACAGCCATCCCACACGTTGAATCTGGTCTGAGTATTCTTATTTTATAGCTGATCAAAGCATACATAGTCATAAGTAATGATAACGCAAATAATCAACATCTGTGATAACACTGGGCCAAAACAAGGTGATCAATAACCTACTGGTTGGTTCTTCAGAGAAGTAAGAATAAAAAAGCCTAAGGAAGAACCACAGAGTAAGACAGTAAGAAAATAACTCATTTTATGTAAGCCGGCTTAACTAAGACAGTCTCCAAGCACGTGAACGTGTAAGCTTGAGCCCAAAACATACAGGTCACACTGAATAGGTTCAGCCTCTGTTTTCTCTGTTCCTCTGAGCATTTCCTGCTCATCTTTCTCAATGTAGTGTGCTGTAGTGATATACCTGTTATCTGCCCAGTCGTAATGTTTATCTATAGTGCTATAGGAAGGCATAAGTCTGGGGAGAACACAGTCTAAATCCAGACTGAGAGCTCTCCTACAACCCATCAGCTAGGACTAGGATTACAAAAAATAATATGGGATTTCCTGTACTGTCTGATTGAATTTTATGTATTCAAAATCATCATAATAAATAGGATGGTATTTTCTGTATTTCCCCAACATCTGCTGTTTCCATATGTGCAGACAAACAGCACATCCTCAAGCTGCAAACCTTCCTGACATGTATACATGATAGGAAATGTCACTTCATACCTTGTCTGCTCTGGATGATCACTAGGAAAGAGGAGAGAGAAATGCCTGAGCGTCAAAGATAAGATTAAAGATCTTTAGAAAGGAGCAATTGCAACAGATCAGCAACACCACCTTCCCTCATCCCCACGCAAGCTGCGTGCAGTGGGACATGCATTGCTGCCTCCGTCAGCCCAATGTAGCATGTAATTTTGCTCACCGGCTCGCACTATTCTGCAGCAGCTGCAAGCTGCTGTCGCTCTAGGAAGTGGAGGCAGGGGCGCTTGCACTGCAGTGCTGCTGTTGGTACACAACACAGTGAGAACTGCCAGGATGGGTGCCCACAGTGTATTTGTATGAAGCACACTGGAGAGCAAGTGGTGGGTCTGCTTTTGTTTGTATCTGGCCATCTGTGAGCGTCCTCGCTTGCAACAACACCCCGTTTACAATTAGTTGTTTCCACATGGCTGCCTACTGTTTCCAAATGCTGTCAGATGATACAGTAAAGGAAATTGGTCATTACAGTTCACTAAGTCTCCTTTGAAAGCTATGCTTTGCATGACATCTGCATGCTGAAACCTAAGACCTGTAGGAAAGCAAGGGAATGCAGACTTTAATTCTGAAATCAAATTTGAGGGAGAGGGTGTATTTTAGAAAAAGGGAATAAAATTGCATTTCAGAGTTTTTAGAGCTCCCGCTGCTTGTCCTGTCCTAAACCTGGTGCTTTTAGGGCTGCACTCCTGAGTGCAGACCAGCTTGGCAGCTGCAAACTCTCATCAGGTACAGTAGTGACAAAATTGTAGAGTTACGCAAGGTCCACTCTGAAGCCCTGGTTTAATCATATTGGTGCATGTTGTCCAGATAAGAATATTGGCCCAGTTCAGAATCTGGGTTTTACTGTGCAACCAGCAAAATAATCTAGATAAATTGTTGTGTTTTAAATAATTAGTTATTGACCTTTTTTCTGTATTCCATCTATGTTACCTAATATCCCAGTAGACTCTTGATCAAAGACCTACATCCTACTCTTGCAGGAAGGTGGAGTTGCCGGCTTGATGTGTCCTTCCCATTTCTAGCTTCAAAGGCTGCTCCTGTGCTTCTGCACTGGCATCAGCTGCCTTGTTACCCTGGGTGGAGGGTTGTATAAAGATGTTACACAAAGAGCAGATGAAGGGAAACTGGACACAATCTCGGGAAGCTTCTGGCTGACACACAGGATGGCTCATACAGCAAGAGGCATGTGGATAACCCTGAAGGAAAGAGGCAATAGTGAAGTGCTGCTTGTAGGTGCTGTTTGTGTCAACAAACGACTGATAATGGGTTTGGGAGAGTCAATAGATTTTACCCCAAGGCACAGATAACATGCCAGTATCATGAAGCACTATTCAGTGGTGTTGGAGTGTCTACAGAGACATTTACTATCTACAAAGACCACAGTGTAGCAAGGTGAAGGCTGCTGCACCTCTTTGGAGTTACTGTGTGTTTGCTTGCTTTTCAACAGTATTCATTGTTCTGTGATGCAGCTCAGTGTTTATAGATAAAAGCTGCTTTGAGCAAAATTTCCTTTTGGATCATCACTGTAAATATGTCCACAAGTCCCGGAGTCCCTTGTCTTCAGCCTCTGTGTACAACAGCACTTGGAGTGGTGGAGCTGTGGTGGTGCTGTTACACTTGAACGTAATAGCTATGGGCTCAATTTTAATTTTTTTTGCATTATTTATCATCTTAGACAATGTCTGTGGGTTCTTCAGGTAGCATGCTGCCCTCAACCATTTTCTACTCTGGAATAAGGAATCCCCCAAATCCAGGCAAATACAGAGTCAGCAGATTGATCCAAGTTTGATCACACCATTAAGAATATCCTGTCACTTACAAAAAAGGTTTGAGATTGGTTTGTTTGCTGCAGCTGGAAACCTTCATTTCATTACGCAAATTATTTCTCTGAAAGCTGCTAAGAAGGATTGTGGTCTATAATTAGAATAATACCCCACAGGATTACGTTCACAAATGTAATTATATAATCATTTAGAACTAAATTGTGCTGTGAAACTACAAGGTTTTTCAAAGTGGTACTGGCGTTTCTGGAGGGTTGTTTTCAAGATTTTCTGTTGTAAAGTAGTTGCCACGGGCCGATTAGAAAGACTTTCACTTCAACAGAGAGCTCCCCCCACCTGTCCCTATTAAAAGTTTGAGATTAATCAAGATTGGGGTTTATGTTCATATATCTGCTGTAATTCAGAGCCAGTTAGCAGAAGTGAAATCAGACACAGGTGTTTAGCTTTCAGTACTTACAGTGAGATGGTGTAAGTCGGAGTGTGTCTGTTGAAAGTCCACAGAGGAATGCTGTTTTACACAAGCTCTTTTGGTACTTTAGTACAATTGGTACTTTAGTATTTCATTCATAAATGAACAATCAGTTGGTGAAATTGTTCTTCAGGGACTGTCGTGTCATGGCTCTATGGCAGGGAGGCTGTGAGCTGCATTTGTGTCCACGGTGCTCTTGGAAGTGTGAATACACTGAACTCTCCTTACTCAAACCTGTGTGAATGTGTTGGTGCAGTTCATGGACGAGCACCGATATAATACAGAACTATTTTGGACTCAATTCATGTCATTGTTCTTCTGCCTGAAAGGGTGAAACATAAATATGAAATTTTAAGCAGTTTTAATGTGTGTTTTTCTACTTCAGGTTTGCAAAGCCCATTTTAATATCTTTACACTGTTCATATGGCATCTAATCACAACCTTTTATACATTGGTTTATTCATAGTGCCTTGTCTCTTGCATGGACTAAACAGTACCAGAAACTTTGCTTTGTGTAGCACAGTGTACTGAAACTCTAGAAATAAAAAGCAGTACTCTGCCATGTTTTATCAGGAATTCATCCACTGTCCTCTCAGGTTGCAAACCCCTGCTTACTGAGCCAATGGGCAGTAGCAGGGTAGACTAACGAGGAACTGCAATATTTGCAGCCTGAGAAAGGCAAATATTTCACGGAGTTCTCCAATTATCTCTGGTAGCCTCACACACTTCTAATGAGCACAAGGTAATCAGCCGATCTCTTCTAGTGTATTAATGAGAGACACTTAAAATTCTCCAGGATTCCTGCGGTGAACTGATACATGGACCAAAATGGATAAATAGAGTGGTTGTGCAGTTGCTACTCCGATGCCTCCCATACTCTTCTCAGGGCTGGTTGTCTTTGCCTGCAGCATGTTTTGTTGATGCCTTTATTGTATGCAAACTAAAGACACGCTAATTTTGGAATTGCAAGCGTGCTTGAGCAGCAGCATAATCTGTCTGCTGGGAGACTGAAATCATTCTTCCCCAAGACAGGATCCATCTCCCAACAAGGACTACTCTGCGTTCAGCTACTAGCTCACATCTCAAGCAGTGCAACTGGGCAAGAAATGGGATATCAGAAAATGCAAAGCTGCAAACACCAGCAGTTACCAGCTGGGCTTTTACTGTCCCATCCCATGTCAGGAACAGCAGGAGTATCTCAGGAAGCAGCAAGCATGGCATGAGGGCCATCTTCTTTGGGAGGCTTCTGATTAGCAACAGTAGCTGTATTTATTCAAGATTTTTTAAAGAAAGGACAGGAGAAGTTGTTACTCAAATGGACTTTGCCTGTGAGGTTGGAATGTACGCAGATTTGTTAATACCCAACAGAAACTTGGAAAGGAAATAGAATTTGAAAACATTCTCCAATCCAAAAGTCTGTGCCATAATGAAACCCATTTAGAAGCAGATGTTTATAGGAAAAAAATATCAGTCATTTGAAAATGTAAATTGACAGCCAGTATCCTTTCTAATTCCCTAATCTGCAGCTGTGCTAAATTCAAGCGTGTTCTTTTGGATGCTCAGGAGATTGGTACTGAGAGACGTTCTTCCATGTTTAGTACCTCCTGGCCTTAAAGTTACACCACATGCTTGTATCTGCTTGCAACTCATATTACACAGTTTTGTAGCACAGATCAGTTTAGTATATTTGTAATCATGCTAACACCCTCAGCTGAACCGTAAGTTCAGTTGGGGGACAAAATGCTGAGAGTCTGTTGTTACTGAATGAGAATCAAAGTTGCACAGCTGAGTTTTTAACTAGTGTCTTTGTCTTGTGTGTAATTAGCATAGAGATAGCCTAAAACAACTGCCTTGAACCATGAGACAGAACTGAAATGTCATTGAGGTTTTGCACTCATTTGGTGGCTGGCATGGGGTTTGGGTGGCATTGCAGCTCTCGGTGGGCAAAGATCTGCATGGCGATACCAGCCCAGTCACCTCCTCTCTGTCCCTGCTGGCTGAGTGGCGCCCTGGGAGTTTCAGTTCTCACAAAACACCAAGAATGTCAAAATTCTGTCTAATGTGCAAGCAAAAAGCTTCATCCAGCAATGCAGCAGCTCCCGAATTTGCTGCTGAGAAAGCTGAATGCTGAGAAGCAGTCAGAGAGAGCTGGAGTGCTGTGAGGCACCAGCTCAGAGTGCTGGTGTTGGAGCCAGCAAGGGCAGCAAACTGAGGAAAGTAAGGGGAAAAATAAATATTAATATGAGTGAAGTGTTTTGCCTATGTATAAAACCTCAGTTGTAATATTGTAATACCTGTTCCTGTGGTTTATGATGGCATTAGGCTCTCTAAAGGTTTATTATGTGCAGCTGGATGTACATTAGTCTATTTATTAGTCATCACAAGGTTGTTGACATTATTTCCACAGTGCTTTTACATTAAGAGCTTACTGAAATGATAGATTTATGTTAGGGTACTGAAGTAATTTCCTCATATCAAGACAGCTTAGAAATACAGGGACCTAAGCTGTTGCTGTAATGAATTTTCTGCCTCTCACAGGGATATTTATCCAATCTGTTCTGTAAACAGAGAAATTAGTTCAGACTTGTGCAAATGCTTTAATTACACTTAACTGGATTAAATGGCTGAACTCTGAGGAAATGGTGTTTCTTCAGACAAAACAGTTTGACCAGGTCATCAGAGTACATTTTAAATTCAGCCTGACAACTCTGGACAGAACAGGCCTGTATTAGCTGGGCTGCTGGTGAAGAAGCCGCTGGCCCTGAGCAGTTGCGTTGAGATGTGAGGATCTGTGACATGAAGGGCTGTTTGGTATTAGAGTTCACGCCATCTCCTCTCTTCAAGCTTACCCCTGTTGGACAGAAATTAGTCTTTGGAAACTGATCCAAATTGTGGCAGTTTCACAGTCTCTTTCTTCCTCCATAAGTGAACGATTGGCTCCAAAGGTTTTATGGTGAATATTTGCTGATCAATTTTCTAAAGGTGCATGCAGCAAATCATCTTAAAGGCTTCAGGTCTCATTTCCTTGACTATGTTGTGTTAGGTTGAGTGATGACTTTTGGAGAAATGCCAGACGGCGTTGTTGCTTTGGTGGCATCTGCCTGCCATTCCCCTTAGAGCAACCTCAGCTGTGTCCTGAGTGAAACATGCGTCCCCTTGTGCGCCGGGGATGGGCTCCAGGCAGCCCGTCCCAGCCACAGCTTCCTGCATCCTCCAAAAACACTCTTTGGCTCTGAGAAGGATTTGGTTTCTAATACCACCCTGTGCTAAGCTCCTCATTGAGTTGCTACAGCCAGCTCCCTGCTCAGTATGGTCCTTGCAGGATTATGTTGAGGCATTTCTATTTCATTTTTCACCTTATTGAAACCAAATATGTCTTTGACAGGGGTGTAGGTCCTGTTGCAAAGCCAGGACCAAACAGTGATGGCTCTAGCACCTGATTCTGTTTAACCCCCAGGAGCTTAGCATCCCCCAGCCTCCCTGTGCACTCCTCTGAGCAAGCGCCTGGGTTAGCCCTTGGCAGAAAGTTGCTCATTGGTGCTGACAATCAAACCTGAGTGTAAAGGAGCCACCTCCTTTCTTCTCAGATGCCAAAATGGGCATAAAAGCTAAACTTGATGAGTGTGGTCATGGACATAAGGTAAAATGACACCTTGCACTTACACCCTTTCTCACCTTCTCAGCATTCTTTATAGAGGTGGTTTCTGTGCTTTCCACAGATATGCAAAATGGCAACACTGTCACCTCTGTTATTTCTATATGCTCTAAAATTTACTTGTCATATGGTAATGCTCAGCTTTACTGTCTTCTCCACTTCTAGCCATTGCAACTCCCACTCTTCCAGCCCTTTTAGCCATTTAGAGGTAACAGCTCAGCTTCCGATTTTAATTGCCACTGTCTGAACCAGAACTACTGGAGAGCTGTGGAGTTTCTCTGGTTTGCTGGGGTTCCTGAGACCAGAATTCCTTCTAAACCACAACTGCAGCACAAACATCTTCATGGCATATTTCAGCAGTGTCTTTGAAATTTATTCTAATTAGCGCTCTCTGATAAAAATGAGTCTCTTATAAATATTATATACGCAGGTACATTTCAGGCACAGTAAAGCGGAAGAATTTGAAAAGTGATTGTATGGCAGAGGACAAAAATATGTGTACATACTCTGCACAGACCTTCTATTTTATGCGGTGTCTGAGAAGCTGCGTTAAGTAAAGTATATACAATTTTAGTACATCCACATATCCACTTCCATATGATAAATGTTGACTTCAATAATTTAAAAAAAAAGAGCTTTTATTTTTCTCAGTATTGTAAATATACTGTTGCTGCAAGGACAGCTGTGATCTTTGTTCTGTTTAAGGTTTTAAATAGCTTTATGCACATAATGGGAAAAGGCCAGGATTGTCAGATCCTGCCAGAAAGGAAATCAGCTATAATCAAAGTGTGGCACGGCATTACATACCTCACCATGCAGACGGTGCAGGGCTAAACGGAATCCGTAAATTCAGTATGTGTCAATTCCGTGTAATTTAGAGTTCACTGCAAGTTGGCCTTGAGTCTCTTTCGATTTAAAATATTCCTGATTTGCACTGGTGCACCTCAGGAGAGGGAGACGTCCCCAGCTTTTTTAATATTAACAGTGAGTGGAAATGCCATCAGCATTTATCATTCAAACTTTGCTGAATACATTACACTGCAGATCTCATTGCTCCTTTTGCAGAACGGGAGAGGAAGGGAATTGTGTTAAATACTTGGTGGTTGTGCCAGGAAGGCTCTCAGTGCTCCTGCTGCCCGGAGCAGCTCTCCCCAGAGCACAAGTCCTGTCCCTGCAGTACCACACTTGGCCAAGCAGCCTGGGCCGGTGCTGGGGCGATGCCCGGGGTCACCTCTGTGTGTGAGCTGTGCCATGAAGCAGTGGCTCGCACTGCCTGTTGGGAAACAGGCTCAGGCCTGTGTTTCCTAGAGCTCCTCTAAGTATTTTGAACAGTATTGTAGCCAGTGTTTGGTTTGTTTGTTTGTTTGTTTGTTTTCAGCAGAGGGAACAGCAGCAGAAGTTGGTTATTCCCACAGCACACACATAGGCACAGAGTGGGTTTGTCCTCCCACCTCTCAGGCTGGAACAAACTCAATGGTTTGATTATAAGAGATTAAGAATATGATGCTTCCCCATTGCTCGACAGCGTTAATTCCATTTATCTCCGTCGGTGCTAACAAGGACATGTCTGACTTCTGATTTGGCTTTGTTTGGGTTCAGCTCCCTGACCTTGGTTCCTTTTAATGTTTATTTTTGTGAGATAATTAATCCTCTTAGTGTATGGTACTTTCTCACCTCAAAAGTATTGTTCTCATTGTTATTCCCAGCCCTGGGAACATTAGTAAATATTAAACCGTAGCCCATTGCTTCATTACAGGGAATAGTGACCAGTGGTGGTAGGACACATGGAAATGGAACGAAGCTGCATCAGGGGAAGTTCAAATTGGACATTAAGGAAAGGCTCTTCACTGAGAGGGTGGTCAGTCATTGGAACAGGTTCCCCAGGGAAGTGGTCATGGCACCAAGCCCGCCAGAGTTCAAGGAGTCAGTCCTATGATTCAGGTTTAGGTAGTCCCATGAGAAGCAGGGAGTTGTACTCAATGATCCTTATAGGTCCCTTCCAATTTGAGATACTCTATGATTTTATGATTCTATGAACAGCTGGATCACTTCTCTTCAGACCTTTTATTTTCTCTGGGCTATGGCAGCTAAACTTCAGAGTTTAAGCTAGCATAGAGAAAGGACCCAGCTTTCTTTGCACTGGTTAAAGCCCATGTGCACATTGCATTAGCAAGAGCTTCTTGGCATCCCCCAGTTTTGTCAGGGAAGCTTCTCTGGGAATAGCAGAGACAACTAACCATCATCTGTCATGTATCTGATTGAAAGGGGGCCTTATTCTCCTTTCTTTTATGTCAACAGTTTGAAACAAATGAAAGGAACTGCACTGGCACTGACTAAGGGCTATTTGGAAGTCACCTGCATTGCTTCTTGTCCTGGAGCTGGTGTGGGGGGAGAAGGCTTTCAGGTAAAAACTCATTTCAGACAAGTAGAGGACTTTTCAGCACTTGTTTGGGTTTAGAAAGTGTAGTCACTTGTATTATTACCATAAAATAAATATCAGGAAGATTTTGAGAATTTTTAGTGAGCTACTAAATGCTAAACCAGAAAATGGCATTAATGAGAAATAACACCACAAAAAAATAAAAGTCACTGCTGTCCATTTGCACATAGGCACTGTCAGAAAGAGCTAAATATCAGTTTTCATAGCAAGATTGCTGTTTGTTGGTAAATCATTTTTATGCATATAAAGAATGCTTTGGGATTTTGCTCCCTTGTATGTTTATTTATGAAATGTAAAGCAGGCAGAAATTTTGAATAGTCCCATGGTATAACCCAGAACTGAAATGTAAAGATGCAACAAAAAAAAACAGTGGTGCTAATAATAGAAATGCAAGGTCTCTGAGGGTGAGCGTGGTTGGTGGGGAATGCTAGTGCTGTTGTAATCAGGAAGGAAAGGATTCTTCTGCTTCACTTCTTCCCAAGAGTTTCGGAAAGCTTTTTCTTTGTTTTAAAGTTGTACTTCAGAAAAAACTGATGGCAGTCACGACCTGAAGGAGCAGGGCAGAAACAAACCACAAATGCAGCAGCACTGAACGTTTCAGGGCAGAGCGAACAGCCAGTTTTTGGCTTCATGACATTCAGGGGCAGCTGTCAAATTTATTCATTCTAGGTTGGCTTTGACTGTGCCAACCTGCACAGGGCTGAAGGGAAGCCCTCTGCTACCTCTACAATAGAAAACTGTGACTTCCCTTAACTGATGATGTGAAGAGTAAACAAATTTACTGGCCTACAGCATCTTGCATCTTAGCAGCAGTGAACTAGCACAAACGCAATGAAGCTCCCCTGTGAGGTGCCTTTCACCCTTCCTCTTGGACTGAGATTCTTTTGTCGTATTTATTTCAAATTCCAGTAGCTTATGTGCACTCTTGTATCATACAGCTTTGCCACATGGAATTGCTTCTGTGTTTGTCTTTCTGGCAGTGTTTAATGCCTTTTTTATGTGTAGTTTTCTCTCCTTTCTGCTCTGTTCCTATTAGTTCTTCAAGCAGTCTGCCATGTCTCTCCTCTAAAAGTGGCATAAGCGCCTTAGCACACTAAGCCTTCATGGATGGTTGCTTCTGTTTCACTGAGTGGAGGCGGAGATGATAGGGCCCCTCTTCCAATCCTATTACCTCCTTGTACTCTTCTTATAAAAAGTGGGCAATGGGGGTGAGCTGTCCACAAGCAATGTTGTGCAGGACATCGGTACAGTCATGATTTAACACTATCATTCAGCAGATATAAGTCACTAAAGCTTTCAGCAAAGCTGTAGGGCTTAACCCAAAGCACTCGGAAACAAGATAAAAGCTTAAGCATTTCCTCATCTCACATTCGCACCTGAAGATATGTGTGTACTGACCTTTCATATTGCTGGAATCAGCGTGTAGTGAAAATCCCTCTGTAATTTAGTGCTACAAGGCATGCAGTCTGACTCATCTCTGAAAGAACATTTTGTCTGCCACTCAGGGTCCAGAGTGGCTAAGTGTATTATTTCTCTATAAATAAAAACACCTTATGAAAAGTGCCTTCTAGTCAGGGAAAGCAGGCATATTTGATTCACGTGGTTATTTTGTCCACAAAATACAAAAACTGAGGAACTGTGAAGTTGCTCTGTTATCCAGGTCTATACTTCACCAACTTCTGCTGTTGCTTCAGTCCCATTGAGGTGTGAGGAGAAGGGGTCTGTGCTACTCCATGAATATTTCACACTGATTATTTCACTTTTGGGGCAACTCTGGAGCATGTTGAAGCACACTTTGTTGGGAAATGTTGACCTGTTATTCCACCAAGAAATTGTGGCTATACAAAATGGCCCATCTCTCTCCTTGGGTCCTTTTGCCAAAGTTACAGCTGTATCCCTGTTCTGAGAGAAAATTAATGTCTCTCATCTTTCACAAAGGATGGTATGCTCCTAAATCAGGGTTTTTAAATAAACCTTGGATAGATTTTGTTCTCTGGCCTGTATCCTCACTAAGCACTAAATTTTATGCCTAATGGGGCTACTATACATCTCCATCTAAGCAGGACTAGTAAAACAATCTAAAATTATTTCAAACACTTTCAAGTGTCCTGATGACATGTATCTTCATATAGTTACTGAAGTTTAGTCTCACCAAGAGATGGAAAATCTTTTTGAAATTAGTCAGCATCCATGTGGAAAGTAATGAACTGCCTGATTAGATTCTGTTCTCATTATCGGGGTATGAACATTGGCAGGAGAAGCAGAACCTGGGCCAGACTGGGCTGTTTTCTGTAACTCTCACTTCAGGTAACTGCGCTGCATCTGAAATCAGTGTGGCAGGCGTATGGTGTTCCTGGCATTAGACAGTCTGCAAGGGGCTTAAGAACAGCGGGGCAGAAAATACGGGATGATGTCCCATTATGTAGGCAGTGGCAGGCTCAGCATTGAGCCCTGGTGTCATTTGCTCTCCATAGCCACAACTTTTATTTACTGTCGAGGTTAAATAATTTTTGGTAGCAGCATCCATGATCATCTGTTGCTTGCAAGTCCTCGGCTTTTCTAGCGGGGGAAATATATTGGACTAGTCAGGTTGTCTTCTGTGATACCTGTCAGTTTAAATTGTATGACCTTTTAGCGAGCTCTGGACCTCAATTGTCTAAGTCAATTTAATCATGTGTCTTTGTAAGGCTTCACAATTTCAGAGTTCTTTCAGCTGAGAAAACTAATTGAAAAAAGTTGGCAAATACTTCACTTAAGAGTAAGTAAACTTGGAGGATAAATATATCTTCTTCTACATGGATTTTCCTATATTGTTCAACTTCCTTTAGATGCCTTTTGCTGAAAATGTCCACCCTTAAAGCAGCCCTTTATCTGCATTTGACTGGTTCTCAGACACCAAGATCTGTGGAAAGTAATTAAATTAAATCTTTTTTCCTAATTGAATTGAGTCAGCGCGGTTGTTGTCCATTTCCTTTAGGCTTCGCAACATAGAATCAACTATTTCCTCTTGGATTTCAAGTCTCCTGTTTTCAGTCACAGCTTCAATGTGTTATATTTCACCTTTTCATCCCAGGAGTTCCTGTTTGCTTTTTCCAAACCATGGTAGTATCCATGTTTCTCATTCTGAGGAGAAATGGTCGTTTACTGTGTTCCTTTTTGTATATGAATTTCAAAAGACCCTCTTTGGGTCCTGTTTTACTTACTGTAACCATGTCTCGCTCTTCTCTGGGGCTTTTGGCTTGTTGCTAGCTGTAGTGGTGGCACAGAGGGGAGTATCTGCCACCCCCTGCCTTTGCACAGCACCCAGTGGCTCTTGCACTCTGCTGTTCCCACCAAGGGTGAAGGTTTGGTTTGGTTTGGTTCTTCCATGGCGTATGCAACACCTGGCTCAGCACTGGGGTGGCATAAGTGGGGACAAGGAATTTGATCCAATAGCACCTAATGCAGTGAGAATGGGAGCCAGGGGAGATGCAACTTGTTTTGCTCCCTTTCACCACTCCAGCTTCCTCAGGGAATCCTCCTGCCTTATCTTCATTCTGAGTTGCCAGTCCCAGTACAGGTTACTGAGAGTCACTGCACATTTATCAAAGGTGAATGGTGACGTGTTAATTTCAGCATAACTGAGACAAGAAGAGTTTAGTCTTCAGTTGCTAATGGTATCACCAGACCAACAAGAGCCCCTGGATATTTCTTTTGTTGGAAACAGGTAATGCTTACCAAATCATTTGCCACCTTCAGGGGTTGGAAAATTTCTAATCCTAAAGAAAGGGCCTGAGAATATAAATTCACTCATAATGCAATCTGAATCTCTGAGTCCTTGTTTCATAATTTATTAGATCACATTTTGACTTGTAAGAAGTGTCCACGTGGGTGAGATTGGGAGAGCTGTGGCTGTAATGACGTGCAGCACTTGTGATTTCACTCCATCAGCAATCACTCAGTAGCTGCTCAGCAAAGTGAATAAGAAAAGGTCTAATGTAATTGACAGTAAAAGGCCTCTGAGTTACTCCTGCTTTTCCTTTTAAAGTTTCTGATTACAGTGTAATTGCTACTCAGTAGCAGTCTTCAACAAAACTTCCATTTTTATTCATCCATGTATTTTTGGATTTCTAATGCCAAGGTTACTCAGGAGCAGCTTGGTAATTCCATGCTTGTGGACTCAGTATTGTATAGGCCACTCCTGTTTGTAATGAAGCTGTTATTTCACCATTCCTGGTACTTATCTAGCTTACTTTAGCAGAAAATGTGGCTTTTGACCTAGAATTCATTGATGGTAACAAATAGGATGAGGTTATAATTTGTCAACTGTGTTCACTGGGCACAGGTTTTGTTTCAAGTGTCTGATAGATTTCATGCAAAGTTTGGGAGCCAAATGCTTAACGAGCAGTGCCCCAGGTAGGCAGCTCATCACCTGCCAGTTCCCCAGCAAATAGATTGGACACAGTGAAGAAGATGCTGCGGTGCAGCAGGGTGGCAGGGAAGGACTAAGACACAACAGGCTGGGAGAAACTCTGTCTGCAGCTCTGGCAGGTCACCGCGCAGTTACAACATATGCACTTAAATGAACTTCAGACAAAGCACAGTAAAAGTTTCTCTCTACAAAGGCATCCAAGTGCAATGAATAAAGAAGATAAATTGTCTTTTAGAAGGATGGGAGTGTTTCCAATATGCCTAACAACCATTATGGTCTTATGTCAAGCACAAGTGGGGGGAAGAGGAAGAGTTCTCTTCTACGAGATCTTTTCTTAAAGGATATGATAGATGATTAAGGTGCACAGAAAGCTTCAACAGTATATACGTGAAAGTTCTCCCTGCAAGGGTTCATTGTAAAACAAATGCGCTGCTTTAAGGATAATGGCACGGTATTATTTATGTAGACAGTTTCAGCAGTTCCCAAAGAGGAGTAAATGCTGTAATCATACCCATAAAGGCCTGCCTGCTTGCTTGCACATTATTTGGCATTAATTTTAGTACAGAATAATTATCAAAGGAACATTTGGATTTATTATCTGTAAAGGCAATTTTAAATGAGGTATGAATTCAATACAGTAAGTGTTCTCTCAGCAGTGTGAATCCAAAATAGAGATGTCGTCTTTCACCCGATAAGTCAAGCTGTGCCTCGGCATATGGAGATTTTCATAATATATTCTATTCAAGAATTAGAAAGCAGTAAATATTTGTGAAAGTGATAATCAGCAACTGCTTCTGAGGGTGGCGATGATATACTGTAAGATTTAGAAATTAGTCCCTAAAGTTAGTGATCCTGCGTTGGATGCTGAAAGCTCGGCTTGGTTTTAAGGTCTTTTTGAAGAGAGAATGAGACAGGAGAGTGAGGTGTTAAATGTTAAGAATACAGTTTTAAGATGAGAGCCTGAGTTAACAATGCTCAGTAGTATGATCACCTGTAGTGAAACATTCACCTAAAATTCCAGTGCTGCCATTTTTCACCTTCTAAAAGTAAATGGATTAGGAGATGGTGCAAGCCATCTGTACTGCTGCAGACCGTAGGTTTTATTGGGCTATTTTTGATCTCACTGGACTAAACTCTGCTCCTGGTTTGCTAGATAGCATTGAAAAGAAGTGTCCTTTTCCATCTGTCCAAGCCAAGTAATTTATTTTGCTCTTCAGGATCGAAATGTGCTTTATGCCCTCATCACCTCCAAGCTTGACAGTGCTGTAATGGGCCTTACACAGTGCTAGTCAGGAACACCACGTTCAAGAATCAATTTGGATCACCCCACTTTTTTTATTAGAGTAATCCAAAAAAAGTGTAACACAGCTTTGCTTCGTGCACTAGTGCTTGCACAGGAACCTATGTCACTAGGAAAATACTGCAAGTATTTCCAAGTGCCTTTCAGCAATTGCCTCTCCTCGAGTGGTCTCTTGGGATTTGGGAAGAGTTCCCTGGAGGGAGCCAGTGGAGCCCACTCTGGTCTTTCTCCTGCCACTGTCTGTCAGGTCATGAATTTGCCTGGTTTTGAACAAGACCAGATATTCTTCTGTCTGTACAACTGCTTTATTTATTTACTTATCTATGTATTTATTTAACAGGAGTGGTAGTAGTCTGGGCTGACAAATGTTTTCCCGTCCACATAAAAAGGGCCTGCACACATGTGAAGTTAAAGAATGGGGTTGAGCAAATTAAAACTGGCAAGTGCTCAGGACTCAAACTCCGTTTGGGACTTTTTCTAGTAATAAAATTAACTTTAAAACCCCATGGGGCATCATAACTTTTTAAGTAGGAGAAGAACAGGGGTATAGTGCTCACAGTTCTAGAGGTAGACATGGCAAAGTAATTGATAGAGAATCAGTTAACTCATTTATCTCTCTTCTCTGTCCATGATTTGCCTATAAGTGGTGAAGTATTTCCCAAGTGGGTGATCCTCGCTACATCCTCACATGTAGCTATGTACATGTGAACGTCTGCTTACGTGGTGGTCGTTGTTGGCCTCCAGGAGGCAAGAGGCTACAGAAGTAGCAAAAACAAAAAGTCAGCAAAGACCCTTCTGTAGATGGTGCTGTCATGAGCAAGATATTGGCATTTGTCCCTAAAAAGCAGAGCCAACAAGTGGATTTGGTCAAGCCACCACAGAAGATAATGTCACCATGAAATGGGAAGGGCCTGGAGGCAGTTTGCAAAGAGGATGGGGGAAAACTGGTAGCTGGACACCTAGCTGGGATGGAAAGAGCAATAGGAAAGCTTAGGAGAGAAGGATGAGGCAGAGAACAAATGAGAACAACACTGCTTCAGTGAACAGGATTTGTGGCATCATAAAAAAATAAAGTAACAGTCCAGATTTTAATGTGGTGTTACAAGGTGCTGTGACCATGCTGATTTTCACCAGGGGAGGATCTGTCTCACTCCTTGTAAAGGGGCTGGTGGGCTCATCCAGCTAAAAATGTCCTGCTGCTCAGTGAGCAGCGGTGGCCCTGACGCAGAAGTAACAGGGGGGTGTCCAGTCACCAGCACTGTGCTGGAGGTCAGAATTAGATGATCATAATTTTCCCCTCTGGCTTTAAAGTCTATTAACAGCTATTTTATGCTGCTGATCATTTATCAGCACACCACAGACTTCAAGACTAGGACCACCATGATATACTTCATAGTTAATTTATTTCCATTAATTCACAGCTAAACTTAATTTAAAAGAATTTCTAAAAATTGGATTGGAAAGGAGAAAACCTGGACACCTTTCAGTGTAGAACTAGGGGGGTGGGAGTGGAAAGAAGAATTTCTAGAATTGTGAGATAGTGTGGGGTCTCAGATGCAGATGTTTGTTGCTTTTTTGTGGCACTCATACCAGCCTGTTCCAGGAATGCCCCACATTTCCCAGGACATGATAAGGAACATTAACACATGTGCCCAGAGAGATGGATGCTCAAGGCTCCTTCAGCATGGCCCCTTCATGGCTGAAGCTTTGCTAATGAAACACCTTTTGCAACAAGGGCTGATATACAGCTTAATTACTTCTCTTTGTCCTTCTGGTGGGTTATATTAACTGTTCCTGAAAACAAAGCATGTCCTGTCTCTTCTGCAAACCTGTCAGAGCTGAGATACACCGAGTCCCTTGGTTCACGTCATCCCTGGTGTGTGGAGACAGTAAAGTGGGTTCTGCAGATGAAAATGAGAAAGGTGACTTGCCCTGTAACTGGTGCCGAGAGGGAATGGAGACAGGCTTGGTGCAGGACAAAAGGAGTAACTGGTTGTACCATTTTCCTCTCTGTTTTGCAGAATTACTCTCTTTCTTCACTTTTTACCTTTTCTCATGTCATGACCTTGCTGCAATGTGGGGAAAAAGGGATCCTTGAGGAAGTGGCCTGGTCGCTTCTCCGGTGTAGCAGTTCTTCTCCTAGTGCTGCTTCAAGCACACAAGCTTCCAGGAACAAGGTGGTTTTAGCTCCAGGTTAAATCTCACTACACACCACATGGCAGGATTGTGTCATAGAAGGGTGGGGAAGTTCTTCTGATGATATAGGAAAAAGTAAACTTTTTTTTTCACTTGCGTACTTTACAGCATTTTTTTTTTCTGAAAACCTAATCTTCTATATCAAATTAAGTCAAATAATCCTCTTGTCACTATAAAAATAATTACCATAGCTTTTTGAAAAGAATGTAGGAAATAAAAGGGTTTGTTCTTTTTTTTTTTTTTTTAAATAAAAAAAAAAAACAGAGTTTTTCTTTCCAGAATTATTTTAATGAGCAGAACAGTTTTAGATTTAAGACTGCAATTAAGATGAGAGTACAGAAATGACCAGCTTTATTTTTTACCATATCTGCTGTTGTTGATGCTGTTAATAGGTTCCGCAGGCACTAGTACTAATTGGCCTAACACCAGATAAAATTAGATCTTCTTTTAGGCAGATATTTAAAAAGAAAAGAAATCTAGAGAGAGTAAAATATCCTTGTTTTTCAAGTATAAGAACTCCAGATACAAGGAATCAGCTCCTTCAGGTCTCATCTCAGTATTGAATGTTTTCCTCTACTTTCTGTCATCAGTCCAAGCTCTGTCTCCTCCAGCCCAGACTGCCCTGCAGTGCACCAAGCACAGAAATACCCGCTGTGGGAGAGGAAGCGAAGACTCTTAATCAATAATATCACTTTGCATCTCTTAGAAGAAGTAGCACTATTCTTAGTAGTTTTCCTTGTAAGTATTACTTATATTCCTGTGCTCTTTGGCACAGATCCATTAACCAAATGTACTTTAATGTCAGATTTATGACCATTACAAAATACAAACTGAATGAACATGACAAGGTTACTGATTGCTGAGACATGCAGGACCAGAGTTTTAATCCCCTCTGGGTGAAACTCCCTATTCCCTGTGCTCAAGCATTTTCTGTATTGGGACCATAAGCCCTTAACAAAGCTTCCCAGTGCAGTCCCCATGGGGAAACATATAAAGCTGAAATCACTGACTGTCACCAGAGCACTCACCCTGGCTACAGGCAGGGCTGCTCTTCAGGTTTGCCAAGGCCAGAGTGTTTGCGTAAATCAGGGCAGCAGGAGTTGACCCAATATTTATAGGGATTGCATTTTGAATTGTAAAGTTTATTTTCTCTTGTAAATGCTCATTTACCACTGTTAAACTACAAGGACTTTATTGCACTGTTACTAATTTCACAATGGGCCTGAAAAGTATCCTGAGATCAGTTCATGTTGCTTATACAGCCCTTGCTGCCTTGCCTTGCAAAGTGGCTGGAGCAAACAGGTTTGAACAATGACTCAACTCGCGTGCTGCTTCCCTGTGTCAGGACGTCTTGGTTTATTCCCCCGCTATGGCTAATGATGTCTCCAACATTGTCCATGCAGCTCTGGGATTTGTTTGTTTGCTTGTTTGTTTACAGCAGCAGCTTCAGCGTCACACAGCTGATGTGAAGAGAGCAAGAGTCTTTTGTAATTCCTTGTAGCTCTTTCAAGTACATCCATTTGTTTGACACTAATGCTGTTGTATATTTGAACAAAACACACAAGAACAAAGATCCCAGTCTTGAAGCCTTTGCTTATTCGGTGTCTGAGAAAGAACTTCCAGATGTTGCTTGTATATATTTAAGCTCTTTCAATCTAAATTTGAATTTCGGATCTAAAATCAGTGAGTGTAGCTCCCTACCAGAATCTGAAGCCCTGAATCCTGATCTGGAAAGTTTCATGATCATGTTGTTGCCCCCTAGTAGAAGCTCTCCTGAGATATTTTCACATCCAGGAGAGGATGCCAGCTTTGTACTCCAATTACTTTAAAATATTCCTAAGCCTCATCCTGCAGATTTATTAAAGTGAAGGATAAGTGACAGTATTCACATTGGGTTTGTGGCAAAAAGTCTCTAAATGCAGAAGCAAATTTCCCTGCTTCTCATGCCATCATCTAGCATCTCCCATCATTTTCTCTCTGCATAGTATCACTAATTTACTGACCTGACACCCTTTCTATCGTTCCAGTCCATCGCAAACTCTAAACATTATGCTTGTGTGTATGTTTTACTCCTTTATTTCTTAACTAGATGTACACAAATGAATACTGACTTCAGGTCTAATACCCAATTTACACAGATGCAAACGGGTTATTATGCCTTTAATTTGCAAACGCGGTTACTATAATTAAAGGCATTTGTGCTTTTTAGCCACACCATTGCATATGGCTTTAAAAAAAAAGTCTTCCTGAAGGATTTTTCCTCAGTAATTAACATAATGATTGAGCATGAGGTATAGAGCCACTCAGCAGGCAAGAAAGAGATATTAGTGTAAAATGAGGTATATCATATGGATTGGTAGTTGCATGGTCTGAACGTAGCCTTATTACCAAACTGACGTGATTTTTGCTGATTGTTTTGACATCATACAGTCCTTTCTTTTGGGTGATAGAGGGGAATCTTCAGGAGGACAAACATATAATAGTCCATAAATATAACATTCCTCATTTAAGTGATCTTTCCAAAAAGTAAAAACTTGGCCTAAAAATGCTTTAATACCGTATAATCTATTCCACTTCCTATGTAAAAGTAGAAACAGATTAAAAATTTCAATAATTTTGTGTAAAATATGCCTGAGCTAGTCATTTGTATGCTGGATTTCCGCTTGATGCAATATGAAACCGCGGAGATACCTTATCATACTCTGAAAGCTGACATTATAAGGCACTACTGAAAATATTGCAGAGCTTTGCATAGCAAAGAACATTCAGCCAAGTAGCTAGTGCGTGCCTTATGTTTTTAAACACAGACACCTTTGCTGCTTCAATGCTATTAGAAGTTTGGGAGACGAGCATCTAGCCCAAAATATTTATATCATTTTTAAGTGTCAAGGGAAAAGAAAAAATCAAAAATGGAAAGGAAAGAAGGAAAAAAATAAAAAGAGAGGAAAAGCAATCTAGCTGGGACATGCCTACATGTGAGACACCAGCCCGGCTACCAGAGAATGGGAAGCACGAGGGGATGCCTGGTGCTGCATGCAGCGGGGCTGGCTGAGCTCGTGTGGTCTCTTGTCATGGGGCATGGCTTGTAACTCAGTACCTTGCTCAAAATTGTGTTTATAACACTGCTAAAGATCAGAAGTGCAGCCTGCCAGTAGCTCAGGTAATGTAGAGTGCTGACTTCTCTCCACACCCACTGCTGGCACAAGAACTGACAAAATACACAGTAATAAAAAATGAGGGATCGTCTTTAAAAACAGCTGAGTTTCGTACAAGATGTGGGTTGGAGCTTTTATCTTTCTGCTTTGTGTAAAACTTGATACTTAAACTGTGGCTTCATTAGGAAATGCTATACCTTCAGATAGCTCTTGTTTTCAAACAAGATCTCAGGCTTTCCTGCCTGTTCTTTTCTGAAGCCTTTGGAACTGGATCCAAATTTCACATGGAATCAGAAATAGTGTTTACGTAAATTAAAAAAAAAAAAAAAAAAAAGTTTTAAAACATCTCCCAGTGGCTAAATCCTTTGCTTGCTGATGATAAGGAAGCACTTTTTTGCTACCGGTTTACTGCTGTTTTCACTGCTTTGTAAATCTAAGCTTTAATTTTTATTCCCATTTGTGCTTACATCCAAAGGTGTTAAAGTTGAACTATTGTAAAATTAATTGATTCAGGAAATATAACATTTTTCTCCCATCTCTGATGTTCACGTTGCCACTGAAGGAGGGAGAGAGATGGAAGGGGAGGTTTCTGAATGTTGTAGTGGACAAGCTGCTTGTTTTTTTCACTGATAAAGAGAGTGATTCCTTTAAAGTGGAGTAGAAAGATGGTTTGGGACTTTGGCCGTGAATAACATCACACGCGGCTGCACTAGGAGCGGAGTCGATATCACGCTTTGTGGGCCACCGAGTGCCTGGGAATGAATGCTTTATGATCACGTTTAGAGAAGGCTGAACCAAATCTAAACAAGCAAGAGAGTTTTGTATTCTGAAAACTCAAACCTTTGGAGAATGTCTTGTATATTCTGTGCTAATAAGAAGTGTAGTAAAAAAATGACTCTGCAGATTTACACAGGCACATAAACACATGGAGATGCAAAGTTGTATAAAACACAATGGAAGAGAGGAGGTAGATTCAGATGTGAATGCAAGAAGGAAAAACTAAACACAGTCAGACTGTTGAAGCCAGGAAATGAATTAGTACTGCATTTTTCTGCCAAACACAGAACATGCATCTCATTTTTAATTGTCTCCTGAGCCATGGGTATATAACTCAATAGATGTGATAAAAGGTCAGGGGTGTTTTAAGCTCCACACTGAAACAATAAAAAAGACAGAATTAATTGTCCTGAGACCTTTTGCATTTTGTAAGGGGGACAAATAAGGTAACTTCATTGTGGTAATTTAGACTTAACCCTGTCTCACGGAGTTCAGGGGCATATTGCCCTTTCCATGTCCCGTAGAGGACCAGATTCCTTCCTCACTTAAACATTTATGAACTCTTTGCTCAAACCCTTCCCAGGCAGCGCAGGAGGTTAGAGCTCACCAGAGCTGGCAACGATGCTGGTGAGCTTCAAACTATTTACAAATCTATCTGTCTTAATTATCAGAGTCTCCAGACTTTTATTTGTCTCTTGATACCTGCTGTTTTCTCAAAATCTGAATCTAATAAATCCCACTCCTCTGCCAGTAATGACAAAACAACAGGGGAAAAAAAAAACAGTGTTTTCAAAAAAGTAGAGGACCAGAGTCCACATCAGCATCTGAGACTGTAAGAATTTCTTCTCTCTGCAGACAGATTTACCTCCATCTGCAGAAGCTCCAGAGGTGGTCTGCAAAAATCATCATCTGATTCTTCTAGTTCATTGTTGAGGGCTCCATCTGTCCTTGTCCCAATGGCCATCTCAGAGGGCAATTCCCATGGCTGGCTGCCTCGTGCTGGCCTGTGCAGTGGCCTTCTCCCTTCTCCATGGCCTTCCTCCCTCACATTAAGCTTTCCCCTTTCTACTGCCTCCTCAAGATGGCTTTATACCTTTCTCCTTCCTCCTCCGGATTTTGCCCATCCTTATTCATCCACAAGTGATTACTGGTTTCATCTTTGGCAGTTGTAGTGAAAGCAAATATCTTCCTGGCACTGGAGGTAGCTCATTGCTGTCCTGCTGGGCTGTAACCCATTTGGGTGTGCTGCCAAGGAACAGTAAGTTTTGGTAGACTCTGTGTCAGCTACATGGCAGCACTCAGGGCTAATTCTGCTCCAAACTACTCCCAATAAATATTATTTATGACAAGCATCTTTTCCCAAGATGGTTTTGAAGAAATATCTATATGTTTATGGACACACAAACACATCTAAAGCAGCCCTGAGATATTTTTTTTTCCGGACATCTCTGTGCAATTAATACACATTTTTTAAAATTTCTTTTTTCTAACTATGGTCAGATACCTTGGATTAAATTTCAGCATTACTGTACAGCATTTCACTTATCCTGTTTAGTGTTGGAGTGGTGTAGTGCTGAGATAAAGTTACAGAAATCTGAAATCAAGAAGTCTTTTCTCGATTTTAAGATCTGCTCAGTCATCCTGAAGTCAGGAATTGTGCAGAAGGTATATCCTCTGGAAAAGGAGCAGACATCTCACTGCAGTCTGTTTATTCCACTATGTTTGCAAAATAGTCTTCCTTTCACCTTAACAAATAGAAGAATTAATGAAAGCTTTTTTTGGCACTCTGGCTATTACTTTTATATAGCCATCAAAAGGAAATGTGAATAGGATTGACAATTTCATTTATCTTCGCAATAGAAATGCAAAGTAAAGAATTTCTAGCAAGTTGTGCACACATCATAATAAAAGGGCAGCAAGAACCCCTTTCCCAGCCAGTACAATTTATTTACCTCTTTTCAAAATCAACTTCTTATTGTGTGCCTACAAATCAGTCTGCTCTGAATATGCATTCAAAGAGAAAGAAAACAGGACAACTTTGAAAGGGTATTACATAGGAAATTGCAAAATGTGCTTTATAATTACTTGGAAGTTTTGTCAAATTGGACAGTGTATTTTTGTGTGTTTCAATAGGGTATAAAACTGCGCTCGGCTGATGACCATGGAAAGGTGGTGTGAGGCTGGTGTGGTGCAGAGGTCCATTCCTTCTTGTAGCACCATCAGTGTGTGTGTCAGTCCCCAGGGAAGCTGTGACTGCCTGCACAGGCTCTCAGCTGCAGAGGGTAAAGAACAGAGGAAATGGTGACCCTGAGACAGAATTGTTTTGTGTGTGCTGTGATTAGACACTGTTATGTGGAAAAGAGCATAAGATGAAGGGGCTGAAATTAAGACTTTGAAGGGCTTGTTTTCCTTTATCACAGGAGCTTCTCCGTTGTGCCTGTAGGATGGAGTTTAGTAGCTGTCTAATGTGGGTGGCTCCGTAGATTCTAAACCACTGTTTAAAAATATCCAGGTTTTGTAGAGCAATTTGGAAGAAATGGCCCAAATCTATCTACGTCTACCATCTCTGTCCCACTCAGTCAGATACACAGGCGTGTTGGCCCTCGGTCACACACACACCTGTGCCGCACTCCTGGCTCATCCCAGGTTGGAAGAAGACCAGTGGAGTTATCTTGCTAAGATGGTTGGGTAAAGAATCCACTCAGTTCCATTAGCAGGCCTCACACCCTTTACATTTACTAATCATAACAAATGTAAATAATAATATTTATATAAAAAGTAGCCAAGGTTTGTTACAGGGATGGAAGAGAAACTTACTCCTTGGGTTGAGGGGACTAGTATCACCAAAGGTGAAGAAAGAATTACCCATGGGCACAAGCAAGGCAGTTGTTTAAACACAAATGCTATAGTGCTCACCAAGCACCTGCCAGCAAATTTCTGATAATAAGCCATGAGAAATAATTCATGAATATGAACAGCTGGGTGAAAAAAACAGGCTCTCCATGGCACTCCACGCTGGTATTTCCATAATGTCCTACTCAAGGAACAGATTGCCACCATTGCTGTTTACCTAAACAAAAGGTTTATGTGGTTCTTTGTCCTGCAGATAAGATACAGTCTCCACACAAAAGAGTGTTTAACTAAAGACTCACAAAACCTCCAGTCCAAAGGCAGAGAAAAAAACCAAAACATTGTTGAGTCCAAGATAAAAAGGATTTTTGGCATTCAGTTTGGCAGCATTAGCATGCGGCATCAGGAACACCTTTGTCATTCCCTCTGTCTCTCAACACCAGCACAAGTCAAATGTGGAAATAACAATAATTCTTTAGTAGAAACAACGCTGTGTTTTGTGTGCTTTCTCTGTCTGGCATTTCATTGAATTTGCAAAAATCTGACAAATCTAACCAACCATTAAAATGTGTAATAATGATGACAACAACCAAAAAAAATGTGCTTTGAGGGAGCATACACGTGTAAATGCAGATGATGAAGAAACAGAAGTAGAATTTCTGACTCATGATGAAGAGATTAAATAATGTGGTCAGACATTTTTAGTAATTTGACATTTATTCATTAACTTGTACTGTAGCATACTCCTATTTATTTTGAGTGCAATGGCAAAGTACAGCTGCACAGAATGAAGGCAGAGAGCTAGCTACAGGATAGTTTTAGGACAGATGGTATCCTAGATTTGTAAGAAGACCTTTCTATAATTAACAGTGGATTCACCCCATCCAAAACATTTGTTCGTGTAATGTGCCTTCATGTATTATCAGGGTTATACTAAAGCCTATCAATTACTTTGCAGAATTCGTAAAGATATAGGGATGTAATATATTTGGAGAGAAAAAGGTGAGTCATTAGCTGCATTTTTAATTTAAACAAATTTAACTTTACAAATAAGATTTTATCCCTAGGCTATCATTTCTAATTATGCATCTATATAAATTCATGCTATAGTATTAACATTTCATAAACTAGAAAAGTGGTTTTCAGTCTGTGTGGAATATTGTAGAAAAATGTCTGTGCAATACAACTCAATAGCATATGAAGTTACAGCCCAAATACTTGTTCAATGTTTTTGGAAGCAGCACTATGTCAAAAGTGCAGCTTTTTTTTCTATCTGGGTAAGCCACAAGTTCAAGTGCAATCAGGTAAACATTTTAGTCTTAGCTTAACTTCTGCTGTTAGACAAAGAGTCTGGAAAGCTATCAGCTATTGCTCAAGAAAAGGTCAGAAATAACTGCCAAAAAGACTGAATTTTTTGTTGCTGGATATATAGGTCCATCCAAGTACAGCCAAAAAAAACCCAACACAACAACTAAAAATATCTTGCAAGAAAAGCTAAATAAACATAATAATATCTCAAAACCATGCATTATTATAGCAGTTACATTGGAGGCAGAAATCTACCTGCCTTTTTTAATTATCTCTGCTATTAACTTTACCCTTGAGGAGGTGAGACCTTTTGGAGGCGCCATGAGGGTGGTGCCCATGGGCTGCAGCTGCCCCATGTTCAGGAGGCCACCACAGCCTCCCTGCCTGTGCCCTCACATCCCCGTGTCCCATCTGTCATTTCTCCCAGCTGCTTCCCAGGATGGTTGAGCACAATGAAAAATTTCCCAGAGAGCAAATATCTTCTGCTCTCCAGGGCCTCACTCTTCCTCTGTGAGCCCTGGCTGTTCTCTGGGGTGACAAAGACCTTCCTTTTATTTGGGGGGGGGGGTTTAGTTTGGTTTGGGGTTTTTTGGGAGTGTTTTTTGGTCTTCTGAACAAGTTCTCCTGTCCGTCGCTCCCCTGGATTGTTTTAGTTACCGGTAACTTTCCATGCAGAAAGCCACAGATTATTCCAGCAGATCCTTCTTGCTTCCCACAGCACCTCTCTCCTTTCTGTAGGGCCATGCTGTAACATGGGAACTATTTTTAAAAGGAATTAATATGATTTCTTTTAGCCACTGCTACCATCACCAACTTCAGGCCTCTGGTTTCCAGAAATCTGATTTTGACTTGATGGTATCACGTCGACAGAGAAACAATAGACAACAGAAGAGCTTCCTAATGCAAAAAATGTTGCTTGCTATTGTCAGGATTTTCAATAATCATTAGCTAATGATTCACTGTGATGCACTTCGCCAGAGTCTCATTAGCAAAGCAATCCTGCCTATTTGACTTGGCATTTCTCATGCACAAAACAAGGCCATGAAGTTGGACTTTAAAAAACACCTTCTCTGACAGCAGAAGGTATTTGGTGCAAAGTCATAAGAAGCAGTGAGGAATCATCACCCGTAAGATAAAATGATACTCTATCAAGTAGATAGTGCACTGCTGATAATCAATATAAGATGAAGCATGGTAAGGTTAGGATTTTGAAAGCCAATTAGGAATTTCCCGTTCAAAGCTATCTTTGAAATTGTGGGGGAAGTGTTCATAGCCAAAGCTGCATGTGCCATCCGAGAAGCAAACACAGAAAACATTTTGGTGAGGATTTGGCTTTTGGGACAAGGTCTCATAGACACAGCCAGATAGCTCAGGCAGTGCCGAGCAGCGTCTCCCCAGTGCAGGGATCATCCCTGGAGGGCTGGTCCTTGCCCTGTGCCTGTTGCCCTCATGCCGAGAAACAAGTCGTGCTCAGCTCCGGTGTGCGGTGGCCGGTGCTGGCAGCGAAGAGCAGGACTGGTGCGCCTCACTGCCCAGCTATGCAAAAATGCTTCTGACATTTCTCCCCATTTGTTAGAGCAGCCATCTGGCCAACAGACTTGTTCTGAGGTGTAAAGCACAGCTCAGAGAGACTTTATTGCTAAGAAAGATGCAATAAAAATAGATAAGCAGAAAACATCATATGTAGAGCTTTTGTACACAGAATAATAATGCTGCGAAAACAGACTGAACTTCCACATACGGTGGCTTAAGTTGGAAGCACTGGAATAGACCATGAGTATGCGTGCAGCTGTAAGAAAAATACTGATTTTGCTGGGACAGAAAACTTTAATCAGTGCTTAGAGTTTTCCTCACAGTATTCATCTGCTAACAGTATTGTGGCTGAATTCATTCTGGTTATCATCTTCATGCAGTTAACATCTTCATAACGGCTTCCCGGTTTCCTCCTGAAAACCTGAACTCCTCAGTAGCAGAAGCTAGTGAGAGGTGGCAGGATCACTGCTGTATGCAAAGAGCTCAAAGGGAGAGAACACATATTATAGTCAACTTTATACAGGATTATGAGGATTACCTCCTAAAAAAGATCAAAATGAAGCAGACCTTCTGAACACTGGAAATCACTATCTCTAACTGGCAGAGTAGTCAATTTATTTAAACAAATATCTATTTTTACATGGTGGATTAATTTCAGATTAGTGAAGTAAAAGCCTTAATATTAAAGTAGCTGTAAATATCTGAATTCTAGCAATTTTATAGAGTTGTTACTGCTTCTTTCAAATACCTTTCTGCTTAGTGACATGATTTATTCTGTGGCTAATCAAATACGTACCTTCATCTTCCCGTCGGTTGCAATATACTTAAGGTGGGCGCTGATCTGAGCAGGCAGTGGGTCCCTGGGGTTGGGACAGAATGTGCCTGGGCACAGCTGGGCCAGGCTGCCCGTCGGTGGGTACCCTGCCCGCCAGCTGAAATACCTCGCAAATGTCATCCATACAGCCCGAGTCCCAGAAACACAAATTAATTCTGAGCATGCTATGAAGCCTGTCCTTTCCAATTCACCTGGATACCTGCCTCTGTGTTTGACTGCCTGCCTGCGGTGAACTGGACATGACTGAATTACAGCTTGAGAAATAATCATGCTGCTCAAAAATCTTCACCGTGCAGAAGGCTTAAATCAGAGCACAGTCACATCTGAGCGTCAGGAGTCTTACCTACGTAGGAGACGAGGAAAGGGGAAACATATTTACGCGTCCAAGTTTTGTTATCTACATGTTATCGCCTAAATTAGCCTCCTGACAGTCAGTGGAACTTTCAGAGGGAAGCATCTGAAATCTAACACACGCTTACCCCTAAAAAACCCCACTTTGAACAAATGTATGTTGCAATTTTTCTCTAAAACTCTGCAAATGTAATTATTTCTCCATGAAACACTTTGTTAGAACTATTTGGTTACCTCTAAGAATTCATTTCATGATCATCTTTTGTCTCAGACTCTCTTGCGAGATGCTTTTGCAGATTAATTGCTGGAACTTGTGTATTTCTATGGTGCTCATTATCATTATTTTAAACTAGCAGAACTTTTTTATTTTTTTTGTAAAAGTCAAACTCTCCTGTGCATTTTCTTGACTCCATCTTCCCATATGTTCAATACTTCATCTGTGTATTGGGCTTTGTCTATAGCCAGTATTTTCTGCCCACCCTCTTTCCACATGACAAGCTCCTGTCTGGTGAAAATTGATTATTAGCTACCGCTCTGTTATGTACAACTCCTAGTCCACACCTACCAAATGTGTTGCTTAGGTTAGGTTTTGGTGTTCCCTATCAGAATCTGTACAAAGGGCTGATGCAGAAAACCCCATCAGAAGTTAACCAGTTCAGATCTTGGGAGAAGGGAGGTGAGAAAGGATTATTTTTAACCTCATTTCACTGAGAACACTGAGAAAAACATCAGGGTTCACACACAAAGGATGTGGAATCAAGAGCAATTTGCCTTTCAGTTCCCATCTTTCCTTTGCTTGTTGCAGCCTCCTCCCAGGTCTTTGGTGCCACATCCTCTTTGGAGGATGGGGAGCGGCTCCTCTTCCTGGGCCATTCGTGACCAAGGAAGTAACTTAAATCCCATAAATTCTTCAAATGTTGTTGGTCCTTTAGAGCCGTGCAACGCTTTCTCTTTTGGGAAAAATTGCTTTAGGCTTATGGGCTGCCAGGAAAATTACCCAAGAGAAAATTCATCCTGGCTAGGAGCGGGTTCTGACCTTCCCAGCCAGAAGCTGAGAAGCAGAGGGAGTCATCACTCGTGTTTATCAGTTTCTCAGGTCACTTGCTGGAGCGATCCCTGTTTCCAAGCCCTTAACAAGTGACTGCCAGCATCTGCCGGATACACCCTCTGACTGGTTTATTTCAGTTTGGGTGGGAAAGCCATTTGATTTTCTGGATGGATTTTTCTTTGGTCTGGGTCCTTCCTACCATGTCCATAAAATGTTAATATATCAACAGGCCATGGCCAAATTTCCACAGTGTCACCTCCTAAATCAGCACTTACTCCTCCACGTGCATCAGGCCTCCAGCTTTCTAACTACAAGGAGCACTGAGGAAACACTAGTGAGTAATTGATCTTGCTTGAACAAAATAGTCATTTCAATTCTAATTTAGGAGCCATAGTCTCTTAACAGTCTTTCTGAAACAGCAGGCAGCGGGTTGATTCACCAACAGACTGAAGAGATCCATTATTGACGAAAGGGTTATCTGCTAACTGAAAAACACACGTTCTTGCACATCCCTGTTCCACAAACACATGCTCGATGAAAGGGGTGCAGAGGTGAACCCCTCTCAGTTTGGCTGCTGCAGGGATGCTCTGCTGGCATCTCCATCCAGGCTGCTTTCTCCTGGTGCCAGCATTGCTGGGAGGAATGGGAACAGAGTAGTGAATCTGGCCCAAAGTTTCTGTTTATTTCATATAAAGAAAAGTAATATAAATTATTAAGTCAGAGCATCTGATTCATCGGTACAGCATGAGGTCAGGTGTTTCAGCTGATAAATGAAGACATCAACTTATTAGCCTAGTTTTGGCAGAATTATTAAGAGCATGTTTACTTTCAAGCTCATTAAGGGAGACATCTAAAACCAGAAGCATCCAAAATTAATGGATGCTTTTTGAAACTGTTGGCTTCAATGAGTTGTGTTGCATTCTTTTATTAAAAGTGGATAGGTTTTTGTGGTTGAGGCAGAGAGGAGCTGCAAATAGTTCCTTAGGAAATAAAAATACAGTCTTGAGCTGTAAAGGAAAATTAATTGAATACTTAAAAGCCTTTCTGCATGTCAGCCCAGATATGGTGTGTTTAATACAAGATGTTTGTGCCTAATCTGATTTTCCATGTTGAATGTTTTATATATAGCATAAAATTCTTGTTCTACTTGAACTTTGCTTTTTCTTGCACTCTCATCTTTTATGCTCTAGTATTTATTGGAAAAATGGGGTTTCTGTACATTTTCTGATTGAACTGATGTAACAAAGGTCACGATTTTGGTTTTATCAACTTGACAGATTCCCACTGTCAACACCTTTTCTCTTGCTGTCTCACTCACCCGTGATTCAAAGATGTAGCACATTGGCATGCTATGTACTTAAATCCCTAACTGACAGCTGCAGTAACTCGCATCTATTTGGAGTATTCCCCTATGTTCTTTGAGCTTAAGTGGCATTTATAAAGGTATTTAATATAGAAAACTCATATAAATCATTTTAAGCACAACAACTCTGAATACTGAGTATCTATATATGTACACCGTATAAATAGAGGAATATAGATCTATATAAAATAAAATGTATTTTATGTTAAACTGTTATTAAAACAATCGGTCGTGCTGAAAGGCCCCCAGGTGAGCACAGGCAGGGTACCCCTCGTGCCAGGGTGATCCCTGTGGTGAGGCCGTGGTGCTGCAGGATGCTGCAGGTGCTGCTGGCTCAGCTTTCTTCCTCACTTCTCCTGTGCGAGCAGCATCTCCTCTGCCACAGCCGCTTGTCTCTGTGTGCGGCCCAGCACACAGATCAGGAAACCTACTGCAACGCTGTTTAATCACTAATGTTTTCATACCAGCTTCAGCTCTTGACCAGAGGAATGCAAGACGTGACTTTCTAAGAGCAATGTTTTTTCTTCCAGTAGTTTATCAAGCATTTATTATTAATAAACAAACAGACAAATCAAAATGCAGTCTAAGCAAATAAAATTATTTTTCCCACCCCTAGTTAATCAGGCCTTATTTGCTTAGTATCTGTGATGTTGCAGTAATTATACTAATTCTTCAGTCATCCATTGAGTCTCTTGAAAAACTGGATAGATGTGACTTGAATTTCTAAATCTTTCTATTTTCTAGCTTTGTACGAGTGGAAAGCCTAGCATGATGTGATCCTGGCAATGCAACTAAGAAAAAGGAGGAACAATCTCAGCTTTTTTAAAACGTAAAGTTTTACACATGGAAAACATGTATCCTTCTTTAAAATCTTGCACAGTAGCTTCATCTCCTCAGCCTTTACACTGGGAGCTGGCAGCTTGCTGAGGCACTTACATTGCAGCTCACACAGAAACCTTTGCAAAACTGAGGCCTCAGCATTTAAGAGGCTGCTGCAGATCTTGTCTGATCTGTTGGTTTCTTATGTGCATTTTTTTCCATAGGAGGTTCTGGGAGTTCTTTGAGGTCAAATCTATGTCGGTTTTCTGCACAGGAGATGTTACTAGTTTATATGAGCCTGGTGAGAAGTACAAGGTACTGCCTAACTCAGCAGTGTTCTATCTTGGACTTAATGTTCTTTTTTTTAGTAACATTTTTAGTAGTGTTCTTTTTTCAGTCTTTATTAATAATATTTTTGTTTCAATTCCCTATTACTTATACTACTTTAAGAATGCGACGAATCAAGATGTTGGTAAACAATTGCTAAAAATATTTTGTAGACCCAAATGTGGAGTGTTTTGAGTTTTATCAACATGTTTCTCTTTCAAAGGATGATTATATTACTTTTTCCACAGAAGAGGGACGAATGTTAATTTATAAAGTATAAAATTTTACTTTATAATAATTATCTTTAAAATGTAAGATATCACAAGATGGTGAGCGAGTATAGTTTATAAACATCCTTCTGTAAGTTAGACATGTTACTCAGGGAATAGCCACAGTATGTAGGTAGAGACACTTCAGCGACAAACAATACTCGCCTCCAAACCATCAGACACTGCCAGAACATCTTGGAGTCAGAGCTCCTCATGGTAATGTTGAAGCCTGGCTGCTTCCCTGGATTTAGTATACTTCTGAAAAGCGCAGGATTTCTTCTAATGCCCAAGACTGAGCTGAGTTGTCTTTGTCTCTGGGTGATCCACCTCGTTCAAGCTCTTCCCAATAAATTTACCAGGTCCCTTTTCCTATGCAGGGGTTGCAGTGGAGGTGCAGCATCTCCCACCTGCTGCAGGGTGAGCTGATGAACGGCAGCCCCTCATGCTGATTGACCTGACAGATGACGATTTTTATTTGTTGTCCATTCTTACCATCTTATACTATTATCTAAGTGCTGGGCAGCCAGCATCATGTCTTTTATTAAAATAGGCTTGTACGCCTTAAATTTGAGATAAATATTACAGCGTAATATTTTCTGACTGCTTTTGATTTTATTGTAAGCACAGTGTACTAGAAGATGAGCTATTGTTGTATTATTATGAATATATGTTGCCCTCCCTTTCCGTATGTTCTTGCATAAATGTCTCATACTGTCAGATCATTTAACAAAGAATACCAGATAAGAAAGCTAGATAAAGTAGAAACTAAAGGCAATTAAAAATTCTGCTGCTGCATAAAGTGAGAGCAGCCATTGGAATAATCTCCCTGGGGAGACCACCGGTCGATTCCCCAGCACTGGACACTTTTAAGATTCAGCTGGACAGGGTGCTTGGCCATCTTGTCTAGACTGTGCTTCTGCCAAGAGAGGCTGGACCAGATGATCCTTGTGGTCCCTTCCAACCTGGTATTCTCTGAACTGTGCCTAGCCAGAACGCAGAAGTGTGCTTTCTACCTTAATCAGTTTCATGGAAAGTAAAATGAAGCTTTTTGGTGGAAATGCCACTTGTCCAGAGTAAGGATGAATAAACCAAAGAGACAGCACAGTTTGACAGTTTAAACCTTGAATTTCCTAATGTAGGACCAATCAAGTCTTTCCCAAACACTGGGTTAGATTTCTGCCTATCACCTGGATCCTGGAATAACTTCAAGGCAGTGCAGCCCATCGCTTGCAGATGGGAAACAGGAAAGTCATTGTGCAGAGTGAAAACAATCCAGACGTTTGAACTTGCAGCTTTTATGACCTTTTACAGACTTCTTATGGGAACACAACACACTGTCAGTTTGGTTTGGGCCTGATCAGGACTGGAATTCAGGAGGTGGGGAGAAGGAAAGAAAAATGCAATTATACCTCTTGATTTGATGTTAAACCAGTGACATTTTAAAGACAAGCGGGCTGGCAGTCGCCAGTGTGTTGTTATGAGCTACTCTGAGGCAGAAGCTCCACAGTGAAGGTCACTGTGCTGGGAGCAGAGATGTGAACATTTCAGCATTATTGTTCTCTTTGGCTTTTTGTTTGTTTGTTTGTTTGCATCCAAGATTCGCTTCTGCCTCTCACCCATTTTCCAAAGGCAATCCAGTTTCAGCAGCAGTCAGCACGCCAGGAGCATATTCCCATTCCTGGGGGGGCACCCAGAGCCCCAGAGTTTGCTTGAACGCTGCGGCAGCGCTGGCTGCTCCCCCATGGGGGCAGAGGGCCAGGGCTGCCCTCCGCGATCACAGGAGTCCTGTGTAAAAGCATTTATTTTCCATCAGTAGGAGCAAAACTGGCCTCTGACTATGAAAACTTATCAGTCTAATGAGGAAAATGAGAAAAAAAAAAAAAAGAAAAACTAACAAAAATCTAAGAACAGAGTGTTGAACAGGACTTATTTTTTGCCAGACAATTTAAGGCAGAGATGAACGTTGCTTAAATATGTTAAGAATGCCACGTCACATCAAGTATGTTACAGCGTTTTTACACCAACTCAAAGTAAATGTCTCCTCACATACGCTTTGTGTGTATAAAATGGGATATTTTTGCAGCTTTCTCCTTTTCAAAGGTGACCTGCACTGTTTTAATTTCTGAATGGATTAACTCCAAACAGCAGGGTATGAATTAAAGGCTCCTCAAGCAGCCATTAGGAAGTATTTTGGTTATTCAAATAATGGAGTTGCTAGTCATTTAAAAAAATTACAGGGAGAAATGTTCTTAAATGTCATCAGACACACAGTGCTGGAGCCGCTTATGGGATTTCATGAGTTGCTATAAAACATGGTCCAGCAACAGCGAAAGCACTCGCCCATTACCAGTCCTGTGAGTCTGTGTCTGCTTAAAGCACCAGATACTCATCTGCTGGTAATCATCATCACCTCCTGAGGTCAGTGATGCTCCTGCATTTCATCTCAAAGGAGGATTTGGGCCAACAGTGAAATATGAGGATGGGAGTAGGAGATGACAAAGATGACTGTCCCTCCAGGGGAATTCTGCTGTTTTCATCCAATGGTCCTTCCAGATTTCTCCTGGCTTCCCTGAAAATGTGCTCAGGAGCCAGGAAGGGTCTTCAGAGCTTCTCCCTGCCACCATCTCCTTAGGGATGGCTTAGGGATTAAGTCACATGGATAAAGCGGCAAAGACTCCTGTTGCCAGAACAAATGCCACTGTGTTTTGGCATATCCTAGAGCAGAAGCAATCTTCTCTACTAAAGTCTGACTCAGAAGTGGAAAGCTATGGAAATCCAGTAGGATTTCTCCATAAGAACAGCCACTTTCAGCTTGCCTAGGTGTAAAATATTGTTACCTATCTGCCACACAGCTTAATGTAATATCTGAGTGATAGTTACAGAAAAAAAAAATATGCTCCTCAACAAAACACAGCCTTCACTTTAAGCACCTGAATACTTTCCCTGATTTCACTGCATATTGCTGGTGTGGATGATGCTGCAGGATCAGCAACTGCAAAGGGAGCTGCTCCCTGTGACATTCCTGCCGTTTGTCGCCCGTTCGGGCTCTGAGTGCAGGCTGGTGAGAGCTTCTGTGCTCTGCAAGTCCCGTTTGCTGGCAGGATTGAATCAATAAGTGTCTTCAAATGTTGTTATGATCCTAAGAGCAAAATGATTTGCACAGAGTACTTGCTAGTCAGAGCAGAGCACAATAGCTCGCCATTATAGTTTTAGTAGAAGAGGAGAACATAAAGAGTCTTGTTATTACTCTAACTTAAGATGGTGAAAACCACACTCGTGTTCCTAATTTCTTACTTTAATTGAATACAAAGATATCTGTGCCTTGGTGTTCAGCTGCTACGTATAAAATCAAATGAGGTGGGTAGTAAATACAGTAGAACTGAAAGTTTAATGTTATAAATTGAGGGATACGTTCAAGATAAAACTGTCTTCACTTCAGCAACACTATTACAATAACAACCTTAGATTTATTAAAATGGAACTAAGTTTAAATGCATTTGCTTTTCCTCTTCATTTTTATGACTTTTTTTTATATCTAAGAAACAAAACATGAACTGGGTATTTTTACATTTGAAGCCTTTAGAAATTTCCCCAATGCTTCAATTTCAGAAGAAATTTTTAAGCATCAATTTTAATAAAATCTTAAGTAAGTTTTTCAAATACAATTTGTCGCTAGTAATTTTATATAAAAATTACTTCTGTATTGATTCTGCTTATCCATTAGGAGATTTCTAATCAATCCTGCTACTGAGGGCATGAAGTTGAGGAACCGCCTCACTAGCAGAGGACCCAGCGAACCTGTTCTTGGGATCTGACCCAAAGTTCTGCTGCTCAGCGGGGTGGCTGCTGGGTTTACTTCCTCAGGTATGTCTGTCATGGTTGCACCACACGGGGATTCCAGCAAGCGGGTAATTAAACTTGCTGCAGTGCTATATGGCTTCAGGCCATATGCGAAAAGAAATCATGATGCTTGCTTACTGCCTGGAACACGCTGAGCTTTTGGGTGGAAAAGCAAAGTGTGATTATTAGACTATTTGATTAAATGGTGTTTAATGGAACTGTAAAAGCTTTTATGATTGGTGGGGGCTGACTCCACCTGCCTGGGGAACTGCGCTCTGCCTGCTGGCAGGATTTAGGCTGCAGGTAAAGACTATGGAGGAAGGCAAGGAGCTGGTCTTCAGGCGAGTTGTTGTAGACTTACCAGAGGACTCTCGCAGGATTTAAATCATGATGTGATGGGTGGGAATGGCTGAAAATGCTCTGAAGAAAAACAATTCTAATAGGCAGTATTGATTTGATGCAGTTTCAGTATTTTTCAGGATTGTGTAAATTTAATTGAAACTTTCTGGTGGAAACCATGTGGGTGGGTTTTCCCAGAGGGAGCCAGCAGCTGGCAGGGCCCAGCTGCTTAAGCCTCCCACAGTCTGGCTGGCTGGACAGGGAGTGAGCTGGGAAGCTGGATACTAGAATGCATTTATAAAGTGGTCTGATTTAGTTATTCCAGAAGTGAATGTTTCTAAATAATTTGTTTCATGGGAATCTTCGTGTATCCAGCTTTGCGTTCTGATACAGAATTAAACCATTAAAAATATAAAGGAAATTTTCTGTGGATCATAAAACACACTTCCCCTGCCATCCCAGTGATTGAATGAAGTTGCAGCTGAATGAAGTGGTGATTTTTAATGGAATTTCAAGAGGAAATAAGGCAAATATTTTCGAAAGGCACCTCAAATTTATTAAAATACAGCTCTCTCAAATTACTTGCTGCAGAAATCAAACTTTGCTTGTCATTGTAACTCACTGTAATGCCTTTACTAACTTGACTTTTGAGTGCTTCTCTTTTCTAATTGGGACATTTGCCTGAGAAACAGATGATCAACAGAAACATTTTCTTTTTATGATACTGTATTCTAAACCAATAGCAGGGTTTGTGTTTTCCTTAATGTATTTTTAACAAATACTAAACATAGCGACTTTGGAAGCCTGGCAGAAACTGAACACTCAGGTCTGAGCACACACCACAAGAGGAGACCCAGACTTGGATCAGGAGCCAGCAAAAAAGCAGCCGGTTTATTGCTCTTCATTCAAGTACTTGAATTACGTCTAGAGCGAGCCCTGGATGTTGAGACGAGCGGGAGGCAACACGTCGAGGGTGCCGCCGCGACTGGGTTGAACGGCAGAGCTCCGGGGCGGCGGGGATGGAGGGCGGCGGGGATGGAGGGCGGCGGGGATGGAGGGCGGCGGGGATGGAGGGCGGCGGGGATGGAGGGCGGCGGGGATGGAGGGCGGCGGGGATGGAGGGCGGCGGGGATGGAGGGCGGCGGGCAGGGCCGGGGCAGCGCTGCGGGCGGGCGTCAGGCGGGGGCTCCCCGCTGTGGGCGGAGCGGTGCGCGGCCGCGGAGGCGGGGGCCGGGCCCGCGGCTGCAGCTGCGGCCGGGGCTGCTCGTCGCCCGGGAGGGGAGAGGCGGGCTCGGACGTGCCGCCGTGCCTCCTCTGTGCAGGGGTAGAGCACAAGCCACGACGGGAACACGCCGGGCGCTTCCCAGGCTCAGGGAGAGGAGGCTCGTCCCTGCCGCCTCGCTGGACCTTGCTGCGAGCTCCGAGAGCAGACTTGTCAGTGTAATGGGGCTCGGAGGGGAGCCCAGAGTCGCTTTCTCGCTTGCGGACAGCAGGAGCCCCCATTCAGCGCAGGGCAGTTGAATCCCGCTGGCGGCGGAGCACCGAGTGCCGGAGCAAAGAACCGGGACGAGATTTATTGCTTCATTCCCAGGAACGTCGCTTTCACCTGCGAGCGAGTTTGAGCAGCAGGCTGTGGATTTTATATTTGCTTCCCCACAAACCAAGGTTAGTCGGGTGGCTTTGGCTTTTTGGGAAGGAGCCCTGACCCGGCCCCACCGTCTGCGATGGATTGAGGCGCGCCCGGCTGCGCCCCGAGCCCGGCCACCGCCCGCAGCCCACATAGATGAGATGGAAAATCGGGGGCTCTTCTGCACCCTCTGTTACCTGATGTTCAACGCACCTCTGCTCTTCATAGTCACCGGTGAGTAGAAAACTTCTGCCTGTTCTCGCGGGGAGCCGCCGCTCCGGACACTGCTCGGTGGCCAGAGGCTGCGGGGCTCCGGGGCCGGCGGGGATCGCCGCCCTGCCCGCAGCCGCGCTCCGTCTGCTTGGCTCCTGCCGGCAACCGCTCCAAGTCCCGTCCTCCCGCCGCTTTTTCCTGTGGAAGTGTTGCTGGCTGGGGGCAGGGAGCGCTGCCCGGGGAGGGATTTTGCAGAACAAGGTGGCTCTGTTGCGGCCGCAGCTGCCGGCAGCGCGGGCTCGGTGCCTCGCAGCTACCAGTGCGGAGGGAAGCGCAGCCCGGGACAGTCCCCAGGCCGGATCAGGGGCAGGGGGACACTGGTGCCCCGGTATCCAGCCGAGAAATGGAAGGACCGAGGGGTTTTAAGGTCCTCTTCAAACTTTCCCTTTCCGCTGGAGCCGCGGCTGCAGGGTGGCAGGGACCGGCTCGGCCCCGGGTGCGACGTCCTGGATGCTCCGCTTACCATGCGGTCACCGGGCTATGGGAAACCCGTGTCTCAGTCAGCACTTAGCCCTTGAGCTGAAGCAGCTCACGTTACACTGAAAAGCACTGATCTTGTCTTTTAATCTCTTCCGTTAACCAGCCCTTGTAACTCTGTCTTCCCCTCCCAGCTACCTTTACTGAAGTTCCCAAAGATGTGACTGTTAGGGAGGGCGATGATATTGAGATGCCTTGTGCTTTCCGAGCCAGCGGATCCACCTCTTATTCCTTGGAAATCCAGTGGTGGTACCTTAAAGAACCAGCCAGAGAACTTGCCCACGAATTTGCCATCAGTGTCCCCGGCAGCAGGAACAAGGTAATACGGTACTGTGGAGATACATCTATTCATCTGGTGCAGTATGCTCAGAGGGTGATCAAAATAAACTCAGCAGTCCCAGAGAGGAGAGCGCTTGCTCTACCCAGTGCCAGTGAGTGGATGGAAGCACTGGTGTCCCCAGGCCCCCCCGGTGACAGAGGAAGACAGGGCATGCACCATGGCAGACTTCACCTCAGGAAAAAACATCACTGCTTTAAGGATTGTACATAGAAAACTATAAATGTCCCACTGGAAAATCAGCAACAAGGACTGAAGAGAGGCAGTCAAAAATAGCTGTAGCATGAAGTGGGGATAAGCAAAAAGCAGTGCTTCTGTGAGCTGCGCTAGGAATCATAAAAGATGGGAGAGCCTCTGCTCACTGATAGAGCAGAGAAAGGCACAAGGGGTACACCTCTCTCTGTTGGTATGTTAAGTACACATCAGTCTGCATATCCAAATGCACACATTTTCTTGGGGGTGCACGTACATGCCTGTGTCCATATCTGCAGCTCAGCAAGGCATTTTCACACAGTCGGATATAGTAATTAAAATGCATGAAGCAGAGTTAAACCTTGCGTGTCCTTTCCCTTCCCCCTAGGAAGCCACCTGGCATGAGAGTAGGCTCTAGTCTAAATTTTTTATCTGCATTTCTCCAACATAAACCAGTTCATTCTGCAGCCTCCTCCCAACACAAGACACCTTGCTGGTGCCTAACAGTGCTGTACAAGGAGTGAGGTAAAGCAGTATTTCCAGGCTGAGTTCCCTGACTTTGCAGAGCACATCATCCTCACCAGCCCCACGGCCCCTCTGCAGGCAGGCTGCCCCGTGGCAGCCTCCATGCCTGTGCCAGCTCCCCTCTCTGTGGCACGCTTGTTTTCCTGCAGAACTCAAATAGAGATGCAAAGCATATAGACACTGAGCTAATGCGCTGCCGCCTAGCTGGGAAAAGTGTAAGTCAGTTGTCAGGCAGGGAAATAAATCGCTTGGATTTAAATGTCTTCTTTAACCTTATATAAAACTGTGAGTTGCTTTTACAATAAATGATGACAGGGCATGCCTGGAGAATGATGACCATCTCCCTGGGAGGTGCATCAGTGAGATCTGAGGCATCACTTAGGCTTACAGTAGTTGGCTGGAGACAAAAAAATAACCAAGGATGAAACCTGCTGAGCAGCACCTGCTCCCAGGATGTTTCAGGTCCAAAGCTCTGCCCTGAGCAGTGCAGATCCAGCCTGTTCAAGCACTTCACTGCTGAGCTAATACTGCTGGTAAAGCATCTTCCCCAGTGACTGTCAGTGACAGAGCAGCACAGCATGCAACAAGCATTTCTTTGGCTGCTCTTTGCACCTGTGGTAAAGGCAGTGCTGCTTTGAACACCACAGGAGCTTTACCAAAACAGTGCCCCAGCTGAGCACTGGTTTGCTGCCTTCCCCATCGCGTGTGGAACTCCCCCCCTCAGACACGCATGGGCTGCATGAAAGGCAAACAGGGAAACTTGCATCTGTCCATGTCCCGTCCTTGCACTGGGGTGGGAAGATGATCATCTTCTTGATGTGCTGGCAGAGTTGAGTCTAATCCCCCTTTTTTCTGTCCTTTTAGGTATCAAATAAGGATGCAACTAAAATCAGTGTAAGTGCAGCTCGAGCTGGGTGGTGCACACCCCTCCTCCCATACACCTGGGATTTACCGCATGCCCCCTCCTTTCCTGACACGAATGCAGCTGGTCTCGCTGGCAGCCCCGCTCCTGCAGCACAGCAGGAGTATGGCACGTTTCCCCTCCTCGGTGTGTCCTGGCTTGGTCAAAACGTTACCATCTGTTGCTGATGTAGCAGTCACGTCTCACTCCTCTCAAATCAAGAGGAGGTGACGCTTGCCTTCCAGCCCTTAGCCACGTTAGGAAAGGACTGTGGGCCGGATCGGGAGAGAACTTTACTTTTTTCCCTGCCATCTGCAAACCTTAGTGGGGACCCCCTTCTCTCCTTGTCCTGCAGGAAACGCGCCCCTTCCCCGTGGCTGCGGGCCCGGGGTTGGCTCTGCCCCGGCGAGGCGGCCGCTGGGCGGTCGGCCCCTCTCCGCGGTGCTGAGCCGTGCGGGGCTGCCGGGCAGCGCCTCGGGCTGGGCTTTCTCCACGGGCCGGGGCGGTTCGTGCGGGACCGGGCAGGGGGAGAGGGGACTCCCAGGCTTGGGGTGGGCACGCAGGGGGGAGTGGCAGAGCGCTAGTGGGGAGGGGGCCGCAGTGGCGTGGGCATGATGGGGAGCAGGGCCTGATTGTGGATGGTCCCTTGGGACCCCGAAGTGGGTTTTAATGTCGGGTGCATTCGCTTTTGGGGGCTATTAGCCCGGGTTCGGTGCTCTGGACAGCAAAAGCCGCGTACCCGGGGCGGGAACGAGTTCTGCCGGGGCTGCACTCAGGAGAGCGGGGTCGCTGCTGGCGAAGGGAAGGGGAGGGGGTCCCCGGGGCGGGTCGGGGGGAGCCGGTGCCGCTGCTGAGGCGGCGCCCCGCGGTGCGCTCTCTTGCAGACTGTCCGCGTCCAGGGCAACGACATCTCGCACCGGCTGCGGCTCTCGGGCGTGCGGCGGCAGGACGAGGGCGTCTACGAGTGCCGCGTGGCGGACTACAGCGACGACGAGACGCAGGAGCACAAGGCCCAGGCGCTGCTGCGCGTCCTCTCCCGCTTCGCGCCGCCCGACGTGCAGGCGGCCGAGGCGGTGTCGCACATCCAGAGCGGGGTGGCCCCGCGCCGCCACGGCCCCGCCGCCCGGCCCACGCCGCCGCCCGGTCCCGGCAAGCGCCCGCCGCCGCCACCGCCCCCGGCCGACGGGGGCGACTCCGTCGCCAGCGCCACCGCCACCACCTCGACGGCCGCCGCTGCCTCCTCGGCCTCGCCGCCGCCCGGGCAGGCCGCCATCCTCCGCCAGCAGCACGGGTCAGGTAGGGCCAGGAGCCCCTTTTCCCCCTTATTCCCCCTGGCCGTGCCGCCCTGAGTCCCGCCTTTCAGTTTCGGGCCCCTCTGTCATAGACAGGCATGTTGCTGCGATGCTGAAGTTAAAGCTAAAACCAAATAACTACACTGGAATCTATAGCAAATTACTTAAATTATCCCAAAATCCAGGGCTCCCTGCCCTGCCTGAAGTCAGCACGGAGGTGTGGGGCTGGGGAGATGGGTGTGAGCATGGCTGGGACCTACTGCCTCCCGGTAGATGCTGTGGGAGGCCCCACTTTCAGAGCCCCCTGGCAGCTTTTCGGATGGGGTAGCTGCAGTTTCAAGTGAGTAAAATGCTGTGGCTGTTCTGCAGAGAATTACAATTGGCGAGTGGTTACAGGGACAGGCGTGGGGCCCATGTGGAGCAGGGTGCAGGTTCGGAAGGGAAATGTCAATTGCTGTGTAATGAGCTCCGCGTTGGAATTACTGGTAGGATAAGAATTGGAGATACTACATTCTATAATGGCTTGCAAATGTAAACACTGTGTTAATACTGATTGTCTATCAGTTAATACTGTATTAAGTTATTAATGCCACATTACCATATTACGGCTAGTTAGAGAAGGCTGTTGTAGGACTAAGAACACAGAGTCTTAAATCTACAGTGCAAAGGTATTTCAAGCCGTGTGGTGCTGCTATGGCAGGGCTTTAGCTCCCTTCTCAGCCACTGTCACTTGGTTAATGTTGAACAAATGTCCCTGTCAAGTTATCTGTGGAAGAAGGGAAACAATTTAATGCCACTGACTGTGCAGGGAAAGCCCTGAGCTCTCCTCTCTGCTGGGTCTCTTCTGACGCAGCTTCATAATCCTCACACAGGAATGTTCACACATCACCCTGCTACCTCTTCACACTCTCAGGGCAAACAGTTGCAGGCCTGGCTCACGGTAATGGAAATCAGTTGTATGTGGGTCACTGTGACCCACTAATGCTTTACAGCTGCTGGGTTTTCTCTGGCTACTCAGCTTTTTGCTGTTATCTGAATAATTTAGTTTCTTTCTCATGGAGAAATATGTGTGAAAACTAGGGTTTACTGATTATCATTCCTAAAACTAAGCTGGCTGTTCACTGGAGTTTAGTAGAAGACAAAGTGATAATTCCTGAATTCTAATTACAGGAGCCTGTGGGCATATAAAAAAGTTCAGTTTGCTTTTGCTGAATTCACTGACCACAGAAATTAAACTGAATGCTGTAATGCTCAGAATTTTCCTATTGGAAAGGTCTGCTTTCCTCCTAGGAGCCCAGAGCTGCTGGTTGTTTTAGTGTTTCCTCTTTCCACTCACCCGTGGTGACAATTCTTGCTGTGTTTTCCGTGCTGACAACACAAGTTCGGTTTAGGGTTTGCAGCACTGTGCATCCTGCCTACTGAACCCAGAGCTTATGTTGTGCCTGTGAACCAAAACCAGGATGATGGAAGTGCAAATGGGCTCAGTTCCATCTCAACAGATGGATGTGACTTTGTGCCGCCGAGAGAGCATGTCACAGATGTCTGTTAGGGCAAGACCCCCTGCCCAGATCATCTAAACTGCTGTCTGTTCTGATTTTTTACAAGCCTATGATTTGGGAATGTGGCACTGCTGTATCGTTTCCAGGCTGGATTAAATTCTGAAAATAAAATATAAGTGTTGTGGCCAGCAGTAGAGATAATGGAATGATTTAAATCAGTGAAAAAGGTAGTGGAATGCAGAAAAATATTTTGTGGGATTCTCCAGATGAAGGCTGATACTAAAGGGGTTACAAAACACGCTGAACCAACATTTCCCGCTGTGACATTTCTCCTGTGCACGCTGGTGTCTGTGAACAGTGCCACGCCGTGGCAGTTTCCATCCTGGGAGAAAGCTGAAGGCAGCGGAGGGAGCACAGGACTCCTGTTCTGGGTCACTGTACTGGCTTAATCAGGCATAACCCAGCAACTGCTGTTGTCTCCATACAAGGGAGGCAACTAATTTTGTATTTTGGTATGTTCCTCCGTAAAAATAACATAATTTTACTCTGCCTTAGTCAAGACCCCCTGAATAACAGGCTTCTACTTGGTTTATGGCAGTTTCCATACCTGTGGCAGTTTGGAGCTGCCTGTAATTACTTATCAATAAAACATCAGCCACAGCATGGCTCAGGAGATGTGCAGCTGAATAACTTGGCCATCAAAGTTCCTGATTCAGGTGTCTCTGGAGCAGAACTGTCTGAGACTCGTTACCACGCGATGTCTCTCTGGTTGTTCTGTGAAGCAGGTGGTTGCCGTCCCAGTCCCCATCACTGGTGTGTTTCAGAAAGGCTGTCTGGGCCAGGCCCTTAGTTTGAAGCAGAAAGAGAGAAGCCTGGTGAAGAGGAAAGAAATGGATTTATCTCCCCTAAATGTGAAGTGTTGCTCCCTACCCAGAATAAAGATATATGGATAAAATACTAATGTGGAAGCCAGAGTGATGAGGACATGCAGGGATATCACCTGCTTTTGTCAGGAAATCAGAGACTCAGGTCTCCAGTGCTGTCACTTGCGTTGGATAAGCACTAAACTTTCTTCAACATATTTTAAAAGAAAATGGCATCCTTGAGCTTCAGAGTGCCCTATTTGTATGTTAAAGTGGTGTTCTTCAGAGCTATTTGAGTCACAGTAATTATTTTTCTCTGTAAGTAATGCAGTCTCTTTATGGGAAATACTTCTTCTCATTTTTTCCCCTCTGTAAACTAGAGGTCCTGTTTCAAGTCCACCCCCTCAAGGCAGTGTCATAGCTAATTTTCCACGCAGTAGGGCCATCAAATCAAACCAAATCTTTGCTCACATAGGAAGTATAACAGTGCAGGACCCAACCCTGTGTTGCTGTATGAAATATATATATGCATAGTAGCATAATACATATACTTTGTTATCCTATTTCGAGCTCTGTAACACACACAGATAAGTACTTGCACCAAATCTGTGTGTAATAATTGAATCATCTAATACATTTACTTTCAAAAGTCTTTAGCATTTGTAAGTCTTTTCATTGTACGCGGGGATATTTCCTCTGTATAAAAGCAGAAATGTCCTCAAACAATGGACTTGCCATCAGTGATTAAGAAACACCCTCATGTAATGCACTGGAGGGCTCTGCCTACAAGCTGATGGCATGGCACCAGCCGCAGTGTCCTGCATGAATTGGGTTGTAATCCTATTTTCCTTGCAATAGAAATCTTCCCAATATGTTCACTGCATTAAGACAGGGCCTCTATGTGCTTGTATTCCAATAAATGTGATTACAGATCAAATGCTGCTTTCAGATGTGCCTGCAGGGCTCTTGTTGACTACAGTTGGAATCCCAGTCATGCGCCATGGAAAAACAGGATTGCCTACATCTTCTATTTGAACTGAAAAATGAACTTATTGGAATAAATATGCCTGTTACTGAGATTCTTTAAAGAGCACAGAGTCTCATCTGGTATCTCTACCAAATATAAATAGAAAATCCATAGTTTTGGACGTGTTACCTGAAGTTGTATTTGGTAGGAATTTGTGATCAACATCATAGTATACAAGGGAATAGATCCAGTGTAACAGAAAAATTGCCCAATATGCCAGAAATATTAGCTACTCAAACAATTGTATCTGTAATGGTTATATTACCATATAAAAACTTGGTGCTGTGGTCTCACAAGAGATCACTACTTGTCTGCTGGTAAGGTAGGAAAGTGAGAACAAGTTACTGAGGCTGCCAGGTTTAGTGCTATCAGATGAGTTGCTGTCCATATTGTTCTAAATGAAAAAAATATTTGTCTTTCCGTTTAAATACTTGTCTGCAAGTAGAATCTTTTGCTGCAGGAAAAAATCAGGGTGAACAAGTGACGGAGTGCATATGTTGTTAATGTGTTTGGAAGTGTTCCTAGTTTGTGCTGAGTGAGCAGGGGGGATACAGGAGCATCCCTGAGCAAGACACGTGGTGTCTGCGTCCCAGAAAGCTCGTAGTCCAGATGGACGAGATGGACGAACGGCAGGGAGAGCAATGACCGCCTTTGTTGAGTCTGTGGCAGCTGTTGAATTGAATATGAAAACTGAATTTCAGTTCTCTTAATCTTAAATCCAGTGCCTTAGTCATGAGACTAACTTTGTTATATGATAGGTGAAGTAATAACCAAGGATCTTCATACTGACCTTCTGGGAGGGAAATCAGCTGTGTTATCTCCTATCAAACGGTCTCCAAAGTGAGTGCCTGTGTATTAGCTTGGGGGCAATTTTTAGTTTAACTTCTGAGCAGAATGTAGATCAGACATTGCAGCTTCCAAAATCTCTTTTATTTGTTTGATCTCTAGCCTCACAGCTCTGAAGTGAAAGCTTTAAATAAAATAAACAAAGATGGGAGTGTGAAACAAGAAACTGTGCTTCATTATGCTTAGAGTGCTCTAGGAAGGACACAGAGAGCCTCATGTGTTATGCAGAGATGAAGTGTTCACAGCAAGGAAGAAAATAAGTCTTCACTTCACGCCAATCGCCCTCTCCCCCCCACAAAGCTTTTATGTCTGAGGCAGAACTGCTTGTGGGCTACATGGCCTGAGATGATAAAGCACCAGGGCCGAGTTCTGCAGTCCCTGGGCATGTGCAGCTCCCGGTGATGCTCGTAAGACCAGCACATCTACAGAGTCAAGCTGTGACAACCTACCTCGAGGCAGGAGACCGTGTGGCAGAGTGTCAGATCCCCGTGGTGCACTCAGAGGCAAAAGGTATTTTTTTTGCAGCTTAGAGACGGGAAAGTAAATGAACACGCTGTTTTCTGGAGTGTAACGAGCTGTCGCTGGTTGGAGGGGCCCTCTTTGGAGTGGCTGTGGTTGAGTCTGGATTAACTTTGGGTAAGAGTTTGAGTCTACAGCTCTCCTGGTGGTGTCAGAATTTGAATGACCCCGAGTGCTACTTTGAGAAACAGCCTGTGGAGCTTGTTTGCCTTTGATAGATGAACATTACACAAAACAGCAAGAAAGGAAAGTCTGTCTGTGTCGCTGTTCAGCTTAGGCTCCCTGCCTTTCCCACTCGGTCTGGTCTGGGCCCGCTTCACTCCCCCTGTGCTTTTTATGAGGCCAGGTATGAGCTCACATTCTGTTGTTATTTGTAGTTAAATGTGACCTGGGTCTCATCACATTTTCCTTTACATTAAACAAAGTAGCAAGACAGAGACCATAACTGAATTATCAGGCTGACCTCCTAAATGTCACTGGATAATAAACATGCAAGGAGAAGTCTCATTAAAAACACATCACTAGCACTTTAATATCTAGGCAAATTAGACTGGTCTGGGGACAAGTGAGGTCAAATATCTTCTTTTGTGTGTGTGTAACATGGACTAATTCTCGAAGTGGACAAAAGCACGAGCTGCAGTACTGTGTCACCTCATTACCTAGGGCAGAAACAAGCTGTGCCAGGGCGTTTTTGTACTGTGGAAATGCAATTTATTTGAGTAACCTCCTTTCAGTGGTTCCTGCTTGTTCCCCAGAGGACAGACAAAACTGTAGTAACCTATTCTGCTAAATCCTGTGCAGTGTCCTTGAAGAAATCTGAATATTATTTGAACTTCTTTACTATCTTTAAGTTACAGATGAAAAAATGTTTAAAAATATTGCTGAACACAATGAAAGGAGTATTCCAAGTCTTTCTAATGAATGTGGAAGCTGTACCTAGCACTGGTCTAGATTTCTATATGATTGATGGATTAGTGAGGGAAAATTAGAAATTTGCATGAGGGAAGGCTGAGCGCACCCATGTCTTTTTGTGCATGAACAAACAGCATTTTGGGCAGGAATATACACACACTGCTAGTTCTTTATGTACCGATTCAATAGATGCTTTGCAAAACGGAGCCTTAGTTTGCAGTACTAGCTGACTTAGCCTGTGTATTTTACGAGAGGCAGGTAATTGTTATGTATTTCCCACCTCTGCTACATTGATGCAGCTTTACTGATGTATAAAGTAACACTGAAGTGTGCTGTGGATGAGGCGGTTCCCTAACCCTTGACATGATGTACTTCGCAGTCAGCAGAAAGAAATGTCGAGACAATCTTACTGCTGGTACTAGTTCTGAGGAGGACAGTGATGGTGCTGGTCTCAAGGTGGAAAGCAAACGTGAAGTAGGATCTGCTGGGAAATGAATCTTACAGTTGTTATGTGAAGAAGGTGTTTGTTCTGTACATGACAGAGCCTGACAGGTCTGTGCTGGTAATAACAGAGGTTCGGGCTGGCTTTTGATGTGGCTTTGCTAAGGCAGCGAGGATGCTGACAGATTCACTATTGCTGTTTACTATGTGGGTTTTTTTTAATTAGATAATGGCAGAGCAGTCCCATATGTCAATAATAAACAGTTCAAGTAGGTTTGTATTGGAAAAAATAGGGTTGTCAAGAGAATGGTGTTATTTGTCACAACAGCAGTTAGCAACCGTGTATTTTATATTGCAAGGCTGTTATCAGTTGGGAGGCAATTTTATTAGCTGGAAAGAGGAGCAGTTTGGCAGAGCAGCAACTGTGCTCTGTGGAGAAGTCAGTGTGATCGCGGCGCGTGGATCGTTGTGCCGCGGCTGGAGCAGGAGCTGCGCTAACGAAGCTTGCACGGGGTGCAAGTGGTTGCCGGAATATCTGGTCTTAGCTGGCGCTGGCACGGCCGCGGTGGGACGCTGAGCACCCTCGCGCTGTGTGCGGCTGCTCCCCGCGGCAGGAGGCGGAGCACAGCGGGTCAGTCCTCTAACGGACATCGTCTTCTGGGCCTGTCATGTTATTGGTCATGTGTAAAATTCAGCAATCTGGTATAATTAGAACTACTTTACTACTTCATATATTTTAAAATCGGCGTTCTGATCTCAATCCCCCTCACTCTGGGAAGCTGGAGATTTCACAGGTAAAGAGGGCACTGAGGAACAACCCCTGTCCATGGTTTTTCCAAATAGCCCCTTTCTGGCTTATTCTGTGAAGTCTGACCTCCCTTAGATCTAGGGCATGTCAGTGTCTTTAGTTAGTGAATATCTAGCACATATCAATCACAGGAAAGGTTTGGAAGGTCTTTGTGGGTTGCTCCCAAAATGCCGTTGTTTGTTTATACCAAAAGGTGATCCTTTCTGTATGAAATTACAGGCGCTCCTTTTTTTCAGGCACTTGCTCTCAATACAGCCATTTTCCTTGTGTCATCATGTATTCTGCTAATGCACTTTGCTCCGTCCTTAAGCATGGACAGGGTAGGGTTATTTTTCAAAAAAAATCCTCAAATAATCTGCACTTGGATCTGCTTAACTTTAGTAACTCTGATTGGAGTGATAATTACAACTGCATTGGCAGCTTACTCCTAATCCTGATCACGTCTAAAAGATGGTCAAGTGAGACCTGCAGTGTCTTATTTACCTCGGGGTTGCAAATATTTACAACTTGTATCAATTACAGAATGTGAAACCTGTGGTTCCATCCAGTGTGACTTTTATTGCAAGTCTTTTCCTAAAGTGTTGACTTCAGGAATTGTGTGACCATATTGGGCTTGCCAGCTTTTTGCAACATGGCTTTTTAGTCCTCCTGCTTATAATGAAAAATCTGAGACCATGGCCCAGACTCTCTTCCAAGCTCAGTAACTGAAACCCCACTACCATTATTCTTCATTGCCTCATGATTTGGGTAGTTTGAGTTGTGCTTTTTGCTATTTGTATGTATCAGAATGCTGGGACTTGCACACGTAGTGCTGAGGAAGGATGTGTAGGGCTGGATGCTCATTTACCACCTGAACTACCACTAATGTAGTTAGCTATTTTTATATATGTTTTAGTTCAACATTCAGTTTCCAGCAAATCACACTACAAATAATTTTGTATCTCTCATTATTTAGGTGTCAAAGAGTAAATTAATGGTGCCTGGTTTTGTTAAGTTAGTTTTAGATCATGGAACTGCAGAAAGTTCTGGAAATGAAACAAATCCATACTTGCATGTTTTGTTTCCCTTTAATAAGATATTTGGTGAGGAGAGATCATCTCACCGGTACCAAAGCAGAAATTTGTTTATGGGAATGTACTACAAAGCAGAGAACAGCTGCGGGCCTCAAAAGAGAAAAGTTATCGGCTTATTTAAATGCAGACCAATATAAAGTATTTAAGCTGTATAATCTATATAGAATGAATAACTCTTTTTAAGTATTCAGGGTACGTTCCTATTCTACGTTGACCCTGCCTATAGCAGTGTTTCCTTTCGGAGGTTGTTATAAATTAGTGTTGGTGTTTTCTCGAAGCACGTACTGGTGTTTCCTGGAAGTTTTTCCAAGAGCGGGTGTTTGGAGTGGCGGGGAGGTTGGTTTGGCTGTCTCCAGGTGAGGACAGATCCCAAGAGCAGCCCCTCAGGGGCCCAGCTCCGTGTGGCTCGGCTCAGCTGCTGCTCTGCTGGGCACTGGTGGGGCACAACCTTCTCTCCACAGCGCGGTTTTCCCAGCCAGACGCGGTGTCTCGCAGTGAGGCTCTCCGTAAGGCTGCGACTGCTCCCTGCGTGTTTGCCTACCACAGACGGCAAGCAGCTATATTGAGGGAGAGTGTACCAACCGTTCCCCATATTGTGTGTCCCTGCTTCTTGTAACTTTAGTGGGAGATGAGTTTTTACCAGCCTCTTGACAATGCAACTGCATATTTTTCTGGTAACTTAAAAAATAGAAATATTTTTTTATAAAGGTAGAAGAATTTCTTGCTTTCTATGAACCTCCCTACATTAATCAAATCCACTAGTTTAGCTACCCCTCTTTCTGTTTGTTAGTAGCTGTGTTTAATACAAAAATGTTTTGCCCTGCAGAGCTGCAGCAACTGTCGAACTGGATCAGATCAGTTGCCCATCTAATCCTGTAGCTTATGTCTAATAATGTCCTCATGATTTAGGAGAAAAATGGAGGAGCCTCCACAGAGGGTAACTGAGCACTTGACTGATCTGTGTACCAATGCATGTTTGGAAGGGATTGTTTGTTCAGTTGAAACACTAAAACCTGTTGAGTTTCTAAAAATTAGGATAGGAGCGGCTTTCACTTGCCCTCCTTACAGGGTATTATTTTGGCAATTCACTTCTAAATATAGGCCTGAACACAGCAGTGGGTATCTCAAGACAGAAGGCAGACAAACGGTGAACCTCAGGTGTAACTGAGAAGACCTAAAATAATAACACAGTTCTACAAAAATCTGGCCAGTGTTTTCCACTTGCAGTGGTTCCAGTTTCCTGGAGAGTTTGAGGTCACAGTGTGGATCAGGAAAGAGGAACATCAGCATTTTCAAGAAGGGTGTGGAGGGTAATTCTGATAGTTTCACCCAGCTGCAAGAGATTTACGCTTGACCTTAAAAACCTTGATGGTGTGGACAAAGGATGAGAAAGCAGGATCACTAGCTGATACCTGCATGGTTGTGTAGAAATAAATACGTGTGCTGACTTCTGTGAGGCATTTTTCTTGAGATGTGTTATGGAAAGCTGTTCCAAAATTCGGTGAATCATAAATAAAAATGTGTAGTGGGTAGAAAACTAATTTTGGCCTTGTGCCTTCTAGGCAAGTTCAGTGATGAGCAGTGCCTGTAACTACAGTGCTTGTAACTACATGGGAAGTCACCATTGTCACGCTTAGCAACTCCAGAAGGCAGCTCAGGAGCTGTTGTCATTTGCGCCTGGCATGATGAGCCACAGCCAGCTGAAAGGAGCATTGGGGACCCCATAATTTAGTGGGTTTTGCATAGATTTCCATAGTGCCACATACTTCTTTTAACAAGAGCACCTCACCTTACAGATGTTGCGCTAGGGTTAGCTGGGAGAATGTGCTGAAGTTCTCAGAGGCTCTGGCTACGCTTCCATACACCAGCCTGGAGAATTAGCCCTTGGTGGGGAGTAGGAAGTTGAAGGCAGCAGTTACAAAGCTTCAGGAAAAACCCTGATAGCAAAACTGCAGTGTGTGGATTGTGCTGGAAGTATTTAAGAGTGGAAGATGGATATATGCAGCTTATAAGCTCATGTCTCAGACTGTGGAGTAATTCTAATGCGGTGTAGCTTATTATCTCTTCGGTTCAGTGAGTGTATAGTGACTTTAGTAATGGTGTCTTTTTAATTAAAAACTTTGAAGAAGCTCTTAGATCTGAAGTTTGGTAAATTCCCTTCAATTCAGTGGAAGTGCTCCAAATGTGTGTTTTATCTAGGAGGTTATTGCCTGTAATGATCCTAGACCAATAACCCATATAAACACCTATGTTTTCCGTAGATACAAGATCATAGAAGCGGTTTCTCCAAGAATATGTCTCAAGTGCAATCTAAAGTCTCTGGACTGAGGGCATGAGGCCATCTATATGGTCAGTTTTATCCCTCACGTCTTAATGAAATGCCAGGTTTGAGAGTTTTAATTGAACAATGTTCTGGAAGGAAAGAGGCTGATGGGGCTCTGCGTAAAGCTGGGATGGGGAAACATCTCGTGCCCCTGCCAGCTGGGGTCCCGCTCCAGCATGAACAGGCAGGCAGATTTTAGGTGTTATCTCATCTTTCAAGGAAAATAGGCTACTGATGTCTTTCAGCTTTTTATTATATGGGCCACTGCATTTTGCCACTATCTCAGAGACATCAAGGGACTTTTCACATTCTTTTTAGGAAGAAAAATGGGAAACTGCTGGAAACTGTGTTAAATATAGCTTGTAAAAGAACCATCCCATTTTTTCCACGTGTCACAAGTCACTTGGTTAATTAATATTTGTTTTCAACTGGATTAACTGTTTTAAATCAAACTTTGATGAATGCTGGCACAAAACAAATTATTAAATAGAAAAGTACAGTAAAACATTGTGATGTTGTAAATGGAAAAGGATGAGTGATGCCAGAGAGCAATTCACCACACACAAACAGAACAATTTGTTATTGTTCTGCTCAGTGTAGACTTTCCCTTTAAGCCATGTGTATGTAAATAATCTAAAAGAAAAATTGTAAATCTACGTAGTGATAAATAAGCTTTCAATAACAAAGCATCAAATGACTATTCAAAATATAAATGAAATGTTTCCTTGTGTCTGTAGTTTGTAAGTAACTGTGTACTCCTGATTTAAAGTCTCTGGCTAGAAAATCTGTTCTCAAATCTGGGTCAATCGCATGTCCAGATTCTAGCGGTCAAGACCACATTCTGTTTAAATTTACAAATGTAGAAATTTATTAAGTAAAAGTCAAGACTTCCAGTACTGCAGTAAAAGCAGAACTGAGGACACTAAGTCCAGCTTGTTTATAAACAGCATTACCCATAATGACAAGGGCTTGGGTTAACTAAACAGGGAGAAATTACTGCAAATCACATTTCTGGTCTACTTGTGTTCAGAGGGAGAAGTCTGACACTCTGTGTATCTGCTTCTGCTGCCTCAAGTCTTAGAGCAGAGTAACACCGAATCAGTATGAAAAAAAGAAGTTTGTATTTGGCGTTCAGTAAGAATAACTGCTTTTAAATATTTTTTTTAAAACAGATTTTATTTAACTGCTGAGATTCTGTTAACAGGCTCTGAACTTACATTCTGCTGTCAAATTAAGAAGATGGAGAATCTAAGTTAAAAACAATGACAATTTATACAAGAGGAAAATATATTAAAAAAAAAATGACTTTTGCATTAATTCACAGTCCTGCAGGGAGGTTAAAACTAGTACGTAAAGGTAAAAGTGGCAGAAGAATGATCTTGGTAAGCAGACACATAGCTACCGCCTGGAGTTGTGAGTCATACTGCTTTCTGTTCACACCAGAAACAATCCTCACCTGGTGTCCTTTGCAGCCCTTCAGTCCGATGGCTCTAAGAGCTCTTGAGCTACAAGAGCTCATTTCTCCCAGTTCCTCACCATTTCCACAGGAATTCCACCTTTAAAAGGTACAGGTTTCTTTTTGGTAAGTGCCAGCACGTCCTCAAACTCCAGCCCTGTTCATTGCAAGAACAAGTTCAGCCCTGGCAGGGAAAAAGGAATTCTCACTGCCCTCAGGTTTGAGCATAAAAAAAACCATTTGGGGCTGGTGGTTGTCTGTTCCATGTGCTGGCCAGGAACTGAGCTTCAGCAGGTGTTGTGCACTTTCTGCACACACTTCTAGTGTATTTTTGCAATAATTTTACAAGTTACTCCTTTAGTTACCTGAGTTGTGTTTGTTAATGATTTTCAGCTTTAAAAAGAAAAATCCTGTATTCATCTGAATGCTTTGCTGTTGCTACACAGGCAGTCTTAGCCACGTGTTTGTGCGTGCACAGATTTAATTAAAACCTTAATAACTAAATAATCTCCGCCCAGTCTAGGTTTCTGAGATAGCACTATGGAGATACTTCTTGAGTTCCTCAGTTGCACATACCACATTACTATGAACTATTTTTTATATTAGATAATAATACTCTAGCTTTGCTGGTGAGGTATATATAGATTACGAGGCAGCCTTAACAGCAAGCCCAAGAGCAGTGGTTTACTCAGGAACTGTTCGAGGTATTTCCTTTGATCATGCCACAGCTGACAGACTCACATCTCCCAGAGACCAAGACTAAAGTATTCACATTAGGGTGCCTGAAGTGAGTTTCCTAAATAGATGTGGCCTGATTCCTTTTCCAGAGATACTGAACACAAAAACTTTTTGGTTTTTTAAAGCCTTCACACTTTGCAAAGTGGCTCTGACAGTCACTTTTTTGGGTGACTGTCAGTGTTTTGAGCATCGATTACTCCTGTATGTAGGGTGTTCAGCACTGATGAAGCCTCTCCCCAGGCGCCTCTGTGCACTCCAGCTGCAGGTCAAAGCTCTGGCTCGGCTCCTGCAATTGCATTCAACCCTGTGGAAATGTCCCATGGCCACATGAGATGTCAGTCAGGGCCATGTTGTCATGTGACAAGGTTGGTGACAACTGCATATGCTAGTCCATGTCACGGCTTTAGAAAGGTATCACCCATTGGCACTTGGGACCCAGACAGCTGCTGCTGCAGCCCAGTCCAAGCCTTGTTTGCGTGGGCCTGGGCAGCGAGAAGCTGCAATCCCTTGTCTGGCAGCCGAGTGTGACCTGTTCCAGAGATGGAGCAGCCCCAGTGCCCCACACCATGCTGGTGGGTCCTGCGTTCTTGGCAGAGCATGGCCAGCAAACCTAGGCCCTACCACACAAGGGAGAGGGGCTGCACCATGGTGGCACATAGCAAATTCCTCTCTTTTTGGAGCAGGTAACTAGAAAATAAAATAACTGAACCAAGTATCTTCGTGTAAGTGGATACGAGGCACAAACAGCCTTGCTAGCTGCAATATGGATGTGGATGCCATATCTTGCTGTGTGCAAAGGCACCAGTGTCTGCCTCTACCTCCTCCACCTGCAGCCATAAGGTCGCAGGCACCAGCATTCCTCTGGTAGCACGTACATAACTCCTCCTCAGCCCTATATTGTGCTGCATACGCTTACCTCATAGGAGCAGGAGCAGTCTTGCCCTCCCCGGGCTTGGAAGAAATGACTGTAACAGATGTGTTCCACATCCGACCTCTGTTTTTCTGTAGCTCCCATGCACATTTTTTAATTTAAAATTCTGCTCTTTCCTATAAAAGGTAAAGAAGATGTCAAGGTCTTGCTGTTCCCATTCCAAATGAAATGGGTTCATGTCCTGTTAATCAAGGAGAACAGCCACAGCATTTGTCATTTCCCTTTAAAGTAATGGGTGGTTGATACCTGTCATTTCTCAAGAAACTATATACCAGATTAAGGTGTATTTATAGAAATCTCAATTGCTGGTAACTTGGCTGAAGCCAAGTTTAGGCATGCCATTAGTAATGCATAATGAAATGACCTAAGTGGCGTTAGATTTGGGAGGAGGAAGAGAAAGCTATTTGAGTTGGATAGCTTGAGGATGCTGTTTTACTATTAAAATTAAGCTTCTGACCCCTGGCTCTGAAGTGATAAAAATAAATCTTCCCGTATTTCTCTTCTGCATTTAATCCTCTATATTGGAAAAGATAAAGAAAAAAATCTCTTTCTCTCCCTTGTCTCTTTCTTCTCTAGGTACAGGACCTATTTATGCTACAGATCCGTTCCTATATATGTCCCTGTTAATACTGCATAAGCTTGTACATTTATTAGTAAACCACTGACGGACTACTTCCTCCACTCCTCAGCCAAACAGAAAGGAACCTATTTAAAAACAGAACCTGACAAAAAAAAATACCTACAGTTTTAAAGATGGACAGAAAGAGACTGAAAGAAGCATGATAAATTCTACGTGGGGGGAAAACCTTATTTTTGGGGAAGCCACAGAAAGTAAACCACATAGAATAATGCATCTAGTTTCCAGACTCTATGGTGGAAAGCCCTGCTCTGTGCATGGCACTTTTGATTTCTCTATTTTAATGTAATATTTCTTTTCTTTTCTAAACCTTTCCTCTGACTCTTCATTTTGCACGAACTGTTGAGCAGTTATCTTTATGACAATATGTAAAGATGTTGGGTCAAAGCCCTTCCTAAGAAAGGAAATATTTTTAGTAGATTATTGTGTTTAGGTTTTTTGGATTTCCTTTTTCTTTTTTAATTAAATTATTTCTTTTGGAGACATTTTAATTAAAAAGGTACATCTTACCATAATTAATATTCACTGTCAATAATATTTATTTTTAAATGAAGATTGGAAACAAGGTAAGACTTTTGTTTATAAACTGTATTGTATATTGCTGAATAACAGTTGAATAAAAAGATTTTGAAATAAAGTTTTTATAGATGTGTCTGCTTTTCCCTGTGTCCTGAACCGCCCTGAGAAGGCTTTGTGACTGTGTTTGTTCCCCACCTTGTCACAGCACAGAGAACTGAGGAAAGGTGCAGCACAAACTTTAAATGAGTGACTTAATACACACCCCCATGTATGGCCAAACCACAGAGCAGAAGGTGCTGACAGCTCGTCACAAGCTATAGCTGCATTCTCCTGTGGTAACACCAGTTTTCTCTGGGCAGTTAATGCAAGATCTGGTCAGATGGACAGTGTGACAGCGTGGAGCATTCCAGGTCAGTTGCTTTGTTTCCTCCAGGCCTCTTGGGGAAAAGATGAATCAGCCAGGAATGTTGTATTCCCTAGAGCCGCTCCTAGTATTTGTTTAAAATATATTCAGGTTTTTTTTTAATTACATAATTGTGTCACCTGTCTTACCAAGTGACCTTTCCTCTAATGAAGCAAAAGCCTTTTTTACAGTAAATACAGCAGTTATTTTTCTGTTCCAAAATGCTTGGATTTTAAGTGAGATAATAGGATGACTCGGTAAAGAAACATGACCTTCTTTAGCTGAATTTAGTGAAGTACTTTGCAATTTCCTGTGTCTGACTGTGATTCTTACCATTTCATTTGTGTAGCATTTTAGAAAAGATGGTAAAGTGACAGCTACAGCACCGGCAGGACTCGGCACAAACTGTGGAGCAAAAGCAGGATGTGCTGTTGCCTCACCTTGTACCCGAGTCCCCTTCTAGAAGGAGGGTAGGAAGGGATTTTTCAGCTTCTCAGAAGGTCAGACTTTTTCTAGAACTGCCAGTAATACTGAGGGATTTGTGCCACTCGTCACTAGGTGTGAGACCAAACCACATCTGTATTTCATACATGCTACTACATTATAGTAATAAAACGCCACTTGGGCAAACTCACCACGGGCATCCAAAGGTGTTAAAATCTTTGTAAGAATATTCATCCCTTTAATGCCAGCTGTAGTATCCCATACATTGGGGAATAATCCTTAATCATCCCCCAAAAAGCAGAACTGCTCTTCCAAAGAACTCAAGGGAGATGGTTGTTGCAAACCTTGAAGTGCATCAGTGTGAAACACTGAAGAGCATGGTCCTTGGCTTCCATACGCACATGGGAGGGAGAGTCTTTTGTAACCTGAAAGGAAAAGACAGGTGGAAAAAATTATATTAATGTTGGACCATGCCTAAATTAATCCCAGCATTCATGCCTGGGAACTTTTTGAAGGACAAGTATTCAATGCAGAGGTACACATGGAGTCCATAACATCATGAGAGCTTTAATCCTTCACGTCATGAAGCTGATCGTGAAAGTGAGACCTGCCTGGGTTTGAACCGTGGGTCCTCTGATGAGTTCTTCATCACTGCTGCTTTTTCTCTGAAGGGCAGTGCATATTCCAGTGACTCGTCTTCCTTCTAAGGAAGAGAACAGAAATTTTTCCACAAGAGAAAGAAGAAAAGTCTGCCTAAATGTATATCTAAACAAATAGCCAACGCCTGAAGCAGTGGAGCATGTGTATCTAGGAGTAGTTATGCTTCTATTTCAATGTCAACCACAGCTCAGCAGTCTCTTAGTAAACACATCATCTGCTTTGCTCTAATACTTTTGTTTCATCACTCACGGAGTACATTATGTCTTGAATTGCATACTGTGTGGTTTGCAGAAAACATGGGAGGAAATACATCATCTTGCATTTGTCCTTCCCTATGTAATGTAGCCTGTTACCTGTGGCAGCAACTGCAAGGTTTGTGTGCAGTGGCAGGAGCAGAATTATCAAGGTCTTTTAAACTTCAATCACATAAAAGGTGAAAAAATATTAAAGCTGCAACTAAAAATAACTTTTTTTTATCCATTCTGAGATCAGAATTAAGTGTGCTACAGTAGGAATAACAATTCTTATATTCCAATTCACTATAAAACCTCAGAACTACTAAACAATAACCTGAGGATTTGATGAAAAATCTTGTCTAACAAGAGCAACAGGCATCTTTTATTTCCAGTGAAGACCTGCACACATGCAGAGATAATTCATTCCCAGCACACAGGATAACCTCAACAAGGGAGCAGATTGCTGAGATAACCTCGCTCTACCTTTACCTTGGCTATATTTCTGCCTTCAAAAATGTGCAGCATGAGTCCTCTAGGTTTGGGGTGCATTTTTGCAAAATGCACAACTTATGTTTGGCACAGTATTTGGGTAGTGCAGGGAAAATAACTGGCTAGAGATAAGGCTCCAGCTTTCAGTACAGGATGTAGTCTTTAAAAAGCACCTAAAGGAATGCAAAACATTTTGATGGAAAAATATAAAGAACATGGAGCCTTATTGCTTATGAGCATGAGACTTCTGCTAAAACATCTGTCCTTTGAGAGAGCTCTTCTGAAAAGGGCAACTGCCTCACTTCTGCTGATTGTATTTACAAAGGGCAAAGTGAGGTTTTGCCGTACCCTTAATGGACCGAGGCTAGTGGCAAATCTTGCTCTTTCATAAATCTCAGCATTCCTGGTGGTGTTTGTTGTCAGAATCCATTAGGAATAAGTGCTTGTACTGCAGGGCTGTGGAGAGGCAGCGTGTCTCCTGCAGTGCCACGCAAAGAAAGTGGGGTGGGGACCGTCCCTGGCCCTGCACTGGGGGACAGCACAGGCAGCAGCTCCCGCTCACAGAGCCAGCAAGCAGCAGAGCTGGGAAACATGAGGGATGGCTGTTAGGGACCAGAGCTGAGTCATCTATAAAACAATCATAAGGAAACACACATTCTTCCTGAGAGAAAATCAATAGAACTTTGCACTTTTCCTTGTAATATTTCCAGTCTGCACCATCAGCCATAGTTTGCTCACAGTTATACAGCTATAAATTCACTGCGAGTTAATGGATTTCTACAAATATGAATGGATTTACAAGAGTGTAACAGAGCCAATGCTGGAGCCATGCACATGTAACAATACATGGAACAAAAGTAGTTTTACAGCACACAGGTGACCTTCAAAGTACTAAGTAAAAAGCAAAATTACCTTGTTCCTGGTATGATCCTATTCTGGCAGAACTCCCAAGGGAAATAACACGTGCAGTCCTGAAACCATCGCTGTGTGGGCAGGAGGGACAGAGACGCACCAAAGGGAAGACGGGCGAGCAAGCAGCTTCACACTGTGATGGAGAATGCAAAAGAATGTCTGAACATGTCATTTTTCATTTCCTGCATTAAACATTTTGGAGTCCCATCTCACTAAGTAAATAATGTGCTCCCAAAGTTTTGTGTCAAAACTAGGTTGGTTAATGTATGAGCTGCCGCTATTCCATTTGTTACTACACAGTAAATTTCATGCTTAGCCAGAGGCTGGCAAAGTTCATTTATTCATTATCCCCAAACTTCGGGCAGTTATTATTCAAACTCCCCTAGTACATCTATTTAATAAGAAAAGAACAGAAAATTGATGGGATCAAAAATGTTAAAGTCTTAATTAATGCTTTTAGCAAAGACTGATTGAGGGGGTTGGGGGGAAGTTGTTGTGAGAATATTAATTGGTAGCGTGAGTACGCTGCCTCGTGTTGCTGGGAGAGCGAAGGGCTCTTGACCAAGGACGCTCGGCACCTGCAGCCTGCTGGCCCATGGGGACATGGGGACACCAGCTCTGTCACCCCAGGGCTCTGCCACCAGCTAAGGGAAAGCCAGTGCTACAAGCCATGGGAGAGTGCTAAAATACCAACCAACATGTACAAATTATTGCTTATTAATAAAGAGAGTTATTAGATGGTAAAACTATGCCTTACAGCAAAGACATGGGATTATTTTTTAACTGCTTTTTGGGCTTTTGTGGTGTGTTTGTCCCCCAGCAGCCTTGTGGCACTGCAGACTATGGGTCTGTGGTGCACGGGGTTGGGGGCTTCGCTCTCCAGACAAATTTGGGTTTTGTTCATGCAGGAGCAGTTATAGCTATTCCATAGGAAAATTAAGGGGCTTTAAACCAAAGAGAATGAGACCAAGGCTGGAAGAAGCCCAGCAAGGCAGGAGGGCGGCCGTGAGGGATTCCTGCATCCCCCTGTCCTGCCCCAGAGTGTTCTCAGCACAGCCATGGGGGTTTGGCAGGGGCTGGAGAAGAGGAATGGAGGGGGGGTTGTTGGTTTTAGGCCATATTTCTAAAAGCCAGCAATCTCTGCTGAGTAAAAAATTCATATTATTATAAATGGAGCCAGCCACGGAAACTATGCAGTTCAGACCTGCATCAATGACAATTCAAAATAGAGCACTGAGCAAGATGGCTTTTTTAGGGCTCCATTCTGATGTCAATGAATGGATTGAAATCTCTTATTTTTCCTCCAGTGACTGGCAGCCTTTTAATTAGAGCAATTATGGATATTCCAAGCAAATCACAGTTATATTAAGAGTCAAATCGAAAAGGACTGTGCTGTAGCATTAGCTAATGGATTTCCCTATTTGTTGCTTACAGATTTGATTTCCCGTTATTGTTAAAATGTTTCGTAAGTCTTGTATGGATAATCATCTGTAGTTTAGGGTCCAATATCTTGAAAATAACTCCAAAAATGCTTACAATTCAACAGAGGGTTACACTTTTCCAATGAACAGTTTCAGAATTTACTCTGGGGAAGATGGGAAAGAGGATGTTAAGCTATTTTTTTTTTCTATGTTATGACCAGATCTGTCCAAAACTTTCATTCATCCTGGTGTAAATACCCCTGAAATAGGAATCAACAGGTAAAACTTTAGGAATGTTACGCAGGATGAAAAAACAGATGCCCACATAACATGGGCTCTTATTTTGGGATTTTTTGTGTCTTGAAAAGCTGCAGTAATTGATTGGGGGTTTTTTATAACTAGAATACAAATTCTGCATTACAAGTCTGAAAAATATTTAGAATAATAGAATCACAGAATTTAATAAGTTGCTCTGACAACTGAGTGAAGATCATTACTCATTTTGGGGTTTAGGGTGGCCTATGTAGTTACTAGGCAGGTGTTGATATTTAGGCTGCCAGCTGAAGTCAGCTGTTCAGGCAAAAATTAGTAGGATACTTTTGATTTCCAAGTGCTGTGTTTTTTATAATAGTTTTTAATTTCATTTTTTTAACAGTGCTTCTGTATTCATAACCTATGGTAAACATGAAATTTAGCTCTAAATTCCCATGGCAGAGGCTCTTTTTAACACATATGCTATAATTTATTTACACTTGTATTTCACTGCTTCCAGAGTTGTCAGAGTTGATCCAAGTGACTGACACCTGTCAGTATATCATTAATCAACTGTCTTTGCAGTTTTAAAAATGTGTCATCAGCCCCACAGGGAGAGCTGCTCCGCTGTTAGGATGGGTAGGAGGAAGGTCGGTGTCAGGACTTTGACACTCACCCTGGGTTTGCCTCATCCTTCCCTCCCAAGAAGAGCAACATGGTGGGTTGCTGCGGCCTAGATGTGAGCAGCTTGGCCAAACATTAGCAAAGGGTCTGATCACTAAATTACCGAATTACCCCTTGGGACATGTGCCGTCTCATGGTCTGTGCTCCGAGACCTGCTCTCAGAGAGTCAACTCTCTGGAGCCTCCAAAGCCTCACAAACAAGCTGGTGGAGACTCTTAATTTCTCAGCTTCCTGGCATCCCTGCAAAAGCCCTGATGGCAGGACGGCAGGGGCTGGGCTGCCGGGCTCTCGGAGCCCTGGCCGGTGCAGCTCAGGAAACCTCCTGCCCAGCATCCCAGTGCACAGCCCAGCCTCGGGCGCTCTGCCCCAGCTTCGAGCCAGCAAGGACAGTGGCAGCACAAGGAAAAGCCACCCGGCGGCTCCTGAAGGGACCCTCAAGTGCCTCAGGATTTAAAAGCCTGCACTCCCTAGTTAGTCCTGTGTCTCTGACAGGAATTAGGATGTTGCTGACACACCCCACATTGTTACACTGAACATGCATTGCTCTGAGCTCTGGAAAGCTGTGAGTACCTTGTCAGTGTGCCTGGCCACAACTAAGCCAAGCAGCACATGAGCCTGGGAGCTGCGCTTGCTCAGGAACATTGATAAATCTTTGGAAAAGGACATGGTGCGCACATGTAAATCTGAGTCAGGCCAAGGAATAACTGTATTGAGTGATGACCTAGACTGACCCATGTCTGTCAGTGATACCTGATACCCTGAAGGGGATGTAGCACTCGAGAAAGTGCACAGGAGAAGCTAAAGGCAACAAATTCAAATGAGACAACGAAAAGGTATAGTTTGATTAAGGAAACATCAGCTACTTTATGATCTTCACCAAATACACTCACATTTGTGATTCATTTATGCTAATTCAGTGCAAGACAGTAAAAATACAATCATTCAGTGCTACAAATAATGATAATAGTGTAATCCATTTATAGAGGCCTTGCATATAATTTTGACTTTTATAGTGGTATGAAAGTCTCAAGTTAGTTAAATGCACAGCAAGGTGCTAATTGCAACCCTGGTTAAAATGAACCTCAGTTTATGGTGAAGTCCCTTGTTGAGCTAATGACTGTATCTGAGCTAGCTGAGTCCCACTGAAGTCAGCGACAGACTCCTTACATTGTGACATCTTTTAATAATTAATAACACTGGCATTTCAGTCTCCAGGGAAATCGGCAGAGTTTGACAAGACAGGAAGACTAAAACTGAGTACATACCGGTGCGTTGATGCTGTTGTGGGTTTGTTGATGTGGCCACCTTGCAGTTTTTTCAGCACGTAGAGTCAGTCGGAAGCAAGGCACACCTCGCTGCCACCGGGGCTGGGGGAGCTCAAATGCCGGCAAATGGTAGTTAGTAACACACAGCAGGCACCTGTCAAAATCTGAACTGTAACATGATTTAATATCAAGAGTAAATGCATCTAAATCCAGCTTGTTGCAGTGTCACATGCGAGAAGTTGAACTTGTTTGCAATATTTTTCAAGAGCATAAAATCTCATTATTAACCCAAGAGTTGATTATTTTAACATCAGAGAGGTCTTATTCTACTTGTGCTATACTAAAGCATTCCACTAAAGCAAACCATCTCAAAATCAAACGCGTGGAGCTCTGCTAGCTTCAGAAAGTATTTGTCAACCCGGTCATAAATGCGTGTGGAAAAGGCAGCCTTGTTTAGGCTCATTACCCAGTGTAATTCAAACCTTGCCACTGCAGGTTTGGAGCAGAGCAGCATGAGGGAAAGCACGGCTCATGTTCCATGCCATGAAAATGCCACGTGTTCACACAGCACGTTTCCCTTCATTCAGCGCTCATCTGTTGCTGCTGGCATTTACAGGGCTTGGGGAAAATACCCCTCGCGGTGGTTGTTTATAGCTGAGAGTGCAACTGCAGCATGGAGAGGGAGGAGGCTGGAGAAGCTGCAGGGGCTATTTACCTAAGGACACTAAAACTCACCGGCCGTGGGGTCTGGGGAGCAGGAGATCATCATGCTGCACAGCCTGCGCAGGGAAATGTGCTCAGTCAGTTCTGCGGTCAGGCTGAAGCCATTTGTTTTTATTTCAGCAACACTCTGTGTTCCCAAAACAGCTGGATGGAGCTCAAGGAGACAGGTGAATAAGCAGCAGCAGCACCATTCGCCACTGTTCAAAGTTTCACTCTGCTCTAAAATAAGCTTTTCTCAGTGGAGAGAAAGTGTTTGGTTTTTTCTTCATACGCTGAACCAAGTAGCAAAATAAGGTGTTTTCCCAAATAAACTCACTGATAATGATTTTCGTCATGCATCCCTAGCTAATAGGGGTGTGATAAAGCGCATAACTCAAATGCTATCTAGCCTGAGGGCTTAAAGAAAAGCTTAACTCTGCCTGCAAAGCAGAGTGGAGACAGCTGATGTGACAGCTGCCTATCAGTAGACTGCAGGCTTCAAACGAGCAGGGAACAGAGGTGCACTGATTGCAGTTTAATTCTGCCCACAATCGTGCCCGCTTGGTTCAGTGTAGTTACTCAATGGCCAATAAGGCATTAAATAGTCACCATGTACAGCTTATTTCGGGAGAAAGTATTTTAACAGCACAGGTGACTACTGTGCATGCATTAAGAAAACCAGGACACAGTGTACCCAATTTAGTTTAGCTACAGTAAAATAATTGTAATAGAGCAATGCTGACCCCAACTACTGAACGGTGACACTTGGCTTTTGCTGCACAGGAGAGATTAGGTTTTGCTGGTTTGTTTTCCTCCCTCTCTCTTTATATATATATTTCATGTATAAAGCATATATTTAGTATTCAGATGTTTGAGAAAAAACCCCGACATTTTAGAGACAAAAGTGCCCTTCAAGCCCAGCAGCACAAACCACTGTCTCATGGAAACAGCAATTGCAAGTGGAAAATAGCCCCTGCTGTGCAACACCTCCACTTTGTTATATTGCAATATATTTTCTTGTTTTTCATGTGCCTCGTTCGTGTGACCCTGCCAGTATAAAAAAATGGTTATTGACAGTGTCTTTGTTTTTGTTTTATTATAATGTAATTTATGGATGCTGAAAGTCTGCAAGTTACTTGTACTTGACTGACGTTTCTCTGAGAGTCGAAAAATTGCTATGTATACTTGACTGAGATTAAAATGGGTAGATTGTGTATAGCTGTATCCTGCTTTCAAAGCACAGGATTGGAAGGCTTCCATTAAATTGTTATTTTCAGTTATTATTAGCTCCTAAATCAGTTAATATAATTTCTTTCCCATAATGAATGCACAGCATTGTAAGCCTAAATGCCATATTTTCTATTGATCTATTTCCACAACCTGTTTAGTGAAATAATTAAAATGATTTACAAGGCTGACCCAATATCTTAGTGGTTTAGTAAATCATGTTGCTATGTGAGAGACTCAGCCAGTTTTAAACTCACAGCTCTTGGCAGCATCGGGACCTCGGAGCGAGTGCCGCGCTGTGTCTGATGGTGCGCTCAACACTGGCCTGTGGAAACGCCTCCACCGATGCTCAGGGAGAATAAGGGCTCCAACTGGTTTGTTCATTCATCACCTCTGTTCAAAGCACAAAAATATTTTGGTGCAACCAAACCAGAGCAGAATTTGAGCTGCAATCTGAAGGTAATACATCTTCACTGGCAACTTTAACATCACTGGTTTCTACCCCCAGAGCTGACACCACATGCCTGTGCAGGCAGCAAAAATGGGGGCAACTGTGGAGCCTGGTATTTTTATATGCAAGACGATGTGGGAAATGATTATTTCTATCTTTTTTGGTTGTTTTAACTCAGAAGAGGAGGACAACTACAAACACAATTTCTCTTTGAATGCCAGGGTTATGGAAGGGCTCAGCTGGATTCAGTGCTGTCAAGACAGAGACACTAAGACATGCCCCAAAGTCTCTCAAATCTCTGGCAGTCCCCTTGACAATCTCCAGTGACTCCTCAGAGGCAGGAGGGAGGGCTTCACTAAGACAAACTCCCTGGCACAGGAGCCCCTCCTGCAACGATACGGGCTTTCCTGAGTCCTCTGTGTCTCCCACAGCTCTCACAGGCAAACACACAGGGCTGATAAAGGCAGGATTTAGGAAATATTCCCAGGTTTGTTTCTAGCTCACTTCCCTAACAGGGAGCCCTCGAAGCAGGGCCAGAAGGACATTACAGCAGTGCCTGGGAGGAGATGTAGCAGCCAGTCTCTGTAGCAAGAGTGCTAAGAACAACAACATTTAAAGTGTTATTACAAAAAGCCAGTAGCAACCCTCTTTCCCGTGAAAAATGTACATTTTGACAGCTGCAGTCTGGAACAAAAGGGACTGAGGTGGCTTCTGTGTGACCAGGGCACTGGTGGCAAAGTAAAGGGTGTGCAGCCAGGGCCAGCCCTCATGGGGATCGTGGCCCGGGGGTCCTGCCCTGGCCAGCCGCGCAGGGAGGACATCCCCTGGGGACACACACGCAGGCAGGAAGGCCACAGACCTCTGTCCTGGTCAACAACAGCAAGGACAGAGCCCATAGCTCTGAAATCAGTCAGCATTTGAGACACCATTTATAATGTCTCCACTTGCAATCCTGAGCAAACCTTGAACTTGCTTTCAGCATCTAGCACATATTTTTTAGTTCTATTATTTTGCATAATTATACAAAGAAAAGAAAAATGTCCTATAAAAACTTAAAAATTTGAAGACAGTTGTTGGATGCACTTTGCAGCAGACGTCAATATCTTCCTTCCTGACCCTAACCTGCCGCCATTTCCTTTTTGCTTTAAATGGACCTGTAATTTCACAATGTGAATTCAGCTGGAACTATTCTTTTCATTAAATAAACTTTACCTTTGCACTGACTGCTCCAGGCTCTGAAAAGAAACACCCCTTGCTTGTCACTGTTCCAAAATGTAGGTCTGAAATTAAAAAAGAAGTGTTGGTAAATGGGCTGTAATCACACTGAAGGGCAAGTGAGTATTCCTCCTCTAAGGCAGAAGAAAATAAAGGAAAATCTGCTTTGCCTTCTGCTGCATCAATGCTGATAATTTTACAGATCAGAGGATTTTTTTTAGGAAGAAGCCTGCTGTGCTCACTATGTGTTTCAGAGATGAAACACCTATAGTCATGCTCTTAATGCCACACTTGGAAGTGTAAATCAGGGGCTCATTTCTACAAGCACCCCGTGCCCAGCAAAACCCGGCGCTGCAGCAGCAGCCAGCCTGTGCTGTGGCACACACCACAAGCCAGACCCGGCAACTCTGGATTCACCGCAGGGCAGAGCACACAATGTTAATGGTATATTTATCCTCTAATGTGAGCATGAGAGCTGTGGGGATGTTATATAAGAGCTTCATGGTGATGATATGATGGAAATGGGATGAGAGAGTCAAAAAGCCCTCAGAGAGGGACCATAACACACAAACACACCCTGCTGTGCACACAGCAGGGTCACAGGCCCCTCTTCTGCATCAGGTGAACATCCCACCCACTTCAATGTCTGTCTGGCTTCAGAATTAGTTGTCTTCCAGAACAGGACAACCACAAACCAGAAGGAGCTGGGCAGCTCTGTCAATGGTAAGTGCACATTGCTAACGCTGCCGAGGTCCTGAGCAGAAATGCACTTGTTGCCCTGAGTCTAGACGTGCAGTTCTGTCAGTGACTACCAGCCACTTTACAGACAAGTCAGCCCCTTCCTGCACCTACCAAAGATCCTTGAGCTTTCTGCACTCTCAAATAACTGCTGTTCTTCCCACAGGTGTGATCTGCCACTGCAGCACTCCTAATTTCACACTCCTGTAACTCTTAGAAATCCTTTTAAACCTCACCAAGACAGAGAGACTCAAGCTATTTGCTAACTGGGGCTCTGCACTTGCTGAGCTGTGGCAAAGCAAAAGATCCCCCAGCAGCTGCCTGCAAATGCAGTTCAGGTCAGTTATAAGCCTGTGATTAGTTAATTCTGTTTAGAGGATCTGCTTAAATTAAACATTTTCTCTTTCCCATTCTCACCCACCGTTCTGTTTTTAAGAAGTATAAGGTGCTTATAATCTCTACCACCTGAAATAATCACTGACAGGATGAAAGCTCTCTCCCTCCCACCCCCACCATTTTTCCCATTGCAAAAATGTATGAATTAATCTCATGCTAAAATTAACATATATTGCTGAGGCAAATGAACTGGCATCTCCATGTATATCTATTAGCTTCCAGCATTTCCTGAGAGGGGCTTTCATTTAATTACCAGCCTGACAGGCTAGCTCACTCCAGAACTGCAGACGCATTTATTACTTTTATCTCCTTGGACACCTGCCTCTCTCCAGGGTTTAACAGATTTCTACTGAAGAGATGGACAAAATATTTTCTATTCCACCAGGTTATTGTTTCTTTAAAAGGCACTTACAAGAGCACTGGCCTCAAACAGGGGATTTTTGGTTGGCTTTGGATGGACTTTTTCTTTTTTCCAATTACCAAAGCAATGCAGCATTAACCTCCTCACTGCCCCACCACACACCAGCAGTTCAGAAGAAGTCAGATTACAGATAGGGAGCTGCTCTGTGCGGGCAGCTGACCGCTGCTTCTTAAGACCCTGCCTGCGGTGGGAGTCAAGATCCTCACGCGCTGTCGCTGCTCTTCATCCTCCCATGTATGAAAACATCAAGTGGATTTGCCGGGAGACTCCTGAGCACAGGGTCAGTGCCCTTCATTGCAGTCTCATGAGAGGATCAACCTGAATTCCTCTTGAAGCTTTGGGCTTTATATTGTCACCAGCACCTCTGTAACTGGTTGATAAAAAGCCGATGTGGATACAGGGAACATTAAAAAGAAAAAATGCTGCCTACATGCATCACCAGCCCAGTGTGACGGGTTATACATAACCTGCATGACTATACACTGCTCCCAAACAGCTGGGCAAAGGCACTGTCACCTCACTGCCTTGGGCAGCAGTGCAGGACACTGTGAGTTCAGGTGCTGACTGCAGCAAAAGGGACAACATGAGATTTGTTGAGCCAAGTTTCAACACACAAATACTTCCTACTTGTTTTCTCTCTGGGTCACACTACCTGAATTCATGAAGACACACATGTCCTACAGGCAGGATTCACGTGAGCTGGGTGTTGTGACAGATACATTCAAACCAGCAGGATCTAAAGCTACAGGGAGCCTCAGTAGTTGAAGCTTTCACGTGTGTGGACTCAGCAATGCATCCCTTTGGAGGGGTGCACACTGGCTCATTTTATTAAAAAGAATGGTTAATTCCTGACAGCCTAATTGTATTGCTTTGAAATAGTCTGGCAGGAACAGGGCCTGCTGATAGTGATGCCTTTGAGAAAGATGCCTCATTACAGAGGAAAAATGAGAAATTTTTATCTGTTTAATTAATGAACCTTTTCAACTTTCTGGGGATTTCATCCCGGTTCCTAACTCCAGGCATTGGCTGGTCCAAGCTGTACAGCAGACGCTGCCCTGCACAGCCAGAGCCTCTTGCTTCTCCATGGGCTTGGGCAGCAGGAACAGCCCCTGGGCTGGGGGGTGCCCTTGTCTGGACTCTGACCCCAGCACTTTGTGCTTAAACACTTTCTGGAAATGCAACAAAAGATGCTTCAGTGAAACATAAATTATTTTAACATAAGCCTTGTGCGAAAAGTGCCTCTTCCTTCCTGTCACCTTAGTCCTAGTAAAAACCGTTTCATCTTACTCCAGGGCCCCAAGGCCAAGTTATACACAGTGTATGTAAAACCCTTCTCTGTGTTTAGGAGTTCACTGCGTGTGGTCATAGAATCATAGAACAGATTTGGGTTGGACCTTCAGAGCTCATCCAGTGCCACCCCTGCCATGAGCAGGGACATCTTCACCAGCTCAGGTTGCTCAGAGCCCCGTCCAGCCTGGCCTGGGATGTCTCCAGGGATGGTTCATCCACCACCTCTCTGGGAAACCTGGGCCAGGGTTTCACCACCCTCAGTGTAAAAAATTTCTTCCTCATGTCTAGCCAGGATCTCCCCTCTTCTAGTTTAAAACCATCACTCCTTGTCCTGTCATAACATGCCCTTCTAAAAAGTCTGTCCCCATCTTTCTTATAGACGCCTTGACAGGTGGATGTCCTGGCCCTGCCAGAAGCTTTGGAGGTGACCAGAGGAAGCACCCTGGCTGCAGGGGAGCACGAACACTGCAGCAGCCACTGCGCTGCAGCATGAAGCGCTCAGAGGTATCGCTTCTCTATTGCACTATATTACAAACAGTAACATACAGTACGCAGTAACACATTTTTGGCCAAAACCTACGTACCATGGGTAAAGTCCCAAGTCAAGACAACCAACCATGTCACACAGGCTTGCAGAATTTGACAACCCATTTTTTGAGAAAAGCCTAAACATTTTTAATTAAAATCCACTATAATTGATTTTTGAGCCTCAAACCTTTTTATTTGTATTCCTTTTAAATTTTAATGAATTATGTTAATTTTATAGAGTTTAACCAAAACTGAATGAAATATATTAAACTATTCAATCTGCAATAAATCCAATTACTATTATTACTTTATAACTTATCATTTTAATACCCATTTTGCATCATACATCCCTGTCACATATGAGCCAATGTTAATTATGTTTTAAAATAAAATATTCAACAAGACCTAAATGAAACTCAAAGAACAGCAAAAGTAACGACTGTAAGACAGACTGTCATGGAATAATACATGAATGCAGGATGCTGGTATTAATTAGCAAATACAAGCTGTTCGGCAGCAGCAGTGGTGTCTGTCATCCTGACACGTGTAGATCGTACATGATGTCAGAAAGCACAGAAACCAAACAGCAGCTGCCGAAGCCTCAGTTCTCTGACTCGCTTCTGTTTTGGGGAGCAAGTGTTGCTTTTTCAGTGTTGCTCTGTGAGGCGGGGCTGGGTAGTTCTAGTTTGCAGTAGTTATCTCCAGGTATTCTAGGGTTGCTCATATTTTTAATATTTCAAGAAGGATATAGCTTCTTACTTTGATGTAAGAATATATTGGTGTTTTAACAAGTGGCTTCCTTAACTTGTGGTGAATTGAATGCCTTCAAAATCCTCTTTCCACTGATAATTTTACTGTGAGGCAGAAGAGGTGGGCGTATGGGAGAGCTGGAGTCTTGTATGCTAAAAAAAGCTGCAAACAGGGAAATACCTTCCAAAAGAGCAAAGAATTTTTAAATTTAGACTTGAAACAGTTAAATTATAACCACACAGAGCAATATGCACAGAAAATCCTCAGCAGAGAGCACCAAGAAGCCCTCGGCAGGCAGGAGGGCCGGGCACGGGCAGCTCACCCTGGTCTCGGTCTGCCCTCTGGTGCCAACAGCCTCAGTGACAGGGCCGGGGCTTTGCAGCCAGCCTGCCAAAAAGACCTACTTCTTTCTTGGCGTTCACTTTAAAACCTGGGGTTTAAATCATTGAATCATTTGAGCATTATTATTTGCCTTCTGATTTCTGTGCTATTAAGTTACATCGGATTTTGTTTCCAAGCTTCTTCTTATTTTCTTCACGTGCACAAAAAGTCTCTTTTGTTTACCCTTATGTGGTATTTGCAATTTAAGATGACAAGGAGCCAGGACTGTAAAGAAATAATGAACCTTCAGCCAGAAAGAACAGTATAGCAGATGAGGGGGAGCACAGCTCTTCCTAATCCATGACTTAAAAGATGAGATGACAAACAAGAAAAAATTATGGAAAATATATGGAAAAGAAACATTTGTGATATACAGGGCACATCAAAACACAACGCTCATCAACTGACCACAGCCATCTAAAATCAGTCAACCAGACCCATAATATGCAAGAGTTTGGGCTGCCACACACAAAACTTAGAAACGTTCTTCTAGCAAATCTACGCTGACATTAAATGAAAATGTAGGCCGCTAATACCAAATACTCTGTCCACCCAGCTGGCAAATGGCAGGTCTCATCCTGCCCACCCCACTGTTACCCCCAGACACAACCCTTTCCTAGATGGGTTTTTCCAGGGCACCCATGAGTACAGAATCCCTGGAATCGCACGGCGCAGGTTTACCAGCACAGGTGGGGCGAGGAGAGAGCAGGGTCCGCGGAGCAGGGTCAGCCCAGACGCCCAAAACCTCTGGCAGGGCTCAGCTCTGCGCCCCCCGCAGGGCCAGAGAAGATGTCGGTGGGAGCAGGACCAGGCAGCCACCCAGGACAGCGGCGGGACCTCTGCAGGCCAGCAGCATGATGCTTCAGCAAAGCCCTGGGAAAAGGGGGAAATGGCATCAGAGAGAGGAAATCAGATCAGAAGTTTCTAAACAGAAATTCTTTTCACAAGTACAGATGTCCCTGGGGACTAAATTCAGCTGCTAATGTGATTTGGTCAAGAGGAATAAACAATACTGAGAGCTCAAATGTTTGCTGAGACAGTCCTAGAGAATTATGATATTTATTTCTTGTAGCAATGACAATTAGCTAAAGTATAACAGTTGTTATGGCTGAGTCACTTTTTACACACATCAGTTTACGTACTTCCGCTCATCTCTCACTTCAGTTCATAATTACTCTCTTAAGACCAAAACCAACAGAGAAACAAACAAATAAAACCCCAAAAAGCACAAACAAACAAAAAAAACCACACACATAAAAACCCAAACCAAACAAAAAAAAACAAACAAACAACAAAAAAACCCCAACCCACCAAACAACAACATTGATCTTCTATTCTTGTATCACACAAATATCTCTAAATACTGGTTTTGGGTCACTCCGCATCTTAAGTTTTAGCTTCTTCTGACTGTTGATATAAAGCTCTTCCTAGAATTGCTCCCTCATTCACTCAGCTTTCCCCAGGACACTTACCTAGCCTGGCCTCACCAATTTTTTTCCCCATCACTGTAATTCAGCAATACCTACAGGTGCAGCAATATGGCCCCCTAGTGCACACAGTTAGATTGCTTCAATTTTGGGGTCTTGCATAGTTTTATTTTTTGTTATTATTTCTAGAGAGAAACAAAGCCATACATAGATTTAATAGAATAAGAAATGCCAATCCTGGTACCTATAACTTGGTATTAATAAAATATATGAGGGATCTATATCACTATAAACCTATTCCAAGGTGATTTACTTGAAGCAAAAAGCTTCAGAAGTCTAACACACTAAGGCAGAGCAGGTGATGCTGTACATTCGGAAACATGCATTATACTAATTTTGTTGGCGTATTTCCGTCTCTGAGCCTTCTTTTTCTTATCTAAAAGCTGTCTTTGCATATTCCATGTTTCTCAGTTCCTTCACCCATTCTTTTTCATGTTTATGTGATGAGAGTCTCGACTCCTGATGCGAAGCGTTCTTGCTGGGACACACACTAACGCACTCATCTCGCTCCCTCAGACATCATATCTGAAGATAAATTGGGAAATGAAGATGTAGAGCTGTTGGAAGAGACTGGCTTCCCCAGGCACCAGTTTAGCCTGGATCATTGGATTTACAACACCAGCGCCGCCAAAACTGATTTGACTATTAATCCCTGAAGTGCCCTAGGAATTGCAGCATAAATCCAGTGAAGGAGCACTCATATGGCCCTAAAGACCCATAGTGCTTATCCCGGTACTCCATTCATGAAAACTGATCTTTTCTTAGTAGCAATGACAACTCAAGGAGTCCGTGCTTTGTAAAACCAAGAGATCCGCTTGCTGTGGCAATGTACTTAACTGCCAGGAGGCCTGTGACACAAACCAACCGGTGCTCACACTTAATACTCTGCAGAGACAGGATCTTTGTTCTTTACACACATACAGAGATCTACAATTTCATTCCCTGTCAGGGATCACTTTAGTGCCTTTGTGCTCCACAGCAGCACTCAACAAAAACATCCTATTTCCTATACCCTGTCTCAGTAACTTGCTCCCTAAGTATCCTTTACCAAGCAGTGCTTAATTTTATCTGCTAAGCCATTATCCCCCGTGACTAGAATATAAACCTCTTCTGTATTTGGAGCACCATCATGTCTGTGCAGAGGGCAACATGAGCTGGGACTAATCTGGCAAGGAAAAGTAATTGGCTGCTCTGGTTTCAAAGTACCTCTGTATTGTCCAGCAAGCAAGACGCTGTCCTGTCCCGGGAGGAGAGAGGCAGCAACATATCAGAGGAGGCAAACCCCACATTTGTAAATCCTGAGCAGGGGAGATCTGCAGAACCAGCAAGGCAACAAAAGGTAGAAGGTGAGGGGGCTGCAGGATGGAAAGGTGGAAATGGGTGAACTAACATCCCTTGTGGGCACAACTGCAGGATAAGGGAGAAGAAATGAGGGTTGACGTGTCAAGGCTGCCAGTCACAATGGGTGTCCAGATTCTAAAGCAGTGCTGTTACTATGGGGAGGACACCAACATTCAAACAACGTCCTGTTGCTGGGCACCACTGAAAGAAGTCTGTTCCCATCCTCTTGACATCCACCCTTGACATTAATAAACATTTATGAGATCCCTTCTTGGCCTGCTCTTCTCCAGGCTGAACAGATGGAGCTCTCTCAGTCTCTCCTCATAAGAAAGCTCTTCTTACCCTGGCCTCCTGTGTGGCCAACAGCTCAAACGCGTAGCCAAGGCTGGTGTGCTGAGCACCTGACTTGTGCCAGGGTCAGTTTTGAGTAAGTTCCTTCGGGGCTGAACTTGACCTGGTCTCAAACAGTGCCCAGGCTCCTGCTCCCCTGGGCTGGCGGGCCACAGCAGCACCATCCCCACAGGCCCGCACCCGGCTGCAGCACCTCGGGGAAGCCCTGCGAGCTTTACACGCTATTTTCAGCACATCACAGTATCACAGTATGTTTGGGATTGCAAGGGACCTCAAAAGATCATCCAGTCCAATCCCCCTGCTGGAGCAGGAACGCCTCGGTGAGGTCGCACAGGAACATGTCCAGGCAGGTTTTGAATGTCTCCAGAGAAGGAGACTCCACAACCCCCTGGGCAGCCTGTTCCAGTGTCTGTCATCCTCACTGAGAAGAAGTTTTTTCTCAAATTTAAGCAGAACCTCTTGTGTTCCAGCTTGATCCCATTACCCCTTGTCCTATCATTGTTTGCCACCGAGAAGAGCCTGGCTCCATCCTCATGGCACTCACCCTTTATATATTTATAAACATTAATAAGGTTCCCCCCTTAGTCTCCTCTTCTCCAAACTAAAGAGCCCCAGCTCCCTCAGCCTTTCCTCACACGGGAGATGCTCCACTCCCTTAATCATCTTGGTTGCCCTGCGCTGGACTCTCTCCAGCAGTTCCCTGTCCTGCTGGAACTGAGGGGCCCAGAACTGGACACAATATTCCAGGTGTGGTCTCACCAGGGCAGAGTAGAGGGGCAGGAGAACCTCTCTGACCTACTAACCACTCCCCTTCTAATACACCCCAGGTACCGTTGGCCTTCCTGGCCACAAGGGCACAGTGCTGGCTCATGGTCATCCTGTTGTCCCCAGGACCCCCAGGTCCCTTTCCCCTACACTGCTCTCTAACATGTAATTTCCCAACCTATACTGGAACCTGGGGTTGTTCCTGCCCAGATGCAGGACTCTACACATAACTGAAGAGAAGCTGCTAAATTAATGCATACCGTGATTAAGTTACAAAAGACATACCCATCATTAACCAATTGACTTGACAAATGCTTTCTGACCGCCTGCAAAACGAGGGGATATTTTTCAAGTTTAAGATTCTTCTGCATGACAACAGGGAGACAGAAGATTGAGTAATACACTGTTTAGAAGCAGAGTGCTTAGTTTATATCTAACTAATAATTAATAGAGATATTGTAGGTAAGAAACCAAACAATTCTAACTAACATCATCAATTATTTTTAGTATATATTGTAGGTTAAAAATTTTTTTAAATTGAAATTAATATGCGTGAATATAAGCAACGCCAAGAGCATCCAGTCGTTGGAGCACTTACAGAGGATGATCTGACAGAATAAAGAATGCCTGCTTAACAGTATAATTGACTCTGCTGTTACGTTTGTTTCTGTGTTTCATAGGCTAAAAAAAGAAAAAAAAAAACAAACCAAAGCAAAAAAAAAAATCAGAGAAAAAACAACAACAAAACAAACACACAAAAAAAAAACAAACAACAAAACAAAACAAACACACAAAAAAAACCACAACAAAACAAAACACAAACCACACACGGCGTCGCCCCCGCTGTCGTCACAGCTGCGCCGGAAGCGCCGGCGGCCGCCGCGATGGAGGGTGAGTGCGGGCACCGGTGGGCGCGGGGTCCCTTGGCGCGGCCGCCCCGCCTCACGCTCGCTCCCGCCGCTCTGTCCCTGTCTCTGTCCCTTGTCCCTTGCAGGGGAGCTGTACCGCCGCCTGCCCTACCGCCGGACCGGCCCGCAGTGCCGCCAGGTACCGCCTGAGCCCCGGCCCGTGGGAGAGCCGCGGGGAGGGGGTGGGGGGGGGCGGGATTTTGCCAACCTGATACAACTCCAACTCAGCAGCGAACTCCTGATTTAAATAAAATTTAATTTTGTAAAGTGTCTTTAAAAATATCTTTAGCCTCAAGGATCAGAAGAGGCCAAAGCGTTTGTAAATGCCTTCCTGAAGCGCAGCATGCCGAAAATGAAAGATGAAGCTATCCAGGACATGTTGACTCGGAAAGCGGTGGTTCTGGAGCATTACTCCGCAAAAAAGACAAAGCCAAAGAGGAAGAAAACAAAAGGTTTTACTGCCAAGCAAAGGCGAGAAATGCGGCTTTTTGAAATTGAACCTGAACAGCAAAGGTAAGATCCTGGTGGACAACAGGATGACCATGAGCCAGCACTGTGCCCTTGTAGCCAGGAAGGCCAATGGTACCTGGGGTGTATTAGAAGGGGGGTGGTTAGTAGATAGAGAGAGGTTCTCCTGCCCCTCTACTCCGCCTTGGTGAGACCACATCTGGAATATTGTGTCCAGTTCTGGGCCCCTCAGTTCCAGCAGGACAGGGAACTGCTGGAGAGGGTCCAGCGTAGGGCAACAAAGATGATTAAGGGAGTGGAGCATCTCCCTTATGAAGAAAGGCTGAGGGAGCTGGGGCTCTTTAGTTTGGAGAAGAGGAAACTAAGGGGGGACCTCATTAATGTTTATAAATATATAAAGGGTGAGTGCCATGAGGATGGAGCCAGGCTCTTCTCGGTGGCAAACAATGATAGGACAAGGGGTAATGGGATCAAGCTGGAACACAAGAGGTTCCGCTTAAATTTGAGAAAAAACTTCTTCTCAGTGAGGGTGACAGACACTGGAACAGGCTGCCCAGGGGGGTTGTGGAGTCTCCTTCTCTGGAGACATTCAAAACCCGCCTGGACATGTTCCTGTGCGACCTCACCTGGGCGTTCCTGCTCCAGCAGGGGGATTGGACTAGATGATCTTTTGAGGTCCCTTGCAATCCCAAACATACTGTGATACTGTGATATTTTCTTTGTGTAGTAAAAGTGGGAAGTAGCTCAAAAGTCTGCACAAGCAGCAGCACATACACCTGGCTACGAAACCCTCAGTACAAACAGCAGTTTGGGGCATTTCACCATGAGAAAACAATCATTTTGTCTGTATAGCCGGAAAATTAGTTTGTCTGTTACTGGTCGTCTTTCCTTTTCTGTAGCTAAATATGACAAGAAATTAAACCCAAATACAGTCACCTCTGATTTAAGCTTTTGAAGTTAAACTGCCTGTGACCAGAGTCAAAACTGCATCGGGTTCCTTGCACTAATGCATGTTGAATAAAGCCCTGGCTGTTGCCAACCTGAAGTGAGGAGGAGAAATCTCCTTCATCTGAGGTGCAGCCCGATCCTCTAAAACACATCACTGGTTTGGTTGAGAGCGAGAAACATATTTAGTTTGTGCTTTTTTATAAAGCAGACCTGTTATTTGGAGCGGGTTACCTCATGGGCTGAGTTACGAGAGCAGCCTACAGAACTTATGGTAGTCTTAACTCTGTTGTTAATATAGCTTAATTATTTAAAAAAAATCTATTGATTTCTGAAGTAAGTTCTTGTATAATGCTTTTTTTTTTTCTTTTTACTGCAGATACGCACTCTTTCTACCCCTGCACGAACTCTGGAAACAGTATATCAGAGACCTTTGTCATGGGCTTAAACCAGATGCGTAAGTTGAGATATTTTAAAATTAGTGTAGTTTTGATGTAGTAGGTATTTCCTGTTTTACTGAGTTACTGCTAGGAACATCACAGTAACTCGGTAAGTATGTAAGTGTTATTTCTGTAAGCTTTGGCCATTATTTCAATAATTATTGTAACATTTTGTAAACCTAACTTTCCATATAATTTTGTTTCCCTCTTCTCCAAGGCAACCACAGATGGTTCAGAGCAAGCTGCTGAAAGCCGATCTCCATGGAGCTATTGTTACAGGTACTCTGCTTGTTTTCTTTTACAAAATCACCTGAAATTCAGTAGACATTCCTATATTTCAGGTGTTTTTAAAAATTCCTTTCAGTACCATCAACTCTCGAGTCACGTAGTTGAGACTGTATGTTGATTGATTCTTTCTCTAATGACCAATGCTAATTACTTTTCAACCACTCATTAGAAACCTGCTGGTAGTTGCAAACATTAGCTGCAAGTTTTACCCATGATTATTGTAATTGCATTATTTCAGAATATCGCAAAGGAGTCTTTAAAATCATGAGGCAACTGTAGAAGAGCAAAGAAACTGCCTGAATCTGACATTTTCTAATACATACACACTTCTGTTCTTTCAGTCACAAAATCAAAGTGCCCCACTTACGTTGGGATAACAGGAATCATTCTACAGGAATTTAAACACGTCTTCAAAATTATCACTAAGGAGGACAAATTAAAAGGTATAAGGTTTTTTTTCAGTGCTTTTCACAACTTGAATAATCAGAAATTTCTTAAACACACTATTCATCATACACCTCTGACTACATTGTTTTAAATAAGTGCATTTAGTTCTTTGCATAGAAGTCAGTCCTTACTGGCCATGTAGCAGTCCAATATCTTACCAAAAGCTCTCTTATTAGAAATAAGCAATTAAAAAAGATGTGGCAAAACCTCAAGTCTATGTGTGACTAATACCCCCTGGTATGTCAGTATGTTTTCATAACAGGGATTTATGTTAGTCCACTTTTGTTAATTTCTTTCCTTTTGCATTTTCAGTTGTTCCCAAACTTAACAATGTATTTAGCTTGGAGATTGATGGATTCATTTCCTACATCTATGGAAGCAAGTTCCAGCTTAGAGCAAGCGAGCGATCTGCAAAAAAGTTCAAGTTGAAAGGAACTATTGACCTATGATTTCATGGAAAATCAGAAATATTAATAGAAATGTCTGCTGTTGTCTTGCAGTTTATAGACCAGGTTTCCTGGCAGCTCCAAAATGGAATATTTGTAAAGCATTTCTTCTTACTGAAGAATGACATATTTGTTTTCGTTAAAGCAGTCTCTCAGACTGTTGAAGTTTATTGTATCTGATTTGTTATTTGTATATAACATTCTGGCTTTTATTAAACTTAACATGATTAGTATTGATTACATGGCTTCTGTTTCAATTTATAACCGTAAATTTGCGCAATCAAAATTACATCTTGTAACTCTGGGATAAATGTTATTGTTGCCTTCTGTATAAACTGGGTTTTATCTGTCTATTATATGCTTATAACGAGACTGTAGGTGATGACAACCGCTCTTTTGTATCCTTGTTCCTGGGCCAACATCAACATCTCTGCCTGGTGCAAGCATGTGCAAGTTGTTTCAATTGATATGTTTACCTCTAATATCCCCTTCCCTATGGTTAATAGTTGCAGATAACATGTATATGTGTGAAAATAGAAACATACTAAATCTGTAATGCAGCTCTGCAACCTGTTTGCCTACCAGCAACATACTACTTTAAGATTAAAATTGTAGAATTATTTTGATTGGAAGAGACCTTCAAGATCATACCGCTCAACTGTAAACAGTCACTAAACCATGTCCCTATGAACCAGAATCAGATGTGTCTATATTAAATATATATTGTCATGCCAGAGTGCAGGCAACGCACCACGGTACATAAGAGCACACAAAGCTACAAATTGCAAGATGGAAATGATCCCCGTTCAATCTTGTGCTTAAATTACCCCCCAAAAGTGTCTAAGAGTAGAAGCTTTTCCCAATTAATTTATATCCATGAAGAAAGAACAAGATGTGTTAAAGTTGTTAGACCCAAGTTATTCTGCCTAGTAATCCTCTGTGTTCTCTGAAATTAAATGCCTTGGTTTCCTGTGAGACATCGGAAGGGAAAACAAACAAAGTGATGAAAAGCATAAATCAGCAGAAACTTTCGTTTCAGGACAATTACCTAGTTTTAATTTTGCTCATAGCCTTCAGTGTAACATCTAATTAAGGCATCTGTTAAATGCCTATAATATTAAATTAATAGGGGGAAGCTAATAGAACTTTATTGGCATAGTCCGGTTAATTAACATTAAGGGTCTTTAATGGATGTCTTAAACAGACATCATCGATGGGAATGCCATACAAATTGGAATCAAGCACAATCATGTTTCATTGTGCTGTGAAGGACACACCATATGGACACATAGATGAACACAATACAACTTCCCATAGCTACTGGCATCTCCGTTTTTAAACTGTTTCAGCAACCTAAAAGGACAAATGCTGCCTAGCATTCCCCTTCGATAAATAATACCAAGGCACTCATTATTTACAGTGAGGAGTGCTGAAGAGATGTTCAGAGGTCTCCGGAAGGTAATCACATGCTACCAGCACATAAAGACGGCTGACAAACGAAGAATAACAAGAGAGCTGAACAGCCAACATGTTCAAGATGCCTTTACTGCAGTTGGTAAATCACCTGAAGAGGCCTTTTTGTAATGACTGTGAGGTGCTCCAAACAGCCCCATAAATCACTGAAGCTAAATTGCTACCACACACGACTGGTATCACTGCCTGCCCATCAGCTCCTTGAACCAAACCCCCATCCCATCTGCTTTCTCCAGCACACAGCCCTGTGTTCACCTTTCACTACAACACATTAAATCCCCCATTGCCTGTGAAGAAGCTTCCATAGAAACTGGGTAACATCAAAACCACCACTCACCAGACCTCCCCTGCTGATTCATGGCCCCCCCATCTCCTCATTAGTTGAGGCAGTAAATACTTAATAGATTTAATATTAGAAAATTGGAGATCTAATCACAGCTGTCTCTAATATGCCTCTTCCTTCATATGTTCAGCTCTGAACTGCATGCAGCAGAGACACGTTTTTCATTATTTTTATACATAAACTCTCACTAAAGAAAAAGCTAACCAGCAAATAATGAACAACAATCAACAATATACTGTCTCACTATGTTACATGCATTTCTGCTTTCCTATTACTATGTATATATGTATTTATAACCAATCCAAAATGAAACAATTGTAAACAATCTAGCTACTGGATTTTGAATATTTAAGCAAGAATGGGAAAACAAACAAACAATTTCTGTTTGAAACCTCAAAATAATTCATTGTAGCAAATGCTTGAAATTAAAGCCAAGTCATATCCAAGAAAAGACAGAATTTTCTATTTGAGGGTTTTTTATACTTCCTCTAAAAGATGGATTACGTAGCAATACAATGGGAATCCCCAAACACCTCCCAAGAAAGTCATATTAAATCACTGAAACCACAGCAGCATATAGGTAACGTTAACTCTATATATTCAAGCCATCCAATGTTTTAGAGAAGCATAGAGCGAACATAAAATTCTGATTCGGACTAGAGCCTTTTAAAATGAATTCTCAAGTCCTGGACAAGGTCACCCCTCCAGCAGACATCGTCTATTTTAATGTTTCAGATCTGGGAAGACTTGTGTCAATGCAAGAGGTTAGAAATAATTTCTAAGCCTCTTGCAACGTTTGACTAAATACCTCTTGTTAAACAAACCTTAAAATAATTTGGAACAGCAACACATTGTCCTTAATAAGTAGCTGCATTTTGCAAAGGAGAAATCCTGGCAAGGGTGAACAGTATTTTTTACTAAAACAGCGCCCCTATCGAACTGCAAAAGAAAGGGCAGGGTATGGCTATACAACTGCTTGTTCTGAGGTGTGTACATAAAAGGTACGCAAACCTGGCTTACCTATTTTCAACGTAATTTACAAATCTCAGGTTTAGAAACCTCAACTGACGGCACTGGTGGTGTTTTCTAATAGAAAGACTTTACAGTCTATCCTGGCCTGCTCCCCAGCCTATTTCTAGGCTATTACTTTCCCTCCTCCCCCCGACTTCTGCTAGGAACTATTCCCATAGCACCCAACTATTGCCAAACAACACTGATTTAAAACATGTTATCTTCATATACTCTCAGGCACTGACCAATTTTCTAATAACCATCACCTTCTATAGGCAGCTGAACAGCACGTTAAAGATTTGCAGTACAGGCCTGTTAATAGAAATCTCTTCCTGGTGTATTAATAAATTCAGTCTTATTTCTTTCAAGTCTCAGAATGAGCTCCTGGAGTCATGACATACGTGCATACTTTTGACTGATACACTAATCTTAATATATACAAAAATATTTAATAATATATTACAGTTAGAACATTAATTATATTGTTCATGTAATAGTTTTTGGGAAGTATGCTATTACCAGAAATGCCAAAGGACTTCGGCTTGACCTCACAAATTTTAAATCAATGACCAAAATTGAATATAAGTGCCAAAGTCCTCATATGCTTGTCAAAGGCAAAAGTTAAGACTTCAAAACCAAAACCTCAGGCATGACTGCACTCACTTGTCTGAGTCAGGGCTCCTCAGCTGAGCCACGAGACTCCAGGAGTCCCAGGCTTGCAACAGAATGTTTAGGGCTCCCTGTGTACGTGGGTCCAGCTGCCAACACAGACCTGTGACCACACTCTGGCCATACTCTATTGTACACACACTATCAGCCCCCAATGGACTCTGCTTCATAGCACTGTTATTCTGGGAAGGAGGGAAAAAACAGGATTTCACATTTCTCGCAACTGTTAAAATAATCCCATAAATCTGAATAAAATGATTTTTTTTTTTTTGGTGAAATTGTCTGCAACACTCTGCCATGCATATTCTTCCTCTAAAGAATTATTTCAAAATTATGGACTCGGAAATGTTCAGCTGGATAGTTCTTGGGTGGCTGAGGTGCTCACTGAAGAATTTAAATGATGTAATAGCGATTGAACACCCCATTATATGGCTGCCTAATTAATGTAAATGATAGTTATGTCTCACTCACAGAGGATTATTTTACACAGAGGAAAATCTACTCACTGCCACAGTAGCCATTTTGATAGTTTTTATAGGAGCAGTTGCATTATGGCTTCATTGAGTAAAAGGTAAGTAGCCGTCCTAAATAATGAAGATTGAAGGTTTAATAGTCCCAATAAAGAATCCTGCAGGTTTTTTATTTCAAAAATTAGAGTTTGATTGCAAGCGTATGATAATGAGAGGGAAAAGAGCACTGGCACGTGGAATCCTTCTGCAGCCCATGCTCCTTGGGAACTTTCATTTCTTCAGCACGGAAAGATAGAAGAATAAGGACAGAAAAAAAGAAAATAAGCTCTTCATGACAGCACGTCCAAGCTCCAAGCCTCTCCCCGTGACAACATCTCAGAGGATAAGGATATGCTGGATTGTGCCTGTAATACTCAGAAGGCTGACATTACTGGAACAGCTGCATTCGGCTGATCACGTACACAAATACCCTCAAATAATGTGAAGAGCCCAACTTAGACCCATTTTAGCGATGATATGCAGACATAAGCCAGCCTTGCAAACTTGTCTCAGAATTGTAGCCTATTACAGCAACTCTCCTTTGTGAGGCAATAGCCAAGGGACTCGGCATTTCTGTTACAAGACCCTATTTCCAAGGTTATATATCAGAGATTGTAACAGCTATAAAAATTCAAATGAGATTTAAAACTTGACATGAGCATTCTCACTTGGGATCTAGTATTTTTTAAGCAAATCTTTGCCAGGAAAGCTGAAAGTTATCCTGTTCCACTTGTTATTTTAGGTCTCTATTGCTATAGAATTCTCCATCTAGATTCTTAAGCACTCTCCATCACAGTGCCCAAGTATTCTCTTTTCTCAGCTGCATTTTTGGAATGGCAGTTCAGAGCTAGGACAATTGATTTGACATTTGTTTCTTCAAGCAGCAAACCTCCAAGAAGGGTTTTAAAAGAACTTCTGTTCCAAGGCAGCCACTTTTTTTTCAGCAGTAAAGCACCACATGTGTTCTAGCAAGTAAGAAGTGGCAACAATGTTAACGGTACCAATGACTACAAAACAAGCTGGCTGGGGATTTGCAAACAATCTCCAGATGTCTGCAAGAGATCTGATTTATCAAACATACTCTAAGCAAGATTTGCTGTGGGTTTGTATAATAGTTCCTAATAAAAGAAGTCTGTAGTATTTATTTACTGTCATTGTCAGTGAAAGGTGCTACCCTTATGAACATCTTTCAGAAAGGTGAGTAGATCCCTTCAGAATAATCCACAGGATAAGGAGAGAGCCACAGACCCTAGAAATCAAAGCTTGGAATCACCAGTGAGCAGGCTGACACGATGATGAGAAACTCTGGCTAGGCTTATTTTTGTGATATGATTCCCTTCCATACAGGAGCTGGACTGACATGAACACATCCTTTCCAAGCAGGTCTCCACACAACTCTCCCCATGGACAAGCGCTGCACACAAGTAATTCACCACTCATGTTAGTGGAAGAGGGGCAGAAGCACAGGCAGAAGCCGTGAGGCCATTAAACTCGTGTTCTCTCACCTTCATTCTCACAGTTCTGCCATGCAGTAGTTTGGACTGAAAACTAATTCTTCATACATAGAATATGGTGTCCATTATATCATAGGCTCAATACCCAAGGCGGGGGGGGTTGGAATACATACTTATATAGGTGCACAGGAGTAAAATAAGTGAAACACATGACCCATATTTTAATTTTGCATTTACAGTGCAATACCTCCTATTTGCAATGATTTGTAACAATCACTTTACGAAAACACTGCATGCAGATAATTACCTCTGTTACTGATTTGTTGCGGTGGTGGTTTGGTTTTTTTTAAAAAAAAAAGCAAAGTTGGGGCAATTCTTTAGGATTACTTAGAAAACCCAAGGCTTACCCAGAGAATGATAACATCTTCTAGTTTTGAACAATGACTTCTGTTTAAAACAAAGTTAGTTACTAAGGTGAACAGATTGAGTAATCAAGCTCAATTAAGCATGCGCAATATTCACTGTAACGACATTCACTGTTTGGTGAATTGATAAAACAGCTTTATTTTCTTTTGACTTCTGGCAGCCTACCTCAAAGAACCATTCATTCCTATTTCTACCCAGCTAGCGTGAAAATGTATCAATTTTAGCTACTTTGCCAAAGAGATTGTTGGAGAAGGGGAAACAAAGAAAAACATCCTACAGCTGCAAGCAGGAGACAATCTTGGCATCTACAGAGACATGGAGCTTTGATGGTACAGTCCACGCTCTGATCAAACGTTGTGTTTGTGTAGGAGAGAGGTGGTGTGTGCTTTGGAAGACAAGCCACTTCTGGGGACACACATAGCATGTTTCAAAAGACAGTTTTCTCCCTACGCAGCACAACAGTTTGTAGCTTCGTGAAAAGTACATTAATATCTTGTGACTTGGCTCTGAGGCACAGGTATTATTTTAATTCATTATTACTGTTGTTGCTTTTGTTGCAGCTAATATAAAAACTCTATAGAATTCTCCTCACCTCCTGCTGTGCCCAGAGCAACACATTTTGCTTTGGTACCAGAAGATGGAGCCACATGCTCACAGTTCTAAAGTGACTTTTTTCCTGTTGTGACAGAAAAACCATCCGAGAAGCAGGCAGTGCCTAGAAACTGCTCCCTTACCTTACGTGAACTTGCCTTTTTACTGCGTCTGTGTGAACTGCTAATCTGGTGCATGCTTTACCGTATGTCAGCTGCCTTTCTCAGATGTCTCCATAACAACTGAATTTCCCTTACTGCAAATATATTTTCTGAATTGCCTACCGTGTCAAAATGAAATCAGGAAACAGAACTAAACTAAAGCAGGCATTTCCAACTGCTACAATATCACACTTTTCATCTCCTTCATGAAAGGATATACTCTTAAAAAGGAAGTCGTACATGTCCCAATACCTTCAGTGTAAGACACTCAACTTCTCTTATTGTTAACAAGGCCAAACAAATGCAGATAATGTTTTCTTGTGCCCTAAAGCTTAAAAGTATGTGCTCATATGAGAGAATAGGCTAGGTTTGTACTCTGCAAACCCTTCGGCAGTCACTCAGAGCAGGACACACATTTGATGTGACTGAGACATGCCTTTGCCAGCAGTACACTGCTGCCCAGTGTGACTAGTTGCCACAGGGTAGGGCATGGTTGGTTTTTCTCACTATGTTGAAGGCCAGTAAACCCCTGGTTCTGCTTCAAAACCTACTTGCCAAAAAAAAAAAAAAAACAAAACAAAAAAAAAAAAAAACGAAAAACCAAAAAAAAAAAACAAAAACCAAACCAACCCAGTGGCAGCTGCTGTACTACAGCTGCTCCCACTCAGACCACGCACCGGGCAGTTCCCACCTGCTGCCCTGCGGATACATCCAGGGTGCAGCAGTGGCAGGAGCGTCTCTGACCCCCCGCAGCTCCACACTGAGAGGTGGTACAGCGAGTTTGCTAAACCTGCCCCTCAGCTGGCAGCGTATGCTTGTCCCACTGCATACAGCCACCTCCATGATACATTAAGATGAAAGGAGCCTTTGTAAAACGACATCCAAGAAGAGAAACCCTTCACTAAATGTATTAAAGCCTATTAGGGCTTTTCTTTGTTGGCTATTTGCTCCGTGTCAGCTGTATGCGCAGACTGCCTGAGAGAGAGATCAAAGCAAGATAATGGCATTCCTAATAAAGCCAGCAGAGATCTCTCAGGTAAAAATGTTTATTGTTAAAGAACACTGTCAGATCATTCCATGTCCTTTCCTGACCTGGCAATGTCCCAAGTTACTACAGAACTGCTTTAAATACACAGACTTAACTGTTCATTTTGCCACTCTTTCAGACTGATCTCAGGCAGCAGATTCTCATACACTTCCTTAGCACAATGCCAAAACCTCTTTATAACAAATCCTCCACCACAACACTTCACATTTCTCTAATGGGATATTAAAAATGAAGTCAGCAAAGCATTCTAGCAAAGTGGCTCACCAAACAAAAAGATATTTATTTTTTACAAAATTTAAATACAGGACAAAGCATGCTGCCTCTGTAACCCTGAATGCTGCAACCTGCTATCAGCAGTAGATATTCACACATGGCTTCAGCTCCCACCAGCCCTTGGGGAGCCACCATTTGATGGGGAAAGAAAAGAAGGGTGTATGTAACACCGAGTGGAGACCACAGCAGGTGGGATTGACACAAGTGTCATCCTCTACACAGAGCTTGTAGATACTACAAAAAGGTTTCACCATGTGGAAAAGCTGGAGTAACAGTATCTATTTTCAGATTTAATTGAAAAAATTGTACTTGCAAGTTTATGTCTCACAATTACTTAAAGGCACCCTGAGCGACAAATCTGAAGAAAAAGTCATATCAAACCTTTTTCTCCCACCATTTACTTCAGTACTGCAGCCAAAAGCCCAATTACAGTTTTGGTTGCCAGGATTTCTGACCAGTGTCTGTATCACCCTCTGTATGATTTTTGGATAATCACTTAAAAACCTGCATTTGCTTCCTTTGCCTATAATATATGAACAGTACTCAAAGTCCTCAGGGGAGTGCTGCATTTGGGAATCACTTTGTGGCTAGAAAAGCAGTCTGTAAAGGCATAAGAGAGCTGTGGGTTGGGAAGCTGCGACAGGACAACCCCTCAACATCAACGAAAAGGACTTTCATATTCTTGCCATTTGCAATCTGGGTCCTTTGCAGAGCAGCCACAGCTGTAGCAGTGGTCCCACTCAAACTGCAGGAGGTGGAGACATCTCAGTCCTGCACCCAGTGCACTCAGAGGTCAGCTGTGCAGCAAAACCACCTAAGGTGCCTGTACCATGCATCTACCAGGTTTAATCTGCATTAGACTACAAAACCCACAAAGGACACCCAGGCAGAACTTGTGTAGCATGCTAGATGTATCCCAAATACAGCACCTGCACTGTTTGTGCTCTCTCTACTCAGAGAAAGATGGAAGTCCCAGAAAGAAATACAGCATTCCTATTGTAGATCTGCACTGAAATGAGGGCAAGCTGAGGAAACCTCCAGGAGGAAGCAGAACAGGCCACGCTCACACTGCTGATTGACTGCCATGCCTGCAAGATGGACAAGACTTTGAAATCCTTTGTAAGGAGACCAAACATATCACTTAATAAAAACAAGGCATCCTACAATGAACCTCCCTTTCCCATATTTATTCCTCTCTAAACACAGCAGTGCACAGATTATAGGAAATGGTTTTACATTTAACTTCAACCCCAAGTGGTAAAGAAACGGATTGTATCTCACAATGTAAATTTGCATCTACCATCATTTAATGGATGTTTTATACATGCTATGTACTACTGTGTTTTTATGGAAAGGCAAAAAAATTACTTGGGAATTTGTTTTTAATTAAGCAATAAGGCTCAATGGAGTACTGCTATCATGCAATAAAACCACTCCTGGGGTGTTGTGAGGCATTTGGTCCAGATGAGTGCTTCAAATCACCCCCAGATTGTGATTAGATGATTACTCCCTGGAGTTAATATTAGATGGTTCTCTCTAGAGTTGTCTTACTGCTATTATAAAAAGTCTTCAACATGGGGAAACTAAGTAGCTTTTGTGCTTGAAGAAGATGAAGTTCGCAGTTTCGACTGTTGAGTGGCTGTCTGAGCTGTGTGGGTCCCATAGATCAATTCACCTATTTAGCATGCGTGAAAGATCATCTCAGTGCATTTCCTTGACCCAAACAGTTTTACAATTAAGTGGCTTGCTTTCTTCTAGGAGAGGGAAGGATATAAAGAGCAAACAATGCCAAAATAAAGCAATCCCAAGACAAGAAGCTGAGGAATTTGATTCTGAGATATGTATTACTGGCTTTATCTGTTTGTAGGGAATAATAAATCCTAATCGCTATTATGCTAATTGTATTAATGAAGGCTAATGCATGCAGTAGCAGTAAGAGATTCTCCCAAGTTGGGTGCATGAGGAGGTACACAGCCTGAGGCATTTGTGGGGGTTCCCAAGCTAATGAATTCAAACAGCTCAAACAGTACAGTGCCAAACTGTGGTGTCCTCCCCTGCCTCCCCCTGATCCTCTTCAGGGTTGAGGTTAGAGAAGAAATAATCCATTCTAAGACACACACAAAAACAAACAAGCAAGCAACAAAAAAAAAAAAAACACCACAGAAAACAAGAAACAAAGCTTCCTGCATATTTCAGTATATCATTAAGAGAGAAATCTCAGGAAAACATTAACTCTTGCAGGTTCTTCCACTCCCAAAAAGGCAGGATGGTGGCACATGTACATGGACAATTTTTGCACAGCTTGAGATTAAATGCAGAGCAGAATCCTCAACTCCTCCTTCAGATGTAACTCAACAGCCCACAACACACCTCTTATTTCACAAAATCCCTCTGGTTTCTCAAGCAGGCAACAATTTTTACACTTCACAAATTAAGATGTGATCTTTCACACATCCTCTGCACCCTAGCCTGTACCACATCTCATACCCTACACAGCCCAGGCAGCAATGCACTCTGTAAAAGCCAACCAACCTCTTCCACCTGGTAAGAAATCCCCACAGCTTCTCCTTCAGCTCAGCAGCTCTCCATTTAAAGATCCAGCCTGCCAATGGATGGGAATCCCAGCCAAGCTGAGGCTTCCTCTCTTGGTTTCCAGAATGTCAGCAGAACACCTTGAAAAAAAACACTGCCTTTCTATTTTCCCTTATATTTGAAGACCATGAAAGGAAACATAGATTTTCTTTTTTTTTTTTTTTTAATTTTCCCCTTTCACAGAGCTCTCTGCAATATGCACTTGATGCATAAAACTTCCCCAGGCAATCACAGTAGATGCCTTCCTACAGAAAAGCCACTGAATGTGAGGCAAGGCGTGGGTTCCTTACAAAGGGATGATTTTTCTTTTCTGAGTGACACACACACTCATCCTGGTCAGCAGTTCCAAAGAAAAGAGGCCAAAGCATCTTCTTCACATAAATAGAAGCTATATCCATGGGCAAAGCAGGGCTTATGAATGAAGCACTTTTAGATGTCTTTGACTAAACAGTCAATCACAGGTGAACACATTTACATCTTTTTAAATTAACTGATGATTATCACACTCTTGTTCCTATGCTTTTTTTTCCCCCCACTTAAATATTTGAAATGCCTAATCTACCTAAGTTTAATGTTTGAAATACCTAATTGTTCACCATGATTTATACTCTGAATATGAGATCACTGTTTAAATAGAATAGCAATGGTAGGAAGAGTTCATCTGAAGAACATGCACAGAATGATGTTATTCTGAAAGGAGCTGAGCCCAAAAGGTGCTATACTCCCTCATAGCATGGTGCAAAACGCTTTCAGTAGCCTTTTTAGACACACTTCTTTTTTCCACATGAATTTCATGCTTTTTTTTTTCCTCTAATATTACATTCCTCTCTGCACTGGATACCTGCACATTCTCACAGTTCTGAGATTTCATACTCTGTTACTTCTTTCTCACCTCCCCCTTTCATATTTCAACTAGAACCTGCTCCCATTATCTGGGAACACTACTCAGAACTAGCTGTCTGGCAGTATGCCCAACCTACTGCTTGTTCATCAGTGTGTACTCACCTGTCCCCCTCCTCTGAAGAGAACAAACTTCTGAACTTTCCCCGTCATACGTCCCTGTACGGGGCAGCTCTTGGGTGCAACCTGGAGACTCACGGCGACTGACCCACTTGATCAATCCACTCAGAAAATGAACATGAAGCTCATGCTGTTAAGGATGAAAGAAAGCATGGGTTAGTGACACAACCTGAAAAAATGGAGACTACGTAACCTGGATTTAAAAAAAAAAAAAAAAAGCCTTTTCCACTGAAACAATACTACTCCTCCTTTGCTTGGATCCGCTCACTTTTCAGCTACAAAATGCCCTTCAAACCAACAGCCACATTGGAGAAGCCACAGAGCTGCCATGGGACATGTGGCATTGGTGCTCTGGGAGGCACAGAAAGGGCCATCAGTGTGGGATGTTGAGGGTGTTTCTGCACTGCAAGGCACATCCATGGGCCTGTCAGCAGCAGCTTCCCACTCACCACTGCACATGCCCAGCGCCAGAGGTCCAGCAAGCCCTCCTGACATCCACCATGCTCCTGCACACTCTCCGCTTGACCCCACGGGCATAAATCACTGTATTTCCTTTGCCCATGGTTTTTAGTTTCAGGTTTTACCATGTCTCCTGCTCACAGTATACTCTATCATGCAGAATGGTACACACAGATGACTTCAGATTAAGAACATTTCAGTGACAAAATACCCTGAGTATTTTACAGTTAAGAGGGAGGATATAAATGGAACTACATATTACATGCTGATCCAAAACAGAAATTAAAACTCTTGCCAAGCTTTACATCAGATCTTCTAACCACTTCTGTGATTACAGTTACAGACCACTGTGAAGAGAACAAGTTATTAAAACTGAAATTGGCTTAGCAGGGAAATCCCTAGCATTCTTCTCTCCCACTGCATGTTTCACCACTGCTATTTATCACTTAAAATTAAGAAGGAACAAGCAAAATACCTTATGGCTTCACAGCACAGAGATCCACAGTCAATTGCCAAAGCTTAACACAAATACCAGCTCACAGCCTAAAGATAGCATGGGTTTGAAACCCTTATCCTAGTGCTGACAACCACATGTGTCTTCTTTTACTGGGGAGAACACAGCCTCTTCTTTCTTTTTCCTAGGATCCATCCAAGAGTAAATAATTATTACGTATTTATACACAGCATTTAGACTTAGCATCTGCTGTTTACCTGCTTTGTCACTATTTGCTGTTCAAGATTTCAGATTCAACTCTACCTAAAGGCCAAGCACAGCACTGCACATGTGATCAGCAGAACAGGGCTGAAGGTCTGAGCAGCGAAGGGCAAAGCACAGCAAACACAAAGGCTCTTGCGATGCAAACTTGCAACTTTAGAATCTGCAAGGCTGAGTAGTTTTGTGCTCCTTGCACACAGCTTTTGCAATTATCACTGAGATTTCTGAGCTGGGACATGACCCTGCGGTGAGGCACATGGGGCCATGAGTCAGGAGCTCTGGGGGATGTTCCTCAGTCTCCCAAGTGATTCACTCTGAGCCAGAGCCTGTTGCTGCTGAAAACAATAGCAAATAACCCATTATTCCTACTTCAGCAATCACACTGCATATGACCATATGTAACTCTCCAAGTTTTTAGTTTTACTTCACTTAAGGAGGGTACAAAACCTCAAACAGTTCTTAGAATTTATGCTGCACTTCAAAATCCTTAAAGTGCTGCATACATGCAGAGCACAGTACGGCCATTGTAAAAACAAAAGCACATTAATTGTGCATTGCCTCATTATGCAAAAGACAGAGGAGCAAGCAGGTTTCAAGGTTGATTTCAGGAATATATTCATAATTCTGACAATTATTTTGCAGCCAGGCTCCCAGGAACAACTCAGGAAGTGCCACCTTTCCACACATGGACCCAGAGAGGCTGTAAGGACACAACGACACTTTGAAACAGGTTTGCCTGGAAGCAGTTCCAGCGCATGTGGACAAGTGATACATGAGAAAATGATGTTCTGAAGTTTCAGTCTGAGTGGGGCTCCAATTTCTGCACCATCAGACTTGTAAGAACCTCATTTCTAAAGCACACGAGTGATGCTGGTAGTGCTTGAGACACAAATCAATCACGGCAGTTCATACATTTCTAAAATAGGCTGATTAGTTGAATCCACCAGGAGCCAGACCACACAAACATTCATCCCTCCATGCACACCACAGTCTCACAGAGCATAGGACAGAGATTATTCATGCTTACAAGTAACCCTTATAAAGAACACACGTTGATTTATTCACTCATTAAGTAATAGCAGTATTCCAAGTTCAATTGAATAAAATTTCCATAGCTAAAACCTGTCTTGTCCGCTGATGAAATGCCCCATGTAGTCAATTAGTTAAAAACACAGTCTATCCTTTGATCGTGGTGAGTTTTTAACATCCCAAACTGAATCTCAATATTGAATTTTATTCAAAATAATTTTATAAAATGCGTTGGTTTGGGTTTTTTTTTAACATGCACTAACCATACACTGAGCTCAAAATGGAACAGATGTTTTTGTTACTATTATAATCTAATCTTTTCCTGCAGGCTGTTGTAGTAATTTTGCCACTAGAAGATAATAAAAAGCCATTTTCTCCCCTGCAGAGCTTACCTTTGGCTGACTCAGCTGAGCAGCTGCAGCTTTCTTTACTTGCTTTGAAATTATTGCATCCCAGTTAAGGAAGATATTTCTGCTACTGAGAAACAAGTGGTTTTGGAGAAAATGCCAGAGGCAATAGATCAGGTAATGCAACTGGAGCAAGGTAAAGAGACTTTAAAAAGACAGTAACTTGAGCTGTGGCTTCTTCAAGTGATATCACAAATGTTTCAGTTTTACAGCCAGGGAAAAAATGAGCTGCTGAGCCTGCCTATCAAATAGCTCTTAAGGTTACGGGTCAAACTCTGAGTTTGTATCTCAATAAGGCATTAAAACAAGGATGTAGCAGCTTCCAAAACAACCACCCCATCGTCAGCTCTCAAATGCAACTGGTTAATACTTACTGAATGCCCAGCGCACACCTGGGGCTTCCCTTCCCTTGTGCACCTGCTGCCTGAACACACCTCCACTTCTGACCCAAGAGGAGGAAAGCAGAAACAACCTTCAAATCCCATGCTGTTTGGTCAACCTAGTGCTACGTTTGGCTGACACATAATGATCACTGCCCAGGTGACCTCACTGAGAAACAACAAGAAAAATAAATCAAAGTACTACACCTTAATGATAAAGACTATGATTAGGATAACATGCAAGCAATTTCAGAATAGTTTTAGCACAAAGGAAAACAAAACCCACACACAAAACAAACAAAAAACCCAACTAAACAAACAAAAAGACACTTTAAGAGTAATAATCTATGTCTGGTTAGATGTGAATTATCCTGGGAGCTAAGACAAATTCTGACATATTTAATCCAGCACATTGTATATTTACACTTAGCTTTATGTAAAAAAGCACTTTGTTGAGAATTAATTTCTAGGCTGGGTAGATCTGCCCAGGCCTGGCAGATTGCTCACAGGGCAGCCAGGACAGAGATAGCTGGTGTCTGAGCTCAACGCTGAATGGCTCTGTAGTGAGAATTGGTCTGCAAAGGCTCTGCCCCTCCTTCAACCGACAGACCACTCAGTCCTGCTTCCCCACAAGGACAGAAAAGACTCCAAAGCCCTAGAAAAAATCTGAAAATCAGTGCTCAGCCCAGCAGCCTGCCCTGAGTAGCGAGCTCTCTTCTCTCAGGTTTTCAGAAGTCTGTTAACAACCCCACAGCCCTCTCTGTAACTCTCTCACACACCACCAGGGAGCCACGTACTGCAATTAGCTTAGTCCACGCTCGTCAGATCATCGGACGCAAAGCATGAAGATATAAAGTCTCGTGGAAACTCTTCTGACTGCCCAAGCACTTCAGTTCTGAAGCACACCACGAGCTTCCCAGCCCACATTATTACCAAAGAAAATGAAAACCTGGAGAAAAAAAAAAACACATTTCTAATACTTTGACAGCTCCATCAGTTCCCATTAAATATAGAAAAGCTATTACAGAAAGCGAGCAAGCATCTGAATTATAGACCAGCACAGGCCTGGGTAGCCAGGGGTTGTTTTACAGCACCAAGCAGGGCCAGAGCTCCGCTCACCCACATCTCCAGGCCGCCTGCAGCAGGTGCTAAGAGACAACCACGGGCTGTGCTCGCAGGCAGCAACGGGATAGACTGTGGCACACGCAGCCACCGAGGAGGCACAGCCACGGCAAAAGACCTCCTTGGGGTACCCCCGAGAGCACCAGCCCCTGCGCTGACCGGGCGTGAGCTACGGAGAAAATGCAGGAAAAGCTTAAAGGCGCCTGAAGGGCCGCACACCCTGGGTCAGCCCGCGGACAAGTGCTGAAGGGCGCGGGCGCCCCGAGGCAGCCCCAGGGAGCGGCTCCGGCCCAAGGAGGGACTAACGGGGAACTGGCCCCGGCCCAAGGAGGGACTAACGGGGAATCGGCCCATGGAGCGACTACCAGACAGCGGCCCCGGCCCGCGGCGTGACCGGCACCTCCCGGCTCTGAAGCGAGAACCACAGCGGCTCGCGCCGGTTCCCGCCCTTCTACTACGCAACCGCGCACCCCGCCCCACAGCGGGGAGGCCCCGCTCGCGCGCCCATCTGGCGGCGTTTAGCCCCGCCCTTCGCCGCTTGCTCTGCTCCGCCATTGGCCGTCACCCAGCGAGGGGGCGTGGCCTCCCGCAGAGCAGGGAGACCGAGCGGCGCCCATTGGCCGTCGGGCGCGGGGGTGGGCGGGGCCGTGGGAGCGCAGGCCGGCCCGGCGGCGGAGCGGCCGGGGAGCGCTCGCCGGAGGCGGCCGGAGCGGTTCCGCGGAGGTACGGGACTGAGCGGGGTGGCGGGGGGACCCAGCGCAGCGGCCCGGCGGGCAGCTTGTGCGGAGGGGGAGAGTTTTGGAAGAGTTGAAGCTTTCCGCCGCCGGGCCGGTGCGGCGGGAGGGGAGCGGTCTGGCGGTTGCGCTCCGTTGCTCCGACCGCTGTAGGGGGGGCTGGGGGGGCAGTGCTCGCCGTGCTCGCCGTCGGGGGGACTCAGCCCTGCGGGGTTCGCCGTGCGTCCTGCCCGCCTGGGAGCTGTGCCCACCCGCAGTTTTCCCGTCACGCGTGTGTGGTGTCCCGCCCGCGGGGGACCCGCTCTGCAGCACCCTGGTCTGTGCATGGCCCGAGCGCCGGGCTGAGAGACGGCTTAGTTATTTTTTTTGGAAAGGACTCGAGTTGCCAAGTTTGACTATGTACCAAAACCACAGAAACTGATCCCGTTGGAAAGTTGTAAGAGGAATCCCCCACCTTTGGCCACACATGTCTTCTAAATGGCACATGGGCTTTAAGGCATCGGGAGTGATGGACAGTTCGTCTCTTGCCTTGGTGATCACCCACCCTCACCAGCACTCCTGTGTATGTCATCTGTCACAAGCCCTTGTCCAGCCAGAGCCTGTAATGAGTGACCTGGCAAAATGCTATGACCTTAGTCCTATCACCTCCAGCTCCAAAACCCAAGAGTTCCTTATGGGGGTCTCTGGAGAGCAGCCGGTCACCAGGTTGACACTGAGCGGTGGAGCGGGGAGCTGCCCGTGGAGTGCTGCCTCACTGCACTGCTGAGCATGTGTGTGTGGACAGCGAGCAGGGGAGGGGGGATGAGGCTCTTCCTTGAGTTTCAGGTTTTCCTTCTCCCCACACAAAGCTGGATGCCTCTGAGCCTGGGTGGCAGGTACAAGAACCAACTGATGGGTTTTGTAGCATCACTCTGAGCCCCTCAAAACCACTGGTCAGCTGTCCCCTCATTCTGACCCTGCATGCCCTAAGTCCTGGGCATGCTGAGAAACAGCAGCAAGCAGCTCAGTAACTTGACTAGTCCAAATTCCACCATGATTGGCAGCATTTCTCAATCAAAAGCCTGATATGGCAGTCATTCCCCAAACCTACGTGTACTGAATCAGGTTCCTCATGAGCACAGCTAGAAGGGGGTTGCCTCAGCCTGAGCCCCTTGACCCCAGTGGCCCAGCGGCTACAGCATGCCAGGAAGAAAGGAGAGGCAAGCCGAAATCCCCTTGGGCAGAAAAAGGAGAGGAAGTAGGTTTTTCTTGCCCTAAATGCCTGCTCTGGCCAAAAAAAATGGCTGTATCCTGCTTACTGCACTTGGTGAGGAATAGCTTATGCCAGCCCTAACTCCAGGAGAGACTTCTCAGCTGAGCAAAGCAGAAAGAGGGAGTAAGGGAGAGCTGCAGAGAAATGAGGCTCGGGGGATTTTCTGCCAGCAGACCGCAGCAGTCAGATCTGCTGTCAGCGCACTAATACTCATGGACCATCCCTTGCCTGTGGTATGCGTTAGGTATGCAACGAATGCCAAGACTGTCAGTTCTGTTTGACAGCAGGAACTGAAGAATCAGGTAGAACTGCTCACTGCTTTGCTGCACCTAAGCCTTAGATACATACAGACTTGAAAAACATACCCCAGACTCACTGACCCAGGAGCTTAAGATGAAATGCTCTGCCTGGCATGCATCAACATGGCTGTTTATAATCACAAGTGAACAAGTGCTCATTGTTAAAAAACGTGGCTTGCTTACTTCTGGAGTGGAGTGCCAAATAGTATTTTTTTCCTTTGAGTATCAGTTGTATGCACTGAGTTACATATTCACTGCATAACATTTGATCACATGCAGAACCAACAGATTGTGACCAAAAAAAAAAAAAATCTCAAACTTTGCTATGCCAAAATCTCCCATGAAAAGTAGCACATTAGTAAAGTGCATCTTCCCACCCTCATATCAACTCTGTTAGCTTCTGCTGCACATGGTGCATGTGCATAAGCATCACTTGGTAATAAGCACTGTGACCCTGCTGACCTGACAGGACAAACTTGAACAAACGAGAAAAAAAAAAGATCAAATAGGTTAGAATCTATATCCTCATTTTTATACCTTATCACTATTGTTCCAAAGGGAGAGGCTCCCAGTAAAGGGAAATTTACCAGATTCACATAGAATTCCAAAGCCAAACCAAGTATTCTTTGCAGTGAGTCACAATATTAGCATGAAATGGGTTTGCATGTGATTACTCAAGCTAAGTGCTATCTGGAACTTGAGGCAGGATTGATCTCACGTGTGGTGGGATGAAGCGAGTCACCCTCTGCAGACGGCTGTTTCTCCCCACTAACTGAAAAGGGAGCCTGTAGACAGATGCAGTTAGTTGTCCAAGTTGTCCAATGTGAATCCCACCCCTCCCATTTTTTCACTGCTTAGTGTGTGTTTGTGCTGTTCTCCAGGCATTTGCGCCTGAGGGGACAGAGATGGAAGAAAAACGCTCTGCTTTTGCTTCCCTGGGAAAACTCCTTTGGGAAATACCCAGGGCTGGAGCAGCAGCTGACAGTCTTAGCATGGAAGATTTTCCCAGGACAGAGTTAGCTTCTCTTTGGTTAACTCCTGGCATTTTAAGTACATAACAAACCAGAAGGTAGAAGAATAAGGACATGCCCTGCAGGTGGAAGCATGATGTGTAATGAGATCTGGCTTTCATTTGTTTCACGTTGCAGGACTGTGTTGATATCCTGTCCACCCTCTTCTCCCTTTGCTCCATGCAGCAAGTCCAAGAGCTTTCTGGTCCATATAGGGGCCCAAATCAATACAACAGCTAAAACTGTCCCAGCAGCAGGACTTGCACTCCTCTGAAAATGAGCTTATGTTTCCTGGCTCTTTGCAGGCATGGTCTTTATATCTGACAAAATGTTTTAATTTCCACTGGGATCGAGTACACAGAGACCCCTAGAAATAGGGTTGTCTCAAGTGCCATACTCGCTGGAGAGATCAGACCATGCTTCTAAAATACATAAAGTAAAAGTAAGTGACACAGGCTGAGATCTGGGACTCCATAACCCAGAAACACGAGGAAGCGAGACTGCTGGGAGCAGGATTAACTGCTTGGTTTATTCCACTTGGTGTTGCTGGTGCCAGAAATTCTTGACAGTGTTTTCTTACATTTGTGGCCTTTCCACACCAAACTTCCCAAGCTGTAATTTCAGTTTTTCTTTTTTTTCTTTATTATTTTGTGTGCGTATCTTGCTGTTTCACTTAAAAGCTCCTCATCCAAGGATTTGTTTGCAAGGGACCTCAAGAGACCACATCCCAGGGTAGGGATAACTCATATTCAAAGTCAGGGAGTTTAGTGTTCAGTTCTGGACTGTAGTTTGCCCAGCTTGTTTGTTCTTCAGACTGATTTGTGTATTTAAGAGGGAGAAAAAACACATTCTACATTGTTGTAGTATGGAATAGATTTGAATATATATCCTGCAGCAGAGCAGCTCCTTCAGTGTGCAGGTCCACTCCGGCTGACAAATCAAGGAAGGGAATGGAGCCTTTCTCCTCTCTTGAGGGCAAGTAATAAATCCTTTCACACAACTTCTGCGTGTCCATACTGAAACAGCAGGCTGGATGGGGCATCACTCCTGCCACTGCTTGTGTCATAACACCCCATCTAGCTGCAGCATGGCCCTGCTCAGAGCATTGCAGTTGATTGTAAATTCCCCTCTACACTGGAGAACATGCACATGAGTGGATGTGCTTGATGCTGTCCAACTCCGTCAAATCTATTCTGGTTCTTCAAGGCCCTGAAGATCCGTGTCCTTCCAGAAGGAAACTGGAGGCCTTGGGAGACCCTGGAGAAGCCAGCTCTTCAGGAGCACTGGCCACACAACTCTTCTCTATGAAAGCTAATTCTGCGGGGTGAGTCACTTCATTCAGGTCCCTGGGGCTAAAGCAATGCCTTAGCTTTGTGCTGGACATCCTAACCTGCTCTGTAGAAGAAAATTCTGGCAACTTGGAGGAGTTGACTGGTCTATCTGCCAGATTGCTCAGGCGAGAGGTAAATGGCACATTGCAGCCTGAAGTGGTGGTTCTGTGGTTTCCATCTGGCATACCGAAAGGGCGATTTGAGGTGAAGGGTAAGGAAGAATGTAAATCAGCATTGTCCCAAATGCACAGGACCAGGTGTGTTGTCCTCCTCCTCTTCCCTTTTTCCTCCAGCCTCCATGGCTACCGGGACTCTGGCCAAGGAAGACGGGGACAGTGGTGGAGAGCAGCTCTGCAGCAGTGATTCTGTGAACCGCTAACCAGGGCGACACACGTCCCTGTGATCTCGCAGCCGCCTCGTGACGGCTGAGCTACCTCTCTGGAGGAGGAAATGACTCACGTTCCTGCGGCCGGCCGGCCTCAGGCAGCAGCTTTCAGTGCCGGAGGGGCTATGTGCAATGAAAAATGGGACTTACAGCATAGAGCACTTTCCTTACGGCAGACTACCAACAGCAAACATCTGCTTTCACTTCAGAGTCACCTTTATCTAGGTTTCTCTATTAAAAACAAAACAAAGCAAAAAACCGCAGGCTATCGAAACCCCAGATGGTATGAGAAGGAGGGTGCAGAGGTGTGGGAAGGGATGAGCTTGCTGCCTGCCACTTCCCCTTCAGCAGAGATCAGACAATTTTCACAATGATGTGTCTTGTAGCTGGAAGCACGGGTAGCCCCAGCGTAACTGGGGTAGTGGAGGAAGGGCTTGACTTGTGTGGGTTTATCCACATAGCGAGTGCTTTTTTCTTTTTTTCTTCCTCCCGTTTTTGTCACGCAGGGAGAACCAGGAGAACAAGTGATACTGCACTGTTTGTTCCTGCCTCAGCTCTGGCCCAAAATGGTGTGGGGGGTGTGTGTCTGTAACTAATCCTCAAGACAGCAGGTGTGCCGTCAGAAACAGGAGGCTTGCTCCCAAGGCCACAGATCTCATCCCTCATCCCTCGTCCAGCCCAGCATCACTTAGCTCTCAGCATCAACAGGGATAGAAAGGGGGGATCCTGGTACCCTTCAGCTGTCACAGTACGGTAGTCCCTGAGCACATACTTCTACTTGGAGAAGAGCAGGTTTAGACCAACTGGCCTCCTTTACTATGGGCACACAGTTATACTGGGAAAAAGCACAGCTATAATGGAAGAGCTGGCTCTGCCTTCAAGGGCTTCCATTGCTGCAAAATGAACTCTCACAGTATAGACTGTTGCAAAGTGGGGTCATAAAGCTTGAAGATTTAATTTAGAAAGGTAACGAACTAAAGTGAGGAGTGGTAAGGGGATTACTCCTAACCTTGGGTTGCATTGGGAGCGTCTCACCTGTGCATACATTTGCTACTCAGCCTCACCCTGGTACAGATGTTTGCAGCTTCACCACTTCCCTCTTTATTTTCCTCTCCTCAGAGCGAGCTGGAGATGGTGGACCATCTTGCAAACACTGAGATCAACAGCCAGCGCATTGCTGCTGTGGAAAACTGCTTTGGGGCTTCCGGGCAGCCCTTAGCTGTGCCAGGACGGGTCCTTCTAGGAGAAGGGATTTTAACCAAAGAATGCCGCAAGAAACCAAAGCCTCGCATTTTCTTCCTTTTCAACGACATCCTCGTTTATGGCAGCATAGTCATCAGCAAAAGGAAGTACAATTCCCAGCACATCATTCCCCTTGAAGATGTCACTTTGGAGACGCTGCCAGACACCTTGCAGATGAAGAACCGCTGGATGATTAAAACCTCCAAGAAGTCCTTTGTGGTTTCCGCGGCCTCCCTCACGGAGAGGAAGGAGTGGATCAGCCATCTGGAGGAGTGCATCAGGCACCTGCTGACAAAGACGGGCCGGCAGCCCTCCACGGAGCACGCGGCCCCCTGGATCCCCGACAAGGCGACGGACATCTGCATGCGCTGCACGCAGACCAAGTTCTCCACGCTCACCCGCAGGCACCACTGCCGCAAGTGCGGCTTTGTCGTCTGCGCAGACTGCTCCAGGCAGAGGTTCCTGATGCCCCGGCTGTCCCCCAAGCCCCTGAGGGTCTGCAACCTGTGCTACAGGCAGCTGCTGGCGGAAAAAAAGAAGGAGGCGGAGGCAGATCGCAGGCAGCCGGAGCCGATCGGCTCTGCCATCCCAGCCTACGAACCCTCCAGTGGTGATGACAGCGACAAGTCTGATGACGACAAAGCTGAGCAGTGGCCAGCAGACACAGAGTTTTATACCTCAGAAGTATCCTGGTCATCTTTCCATAGCTGACCTTCTTGGGAGCTGGTGGCATTTAGACATCAGGAAGCCAACTTCTGGCCTCCAATGTGTGTCCTTCTTGATGTTTTCTCTGGAGGCTGTGCCTGGGAAGGTGGATCTTGGCCCCTGTGCGTGGTGTCTGTGTGGGGAGCAGAGATGGGGTTACCCCTCTTAGAGCGTGTCTCATACGACACAAGCACAGAGAACAACAGCTCGGTGAAGAGCAGGGACTGCAGCAGAGACCTGGGAATCAGCCTTGGCCAAATGAACTCACCATTCAGTGCCTTAGTCTTCCCGTCTGCAAAAACAGAACAATGCTAACTTCTTTTCTCAAATTATCTTTGAGATTGGCTCTTGGGAGAAAAAGGAGCAAGAAATCCTGGACTTAAACACACTTACCTGCTAGTGGTGTGTTCCTCGGTCGCAGTGAGGGGCACACTGGATGGCATTTTCCATGAGCAGTGCATCTACATCAGAAATTCTCATTGCAAGCCTGCCAGCCTGAGGGGTAGCCTCTCATCCCCACCTGGTAAGGTCTGCACAGGCTTCCATGTCTGCACCCGCGTCTCTCGGCTTCCTAAGCACTAAGGAAATGGTGCTTCGATTGCAGGGACCTCATATGAGATTTGGTGTGAGCAGCCTCAGCAAAGTGCTGAGCATCCAGCTCTCTTGCATGGAAGGAAGCCATGTTGGTGGTACTGGGTCAGGAGGGAGGAAGGAGAGGGGAAAGGGACAGGTACAATTAGACAGAGGAGTGAAATAAGGAGGGAGAGGCTTAACCACAGTTGACTCAACTAACTGCAGAGCCCCAGATCTCAAAACCAGGCAGTTCTGACAGACTACCAGCAGTGTGATGAACTCAAGCCTATCAGGTAAAAGGATAGCCCAGGGAGGACTTGTTAAAAGTGTTTAAAAATCTAGGAAAATGCCCCAGATTGAGATCCTATGAAGCACAGCACTTCCACTTCCCTCCCGAGCAGGAGCCCAAGACATTGAATGTTCATTTGTGGGCTCACCTCACATCTATCAGTCTCATGAGTCCAAAGTTAAGGTCATTTATATATTTCCAGGATTGGAGCCTGAGACTTTACAGTTAACTCAAGATCAACTTTAAAGTTCAAATTAAGTTAGAAATAAACTGCATCTATTCAAGTATTCTGTCATAATATAGTGTGGGAGTAAATACATCAAGAATCAGACAACAGCAATTGTTTTGCAGCAGACACTTCTACAAACTCCGTTATTACTTTTAGTATATTTTTGTATTATGTATTTTATGCTCTGGAAAAGGAACATGGCTAAGAGTACGCTGCCAATTGTACAGGCTGCTTCCTTACCATGACCTGTTCCAAACAGTGAATTGCCTGCCAGACTTAGGGGTTTTTAAATTTCAATTCAAAGTAATCGTTCTTACTGCCTTTTGTAAACTGCCACTGTTCCGATGAATTTGTATCACTTGACTGTGTGTGAATAAAGATACAGCCAACAGGAAGAAGCCAAGAAAATACAACAATAAGGCATCTTGTTATTTAACGAGAGCCTTAATCAAGAGCTGGGATGTGTGCTCTGGTTCAGGCCCAGCCAGCCAGCACGAGTTCTGAATCCTCAGCTGTGGGGTGAATGCTCTGGGTTTCTCTTTGCTGCTTAAAGGTAAGCGTGAGTAAAAACATTGCCCAGTCTGATGCTGCCTTTCTGTTTATACCATGTTATCACCCAACCGGGTTTTCCCAAGTGTTTTGCGATCCCCTGCAGTAGTCTGTATCGATCGAAACAGTATTTTTCTGGTGGGGGCACAGCTTAGAGCAGGTCAACAAACATTATGATCTAAGCAGATGGTTCTGGGTTTTAAAGCAATAAGTACACAGAGTTCTGTTTTTCCATCCCTCTCCAAGCTTAGTTCATAAATCTGCGCAGTGGCGATTGTTTTTATAATGACTCCCTCCCACCGGAAGGGTGTACATGCTATGCAAACAGAAAATGACCTTAAAAATAAACAGCCGTTAGAACGGTTCACAAGCCAAAAATAGCCCAGCTGCTAAACCCACATCCATAGCTGACATTCCAGTTCCCCGCTCCGGAGGCAAAGCTCCCATTTTCTTCCTAGTAACTGGCTCCAGAAATGTATTCCAGTTTTGAACCTACTAAACTACTCCTTAATTCTCTTGGAGATCAGCTTTTCTTTATCTTATGTGTCCAAAGGTCCTACTATTATCAGCCCCCAAAGAACTATGAACTGTTTTTATCCACTAATGAAGGACAGACACGCCTCTGACAAATGTCTTCTTGTTGAGAAAGTTTTTCTTAATCGCAGCAGAAAAAAAAAACAAACAAAACCCAAAACACCACACAAAACCCAGACAAACAAATTCCACCGAAACCAACCCAGGCTCTTTTTTCTGTCTGTACTGTGGTTGATGGCCTCTCTAAAAACACACATACCTGCATACCTTCCAGCAATGGGTATGTCCCTGTTCCTTACAGAAGGTGGGTGTGGAGAAGAGTCAGAGTGGAAAAGCCATGATACTCTTGTGAATAACGGAGAATAAGGGGGGTTCACATCACATACACACGCTGCTGCTTTGAAACGTGGTGTTTTGGATTCGAGGAGGTGCACATGAGCATTTGCACTTCCAGAGGATTTTTACCTGTGTGTGTTGCGGTGCTTTCTCCCAGAGCCCTCCCCATGGCTCCATGTAGCTCCCAGCCGTGCCGGCAGCGTCGGGGAATCGCGCTGCTGCCGAATGGGGAGATCTGCTGAGGCGGGCATGAGTTCAAGAAGACATTTCACATGGAAGCCCCAAGTAACCTAGTGATTCTTAAACTGTTAATGCATATGGTGAAAGGAGCCTGCCCAGGAAAACATGGGGAAATTTAAACAAAGCCTCTCCCCGTCTCTCCTGTTGTTTTATTAGCCAAGCTGGGGAGCTCAGCACTGGGATTAGAGCCCGGGGCTCCTGGCTTCTGGCCTGCTGAACACATGGGTTTTACATCACAGGCTGTGCCGTTACAGTTCAGCCTGGAGTTTTCCAGCATGATTCTGTCTCCGGCATATTAATGGGGCATTTCCTGATGTTTTGGGTTTTGTTCTTTTCTGACCTAAATGAATTACTTACCAGGGACTCATTCAAGTTTGCAAACCCATGCAACTAGGAAGAGCAGTAGCTTGAATGCTCACTTTGGAAAAACGTCTGCAGGCTGAGGATTTTGTGGGTCACATCCTTCTCCTGCAAGGCTCCCAGACACGATGCATAGGGATCAGTTGCCACAAGGGCTTCCTTGCTCAGCCCCTGCCTGTAGGTGTCATGGCCCAAAGGCCACAGCCCTTAGCAGCCATCCCTGCTGCGCACCAGCCCTGGCACTGCCTGGCCCTGGGGAGCACTGGTTCAGGAAATCAGATAGCTGAAAACGGCTCCTTCTGCTCCCCTAGGTGGAAACAGGAGCCCAGGCACTTTTAGAAAAATGCAAGTTTTTTGGCTCTCAGAAAAATGGTTACTTTTCAGGTGCGCAGGTAAGAGCTGGACAACAGTCCCCAAAGCTGTCAGGAGCAAGACTAGTGCACTGAGCACGGAAAGCAAAACCTGGATGTCAGTTAGCATCACACCTGCTGAAATTGGTGGGGGTTCTCCAGCAAAGAGATGGGAGCACAGAGTTAAGAGCCATGCGGTGAGGCAACCCTCTCCTCTCCAAAGTTGGGAAGGACAGCACTGCTGCAGCAGCCAGTCTCAAAAGCAGAAATAAAGGTAATGGGGAGATTTGCCATAGAGTCTTAAAAAGCCAATTGCAGCATGTGTAATCTGTCAACAAAACTGAACAAACACTGACTTCAGGCTTGGCATAATGACAGAGTGAGGAGTGCCCACTTACTGCTCACTTCCATCTGTCTTCCACGTCACTGGAAAAGTGTTTTGAAGTGATGAGAACAACCACTGCCTGGAACTCCAGACACACAGGTACACTGAATTCATTAATGGCAACTTGCACCTGCAGTAAATTTCTCAACTGTAAGCAGTAGCAACATCCGAGTTTAAAGCATCACCATTTAAAGCTCAACTTCAAGAAACCTCACCACACACAGAGAGATGAATCTTTATTTTAGGGGAAAACTGAAATTATCAGAGCAGTTTCACTTGTTTTTGCATACAAAAGAAGGCACGCCTGCACATTGTTCTACTTACAGACTTGTCATGCAAAAATGAACAACTGGCTGGGCTATTTGCAACATGGCCCTTGGAGCTCACGGTGCCACCTGCAGCCGGTGTCACCCCACAGCAGCACCAGCTGAGCAGCCCAGGGCTGCCTCCTCCTCACAGAAGTCAATGCTGGAATGACCACCCTAATCCCAAGGACGATACAATGGTGGCAGAATCAAACTCCCCATTTTTAATTTTTTTTAAAAGAGTAAAATTCATTACACTGCAAAAAGCCTGCTCTGGAAAGTTTTATTCTGAAGGCTTTATATCTGCCCCTAGTTCTTTGGAGAAGTAATCTGTCAGCAATGCTATCAACTTCTGCTGGAGACTGGCATTTTCCATGACAAGAGCAATCAGCTCAGATAAACCACTCCAGTCAAAGGGGCAGAGAATAACCATGGCTTCATCACACAATTTCTTCTTCTTATGAGGAGGCAATTCCAATAAAATCTGAGAGACCGGCTTGAGCTGTCCAGTTTCACCACAGATGCAGTCATGAAGTACTGCTCCTAGAAAACAGAGATGTTACTCTTCACCAGTTGAATATTAAAACCTGAAATTCTATCCACAGCCTTCACCAATGTCCCCACCTTTACTAGAAAGCAATGCAGAGTTGTGTATGCCTGTACTTTAACTAGGTTTATGCACAGTGTTCAAAGCTCCAAGAAGGATTTTTAAAGCTTTCTACATCCACAGCAACCGCAAAGGAACTCCTGACACAATCCAAGCTAATAGTGTCCAGCTAGAAATCAGAAACAAAATAATGCTCCTTCTGGCACTGGTCTCTTTAGGATAAGCTCTCCTACTAAATAAAACCATGCTCAAGGAAAACTCGTGACCAACAACTGCCTTATCAGTGCCATTAACCCATCACCTCTTACAAGACATTCCCAGAACGACACAGCTTTCTGCTTCTGTGCAGCTGCACACCACAGTCTCCCCTTCCTATGAACCCACCCTGCAAAAGGTGTCACAGACACCAAACCCACCGGCTCCTGGGCTGGGCCCATCCCTGCTCTCGTCTGCCAAACCAACACCCCCCGCACCGCCCACCCCAGCGTGGCAGGAGACGCTCTGGGCAGGAGAGTGTCCCTAGCTGCTCAAGGTGACAGCAGGGACACCATCTGCAGCTGGTGGCAGTGGCTGCTGCTGAGAAACCCCTGTCACACTCCTGCAGGGCTGTTCCCTTTCAAGGGGACACCAGCCTGACCGGCAACACAGGGGCAATCCAAGAGGAGTTCACGGGGCTGATCCTGCTGCCCAGAGACACGGAAACCCTGAGGGAAGGAAGGACTGGTGCTCCCAATAGAGGGGCCTCAGAACTGACTCTGTCCCCAAAATCCCAACCTGCAGCCACTGCTCCAAAAGACTCATTTCTGCACTCACAGAGATGCAGACTTCCATTAGACAAGAATTCCTTGATTTGCACCTATTACTCAGTTGGCAATTTTTCCCATGATACCACAGAAATACTTGAAAGCCTACAGTGGCTGAATTTGTCTTCAAGGAGCTTTTATGAGAACATCAATATCTGATTCAGGGGCACTTAATGCAAAAGCCACTACAAGTATCGATATCCAAGTTCCTCATTTCTTGAGACACAATTTGTTACATGATCGCACTTGTTCCCCCTAAGCAACACATCCACAATCCATTCTTCTCAGAGCAAGGAGTCCTTAGAAAGCACCATATGCTGCAAGATTATCCAGTGACCACTGCAGATGGAAGGTAATTCATTCTCTGATTGTTGGTGCATGGCAGCAATAAGGACAATCCTGGCTGTCCAGTCCCACACCTGGCCCAGCTCAGAGCCTCTCCCTTCACTCTGCTTGTCCCACACCTGGGGCACTGCTCTACCTCAGCAGGTGGGAACCCAGCTCTACCAGCCAAAAGCAAATGGTTTGTTAACAGCCTGTGCAAAGCATTTCAGAGCCGCCACTCTCCCAGCCTCCCACCTCTGCATGGGTTCCCCTCTGCAGCACAGGAGCCAAAGTCAGCAAGGCCACTGTCACCCTGGAAAGAAACACTGACATGCCTTCCTGACACACACCTCGTTTCTAAAGAGCCTACATGTGAAATGGCACCTTGTAGAGCCCCCGGTGCTGCACACCCCTTGCCTTCAACCCACTGCTGCTACACAGACTTGCTAGGGAGTTAACCACATTTTTCCATAGCAAAATACACTTACCTATAATCACTCCAGGTGGACCTGCCAGCAGACTTTCAATAAATGCTCCTGCTCCTGCACCTGCCAGGAGATGACGTCTTTTGACATCAGCTGCCATTGCGTTCTGTTCTGAGAGATGGCAGAACAGCAGAATCAAATAATCAACATCAATGGGCATCTTGGTCAGTCAAATCCTGGAAAAGATGTTTTAAATTATGTTTGGATAACTGCAACAGGGACTAAACGTTGCTGCTAAACAAACAGAGTGCAGGAGTCTATGAGACTAAATGGTCAAAGGTACAGTTGATACAGGAAAAAAATACATTCTCTTTCATTTCTGGGAAAAGACAATCCCACTTGGAAACACCTGAAGGTTACTGAATCTGAAAATGAAATCACAGGGCAGACCTGAAAAATCTGTTTTTATGACAAATTCAGAAGAATAAGCAAGGACAAGTACCAGCAACGAGACACCTAAGAAAGTTTCTGTCTAATTCTACAGTATATTGGCTGTGACTCAAGCAAATGTCGTGCGTATTCAGCATTGCACACAGCTCTGGGAAAAAGCCAAGCAGAGCCTCACTCTACTGCAACCAGCAGATTAGAGTTGACAAATCTGTCTCGTATTTTCTCCTTGTCTTAAATCTTGCCACGAAACAGATTTTTGTTTTCACATATCACTTCTTCTCCTCATTTTGTTACATGCTTAAATACTTACACGCTGATTTCTGAAGACAGAAGGGCACAGATTTCAGAAGGAGTCAGAAGAGAGACCTGGGACTGGGAATCAATGGGGGGCTCTGGAGTCAGGGCATCAGAACCTCAAGGGTGTTTCCTGGGATGCCTTTATGAGCCAGGCAGCCCAGCAATCTTTCACTCTGCATGGCTTTCTTAGCCCAAAGCTCTTTCGTACACTCCTCTAAAACTTTGCACACCCTTTGCATCCCTTCCCCGCTCCCCAGCGGTACCCAGAGCAAGCCCACTGGTCCAGACTCTGTGTCTGGGGCTACAGAAGTGGGGGAGCCTCCCAAGAATCTTTGCCCAGCACAGCTCAGATGGCAGGAAGGAGCCTCACAGCACTTGCAGGGGTGTCTCCTCTCCAATGAGAGGCTGTTTTTACTGGCTTGGCAGGACCCAGCTGCTCTCCCTGACACACTCCTAACACAGCTGACCTTATGGAATCACTCCAGCGGTGCAGAGAGAGGAGTAGTGCTGTGCATTAACCCTGCAAGGGCCTCTGCAGCAGAGCTTTCTGCTGCAGCTCATACAGGGGAGACACCCCCCAAACCTCAACGAGACAGGCTGGTGGCAGTCACACCTATCCTGTGGCCAGTGGAGGACTTGTCTCACTGGGTATCCTGCTTCAGCCACATATCTCCATTCTGCTAACACCACATACAAGACAGATACAACGCCAGCAGGCCGAGCAAGCCTCTGAGTCCATGCTGGGTCCCAACAGGCACTCGGGATGTCACACGCTGCAGCCATCTGTTTGCAAGGGAACAGCCTTAATGATGAGAGGTTCTACATAATCCACTAGTAAAGAGCTACAATGTTAATCAGAGGAGGATGACAAGTAGCCTGTCATGGTTTGCTATTTTAAGACTTCAGCAGTACCAGCGCTGTTCCTCTAATACAGCTGTCAGAAGTATAAAACGGGGTCTGAAATGCAGCTGGTGTAGCCCCTGAGCAAGGGCAGAAATGGTGTGCTGTGTGTGTTTGGGATAATACATGAAAACAGTATTAATGAACCAGAGCCAGAGTTCACCTACCCCAAAATCATGAGAAACGGCATGTAAGAGGCACCTATAGAGGGATCCTTCGCTGGTTTAGTCTCTCGTCAGCCCAAGGTGACAAGCTTCTCGAGGCAGCGGTTGATTCTGGACAAGTGTGTTTAATCGTCCTTGCTGCCACCATTCTGCCTAGTTGCTCTCTGAACACATTTTTGTTTTGGCACCCAAAGTATCTTTTGCCAACCACTTCCATGATTCCCAGCTCAGTGGGTGCACCCTGCCTTCTGTGCCATGGTATTGTTCCGCTGTTCACCTGTGTGCCGTTCACAGCTGCAACCAAAACTCTCTCAATTACTGTCTTTTCCAGGTTGAGCAGTTCTAAAGTAGCCTCATCTCCCTTTACACAGATGCCCTCCCATACCGTGTTATCTTTCTCTGTAATCTTCCTAGCTCTGCAACACCCCTTTTGGTTCAAGAATGACTAACCAGAGTGGATCAAGCAGACTGCACAGACTATTCAAGTTGTGGCTGTGACCTGGATTTATTCAGCAGCTTAACAACATCTACTGCCCTGTTCTTGGTGTTCTTCCCTGTCCCTCCTAACCTTCTCGTTCCCTTCTGACCTGCTGCTGAGCACTGGGCTTGTATTGTCAGAAATCTGTCCACAGTGACCACAAGCTCTTTCCTGAGAGAAAATAGGTCACTCAGAACCCAGCTCTGTGACTGCACAGTCAGCATTATCTTTCTTCTGGGGGTATTTACCAACACTAACCAACACCTACCGTTCCACTGACCGCTGGCTCATGTCGATGCCGGCAGCTGGCGGCAGGCATGGCAGTGCTGTGGGCAGGTGGCTTCATGGCCCGGAAAGTCTTTGCAACCCTCAGTTACAGTCAAGCATCATCTCTCTTCCTTGACATGTCAGCAAAGCATGTGAACACAGTGCAAACTTGATTTCCTTTGAGTTCAATACACACCAGTATGGTATTATACGTACAACATGGCGCCAGCAGCACAGGAACTGGGGCTCTTCAGTCAAGCACAGCAATGCTGGGGTGTAAGGCGGTGGCACTGGGACCACATCCTCTGGAGTTAGGAGGCAGTGGAGGACATATGCATGGGTGGGATGTGAGCTGCTGCAAAACACGAGAGCCACTTTGTTAAAAACACTTGGCATCATGCTGCTTTGCATGAATGTTGAAGGTTCCCAAAGATGCGCCAGGGTTAAACAAAAGACATGGGGCAGCTTTGAAGCTGGCTCAGCTGTTGGGGTGTGAGCAGCCTGTAGTTGGTTAATTGAATTCCTGGTTGCTATCTGAAGGCACCATCCAATTTTGGTTTATTGCATAACAATACAGTAAATTACGCACAGTAGAAATACATACCTTTGTCACAAGGCTGTGTGGCAGCCTAATTATTTATTATGAGCAGAGCACTTTGAAGACATAAAGCGCTACAAGAGCGCTCCTTATTATCCTCATGGCTACTTATCATTAGTGGCACGACGTGAAGGCTCAGCTTCGCCCTGTACTCACGGGGATGTGCTGCTGCCATTGTCAGCAGCCCCAGTCACACAGGGCCGGGCTGGGGACATGAAAGCCTGAAATTAGGATTAGACTCAGCAGCAGCGTAGGTTCCTGCAGAGTTAAACTTCACAGACAGCAGAAAGCCTCAAGTATGCAGGCGGCTGCCAGACAATGGGAGGTTGTTCGCTGTGGTTATGGAACAAATATTTTTATACACAGATTCCTGGAGAGAATGGCTGGGAAAAAGCAAGCTTGCCCCTTTTATGGAAACCAACAAAAATCAGATCCAAGAGCCTGCCTTGCCAGCACCCTATTTAGCATTTTATCGCTGACTTTTTGCCTGCATAAGCAATTAATAAACTGCAGTTGGGTCAAAAGTCTGTTATGTGAACTTTAGCTTGTGGACAGGCACAGAGCAGGCAGCTGATTCCTACTGATACTCCAGCAAGTCTTTCACTTTAATGCAGTATTCGCCTGTCTCCCGCCTTCTGGAGTGACTGGAAGCATTTGCTCCTGCAGTCTCTCTTTCCCATGCCCAAATATTACATTCAGCCATTGATGCTGTTTGTATCCTTCACTGCTCTAAAGGTGAGCAAGTCTTCAACTTAGGATTTCAAACATCTGGTTATGTGGATCTTAAAATTAACCTTGAAAGGCAAGGTAGAAAAGTTAGATAGCATCCTCATTTTGGCCTGGAAGAGGAGGATTTTTAGAGTCAGAGATGTTTGAGTAAATGCAGGTTGCAGTCAAAAGTCAGAGCTACTCTGGCTGCCTTTCTTGCAGAAAACTTCTGCTGGTATTAAACAGCACTGCCTGCCAGGGAGAGGGCAGAAAGGTAGAGGAACTATCCATTGGCACGGTTAGCTGGGCAAGAACAAAAGATCACATTGGAAGTGCATACAAATAGAGGAATGAGCTAACTTACTTTTCTGCATCAGGATGGGCTTACACGCCCCTGCAGCAGACACGGACCTTCTCCAGCTGGGAGGGAACAGCAGTGCCTGGGGAGAGAGAGTCAGGGCTGATGGCACCTCTGTCCCTGCTCCGCCATCTCTCTCACCAGGAACCTTCCCATCTCTGTGTTCATTCAGGGGCCAATTCTGACTCAACTGGGTGATTCTCTGGTTGTTTTGTCATAACATCTCAACACAAGAAGCTGCTCAGGGAGCTGCAGTGAGGTGCATTAAAAATAAGACCTTCCAAGCTTTTGTTTTGTTAGATCAATTTTGACTCCAAATTACAAAGATTATTCATAATATCTTATTGACTAATACAAAAATAACAAAGCCTTCAAACTGTCATCACATTATACATACAAGGGAATATCCGAGTGTGCTCTACTCCAAAGCAGCATGTCAGAGCACAGGAAAGATTTCATTTCACCCTAAATAACTCCTGCCCACTGATGCAGAGCAGGAAATGAGGAATACTGAACATTTACATCCTGGTAGACACTCCTGTGAAGAGTCTAATTAGTTAAGGTCAAACACCAGTGTAAATATTTCATTCCCCTGCAACAAAGAAAGTAGCTACTTTACACAACCTAGCAGTTCCCTCTTCATCCCGATTGCTGTAAACCTCTACTAACATTCATTACGTTCCTTCTTCTTCAATGCTCATGTCCCGACCGCAGGGTCTGAGCATGGTTAGCTGCATAATAGTCCTATTACATTTGTGTAACACACCATTTCCTATGGAGAGATTGCAAAGTGTTTAACAAAAAAGGCATTCAGGAACGAGATGGGAAGTTACTCAAGGTCACCCAGCAAACAGGCAGAAGAGCCAGCGAAGGTGATATCCCTTCTCAGGCCCAGCAAAATGGGCTTTCCACCAAGCCACGCTGATGTACCTGCTGACAGCTGAAGCCTTGTCTTTGTTGGAAGATCAGCAGTGACACTAGATGAAACTGCACCATTTTGAGGGAATTGCAAAGGTACAGATGTTCGAACGCAGCGTCTTCACCAAATGTTGAAAGCCGTAACGTTCATGTTTGCTTAAATCCTTCCTGCTGAACAGTCATCCAAAGAAACTAATGCCTTCATTTTTGCAGACTTCAGAATGATTTTATATATTTACCTCTTAGGCTCTTCTGGAATTCATAAATCACACTTAATGAGAAGTATTAGCACACGCTTACTGCAATTACATGATGAATGTTTGATTTCTGGCTTACAGCCTGAAAAATACATAGATTTCTGTGATCTCTAGAAAGGTAAAGATGAAACCTCATGTTTTAATTAGGGGCTAATAGCTTTAGTTCACTGCAATGCAAAGGCCTTTGGTTTCTTAAAAGCTTTCCAACCCAGCTGAAAGTCTGCCATTCAATTAGTCTGGAGTTATATATCAGCTAGTCAAGCAATGACAGTCTTTCTAAGAAGGTAGTGCTTTCTTCACAAGAGCTTTTACTCTGGGGAAAACAATGCATTTCTTTTACATGCTCTGGCTGCACCAGTGCTGCTAAACTGCTGCTGGAGACCAGCCTCAGCAGGTCCTACCACTGCAGCTACACAGGATTGAACCCTTGAGTCTGCCTGTGTTTCACTGGCGAGTGCTACTGGAGCCGCTGCAACACTGCGAGGAGAAAAGGGAAAAAGGTAATTTCCACATGAATCTGCATAGTCTTTAACAGAAATATTAAGATTAGTATAAATGCTGTGTGACCGGAAATATGTGCATGTGAAAGCACCATAACAACAATTAAAAGAGAGGCCTGTATGGACAGTGAGGGATGCCATTGCATCAAGCGGAGGAATGTGTTGCTGCTGTCAAGCCCCACACTGCTGAAATCACAGCACAGATAGTGGGACAGAGGCAGAGGTTGCAGCAAATCACATATGCCAGTCCTCCTTTTGATAGCCCAGCAGGCTAACAGGAAGACAACAGCAACAGGATATAAAAGATATCCTTAAGGGTAGAAAGGATTTGCCCAAAAACTTAGTTCGTAATTGACAATCAAGAAGAACCCAGGAGAGAAAGTGAGGATTTGATTTGTCCTCTGCATTGTGCACAAGCAATCCCAGTCAGACCACTTGGACAGGTATATGAGAGTATGGCTGTGTAAAATCAATTTGCTTAGTGACTTTGAATAATACAACCTTCTTCCCCTACCATAAGAACTTCCAGTTAGTTTTGTAACACTAATTTCCTGTAAACCAACCAAAAGGGAAAAAATACATGCTAACCACCATCAGGTTGCAGCCATCAAATTGCAGTCATCTGAACAAAACATGGATGCTCTCCGTAGCTTTTTGTTGTGCATGTCAAAGAGAATTTCACTTCTAAAGAAGAGCTATCCTGGCCCACCCAAGTCCTTTGCAGCCCAAGCCATCCTCCCAAAAGAAGAGGTGAGTGTTACTGGTGTGCTGGATGCACCATTCATCCGTGACAACTGGGAGCAGGTGACCGCAGCCATGCCATCCCACCCCACCCATGTCCCACACATATATGGCAGAAGCTATAAATCATGACCTGTAAGAGAGGAAAGCAGTTCTGCCAGGGCACAGTGGCCTGTGATCAGGCTACTGAGGACAATACAACACACCGCACCACTGGTACCATCTTAAACAATATGGTCAGAAATAATAAAATGTTAATAACAAACTGCTGGTAGTATCACACCCCACCGCTACCCTCAGTCAGCAGCCGTCACCCGCACAGCCCACCATTGCTGGCCGGTGGTGTCATTGCCACCTCGCACAAAAGCAGCTGAAGGGGAAAGGTGAGTGACTGCCCAAAATCATCCAGCAAACCATGGCTGCAGCAGACCGGTCAGCTTCCTTCAACAAACTGCCCCGAGTCTGGCAGCAAAGCACCTCTGGAGCCCACCCTGCTCCCCAGAGCCCCGGGCAGGGGAGCAGCCCAGGCCACCAGCTCCCCCCAGCAAGGACAGATCCTGCCCAGAGGGTTGCACAGCTACCTCCTGCCAGCAGCCCACGCAGCCCTCTTGGAGAGATGGAGGCTGTTGGGGAACATTCTTCCCCAGCAAAGCCCTCTGTAGGTGGAAGGAGAGAGGTTGTCCTTAGAAGAACTGCCCATGTAATGCTAATCCATGCTACTTTTCATAGTTTAGTAAGAAGTGAGAACTGATGTTACACACACAATGTAAATGGGTTGAGCCAAGAGCCACCAGACCGTCTTCATGAGGGCATGTACTCACCCTGCCGAATCTCAGCTCTGAGGTTCAAAGCAGCTCCCTGCCTGAGCCCCGTTTTGGCAGATTACTGCTACCAGTGAGGTTCTCACTGCCTGCTGTAAACATTAGCCAGTTAATGGGAACTCAGAATTATCTGCTTTTACAGTTCTTTGTGCTCTCTGGAACTGCTAGATGTACAAGAGATGATCCAGTCTCACCCAAATCACTCCAAATCAGGAGCAAATCTGGGTGTTATGGTGGGCAAGACAGCAAGAAGTGCTGCGGTGTGGATGTGCCTTGCACCAATCATTTCTTCAAAGCAATCTGGAAAAAGGAATAATTTCAGGGAACCCTCTTCCATAGCAGAAGGATTTCACCAAAACCCTGTAAAACCTCCAGTTAGTGAGCACTATAGCAACTAATTAGCCAGTGTCACAGGCGCTGTGCTGGCCACCATGGTGCACCACCCGAGCACCGGCTCCCTGCCCTTAGCTCAGGATCTCCATTCCAGTTCCCATGCTCCCCCAGAGCACTGAGCCCAGGAGCCTCCACCATGCCATTGGAAACAGGACCTTTAGGAGGACTGTGCTGTGACAGTGACCAGCAAAACACCAGAATTTCACAGCCCAATGCTCCTCGGTCCCATGGGAGCAGCGGTTACGCACGGGCCATTTGTACGCGAGACGTGAGCACCGCTCCAAAGGTGGATAGAGCTGTTAGGGGTGCAGACTTGAAGGTGACAAAACCAAAGAAATGCAAACTCCCCAAAAACAAGCAATTATTCTTTCCTCGCTTGCCAATCCGCCTCTGATCAGTCTTTGCAAACTGGCGGCTGCTCAGCTCACAAAATCCACTTGTCCTTCTGTAATCATGAGGGTAAAACCACCCTCCTCTGCCTGATTGTGTATTTTCTCACTATAATTAAATGTGACATGCAGCTGCAGTAAATATTTGTGCAGTCATAGCTCACATATGATAATCATCAAAAACCAACTTCGCCAGAGAATGTGCATGAATTCTAGTCCAGTCTGTAGCTAGGCTGATATTTCTAAACTAACACAAATTCATTAAAGCCAGAAATGTAAAAGTCCACTAGCAAAAAAATAACTTACCTTTCCTTTTAACAGGAAAAGATAACTGCTATCCATATAGTAAGGCCGTCTTGATAACCTGAATTTAAGAAATAATCTGATTGCCACTAGGTGGCACATCTCAATTAGTAATCTGTGCTTGAATTCGTGATTGCCTTTTTTTTTTTTTTTAATATTCCCTATCTTTGCTAACATAACACTTTGTAATCATGCTTGCTTTCTATTTTTAAATCAGACAGCTCTAAGAAAAAAAAAATTAACTAAAAATACACCATCTGCCTGTGAAAATCAAGCTTGATTCTGTCACGTCTAAACCCAAACCAGGTTAATAACCAGAATCACAGATGGTTTCTTTATATGAATATGTACATCTCCCCGCAGTGACTCTTTCAGCTGCTTCCCAAACCGCTGGCACGGCATCACCTCGTTTCCTAGGTGACAGCTGCGCCTCGCACTCAGCCTGGACATTACACGGCTGGGATGCAGCTCAGAAGGTTCCATCGCTGCCTGCGGCGGGTCCCGCACCGCCCGGGATGCAGCGGTGGGCAGGCACCTCACTCCAAAGAACAGCAACAGATGGGTACTGATCCATTCTCATGCAGCTCCTCTTTTCCTCAGATCATCAACTCTGCTGCAGGATTCTTTTAACTTGTCCAAATCCCCACAACAGGCTGCACACCAGATATCATTGTGACCTCGATACGATAGCACAGGGCTGTAGTCAGAGCAATAAAGGCAGAATTTGATCTTTCTGCAGCACTCAACAGTAAGAACTGACAGAAACCACTGAAATACAAACAACGAAACCACTGTGGGCTGCTGCGTTCTTTATCTCTCAGTACTTATGCATCAGGATCTCCTCAATCAGAAGCGGTTCTTTCCTAATTCTCACGTGTCCAAACACACTTTGGATGAACACTTGAGCTGACTTCTGTTCTTCTTCTACTACCATCAGTGAAACGTGTTTCAGACCAAACTGCAAACCTATTGCTACCACTTCGAAAACAGGTACCTGCCATCTTCTAAGAAGTTCGATGAGAACTAAACCTGTTAAATGATACAGAGAATACATAGAACTCAATTCACTTCTTCCTGGTTCTACTTCAGTCATCTGAAAACCTATGGAACTTAAAGTTCACTGATGTCTGAAGCCACCTTGAAACCTGCTAATGATCTGTTTAAATACTGGATACTGTTATAAATAAATTGAAGCCACCATCTTTCCCATGGCCTGCTTTGCAATCAGATGCCAACTTCTTTCATGTCTGCGTTTGAAGAGCTGATGAGAAGGTGCCGGGCTCCATCCCACTCTGTCATTCAATCACCTGCTGTTGTTAGCAGTGGATCACTTTGCAAACAGTGCGTTTAATTAGTGAAATAACCAGAAAATTGCAACTAAAAGTAACAGGGTACCTAAAAATATTTAGATGGATATACAGACAGTTGTAAAAAGCCAACTGCAGCGTGTGTGATCTGCCAACAAAACTGAACAAACACTGACTTCAGGCTTGGCATTATGACACTTTGACAGGGTGAGGAGTGCCCACTTACCGCTCACTTCCATCTGTCTTCCACATCACTGGAGAAGTATTTTTAAGTGATGAGAACAACCACTTCCTGGAACTCCAGGCACACATGTACACTGAATTCATTAATGGCAACTTGCACCTGCAGAAGTAAATTACTCAACTGTGTGTAACAGCAATATTCACCATTTAAAGCTCAACTTCCAGAAACCTCACCACACACAGAGAGATGAATCTTTATTTTACGGGAAAACTGGAATTACCAGAGCAGTTTCACTACATACAAAAGAAGGCACGCCTGCAAATAGTTCTACTTACAGACTTGTCTTACAATAATGAACAACTGGCTGGGCTATTCGGCAACGTGGCCCTTGGAGCTCACGGTGCCACCTGCAGCCGGTGTCACCCCACAGCAGCTGAGCAACCCAGGGCTGCCCCCTCCTCACATTTCAGCACCAGATCTTAGAGTTCATCTGCCCTACAGCAAAACACAGGCCTCTATGATGCTTCTTATCTATATGTTAATGAAAACAGAGGACCAGCTCTTTGGATTCAGTCAAGAAGCCAATGCTGAAATGACCATCCTAATCCTAGGAAGAGCACAACAGGGGCAGAATCAGCTCCCCATTTTAAATTTTTTTTTAAAAGATTATTCTTGCCGTGCTTTCCCATTCTAGGACACCATGAGCTACTACTCATGCACAGGTTGGTTACCTGTTGCTTTATGCCCTCCTTAGGCATTGGCTTCACTTATTACAGAAAGGAATAAATAACTCAAGAGTTACAATAAAAATGTGACAATAAGTAAGTAAGGATTGAGATCTTTGAGTTCACAGTAAAACTTAAAACTTTCTTTTGAAGGACTGAAGCAGACAGTAGGTAAAATTCTTCCAAGTGCCCTGGCTGCTTTGGCACCTACGTGTCATTCACAGAATAAACTTAAAGCACTTTCACAAACAGGATGAAATCTCCTAAACAAAACACCATGACTTTGAAAATTGTAACTAGTGATACATTAGTGTAAGAGAACTGTAATTCCCTTCAGTGACTTTGAATTCATTCCTACTACAGTGTCAGTACGATGCAATCATCTAATACTATCCTTACAAAACAAACAAATACCCAACCCCAAAACACTACTTACACCTACCTACATTCATAATTAGTATTGATAACTAATAATTGCTATGTTGAAGAAACAACTGTCAGAGTAAAATTCTTTACACTGTAAAAAGCCTGCTCTAGAAAGGTTTATTCTCTATACTGTATCTCTGCTCTTAGTTCTTTGGATAAATAATTCATCAGCACTCCTAACAACTTCTGCTGGAGACTGGCATTTCCCATGACAAGAGCAGTCAGCTGAACAATATCAGTCCAGTCTAAGTTCCGGAGAATAACAATGGCTTCATCATAGAGTTTCTGCTGCTCAGCAGGAGGCAATTCTGATAAAATCTGAGGGACCGGCCTGAACTGTCCACTAGTCATCCAGGCGCCACACAATCCACCAAGTGCTCCTCCTAGAAAAGAGAGAGAGATGTTAATCTTTACCTGTTAATGTTAAAACCTAAAATTCTATCCACAGCCTTCATCAACAACGTTCCCAGTGTGATGAGAAATCAATGCAGATCTGTGCACGTCTCTAACTAGGTTTATGCACCGTGTTGAAAGCACCAAGAAGGATCTACAGCAATCAGAAAGGAACTCTTGACATAATCCAAGCTAACAGCTTCATGCTAGAAACTGGAAACAGAATAACGCACCTTAGGGCACTGGTCTCTTTAGTGTAAGTTCCACTACTAAATAAAACCACACCCAAGGAAGGGAAGGGGCCTCAGAACTGACTCTGTCCCCAAAATTCCAACCTGCAGCCACTGCTCCAAAAGACTCATTTCTGCACTCACAGGGATGCAGACTTCCATTAGACAAGAATTCCTTAATTTGCACACTTTACTCAGTTGGCAATTTTTTCCATGACACCACACAAATACTTGAAAGCCCACGATGGCTGAATTCATCTTCAAGGAACTTTTATGAGAACATCAATATCTGATTCAGGGGCACTTAATGCAAAAGCCACTACAAGTATCGATGTCCAAGTTGCTTGTCTCTTGAGACAAGATTTGTTACATGATTGCACTTGTTCCCTCTAAGTAACACATCCACAATCCATTCTTCTCAGACAAGCAGTTCCTAGAAAGCACCATACACTGCAAGACTATCCAGTGACCACTGCAGATGGAAGGTAATTCATTCTCTGATTGTCGGCAGCAATAAGGACAATCCTGGCTGTCCAGTCCCACACCTGGCCCAGCTCTTTGTGTCAGTGGAAGTGCACTTGATTGCAAATTCACCTGGAACTGCCCTGAAACCTACTGAAGACCCAGGGTCATTTACCTTTGTCATATGAAAAGTTAAATCAGGGTCTTCTGGTTTGGTTGGGACACAGTTTTTGGTAGACTTAGTATTTCTTATTCTATATACTTATTACTGTATACTTTTAGTATACAGTAGTAGGTATACTTGTTCCAGTGCCTTCATCAGGTGCTGAAGAACACTGAGCTTGACTGGGAGACATTAGGAAAGCTTAAACAAACAAACAAAACAAGAAAACACATCCAAGAATAACTTCAGTGTTTCTCTTCACCTTGCTTAAGAATGAAGCCATTTACATTTTTACTTTTACTTCTAATTTACAGCTTACAAACTTCTTACAAAAGTTTAATTTCACCACTTTGTTCCTGACAACTTCAGGCATATGTTTGTCAAAAATATTATTTTTGGCTGTTGGTTAACTCTGAACTTGTACAAGAAGTAAATATTCAGCTCCATTTTGCACTTATGGTTATCACTCCTCACATATTATTTGGTCATTGTTTGTAATCCACCTTGCCAACCCTCACACAGGCATACTGCAATTCACTCCTATACCAGTGAGCCTGTGAAATCGCTGGAACTGCTCACATGAGCAAGGAGCATTCAAGGACCAAGGCCCACACAAATTCAGTGAGAAGACAGCTTTCAAACCAGACAACTCTTAATTCAAGAGCTACAGAGGAGAGACAACTCTTTACTCTTAGTTTCTAGCCTTCCTGTAATTTTCCATACAAGTGAAAAAGCTAAGTGATGGGGAATAATGAATTCCAGAAGAAAAAAATAAGTTCACCAAGAAGTGGATAGCAAGTACTTCTAAAATAGAGAAATAAGTATTATTTTTAATAAAATCATGAGGAAGATGATCCTCTCCCTTGCTAAGGCTGACTAAGAATGCTCATTCACCCTCACTTTACACACAGAATCCCACAGAATGTTAAGGATTGGAAGGGACCTCAAAAGATCATCTAGTCCAATCCCCCTGCTGGAATTCTCCCAACTGCTTCCTTCACTCTGCTTGTCCCACACCTGGGGCACTGCTCTACCTCAGCAGGTGGGAACCCGGCTCTACCAGCCAAAAGCAAATGGTTTGTTAACAGCCTGTGCAAAGCATTTCAGAGCCGCCACTCTCCCAACCTCCCACCTCTGCATGGGTTCCCCTCTGCGGCACAGGAGCCAAAGTCCACAAGGTCACTGTTACCCTAGAATGAAACGCTGATACGCCTTCCTGACACACAGCTTGTTTCTAAAGAGCCTACATGTGAAATGGCACCTTGTAGAGCCCCCGGTGCTGCACACCCCTTGCCTTCAACCCACTGCTGCTACACAGACTTGCTAGGGAGTTAAACACACTTCTTGTTCTAAAGCAAAACACACTTACCTACAGCGATTCCAGGTGGACCTCCCATCAGACCCCCTATAAATGCTCCTGCACCCGCCAGCAGTGCTCCTGAGCCAGAGTGTTTGACAGCAGCTTTCATCCCCTTCTGCTCCGAGAGATGGCAGAACAGTTGCATCACATTGTCAACATTGAGGGGCATCTTGGCGAGATCCTGGAAAAAGATGTTCTAAGTTATCTTTGGATCGCTGCAACAGGAACTAAATGTTGCTGCTAAATGAACAGAGTTCAGGAGTCTATGAGACTAAAAGGACAAAGGTACAGTCAATACAGGAAAAAAATACTTTTGCTTTCTCTTTCATTTCTGGGAAAGCCAAACCTACTAAGAAACTGCTGGAGGTTACTGAATCTGCACAACGAACCACAGGGTGGACCAGAATAATCTGTTTTTATGACAAATTCAGAAGACTAAACAAGGTCAAGTGTGGCAGATGGCCGCGCCACTGGCACCCAAAACCAACAGGAACCTCCAGGTTGATGGAGCACCATGGTCATGCCCACACCCCCTGGTTGACAGACAGGGCCTTTGGCCAATGTTATACTTGTTTGAAAGACTTCTACAGTGCACTGCCTTTGCCTCAAGGAATTGCCGTGTGCGTTCAGCATCGCACACAGCTCTGGGAAGAAGACAAAGCAGAGCCTCACTCTACTGCAACCAGCAGATTAGAATTGACAAACTTGTTAGGTATTTTCTCCTTGTCCTAAATCTTGCCACAAATCAGGTTTTTGTTTTCACGTATCACTTCTTCTCCCCATTTTGTTACATGCTTAAACATTTCCGCACTGATTTCTGAAGGCAGAAGGGAACAGATTTCAGGAGGAGTCAGAGGAGAGACCTGGGAGTGGGAATAAACAGGGGGCTCTGTATACAGGGCATCAGAAACACAAGGGTGTTCACATACAGGAGTCTGGGCTCAGCAGACACGTGAGATGACTCTCATTATCTCACTCACTATGATTCACCACGTCGGAGAGCCGACAACCCGAAATAGCTCTCCCTGAGAGTTACCGTAATCTGCTTTTCCCCAAACTGACTGACTTCCACAATTTCCTAAAATAACTGAATCCTTATGGATGTAAAAAGATGTTTTGGGAGCAAAGAAACCTGAAGCTGAGGCATCAGGTTCCTGCAGTGTGTAGAAGGTGCTGTCCGCAGAAAGCCACCGCATTACTCCATCCGCCACTGCCAGCACCGCGAGGTTTCCTTAGGGCAACGTGGCAGCTCGAGCGGCGCAAAGGTGATCAACTGCTCCAGGGTTTCTCTGGATAAATAAAAGACTCTTTCACTATTAGATTCAAGGTGCAAAGCGCTTCAGAGCGAAAAAACCACAGACCATAATGAAAACAGGAATCACACTGCTACCTGGTGGTGTACAAAGTGCTTTGAACACACCAAGTTGTAATAACCTGGAATTAAAAAAGCAGGTAAGCGTTCAATGGGAATTATCTCCCTCCAATAAGACTAAAGGAAATTTGAGGCCTAACCTGTCTAGACACTTAGGATATCCCACTTACCTGGACTGCCAAATTACAAGATATATGTGAAATACTGGCCATAACTCCTTCAGCCCTTAAGTTTTTTTAGACCCACTCAATGTCTTTTTAACTTACAAATTGAGGGTGGATTTCTTTTCCATTTCCTAGCCAGCTCCTCCATCTTGAGGGCAGTATTCAGAAAAGAGTGAGTTACAGGTCGCTTGCATCAACCAGCTGATATTGAAGCCAAAACAACTAGATTTGCAGTTAAGAAAAAAAGAGCTGACACTTGGAAAATAGAGCTTGGTCCCCTCTAGAGACACTTGGCACAAAACATCTCAGTGGTATCTCCAAAATCTGACTAAGCCTGAAAATCGAAGGTGCTTTCCCCAACTCACTACAAAAACAAATACCAGCTCACTAAAATTAATCAAAGTCTCCTGAAGATTTTAAAATTTATTAAAATCTTTATGGCTAAAATAGACTGAGCATAAAATGTGATTATAAACTCTTTCAAATAGCTGAAATGTAATTACAGTTCAGATATATTTTTTTATCCTCCGACAACGCCTATTTCGGGTTTACTATTGATGAAGCGATGATTCAGCTGCAATGTAACTTGGGGGAAAGAGAAATCGGCAGTCAATGAAGAGGTCAAGCCGAGCCCAAGGTTTTTAAGCCCCTCCTCGCCGCCCCCAAAGGCAGGGGGTGCCCTGCCAGACCGCCCTCCCCGGGGCGGCCCCGGCACCCGCCGGGCTGCGGGCCCCGGCCCCGCTCCGCAGTGCCGGCTGCCGCAGCCGCACCCGGCCTCTACGGGAATCTTTCCGGCGCCCGCAAACGCAAACCCCGACACAGGGCCGGGGTGGGGGGTGCTCCCTGGGCAGCGGAGCGGACAGCGGGGCCGGCCCAGGCAGCGGGCAGAGCCGGCGCCAGGCCCCGCGGCGGCCCTTCCTTCCTCCCTTGCCTCCCTCCTCCTCCCGCCTCCCGGCCGCCTACCTCAGCGGGCAGGGCCGGCAGCACCCGCGGCTCCCGGCTCAAAGGAGACCGGGTAGGACACGGCTGCGGCACCGGAGGAGGAGCGCGGCCCGGAGACCCCAGCGCAGCGCAGCCTCCGGCCCTGCCCACCCGCGGTACCGTTCCGGCGGTGGGGCCGCCCCGCCAGGGAGTGCCGAGCCCCTGCAGCCCGCCCGCCCTCACCTCCGCGCCGGCCGGGCCCGGGGCGCGCTGGGAGCGGGGCGGTACCGCAGGCCCGGAGGAGCGGGCCCGGCTCCCTGCGCTGCAGCCGGGTCTGCGGCGGCTCCCGCGCCTGCTCCACGGGGAGGGCGCGCAGCCCGGGGCGCGTTGGGCAAGAAGTGCCGCCGCCTCCTCCCGCCTGCCCCCGCGGCGGCACCGGCAGCAAACCGGCCCCGGGCCGCCCTGTTCGGTCCCCGCCCGGCCCAGGCCAGAGGTCTGACGGGCGTCACCGCTCCCCCGGGGCTCGGAGCTCGTTTGGGTACATAACGACACGCCCCGGGGAGCATCTGCTGCTCCGGTGCGCGGACACGGCCCTTGTGAAAACCATTACAAGGTGTCACAACGTTTCCAGGTGCTCTGCTCTGGGAGAGAACCGGGGGGAGGAAGAAAGGGACTTCTGCCACAGGATGCTGTTACCCTGTTTCCCCAAAAGTAAGGCAGGTTCTTATATTAATTTTTGCTCCAAAAGATGCATTAGGGCTTATTTTCATGGGATGTCTTATTTTGCCATGAACAGTCTACATTTATTCTCAAAGCATCAACATTTATTCAAATATGTCATCACATTCTGGAACATCATCATAACTCTCCAAACCCTGAATTCCATCCTGAGTGTCTCGTGACTCTATTTCCTTTAGTACAATTTGCCCCAGTTTCTCATGTCTAGCAGTAGCACTTTCCTTGAACGAGCACCTCTTGTCCGTGTCACCTGCTCTTAGCACACTGGCAATGCAAGTGGCAGTTGCCTGTCAGGTGTCTGCTTTTCTTGGTGAAGGGTCTGTCTGTCCTGCTGCATTCTGTTGCCAATTAATTTAACTTTTTTTTTTACATGTATAGCTGCCTGGACACGATTTAAATTGACTTTTTAAATGCCCTGTAACTAGGACTTATTTTTGGAGTATGGCTTATATTTTGAGCATCCTCAAAAATCCTGAAAAATCATGCTAGGGCTTATTTTAAGGGTAGGTCTTATTTCTGGGGAAACAGGGTAGGACAACCCTGGCCCTCATCTGAGAATATAACCTGATAATACTTTTGCATACTTTTCACGCAAGTTTATTTCAGTCACCAGCCCGGTAAAGTGCAGCGTGCTAGTCTGGTACAGCACCATATGTGATCAAACAGGCTCTGCGCTGAAGCAGCGCTCAACAGCTGTGTCACATATGGCTCCTGAAATATCACAGTTTCTCAACACCAGTATGATCTTTGGAAAGTTACTGCGTAATGTTAAAAATGCTGCCGTTTCGCAAGAAGAGATTATTAACAGAGGTTTTTGTCAGCCTAGCCCTTATTATGATTTCATTTCTGATTTAAGGTAAAGCATCTCCCCTCGGTTCCTTGTTGAGAAGATGAAAAAGCAGGATGAGGAAAAGAGGGAGGAACATAACTCACAATTTTTGTCCCTTTCCTGTGGCTGCACTGGGGACTTCTTAACCTCCCCAAGCTTTATACGATCACATAAAATAACCCTCTGTGTAACAACTCAAAATGTTACAGGTCTACTGGTGCTCTTGATTTTTATGATTTGAATGTAAAAAGCAAATGTAATTCCTAAAATGAGCAAAGATCAAAAATGCCATCTACATTTTAAAAAGTAATACCCCAAACTCCAGCTGTAAGCAGCCTTCCAAGGGGCAAAATTAAAAGCAATGAAGTCTGTCAACCATCAAAAGAGGGAATTTTTATCACTCTATCCTAAAGTGAATCATTACTTCACTACTCCAGTTAAAAATACAAGTTCTTAGGGCTACATCAGCAGGTATTCATTAGGTCTCTTTTTTTGCTATGGTAGAAGTTACTAAAATGAAAATGTAAAATAACAGTGCAACATGTATCCTTCAAGGATGTACATGCTGCTGCCAATCATGCTGTTCTCTCAGAGAAATCCAACTCTGTTGCAAAGTCAGTGGGAACCTGGTTATTGCAATGAGCTGGTTAAGCTGTGATTCTGTACGTTGTGAGCGGCCAGCACATGATGGCATGCCCGTTATTCTCCTTGGCGAGCATTAACCAATACACGTGAATCAGCACACCATACATCCCACCAAGCATTCCGTGAGCCCACGCAAACAGCACAGAAATCCTCTCTCCAGTCTCACTGAGGCAGCAAGACCAGACCTGCGATAGTTTCTCTCCGGCCCAGGGTCGGTACCCAGTGGGCTCCATCACCTGCAGCCGGCTGGGAAAGCGCGTCCTAAACGTGAGAAAAAGATGCGAGAAGGGACCGCACTGCTGGCTGTGTTCTCATCTACAGGGCTGTGTGTTCTGGCTGGATCTGTCACTGTAACTCCAGCCTGTATTTATGCATTTTAGCATCTACTCTTAACAAATAATTAGCACCTGAGATTAATTTTCACATGCTTTTTAAATTCTAGGAGCTGGTGACATGAGAGCTGTTCAAGGCGGTCCTGCTGTAAATCTGATCCTGCCAATAATCTCACTGTACTTGCTGGCCTCTTTTAAGTACTAGATGTCATTGCTATTCTGATATCATAGTTCTCTTTCTGCCCTTTATCAGCATTGATTCACTATTTAATTTCCTTTATCAGAATGTTGTGCATCTTTTTACTCTTCAGGTTGCTAGGTCTCTGTACTTTTAAAAATCAAGAGTGGAAAAAAAAAAAACCCAAACCTTTCATCCCCCAAAAGCCTCAAGTCATCTGTCAAAAGCAAGTATCGGAGATCAACTACAGCTTCTGGTTTGATGAGCCACTTGGCAAGTTTCTGTCAAGTCCTTCCCTAACATACAGCAGAACCCAGAATAACCACAAACCAGTTCGGGATGTCCTCAGCACGCTGGGTTCGCTGTGTAACTTCACAGCTTTTGACACAGTAGGAGACAAGCCAGGAGGTGCCAGGAACGGTTTCAGCTGGAGAGGGGCTGTTGCTACCAACACAATGATTCACTCTGGCTTCCAGCCTGCTCCTTACGGCAGCTCAAGAAAATGCCACCAGCAGCAGGCGCCGTCTGGAGGAACTGTCCAGAAATACCTGATGCAATTATGTGAAATACCTGTTACCTTCACAGGAAACCTTTATTTTTTTCTTAAGACTAGGCACTTAATCTTGTTGGACAGAAAAAAGCTGTTTCTCTAAATTTTCTTCTGTGCCAGGACTGAGCAACTGTCTGCACACAGACTTAGTTTCATTATGTCATCTAGTTGCATTTCTTTCTCCTTAAAACTTCAAATTTCTTTCTATGAAAACGGCAGGAAAAAAACATGCGAAACTTGAGGCATGTACAAGTAATATAGATCCTTTTCTCTAAGTTTGCAAAGCACCTAAGAATAGTCCTGAGATTCCCCTTTCTTGTCAACTTGGATATGAGTGAGGATGATTTAATTTATAATGTTACATCAAAGCAAGGACAAGAGAGGAAAAAAGAAGAAATGTCATATGTTCCCCAGAATTCGTGATGGGAGCGGCCCACAGAGAGGAAAGGGCATAGAAGATGTGACATAGCAGGTTTCTAATCATATCGAAGTTTAGGAGGGTAAGAGATTTCTATTCATTCCCTCAGAAGTCTGGGAAACCCTACTCTGCACTGAAGAAAAGCTGTTTTGCTTATCCCTGTCTAATGTCTGGGGCCCTAGACAATATACATCTCTCCCTGGGTCTATAGAGTCCTGATGCGTGTGCTCACATAGGGTCACAGGAATAACAGCAGCTGTTCTGAAAGTGTCTGCCACTTCTGCTTCATATTATGTTTATCATTTGAACCTTCCCTTCTTGACAACAACACAGTTCTATAACTTCTGAGTTCCTCATATTATACTTCGGATTACCAAGAAAAGGGTGAGCTTCTCAAGATCAAACAAGGCACAACCTGTATTGAAAATGAATATAAAGTAATGCTATAGCATTTAAGTCCTTAAACAGAACCACTTAGTAGGGAAAATCTTGCAAGTGCAGAATGGCTGTTTAAAAGGAATGACAATCTCTCTGGAACTCTGTGCAACAAGGAGAGGTTACATTTCTAAAACCAGGAAAACTAACTCCAATTTTCACCTATTAACACTCTCCACCTCTGTGCATGCAGGTATAAATAATTCAAGAAAAATTACCGAATCACTACAGGAAGAAACAGTAGCAGGTTACAGAGATCCACTACAAGCAAAGCATATGCTTGATGGCAAATCTTTTCCCCATTTCCTACATTAGATATTCATCAGGGTCTGACTTCTAATTGAATGCAAATAAAGGATATAACAGGTTTTTGCATATGAAGTGAAGATATAGAACATCTGTCTCTTCACAGCCTTTCAATGTACCTTAGGTGACATTAAGCAAAGAAGAGGTTTGCCTCATCAGCTTGTAGGAAACGGTGAATGTGACTGAATTAAATCATTCCCCTGCTGCTGTAAAAGGTGCTGCTTTGGTCTCCCTGCATACTCTCAGGTGATAAAGTGCCAAGCTGGGCAAAATCAGTTTCAGTGCCAAAAAGATGGACTACTGGTGCAGAAGGTCACAAAACACTATGAATTGCCTTATATCATCTCAGTCTTGAAAGATGATCCAAAAATATAGGCTGGCGCTTTGGAATAAAGCACACACTGCTAGCTAGCACTGTCCAAGCAAGCAGTTAAAGATACTTCAGGCTTATCCTTACCTGCAAACAGTATACCTGTCTTCTGCTCTTTTAGACTTTTATTATACTAGTCATTTATTATTTGGTTTTTTTACTTCTTCAGCAGCGTAATTCAGTAATTGTGTTTATTGCTACAGAATAGCCATTTTGTGGCCTTTTCAGAAAAAGCTACAGCAAATTTAAATGTAAAAGTCGGAGTCCTGAAATTAGCTTACATATTTATATGTTATAGTGTGTATGAACACTGAAGTGGAAATAAAATCCTGGTTAAAAAATAGATACACAGAATACCTTCAAGGTTTCCAGAGATGAGCTAAAAAAGAACCAATCTTTACAACCACTTCTGCCACTCATCACTTTTGCAAAATGTATCTAAGAACAGTGAGTGCATCTGAGGTTCCTTCAAACCTGTAATTAAAGGCCATACATAAACCAGACAAAGTTCAAAATCAGATCTAAAATGCGTATTGTAAATTCAGTTAAGGAACAAAGCATTCTAGTACCAAGGATGGAAGGATGACATTTGAAGCTGTCGGTAACAACAATGACAGATTTCCATGCTTGATACTATTCAGTGGTGTGAGAAATCTGTACCATAACCTGGTGCTCACGGAGTCTGAGAACAATAGATGTTCAGCTACATATAATTCTGGCCCCAAACACACGGTACTTTGGAGACGCAAAGAGTAAGCACGAACAACCTGACTTGGGTCCTTGGCCAATTTAACTTCCAACGTTACAGCACATTGACGAGTTCTGAATGAGAGCCCAAATTTTACAAAGCTGTTAAGACAAAGTTTCCTGTTCTTCAGGGAACACAGAACAATTCTGTGCAGCCTCTTCAGGTCTGAGTTGTGGTAACGTGGCAGGCAAGAGGGAGCTCGCAGTCCGCTGGGTAGCAGGCTGGGAGGGAACAGGCCAGCTTGTACAGTTTCCATTGCATGACTTTCTTTCCTCTTGTGATAGGTCGGTGACAAGATGACAAAAAGGTGAATTTGAATCACTCTCTTCAATGATGGACAAGATCCAAAGCTTCCAGAAGTCACTGCCAGTACTTAAATGTGTTACAATGGAATTTTCAGACCTACACAGTTTAGCATGTTCTATTTTAATGTTGCCACCGGGGCCACCTCTCTGCTTCACTTGCAGTCACAAGGGTGTGATTTGGGATCACATAATGCCTATGTGGCTACAACAGGGTTCTCTAAAGAGCTATCGCTGAGCTAAATGAGGAGCAGGGCAGTGTTTATACCATATTTGTAGCTGTCCTATAACATGATTTAGACTTTGGAAACAAAAAGAACTGGAAACTCTCTGCAAAATACAAAGAGGCCCTTTGCTGGCTTTCTGCAGACCTCAATTTGGGAACCACTGCCTTAAAATCATCATAAATGACTGTCTTGGGAGTAAAATGATGTGCATTCAAACGGGCATAATTTATAAAGAAGAGCTAATGCCAGTTGGCTTTACCTACAACGGCGTGCATATACACAGTCATGAGATTCAAGTGGCACTGGAGTAGAAAGCATTGACCAAGCAGATGAATAGCAAAAGGAAAGAACTGGGCAGCCCCTTCTGTATGATAAGTTCCAGGGGATCTTTCATTCTGCCCTAAGTAGACAAGCATTAAGTTCTCAAAAGTCTGTTGAAAAGGCTCACAGCAGGATGTGCCAATCTCTATAACATGGAAGAATAAAAGACTTGAGATTTTGCTGCAATTAGAATAAACAACTGTCCTTAATTTCTGTCAAACAGTAGATGTCTCCCTTTGCCAGTATTTGAAACGTGTGTAAAATGTTAGGGTCCACATCCACAGCCAGTATTATGACTCTCTTTCTCAGCCTACATTCCCATCATGCCTTGTAGAAAAATCCATGGGGGACGAAAGATAACACTGAGTCCAAGCCCTGAGAACAGAGCCCCATGAAAGCAACAAATTATAAACTCTACTGAGGAGATTTTCTTCAGAAAGATCACAGGTCTCATGCTTTAGTCATGGCCCGTTCCTTTGCCAGCAGGTTCAGAGGGAGGGATCTGTGAGAGCTAAGTGATTTCTTTCAAGTAAGCTGCTCACGATGACTACAGAAACCTCAAGGATTACAGTGCACAAACAATGGGAGAAAAGCTGCTTCAAATAATACACCCAGACAATGGCGTTGCCATTATGGTAGCAATGCAAAATATGGACAGGGATTTAAATGAAACGGGCGATATCTGTATACTTTGGAGGGCTCACGTATGCCAAATTTGGCAGCATGAGTGTTCACATTGCTTGTTGCTCCACCCCTTGAACAATGAGGCTAAACCCCATATGTGCAGGAGTTGGTAGAGCACAAGCAGTTCTGCTAATCACACTGCATGCAAAAGCAAAAAGACAAAGGAAACTAGTAATGCTTAGACTAGCATTGGGGAAATAATTAAGCATGAATGAAATATTGTATGTGGATTTGAAATGAATGTTCTTGGAAACAATTGTGCTGTTTCAGTTGTGCTGCTTTCCCCTCTAAGTTTCACAAAGTAATTTGCATGTCATTTAAATAAATACCATAAATTAGTGCAAACTTTTTGTTTTTATTTACATAAAACAAAATGCTCATTTCCATTATTGTTTGGATTACCTGACAAGAGTGAAAGAGGTCTGAGAGGAAACTCGTCTGTCCCCCAAATATGACAGATTTCTCATGCGTGAGTGAGCCAGAAAGCAGGACCCCATTTTTAGCTCTTCCTTACACAGGCAAGTAATGCTCTGTACTGTAACAGGTACTCGATCAGATCTTCCAGCGGGCCCAAGCTGGAGCTCCAAGCTGGCCGAGGGCACTGGTATAGGCTGCCTTGCATTTGTCAGGGTTTCATGGCCCTTCGTGAAAATAACAAAAGCCTCAGCACTGCTTGTCTGCTGGACAAACCTGCTTTTTCTGGGGTAGCTCAGCTCTTCGCAGCCAACACACACAGCAAACAACAACCCCACCGGTATCCTGAACTTGCACAAGCGACGCGAGTGCTTGGCAGCATCTGCAGCAGATACCCAGGGCACGTTGGGAGGTCAGGGCACTGTTAACTTGAGTTTCTCTGATTAATCATCTGTTTTTCTTTGAGAACTCATAACTTGCAAGGCCTACACTCTTCTCTGATGCACATATTGCTTTTACTTCCATTCAGTGTTAATCACCTGTCACCAATTTGATTTAACCTCTGATAAATATTTACCTTCCTTCTTGACAATTTATTTACGCTTCTTTCTCTGACCTCTTCTCAAACCTCCTTTCTCTTCTTACCCTTACAGAGGGTCAACAGCAGCCAATTCACAACCCTTAATATTCTGTGCACTCTGACAATTAAAATAAAATAAAATTATTGAAATACAGAAATCCAGAAAAAGGTGAGTGCAAGGTAGCCTAAAAAGTTAGGAAGGTGCATGTCTCTTTGCAGGATCATATGGGGCCTGTTGGCCACTGAAAACTAAGTATAGGTACCATCACCTGAAAAACCAAGTGACCTAACCATCTGCAAAAGACGAAATTGAATATCTAGCATAAATTTTAATGTTCTAGCCATAAGACAGTAGATGATCACTCAGGCTTCTGACCTGTGAAGACTGCCTGCAGGTTTCCTCCACAATGCCTCAGTTGCATCTTGTTGCTCTCTCCAGTCTAAGAGGGAACTCAACAAATATTCTCTCTTCTCACAACCCTGGGCTGCTTTTCCCCATGATCTGTTGTAAAATACACCCAACATTACAGATTGAAAATCAGATGAACTCATTATACAAATGTTCTTTTCACAGAAGAATATCCTGCAGTCTCAGTTTCTAATATATATATATAAATAAACTAAGGGATTCAACCCACTTCCCATTTTGGATATGAAGGCTTTTACTTTCCTGGACTTTGCTTAATGAGTCCAAAGTTTTGCTTCACCACAAAGGAAGTAAAATTGATTTGATCTAACTTCATGATTTCCAAATATCACTAGGGTGTGCTGTAGATCATGAAATTTCAGTAAAGCACAGTTAACAGTGACAAACCTAGCTGCTATAGTAAATATTTTAAACTAATTACAAACATAGAACCAACTCAGCAACGACTTAGATTCCTTATAAAACAACATACATACTCAAGAGAGGTAATGTAACAAGTTAATAATTTTAAAGAGTTTTGTTACACAGGCTTGGTAAATTGGGGGTAGTACACAACAGAGAACTAACTAGCGACAGGCAGATAATCACACACCTAAACTGCACATAGATAATGAAAATCCAGACATGCAGTTCAGTGGGAATAGAAAAAAACCTGGGACTAGAACCAATATCCATAACAAACCATGTAACAAGCAATAAGGGACTCTTTGTGGAAAACTTAATCTGAAAAAAAAATTACGAGACTAAGTCACTGGAACTCACAAGGGTAGGGCCTGGGGATGCAGAGTCAGGGGCTGAATAGTAATTATTTCTATCAATTAATGCTCATAAACAATAGTGCTGAAATTCCCAGTGAGGATAACAGTAGAACTGAACCAAATCCATCACAGGAGACTGCACCTATTGGGTATCAGCTCTCAGTCCAAGGGTGCCCAGCAGTGACACCGGCCAGGGGATACAGCCGCTGGAGGAAGGAAAGCGCCAGCTCCCGGCTCGGGGCTTCCAGCCTTTGCCACAACCTACACCCAACCAGCTGCTCAGCTCCTGGGCAGAGGCATCTTCCTGCTCTTGCACCTATAACTTCAGCCTGAGAAAGAAACACACATCCTGGCACACTGTCCTTCTGTGCCCATCACCTCCCAGTATGGGCATGGGAGTGGTGGTGGGGTAACAACCCGTGCAATTAATGACAAGAGGTTTTTAACCACAAGCTTAACTTTAAGCATATATATACACTAACAACCACAGACTCAAATGCAAATTTGAGCACCTATTTAAACACAAACAAAAGCTTAAATGGTTTACTGTGCTGAGGCCCCAACTGTCAAGACATAGCCAGTATGCCATAGTTAGTGGTAACCACAAACAGAATTATCAAGTGATGCTTCAGCAGGCTGCATGAACTGAGTTTGGTAGTCTTACACTATGAACCACGTATTCATTATTATAACAACTTGTATTACTATTTGTAGCATCTAGGGAACCCCAATCAGGGCTCTATTGTGTTACAGACTGTACAAGCACTGAAAAAATAGGATGGCTCTTATAATGAGTACATCACAGGCCCCACTACCATAATTAACATTGATTAGCATCGATGCAAACAGCATGGGAAGACAAAGATGAGGCAGTTTGGGAGCTGAGGTACGCTCTCACCCTTTAAGGTGGCTCCTCTGGTTCCCAACTGCAGAACAGAGGGAGGCTGTTCCAGTGGGGAAGGCTGCAGTCTCCAGTGCTCCCCGTTAGCAGCTCCCATGGGCACATTCTAGGACACAGGATTTAAAGGGAAATCTTTGTCACTTAGTAATCCAACCTCTATCACAGGCAACTACTTCACACAATCCTGCCCTTAAAATTATCAAGAACCACTACAAACCACTTTCCACCCAAGGCATACGTCTCTCTGAAAACACCCCAGGATGGCTGGAGCAGTTGGATTAGACTGTGTATCTACGCATCAACCTAAATACTAAAGCAAGCCTGCTGTTCGCTGTCACAGATCAGTAGTAGTGTGAAATGCAGTGGCTAGAAATGACCTAAAACAAGGATCAGAGTCAGACTTTCAGGGTATATAAATCAACTGAGGTCAAAACCCCAGTGCTGAGCTTGTTCCCTCATGGCTGAATGGGATATTTCCCCACTTCCCCAAGCCCCCATACCCAGCGTATTTGCCCTTCCCCAACATCACCGTGAAGCCATATGATTGCAACCACTACCACCAATTGTGATCAAAAAGGACAGCTGGCAACCTCTGATCTACTTAATGTGTTAGAAAAAGACCCCAAAAAGCCAAATTCGCTTTAAATGAAATCTCAAAAGAGTGACCTTAATGGACATAGAATGTGGAGCTGCCTGCAATAAAACCTCGTCCCTCCAATACACAGCCCTTGCTAGATCTATGATTATCATATGTACCTTCGCATTGCAGGCCCATGGCATTTTCCAAGGTTTGCCTTGGATACTAAAGCAGTTTTTCCTTTCCAACTGTAGGAAAGTTTGTCAATAACACTCTGATGCCAGCAAAAAAGATAACACGGATAGTGTGAAATCATAGGGGTGAATATTTTGATTGTATAATGAAACTACCTTTGTTAACCAAACGAGATTCAAGACCTTGGAACCATCCTCTCCCCAGAATGTTTCTGCATGTTTTTATTGTGTAACCTTACAAAATACAGACACCTTTAATTTCACTTTCACATCCGGTACCATGAAAAATATGTTAATAGAAAATACATTCACGCTAGAAATTTTGTTCAGTTCTCCACGACATCATTCATATCATAATCTAACCTGCAATCTGGTGTATCCTCAGAGTTGGTGCACATCTCAAGAATCCTCACATGCACTGAACTGAACACATACGCAAATATTTGCAGGACTATACTGTAGCCAAAATTTCAAATGCAATTGGGATATGTTTACCTGCCCAACTGTAGTTAAGTTCTGGTGTTTTATTACTTTGTGCCATTCTGGTAAAGTTTTTTTTGTGTCTCTTGTTTGGTTGGTTGGTTTGGTTTTGTTTGTTTTTTAAGATACTTCCTGTCATTTCCCTGTGAGTGAAATTTAATATTATTCTATAAAGCCTAAAAATAAACTCGGATCTGCTAAAGAATTAATCATTTCACTCCCAGGTTTCCACCAGCTGGGCTTGTCTGCTTTAGGTTTGACACCCTTGAGAGCTACAAGCCCAGCTTACAAAGATGAGCAAGTTAACATCAGAAAGATGGAGAGATCATTTTTTTTCAATCTTTCCTTTGCCAAAATACTGTCTGGGGTACTTATGACTGGAAGATATTTATTTTTGGCAATTTCTCACTCACTTATAGAACTGTACTTATGTTATTTGCAAATTTGGAGGGTTAACGTCCAAATACATATGCTTCTCTATGTGTATTTCTTTCAGGTTTGCTCATTACATTCATTAAACTATTTAATTCTCAAGGATCTACTGGAGATACAGTGAAGACCCCCTGAACGCCAGTTAAGAATAAACTTGTAATGAGAATAAATTACACACACATATCAATTGCTACAAGTCCCGTAAAGAGTGAGACCTTTCTACATAAACATCTGCTGCAGAATTAAATCTGATACATTAATAAAAGCCCTCCCCACCCAAATCAAACAATGGAAGTAGAACAGTTACCCGATCAGTTAAAAGAATAAACCTTTTAAATAAATAAATTTGAGCTACACCAATTTATGTCACTGTGGTACTTAAGGCAAAACCTTTTAAAGGAATAGATTTACTGTGCATACAGATCTCCACTGGGTATGCGTAATTATGCAAAGGAAAGGCATTACTTTTAAAGTGGATGAATGGCTGATACTTTTTGATTTACTGCTAGAAACAGAAAAATGGTAATGGCATGAAATAAGCATTTGCAAAACCGTTTTGGCAGACAGAAAATGTTTGATTTACCTAGGGCATCCATCAGGTTCTATATTTTAGATCAAAGTAGATAAATGGAAAGGCAAATGGATATTTGGGGGAAAAAAATATCTACCGCTCTTCCATCAGCCCTGCAAGTTAAGTTAAATGCTTGGAGGAGGAAAAAGCCCAAGGCTCTTTGGATGGAAGGAAGTCATGATCCATCACTGCTCTGGCAGCTATAGCTTTCCGTATTTACCTGGAAAGGTGAGAATTGCATAGAAATACTTGTAATTTTCTGGGCCTGATTTGGAGCGGTGATTTCAAGGCGGCTGGCAAAGCTCAACAATTCCATCTGACATTGGAAATGCATAATGCATACCCTGGGCCATATTTTCCTCTCAACTCCAAGTTGTTCACTCCCTTTTTCTCTCCTCTTCTGGCTTGAATTCACATTGGTGAAGAAAATATGTTCCAGTCAAGATACACACACTCCCCAAATCAAAACCCACTGCCTTCTCAGATACTTTCAAAAGCTGTGCAATGGGAAAGCACACTGATGGTAGGATAAGGCTTACTAGACTGAGACAAGTCAGGATACTGCAGAACCAAAAATCAGCTTCTTCCTAGAGGCTCTCAGTGAAAAGCATGACTTCTGAGTGTGCCACAATCTTGTTCTGAACTCCTTCTATACTGAAATGCATCACCAGGCACTATGTAGTGTATGTATTGTGCCCAGCCCTTAAAGCATCACTAGAGGTGTGGTACATGTGTTGCACAGATGGTCTGAACACACACAGTAAATCCAAGATGTTTGGGACACACTCAATTTGTTGTGCTTGTGAAAAGCCACAGGAGGGCACACACACAAGAGCCCCAGCTGCATCAGATTTACTGTGAGTGTGCACGCCATGTGCAGGGAGCGTTTCCATAAGCGTCAGATTTGCGATACATGCTCGGGAGAAAGGATTTGCCCACGTGCCGAGAAAATGCTGGCATTACTAGACATCTGGAAATCCTGACAAACATACAGAATCCTTGAAAATAACCTCTCAACAAGATGTCTGGCTGGGGAAGGACACATCTGGAGAAATTCAACATATGTCCCTCTGCCCACTCCATCAGGAAATAACGGAGTGGGATGTGGCCTTTTCAGCTCTCTCCACATCGTTATGAACATGAGCAACAAATCCATCAGCTACTTCTGCATCCTTTTACTCTATGGAGGGGTTGCCCGGCTCTTAAGCAGCCAAAGAGCAATCAAAACTGGCATCTTTTTCCCACACAGGTAAAAAAACAAACAGGACTTATAATTACACAATAAGAGAGAGCTGTTTGCTCTCTGGGATGCTTGCTTAATACATTTTTTGTTACAAAATTAGCGGGTATCTGCTCCTGCTGACATACATGACCTGTGTTTTTAACTCAGTAGCTTATCCTTGAACACTGAAATACTAGAGCAGGTTACTCAGAGAGGTTGTGGAAACTGCATCCTTGCAGATATCCAAAATCTATCTAGAACCTAAGCAACCTGTTCCAGTTGACCCTGATTTGAGCTGGGGGCTTGGACTAGATGATGCTCCTTCCAGTCTCCACTGTTCTGTAATTCTGTGATTAAGATCTTTCCCTTTGGTTTTGTAGATGCACTTGCCTTCCAATAAGTAATTCATTGATCACACTTCTACCATAGCCATGGGTATCACTGTACACAGAGAGTTCAAAGATTCTGCATTTGTGGAGTGGGCCAAACACACTGCAGTGATCAACAAAAAAACCTGACAAGTTTCACCAACAAGAGAGAGAACACAGAAAGACCAAGGACAATGCCAGCCCTCTGCTGCATTCCAGTGTCTGTGACTGGTAAACAGCCCTTATACATAAGGCTTTAGGTACACAGCTCCACAGATGAGATGAAAACCAGCTCATCTTCAGAGCAGGCTCAGCCAGCAGCATCCAGACCTTTTGTGCCTATGTAGCCTCCAGCTTATCTGTAGTTACGCCTCTCTGAAACCAACAGCACCCCTGCTACAGACTCACGTGTACATGAACCCTCCAAATCAAGACTCAAGACTCTAAGACCACCAAATGCAAGATGCGTGTAAACATATAACAGCCAATGTACCTTTGCGAGCTTCAGATTTGTGCACATCCTGGGATATCTGAAAGTTATACACTCTGTCTGTAGAAAAAGTCACTGCAAGGTTCCATGCAAGAAATAAAATAAGTGTTAAAATATTGAGCTAGAAGTAAGGCCAGACTGTATTTCTCCTCCTGTAATAAATCAGCACTATATGTATATATTAAATCCAATCCCTTGATGTGTCCAGTTTCAGTGATAAAAACTTAGCGAGGAGGGCAAAAGTTATTGGGTAAAGATCGATATGCTTTCTTGTTGTCCTTGATTGGCAATAATGCGACATTTTCTCCTTGACTGTAAGAGGCGCTTTTGTGATTTGGGAGCATAAAGAAATTCTGTACTTGACAGATTTATATAGTAGGAATACGCTAATGTCCTTTGACCCGCTTAAGAATAAATACGACCTACCAAATTGTCATTTTTATGGGTATTTACAACTGAGGCACTTTGTAAACCTAAGAACTAATATTTCCCAAAGGAAATCTGTGCTCTTGAATCTTGATAAATTATTGAAAAATACAAGCCACTACCAGCCCTACAAATTTCCTCTTCTATTTCTCCTATTTTTAGTTACATGGGAGTTGTCAAAGCAGATTGGACCACTGATCTATTTCGCTGGGTATGTTGCTGCAGCCATGGCTGGTGCTTCAGAGGAATCCAATAATATTTTTGGCTATTTGATCAAGGCTGTGTAAAAGAAAAAAATACAAAAATCTTTCCTGAAACATGAAGGTTTTCAGTGCCCAAATGAAATATTAGTCATATAATTCTTTAAGCTCTCAAATTACTCTTAGAGAAGTGTTACAAACTATAATTTCCACAGCCCAAATGCCACCAGCTGCATTTGCTCTCATGAACGCTCCAGTTGATGCTTTAAACAGATAATGCAAGGAGTAAAATAAGCCATCCCAATTCACCCAAGCCCCAGTGCTCACCACCTCATGGGTGTAGTGCAGATAACCTGCAAATTTCATCACTCGTTACTGACCACCTACATCCCTGCTTTCTTAATTCTGCAGGCTGGGTGAGCCAGAAGCCTTCACTGAGTGCCGTGTCTCAGCTCCGCTTCATCTCACCTACCCACTCCACTTGCCATGTACATTTCTTCCATCACCTTTATGCTGTGTCAACCTTCAGAATCTTCCTCTGGAAGATGACAGCACATGACTATACCTCTATAGCTTGGTCTTAAGGAAACAGAGGTTTTTGACAGGATACAATATTAATATTGTCATCCATAAAAGAGCAGTTGAAAGCTATTTCCTTTTATTCTTATTCTCCAGCTGAAAGTTGACAAAAAGTCAACACCATTCAGGACAGTATCTAACAGATGAGGCTTGCAGTATTTTTCCAGCAGAAGCTTCGTGTTTCTCCTCTTGGTTATATCTCTGTACAACAGTACAGATCCTCTCAAAGACTTTCAACACATCAGATTTTGACTAAAGCATCATGACGTAGTGCTCATCTCTACTTTTACTACATTTCTAAGGGCAGCTGCTTTTCTATTTTTCTTTGCGCATCTGTGGACAACAAAATCTTTTTTCTATCACAAGAATGTCTTCATTAAGGCAGTTTCTGCCTTCAGCTTATTCTTAGTCTTCTGCATACTGTAATCTATCTACATGCACAAGAAAGGCTCGAGAGGCGAACTGAAAAAGCAGGAAGCTGGAATAAACAATGAGGCAGGAACTGCAGCAAACTTGAGCATCTTTTCTTGCCCTTACTCTGCTGCCTTCCTTTTCATCCTTGTTTACTGTCGAATTTGGGATTCCTCCCACACTTGTATGAAACATTTCAATGTCCTCTGTTTTGTCACCTCATTCTGACAGGGGTATGACAAAGCACAGCTAGTACAGGGACCGCAGCACAAAGTCGAACAATTCTGAGTTTAACTACCATTTTGAACATTTCATTTCATATCAGATTGGGCAAATTGAAATATTTAAAATTTCTTGTATGATTAACTTACATTTTTACACTTAATTTTGTTTGCTAACTAATAAAAGGATCCTAAACACCCACTGCTTCACGAACTCCTACACTCTACAGCGGATATTCCATCTCCCTTTGAACACACGGTAGGGCAGAAGTAGAAATTGCATTTTAGTATACAGAAGGAAAAATCAAGGATGGACAAGGATTCAAGAACCTGGTATTAATACCTGCTTAACCTGGTATTAATTCTAACCTGTTTGTATTAACTAACACGGACCATGTGCTCCCTCGACATCAACATTTCATTTTTTTGAAATTTTCATCTGTTCCTCATTCTGCTTCTACGAGTGTAGATGTTATTTTCAGAAACAAATGCCTACAAGCAGAAGAGGAACACCCGATAACTCAGCATTCCACACAACCAAACAGCGTCTCTGTCCCGTTCATTTCAAGGAGAGTGACGGCCTCTGGAAAAAGGAATTATGAAACACCAACACTTGCTGTCTGACACTGAATTTACTTTATGAAACAATGAAAATTTGACAGTGACAGGAAAGAGGGAATTTAAACATAAACAGAGAGTATTCGTTTCAGCCCAAATTGGCAAAATCCTTTTTTGACATATTGAAAGAAAACTACCTGTTAATAAGATCAACAGTTTTTTAATCAAGATAATTACCCTACACATCTTTTCCATTCCTTAAGTGTTTAATAAGAAACATCTTAGGCTCTCCTTACCTTTAATTCTTCTAAAGCTTCAAACTGTAAGCAAAGAAACAGACTACATTCTGAATTGCAACCCTTTTGCCTCATGTAAAAGGCTTTCCTATTTGCATTGCAGAAAGACTTCCTCCTTCCCCCCAGAAAAATCAGTTTATTAAAGATTGGGGTGAAAAAGCTCCTGTTGCCCTCAACATTTCAAGTAGTAACTTTGCCAGCTGAAGAATAATCCAAGGAAAGCATTTCACAGGTCTGTCTGGACCCGAATGAGTGAGTGTCAAAGTCTTTTTGACAGATGGAGTCAGGAACATGAGTGCAGTCAGGAAACTCTGCAACATTTTCGACTTCATATTGACCAAGCCTGGACTCTTCAATAGAATACTCCTAACCAGCCACCATAGGAGAACAATGTGATTGAAGTTATTAGTCCTAATACAGGTTTTTAACAGACATCCTAAGGGAAATAGGGTTTTACCTCTAAAACAAGTGTTCAAAGGATCAAATAATTCTTGTCACTAACAGTCAAACAATGGTTAAGAGTAGGGAAAATAATTGAGAGAAATTCCATAATGCCTCAACATAAACAATTTATTGCAAGCCCCAGTTCTTATAAAAGCAAGAAGCTAACTGGGTGGGTTTCCTTGACACCTCCAAGGCAGGAATCCAAGAATCCTCTGAAGGATTTTATGTTCTGATGGTATTTCTGCAACGGGGACCATAGAGTGGAGGGTCAATTCTACTACACACCATGGCATGTTAGTCCCCAACAAAGAATATCTCAGGCCAGTTCTCCTCCATTTCTAAACAATGCAGCATTTAGGATGCATAGATAAGCACTGCAGATGTGCAAGAAAAAAGCCACAGACAGTTCTGTCCTTAAACTCAACTTCTGTGTTGTTCAGCAGAGCAAACACTGACGGGATGCTGGGGAAAAGCACAGGGAGCAAGGGAAGTTTATGTAACGCAAACTTGTAATCTGCTCTTAAACCAAAGAGCTGCAAATTCCAAGCCTGCATTTTGCTACAGTTATCACCCCTTATTGCCATAATTATCCTGCAAAACTTCAGCTTTCCTTTAGGAAAAAATGTCTCCCTGAGCACATATATCAGCAGAGATGATCTTGGAAACATAACCCAGGTGTGAACTCATAAAGTCTTCAGTGAAGAGGCTGCAAACAACCTGAAACTACAGCAAACATCCCCAATCACTTCTCTCAATAGAACCGTGCAATGTAGCACCTTGTCATTGACTTCTAGGTTTTGCTAAAGCCAAGTATTTTGGTTTTCCTCCCCCTTCCTGCTCTGCCAGGACCTGCCTGCCAGTCCTTTTATTCCTCCATTTTCCACCAGTGAGGAGTTTGTTGGAGTAGGTGCAGGAAACAAGAACTGGACTCCAACTTGTAATCAGGGAGTCTGCAGAGCCAAAATAATGGGATGAAAGAATAGCCTAGCAACTGGATTAGCTGTCTGTATGACACCAGGAAGAAAATATCTGGAAATTATCCATAAATATTACAAGCTTACATATTTTCAGCACCAAAATAGGTAGAAAAACATTTGGCTTACTAGGTCCAGATAAAAATATCTAAGTTTTACGAGTGGAATGAAGTTTTATTAAGACTTATGCATTGACTTAGACAAAGCGTGTTATTACCAGTGAATTTTAATTATCTATAACTTTACTAAGGAGACCTCTCTTTTACTAAGTAGTTTTCCTGTCCTAAAGGTCATACTGAATCTTCACGTAAAGTCACTTTGTTACACAAACGGACACTTACATTCTCTCCTCTGGTTTATTCAGTTAACAGCAAGAACTACATGTGATGTTCAGGTGGGCAATTATTGCTGTATTTTCACAATCTATTTTCAAGTTTTTTCTGCTCAGCACAGAATGGATGTGAGTACTATGCAAGAGCACAATCTGAGAGAAGGAAGAGAACCAACAAGAAAGGGAGGCCACTAGCTGACATTTTAAAAGGGCAAATCAAAAGCAATCAACACCCAACAAAATGTTCAATGTAGGATGAGGTGATAGCTCAGGATATACTTAAGATACTGTAATGAGGCTAACAAGTGTGTGTTTTAATGTAAATTAACACAAGATAATCTCTTCACATATTTAAGTGATGCACTTCAAATTAATTAATACATATTTAATACAAGTCTTCTTGAACAGCTGTTATTTACTTCTGGAGTTTCTACACATTAGCACTTGCCTGCTTTGTTCTGCTCTGAAGTTATTCATGCTCCATAGTACTTTAACAACTTGGGCTGTAAAAAAATTGAACAGTCTTCCCAAAAGAGACAGCCTTTCTGATAACTTAATATTTTTACATTAAATATTCAAACACTTTCTGAACAAAAGGTCAGATTCTTCTTCCAGCATCTGTGTGAAACAGGCAAGCAGATGCTTAATGCTGCTAGACAAACACTTTCAGCACAAAGAATGATAAAGTCTTGGTGATCAGTCACATTTCCAGGCTTTAAATTAGCTTTCCTCTACTTCTGTTCCCTAAATTCTGCACTTACCACTCATACGTAACAATGCAGACCCAAGTTATGGTCTGATCCTTCCATAAGGGTTACACAGTGGGGTGTTAAATGAAATCCTGACAGTGAAAGTGCTGTCTACAGGATTCATTGCATGTCATGAGTATTACAGCAACTCATTAGCATTTTTGTCTTACAAAGACTACCATGTATGACACCATCTCATTCAGCCCCTGCATGCAGCACTGAGGTAGTTCTCACCACCCCCTCCATTCAGATGAGAGCCCATTTGAGTTCCAGTCACTTGGGAGTTTTTAGGATGTGAATGGGTAGAAACCAATTCAAGAAACATGCTGGTAACACATTATATTTTCACACAGTGATGATTGTGACTTTTGGCAACTGTAATCAGTTTCTTTAAAAATAATTATCGTCACTGAACAATCTTTATCAGTGTATTTGTTGTAGTTTTCAGCTGACTACTTGAAGATGTTTACTCTTCTTACGGCACTAGAGCACTGGCTAGTGCTCGTTGCTTGCATGTTTACTGAGAATAAATTTCAAAGTCAGTAACAATTGTAATAGAAAATATCTGTTGGGACAACAATCATTAAATCTTCTGCGCAATGATGTATGGAAATATATGCAACTTGTAGAAGGCCTGAAAACAGTCCAAAACACACAAAGATAAAAAATATGTATGCTACTCATATCTAAATTCATTCTTTTTTTATTTAATGTGATGTTTTTCACAATAGAGGATGTAAGAGAGAACTCATTACTCAGGCTGAGAATTTAAAGACTAAACCAGATCACAGAATGATTTTGGCTGGCAAAGAAGCTTAAGATCATTGAGTCCAACCATTAACCTAATACTGCCAAGTCCACCACTAAACCATGTCCCTAGGCACAACATCTACACATTTTTTAAATACCTCCTGGGATGGTGACTCCACTTCCCTGGGCAGCCTGTTCCAGCGCCTGACAACCCTTTATGTGAATAAATTTTTCCAAATATCCAATTTAAACCTCTCCTGGTACAACTTGAGGCCATTTCTTCTCATCCTGTTGCTTGTTACTTGGGAGAAGAGACCAACACCCTCCATGCTACAATCTCCTTTCAGGTAGTTGTAGACAGTGATAAGATCTCCCCTCAGCCTCCTTTTCTCCAGGCTGAACAGCCCCAGCTCCCTCAGCTGTTCCCCGTCAGACTTGTGGTAACCATGTGGGAGACAGACTGATCTAGAAAAAAGAAACCTGAAGAGAAGACTTAATCTCACAGTGTGATGTTCTGGAATCACCACCATGTTAATTAAACTAAATTTCTTGAAAATCTTTCTGCCTTTGAAAGGAGGATGTATTTTTTGTTCAGAGAAGTATGGGCATTCTGCCAGCTGACACAAAAAACGTGTTCGTACACTTGCTTTGATATCTACAATATAACTTTCATTAGCATCAGCAGAAGCCTGAGACAGAGATGTCAAGGAAAGAGAGAGAGGGAAATCCCAAAGGACAAACTGAGCTCCCAGTCCCCAGGAATGAAAACATATGCCCACATTTTATACAACCATGACACTACAGGTATTCTTTGGGTTATTTTAAGCTTCCTTAGAGCTAAAAGATCAAATTCACGTGGAATCTTTTACAACACACACAGTAAGACTGTCGTATTTTTCCTCTACATTTCACAGGAAAAATGAAAATCTGTGTTTGCTGTCAGCTTTGGTAGAAAGGTTTTCATCATAATTACACCTTGTGTAACTATGGAAGGCAAATGGAAGGAACCTGGCAGTTTTTAGCACCACTAATATCAGTCTGAAGAGGTACAAAGCTGTAGGAGCTTACTAAAAAATAACAAACCTTTATTAAAATTTCTGATTTTTGGAAAAACATTTTGATTAAATTCCAACTCTACTTAAAACGTAATTAAACATTTACATTTATTCTCTAATAAGTACTGTAAATAAATCAATTGCCCAATTATATTAAAATTTTGTATGGTATACAATTACTGCATTTTTGTAATAAATGCACAATTCTAATGAAAAAATAATGATCTTGAACTTTAATAGAGCCCTTCATTTCAGGAGATGAAAGCGCTGTACATTCATTTATTATGTCTTACAACCCCTTTGTGATGTAGGTACTATTATCATCATTTTACAGATGGGGAAACTGAAAGGCTAATTAACTTGTCCAATTTACAATACTCTTAGCTGTAAACTTAGGGCATCCTATTGTACTCGGAGGCAAAACAAAACTCAGCTCACCTGTGATGAATATTTGCTACAAATTCTTAAAGCTCCATAAGCATTTTACTTATAGGAGAGAACGTATTACACAAGCCTTTGGAGAGTTGGTTTTGCACTGGCGATGGCTTTGAGAGCCACAGAAATGTGCTGCCTAGAAACAAACATCAGAGCACCAGTTTATTGTAAAGTGTCACCATGTTTGCCAGTTAGTTACGGAGATGATTGCGTTTTCATTTAATGTTATTAGCCGTTCAAGCACAAGTCTGTGCATTAATTCCGTACGCTGTATCATACTGCACTTCTACACACACAGAAACACTATTTGCTGGCAAATTCATTCTCGCAGTTTACTTATGTGTTCCATAAACTTCTTTACTCGGTCAGGATCAACACCATTTGCCCAATAACCTTCTCTCTTGAAATACGAACCTATTATTAGAGCGTTTGCATCCAAATAATTCCTCACATTGTCCAGAGTCACTCCAGATCCAATCAACACAGGAATCTTCACAGCACGTTTAACCTCTGAAAGAGAGAAAAAACAAAACTAGGGTTAAGTCCCATCCTTGAAATTCTATTAAGACTCTAATTTGTGTAGTTTTTCAACAATAGAGAAAGGTGAGTATCAAGAAACTCATTATTTCTTCTGCTATAAACCAAAACAACTTCTCTATAAAAAAAACTGTTAGCTCTGGACAGCTGTTAAGAAAAATTTCACTTTTATTTTATTTTGCTTTCGGTTGTTGTATGAAACACTGCAGAGGAATATTCCTGGCCACATATCAGAGGATGGTTTCAGTGGTATGGAAGTTAGGTCTTGGTACCTGTACCCCTCTCTATTCTTAAGGAACAAGATTTAAGCAATTTTAAGTTGAACTGGCTGGCAGAGAATGTGCTGCCTTTTACTATATTCCTTATCCCTGATAAGAAGTTTTTGCACAGCCGGACCAGACCCTTTTACTTACTGTGATTGGTACTATCAGGCTTAGAGGCTTCATTGTGCTTGCAGTACTACACATACACAGAAAGGAGCTCTTGTTTACTACTGTCTTGCAGTAGCATCCAGTACAGATACCAGGCAAACCAGGTCCATCACCTTGGCAAAGAATTTACTGATGCCAGAGTGACCGTGTGGGCTCCCACGCCTCATCTGGAGTCTCAACTGTGTTCTCGATTTCCCTCACCTTAAGATGTGAATAATCATCTCCTCCAGTCTTTCCATGAAGTAATCAAAACACAGCTACGAGAAGAAGATGATGCCATTCTTGTTTCCATTCATTGTGTCAGCTCAGATTATTTTTTGCAGCTCTGGTGAGATCACTACAGTGGCAGAACTGTGCTCATTACAATTCTTCAGTCATCAGTTTAAATCACAATAATGGCAATTTGACAGGTGTGTATTTTGGCCAGGTCTCCTTGCTGAATTTATGCTATGCTGACAACTAGCAAAAGATTTTCAGTGAAGAAACAAGAAGGGCCTTCTTCACAGGGAACAGAAAAGGAATGTGTGCTCTACTTCATGATAGATTTCAGGGGTTTGGAAATAGGAAAGCAAGTAGTGGTTGTATAGACTACATTGGTAGCTCCAGCTAGAGTACCAGAAAGCAAGAGATAGTACTGATAACTACTACTTCTCTTGCTATGAATGGCAATGGAACAAAAAAGCCAATTATTTTTTTCTATATACAGTATGTCTGTCTTAATTATCTGACCCTTTACCTTGTTGCAAAGGGACAAATAGACAAAACATCAAAACAGGGCTCAAAATGTTACACATGCATTTCATTCCTAACACACAGGGGTGGATTTCAGCCCACAGTTCAGGTGGTCGTGTCCACTGTGAAATGTTTGTGCATTCCCACAGAACTGACTGTTCAGAGTTACCATAGTTCACATTTTTTAGAATAAAAAACCAAAAGGGGATGGCTGTTCTAGCCATGGAAAGGTTCCCCATAGATAAATAAAAGGTTATTAGAGTATTTTCTGCAGAATCTGGGTTGGTACTAGCTCTGGGAAAAAAAAAAATCCCAGTTCAAGAATTACTAAGTATCCCTCTCACCCTTTTGCTTCAAACTGACCAATCTAAGAGTCAATCATAGGACTGGATGCTTCATCCCTTTCTTACAGAGATGTTGTGAGGCATTACTTCTGATCTTTAAAAACATAAACTGCTTTAATTGGTGATAAGCTGAAGTAAGATGGTTAGAGTTTGAGGTAACTAGGGAAAGCATACATATAAAAGTCTGCTTCAAAACACTGTTTAAATGAAGTTCCATCAGAAGCCTAACTTATTAATTATGCTTCAGGGAGGACTAATTATTTTTCACCTTCCTACCTCACTGAAGAAAGGGGATCAATTAAAATGCTCTTGAATCGGTTTTTATGTCACATGCTCCACCATTTTTCCATCTAGGAACAATAACTCCTTCTTACAAACATTTTAACACAAAAATAAAACCATCCCACATAGTCCTTATTGATTTTTATTTTTTTTAAATGAGATGGATCATGCATATATGATTAAAACTATAGTTATTTCTATGCATATTTTATATTCTTATAGTCGCCCTACTTACAGCAACAAAATAACTCATTTTTAGTTATTTATAGCATTATTACTGAAATCCTGTTCTAGAAAAATCAGCATTTTATTTATATAGTATCTACATGCTTTTAGAAATATATCTGCTTTACATAGATACCGTTGCATAATTACGGTACTACAACTGACCAGAGATTTGTACAACAGTACTTTACTGAATTCCCAGAGGAATTGCGTTCTAAGTCAATATTTGTTTTCACAACAAGTGTATAAGGAACATCAGCAGGTAATTGTTTTAATTAAACAGAGCATGATCACACGGGTGTAAGACAATAGCTCAGCCCTACTAGGCAATGAGTAAAAACCAATGAAACCAAAGACTGCTGTGAAACTATAAAAACCCCCAAAGCTTTCCAAAGTAGCAAGGTATCCAACTCCTGCTGCGATCCAAACAAGACACATGGAGTCCACACACATCTCCTGTGCTGGAAATTTATTCAGATTGACAATGTGAAGAACAGCAATGAGAGTGCTCCTTCTGCAATAAGCCTGGGTTACTTAATTCAATATGCTACAGATGCTGCTTTTAAGTCATTTACAAGCATATCAAGGCCTAAAGTTGATTAGTAGAAGGTGATTCGTCTACTGTCTGCATTAATACAAATTCTAACTTGTAAAAGAAAAATAAAGCAACAGCAGTGAGATTTGATTTTGCGTGGCAACGTTCAGTCATTGTCAAGATGTCTCTAAACACAGAGCTTTGCCTTAAATCTCTCTCAGCTTTCCTGACTTTCCTCTTCTGATTATATTTGTTTTGACACAAAGAGAAAAGGAGACAATTTTGTGATGTTACAATAACAAGATCCTAAAGTTTATGCAACTTGCACATTTCCCTATTTCAATAAACCGTAACTAGAGGGCACTGTGCTCTTTCTTGTGACTACATCTGCAGACACGTCTTTAATAAGATCACATGAAATAGTGCTTGGTTGCAAAGCACAATGAAAGCATTTGAACTATGGTATGCACAAGTTACATGAAATAATGGCCAAATGCTCCTAGCTTGAAAACAATGGCAAAGAGCAGCGTAAAAATGAGCACCACTGTGCAAATAACTTGCTCGACTACTCTTCTTTAACAGCTTTTTCATATGCAATAATCACTGCAGCGTGCAGTACTGTACACAACACTATGTTTATGATAATGCTCCGCTGTAACACATTTTAGTTTTTTAATTCAAAGGATGTTTTCTCTGTCATTAAATCTAGGGCTCACAAAAGTACAGATCAGAGACTCGCATCTCCTGTTTATCTCTGAGGGTACCGCAAGGGCAGCAGCCTCTATTTTTGACCCAAATGTACCATTGAAAGGTAAGAGGGTGAACCAGTCTTGACACCCCTTTTATGAACAATAATTAAGGAGGCGACAGTCACAGAGAGCTGTTGGGTTTCACGATGTACCCCATTTTCCACTGGATACTGAGCTGAGACCATTTGCTTTGTTCACCCAGATAACTAAGCAGTCAATACACAAAGCTTAGGTCACTTAAAATACAGCTTGGATACAAAACAGCAGTTATACCCCAAAGAGAAAACCTGAGAGATCCACTCTCCAACCAAAGCACGTTTCACAATGTAGCAAACTGGAACAAACTTCTATAACCTCTTAAATGAAAATATGGTTTATTAAATAAATTAATTGTAATTCAAAATGCACAGCTATAATTTCTGCTCCTCGGTCACCTGAAGTTTGACTTTTAGGCCTTGTGCTCCATCGACCACTGATGCCCGGCCTGCCAGCCGCTGCGAGGAGTGATGCCCGCGGCTGCCGCTGAGAAGACGGCAATACAAACAACAAACAAAACCCACTGAAAACAGTTCTCTGGCTTGACAGGGAAACACTCATTTCCCACACCCCATCACAAATCAGTCAGTTCAACACAAAGGCAAAACCACTTCTATATTACTGCACAACAAAGCTAAAGACATGACAAAAATCTCATCTGTCTCTTGGTTCTGCTTTCAAGAAATGCTTTGCAGCGTGATGAAAGGTGCCCAATTGTGTGTATCATCGTAATACAGCACTTCCAGGGCTGCATAAATTCGTGAAATGCAAAATTTCACTCACATCAACACCAACTTTGTAGACTGTATATCTAATTCCTTTTAAGAACATGCTGACATAGATATGCCTAATTTGTCATTTCCTTATACCCTGGAATATTGATTTTTAAGTTCTTCCATTAACTGTTTTAAGCCAACATCCTTCTTATAAGAGGGCCTGCTAATGTCCAGACCCCTGTATATTAGGCAAAATAAATCTGTGATCCACAGATTCTTGCTTTCATAGCAGAAATCCAAACATAAAATTAATGTGTGTAGTTCATTACAGCTGCCAGCTCTGACTCATTTTGTTCTTTGGACCCAGAAAGAGAACAAGACTGAGACTGACATGTTTGTCCACACGAAAGAAAAGCAGAAGCCCCGGTGCTGTCTGGTTGGAGTCCCGTGGTGAAAAACCTGTGGGCCCAGAGGTCACGTTCTGCTCTCTGACAAAGGAAATCAGTGAAGGTTGCACGTGCATCTGTGAAAGCAGAATTTAACCTAGGATTTTGACCTAAGACTTATCAAATACCTTTTTAAATTCTTTAGTCTGCATTAAAGGTGGAGGAGGTTTTGATTGCAGTTAGGGCTGGAGCTCTAGATTACTGAAATTTTGTAGAGTCAAAAATATGCCTCGCTTTCAGGGTCACCTGTTCCATGTATCATTCCAGTTTACTGTACCAGAAGACCCAACTAATTCAAGAGTTCAATATTCACACCAAATCATCATCATCTTTTTAACATTGGTGATTGAAGCATAGTCGTTTATAACCTATTTAGCAAAAGTTTAATATGTATGAAATAAAACCCCATTTTGACAAGCTCAACATTCATTTTAAATGCTGTTAAGTGTATATGATATACGTAAACCCCTGAAAACATTGAATGATTTCATATTATTTCAAAAGATTTTTGAGGTCCAGGTATCTATGGCAAGTATGCTTCTCACCCTCATCAGCTAACGTGAGTTGAATACAATTCACTCTGCACTGGAACTTCAAAACATGTGAGGTTTAAACATGCCAGCAAAAAATACAACCCGAAAACATACACATTCTATTTTAGGTAGTTAGACCCTCAAATTCAAGTCATTAACCTAAATTTAAATTAGTGATGAATATCAAATGCCCCCATAATAGAATTTTAACTCTAGCATGGGGGTAATCCATTCTCATGAAGACAGCCCAAACTTATGCCAGTATAAAAATATGAACAATTTTATAAAACTTTTGCAAAGGTCAGAGTTCTTAGGTCAAATGACACTCTTAATGAGAAGTCCACACCATTTAAAATTTATTTTGATGTAATATCTTTCTGTCTACCAATTAACCTGTATTCTTCCCCAAAACCTTCTAAGCAGTATTTTCCCTGATATTCCTATTTGGCTTGTTTTCTTATCAAAATGCCTCTTTTCTTGTAGAACTTCCATTTTCATTGTGAAAGACAAAAATGCTTAACTCTTCAATGGAAAAGATTTGTAGTTAGTTAGTTTTCTAATAAGGCAGCTAATAAGGTAGTTTAATCTTATATTAAGACATTTTAGAAACAGAACAGCCAGGGTTTTTTACATATTTTACTTAGGTTTTTTTTACAATTTTTTTTCATTAAAGCCTCAGCATCATTCAGTGTTATAAAAGCTTGAAATAATTTTCATTTTCGTCCTGCCGAACTGTTGTTTAGTACCGTATGACAGCCAATCTGACTAGCCCCTTAGTGCACGTTAGTTCTGCTGTATCAAATCAAACCTTACAGTGAGACTCTCTTTCCTTCCGTCTTTATTTCTTCCCTCAAGGAACAGCATGTCTACAGATTTATTTCTACGTGACTCCAGAAGCTGATTCCTTCCAGTGTTGGCTCTCACCTGCCAAGTCCTGCGGCCGGGCGGGCAGCCCGGTGGCCGTGCCGGTCAGCACCACGCCGTCCGCCAGGAAGAGCTCGGCAGCCGCCGCGGTCTCGGCCACGCTGACATCAGCCGTCAGGGCGTGCGCACTGTCAACGGCAGGAACGGAGCCTGGGGTTACTGTCGGCACACACATTGGTTTATCCATCTTGGTGGATGCTTAGACCGCATTTCTTCATCCTCCCGGCTGCCAGAACAACCAAAGGCAGGCTTTGTGAGGGAGGGTAAGCATCTGGTTTTAAAACGGGAAGTAAAATTGAGATACGAACGAGAGGAAAAAAACCCAACCTTTTCCATCAGGGAACCATGATTGATTGGTCTACTGCTCTGGATCACCCATCTCTGAAGAGTGATTGCAAAGTGTGAGCCACCAAGTGTTAATTGAGACAGCTGCTTACACGAGGAGCACCTGTGTTTCAGACATGTTGAGCACACGCAGCTCTCCGACTTCAAGTGGGAGCTGTGGATGTGCAGTCATTCATAAAGCAGATTCTGTTGCCTAGAACAGAATTAACACCCTCCACTTCATTTCACAAAGTTCAACTAGCAGAAAGTACAGTTATTATTTATATAATCCCAGGAATCATCTTACACAGCAGTTACAAACATCAATTACCAGCTTTTCAACAGCGGTCTTTGATATACGGGTGACACACTTGGACTAAAACCTATAGCAACAATAGCTTTTAATTTCAACAGTTCTGAACTTTGAAAGAATTCCAGCCATTGCTGGTTTGACACCTGACTGTTGTTTCTGTATTTCTATTTAAGTAGAAAACAATAGCTATGGCCAACACAATGGGTGGTGATGGAGCCAACCTCTTTCCTGGACCAGCCTGGGTGGACAATGCTCTGCCCACATTCCGAGGCAGCACCCTGAAAGTAGCGTGTGGAGGGTTGCTGTAACACAGCAAGTACACTACAAAAATGATTTCTCCCCATTCAAACAACAGGAGGCAAGCAGCTCTTGACAGGCATATTTTTCTACATGAAAAAATTCAACCAACAAGTCCTTTAACATTTCCTTCTCAGCTTACAAATCTGCCTGAAACAAAAGCTTCTTATTCTTTCTTAAAAAGCAAACCCTTTGAACAACAGAAAGTATAATCCAAATATTAATACATCAATTGTCAAGACAAAGAAAAGAAACTCTATGATGCAATAACTTTTTTTTTTTTACAAAAAAGTCTAGTCCAACATATTTTTATATGTTTATATATACACACACATACATATATACAAAGAAATAATCAGAAAGAAACCACTCTGAAAGGACCTTAAAAGCTTCATTTGACCATGCTGCATTGTTTCCTTTCTGTTTTGAAATTTATTACCTGTTCATTAGGTATTTAAGATCTTCCAGACTTGATTATTCTCATGATTACCCACATACTACACACAAATATTTTAATTAGGTTATTTAGCATGTATAATACATAACACTTGAGCAGTTCTTCTGGAGAAAAAAACCCCAAAGAGTGACATCTAAATAGCTGAAAGTACCACATGACAGTTATGATAAAGTAGCAGCAGAAAAGAAAGTGGATTCATCTGTCATAAGTTCCTTCTGTTTGATAATCATAGAACATAATCCGTACATAGACAGCACTGATTTAAGTAAAAGAAACCGGTATTATTGGCAGGAAAGAGAAAAGAAAATAGCTTTTTAAAATGCCAAAATATTATGATTGGAATGCTTTTATATGGCAGCTGCTTGCATAACTAAAAATAACCTTGGATGCCTTGCCTTTTTAAACATAATAGGCATGTACACAAAGTCTCACCTAATCCACATGTAAAACTTTTACAGTCTGCATTTAACCTGGAGGTTAAACAATTGCAAACTTCACATATGCAGCAACCTGCAGCTTACAGGTGTAAATCTATTTTAAAATGGATCCTACAATAGCACTGCAAGACCTTGCTTGAACAATAAAGTTCACTCTATATAATAAATAGGCAATATATCATAAATAGACAATAAATAGGCATTAAAAAATCAGAAAATGGAGAAAAATATAAGATCATTATTACATTGATATTTACATGAAATATTGCTTGTATTTACCTATGTTTCTTTTTAATATCAGCGAAAATCTGAATGTTCTCTGCTCCAATTTGTTTTCTGTAACGTAGCAGGTCACCTGCACAGGCATTTATAATCCCTTCATCAGCAACATGAGAAAACACAAACCCTTCCGCCCGGATAAAATCAAGACCTGAAAAAAAAACAAAACAAAACAGTAATATCTTAGCTAAAACTGAAGACTGAAAATCAGAAATCCTAAAAATTAACAAACCCCACCTTACCGCCCCTCTTATTTGACCCCAACACAAGTTGCTCTACATGCTCTAGGGCTAACCAACCTTGCTTTTCCACATATTTTTTACATTCTCTATTTTCACCAATATTCTCTCCGACTTCTTTCCATCTTACCACCTTCAGCTCACGTCTCTCCCCCAGAGCCCACCGGTTCTCTCCTGTCCCCACGGCTCTTTCCCAGCCCCGGTGGGTCTGTCCCCATGCAGCTCACACCACTCTCGCCCTGACGCGCCACTGCACACGTGCTGGCAGAGGAGCAGGGGGTCAAAACACGGCTCCGTTGTCCTAACAACATGTCTTCGCTCCAAAAAGGGTCATTAACTTGGATCTCTCCCCTCTTTCCAGGTACTCTTTGATTGTATTACTTCTTTCCCAACATCTACCCTCCTGAAGTTGGTCATTGGGTGAAAAAGCAACAAGGATGAGGACACAGAGGAATAGCATTATGTCTTCTCTCTTTAGGAAATTAGGCAAGAAAACAGCCTGTGGCACACTATATACAACCTGTTTGACTCTCCATCTGAATGTAGCTTGTGTTGTGTACAGAGTACCACATGAAATTACTTTCAGATCTGTGCCAAAGGTACAAAAATATATGGTTTGGGAAGAGTGAAACATTTTCCACTCTACTCCAAACTGAACTCCAACCATCAACTCTGCCATGTCTTAGCAACATGGTTTCCACTGTATCCATTTATTTTTTGTGCTAGGAAGGTTTTATGGGTTGGATGCTGAAGAGGAAGCTTAGAAATAGCAATGATTTCACACAGGACATTCATCTACTCTCAGTGCCACCCCCCCAACCCCAGCCTTGAAATATCTGTGTCGAAATCTGTGTCCTATTGCAGTTAGCAATAGGACAAGGGGGCATGGGCTTAAACTCTACCAGGGGAAATTTAGGCTGGATATTAGAAAGCAATTCTTTACAGAGAGAGTGGTCAGGCATTGGAATGGCTGCCCAGGGAGGTGCTGGACTCACCGTCCCTGGAGGTTTTTAAACTGAGATTGGACATGGCACTTAGTGCCATGATCTAGTAAACGGACTAGAGTTGGACCAAGGGTTGGACTCGATGATCTCTGAGGTCTTTTCCGATCCAGTCAATTCTGTGATTCTGTGTGAAATACTGAAGCTTTGGGGTAATAAGTCCACAGTTGTGAGGCACAAGATTGAATTCTGACTCCCTTTCTGTAATCCCCTGTTCTCTGTCACTTAAGACAGGTGTAAAAGCTCTGCACTCATCTTGCGCAGCTTTTGCTGCTCCTTCAGCTTGCTTTAGAGGTCTCCTCCAAGCCCTTCTGAAGCTCTGCCGCTGTTCCAGCTTCACAGTCAGCTGCACATTTAATGAGAGCTGATATTACACCAAGAGAACCGCCGCTGTGACTGCAGCCATCAGGGATGCGATCCCACCCACCAGAGAACAACAGAGGCCTCACCTTAGCACGTTTCAAATATAAACACAAACGATCTTTAAAATGTATTTACCAAATGACAAGGTGTCTGTTTATTTTGAAATTTCAGTTGCATTCCAAAAGCCCTGAAGTTGCAGAAACAGAAGCTGATGTCTGACAGAGAAGAGCCTGTATTGCTTAGCAACACAGACTCCAGCTAACAAGAAACATCCCAGACAGGTGCCAAATCAAACACGAGCTGTCCTGCGCCTGGAGATTCATGGGTGGAAAGCATGCAGTGTTCTCAGGATCTGAAGACAAGTATAGTTACCACTATAGTTACCAAGTATAGTGCCACAAGTATAGTTACCAGCACTAGTAGACATTGGGCAGTAAATACAGTGCAAATAACTAGATTGACATATCTGTATCGAGGAACAAAAACTACAGGTTCTATTTACATCATCCAAGTTTACACTGCAATTCAGCGTTAAATAACAAAAGTTACTTCTCTAACCATAAGACTATCGATGAGTCTTGAGATATGTTACATTTTCACAGCAATCATAGTATCTAGCTCAGGACAGGGGCTATTCATTGAGTCATTTCATTCACTGAACTCACTGCTTACAGGTTTTTTCTTGATGCTTCGTTTCTGTTTCCTTAACTCAGTAATTTAAGACTTGCAGCTAAACATTAGGATTGTACTTAGTTTAACAAAGCTGCGCTCTCTATCTGGGTTTTTGAAGGCTGTGAAAATAAAAATTTTAACCAACTGTAATAGGTGCAGGCACCAAATCATTACCCTTCTGTTTTATGAAGCCATAATCAGATTCCACTAATGAATTCATTTTTATGCTCATAAAACTGTGAGAATTATACTATTGCTTACTTTCACATTTGGCAAGTTGAAAAGTAAAAGCCATTGAATAGCTAATAGGCAGTCCCATTTCTGACTTATATGGGAACAAAACAGTTTTGTAATCTCACTGGAGAACAAGAACAGGAAATTTCCAACGAAACCTAATAAATAGAACTTCAAGACTATGTTAAGAACATGGAATCAAGTAACCAGCCACTGCAGAGCCTGTTGAAGAAACTGGAGCTTGTCTCTTTTTCAGAAGTTAGCATTACTCCACTTTAATCCTACTTAAACAGCTTTGCCTAAACAGCTGTGGAGGTCTAACAACTGTAGAAAAAAGCTTTCTTTTTTTCCCTTCCCATGATAATTTATGATTGAAAGTAAAAAAAAAAAAAAAGACAGACTGGAACACCTCTTTTGCTGGGCAAGAAAATATTGCAAGACTGAGCTGATAGAGGAAATGGTACTTTTACTTTATCCACCTTAAATACTGCAAATGTGCATCTCACTGCATATTGACATCACAAAAAAAGTGAATTGGCTGCAACCATTGAGAAGCCCTTTCTCAGGTATGTTCATTCTTTGAGTTATAAAGCCAAAAGGAGCCGGGAGCTTGGATTTACTGCTTTCACAGATACGGGATCTGGCCTCTGCAAGGCAGCAGCTCCTGATTGCTGCTGAATTTTGGACTTCAGGCAAATGTCTTTGCCTTCACACAAAGGCAAGATGCTGCCGGTAACTTTACTGGTGGTATCTTGTTCTACATGCACAGGAAATCCTGCCTCTCAGCTCTTCTTGCCTTCCTAATTCAAAAAGAATCCAGAAGACTGATTTTGTGCTGAAAATGAAAACCCAGAGAAGCACCGACTCCACCTGCTATTGATGCAAGAGGCACACGATTGCCATGCTGCAAAGACCCATCATCACTCAGAACATCACCTTGCAGCAGCTCCTTCCACACTCGGCAGGAATGGCAGGCCTGGGAGAAGCGTCTCCAGTGGAGCTCAGAGCAGAGCCCGCAGTGCCCGCTGCCTTTGCTTCACAGCACCCATGGGTGCTCCCAGGGCATGCACACCCATTGCAGTTCTCAGCTCAGCTGCGTGCCCCCACCGGAGCGTTAACACAGTGACAGTTAAACAAAAAAAGCAGTATGAAGTTTTGCCCAATTGTATCCCACCTTAAACACTATAATGGGCTGTAGCAAGTGAATTCCTGTGGACGATATCTCTGCTGATGGGGGAGGGAAAGGAATGGTCTCAGACGGCTAAGCTGTTTTTATAATTAAAAAAAACCCGTGGAGATATCTGGGTACCTGGGATATCATTGGATATGAAGCATCACTTAATCAGCTGCCAACTGTGTCATTATCCTTGATGAAGACTAACTCAGAAATGGGATTTTAGTAACATGATCCTTAAAGTAAAAGAAGTGCACTCTCACAGTCAGGTGGAGGTGCAGTTAGACCAGATGGTTATTTTAAGTTCCTTCCAACTGAACTATTCTATTCTAAATCTACGAGATGACATAAGATAAACTTAAAAACTGAGCCCCTGAGGAGTGTAACACAGGCTCACCCAGGTGTAGAGAAGTTACATTCTCTAGTAGACCTACAGTCCTTGCTCCCAGGCACCCAGATGGGAGCTCTGGCCAGAACGCAAGAGCAGAATGTGCCTGTGGCCCATGTGCCTGGTTTTCCACCCCATGGAGTCAAGACACAACAGAGAGGAGTACCTAGAATATCAGAAGTGTTCCCATGCATCACTACAGAGATACAGCTTTGGGGACTGTTTTATGCCTCAAAGACCAGCAGATGGCCAGGCCAATATTTCTTGAAATCCTTCTTCTCACCATTAACTTTGTCTCCATTAGGTTAATGATGGGTCAGTTACGTTTTTCTTCTCAATCACTGCTACATGCTGGTAATGGAGAGCATGCAGAATGTGCAAAATAATAAAGGGAGCATCACCAGCATACGGTCCCTGTATTACAAATGCTCTGCACCTCCTCTGCAAAGACCTACACTGACAGGTTAGAGCTAAGCAGAACATCTCACTAATGCAAGGGAAAACACAAATAGCAGCTGAGGGCTCTTGTGCAATTCCTTTAGATACAAGAGTTTCCTCTAAGATGAACAGTGCTGCACAATTAGCAAACTTTCTAAGAAAGAAAAGACGCGTAATTTGGAACAACAAACACCATGAGTACATGAAATTAATGCAATGGTTAACTTCAGGAAACAAGACACCCTGGTAAATAAGTAAGGAAAACTAAACACTACACCTAAATCTGACTCAGACTTAGTGAACAAATTGTGGGCGTACCTGAGCACTGAGAAATGGTAACCAGTAATATTTGCTAAACAAAAATAAATAAGGGAGCATTTGTATTTTTATTTGCTCAGAAAACCTGCCTATACACATCATTCTCTTTCAACCTCAAGCAGATGTAGTTAATTATATCAGAAACTACAAACAGGAAATTATACACCTCTAAAAAACACATGGTACACCTGTTAATAATGAACCAATTGAAAAGTAGCTGTAGCAAACAAATTCTGACTTGCTTCTCCACAAAGAACATTTTAGGAAAGAAGGAAGATAACAATGTCTTTGGAGAATGTCATTAGAATGAACTGTTGTTCTGAGAATAAATATTTGAAATTAAGACGGCTTCAAATCAAAAATATAAATACAAAGTTGTACTATTCTGTATTGTCTCCATGTTTTGCCATCCACAGCTCCTTAGAGACATCACTGTATTTTAAATTAAAATGCTACATCAGAAGAATTTGAAAAAGTGAGCAGCAGAGGACTTCGGTATTAAGAAAGGTGTGACATGAATCTCCCTCACTGTTTGTGTATATAATTACACTAATTTTTGAGTGGGATAACATTGCCATATCTGCCCTTAGGAACAGAGGGAGATCCGGCAGCTTTCATCACAACCTTTGAGGACAACAGTGGAAGCAGAAGATCAGAGGCCGCGGGGCTGGTTTGTGGGGCAGACAGAGGGGAGGATGGGCCCTGCAGTGAGGCCGGGGCAGGAGAAGCCAGGGCCTGCCCTTGATGGATGCCCTTGGGCAACCACCTCCTTCAACCCCAGTTGGGCTGAGCCAAGAGCATTCAGTGCTGGTGTAACAGTCTGCAATAACCTTTTGGAGCTGGGAGGGTGTTGGCAACAACTGTTTTGGTTCAATAGTCGTTTTTTGATAACACGAGGAACTGCTTGTTTCTGTCAGAAAAGCAGAGACACATCAGTTCCCTTTTTCCTCAAGATCCCCCACTGTTTTCCTACTGCTGCCCATACCTTTGCTGAAGCACCCAGCACGAACACGTTTTTGCTGGCATTCCTTCCTTTAGGCATCTAATTGAATAAATAAATGCTTCCTAAACAACCAAATTAAATAATTAAAAAATCCTCAGCCTTCTTAGATCCCCTGATTTATTATTGTTATTTTCAGATTTATCCAATACTTTGTCAATATGCAAGGAAAATTCAGTAATTTCATCCATTACTATTAAGCTACCTACAACACATTTATTAGCCTAACCGCATGTTGCTGATGTTGAGCTCCTCCTAGTCACACTGTAAACCTGCTGACTTTTTTTTCCCCTCTTTACAAAATAAAATTATTACCTTCACCTAGAGACCACTTACAATCTCCCTGTGCAGTTCTCTTCAGAACAGTTATTTCTACTAAAGACAGGAGTTTCCACAGGGAAAATAAAACGACTGCATAGTAGCAGGAGATGCTTCATATGCTTTTTAGCTAAAATGCCTTCAGCAAGTATTTTTTGTAGTGAAAGTATACAGGGCTTGCTTTATTAATAGCCACCTATTAAAATTGGATTGACATTAAAGTCGCTACTAAGCTGCTACAGAAAAACTACTGAAAGGCTTGCTACCTGCAAAGTAGCACTCGCTTTACTATGGTTTCGCTTAAAGTGATTTTCCTTTCTTTTTGCTTTCCTGTTCAGTGAACTTCCCACAATCATTTTTAGCGAAGTGCAGTGAAATGCATTAAACATGGGCCTTTCCTAGCTGGTATTCTCCAGTTACAGAGCAAGCAGTGCACAACAGTAGTAAGGCTGAGAAAACCCAAGCCTTCCAGGAATTTTCTCCCTCATGAATAATTGCTGAGAAGGAAGAGAAATACATTGTTCCCACACTACATCCCTTATTTAATGATCAATTTTGCTCCTAAAAGGGTGCATAACTCACTAGCAGTTTGACTATTGCTTTTAAAAGTAAGATGTGTAAATATTTTTGTAAATGCCTACGTACCTCCAGCATCCTACACACATACAATCCCTAAAAACTAAATCTGGATTCTGTTAGCATCTTTAAGTTTTCCTATAGGTTATATTGCGGTAATAAAAATAAGGTTTTGGCAGTTTGTCAAGCAGCTAGATACCTTGAAAAGAGCAACTGCTGATTTTAAAGCACTCAAAACAAATCCGAGTTCAAAACACGACTACTAACAAGAATTCTCCCAAGAAAAAAGGAATTTAAGACTTCCGCGTATTCAACATACTTAAAACTGTCACTGTGGATAAGTTACCCTACGTTATATTACCTGAAGTATGGTTTTCAATTAATACCAGCATCTTTTAGTTTTGCATTCTTAAAAAATTCTCCCTGATTATAAAATTTGTACATTCAAAAATGTACAAACATACTGTAATCACATACACAATTTGGGTAAAACCAGAAAATAACTCTCAATTTATGAAGTATTTAGGAAGTACAAGCCTTCCATATTAAACCAGCATCCATCTTTAAATCATGGAATGTTACACATGAAAAACTAACATTGCTTCAGCAAGCAGTAGGAGTAGAAAGGTTAGCAAGTCTAGGATTCATGCAATAAAGACACATTAATTTATATTTAATTCCCCCAAATGCAATTTAATTTTAAGTAGTTTGGCTAGCTGTACACTCAATTTTTTGTTATTATATAAAAAGCTTCATTCCATCCATTCATTAAAAAAGGCAATGAAAACTTAGTTTTAACAGATAACAGTAGTAGCAACAACATATAATTAGATGCTGAAACAGGATGCTAAACCACAGTGGGTTAAATTGATCCTCAAATATAATTTAACTGAAGTAAATAGAGTTACACCAAAGGTGGCTTTTAGACATGAGAAGCTTTAAACTAATCATTATATTTAGACAGGTTTCACCTAGAAAGCTGCAGAAGCAGCCTTGGGATTTTCAGCTGCCTCTAACTGAAGCAGTGCACGAGTATCATCTATTATAATCAAGCAGGCATCTTTCTCAAAATCTAATTTCTGCTTTTTCAAGGTACAGTGAGCTTTTCATGTCTCATTTTTCATGGTATCTATGTTAGTACAATGCACAATTTGCAGAGAGTAAATGCCACAGCAAACAACAGCAGTAACTGATGAGTCATTTCTATTACCTGCGGCAAGCGCAACCGCCATCGCCTGTTGATTCGCAGCACACAGGACCTGGACGCCCAGCGCCAGGCGGGGACACGTTTGTCTCACCGCAGCGCTAAGAATCGTCATCGCTGCTGTTACTTCAGGCCCAGGACACAGCGTGTAAGGAACATCATGCATGTTTTCTACTATCAAGCCATCCTGTGGAGATTATTATAAAGAAATATGATTAAACATGGAAAAAAGGAACTTAGCAAAGATGGCTAGTTTAACATTACGCTGTTTTGTATTAAAACACACACAAGTTTAAAGGTTTTTCTTCAAAGGAAGGATTATCTACAGTAAGTTGTGTTGATGCACTTATAGAAGTGCTTTCATCAACAGCATGGTATCTGCTGGGAAATCACGAAGATAAATAAATGTGATTTTAATTATACACGCATCAGCCAGGTTCCCTTTGATCCATCCTAAAATGTGAACTACAGGTGAATGAGTTAAATCTTATACCTCATTAAAAATAGTGTAGAGTCAATCTTCAATTATCGAAGTGGAACACAGCATATTGAGTGTGTTTGGATAACAGAGAATTTAGAGATAATCAAGGCAATTTTCAATTCAATTCATGTCAGAAACTAAGTGTTATTTTGGATAAAGGAATTTTTTTGTTTGACTATTATTTAGCCTATTTGCAGTGTGCCTAATACCATAGTATTAACTATTGATATTTCTCCCATTCTGAATTCAGAATTACTTGAAGGCAGATGTTGCTATTTATTATCTACTATACCTCTCACTCCACACAGACATACTCTTAGCAAACAGTGGACTGATGATAAAATATTGTGCTAATACAATGTATGCAATTTATTGAAAAACCTTTGTGCATTATCCCATACCTTGTACTTTTCCAATCATTGTATAGTATATGCCAAAAAGTTTGCAATAAGTGCAAATCATATATAATTTTGTCAAGGAAACATGAAACATATCTCAAGCCTGATGTTTTGCATTTGCAGTGAGAATGTTCAAAACAGCTAAAAATTTCTCATCTGCTTCAATCTAAAAATACAAAAAAGTTTAACAGATGTATTAATTGTATCTCTAAAAAATTAATTCTGTTCTCTGGAGTTTAATTACACATCTAAATCCTTTAAAATGAGGGGTTTACATTTCAAAGATATTCTAACTGAACCAGAATGGAAAGAAAAACATTTGGGAAAAAGAAATACCACTAGAGATGAAACAAGGAAGTTTGGTTAATAATAACAGAGAGAATCAGGAAGGGGGACGAAAAAACAAAAAGTGTTTCCTTTTTTAAAAACTTACATATGTAACGCTGCTTTAAATTTGTTGCAATGTAAAAGCCCTTTTAGCAGTAAAAGATAAGACAGTGTATAAAATGCAGTCAGCATTTAATGGCTGAATTACAGGCTAAGCCCCAGACATCATAAATGAACGCCTAACATGGAGAACAGAGGAAACTGAGAATGGAAATAATCCGGTGGAGCAACAGTCAGTCCAAGCACAACCCACATACATTCAGTGCACCAGGGTACAGCTGCACTAACCAAATGACTGACAGCAGAGTATTTAAATACACAAAATACATGCTACCTTAAAAATGACACAACTTATTAATGGAAAAAGTGATCTAATATAAGCACTAGACCTATGCACTAATTGGTGCCATTCATCAGCATATTTAATTACAAAATTCCTGTCCGAGAAAACCTCAACTAGGCAAAGGAAAACTAGATATGATACCTAACCAAAACATCTGCGCTTAATTTTGTTTCTATGTCCAATTCAATGTATAATTTAACATCCACACTTTCTCTACTTGTGATGGGAGTTATGGATTTGCCATATGACAAATATGACAACCAGTCTTCAGAAAAAAACAGAGCATTTTCAGAAAGGAAGAAAGTCACAAACTTTTAGTCTATTTCTCTGGAATGAGGTTGTGACTATTCCAACAAAACCGAACTGACCAAATGGTCATCTACCTCAGGCACAACTACTGAATCTTTCATGGTACCAACAGAAAGTGAAATCCCTTGGACTTTTGTCCTCTGTACACATATTAGATCAATCTACACAAAACTGCAAACTTGGTCAGTAGCAGTACGTAGCAAAAGGATTAATGCAGGACTATAATATTTTAACAAAACAAACCAAACTCAAACACAACAAACCCTCAAAACCAGGTCATTTCTTGAGGGCAAAAACCTAGAAGACTTTGGTCTTTGGCTCAAGAATGCTCTACTTGGCAGAACTCACCAAAAACTGAACATCTGAGAAACTCCAAGCTTACCATAAGGGCAAGGAGCTGGGATCTGCAAACCAGAAGCCCCAGGCTTTCAGCAGCCAAAAAATCAACCTCAATAGGACACACAGGAAAAAAGATGTCAGGGAATGGGAATGGGGCTTCAGATGCTCAGCTCCTGACCAGCCATGGAAAGAGCCAAAAAAGCAGAACAGGCTGGCAGAAGTCCACAGGTATTCTGCAGTGAAACTGAGCTTCCTTTGAATTGCTACTACTTTGATAGCTCAGGATTTGTATAAAGCAAATTATTCCATTAGATACGTTAATGAATTAATTCATTTAAAAATTAATTTTAAACACTAGCCATACTACTGTGCATTAAAAGTACCTGATTGAATTCTAGTTCAAAATGCAGGCATATGGGAAGATTCCAACATTTCTCTCTCCCTTAAACTTACTATATTCACTTTTCAGCAGTTTTTGCTTCCTAGGGCCTCAAGGTCCCCAGTTACAGCGAACATTTTTGGTATCACTTTAATAATGCGTTATTCTTTTGGTACCATCTGATAGACTATGTTCTTTTGCATATTATGTTTTGTTTAATTAAAGAAGAACAACATATGTTCTGCAATACAGAGAACTGAATTACAGATGCATCAACTCAAAGCTTTCCTTCATATTTTATATAAAAATATAACACCACAGATTTCTATGTTTACTGAATTGATATGTATATAAAACAGACTTCAGTGCTATCAGACAGCTAAATCAAATGGTGGAAAGAAAACAGTCATGCTAAATTAAAGTTCTTGAAACTTAAGCTTATGATTTAGAGGTCTATGGGAATAGCTACTATACAGAAATTTTTTTTTGATAGTACAAGATACACTCCAACAAAAACCTTTTGTGCTCCTTTTCCATTGAATATTAAGATAACCTAAGTGTTGCTTATATATAATAGCCTTGTTATAAGTAATTCTCAAACAATATATTTCCTTTTTACTTTAAATGACTTCTGAAGTACTATGTATGTGCAAAGTGCCTCTTGTATCACAGTCAGCTACTGGAAAATAGGTCATTTAAATAGCTCTCTGATTATATAGAAAAATAATTTCCTTAGCTTTATTCCACTTATAAGAATGACCTCTCAAAACACTTCAGTTGCACGCACACATAATATCCCAGCAGGAAAGCCTCAAAAATAGTCACAACACTAGAAACCACAACAGGCATAACAACCATACAAGTTTTAACTCAGCATCTAACTTCTCTAACTTTTTCCCCCAGGATAACTTTAAGCCCAGTGTTTCCCCTAAGAGAAAGACTTTACCTGCAGACACATACATACTAACACAAGGCTTTGCAAGCTTAAAACAACTATTCATTCCTACAGGAAGAAAGGAAGCTTTAAGGAGGCTTTTGCACCATATGCATTATTATACAGGTTCAGGTGTGCTCTAAGATGATTACAACCTTTCCCACCCCACAGCCATGTGCCCCTTACACAGGAAACCAGGTGCCTTTGCAGAGCATTTATTTGCAGTGCCCAGGCACAGCTGCCTTGCAATTCCTTTAAAAACTCCACCTCCAGAGCAAGAGATTACAGCCTTAATAGATAAGTAGATATCTTATGTTCTCCTGCATATACCATGGGACACAGTTGTGGGGAGGTTTGTCTGCTATTTTACTCCACTGTAATATAGGTAAGATTTGAAATGTTAACCTTTGTGATCCAAGTAATAACCACCTACATGTTTCTGTGCAGAAATACTAGTTATTAAACTCCAAGTAATTTGAATTCCAACTATTATTGTAGATATAATAGACTCAAATATCTTCATTTTCTAAAGGCATCTATATGTTTGTATGTATGTAAAATATGTACTAGCAACTCTCCTTCCAGGTACAGAAACAAAAGAAGAGTCAGGAGGATCAGAATAACAAATTTTGTGTGGTAAGGAGCATCATAATATTTGCAACTCAATGTAGTATTATAATTTTGGGATATTTTCTTAAATAAAGTAGCCTTACTTATGTAACTCTGTCTTTAACATCAGCTACACAAGTAGCTACAGCTAGATAACAGTAACTAGTAGTGAAGTGATCTATATCAACAAAATTAGAGGGAACCTGGACTTTACTTTCTGGCTGCAAAGTAAGCATTACCCAGGTTGAACAGAATGAATACAAGCCTATTTGAATATATATTTTGCATTTTTCTTAAACAGATACAAACTGGAGGGATCATAATACCTCATAGCTTGCTGCTTATAAAATCTTGTCTGGAGAATTTCATTGTTTAGCAACACACAAGTACAAAGCACAATACATTTTGAGCACAGATGGCTTCCTAACTGAGCACTCACTTATTTTCATTACTGTGTTCTAATATCACAAATCTTTCATGTTTATTATGTTAAGCTGCTAACGTGCCAGACAAGTCACCTTTTTCTGAATATACCAGGATTTAAAGTGCAATGCATATTGAATGAGCAAGATCATATACTTTAATGTTAACACCGATTCAAGCAACTTGAGACAATATGTAAACATGTAGCAGCAGCAAGATAGTTACATATCTTCAAGGCTGTTGAAGGTAGCACTTGGAACCTCTGTCAGAAGAAACACCTGTGGAAAAAATCTTTACATTTCTAGCTCTTCTTCCACAAGAAAAACAGACAGCTTAACAGTTCGCTTGGAGTACTAAGGGGAAAACCCAAATATATTCCCATTACAGAAGCAGGATAGTGAGTTCAGAAGAGTGGTGATCTCTGTGCAAAAGCCAGGAAGCTCCTGAAGTATCAATCACGAAAACTTGCGTTTCTCATAAAGTACCAGGGAAAACAAAGCAAGTGAATTGCAAAAACTATGAGGCAACCATACTGGTATTTATGGAAGCTCTCCCGATTATCTCTGACTTGTTTGTCACATTGCTGTAACACTACTGTGTACAGGCCTTTAGAATGAAGATTGGTGTGGAATGTATACTGATGTTCTTGTGACTTCTACAGGAAATAGACTAAGTGTAACTTTGGGCCTTGAATTTCTCCAAAACGTGTAAAGAAATGACTGCACTCCCCTCATCTGATTTAAAAATACATTCAAGTTCAGAGACAGCAATGAGGTAGGAGAGAAGGTAAACCAGTTTGACCTGGAATAGAACTTACTACAACTGTTAAAAAGACAAAGTATAAAACCCAAATTAAAATTGTTTGTTAGTAATGATTCTAAAGTTTGTCTTAAAACTGTTAAAGCTTTGTGCATGTGAGCAGTGAAATGCACTGTTTCTGTACCCTCCCTCAACTTTAGAGGTACTTGGTGTTTTCTCCTAGATGCTAAAAGCTTCAATGTGTAGTTACATAAGGGAAATGGGTAAACAAGCACTGGGATGTGGGGCAATGGCTTTAAGAGTTACCACTTGTGTAACCACTTCCTCTAACACAGGAAGACAGAGACTAGTCCTTGCCACTCTTCTGATGTAGATCAAATCACATTATACCTCATGTTGATACTGTAACTGTAAGGAAAAAATATACATTCACAGTATAGAACACAGAGCTATTACACACCTGTTCTTTCAACAGGCATGCAAAGGAAGAAAACTTACCCATTCTGTACAACCTGCCGTTATCCTAACTGGGTGGACATCTTACATGTGTTCATTTGGGTCACAGGCACTGAAGCCTGCCTATGTGAATATCATTCTTCAGCATGGCTGTTCATCGTTCCAACAGTTCTGTTCTCTGGATTCTTTCCTAATTTAGCTTTACTAGCACTCTGCTCATAACCTACTTTTTGTAGCTTGTCTTGCATTTTAACCTTGATGTTCTATAATTTGGACTAAGCTCTTATATTTTTTATTCAGCCTGTAAAGTATCATTCTAACTTATGCCATTTAAAAGATTTCAACTGGCTTGTTATTAAAGTTTTACAGAAAACAACAGCTCAGAAGAGTGGCAACTTGTTCATTTAAGACATTTTCAAACCTCAGACACTAGGACACCACCTTACCATGCCAGAGAAGTACATAATACTGTAAGCCGGTCAAAGAAAAAGCACATCAACACCTGAGGACAAGGTGCAATGAAATGTTTAAAACATATCTGACCTTTCAAAAGGACATACACTCTGTTAAAATCTACTGACCTATGAAGATTACTACACTACTTTAGGTTGAACAGCAATTCAGTACCTGCCTCCTCTTGCCTCTGGCTGAGACTGACCTTTTGGGCATTCTATTCTAGATGCACAAAGCAGGCGTGCTTGCTGCCAGGGGGCTCAGAGAGAAGGGTTGAAGAGCATAAAAAGGGCCAAAGTTGTTTTATTTTTTTTAGTCCCTGAATAATCTGTGCTGCTTTGTTACAGACACAAATGTGGGACAATTCTGCAGCCCACAAGTGACTGAGGTTCATATGCAGTGCCTCAGCTGTGTGCATGGCATTCCTCTGTGACTTCATGAAACCAGAGCACTGTACAGAGCTAAAAATATACAGCCAGATATCTAGAATGCCAGCAACCATCCGTGTTGCGGTCAACTTTCCTTTTTTCTTACCCTTAAATTGACCTAATTATTAGAAATTGATGGTGATCCAACTTAAGCAACTTGAACAGCACAATTTGCCCCTACACTTTTTCCTTTGTTTTGGGCACATGTGATGCATATTTTAGGTCTTGTAATCTAGAAGGCCTAATCATTATGCTGAAATAAAAGATGAGGAGTTAAACATCCTCCTAAACAGTGTGTTTTAAGATGCTTTTGATGAGTTATAGACTCAATTTAAAATATTTGCTATACAGAAGTAGCTTCGTGTAAATGCTGCCATAGGAAGAAGGAAACCAAAACTTACAACTCCAGCATCCCTGTAAGCTTCTGCCTCTTGACAAGCTTGGTCAATGATCTGGGTCAATGGAAGAGAACTCCTTGGTGTCCCTGCAAGAATAACACTGCTTACCCCAGGACACACACAAACCAAAACTGCGTACAGTAACAGCTTTCAGGCAGGACAGCTATAGAGATTGGCACACTGAAATAGGGAGAAACAGGGTAAACTTACAGCAGCCGTTTAGCATCGTGCCATTGTGGCATCTCGTTCCTTAGCTGAACTTGACAGACCTGTTGTAACCATTCAGCTCGTAAATCTAATTCACAAACTTAAGGAATATCTGCTACCATCTCTTATTGCACCAAGTCTGCTTGTTATTCTTGTACATATTATAGCTTGTCCTGCATTACTGATGTTCCACACAATGCAACCTACAGCAAGACCAACCTCTAGGTCTGCAGAATACTTATGCTAAACACCAGTCAATTTAAAATTAGTTAAAGCTATCTTAAACCCTAACCTTCAAGATTAATTGTATCTGGTCTTAAGTATAAGTACTTCACAGCAGAAATTAGCACACATGGGTTTTGGTGGAGTTCAAGGAGTTTCCCTTAAGATCAGCTCCAAAGTCTTTCCTGACACTTGGGCTCCTAAAGCCAGGAGTCTGAAATGGGGACTGTGAAGAGCCTCTGACAACTGTGTTTGATGATTTGATTTAACAGCGTGGGGAAAGCTGCCCATTGTGCCTGGAGGCTGCTTCTGGGGCACGATGAGCTCTGGACACCAACCCATCACCGGGAAGGTCACCGGCTGTAATCAGCTCTGCTACCCTGAGCCGTGGGAAGGGCGGACGAGGAGGTCAGGGTGGAACAGACCCTGCCTGTGGTCTGAGCTTCCCACTGCCCCTCAGGGCCTGTGAGAGCTCTGTCCGACACCCACCCTGGCCCAGTGCCTATTCGTGTATTTTCCTCACCTGAGACACAGCAGTGAAGAGCTCACTAAAACAGAACCCTTGCTTCCTCAGCCCAGCTCCCAACACAAAGCGTCTCCTGCCTCCTTTGCCCGTAGAGAGAGGAGGCGCCCGAACCTGCGGCACTTCGTGCAGGGCGGAGGGAGGGGCAGGGCACGGGCTGCGGGGAAGCGGCCTTTGCTCCGCAGCCGGGCTCCCGGTGCCGGCCCCGGGGGCTGCCCGTGCTCGGCAGGCGCCGCTTACCTGGCAGCGCTCCCACGTGCACCACCCCGACCACCGCCGCCTTCAGGCGCCCGAAGAGTGCGGGCAGCCGCATGTCCTGCGGGAGAGAGGAGCAGAGGGAGGGGACCACGGCCGGTCAGCGGGGCGGGCAGGCCCCGGACAGCCATGGCGGCGGCCCGTTCGCGTTCCCTCTGGCGGGCAAGGCAGGGCAGGGCGGCCCGGCCTCTCCTGTCCGCTCACCTCAGCTCACCCCGCCGGGATCCACCTGCGGCGGCCGCGCGCGCCACTGCCGCTGCCGCTTCCGCGTCTGCTCCGCGGGCCCCGCCCCCAGTCCCGCCCCGGCCCGGCCCCGCCCGCCGGCCCCGGCGCGGGATCCCGCGCCCCGCGGCGCCCCGCGCGGCTCCCCCGGGCCCGCCGCGCCCCGCCGCGCGCCCCGCCGCGCCCCCCGCAGACCCCGCCCCGGCCGCGCGCCGGCCTCCGGCGCTGCGCGCGGGGCCACGTGTGCGGGCGGGCGGGGAGGCGGCCTCGCGCCGCCCGTTTAAATGTCCCGCGCGGCGCGGGCCGCGCTGTGCGCAGGGACGGGAGCGGCCGCGGTGTGAGGCAGGAGGCGCCCAGCGGAGCCCGCCCGCCCGCGCTCCCGCCCTGCCCCCGCGCCTCGCCGCCGCCAGACGGGCACCCAGCGCCTTCGCCCGGGAAGGTCCGGGCCTGCCGGCGCGGCGGTGAGTGAGCGAGTGTGCGGGCACGAGGCGGCGGGCGCCCCTGCCGCCTCCTGGGGTGTCTGGCTGCGGGGTGAGGGGAGCCGGCGGGGCCGGTCCGGGGCTGCGGCCGCCCTTTCTGCGCTGTGCGCCCGCGCCTCTGCGGCCCTTTGTGGGGGCTGGGGCCCGGGCCTGCTCGGCCGCTCCCGCACGGCGTTCCGCTCGCCCCGACCCGGCCCAGGCGGGCACCATGCGCCGGGAGAGGTGAGTCTGCCGGCCGCGCTCTGCGCGGGGCCCTGTAGGCCGAGGTCTGTCACACACCCCTGGGGGGGCTTCCGCGGCTCCTTCAGCCTCTTCTCTCTTGGCAGCGACTGCGCGGAGGAGAAGGCTCCCGCCAAGGGGGACGGGTGTGCGGAGGGCGCCATGCGAGCCCGCAAGAGGAAAGCCGATGTGGCCACGGTGAGTGCGGGCCCGGCCAGGCGGCCCAGCCTGGTGCTCGCAGGCCAGCGCCTGCCCCGCCGCTGGGCTTGGCCTCCGGGCCCTCGTCTCCTTTTGTTGGGTGGCTGGGGCCCATGTGGTGCTCTGGGTGTTGAGTGGGCCCTGGGCTGCTGCGGGCCTGTGATCCTGATGGGCTGGGCGGGTGTCACAGTGACCAATGGTCGCTTGTCCCATGCTTTGTACCCCTGAAATTATGTGTTGCTCTTTGTAGTTCTTACAGGATCCGGATGAAGAGATTGCCCAAATGGAGATGACTAGAAAAAAGCAGTATGAAAACCAGGTAACTCATTTGGCTTTAGATCATACTCTTGTAATCGTACTCAATCCTCTTGTTATTTTGCAGTACCTTATTATTACAAACATGGTGCAACACAGATACCTCCAGCTATATAGCAATGGGCAAGGTGGACTATCAACCCTGGCTGCTGAAGTGTTCAAAACACTTCAGTTTACACATGTTGCTTTGGAGCCTGTGCAAGAGATGAGGCCTGATCTGGTCTAAAACGTTATGTTAATGCTTTAATATAGTCAGCCGTCCTAGGATTGCAAGGGTGAACTTTACAAAAGCTTTAATGTGCATTTAGACCTACATGGAGGGACTCTGCATTGAATTCTCTAGAGGGCTGCAAGCATATAGTCATGAGCTTACGTGCTCTACCTTGCAAGCCAAAGTATGAGACACTTAAGCATCCAAACAGAATTGTCTCTTGAGGTGATTCTCTTTGCAGTCATGTTTCCACTTGTGTGTCACCTGGGAGAGAGGAAAGATCCCCCTTCTACTGTCAGCTCTAGTCCCATTGGCAAAGGTCATTATCAGAAACAGAAACTGAGAGGTTCCTGATTACAACTTTGAAGTTTATACCAGATGCTAATGGGGACATAAAATAAGCTTCATTTATCTGCAGAACAAAAGGATAAGTCACTTACCTGTCAAAATCAGACCTGCGGTGGAGGTTAGTAGTGACCATTGCTGGTTTTGTCAGCAAGACATTTAGAATTATCTGAGTGACAAAGTCAAAACTAGCCCTAGTAGTGTGCTCTAGTTCCCTTAGTGCCCCTTCTATATTCTTCAAAACAGCGATGCTATTGATATCTCTATTGGATGCTATATCACTGTGTGGTAATAAAAATACTATGCTTTTGTACATAGCAATGCCCACGCTAAACAGAGTCGCCTGTTTTTTGAAATAGGTTTATTCTCATCCTTTTATTTCTGCACGCACACGCTTGGGCAGTCGCTGTCACTGGGACTTCAGCCTCTTAATGCACATGCAGGGTGATACTTAAGCTGCAAAAGTCACAACTGGGGAGTACAGACCGCGCTCATTTTGTACGCAAGGCTGTGCATAATGTGGCACATCTAACCAGAAGTGGCAGCTGGAAGTTCTAAGACTAAAGTGCTACCATAACAGATGGGCATCATTGTTTGGAATGGCCTCTGCTTGTTGCAACTGTGTATACCAGTTATCAGTCAACATATTAAGCAGGGCTCAAATGGTGAGCATTTAATGAGGGGATCTCTCCTTCCCTTCTGTCTTTCTTTTGTGCAGTATATTAAACTAATTTCTCACTTCTGACAAGGAAGAGCTGCCCGTCCTTCACCACAGCTCTCTCCTTTACCAAAAGATTCGTTCTGTTTGAGCTGAGCAAGGGCTTCTTGTGTGTGTTTATTGCATAATAGTAAGGTGTTGTTAAAAAACTCTCAATGGGCACTCAATTGTACCTTCTTCCAGAAAGGCAGTGGAAAGAAACTTGAAATAAATTTTGCATACATTGACCTTCCACTTCGAAAATAGATAGTCTTCCAATTTTATGTTCTTCTTTGTGTTCCTGGTCTGGTGGCCCTTCAATGTTACTTCAGGAATGATAGGTAAATTAAAATTTAAATAATTTAGGGAGTAGGCATCCAAAATATTTACTTGGGAGTTTTTCAAGTTAAGTTTAGCATACTGTTGGGATTTGGCTCTTTGATTCTGTAAACCATAAATAAAATGGGTACCTGTGTATCCGTTGCTACATAGAGAAGGTTTTTTGTTGTGACAAAGTAGCCAGATTGTTACAGATCTGTTTAAAAAAGCTAACATTTGGCTGCACAGCAGCAGCTCTTCAGTCTATGGTGTGACACAAGCTATTCTCTGATATAAATTGCCATGGGCCACTAATGAGAATATGTTTACGATTCCAGCAGCAGTATAGCAGGCTTGTATGATAGCCAGTGCGGTAGTTATTCTGTTGAGGCACAGCAATTCTAAAATGCAAGTAGCTATAAATCCAATGCAGCCTATACCACATGACTTCTACATTAAATAAATTGTTTACTGACGCTAGTTTATACACAAGGCAAAATATCGTAGTCACATCCCACTTTACGGCATCTTCATAGTCAATTCATTAGTTTGCTTCTGCTGAACATAAGGCCTGAGTTCTTAATTAGGATGCCGTTACCCTTTATGTGATGAAAGGGTGGCTATATCATCAGGTTTGTGACAGCAGAATATTGCATAAATTCTGTGTTTGAATTTAGAGAACTGGCACTACTGTAATTCTGCTAGCAATTCTCATATTAATTCTGGCCACTTTCTGTGGATGGATACACTTCCAAGGCTCTGTGTAAAACAAAATTCATCTAACTAGATTAGAGTCTTCTATGCAATTGTGACACAAATACATGGCCACCTCCATCTAGAGTGGAGAATTGAAAGTTCGCTTCTTTAGATGAAACTAATTAACATTTTCAGATGAAAATAAGATGGAGTAAACTATCAGGAAATAGTTTTGATCAATTTCTCACTAGACATTTTTCCAGAATCTGGACTTACTGTTGTCAAAATTTTCCACTTAACTGGTTTGAAAATATCCTCAAAAAAGTTTCTTTAGTCTAGGTTATTTTTGGAGGATCCAGGTTGAAATCTTGACTTGGCCTTTGTCTGGGGGAGGACAATATTCAGTCTCTTTAGAAAATTTAAAGTAGTAAAAGCTCCTGTGCTATTTGGAAAGAGTTGCATCAGCTTAATAATGTGAGTTGTTCTCTCTCATATATTAATTCTGGAATCTCTTTCTGATGGCAAAACCCACTAAGCTTCAAACTAATGCATTGTGTCAGTGAAAAATGGCTAGAATTATAGTCTTACTATTTCTGACTGGCAAACTAAGGCTGGAGTCTATTAGTTGATATCAATATTTCTCTTCTACAAGGTGCTGCTTTTTAGGGTGAGACAAAGAGTCCTGTCCCCTTCCTCTTCCTGTGTCTTTGATTTCAATACTGAAAATCCTCTGACCTTGCTGTTTGAATGCAGTTCTGGGTCACCGTCTTCCTCTGCGTTCCTGCTGCCCTCCTTGTCCTCAGTCTGTGGAAGTTTGTTCTGGTGGCTCCCAGCTCACGTGGAGATGCATGAGTGTCTCAGCAGCTTGCGTTTTAGTGGTGGCTGCTTCACCAAAGGCTCTGCCTGGCCTGTCACCAGTAGCCCCAATGGTTGCTACCTGCTCCGTTTTGTGTCTGGCTTGTATGCCTGAAGGATTTCCAAAAGATCTGTTTAAATGAGCGTTAGAGATATTGGTGAATGATGACATGCTGCTGAAAATGGAGGTGTGGGAATGTTTGAGCTTTAAAAATAACCCACCTCTGAAATCCTGGCTTTTCGTTCTTTGGAGCTGTGTGGGCTTGTCTGCTCTGATGGACTTCTTTGGTCACCTCCCTTCTGCCCTTCTCGGTGCTCCTCCTCCTGTCTTCAGTTCAGTTTCTCCAATCTTTATCTTGTTCTCAGGTCTGAGATACAGATCTGTATCTCTGGTCAGTTGTTCCTGTATCTGGAATGTTACTGCAGTTATCACCAAGCTTTCTTGCTAGGTTCCATATAGATTTGAAGAGTCAGTTTTCCCCACTGATTTTTGGCTTGCATCGTGCTTCAGCTCCTGTTTGCCTCAGAAGTAAACCCAGGACTGTAGGATTTCCTTCATTAGGCTGCACAGATTCTCTATAACATCTCCTGCTTTTTGTCAGCTCACTGCTTTATGGTTGGCTCTGTCCAAGCCCAAAGGAAGTTCTTCATGGTTTCCTCACACCTTCCCCACCTTAAACTGTTTCTTTTTCAGTGGTTGCTCCTGTTTCCTTACAGTTAGGGTGTGATGTTGTGCAGTTTCTTGATACTATTTCTTAGTTTTGGTTGAATGTCTCGCTGAATCTGCTTGAAAGACTTGAGTCTGATTAATACGCTCATTCCCTCAACTAAAATATGTGGTCTTCCCTCACCTACACTTATTCAGACTCCTGTCTCCCTTCCAAATAGCTTCTTTCTTTTGAGGGCCCTGCGCATTTGTTTCCTTCTCGTCTGAAGCTCAGCTAGATTCTTTTGCTCTTGCTTGCATCTTTTCCTCAGTCATCTTGGTGAGTGACATTATCTAGTCAAAAACTTTTTTGCTGCTTCTCAAAACACCCAAGAGGCTCTCGACCCTTGATTTATATTTCCTTATAGAAGATCAGGGGTGGCAAAATCTCTTAAATCAATTGTCGTTGCTGCTGCGTAGTATGTGAGGTACCTGCCTTGGTTGAGAGCTCTGTGGAGCAGCTCCCTTGTCCTTCAGAAGCTGGTGGTGTAGTAAGCACCTTTAAATATATGTTATATAATTTACTGCTTTTCTGTTGGTTTGCTGATTAACTGATAAGACAGCACTTCTCTGAAGGCTGTTGGCAGCTGGGCTTGCCGTGCAGTTTGGAGGACAAAGTGTAACTGAAGTCTAGTTTTGAGGGAGGACAAAAATTAACTTAAAACAATGCTGATGTGATACTTTCCAGACTTTCAGTTTGTCAGGAGACTGTAATTTTTAAGATAAAAATGCTATTCCTTCTTTTTGCATTCCCCCACTCAGATTAAATTGTGGCATGGCTTGGTATGTAGCTATGCTAGGTTTCAATGTAAAGCTTGAAGAAAAAAAACTGCCCATCTGTGTGTCAGTAACTCAAAGCACAAAGCAGTCTTAGCTGCGGGTGAACTGTGAAACGTGGTTTCTGTTTCATCAAGTTGGTGGTTTCTGTTTCTGAAGCCGGTGCTAGGAGGTAGCCATTTTGGTGGAAAGCGATGTCATTTATAGCAAGGACAGGGCAAAAATCAGGTGTGAAGCTTCCTGGCAAGAAGCAAAGTTTCATGTAAAGCATTTTAATTGCTAGCACTTGATGATTCTTCAGATTTTTTTTTTCCCCCCACCCTCTTAAGAACCATAAGGGAGTTCTTGTCCCTTTAGTGGTGCAGAACAGATCAGTTTGCAGCAAAATGGTAGACTTCACTGTTAAGCAGAAATGGCAGATTTTAATTTGCTTAGGCATGGTGACTTGGGGCTGGTTCTGTATTCTACCAGAAAACAAAACAAGTAGTATTTTCCTGGGGAGTGTGTGGAGTGTACACCAAGATGTTGTTTAACAGAGTTAGGCAGGAGAAAAGTAAACTTAAGTTCTGGTCCAAACAAAAGCAAAAGAATATGATGGGTGAAGAGTTGGATGTCTGATGTTTGCATACCTTGGCAAAATTCTTTATATGAAATGGTCAACTTGATACTTTAGTGGACATTGCTTAATATGTACTTGCTTTATTCTGAAAACAATTGGATCGTAACTGCGTTGTTTTTTCATCTTAGCTCTGCTAGATGAAAGAGTAAGAAAGAATTTCTGTGGACTACTGTTTTTCTCTGTTCATTGTTAAGCTTGCTTTGCATGGAACCATGACTTCAGGTGTTCCATCTACATGTTCCTTACCAGAAATCCTAACCTTGTATTTGAGTTTTGAAGTTCCTTCTGCTTATTCTTTACCTGAAGGCACACATATTTTGCTAAAAACAAAGTGCAACATGACAGTAGGAGACTCTGACTTGGATATTCTTCCATGAAACAGTTGTGGTCCTTCAAAACGAGAACAGGGTAGCAACATCCCTCTGCCCAGCACTGGTGAGGCCACACCTGGAGTATTGTGTCCAGTTCTGGGTTCCCCAGTGCAAGAGAGACTAGAACATACTGGAAGGAGTCCTGCAGAAGTCCAGTAAAATGAAGCATTTCTCCCGTAAGAAAAGGCTGAGGGAACTGGGACTGTTTAGCCTGGAGAAGAGTTAGGGAGATCGTATCAATTGTGTATAACTACCTGAAATAAGGGATACAAAGAAGATGGAGCCAGGCTTTTTTTCAGTGGTCCCCAGTGATGGGACAAGAGGAGATGGACACAAACTGAAGCACAGGAGGTTCCCTCTGAAAATGAGGAAACACTTTTTTTAGTGTGAGGGTGACCAAGCACTGGCACATGTTGCCCAGTGAGGTTGTGGAGCCTCCATCTCTAGAGATACTCAAAAGCCATGTGTCCATGCTCCTGGGCGACTGGTGCTAGGTAGCCCTGCTTTAGCAGAGGGGTTAAACAAAATGACCTACAGAGGTCCCTTTCTGTCTCTAACTCTGTGATTCTGTAGTTTTTTGTCATAATTTCTTCCTAATGACATGTATTTTATTTACAGCTAAAATGATTATTTGAAAAGACATAGTGCAAAATCTTGTGTTTCATTTAACAGCCATCCTGGAATAACGTTCACAAAAATGCCCATATGCTGCTTCCTACTCCAGATAAAGATGATGATCCAGTTGGTGTTGATTACTCTCCCTTTATACATCTGAGTGTTGTTCAAACTAGAGCTTCACCATTACCAGTTCTAGGGTAAGTGAGCTGTTTTTCTGCTGCTTGTCTGCCTGAATTTTGTCTTATAATTCAAGACTAAACATAGTGTTCTGTCTTAGCTGGGCAAACAGAGATGACGTATGGAAAAACATGATGAAAAAAGAAGAGACGTATGTGAGGGATAAACTTTATATGCAAAGGCACCCTCTCCTGCAACCTAAGATGAGAACAATCCTTCTAGACTGGCTAATGGAGGTAAGCTTTCCCCTGCTTGTGAGTATTTCAAGTGTGCTTTTCTTGGTGTATTAATAACTTAATGTATTTATTACAGTTATCTTTGGATAACCCATTGGCACCAGACACTTGTCCTCGTCTTAAAGTTTGTCAAGAATGGCATCAAACTTCAAAAAAATATATATATGTAATGGCTGAGGTGATGTTGTGCAAACTGACAATGTAACCTGTTATTCATATAGATTGCGAGTGGATAATAAATTTATTCTTAAAGCTCCATGATGTAAGATTTTAGGGTCACACTGCAGAAAAAAGCTGCACAAATGATTATGAAAGTCACTGTAAGAAGGAAGGTGTGGCGGCTTAGAGATCGGATGTATCTCACAACCCGTCTAGCCATTATTGGCATGCAGAATGTGCTACAGTTCTTCTCTCTGTATGTGAGTCTTTTTTGCTGTTTGGATGACTTGGTGACATGGTCTCTGTTCTTAATTTTAAAGTATTTGTGAGAGTTTTCTCTTTTGAGGTGTTGTAATGGTGCATCTTCACAAAAATGAGGAACCGATGTTCTGGCATTGTTAGAATGTGTGCTTGCGTTTCCTAAACGGCTTTGCTCTCTGATCTCTTTTTTTGGTAGATACTGTCGTGGCTGTCACCTTGTGTCAGAGGAAACTGTTCAACTTGTACTCTTAGTTAACATGTTACTTCACAATAGCAGTGAAGCAAAAAGCCAATATGAATTTCATGTCTAGCTCTTTTTCTTGGTAATACATCTGTAGCATCTATTTTTGACTCTATAACTGTTCTTGACCTTTTATAATCTCTAATGTCTCTCCAGGTTTGTGAAGTCTACAAGCTTCATAGAGAAACTTTTTATTTAGCACAAGATTTCTTTGATCGGTTCATGGCAACACAACAGAATGTTGTAAAAACACTATTGCAGCTTATTGGTATCTCTTCTTTATTCATAGCAGCAAAGCTTGAGGTAAGTATCTCCAGCTTTACTTGAACATAAAAATGTGAATGGACAGACAGCACACTTATTGTACACTGGATTAATTTTAAGTTATTACTGTTTGTCTTTTAAGAGGGCTATTCTTCAATCTGTTCTTCACCAGCAAGGGATAAAAGGCCTTTTCTTTAGGATGTATAAAAAACACCTTGATGTCAATTATGATGCCATCTTAGTGGTGCTATAGTAAGACGTAAGGTGTGTTGTACTGATCCATCAGAAGTGAAAGGTGAAGGCTATGAGCAGGAAATTTGAACAAGAAATCTGGATATTAAAGGCAGAGGAGAATACCATGAGTTAGGGTGGGGCGGTTGGTTCTTTTTTATTTTATTTTTTATTTTATAGCACATGTAACTAGTTACAACCTATTCCACAAATTAAATACTTGATCTCCTGTCTTTCAGGAAATTTATCCACCGAAGCTGCACCAATTTGCCTATGTTACAGATGGAGCTTGTACGGAAGATGAAATCCTCAGTATGGAATTGATCATTATGAAGGTAATATTTCAAAGTGGAATTAGTTCTACTTCAGTTTTTAAAAATGCATAGCATGATCAGACTGAAAGCAGAGAGCCTCAGTTAATCTTATGTTCTGCTAAGAGGCACAATTTCTCTTTCTAATAAGAAAACAGTGTTCTCTAGGTAACAAGTGATTTAAAGCACCCACCAGTGTGTGTGTGTGTGTTAACAAAATGAATTTTTCCCCCACCCTATCAGCAGGAAGAGGTACAGGAGAGGATTAGATTTGTGTGTTTCAAAGATGTCCTGACCAACTGGAGTTGCAGTTTCTAGTCTGGAGTAAATAGAGTTTAATGGTTTAAGTTAGGAACTCTTTACTAACACTGAAGTCTTGTGCATGTCTACTCTTTCAGGCTCTTAATTGGAACTTAAATCCACTGACAGTTGTATCATGGCTAAACATTTACATGCAAGTTGCATATTTAAATGAGCTTTATGAGGTATTGCTGCCACAATATCCACAGCAAATATTTGTACAAATAGCAGAGGTAAGGCTGAATTCTTCCTTCAAATGCTATTTCACCTGGGAGAAAAAGTGTTCTTGTGATAAACTTACTAAACATCTGTTGCTTTGTAGCTCTTGGATCTCTGTGTGCTGGATATTGGCTGCTTGGAATATACATATGGAGTACTTGCAGCTTCTGCTTTGTATCACTTCTCCTCATCCGAGTTGATACAGAAAGTTTCAGGTATTGGCATTTATAAACGAAGTCTAATGTGTTTAGAAATGTTGAGTCTACATTCAGGCAGATAAGCATATGTCTTGTCATCCAGGTTATGAATGGTGGGAGATAGAGGAGTGTGTAAAGTGGATGGTTCCGTTTGCGATGGCTATAAGGGAAGTAGGAAGCTCCAAACTTAAACACTTTAGAGGTATAGCTCCTGAAGACTTGCACAATATACAGACGCACGTAAACTGCTTGGATTTGCTGGTATGTATGTGGGTAATTATGACTAAAATCTGTCTGTAAAATCCCATAAGTCTTGTTTCTTCTTTGGTTGGAACATACAGTAAACCTAAGTGAAACATTATCAGATTGAGATGGTATTCAGGTGATAAAGGCATAATGTTGTACTCCCGTTCCAGAGTTCTTGGGACAGAGACTTGTCTTGGGACTGGCTTGTTGAGGATTTAGTTTAAAAAGGTGATTGTGATTTAAGCCTCTTATCTCAAATGGCAAACCATTACACATTTCTACTCTTTAGGTTACTTCAAATACCATATGTTAGACCTTTGTAGGAAATACAGGTGATGCAACCTTGTCTGATGAAAAAGAGGAAATACAGACTGATCTTGTGGGACTGTTACATGACAGTGGTGGTTGACAAAAAGTTGAGCAACAGTGGTTTTTAGGATAAGAAACTCACAGAGGATCAAAATGTTGTCCAGCAAATTGGAGTTCATGTAAGCTGTGGTGTGTGGGGTTTTTTGTTTTGTTTAATTTAGGTTATTTAACTGCAGAAGAGGTTAAAGCTCTTCTTGTTCAGTTGCTTCTGAATTTTGCTTTCTTGAAAGTACAAGCACCATAATGCTGATCATCAGATTCCAAAAGTTAATACTGTAATACTGATCTCTTGGGGTTCATACTCACTATTGTGTAACATGTGATTTATCAGTTACTGTTAGGGGTCCTAGATGAAAAGATACATTTCCAGATCAGCAATCTATCAGGTTATAGAGCACTCAGTTATATTGATGTGTTGCATAGATTTATCAAAGTGTAAATATTTCTTTTCTTGTGCTTTCAGGACAAAGCTCAAGCAAAACAAGCCATATTGGCTGAGCAAAATAGGACTTCACCTTTCCCCACTGGTGTCCTTACACCACCACAGAGCAGTAAGAAACAGTGTTCTGGACCGAAGCCAATATGACTTTAGAAACTGTTGACAGACAGTTTTGCTGAAGTGCCTGTTCTGCTGGTTCTAACTCCTGCTCCATTATGGAAATGCTGCCAGTGAAGTTCATAAGCTTTTATGGAATCTGAAAAGGAAATCTTTTTTTCATGACAGAAGAATTTTTCTATTTGAAATATTTTATTGAACATTAAAATATTTTAAGTAAATGGATCGAGTACACCAGCCACTTAAAAGAACACCGAAGAGTGCTCCAAATGCTGCTATGGAGGGTGATGCTTGATGTGACCAACTGTTCAGAAAAAGGGCTTGAAGTTTAGATTAGTTGCTGTGTCTGCTTGTCCTTTGGATAATCTGCAGTCATACTGTCCCCTGTTGACAAATGTGCAAAAAGTGCTGTGGAAGACAACATTTCAAAGCCTCTTTTTTCAAATGGTTGGCTTACAACTTGATGCCTTTTCAAAAACTCTTTACTGTAAATGCTGCTATGTCTCTGTGTATCCATTTTTAATAAAAATGCTGTCTAAGACAGCCGGTTTTATGTATATTCCTATTTTTCTTTTAATTATGATCAGCTAAGGTTTTTCAGACTATGACCACTAGTAGTGTGGGAGTTGGGGATCAATAATGTAGTAACTGTTGTTTTATTTATTTACCACTACTGGCTTATCAATTAAAACTTCCTTTTTGGATACCAAGATAAAGTTGTCATGTTGGGCTACTTGGATTTCCCTTAGCCAGATGCAGGTGGCTGGGGAGGGGATAAGAAACATGACAAGTATCTGGGGAATCCTTCCACAACTCACTGCCTGATGATATTGTGAAATTCTTGAATCAAATTGTCTGGATTGTTACGCTGAATGGCATGAAGTGATCGGTGGGAAAAGCTTACCTTTGCTTGAAACTAATCATTTAAACTTTAGGAGTTTGGCATGTCTTTGACAAGTAATTGTCCTCTGTGCAGAACTCAGTTCTGGAATGGTGTGTGCCTTTTTGCAGGAAGAGTTGTCCTTGACCTTTGGGGAGTCTGAGAAGTCACAGTAAGATGCTTTATGGGAAGTGATGGTTCTGGAGAAAAGAGGAATAGCAAAATAAATGTAAAAACTGTTGCTTGTTTTTTTCATCATGTTCACTTTGAAAGACTGTTCAACAACACTGAAAACTTTTGTGAGACGATCAGGATTCATCACGTTCTCCTGTAGATAACTTATATGCTACAACACTTATATTTCAGGAAGCTCCTACTCTGCTGTTGGTTAATTTTTCTAAACATTAGTTCCCAGCAAGGCTGCTTTTTATTTTTAAGTTATTCTCCTTTTTACTCTTCCCTGACCCAGTATTCTGATGAATGTTAAAGCTTTAATGTAATAAAAATGCCTATGGTAACTAATGGTAAGCAAATTTTTTTGTGCTGCTGGCTTTTATTTTCTATTTGCAAATGAATGGCTTTAAGTTCAGTGCTAACAAAACAAGTGTAAATGTTAGCTGAACAAGCTTGGTGCCAGTTCAGAGAGGTTTTAATTTCTCAGAAAACTGGAATGTTATATTTGCTTATTATTGAAGGAGTTTGTAACGCTGAAGGAATTGCTAAGACACACTTTGATTATTTGTTCTTAAATTTAGAACACTAAATGGGGGGCGGGAGGTCGGACAATAACCCTCTAGGCTTAATTCTGAAATCACCAGCCAAGCTTTGGTACTAGTCCTTTTAGCACTTCTCAGTGCTTAGTATGTGTTAAATCTCTTTCTAAAAAAATGTTTGAAATAATAAAATTGTAATTAGCCTTTTATAAAGAAAATGTAACCCCCATTACATTCGTTCAAGAAATGATCTGTAATAGCATTAATCTGATGAACTCTCTCAGTTTAAGCTAAATATGTGGTTTTGGTTGATACCTAGGAGTGAATGCAGGTATTCTCTGCATTGTCTGGGCTGTGTGGGAAACCTGTATCCAAGAGATATGTGTCTATGAATGAAACTTCAGATAACAGGCCTCTTTCTAAATTGGATCTCTGCTTCAGATGGTAATCCTGCTAATTTTATAACTTTTTCCCCATCTCCTGAAAGGTCAGCCTGCTTTATTTCCCTGGGAAGCAGCCTGGTCAGAGCGAGGAGATGTCACCTGCCCAGGTAGGAACGCAACCACGTGCCAGAGATGCGGTCCTTGCCAGCAGCAGTGGCTTATCTTAAAAGCTATTTTCTTTTTCATCTTTGCTTTAAGAATATTTGCTTCTGGTTGTCCTGCAACACATCTGGATACTTGTGCCTGAGTATGCTGTCTTTCTAGGATAGCTTGTAAAAATTATGCACTGGTTGCTACAGGCTGAAAACCATCTTAAGGAGGAATAGTGCAGCTCATTTTAAAGAAGATAGTTGCCTCCATTGGAGGAACAAACCAAGCAAACAATAAAAAACAAAACCCTGGACCAACCTGGAGGCAAATTTATGGCAGCTGGGGAGAAGCAAGTGAGCAGTTCTGCTTGGCTAGGAAAGAGAAAAAGGTTTAGTGTGTTTATGAGTGGGCTGAAGTTTGTGCCACCAAGATGAGCTAACATCAAATGATGTGTCCCTACCTGCTGTGTCTGACTTGAAGCCACATTACCCTGTGCAGTGGGGAGAGGGCTCTGGGGAGGACGGCCCCGGGGAATGTCTGAGGCTGCTGCTCCTGGTGCAGGAGTGCAGGGGCTTGAAGGCCCAAGGAGCCCTGAGAAAGTAATTTAGCTGTGTGCTGCTGCACACTCAGCTGGAAACTGTCTCTCCCTTTAATAGCTACAGACCAGCATAAAGCATGCTGCAAAGTAAATTGAATTCTGCAGTAACCCAGGTGGCATGTGATTATCTTCCTCCTCCTGAAAGGTTTGTCATAACTATGTATCAAAACCTCACCTTGGCCTGAAAGCTGGGGACACTGGAGAAACTTTGAACAAGAGAAATGAATCAATTGCTAATTTTGTATTACTGCTGTTACAAAATTGAAAGTTGGTGCTACCTGTGACCATATTGAAGGAAATAGCCCCCCAATGAGCAAGCTGAGGCTGCGGTTGTGAGCTGGGGTTGGGAAGGAGGAGTGCTGGTGAGCAGAAAGGATGAAGATACAAAACTGCATCACGAGTCTGCCAGATGCTAAGCTGTTGAAAATGCTGTAGTTAACTAACAAGAGTTCACAGAAATAGTTCTGCGTAGCTTGTCTCCCATGGAGTGGTAGGATGATCTGCCTGTGGCTATCTGTCAGTTTCTAGGTGTCACGTCAGCATGTCTTGGTTCTCAGGAATTACAACAGGAGGGCTTTTATTACATCCCTGCTTGCATGAGGTGGAGTTAAGCAGCCGGTGTGAGTTCAGCAGAGTGCTTGCACAGGTACTCAGCCAGGCATCCCATGGGAGCTGCAGGCTCTTCAAGCTCTCTTGACCTGGCTCAAATTTCTCTCAGTTCCTGGTTGCTGTTTCCTTTGTGTGCAGCATGGCTGGCTTGTCTCATAGCAGCAGCCTGAGTTTAAGGCAGCTGGCTCAAATGCTATTCAAGTAGGCTGTGAAATCAGACCATGGTGCAAGTGGACAAGGCTTATTGTAGCATTGCGTCTTGGCAGGGAGGCATCAACGTTAGGTTGAGAATTGCTAAAAGCTACAACTGGCTTTCCTCTGGGTTTTGATGGGACTAACACCCAGTCTGGGCACTGCAAGGTTAGTAAAAGTCTGTTAGGAAATAGTCAGGAGGGCAGTATGCAGTGCAGCAGGGGAACTGGTTGTGCACAGGTTGATATTGGATGGACCTGCTTTACGTTGTTTGTTGGTATAAATCCTCTCCTGTTTGGGGAATGTGCTGCTTCTAGGTGTTTAACAAAATTTATTTAAAGCATCAAGTTACTCATACCCGCATCTTCCAAATGTTCCTGCTCCACAACTTTCTATCCCCATAAAAGGGAGATGCACACACTGTGAAATAATACAGGTTAACTCTGACTTTGTCTAGTCTTGAATTTGTTGGGGATTAAGCACAGCTCTTCCTTGCTGGCAAGGCTGAGGTCACCTTCACCTGGGCTCTCATAGACTCTCTGAAGAGATCTCCTGCTTGGACTTGACATGTAAATCGGTGGTTCAGCTCCATGCATGATGCCTGTGGTAGGAGTCAGCACGATGAAATCAGCAAGGCGAAATCAAAAGATCGAATGTTTGTTTTTTTTATAGATTATATACAGTAAAATTCCATGAAATGGAAAAGATACTGGGATTAATCATGAGCTGAACTATTTTCCTGACAGAGAAAAGCAACAAGCCTAAATATTTTCTGGAAAATCATGCGGCTAAAGGCTACACCACAGACATGATTTCCTGGTACTCAAAGCATATATTGGTATGTTGTATTTTTTTCCATTGGAGGTAGATTCTTCTATTTTCAATAGGGTCAAGTGTCCAAAGTAGCTTGTGTACAGGTGTGAGCTTTCAGAAGGAAACGTGAAATCCACGAAAGCCAAGAGGGTGAGACTGCTGCTGGCTGGCATGAGCAGGCAGCACACACCGCTGCACTCTGGAGCTGGGATTGTTGCTTTTTATCTTAAATACGGATGGAAGAGGCCTCACATAGAACTAAAAGTAAGTGGCTTGGCTGGAAATAAAGCATTCACTGCAAAGTGTGTAAAAACGTGATAAAGCTGTGTAGGAAAGGCTTTGGTTTGTGCTCCTCTCTGCCCCCCAATGCAAAAGGAGAAGCAGGGACAGCTGTGATTTGCCAGGTTATTGTGTTCAGACTCCAGTTACATGAACTTATCCATTGCATGCCCTGCGTGTAACTGGGATGAATGGTTTGAGTGTTCTTGGATTGAAGCCCAGAGTAACAGCATCGGACAGAAAAGAGTAATACGGTGCTTTATTTTGTAATTCTGAGTAAGGTGTTTGGATTTTTTTTACTTCAAGGGGAGTACTCTATCAAGATACTAACCTCTGCAGCTGAGTACCTCAGCCCAGTTTTTCTATATGTTAAGAATCATTGAACATAAGAAGAGTTGAAAGATAATAGGTATGGATTTTTTTCACCCCAATATTAATCTTCTAAGTACTTTCCAGATGTCAATGTAATATTTGGACTGTATAGCTCACAGTGGTTTGGTGGTTACACTTTGGTTTAAGGTTGGTCTGAGAATAAAAGAGTTGCTTTCTCACCTCAGCCAAATCTGCAAAATGTTGCTTTCATAAAGCTGATGTTTCTGGGCTCACAGGAGACATCCACTCTTACCTACGCCAGAATGATGATGATGTTATTTGGGCACAGCAGAATGCATGTGTAAAACTTTTTTCATCTTGGTTTGGGAAGTCTGGTTGTCAGCCACGGGCTTGTGAAAGCAAAGAAAAATGTTTTAATTTAGGCCAAAATCTTGCAGAATGAAGAATGTGCTGAGGAAAGGTTAGCTGATCCTGTGCAGTTTTATTAGTATTCTGAGCTTCAGTCAGGAGATTAATAATTGCCACAGACAGTGTCTCTTCATATTAAAGTGTCTTCACATGAGTAGTTTGGGTGAGTGCAAAAGGACTGCAAGGCACAAGCAAGCTGTCTTGTCTCGCCCCAACTGATAATGAGTCAACACTTTAATATAAAGAAGAGACAGTTGGTAACAGTCATTAACATAACAAAGTGCCCTATAGATCACTCGAAATTCATCTGACTGCTTTTAAGCAAATGTTTTCCCCTGAGAAGTGGCAACAGAACAATTTGTTGAATGTTTCACTGCCTGGGCCACCCTGTTCTGCTGGGAGTGGAAGAGATGCTCCTGTGGGCCGGCTGGTCTTGAAACCTCCTAATAGAGGATGCTATTTGTTTGCAGTGGCAGCGTGCTGATTTTTTTCTTTTTTAGCCTTATTTCCTATCAAAATTGGACTCATGGGGTTTTTTTGTGTGTTATTTTGTTTCTCCCCTTCCCTGTCTGTTGGCTTCCTCCATTGGACAGCTTCAAGAAGATCTGACTTCTGCTAATATACGTAAGAAGAAACAGGAGTCAGTCAGGCTGCTGGTCCTCCATGTGAAGAAGAGACACAAGCTCAGCGGCCATGCTCTCTGCTTGGCCAGACCCCTGGACAAGTGACAGCTGGGGCTTCTGTGCTGGCAGGATGAAAGGTGGGAAGCAAGAGGGAAGAGGGGAGGAAGGGATGAGGGAGTGTAGCACTGGCAGCCATGATGTACATCTGGCATTGAAGAGTGCTCAGTAGAGGCTACAAGTAGGTTCAAGGAAGGAGGAAATGCCATGCACAGGAGCAGGTCTGTTAGTCTGGTGCTTATGGAGAAGTTTGATTGACTTCTTTACGTACTATCATGCTGGGACAACACAAGAAATGTATTGGCTGAATGTACCAAGAAGCCATTGTGCACCTGCCCAGAAGAAGCTGGTTTTGTCCTTGTAACTTGCATATGGTCTGGAGCCATGGTCAGACTACAGGTTTCTCCTGCGGTTTCTGAGATCTGCCTGCCTGTGGCAACAGGGCTGGTGTGTGCTGGCAGTTCAGCAGGTTTAGATCTTCCTGCCTCCAGGTGGACTTTGCCCCCCAGCAGCCTGCAGAGACCCCCTTCCTGGGACAGACGGAATGGAAAGGTTCGACTCCAGAAGGTAAATCGTGGGAGCTGAGAACATGTTGCTGGCTGGCAGATGAGTGGTACCAAGGGTGGAGATACCAGAGCAACATGGGGGAAGTAGTTTTGAGAGGCATGACTTCACTGCTGATACTTGCATACATGACTTAGAGTGCCTGCAGATGGGTCACCACCACGAGGGCAGCTGCAGGCACGTGGGACAGTGGCTTTGGGGTGGCTGTGTGCATTTTGGGACCTGTTGCTCACGAGCATGAGAGAATTCCCTGACTCTCTGCCAGCTGTTGGTGTTGGAGGGAAACTGGAGGCACCTCTTCCACTTCTGCCCACCCTGCCAGGGTAGCTATGCATGCCAGACACTCGTCTTTGGGGTGCAGGGGGAGCATGAATGTGTCGCTTTGTGCCGGGCTGTGCTGGTGGCCGTGTGCTCCTTCAGGGATGCGAGAGCGGGTTGGAAGATGTGCGGGTGGGACCTGTTTGGGGAAGGGCAATGGCGGGAGCAGCTCAGTGGCCCCACACTCATTGACTTAATTGGGGCTGCGCGGCAGGGCTGGAGGAACGCAAGATGGCCGGGATTCTCACGGCGTAGGGAGACTCGCCGGCGACAACCGGGACCCGGCCAAATCATTAACGTCAATTAAGTACAGAATGTGTAGATTACTGACATGTTATTGTTAGGGCTCTAAAGGAAATATAATTAATAAAACTCCGCCAGCCACACCGAGAGGCAGCCCTTTGTGTTCCCTGTGCCTTCCCCTGCCGGCAACGTCTATCTCCTCCTGTAGCCCCATGCTCCTTTCAGCAGCCTTGGACAGCATTAACATTTGAATTAACATAAAATCACTTTCTGAAATCTGTTAACATTCATACTGTTGCTGTACTTTGCCTGATCACTGCACTTTTTCTGTCGGTTTGAGCTCGGTGAGTTTTTTCAAGTGATACCAAACATAGACATATTATGCTGCAAAAATCACGTATTTGTTTAATGATTTCCCATTGGTATCTTTGTTGCTATGAACTAAAGCATTAAATAGAAGCTAGCACATTAACGCTTTGTTGTTCTACATAATAAATTTGAATATCCCCGGATGAATATTTTTAACAGGAATTTTCTGAATAAAATGCATACGTGCCAGGGTATTAGTAATTACTTCAAATTGGTTTTTGACATTTAACGTTGACATCTAAAATATCTCCTTTAATTTTTGGTTGCCTCTGCAAACAGAAGGGATGGCATTCGTCCTGGGGAAGGCTGGGTGGACAAATAACACTTCTACTCATGATGAGATGAAAAGCAATAAAGAAAATGTGCTAAATGTCAACAGTAAAGCATATCTTCTCTTCATGTGTTATGAAGAGAATATACCCCAAAATGTGCCTACACACAAAAAAAATCCTTTAAGTGACTTAATATGTTTGAATATTAATGGTTTGAATGTTAATCCATTGCAATTTTTTGAAAATTGGTTATTCAAATACATTATTACCTCAATAAATTCTCTACGGTCACTGTGGTAGCCATAGTATGAAAAAAAATAATAATAAATCTGAATTTACAAAATATATCCAAAACTGCATGGTTTTGCTGAGAGAAACAAAAGATGAAGTATATATTATCTAACTTGGTCTATTTTGTCCTTGCAGGAGTTGCTTGTCTGAAAAACCAGCAGATGGAGTCTGTTGGAGGACACGAGGGTCTGGCAGCAGCCTAAGAAACCAGCTTGATTTCATAAGCGAGCGATGACTGAAAAGCTTTACCATGGGAGATGCAGTCTGGAAACCTCTGCTAAGGAAGCTGATGCTGAAGCTTCTGCATTTGCAGAAAGCAACTTTGCTGGGAACCTGGGTGAGTGGCTACGGGATCCTGTGCCCCTGGTAGAAGGGATTTGGCCAGCAGCGGTCAAAGGCGGTTTCTACCCCTGCTGCCGCTTTCTGCTGGATGGTGGAAAAACCAACAGGCTTTGGTTTCAGCACAGCCAGCTGGTATTTTTCAGCGTTAGCAGCTTTGCATTCAACTGCACAGAAATAGAGGAGCGAGGGTGTTCAAGGGGTCCGGCAGGTGTGCTCCACCACAAGCTGTCCTGGGATATCCGTGACAGACAAGCATTGGTGGCCTGGGGGGAGCGGGGAGGTGGGTTTTGGGTGTGGGAGGGCTCTGGGAGCCACCCCACGGCACAGCCACACTGCAGGACAAAGCTGCTGGGGTGGTCTGAAGGGAAAATGGATGTCACGCTCTTATCTTTCTGCACAAGGTGCCATTCAACACTGTAACAGGTCTGAAGGCAGGCTGTGACGTGTCATGTCAGAGAGCATCTCCATGGACGCTTGGGTGCAGGAGAGGCCAGGGCAGAGGCTTGTGTGTGCACAGCATCAGTCGGGGTGGGAAAGCCCCCTATCCCTTCTCTTCTTAGTTTTTACAACATTTTGTTGAAATAATTATGATGAAAATCATGAAGCACCTCTATACTTTTGTGTCCCTGAGTGTCTCTCATTATGCACAAACACATGTCTTTGCCCCTGAATTCCCTGGGTTTTTTAAGAGGAAGAGGTTTGTTATTTGCAAGTGTCAGCAATTGCTGGGTTCTTTGCATGGAGATGGCCTTTGGGGCAGCAGTGTGGCAAACCCAAGTGAGAAGAGAGAATACCTGTGATTCCTGAGGGCTCCCCGACACTGTGCCATAGCAGAAGAAGGGTCATGATCAGGGACTTTGCAGCCAGCAGGACCTGCAGGAGAATCATAGGCATTGCTTGTGTCCCACAGCTGCAGTGCTTCAGGGGTTACGTAGTAATAGCAGTAATTCTAGGCAGAAGAGTGAATGAAGACTGCTCCACCTTTGACTTTGTCCATTCCCATGACATCTATTGCTCATCATTTTCAGCTTCTGCTCCCCTCAAGGCACCTCTCATCTGTGCCTGACGATCCTCGTGTGGGCATCTGGGAATGTTACTGGCTTTTGAATTTTTTTGGCTGCATTGTGACTCAGCTAATAGCATTCGACAACAGTAGACCTCGGTGAGGCAAAACTTGATAAGGCTGATAGAATACCGACCCATGTAAATCAATGGGAATTTTTGCCATTATTCTCTTATTTCATTTGAGCTCTTACGACCACAGTAACCTGTGCATCCCTTCTTAGATAAATGATGCATCCATGCTGCTCAGTCACGTGTGTTGTCCAAGGACAAGGAAAGAAACCAAATGACTCTTGAGTCCCTCAGGAGCCCCGAGAATGGGGACATCACAGCTGTATGCCAAGGAGCACACCCAGGCAATGAGTGCAGCGCAGATCCCCCCCTTTCACAGGCTGCAGAGTCCCGACACAGGGACCGACCCCAGGGTGCTCTCATCCAGCTCAGAGTCAGGCATCTCTGTAAGTTTAGGAATACAGAAACGCGATTAACTTCTCTGCTCAACCCTCAAAAAGCTGAGCACCCTAACTGTGAATTACAGCCTTTGCTTTCGTATCTGCAGCTGAGTTTGACATGTGTAGCTGCAGCTGGCCCTACCTCTACAGTTTTATTTGATAAATCTGATTGATGAGGGTTTTTTTAATTCCTCTCAATCTCTTTAAATTAAAAAAAAAAAGAGGGAAAGAAGTTGAAAAGAGATGTAATTGCAAGTAAGCACTATAGAAATCTCCAGCCAGCAGGCATGCTTCAAAGGAAACAGAACCAGCCTGGACCCTTTAGTTGCTGGTGAGTGAGGGCTTCAAATGTGACAGCGTTTTAATTTTGATCCCTACCAAAAGAGCTTAATTGGGAGATACTGGGGGTTTTGATCCCTATGGCCTCTTCAACCCGGTGAGCAGAGGCTGCTGTTAGCTTGGGTTTGATCAGTAACAAAGAAAAGTTTCCTCCTTGAGGGGCGAGAGCACTGCTTGGTACCGTTAAAGCCCTGATGCTACAGAGCAGCCTGGCTGGGCCATGTGGTGCTGTGAGCCCATCTTTCTTGGGTTCTCCTGTGCTTGCCATGGGCACCAGGCAGTGACAGGGCTCTCCCCTGCCTTTGTATGTAAATAACTTGTCCGTGTCCTTCTGTTTGCTCACACCACAATGCAGCTGCTGCCTGGGCTTCTGGGCATACACAGGCAGCTGCCTGCACCACCTCCTGCTGCCTGTCCGCATCAGCCCCCATCCCATCCTGTCCCATCGGTCCGTGCCCCAAGGAAGGGAGACCAGAGAGCTGTGGCTTTCCTCTGCTTTCCCATCACCTTCCCTGGCACATTCTCCTGCAGGGCCAGGGAATTAAGCAACTTATTTTCATTAGTGTCAATGCACCTCGCACCTAGCTCTAAACTACCAATTAAAGTTATCGATTCCGATCAGCAAAGGTACTAAATTCCAGTTGGAACTGAAAAAGCAGGTACTAAACTTAAGGAGACAGTCGCAGCCATGGATTAAAGCAACTGATTTATCATCTTTGTATCTTTACAAACACTAATCCTCAGGATGTGGGTCTGCACCAACTCCTGTGTGTTTGGAATCTCTTATTTCACCCGAGCGGGACAGATTTGAGCTGCGAATCTCAAACTGTCACCCTTGAATAGCTATCTTCCTCAGAAACTGGTTGACTTTTTGGTTCAGCTGATTAATTCTACAGGATGATTAATTATTGTGTAAAGATAATTTTGTGTTTATCAGTTTGGGACTTGAGAATTTATTCTTTTATTTGATCCTGCAAGCACAGTAGTAAAGTGTCGTAATTTTTCACCAACTTCTGCTGTGGATTCTCATGTGGCTTTTCTCGGTCTGCTCACTGTATTTAGTCCTTAGCTTGTGGCGTCTCCATAAGGCATTATCAGTCCATACATCTGTGCTGTGAAGAAGGCATTTAACATTTTTCTGTTCTAATTTCATCTGAATGAAGGATGCATCCAAACAGGTCACTGCCAAAATTAATTGATTGTTAGGATAACTTGTCCTTAGACCTTAAAAACAAAAAAAAAAGCTTCATCCTGTCATAGAGTTGATTCAAGAGGCATGAATGTCTGCATTCCTCTGCAGCAGGAGTGACCTGTGTCGGCTCGATGCATAGTGCTGGTTTAAAAAGCTAATAGTATGGTTGAACTGAGAGTGAGAAAGAATATGAAAGAATATTATAATTGTTCATAACAGAAATTTCTATAATTAAAAATGGAATTCTCTGGCATTGGAGCAGAAATAGCAATTTTCTACCCAGTGAAGCTCCAAATTATTTTAGAGGGAATTAGATGTATTCTGCTGGACTGCGATCACTCTGAAAGATTTTTTGATGCTAAACTGTATCTGAATATTGGAAAGAGTAAGCTGTGTTGTAGTTTCACTTGCTGCTAGCTTGGAAGTGGAAACTTCAGAGACAAAAGTGTCATAGCTTTTGTATTTGTTACACAGTTACGTTCTCTCTTGGCATGGTTCTAATGTGGGAAATACCTTCTATAACCATTGTGTAGTCTTGTATGCACATTTTTCACTGTGTTTGAGCCAAGATAGCAATTGGCTTTACATGCAGTTGCATCCTGAGAAGCTAATTCTATGGGCTGGTGGTTGAAAGGTGCAGGAGGTTCCTATTACAGGACAGGCAGCTCTGAGCAGCAAAGACCTGCGGGGGATTCCTAGATGGGACATCTCTCAGTTTCCCCAACACAACAGCAAAAGTGAAGATACCCTTTTCTTTTAATTTTTTTTTCCCTATTTGTTTTAAATTGACTTGTGCTGTAATCAACTGTTTCAGCATAACCTCCAGTGCTTTTCTGGCTTTCCCAAACCTGATCTTCCACATGCCAGAAGGCTGCCTAGATGGGCTCTGGAGATAAAGGCAACAAAATATTCGGGATATGTGCACATGCTGGCCCCAGCATTAGGTTGCCCTCTAGTTTTATCTCCACTTCAGTTCACTCCAGGCCTTTGCCAAAGCCCAGTTTGTCTGAGCAGTGCTCTGGTGTGTCTTCCAGGCTGGGAGCCTCGTGTGGTCACACCTCAAATATCAGTCCTAAGATAAACTACAGTTGTGTGATTCATTTTACTGAATGGGGCAAAATTCAAGTGAACACTTGTTTGCGTGAGAAAACTTGCTGGCACGGTGACTCCAGCTCAGACCCATTGGTACGTAGTGCTGGTATTTCTGGGCATGGCTGAGCATCCTTTGGAAAGGTGGCAGAGGGACCAGCTCCTCTGCCTGAGCTTGGCTGTGGTATATTCAGTGTAAATCATAAGAAAGCGATTGGTGTTTGTCTCCATTAGCTCTGATATAAATATTGCTGTTCTGCCCTCGCAATTGACAGTGAGCGTTTTTCTGCTCGCAGCCCTGTGCCAGGCACTGACAGGCTGCTCCAGCACAGAGGATGCCTGACCCGGCCTCTGACCTGGTGCTGGGGAGAAGGAGGTTGAGTTTGTGCTTAATGTACTGGGCGGGCACCCAGGGGAGCCTCTGCAATTCCCAGTTCTGTCACAAACTTCTACAATGGCCTTGGATAAATCATTTAATCTCTCTTTCTGCAGCAACTCTCCTTTTGGGGAGAGAGGTGGGAGCAGCGATAACAGCCACCTTCATCTTGTCTGTTTTTAGGGCATGTTTTTAATGAAGTGTGGCACCAGACATCTTCTGTTTACCTCTTTGCCTTCTCAATACAGGTGGGTTTTTACTTGGCACCTAAGACTTAAACTCACACCTGACCAGGGCTTGCATGTAAGTTGGGGCAAGGTGATAAAGCACATTGCTGCAAGAGCCCATTGGTATTTCTGGTCCCTCCGCCTCTCCCCTCGCTGCCCATGCCCTGCTTTCCCCAAGGAAGCTCTCCAGCTGTCCCCTGATGTCTGTGTTAAAGCAAGAGACAGCCAAATGCTGCCCTACCTAGCAGCATGGGGAAGTCAGGCAAGGGAACATATTTTACTTACAGAGCTGACATAATTGTTTAAAGCAAACAGACAGCTCAACATTTTTGCTAACTTACAAAATCTGGCATCTCCGGAGAACGTGTTTGGACTCAGCAAGGCCATTTTCACAGGCAAAGCATTGTCATTAATCTGCGTGTTTGGCATTGCTGCTGGAGAGCCTCCTTTTTGCTCTGAATGAGATGTATATTCATGGACTGAAAGTTGCCCAGTTTTGTTTTTATGCCGGCCGCATGGTTTTGATGGGGCGGGATCTCCGTGCAGGCGCTCGGCTCTCCCAGCTGCACCGGCACAAAAGCTCTGGTCACTGCTGCTGGATCGCCCAGCAGAGTGCGAGCTGTGATTGTATCCAGGCCAATGCAATCATATCACCTGCCAGTCTGGGGAAAAATAGGGTCTAAATACAATGACGACTGAATGATGTGGTCAGAATTAAAAAGGATAAACAGTATCTTTCACTTAACGAGCTCTGTTTAACATGTGAGAAAGCCACACATGCTTTATCTGTATTCTGACCAGCGAGGACCCTTACTCAGACTTCATATAACAATTCATCACGGCCGATTTGTGCAAGGCATATTTGAGATGTAAGATGTGTGACTCAACCTCTTTTATTCCCTCATTAATTTTCTATTCTGCCTGAAATGGGTTCTTACAGCGCTCATTGCCAGGGTATGAGCGCTGGTGAAAATGGGGCGTCAGGATTTTTGCTCTTATTTTTGTCGCTGTGGTTGGATAAAGGGGCAGATGTACAAACACCTGGGTGAGGCGGGCTGGGTGTCCTGAGTCGTCAGCACCTACTTCTCCCTGTGACTGCTGCCATGCCAGTGCAAAGCTGATAATAAGGGCTGGTCATTGCTGTATTGTTAACAGCATTTCTAAGAAAATTGGTGGCTGAACAATTGGAGTTTAGATTTTAGATTTTAGCTCATGTTGATACTTTTGAAGACTTCTCCTGAAAGTGCTTGAAGATCTGGTTTATTTGGTCAACTTGGATGCGCACCTGCTGAACTGCATGAACTACATGCAAATCTCATGCAGATTTGCTTTTTCTGTCCCAGTTCTTCTTGCTCTTTCAACACTTCTATACATGCTTCTCACTATATCTCTGTATTGTGTGCTTTATATATCTTTCTGCTATGATATGTATTAACTATTCAGACTCCCAATGGCCTCAGAAGATGAACAGCTTTATCTATAAGATTCCAGTAATAATCCATTTGTGTATGAAATGTGTTCTTCAGTGCATCACAGAGGGTTGGCATTATCTGGTAGCTGCAGAGGAGGCTACGGGCAGCTACTGTGTTCTGAGCTGTGCCTCGGGCTCTCCCACTAACTCCTGACAAGTCACTGAAATTCCTTGCAGTTTGCTGTATCCAAAAGCAGACATTTCTGAGCTTGAGGAATGCACAGGCTGCTGTGTGGCTTCCTGAGCAAACACCTGCAAAGCACCCCAACCTTTGAGGAAGTGCAACCTGTAAGTTCATACGCTCCAAGCAGTGATTCCAGGCACCTTAATGGGACATGTGGTGGTGGGTGGTGTAAGAGAGCTTGGTGACACCAACCATGTTGTGTGGAGGTGTTAGAGAAGAGCTCACCCGCCCTCTTGCAAATCGCCACCTCTGATGGAAATGGGCTTTTCCAGGTGTTTCGGGTAATGCATGTAGCAGCACAGCAGCTCACTCCAGCATGCAGTGGTGTTCTCCAATTATCATCCACTGGCCTCTGATTTAATTTCAGATTATCTTAGTCCAGGCAAAAAAAATGCATTCTGTACCAATCAAGAAGTATAGAGCACACAGTAAGTACAGTTCAAAAGCTGCATTACCCTTATCTATTAGTAACGATCAATTAGCATGAAGGTCAGTGGGTAGCTTGGAAATGAGTCAGATAAGAAGGGCAGAAGGAGGATTGAATGGAAAGGAAATTCTTGATTCATATTCGGCGTTTAAAGTCATAACTCTGTAACAGTGGGGGCGGAGGGTAGCGTTAAGTAGTCCTGCTGTCACACTGACTCAACCAGAGCATAAATCACGGTGAAGAGGCTGCTGTGGCTTTTTTCCTGGTGCTAAAACATCATATTGTAGCACAGAAGGGATCATCACAAGTTGCAAGAAGTCATCCTTGTTCTCCAGACCACTCTGAGAATCCCACAGTGGTTGCAGGGAGAACAGAACCACCCCTGATGCCCATGGCTGGGCTGTGTCACGCAGCCCTGGTGGGGTGGCCACTGCCACCTCGGGGAGGGGACCTTCTCCCCAGGCCAGGTAAGAGGGAGCTTCCTCAGAAGACACATCAAAGCTGCTCTTGACTATGAGAACTGATGTCTGAGGCAGCTTCTCTGCATTAAAACAGACAAGCAAACTGTGGCGTCTTGCCACAAATTTCAGACAGGATGATATGATCTTTCTTGTTCTCTCAGGTTTATGTATCCCAGGTTTTCACTGTTGCTGTGGGGCAGGTTGGTGGATGGGTAAAAATAATTCTGTCTCTTTTTGCTGTGTGAAGTTTATTTCTGCTCATTTCTCCCACGCAGACGTACATATACATGTATGCCGAGGCTTAACAAAACATATCACCTCTTTCTGTGCTGGGTGTGTGAAGGAATACACGTGCACTGTGCTTCCAGCTTCTGTTCCTGAAATACCATATGTTCTGGCCTGCAAGCTTAAAATGTCCCAATGAAGTGATGTCTTAGAGCATGAGAGCACTACATGACGGGTTTCTTCTCTGTTCTCTGGAGGCTAATTAATCCCCTTAAAATAGAGAGATAGTAGTGAAATGGGTGCTCTTGGTACCAAGCAACTGCACTGCCTGTTGAAGATGATGAAATGTAAGTACAAAAGAGAATAGGTAGGGGTAGGTTAAAACCAGTGTTCCTGCCTCTGACAGTTTACTTTGATGAATGCACTCATTCACTCAGCTTCACCATTTGGATCCTGCATAATCAGAGATAACAGGCGGATGGTTTGCATGAATAACTAAGTTTGTCATGTTTAATTTTCTTTAAAAAAAGAAACAGCAGTTGCTTTACCCTCATCCTTCAGGCCCAATACATATTTATAAATTGTCAGGAAATGAAAAGCCTTTTAACAGCACGCAACAAGCATGCAAAGCTATCAGGAGAAATAACTGGGAGAGCAGCAAGTGCAGGAGCAGCAGCCGCCTGCAGCTCAGGCGCGCTCACCTCGCTTCGCCTGCGAAGGTGATGTGGGCAGGGGATGCTGAGCGTGTTGTCTGAATTATTAGGATGTGTGGTCACCGGTATTTGTTTTGTGTTCTGCAGATGGTGTCTTCTGATGATGTTGTGCAACAAGAAGCATTAAAACTGAAAAATACAATACACCTGTGTTTGGCAGTGAGTTGGTAATTCAGCGACTGACTGTGCTGCTTAGTATTTGATAAGGTGCTTGCTTTATAGCATCCATCCCATCACTGGCAATTTCTTAAAAAACACAGAAAGTGCAGCTGGAGTTTGCATGGAGCAAAATGGTGGAGGAACGTCTCCTGCAGAGCAGTGCTCCCAGCAGCCACGTTGTCCCCTCCAAAGCTGGTCCCAGCTGCCCCAGGAGGAGCACATGAAGGTGAAAGATGGCTTTAATCCAGGACTAGCCCTTCCCAGCCTGTGTCAGGTGTAGATGTGGGCATCGTGACTGCTATTGAACACTGCTAATGTTACAATTAAAAAAAATCCAGTCTCTTTATTGAGCAAATGATTTCTGCAGAGAATAGTGTGATATATTAAAATGTCTGTGCAGAAAGCTCCCAAGGGAGAAATTCAGAAGAAGAAAGATTGGATCACTAAAACTGAGAGAGAAACCAGGAGTTGCTAATGTCAGGCTGAAGGAAGAAGACCAAATCTAGTTAGAGGGTCTTCTAACCAGCGTGGCTTTTTCCATAATCATCCTATCAAGAAGATCTTTGCAATGGGTGACCTCTGACTTCAATACCAATATATATGTCACCAGACACAAATCCCTCAAGAGCTAACTCAATGATATTTCAAGTAAAAACTACTAGGCAGAAGTGCAATCTGATTATCGGCGTGTATGCAGCCTGGGAGGCGCAGAAGATCTATGAATGCTGAAGCCAGGGAGAAACTCGGTGCAGGAGCACGCTGAGTCCCCTCCATCAGTCCTGCTGGCTGCCCACTGCTGCCCCTCCAGAAGTCCCTCTGGTGGCATGTGGCATGTTACAGCAGACCCCCAAAGAAAAGGAAACTTGAGATCACTTTGCTGGGTTTTAATTTGACTTTAGCATCATTTTAAACAATCTTAGAGTTGCTTTAAATTACAACCAGTTTATCACTCCCTGAAAAGCCCCGGGTTTGTGGGCAGAGTGGGTGCCAGGGTCACTCGCCCTCCCCAGGGAGCCGGAGTCCCTTGGGCGCCATCTGTGCTGTTTGTGAAATCACTGCTGAGCAACACGGCAGTGAAAGGAACTGCGGATATGAACTTGAGTGGGGTTTTTTGATTTAATGGTAAAAATGATAAATCTTACCAAAAATACTACTGAGATTAAAAGTATTATGTGTTTGCCACTCGTAGTCTTCTAGGGAATAGAGAATAATGCAATTGCAAATTCAAAACCACAAGGGCCTGTAAAACTTTGTTTCCCTGCTAAAAATGTCTTACGGAAAAATCTTTAAAGCATCAGTCCCTCTCTTTTTTATAGACTTCACTTCACCCAAGCGCTTACACACATTCTTAGTTTTCAACGTGCGGGCTGTTGTAACGATGCTACGGGAAGAGCACACGTCTGGAGCACTGGCATGTGGGAATGTTTGGCTGGACCAGCCCATGGCAAACGCTTGTGGGAATCTGGCAGAGGGTGGGTGTGCGGAGCCTGATTCTCATTTATGGCGAGGCGGCTGTACGCGGCTCCCCGGGTGAGCGGGGCTCTTGCGGCGACTATAAGTGTGTGTGAACGCTAAACCATGTAATCAATTTTAAATCCCCTGAAGTTATCCCAAAATAGTCCCACATCAGTATCATGGGGCTGGCAGACCACAGGCATCCATGTGCTGCGCTCTTGTCCTTCCCTGCGAAGCTGCTGGTGGGTGTCCCATGGCTGTGGTGGGACGATCTCCAGTCGCTGCCTTCCCACCCTGGCTGCTGCCCCATCCGTTGCCCAAGGGGCTGCATCGCACCCCTGCGCTTTGAGCATCTCATCTGCTCTCTGGGCTGGAGAGCTTGGTCTCAAACAGAGACATTAACATTTCTGTTAATAGGGATTTCTGTGTTGCTACATAGTCTGAATTGGCCTCTATTACTTATTAATGAAAATCCAAAAGTGCATGTACTTAAGACCTTGCTTAGCTAAGGGGAGTCTTCTAGGGCCAATTTGTGTCCTATTTAATGACTAATGGCTATTGAGACATAATGTCCACTAAGCAGATATCACATCCTATTTAGTATTTAGTGTTTAAATATTTAATTAATTAAACACTGCCAAATATTTAATTAAACGCCATCAGAGCCATCCTGACACTTCCATTATGCATAATGCAAAGGAAATCAGGGCTTTCCTTATCAGCCCCACAAGTAATGCAAATTCAACCTTACCCAGAAATAGCTGGGGTCTGTGTAGCCAAAATACCTGCAATCATACACAATAGAGAGGGCTGTTTTTTAAAAAAACTTCTTTTTTTCCCCTTTGGTTTCAAATGAGCTGAGCTAAATGTTTTCTTAGTAAATCAGGCTCTGAAGTGACACGTAGGCAAAGTGGTGGTACTGTATGCTGCACTGCAACAAGAATACTATGCTTGTATATTGACTTTTAATTATTTAAAAGTAAATGACTGCTACTTAGCATGGCATACCTGCCAGCAGTTTACACTAGTTTTGCTTAAATATTTACTCTGCTATTCAATAAAAAATGAGTCTACTGAAGCAAAAAATGAGAACCTACCATATCACATGGTCCCTCTCCTACCTGTGGCATGCCAACTTCACACAGATTTATCCACAAAGAGATGCTAGATTTTGATGTTCTTCCTGTACTCAGCCAAAATATGGGCTTAAATTTTCCAGTTAGGTTGCCTGCTACAAACTGGGTCATAATTATCTGGTTTTGACATTTGTTTTCATTTTTACTTGGGAAAACTTGGCACTTAGAAATACAGAAAACTTCAAATCCCAGTTTCAAAATCTGGACACCCAGCAGGTACAGAAACATTTAGGGCTGAATTGCTTATTTGAATATTTTATTACCAAGCTCCATCCTCCGATGCGTGCTGAAGCTGCTAGATCGTGTTTCATCGTTTCCAGCCTGTGTGGGGATGTCTTATTTTAATGCTCCCACATGGGATCTCTTGCTAACAAGGAATGTGGCTACCAGTTGGAGAAACCATTAAAGTGACATCGTTTTTATGCTTGGATTCAATCCATTTATTAATGAAATGAGGATACATATTTTGGTCTTTCTTTAGAGGATCTTACACAATCTTATTGGCTGCTCTGGCCAAATTATCTTTCACTGTAAAGAGCTGATGTTCCACTTGCTCAAATTGGGTTTTACTTATATAAACAGGCAAAAAAAAAATTGGACTCACACTGTAAAAAGCCTCTATTGTTAGGACCTTTATCTCTCAAGTTCAGTGATGCTTCACGTTGTCCGTTTGCATTTATTGAATAATCAGTTGCCTGAATAGCCAGGCATTTGCCTACATCTACAGGCTGCTGGGATGTTTTGAATTTTCATGTTCTCCTGCCCACCCAAGCAATAACCTCAAACTAAATTTGTTCCTTTCACTTCTCTGCTCCTTACAGCTTTTTAAACAAAGGTATACGGCCACACATAGTAGGAATAAAACGCCATCGTGCCCACGCTTTTCCCAAAAATGAATGCTAAATCTGAGCAGGATGGAGGACTCATCCACCTCATTTAATGTAACAGATGCTTGATGGTCTTGCTCGATGTAGGTCATACCTTTTAATTAAGTTTTACTTTATTCTCATATGTATACATATAACCCCACATAATTCATTTAAAGCGATCTGTGTATCAAAGATGCAGAGGTGGCAGGGAACTGGCAGCTGTGAGCAGAGAGGGGAAGGACAGGGATGGTGGGATGCTCGTGTCTTTGGTCTTGGTCCTCTCCCCAGCACTGTAGGCTCCCAGAGGGGGAAAGCACCAGCTATGGGGAGAAAGCTGGGCTCTTTGGAGAGGAGCTTTCCCGGCCAAGTCAGGGCTGGGGACGCTCTGCCAGTGCAGCGTGCACCCGCTGCACTCGCCGCACTTACCCAGGGACTCGGTCCCAGCTGCAGCTGAGGCCTTTCTGTGCTCATTTATTATTCAGCACGTCTTGACTGCTTAATTGAGGAGATGTGTAGCAGTCTCTATTAGCGCGTGAGCTCTTTGGAGGGGAAATCAGTGCGGACAGTGATTCCATGTTTGCATTTTCACTTTATAAAGAAAAACTCCTTCAGCCATCTGCCATCAGCCCGCAGGTCCCCAGATACAGTTACCAGCCGCTGAATGTTGATGGTGCCCTGTCTGGGTTTGCATTGCTGATCGTGCCTTGTAGCTGTAGCTAAAACCAGCCCTGCTTGTCCCGCACAGCTGCAGGGGCCTCCTGCGCACCCAGCCCCCAACACACCCATGTCTGTGGTGCCCGACGCCACAGCTACTGGAGAAGGGCTAATGCAGGGCTTGTTTGTGCCTACACGCCTTGTGGGAAATGCCTTCTTTTCCCCCAGCAGGAGAGAAACCTCTCTCTGACTGTGGCATGTGCGGTGGTCGAGAGACCTTCTGTGCTCCAGCAGTGTCATTGCCCCAGCTGTGCTTCGCTGCCCAGCTTCACCTTCGGCTGAGAGCTTTGCAGGTCGCTCCTGCTCCAGCCTGCCTCCCCTGGAGGATCTGTTCCCGCGAAGTAGAGATATTTGGGATACAATTTTCTCCTGTTGCTACGTTTAAAAGATCTCAACAACATTAAGTTTCTTATCGCATCAGTAGCACACCAGCAAGCTGTGCTGAGCGTGGCAGAAAAGGGCATTGCTGGGTGGATGGCAGAAGTGGGTTGAAACGGGGCAGAGCTCTGAGCAGCGCACACCTCCAGGGAACCCGAGTTACCGCCTGGACACACTCTCCTGTCGCCCCAGCCCTGCCAGGAGACGTGTCCCTGGCAGTCCTGTCCCGCCGCAACGCAAAACCCATGGAAAGGCAATTCACCCCACAGCCACCTCTTGGCTCTCCGGCCCGGGGCAGCTGCGGGCGGGGAAGGCGCAGCAGGGGCCGGGCTGTCCCGGCAGAGCCCCCGCCCGCCGCCCGGCCCCGCCGCCGCATTGCAAAGGGTCTGCTGCCACCTCGTGGGCAGCTCCCCGTGCTCCCCGCCCGGCCCCGCCGCTCCGGCCCCGCCGCTCCCCGCCGGCTCCAGCATCCTCCCGCCCCAGCATCCTCCGGCCGCGCCCGCTCCGCATCCTCCCCGCGGCATCCGCATCCTCCCGCCGCACATGCAGACCCGCGCCCGTACCCACGCCGCTGCATTCCCACCACCCCAAAATAACAAGTTTCCCTTGTTAATAACGAGTCACCCCCCGGAGAATCCCACCTGCCTCTGGCCAAGCCACCCAGTCCGGCCCTGCCTCCGCACGGACACCTGGAAACTCTTGGTCTCTCGTGGGATTCTGTTTTCCACGCGAATAAAGTTTGGATTTCAGTCCCCACAGAGTGTGAGCAACTCAGAGAGGCACAACCAACGTGTCCTGTAAAACAGCTGCTGCAGCTGTGGCTTAGGATTGTCTGTGTCACAGAAACTAAACTGAAGTAGCTCGTTGTGTTTTGTGTAAATATGCAAAGCTTAAAAACTTTTCACTAATTTTGGATTAGTGTTGTTTTCCTACCCCTGCCCAGGTAGGTGAAAGGCTACTGGAAACACCATGTTTTTGGCCGTATTGGTTTATGGACAACAATTTTGTGCTTACACAAGGACCTGAATCCATATGTAGGTGGAAAAGCCCATTTTTTTCTCTCCACAGTTTCAAAATGTATATATTTCATTATCTCACAGAAGATTTTATCAGGCATGTTGTTTTCACTGCACATCCTGACTTAATGCAATGTGGCCTACAAAAATTAGTCATAACACAGTACATCAGCCAGGAAGAGACAAACATTTCCATAAACCGCATGTTCCATCAGCACGTTGGTGCAACCTATGGGCAGATGGTTTTGTCCAAATTCAGCGGAAGCACATGTTTTCCAGATGGCTCCATGTTCACAAATAATGTATTCCCACACAAGTCTGACCCAGACATGGGTCAAACTCAGTTTTGAAGCAAAGGTATATTAGTAACAAATGTGCAGTTTTTTTTCTCCCTGCCCCATTTCTGGGTGAGCACGCTATGAACCATTGGAAAGAAAGCTCCGTATTTCTAAAAATAGGCTCTAGAATAACTGAAGAGCCATCAGCTTTTATTCCGATGTGTTGGTTACCAGCTGCTGTGGTTGAGCACAGTGCTGACCACGCTGGGTGAGCAGGGGGGGCCACGAGCCGCAGGGTCTGTGCTCACCCCAGGCTGCTGCAGCCCTGGGAGGCCCCACGAGCTCCATGAACAGGGCGAGTGCTTGGTGGGAGTTCAGCTGACGTCCTGCTTCTGGGAAGCCCATCCAGCCACAGGCCCCACTTTGCATGAGCGCAGTGCTTTCTGTGCACAGTGCTTGTCTCCCAGGAGGTATCTTTGGGGCACTCACCAACTCTCCAGCCTTGCCCCCCATTTTAAAGAGGCAAAATACCAAGCGGGTGCGCTGCTCTGGTCATCACTCAGCACTGCATACCGCATTCCCCAAGGAAGCTGGGCACTGCCCCAGCAGGGCCAGTGGGACCTCCAGGCGATACCGGGGAGGTGCACAGGGGCCAGTAGCTGTAAGGCCCCCATTCCTGGCCCCCCCTACACTGTGTCCTGCGAGTCAGCTCTGCTCCTCGCCCTGGAAATGATTGTCAGTTGATCCTTCACTACTTCAGTGATGCCGATCAGCTTTTGAACTGCTGTAAATGAGGCCAATCAGCATTACTTTCGTTTCATTACTTCAAGAGCTTACTCATAAATTTCCTCTTATCCTGCTTCCCCTTTGGTCTGGAATTAGCCACAGCACTTGCTACAAGCTGCTGTACCCAGTTCTCCTCCACTGGAGCCGTTTGATCTTTCCTAGGTTTAGTAATCAACTGGCAAACACACCTTATTTTGTTTGACTTGAAGCAATACAACTTCTTGCCCATTTTTTCTCTGCATTGCACACACGGTGCTGCTGGGGAACAGGGGACAAGCTGCAGCACTTAACTGACCTCAGTATAACACGGGAGAGAATGAATTGGCAACAAGTCCATAAAATAATTAACAACATCTTTAATTTAGCTGTGTGAATTTTATGACTTGGATGTTAAAAGTGGGGAGGATGGATTTAATTGCAGACGAACGGGTGGGTCCCCCCTGTTACTGCTAAGCAGCCCATGGCTCAGCGTGCAGAGAGGATGGGTTTGACAGCAACATTCTTCTGGGGAGAAAACTAGCATGTTTCTGAAAAAGTACAGCAGGAATGTAAATCATTTCCCTTTTCACACCATTTCATTGGTGTTGGGGTAAGTTGAAATGAGGTGAGGGTTGGCTCCAACCATGCTCCTGCCCAAAGTGCCCCAAAGTGTCCCTGACTTGGATGGTTGGTTCAGGGAGCTGTGGCAGCTCTTCCAGCCAACAGCAGTTAATTAGAACCAGGGTGGGTGTAAAATAGTTGCAACAAATGCAAAGCCCTTCAAACGTATTCCCCTCTCAGGAGAGAGCACAAAAGGGTCATTTTAAGAGATATTTTCCCTTTATTTTCCTGACACAAGGTAACCTAAGGTGCTTTCAGCAGAAAACGGGCAGCAACTGTAATTTTTTTTTTTTTTTTTTAAACAATTAATTTTGCATGAAATGCAAGTTAAAAAATTACTTGCCATCTTAGTTTTGGAATCTCTTTTAAAGGATTGATGAATAAAATTAATATTGAAAGTCTTCAGAGCAAATTATTTGTGCGAGTGCCTGTACTTCTGGTGCTGAGCTTGAGCCTCCCTGGCCACCGTGGGCAAGGCTGGTGTGGGAGCTCTTAAAGGCCTTCCTTCCCTCCCTCCAGTCTCCATCCACTTGCCCTGTTGCGATGGACCATTTCCTAGCTAAAGACAAATGGCTCCACCTGTCATAAATTACAGATTTTTCTGGGGATTTTAAAAATTCGTAGCACCTGGAGGAAACCAAAGCTGCCCATAAAAGAGTCCTGTGCTCTTATGATGCCTTTTGGGGCTTGAGTTCTTGCTCTACACCTCTTTGTTTTGCAATCTCTGCTTTGGAGTAGACCCAAGGCAAACATTATTGCTTTGTGCTGTGCTGATGCTGGAGAGGTAAGGTGTGATCTCATGTTTTCTCTGTGTGGATCTGTAGGAGTCATTTGGGGCAGGAAAGCAGCAAGTGGGAGCCTGGTGCTTGCTGTGTGTGAGGGCTGGGTCTGACAGTGCTGGGAAGTTTCCTGCCCTTCTGCTGTTGTAGTGTGATGGTCTTTCCCAAAAAGCCTTTTTTTTCAAAGTGTTGCTGTGCACATGTGAAGTGAGAGCTGGAGCGCAGGCTGTGGGCTCTGCTCTGGCCGTGCTGCTAAACCACGTGCCCAAGGGAAGCAGCATCCTGGTGACTCCTGTTTATTATGTGTAAAATGGGGATAATAATAACCTACGTCACAGGGGTGTTGCAAGACTTAATTAATTAGTGTTTGCAAAGAGCTTTCAGATAATTGGATTAGAGGTGTTATATTAACACAAACTGTTATTGTTATTATTTATTTATTATGTACTTGTAGAGTTCATCTGCGCAGGATGTTTTTGCTGAGTCTAGCTTGCAGATGTAAACAGAAGCGATTGCATGAGTTAAAGGGAGCAAAAGAAGCAAATTCATGTTTTAGTTCTCGCTTGTCACCTCCCCAAGGCAAATACACAGAGGCTGAGCAACAGTTACAGAGAAGTTTTGAGTGGTGCCTCCTGCTGAAACTGAGAGGATCTCTACACTTCTGGAAAATGCCCAGAAAATGGGGTGGGGGAAAGGTTCCACATTTTGGGAGGCTGTGGTACAGCATGGCCCAGGCTTAGCTTTGCTTCCCAAGTGCCTTTCACCCCCTACTGACAGGCACAGGCTGATGTGGAAAGGGACTGATGTGGGATCCCTACACCCATGTGTTCATCCCTGGGTGAGGTTTGCTGCCCAGCAGCAGCTGGGCGTGGGAAGTGTGCACTGTTATGTGTGTGGCTTATTGAGGTTGGGTACCCTGGCTACTTTTTTATAAGTTGGAATACATTTTTAGGACTCATCTAAAATGGAAAGACATGAGACTAACAGAAATGGTCAGTGGAGCGGCTCTGTGGGGATCTGGTGCTGTGGGAATGGCTCCTGTCATGCTGGGTCATGGCACGATGTGCACCAAACCTGCACTTGCTTGCACAAAAATGAAGTTATTGGTTAATATGTAAAATATGCTTCCTAGAGCTGCAAATGCTTTTCTGACTCCAGCTTCTCTAGGTAATTCACCCCTGAGGTGAATACTTGGGTCAGAGTTAAATACAGCTGCTTTGGGATTTTGTGGGTATGAAAACAGACTAATTTGGTGCATAAGTCATTTTTAGTGCACTAATTTCCTGTTTTACATGCAGAAATGGTCCATAAATGGCAGAGAAGTCTTCAGGAAACTAAGCCTAAAGCATCTTGTTCAGATAGACTGAATGCTGGAATCTTCCTTGAGAGCATATTATATGAAAACTCTTGGTGCTTCACTGGTACTAGAGACCAGCAAATCTTTATCAGTGGATAGCTCTGCATAGGTTATTAGTTGTCCCAGGCTTGCATAGCTCTGTTTTTCTTCATTAATATTAGGCTTTTATCCTTTCAATTTTTTTTTAAGAGCTCCAAGTCCGCAGCTGAAGATCTGAAGTCTTTCTTCATTAAAAAGAACAACAACAAATACAGTCTGCAAATGAGATATTTAGGGAAACAGAGCAGGAGCTGCTGTGTCTGGAACCAGCAGCTCTGGGCTAGCTCTTCTGCTGTGTCCTCAGGTGCTGCTGCAGCATCTCCTGCTCTGTCCCAGGGCTGGGCACACCTGGCAGGCACTTGGTCCTGCAGAGGGGCCAGGTGCTGCCCCACAGCCCACCCGTGCCCCAGACACTCACATCTGCCAGCAAAGCTCCAATCTGAATCCACAACAAAGGCTTTTTGTCTGAATCACTGTTGGATTTGCTGATTTTGGATTTCACTGACAGAATTCTGCCTTGTGTAGTTGTGTCCCATACACAAGAGCAAAGCTTGTGCTAATGATGGAACTAGAGCTTTTTGGGCACCTTCTGCCTGAACAGGAAGGCATGTGCCAGACCTTAGACTCCTCTCTCACCTCTTCCAGGCCCTGATGGAAAGGCAAGCAGTCCGGGTTAAAATCTACCAAATCACCTTGTTTTGATGGCTTAGTCTCGACTTCCATACATATGGTTTGGGGTTCCCTTTAACTGTGGGAACTTTTCGCCTTGAAGAAAGACCCCAGAGGGAGGGACTGTCACATGGCAAAGGCACTGAGATCTGGAAAACTTGTGAAAGTTCTGAAGAGCAGCCAAGTCTGCAAGAAAAACTTGAGGGTAAAGTTCAGTTCTAGTTGCTGGTTATCAGCAGAGGTGAGCCGTTGGCAGGGGCCTGGGTTAGGATTTCATCACACGGTGAGTGAAGCAGCCTCCCCATCGGAGAGGCACTGGCCCACCCTTCAGGCTGTAACCCATTCTTCTCATCTCCAATTTATTGGCTGTGCATCACTCTGTGTTTTCTCCAGCACATCGCTTAAGCTTTCAGCCATGTTCTACAACAGCCTGCAGTACGGATTGTGACATGAAGCAGTTGCTGCGTAGATGGGATCCCGGGGGTAGCACCAGTAAGATGCAGGTGTGGAGGGCTGGGGGGCTGGCTCGTGTGCCACGCGGGCAGAGCAGCAGCAAGTCCGCAGCAGGATTGGCGTGCCCAATTTATGGCCATTTACATGTGAAATTGCTCTGATCTAATTTGCATATGCAGTCATAGTAATCGTGGGCCAATTAAACTTGTGGTTCACAAAAATCTGGGCCTGAAACCTTTACAATTCTTACGAACATACTAATCTGAGTGTATATGTCACTTCATCAAATTCATGAAACCATAAATTGCTCCTGTCTGGCATCGCCAGCTGCACGCGGGAGTCGCTGGGGCTGGGCTGAAGGAGCCATCGGCCCCATGCAGCGACTGGGGAAGATATTTTTAATGAGCTCTTCCCTATTCAAGGATTGAATCAGCGCTGTTAGGATGTCAGTGTAAGATTCATTGCAATATCTATGGGAGATTTATCTTTATGCTTCCATTTTTTTTTTTTTTTTTAAATGCTGTTGTCCTGGAGGAGTTGTTACAATGTCAATAAATGTGTCATCTACATTTGTTAGTGCAAATGCAGTTATAAAATGTCAGAGATTTGTCTTAAGTTTTTTATTTCTACCTTATCATTGACAAACAGAAGTGGCTTCAAAATGGGTGGTGTGATGGGCCCATGGGTGTGTGGGGAGCGAGCCTCTGGACACCCTGTTTCCCTGCTGAGGTTTGGGTGGTGGGGTATTTTGGGTCTCTGACCACATGATTGGGATGGTGAGGGACTGTAGAGGTGGCATCCCTGGGCAAGCGGAGCTGGCACTGGGTGCTTTCCCCGGGTGCTGCACTGGTACCGCCCCAGGAGCTGCCTCCTCCCCATCTGGAAGCATCTGCAAGCACCCAGAGAACTTCTTACCCCTGTAAGAGCAGATTTGAAACATTAGTCTGTCTACTCAGCTTTAATTATCCTCTTCCTGACCCAGCAAGGCACATGCTCAATACCTTATCCGGCCTTCCCGGAGGACACCTACTGTGTCTTCACCTACCCCTTTATGTAGTTCAACTTCTCAGGCACATCCTGTGAATTTAGCAGTGCATCTCTGACTAGTTGGTGTTGGAGTAAGGCTTTATCATCGCCAGATGCTGTTGACGACTTGAGGTTTGGCTTTTATTCAGTGAGAAGAGCTCTAGCTATTGAAGCACTGAGTCTGGGGCTGGCTATCGCGGAGCCAGATGGTTTTGTTCCAAATGTTTAAAATCTATAAATCTTTAATCTATAAATTCTGTTGTCACTATGAAAATGATAGGTTAAATTTTGCAATCCTCACAGATAGTTACCCTCTGAGTAGATATCATCAAAGATTAAAAAGTCATTATTTCTTGGCTTTTTATATATTTTTCCTTCGTCATTTTTGTGTAAGTTCCTACAGGGGAAAAAATATTCTAAGCTCCGAGTTGAAGAACATCAGAAATGAGCCTCTCTGAACTGGAATTGAAAGATTTTTTTCCAGTGCATCACTCCTCTTTGGTCTAAGCTGCAATGTTGAAGGCCTTGGTGTGTTTGTGAGATTTTTATTTATATTCCAGCCAACCACAGATTTCATTCTCTCGAAGATATTTTACACATTTTGCAGAAAAGCAGTTACTCACTTAATTTTTACCCTTGTATTTCTGGTTTTAGGTCTCTAAGCAGCAATATTTTTCTTCTCCCTTAAGTCTTGGTAGGGGCTCTGGTGTGGTAGCTCATTGCCTGTGGTTGACTGTTGAGGTTTAAAGGCACCGTGCTACATCTCTGTCACCTACATAATTTTTGCAGAACAATGTGGTTTAAAAACCTTGCAAAAGTCATGTTTCTGCTCAGACTTAAGCCAAAAGGCAAGAGGTTTCTGGTGGGGGATGTCAGGATGATCTGCCTGCCCTGCTGCAGGGCTGAGCTGCAAACAGCTGACATCAGGATGTGTCATGTGCATAAGGAGCTTGTGGTTTTCCTTGCTAACCCTCCATTTCCCTCTCTACTTTGTTTTACCTGGTCCGTATCAGTAAGAGAGTCTTGTACCAGTGAGACAGTCCTTTCTGCAGGGATAGTCCTGCTATGGAGCAGGTTATACCAAAGGCAGAGAGAATGCATCTCTGGAGAACACAGCTGAGAGCCAGAAAACCTGATGCTTTTAAAGCAATCTCAGTGTCTTTTATACCTGATCAGTTATGGATTTGGGAGATAAGAAACATACCTTCTTGAAAAGAGAAATACTGGATTGTAGGTTGCTGAGGGAGCCTGGAGTAGCTGGACTAGCAGATCTGACTCAGAGGCTTAGTTCAAGGAAGAAAGGTTTGTTAGCCTGCACAAGTCTAAATGTTGTCCAAGTGTCAAACCACATTTTTGTGCACACCTGAACTACCTGCTGCTCAGTGACTGTTACAGATAGCATGGGGCTGATCAGCACCTGATGCTGGGCTCCAAAAGGTGAAAGTGGAAGAATAATTACAGGCTACTCTAGAAGTCTGAGCCTGAGAACTTAGCTGCAGTCACAGAACAAGTCTGGGCTCTTATTCTACCACCAAATGATTGCTTTACTTCTAATTGTATGAAGTTAAATTTTTGGCCACCTAGCAGAGTGTAGTATTTTGAATACAAGTGTACATATGTGCTGTGCTGCAGCCAGGGATGTGCCTGTTCTTCCCACGTGTGCTGCCAGGGCAGGTCCTGCTCCCCTGCCCAACTCCTGCCCTGCACAGGGGGAATTCCTGCTCACTTTAACCAGCCTCTCAAGGCAGCTGCTTACAATGAGCTCTTGACGCTAGCATTTTGCTCCAGCATAACTTAAAAAATGTTAGGGACAAAGCTTTCAATGTATTTGCCTGAGTTTATGCAAATTTATTAAAATTAATGCAAATTGCAATCTATTGATTTATTATTATTTTTTTTAATTATATTGGCAGGCATGAGTGAGGTAGAAAGACACTGCACTGATTTTTCACTATCTTGCATCTTTTCAAGCACTTTACTCTTGTGCACAGTGAACAGAAGTGTCTGAAACTCTGTTTCATGCTCACTTCATAGAGGCCAGAAAGCTGAACACACAGCGGAGACGAACTGACCCCGAATTTATTAACCATTTTGAAAACGAAAAGGATTACTGTCACCAAATCCGCATATTGGTGAACAGAAAACACATGCAAAGGGGAGCAATTTGTGCTCAATGTGTGAGAATCAGAACAGTAGTAACTTGTGTATGCTGGCAAGAGCCAGCTTGGGAAAAATCCCAGGAGGGGGAAGAGGCATCAGGCAGGCGGGGAGGCTTTGCCAGAGGTGCACGGCGAGCCAGCAGCTACCACAGCAGCCGTGGTGGATGGACGTGGGGAGACCTGTGTGTTGGGAACACTAGCAGCTTGTTGTAAGGCTGGGAACAGAGGAGAGGCAATGGGTAAGGGCAGCCTCTTGGCCAGGGCACGGACCTGTGGCTGAGTTGCCCAAGCCTGAGGATAGGCATCTGAACCAGAGCTGTGGCTGTACACCCCAAAGCTCTGCTCCTCCTTGGCTTGTGCAGGGGGAGGAGATGCGGCCCTGGCCCCCAGCTGTAGCTTGTAGCAAATGACTCAGTAGTTTATTTTTGAATTCCTTTTTAGTTTACAATAACTGGGCTGAACCTTGGATTCTATGTTTCCTCTCTATGTTGTTTTTTGAAGTCTTTGTTATAGAGTAATAGTGTCTATCAATCCCACATGGTTTTTATTTACATGAGTTTGCTAAAGGGTACACAAAAAAGGTGACTCTTGATGTATATAGGGCGGGCAGGTTGGGTGGGTGCTGGTGGGGGTGTGATTGCTGCCAGGACTTAGCTGCCTGCTGAAGGGCACCAGCCCTGGCCTCTGCTGGTGGGTCAGTACACAGGAACATGCCTAAAGCTTTTTGACAATTTAACTGTAGTTTCTTTCTGTTTGTTTGAAAAACAGTCCTGTGTTTTCTTTATACAGTGGAAAGAGTTTCCTTTGCAGTTGGTTTGAAGCTTGGGGAGTACAGCACAAATCAGCCTCTTTCCAGGGTCCTCTGGAAGGTTGCAGTGAGGAGCCCGGCAAGTCCAGGAGGTCACTGGCTGAGGTTGTGCAGCAAAACCCAGAGAGCCGGAGCAGCTCTGGGGCTAACGCTGAGCTCGGTGTCACAGGCAAGCAGCTCTTTCTGTGACTTTCCCATTGTTATGTGGCACCTCTCACCTTGCTGCCCATTCCAGCCCAGCTTCTGCCAGGTGTGGCTGGGGACCGGTGCCACATGATGGGGGCTTGGTGACCTGTGCAAGCGTTGCAGTTCTAATACATTCCTTGATGGATAAATATCTGCATTGCAACTAGATTATGATTTTTTTTTTTTTCTTCAGAAGTCCTCATAGAAATGCTTCAGGGGGAATGGGCAGAGAGGTCAAACTCTGTCATCTGGGAAATTGCCTTTCAGCATTGGAGTGCCACAGGAAAGGGAGGTTTGCCCTGTTTCCAGGCTGCATGGGCTCCTGTCCAGAAGTTTTCATCACTATTAAACTTTTGTGGAAAACTGAACTCAAACATTTGAGTGGGGCAAAGCATGGGAGACATGTTTGGTGTCCTCAGTGTAACAGATCACTGCTGGACATGGTGAAAATAACACGATAAAGAACTGATGACCTCTATCAGAAATGTTAATGGAACATTTCTGTTAGAAGGGAATTACATGGTCATGTTTGTATGGCTTTTCATAGGAAAGTATTTCATATTAATTGGCTACAGTACAAATCTTAGGATAGTAAATTCCTCCTCATGTCTGGTTCTATATAGAAATCAACGAGGTAGAGCAAATTTGTTGCTAACCTGCAGCTTATACAGTATTTCATTTATTGGAGAGTCTAGTTAAATCCTAAACCTGCTGTTATATACCCTTTTATGGAGCAAACACTCAATGCTCTTCTACTGGTTTAATATACTATTTGCTTAATGGACCATTGACATAATCATTTGATATAGATCCCAGTCATACCACGTTACCAAGCCATGATATATTAATATAGCCACATATTAATGGTGGAGGGCAAGCATGTTATATTATTATCCATGACCAATTAGTTTCTGTCTATCTTAGGGACATGGTTATCCAGGTGTTTGTCTTTACAGGCCTGATTTTTAGAAGCCCGAGTATTCCTGGCTTCCATTGAAGTGAATTGTATTTCTTGATGGATCCATGATTCAGGGTTACTCATAGCCCTCTGTCTAATGTAATCTGTAAGCATGTCACTGTAATTGTATATTTCCCCTTGCAGTTGGAGGTTTTTATGTTTAATTATTAACTGTTTTCTTCCTTTTTTTTTATCCAATGGATAAATCAAATAAGGCTTTTCTTCCCCTTTTTAGCTTTCTACTTGATCAATCAGAAGATGGCCTATAAAGTCAGACAGGATTGCTTATGTCAGGAAAGCATGATGCTTTACAGATCTTCATTAATATAGATGCATTTAGTTGCTCCCAAGCAGAGTTATTGTGCTACAGTTACGGTACCTAGTGTAGAACTGTACAGCAGCAAATCTGGTCTTTCTTCTTTCACCTCCCTCATGCTCAGATTATTAATAACAATACGAAAATATGAGGGACCAGCATGCAGATTCTGCTCTTTGTGGGATGCCAGCAGAATTAAATGATCATTATAAATAGGAGGTGAAATTGGCATTTTATCTGTCTCATACACTGTAATTAAGTAGCTGATTTCTTCTTGATGTGGCAGAAATAGTGACTATAGAGAGAAGAAGAAAGGGTAATAGTCTTCTCGATCAGTTCTGGGAGGCTGTCTTATGCAGAAAAATAAAGATATAAAGTATGGAAAGTGCAAGTGACCGGGGAACAGAACAGTCAGTTTTAAGGACTAAAATAAGGGGTTTGATTTGCAGAGGGATTGAAAAGGCTGGGATGCTGAAATGTTTGGGTGGCAGAAAAACAGGATGGGATGGTCTGGATGCTCCAAGCGCTGGAGGCCGCACGTCTGGGCTGAGCGGAGGAGGAAGGAACTCGGATACATGAGGAGCTCAGATGGCTGTTTGGGAGTAGATATTTTTAATATTCTGGACTCATTTTAACATTCAAATTCACATCCAAAAATAAAGGAACAGACTCCTTGAGGAAAAGCAGGCAAATTTTTTGGGTAGTTGCTGAACATTTACCAGAGAAACTACCCCCTGCCCATCTCACCTGCTCCTATAGTGATGCTTAGAGGGAGCAGCCAGGCTGCTCTGTGTAGCAGTCCTATGTTTAGCCCGAGTGATGAGAGGCACCTCCTGTGTGAAAACTGTCCTGTGTTCCCTGCTAAAGTCCTGCCTGTTTTCCCTCAGGTATAATGGGGACTCATAAGAGTTCCTTTACAAGAGGCTCTACTAAGCATCTTCAGCTGTGTACTTGCACAATGTCATGTGTAGATGTATGTTTCATGCTTGCTAATTCAGCAAGTGCAGTGCACAGGATAATGTAAAATCCTGTAGAAAGTGTAGTATGAGAGAATATAATTAAAACTATACGATGTGGCTGCACCAAGTAACCAAACTGAGGTCTTGAGGGAAACCTCAACTTTGCCAGTTTTTAGCTTCCTGTGCTTGATTTTTGTAGCACTATCATTTATTTCATGTTGTATTTGTAAATAACTTTCTAAGCTTTTCAGATGTAGGAAATATCCCTTCCTTCTGGGGAACATACATCAAGCAGGATCTGACAGGCAGCGAGAGACGAGGCTGCTGCAGCTCTGTGCTCCCAGGTCCAACCAGCAGCAAGGCTGAAGATGTATTCCCAGTAGGCACTTGCATACACCACATATATATATCTATATATGTACACACACAGCTGGCAGCACAGATCAGGCATGTATAGAGCACTCGCACAGATGCAGGCACCACCAACAGCTTCATCTTGCTCCATCCATGGCTAAGCAGGAGTGAGGTCTGCTAGTGAGGATGTGTGTGTGTGTGTATAGAGATATCTATATCTACACACGTACAAGGTGTAACCCTACAGCAACTGCACTCAGACGCCCCTGGAGAGGACGGCATCTCTGTTCCCCGAACCCTCTGCCGGGTCCTGCCCGGCTGCTCCACTCGCAGAGTCCTCCTGGACCAGCCCTGGGATGGAGCCAAGACAGCCCGAGTCCTTCTCTGAGAAGTCCTCGAGAAGGCTGGGGGAGGAATAAGGATGAGCACAGATTATCACGCTCAAACTTAGACAACTGGCAGCCATATGTGTAAGCAAACAAAGTTTTACTACTTCTCTCTAAAAGAGATCGCTTTAAAAGCTTTATTTTCTTGCCAGTTGGCTAAGAAGCGAGCAAGGAACAATAGATTCAAGCTGAAATAATTTGCATTTATGATGAAGACAAGGAATATCTACCTTGCATTTCCCTAAAAAAGAAAAATTAAACCCCATTTTTAATTAACTGATAAACTATTAATCAAATTTTTGCAATGTTAGGTGACACATTATTCATTTAGATAGAATGACTGTGAACTTAAACTAATCAAATCTGATTTGCCCACATATGCTTGATTGAAATACATTTTAACTAGCATATACAAAGAGAAAATCTTGGATTTCTTACCTAATCTTCAGAGTATACTGCTGAGTTAATAAGGGCAGTTTTTTTAAATGAGACCACCATTTCTTAATCTGCATATCAAAATCAAGAGCAACTTAATTGCAAAACACATATTCCTGAAATCTAATCATTATACTGCTTTAGGGTATTTTATTGAAGCATGTTAAATTATGGACAGAATATTAATGATGAAGCTAATCAAACCCAATTAGTCACTTCTAACAATAGTCACATAAATATACAAGTCAGGTACTAAAGTACTGTAGGTACGGTTTTAAAGTTTTTTTTAATATAAAATTTATGTGGTATATATGAATTATATACTCGTTACTTTTAATCTAAAAATCTAGGACAAGTCATTTCAAAGAAAACATGATATGCCAGAAGACAATGGGACTTGTCCCTTAGCATTAGAACTGACACTCCTGATTTTTGAATATAGAAATGTCGCTCCGATGTGAGGCTGATGGGCACATGGTTAATAGGAGAGAAGGGCAGATCTGCCCAGGCTCCCCGATGTGGTAAAACGGATGCACGCACACAGTTGTCTCTCCTGCTTGTGCTGTGATTACTATGACTGCACAAACCAGTCATCTGCACGAGCAGTCTCGTCTCATGCTGCAATGTACAAGATTTGCATATGCTGCTATAATAATTATAGTATAGAATAATTACAGTTGTATTGTTTCTGCATTAAAAACCAGCATCTTCCTTTAAGCTCAGATACAGCATCTTGCAGAGATTTAAGCGTAATGCTTATCTTTATGCTCATTCCATTTGAGCGTACTTTGATATTGATATTTTGGGTGGCTTTCAGTTTGTTTCAGCTTCCTACTTGATAATTACATGAGGGCAGCTGTCATCTTACTTTAGGTCTATCTAGTCTATCAGAAAAAGCCCACACAATGCAGGGGTCACAAATGACCTTCTACTGATGTGTCTTTTGAAGGATGATGTGTTTTGAAAATCAATTTAAATTGCAACTCTTACAGTTTCCATAATTATTCAGGTCACATAAAAGAATGACTTAACGTATTTATAACCCCTTTTTTTGCACTTTCAGATTGAAGGACATGTATTTTCTAATTTGTAATAATCTAATTTCAAAAAGGGGTTTCCATAAATAATAGGTGTGGTTTTAGTGCCAGACAGGGAAGCCCTGACAGGATTTGTGATGCTGTCAATGCCTGTGGTTGTGCTGTGCCAGGGAGCAAACAGAGTTTTCCTCCTACGAGCTGTGATTGCTGGTGGCTCAGTTGTGTCCCTTCTGCATGGTCCCATGTGGAACTGTCACAGGCCAGGTGAGGCGAGGGTGCTGGGTGTATATGTGGGTGCTTGTGCTGGTCACCAACAATACCATGCTGGCTCTTGTGTTCAGAAAATAGCTCTATATCAGATATCCAGGCTACCCCTCCAGAAGATGCTGGTGGGGGGAGCAGCCCTGTCCACCGATGACCAACAGTGAGCCCTTGCAAACAGTCTGTGATGACACTGGGATCTGCAAAGGGTTTTCTCAAATCAGTGTAAGATCAGTTGAAATCCACTACTCAGTGAAACAAGAGCTGCTAGAGGCAGCACTAGAGCTTTAGATTTAGACAAGATTTAAACCTCTACCTGCTACGCAATTCCAAATTGGCTTGTCATAAGTAGTGCTCATGTCCACAAAAGCAGGCTGAGAGACCAAGGGCTATCTGAACTGACACATGCTTGTGTGCTTTTTATTGTGAGTATACAGCTTTTTCCAAAAGGAATCAAAAGCTTCTGGCAAGTTTGAAAAGGGAGATGACTGATACTACATTGCAAGTGGTGAAATTAAGACTTCCTCTACTCCTTCATAAACTCTTCTGGAAACCTGCCTATGCTCTGAAGGCCACAGGCTGTTTTATTCTATCTTTTGTTATAAAAGGCAGATTGAGAAGTGACTCAATTATAATATATAAGCACCTTCATGGGAAGAAAATACAGGATACTAGGGAGTGTTCTCACCTAGCAGGGTAATGTGTCAGATGAACCAATGTCTGAAAACTGAAACTGGAAATAAAGCGGCCTTTTCAGGGAACTCACTGGAACCCTCTGCTTGGATTTGTGATGGGTTCTACCTGTCTTGGTGTCTTCAGACCATCGCAAGATGTCTCTGAATGATATTCTTTAATGGAAGCTGTCATCCGAAGTATAAGTATTAACACAAGGGTATTTTGGTGGTCTAGTAGCTCTTGCTGTGTGAGTTGAGATAGCTGATCTAATAGTACTTTCTTGCCTTAACAACCTCAGAACTATGTATTACAATTCTTTGTATGGCACAGTTGAATTGCAACAAATATTTAGTGATGTCTTTTGAGTGCAAGAGGAAATTACTGGTTCCTTGATTTTTTCAGTATTTCAGTTGCATAGCAAAGCATTGTCCCAACCCAAAGAACGCTTGCAACTAAATAATTCAGTATTCGTTTCCTCTCATTCCTAAATAATATCTGCTTGCTCCTATTATTGCTACATTAAGAGTTAATATTCTCTGAAGTCTGAGTTTGTAGCATATTGCAAACATACTACAACTGTATGTACTCAGAGGGTGGCTGCCCTCAGCAAAAGGGACAGTGGTGGCCTGTGCAGTCCCATGGACAAGGGCACATCTGTCTGGTGCAGACAGTTGAGTGTTTGGAGGTGCTGAGGATCTGCCCTGGTGGGAGGGAGCAAATCCGATCATAGTGTAGGGCAGTTTGGGGGAAGATGTGCTTCAACCACAACTTACTATAGTGTTTTATAAGAATAAAATGGGACACTGCTAACTAGTTAAAGCTCATTAGCTGTGTGGTTATTACATCATGCCTATACTGGAAAAAAATAATCCTCTGCTGCAGCTAAACTACTTCAGCATGGCTTGAGTACAGCTCGGCTCTCGCGGTGTGACTCTTTGGACCCAGCAAGCTGCGTATAGTGGTATTTGAATTTATCAGTGCTTCAAAAGAACATTAAAATTTAACAAGTACATTTAACTAAAAAATCTATATCTAAATAGCACGGAGGTAGTGATAAAAAGGAGGTAATACAGGCTAAGATATTGCATTAACTTCCCTGTGAATGAACCTTTCAGACAGAGTGGAGCCAGGTTGAAGTCACTCAACCATTGCCAGTTTCTTTACTTGGAGCCTGTGCCTCAGTTTAGAGGGGTGTCACAGCCTCTTCAGCCTTAACATGGTGGGTGATTTTTTTTGACAAATAGGGCTAACCTCAAACCCAGCTCCCCACTTTTTAGGCTACTGAACTCTTTGCTAGTACTTTAAAGGTATTTTGCTACAAGAATATTATTTCTGGAAAGGTTTTTTTTTCCTCCCCAACAGGTCAATCAAACCTGGGCAAGAGCATAACCAACCCAGGTATTATTCCAGCTTTATCAGTGACTTTACTAAGGTTAGTATCCATGTCTGTAATAAGTGAATTTTATCTATTTTAGGTGGGTGCAAATTCTTAAATATTAGAAAAGTAATAACTCCCTGTAACTTTGCATGATTCCTTGAAAGTGTCTACTGCAACAAGAATGATGCTTGCCCATTGCTAGCTTTTTCCCTCCTCATGCTCAAAGACATCCAAAGTGCTCAAGGAACAAAGCCCTGATCCCTTGAATTCTTTTAATCAAAGATGGAATTAAAGTGCTTAACACAATATTGTAGGGCACTCTGCAAATACTGAGTCACCACAGTGAGTTGTCAGTTCTCCTATAAAAATTACTGAAAACCATTATTGTGATTTATTTCCCTGGCAGTATATCTAAAAATAAAAACTGGGCCCAGATTTCCTCAAAGCCTCCACTTCTCAGCTGTTTCAAAACCGAAAGTCAATAGTGAGAGCTGCTGCCTGACAGTTTTAAAGCTCTTTTCCTGTGCGAGCCAGGGGAACGCAGCATTTACGGTTCCTGGGGTGTGCAGCAGTGAGCTGAGTGTGGGCATCGGCGTGGGCCGTTCTGTCCCAGCACTCCTGTACTGCTGTGTTTCCACACACCTTCAATCTCAGAAAAGCACTGCAGAATTGCAGGTGAGGTATCTTCCTCTCTTGTAAGAGTCTCCTCCTTGGCTTTGGGGTGACAGCAAGCTTAATTAGAAGGGCTGGCTATCAAGAAAGGCTGGAGAAGGGTTTGTTGCTGCTTGGTGTGCTGCTGTGTACAGCTGTGCGATGAGTGACAAATCTTCCTCCTGAGAGCAGGGCATTGATAGATGTCTACACCCAAGTTTCCATAGGGCAGACCTGTGGGCTATAAAGATTTGTGTGCACTTTCTTTTGGGGACATACGGGTTAAAGGAGAGACTCAGAATAAAAGCCTGACTCTATTGAAATGAGTGGCAAAACTCCCATTCACTCTGGATTGTCAAAATGATCTGTAGAGCCCCCTAAGATTTGTGTTCTGTTAATAATTATTACTTCTACATAAAAGTAAGCTTCTATATTTAAAACTTATAACTTGGCAACCACAAAATGCACATGTCTATAATGAATAACTGTGTGAGCCTATTACTCCAGCTCTCCTCCATTCTCATCCCCTCCTACGTTTTACCTGCTATTCATCTGTCCAAATTTCAGACTGGAAGGTCTTCTGGGCAGAGACCATTTGTTTTTTCTGCTGGCACAGCAAAGCACCTCTGTGGCTCTGTGCTAAACAGGCAAGTATTTTAAATCTGGGGAAACAAATGTTCATGCGTTTGACAATTTCAGAACATGAATGCAAGTGATCAGGCATGCGTGTCTAGAGATGTGCTTTCTACATACACATATTGTTTCCTTTTAAAGACATCTGCATCTATTGAATTCCGTCCAGAATTTGGCCTAGAAGTTTACCGTTATTATGCCTCAATCCAGCAAAGCATGACTGTAGGGAGACTTAAAATTAAGTATACATGTAAGTGCTTTGTTGGATGGAAGCCTTAAAGATTTTGTGCATTTGTGCTCTTGTAATTTTAAAATGAAACATATTATTGAAAATCTTCAGTTCCTTATTCTGTCACTTCCTCACTTCTTTTGATTTATTGTATATAAATATACATCTCCTAAATTCTAGATCCTTTTGGAAAAACATAACTCAAAATACATTGAAATCAAATAGTAAAAATAGTATCTGCTCTTCACTGAACTACAATAATATCCCCTCTGTTCATCAGCATTACTTTTGTAAGCAAACAGAAGTTGCACTGTCACGGCCTTCCCATGTCAAAAACTTGTTTTAGAACACAGCCTGGCTATTTTTAGCAACAGCAAATGTGTCTGCTCCAAAGTTGGGGCTTTTTCCCACAGAAACAGCCCTAACCTACTTTGCTTCCTGAGCACAGTAAATACTGTTGCATCTCCCCCTCGCTTTCCTGAGCACAGTAAATACTGTTGCATCTCCCCCTCGCTGAACCAGCACCACTGATCAAACATCTTGTTGAGTGGGTGCTCTGAAGTGTTGTCCTTCCAGTCCTGCCAGCACGGGCAATGATGTCTTGGCTGTTGCTGGGCTTTCCTTTGGGCTAGCTACAATTTTCCATGTAAGTTTTAAAATATAGAGATGCTGCTCAAGGATGCCTGCTAGCTGTTGCTGTAGCAGAGCGGACCAGGCGTGCACAGTACTTTGAAAGAGAGCTAAGATGGCCAGGCAGTAACTTTCTTGCAATGTAATGCAATAAGTGCATGTAAACACACATAGATTAAGGCTCAGCTTGTAAATTGATATGGTGCCCAGTTCAGGTGGATTAAAATAGTTTATATGTCTCCAAAACTATTAGTCAACTAGATCCATTCCATTTGATATGCTGAAGGATGTGGAAATACCTGTTTATTTTTTGCATAGGAGCCTAATCAGTCCTGATTTGTTGTGTTGTATAAAATCACATCTAGTTGTATATGTGTCCTGAAAACACAGATGGCATCTTTGGAAGCATACGCCTCTTTGGGGCCCGCAACTGCTAGCCTAAATGGTTGAGGTTATCTCACTGAGATTCACTCAAATATTTGTAGTTTACATCATTCCACACAACAAATGCATTTTTTAATTTTTTTCCCTCCTTTTTCCTTTTTTCATTTTTTCTCCTTTTTCCGTTTTTTCCCCCTTTTTTCCTTCCCCCCCCCCCTTCTCTTCTTTCTTTTTTTCTCCCTTTTTATTTTTTCTCCCTCTAAATAGTAATGAGAAACATCTAGTGGCAATCTTCAGGGGTCAGAAAATAGAAAGCTAACTGACTTTGTTTTATTTTCTAAAGATGCTGTGTGAAATCAACAGTGGTAAAAAGCGCTGGATTTACAGGACTGAGCCGAAAGACCTCCGCTTCAAGTGCCACCTGCAGTGGTGGTTTATGAGATGAGGTTTGCTCTCCTAGAAGTTATAATGAGACCACCCAGCCCCGATTACATATGCCATGGATTAGAATTCAGATGGTAATGATTTCTCACTATTACCAAGGCCAGATTGTGCTACAAGTCTCCTCAGCCTAGAGCCTCCAGAGGAACTCTTTGACAAGACATCTGAAATTTGCCCTTGAGGAGAGCCCATGATCATGGAAGCACTTCCACCAAAGCCATGAGGACTGTCTCAGTAATTTGGATTGCATGCTTAAGAAAGGGCATGCAGGAGTGAATTGTAATATGCTTTTGGTTATGTAGCAGCAGAAGACAGTAGTTTCTAGCTTCCTTCAGTTTGCCATAGTCCCACCCCAGTTGTTTTCTTAAAAATGAATGTAATGCACAATATATTTTGACATTTTACTGAGAGGAATTAAACAAAACTGGTAGGATATCAGGGAAACCAAAGATGTATTTAGCAACAAATGCAATATTCTAGAATAGAATAAATGTCAAGAAACTAAATAAAGGGTGAAATGAAAAGGAAGTTGGATGATAGGGAAACAGGCTTAAGCTTGTCAGGGAAATGCCCTGTTTTCATATGAGTACATCTGCTAAAGTATATAAATAAGTATATGTAAATATATGTAAATAGTTCCCTGAAGTGAATAAGAAATTACAATTAAAAGGATAGACAAAGTTATTAACTGAAAGTAATGATAAACCAAACCTTTGTAGTTATAAGCTTTACTTCAGCTCCAGAAACTCAGGTAAAAAGTTTGAGAAGCAGTTTAAGGCTGTGATGCTGGCTTGCTGCAGTCTAGAGAACCCACTTCTTCAGGAGAAATGCCACTTTATCACTTTGAAACAAGACAGTGTGAAATACCCAATTAGCAGGCACATCTCCTTTTGGGCCTTCAAACTGGAAACCAAAGGAACAGCTTTCTGAGAGTTTAACAGTGTCAAACTGGCTGTCTCTGCTACAGCAAAAAAAAATAATGGTATATGACCTGCTCTTGATCAGTAATTAGCAGAAAAACACACCCACTAACAGAGTAGTTAACAAGGCTGCTTCTGGTTGAGAATTCTTCATGGGTCTGGTCCAGGTGGCTCATGTCTGAACATGATGCATGACCTGTATCCAACACACTGTCATGAGCCAAAGTCTGACAGCCTTCTTTTAGCTTGTGAAAGTGAAGTGCAGACCTTCATGCAAATTTTATGCACTGCCAGCTTTGGTTTTTGTGTGTAGTGTGTGTGCATGTTTGCTGGTGCCTGTACTGAAGAGAGTTTGTGTCCAAATGCTAGAAAAGTTGTGCATTTGCATTGGGAAGACCCTTAAATCTGCTCCCTGGGTCTGTATGAACACTGCTCTAGCTCTGCCACCCTCGTCAGCACCTTAGCAAACGAGTACAGGAGTAAAGTTTTGGAAAAAGACATCCTGAATGTCACAATCTTCTTTTTAATGTAAATGGAAATCTGGTACTGTCTAACAAACTAAAATAACAAATTTCATAGTATCCCTCATAAAAAACCACTCAACTTGATTCTGCTTTCACTTATGCAGGTATAAATCACCACTGAAGTCAACAGAGTTATACCAGCTTTAATTCTGGTACATATGAGAGGAGATGGAGGCCCTTAAGGTATTCAGCTACTCAGGCTCTCTTTACTGATGTACTGCCATGATCAGAAAGCTCTCCTCCTTTACAGAGAAAAGATGAGGGGGGAAAAACAAAGTGACACTAATCTTTTCTGAGTTAGGCTTTCCTCTTGGGTGTGACTACATGCAGAAGAGCTGGGACTTCCAGGTGATACTAATCAAAGATGGCAGAAGCAACTACAAAGCATACAAATAAAGCCGCCAAGTTTCATGTATTCAACCAACCAGGACAGTGCTTGTGGTACAAAGCTGGGATACAGTCAGCTGTGTTGCTGCCAGGGGCCTGGAGCGTTATTGCGTGATAGTAGCATAAAAATAAATTATTATTATTAGCAAACACATAATAAGATTAAAACATATTGCATACTAATAGTTGGCTATCTTGCCTTCTAAAGATACCACGTATTTCGCATAGATGCCTTTTGGATTGGGAAATAAAATTTCTATAGGTGGTCCCACCAGAAAGCTTATAGCCTGCCCCAGCTTTTCTCAAATACCTGCTCCCTTGTATGTGTGGTAATGTGTATATGTGTGTGCACACACATGAGTAATTTCTGACTATCTTCTGTATCTTGACTGAGTCCAATATGCACATTTGGGCTCCTCTTTGTCACTACCAATGTAGAAATGCAACATACTGTATTGATGGGTCTTAAGGTCCAGTGGCTTAAACCTTAATGTAACAGAAAATCAGGCTTCTTGCTCTTTCTGCAGAGGAGAAACAAATGAACATCAACCTACTAAACACATGATCCTGCTGAAAAACTGAACCTGAGGGTGCATCAGTTTGGTCATTCTCAGATATCACAGTGTTGAAGATGGGATAGTTGGGTGGATGGATGGCAAGGGTAAGGGCAAGTTGGTGACATGGAGCAAATAAATACTTAGCTGTCACCTATTGCCCCTAAAACTACATTTTAAGCCTAAGTTCAGGTGTTTAAGTACCTAAGTGAAAAATGAATAGTGTGTTGGTGTCAGCCCTGAAGCTTTGTACGTTTCTCTAATGAGAAAAGGTGGGAGAGAGGAACATGCTAATGTCAGTATTGTGTGCTGATGTTTTGGACCAACAATGACTTAAAAACCTTGCTTGTTCTAGGCCTGGACAATGGAAGGTGTCTAGTAGTTTGACTCCATTGTCATCACCCAAACGCAAAAAATAGTGGCCCTTTAAAACTGATTGGACTGAAGGAGATGCAGGCTTTGACTATGGTTCTGCAAGCATTGCAGAGCTTCACTCCTCTAACTAGTTTCACTGAGCCCAGAGGGACTGGGAGGGAGTTTCATGGCCATATTTTTTTGCAAAATGAGGCTCCAAAAGGACATATCTGCAATCTTAAGAATATTTGTTAAAAGTTAATAGTGGTCTTGTTCAGAATAAAACTTTTGGATAGAAAGAAATTCAATTATTGCTGGTGGAGCAGAGACAGTTATTCTTAAATATTTGCTGGTGTACTTATCCTCCTGGCAAGTCACAGCAACAAAGAAAGGTTTTTAAAAGGAACTTGAAAGGTGCTAAAAACTTCAAAATGAGCATGCATGGTGAGTGTTGCATCCAGAATTATATAAAATTCTAAGATGGACCTACTGTTTTGGCATTTTGATTATGAGTTGGGTTTAACATGAGAATACTGAGGTGTGTTTTTTTTGTTCCAACTGCAGCAATATCTTTCACAAACTGTCCATTAGGATTAGTGCCATGCCTTGTTTCAAGTCTTGTAGTGAGCCATGTAGAAAGCAGCTTGCCTACAACCACAGTGATGTACTATGGTGTAACAGTTGTGGTTAAAAAACCCAAACACCTGAAAATATTTAGTTCAGAATCAGAGCCAAGAAAAAAAAAAAACCAAACAATTCTAGTATGTTGATTTCCTGCCTGAAGATGGAGTCTGAAATTCTCCTGAAGCAGATGAGGGAATTTTCTGTTGGGGAGTTCATTTGCTATTCATGTTACAGACTGTGTGCTGACAACAGAGGTGGTCTTTGTAGGTTGCATCTTGTTTTCTAAAGATGCATTCCTCCTGCAGCAGGTCTGTCTCAAGATCACTTACTCTCCAACTTGCTAACGATAAGCTCCTTTTTGTCACTTTTCCCCAGTCCTGTTACCTGTTTTCCACCCACTCTAAATGCAACTGTGCTTCTTTGTGTAGCTTTGCATGTACATGCACACACACGTAAGCTCCAATGATGACCTGGTTCTTAACCCTCTTGTCCTCATCCATGACTTTTTATTGCAATCTATCAATCTATGTTTTCAGCCTCAAGTTTCTGATCTTGCAAAACAGGTGTTTGTTTGGTGGTTGGTTGTGTGTGGTTTGTTTATTTATTTATTTATTTATTTATTTATTTATCTATCTCAGCAGAAAGACTGGCTGGGGGGTTTTCCCCCCATCTGTCTACTCTTTTTGTCCTCTTCTTATTTTCCTTTTCCCTTGGCTTTCTCTGCTGCAAACTTAACCTGACCACTCCAAAACTTTGCTTCTAATCCTCTGTCCTCACAGATAGAGTTGATCCAATTATACCAAAACCAAGGATACGATACTGATCTCTCATTCTCAAAAGGCCATCCAACCTAGCTAGGCTGGGTTTTGATAAGAGCTCTGCCAGCAGCCACATCTTCGGCTACAGAACAGGCGTATCTGCTGACTGCTAAGCCATCCACTTGGAAGAGAACGTGGCAGCTTTGCTTGTTTGCCTTTCCCCACTTAATTACAGAGAGTTCTCCAGAGTTTTCCCCAAGGTTTTATGAAAATCATCTGGTAGGGCATCTAAAAGATTTAATGTAGTAAACAAGTAAACAAAAATCTGCAGCTTAGAAGTCCAAATTTAAATTTGATTTACTTTATATTTCATAGAGTTTCACTGGTGACATTGGTTTTGTACAGGTTGTAAGTGCAAAAGAATGTGACTCAGAGACAGGCTTCGTGCTCCTCTTTGGCAAATGCCGCATCGCATCTGTTTGTCACTATTAGAATGATTCTTTGTTGGCAGATGAGAAACAAAATGTACAAAAGGATCCAGTAAACTATTCCATACTATTGTCACTACAACCGAACATACACAGTCATTTCTCTGATAATGATGCAGCCTCTTAGTTTGGCCAACTCTCAGAAGTCTTCAATGCAATCGTGATATGAAATTCCTACTTTGTGGCTTCTCATTTGTTAAATGCTTTTTTGTTACATCAGGCAAAAGAATAAAATCTTAAGATATATATCTTTATGTTGTACATCTGTTTTGTCCTCCAATTGAGTTGAGGTGAAATAGGATCAAATTAGAGCATTTAAAAATGATGTGTATTTGTAGTATCTCCTCTGCAAGCCCTGATAACTGGAGAAAAGTTTAGAAGAGGTTCTAAGCAGGCTGAGAGTGAGCTATTTACTATGAGCATTTAGAAGGATCACAAGATTTGTATAACCTATTTAAACCTGAGATATTCTTTTGCTGGTGAGCTATTTTCTGTTGACAATACACAGATGTCTCTTGTCCACTCAGAGGACCCAGAATCCCTTGGTGACAAATGCGTGCCAGAGTTTTCAGCTAACTTTCAATTATTCTTGAAGATTATGGATGTAGTTATTTCATAAACCAAACTACCCAGCTGCAGTTGCAAATTTTTATATGCAATATTGGAAGCTGTATTAAAGTCTGGCTAAAAGCTAACTTCCAGCTTGAGTAACCATGCTTTGAAAATTGTTTCTGAATTCCTCATCTGTGGAGCTTTAACAAGCTCTTTAAGGGGGATGGGAACCTGCATTTAGAAAAGTGCACAGCACATACTGTGTCATGTACATAACATAAACAGTTGTTTTGTGGTGTATACAGAGTTAGTCCTGCTCACGGAAATGCTTCTTTTGTAGAAGGAAACCATTGATATGAACATAGGGAAGATGCAGCTTTTTACCTCCATCTTAGGACATGTCTACCAGTCCCCGACGCCCCTCTGCTTCACTGGCAAATATATATGGTGGGTGTTCACAAACCCCTGTTCGCTTAAGGGAAAGGTGCAGCAGTAAACACAAGGTCGGTCTATAACTGAACCCGCCTATGGGGTTTTTAGTAAGTAGAAATTAAAAATACACCAGGTAGAATTGCAGCAGCCAGTCAAGCACCAGGGAGGTTCCTCAGGTCTGCAGCGGTGCTGTGACCCAGCGTGCTGTTCAGCATGGCTCCGTGCCATTAGCAACACGTTACTTTGGACATGTCTAATGCCATTCACGAAATCAGCTAATGAGTTTACCGCACATGAATTACTCCACGCTACTCCAAAAGTGGCTGTCTGCCACTCTCTTCCCATGCAGTAACTTTCCCATCTAGGCAAGCCCAAGCGCTGCTCCGAGTGATTTCAGGGCATCTAAAAATATTTTGCAATCCTTTAGGTCATAATAACCTACTGTTTATTCACTGCCAGACGTCCTGACAATGTAAACTACAGAGCAGGCAGCCCGAGACCAGTTACTGTGACATCACCTCCCTACTCTTAGAGCCATGTAGGTGTCTATGCATATCAAGGGTTATTGTAGGCTGATCAAAACACTTTATAGATGATGGTTCTATTTTCTGAACCAAGGCCTGTGCTCCCAACACGTGCAGGGCCAAGGGCCCCAGAGCGCTGTCAGGCCGCGGCAGCGCCGAGCCGAGGCCCAGGCCGTGCCCCTGGGGAGGCCGCAATCGCCCCCGGGGGATCTGCCCGACCCCATGGCGGGGGTCGGGAGGCGGCGGCCGTGCCCCCCGCGCTCAGCCCGCCGCGGCGGCGGGGGGAGCCGTCGGGGCCGGCGGCAGCGGCGCCGGGCAGGGGGTGGGGAGCGCCCGCCTCTCGCGGCTCGCAGCCGGGTGCCTCCCGCGGGCGCGGCGGGCCGCCTGGCTGGCTACCCAGAGTGCAGCAGGCAGGCGGCGGCAGGCGGCGGCCGGCACCGAGCTGCCGGCGCTCTCCCGGCCCGCCGGCGCAGCGGGAGCCGGGCCCAGGCGGCGGCGCGGCCCAGAATGCGAGTGTGAGATGCTTCTCCCGGCAGCGGCGCCCCGGGCCCAGGCGGCGGCGGCCCCCGCGTGGATGCGGCTCTGGAGCCGGCGCTTCGCCCTCCACAAACATTTCTATAGGACTCATTCGCCCTGCTGAGGAGATCGGCCCGGCCCGGCCCGGCCGCCTCTTCCCCTCGCTGCCCCCTCCGCGCCGCGGAGCGGCTCCGCCAGAGACCGCCGGCCCGGCCCGGCGGGCATGGAGGCCCCCGGCGGCGCCTCGCCGCTCAGCCCCGAGCTGGTGGGCCGCCTCCGCCAGGAGCACCAGAAGGTAAAGGCCGCGGCCGCCGGGCCGGGCCGCAGCGTGCGGAGGGGGCGCGGGCGGGGGGATGGGGGTGCGGCTCCGCCGGGCGGGGGGGGTCGGGGAGGGGAGCCCCCCCCCGGCGTGGCGGGCCCGGGGCGGCACGCGCAGGGGCCTGCGTGCGGCCGGGGGCACGTGACGGCGCTGACGTCACGGGTGGCGGTTGAGGCGGGTCGCGGCCGTCGCGCCGCGGCCGGGGGGATCCGGAGGAGCCGTCGGGGGCAGCGGGAGGCTCTGCTGCGGTGTTGGCAGCGACGGCCGTGCCGAGATGGCCTTTGAAACGACGGGCGTCGGGCCGATGAGCGGGAGTTGGCAGGAGCGGCCTTGTGAGCGCTGGGGAGGCACCGGGCCTGTCCGCGCCCGGCCTGCGGGCTGAGAACCTGCCCTGACGCTCCCCGGGGACCGTTACAGTTACATAAGCGTAAAGCGTGTGTACGCAGCTCTGCCTTGAGCGCGTGGTTTTGTCCCTTTTCCCACGTGCATGTGTTTTTTCCAGTCACCTTTCTAAAACCTGGGCCTGCAGGTAGGCCCGGCACAGCGCCTGGTGCGTGTCTGAACTGGGGCATCTCATGGGCCAATGTGAAGAGTGGATGTATCAAAACTTAATTGTGACTTGCCTTAAGGAATACTGTTTACATATGAAGTGCGTTTGAAAGAGCCAAACTCTTCTGTGAAATGATTCCCGAGAGTTCAGAGGCTGGTTTCACCTGTGGCCGTAGTACAAAACTTGAGACATCTTTTCCTGCGGATCACACTCGTGATCTAAGCCCTTCTGTAAGCAAGTTTAAGACACAAACACTACCGAAAGGCTCTCCTAATTTAATGAGTGTGATTCTGGGCTTGTAGGTCCCAGCCTTGCGGTGGCCTCTGTGAGTGCAGGAGTCACTGTGAAGCTCATGTCATGTGCGCTGGCACAAGTACATTTGCCACAGTCTGCACGCTTTTCCATTTTTCTGCTCATTTTTCTCATATGAACAGGGTTTTTTAAAGCTGTTTCTGAAACACTTTAAGGCTTCTCAGTTATAACAGAGGACTTCAGTGTGCATTGCTTTGTCACACGTTGGTTCAGTTACGAGTAAGAAAACTGAGTAACTCACATGTGGTCTAAAAAATGAGGGCATGCAAAAATGTGTGTACTTTGAATAACACACTAGATCTTTACTAAAAGATTTACGTAACCAACTGACCATTAATCTGGATGAAGAGTAAGAGGATCTGCCAGAGCACTCTGCATTGTCTGTTCTGCACGGATAGTAACCCATTATACCGATAATTGGTGATAGTAACGTGTCTGCTTGGACTCCTTCAGTTAATTTTCAAGGTGGTAGAATTTAGTGAAGAATAAATTCTCTGGTACATTAGTGTCAGTCAGGCCTGATGTGTAAGCGGATGTCTGTCGTAACCATGTAGAATTATTCTTGGTTCATGGCAAGACCTTTCTGTAAGCAAGTTTAAGACACTTCTTAAACTGCTCCAGTGGAAAAGAGGCCCAGGAGACCATTAATTAAGCCTCTGTTAGGCTGATGTACCAAAATGATATTTTATCTTAGGGAAACTTTACATAATTTCTGCAAATTGGTTAAAAAAAATTGAACACTTCAGTTTCAATATGAAATTATAGTAAAGAACTACACATCTTGGTTACAATGGAGTGTCATGATGAAGATATAGTAGACTTTTCCTCTGTGCAATGAATATATATAATTGTATTACAACAGTATTTTCGGTTATAAAAATATTGTATTTTAAGATGGAGGAGGTCTTTCCATTTCAGCAGCCTCTTTTCAGAGATTCATATCTTTCTCACAAAATTACTGAGTTGAAGGCTTATGTTTTGGTCTTAGCACGAAGATGAGGGAGAATTAGCTAGCCGGTACTTTGGTAACCTAGTAATCGTAGGATGAGCACTGTAACAAATAGTAAAGTTATTTAGCCAGAACTATACATACATACATATGTATATATATATTGGCATTTAAGCAGGCACATCTATTTCTTAAGCAGGCACATCTATTTCTTTTAATTACTGTGATGTTGTGCTGTCTCAGTGACACTTAAGTATAAAAAAATCTATTTATTCCTATTAGTCCGAAGGCAGCCTTTCGTGTAGTGCTGAAATACAGCATTATATGCAGAATTAAAGATAATATTTGAATCACGGTGGATTATTTTAACATCCAGGCCTTTGTACAACCCTGGTTCACCTACAGGTTTGAGCTTTTAAGTGCTAAAGAGCTGCCCTGTAGAACTCATGAACTGAGGCTTCCTTCCTGTTTAAAAATATTAAAAGAACAGGATGTTCATGACTTTCTATCTCTAATCTGATTGAGGCTGCAACTTCTGAGTTTAGGACCCCTGGTGAAAAGTAATTTTAATTCTTGTTTAGGACTGCTTGCCTGTTGGACAGATTTCATCTTGTTAATTTGTAGTGATAGTAAGACCAAACTGTTAAAAGCAATTTTCAGTGCTCCCACTAAAGGCACTTTGTATAAAAACATGACTTAGAATGTGTATCTTGGGGATAAATTATAGAAGAATATCTAGTAATTTTCATGATAAAGACCATCATTGGAAGCACAGTGCCTGCGTAAAGTTTTGAGTATTTCTGTAAGAAGAATGTGATGTATGTATCATGGATTACTTGCAAAAGCAATATATGTTAGCTGAAAATACTGTGTTAAATCTATTGCAAGTTAGTACAGAAATTATAAAATGAATATTTAAATAGGTGGATTCTCATGCTATAGAGCCTGCGTTTAAATATAATATTTGATATACATTTACGCCTACAATCAAATGGGTTTGGATTACTAACTGATAGGAAGTTGACAAGTTGAATCTATGTAATTTGGTGAGACTTGTGTAACCAGTGGGCTGATATGTTCTATAGTTTCTGAGCAAGGCAATGAAGATATGTGTAATGGGAGACATTAGAGAACCAATTAGACCCAAGAGACATTTGTCGAGTGCAAACACAGGCATGGAAAATCTAAAGGATTCCAGTGTGAGCTGGTAACGGGATTTTTTCTTCTTTTTCATAGCACTGACAAGCACTTTCTAAAAATTTTCCTTCTAGGAAAATTAGGACAGGGAAGTGACTTTCCTGTCACTCATCATGACAACAAAGCACAATTAGATTTAGTGTAGCTATTATTGTAGCTCATTGGCCAGTGTGTATTATGACATATTCTTAATTTTTATGAAATTATATGTTGGAGCTGTATGATCTTTAATTTCCAAATTGTTTTCAAGATCCTGGTTACTTGGAGTTTTTAAAGTTAAACAACTTGTGGGTTGGTTATGGGGAAACAAGTCACAGAATCCTACACTTATGTCCTTTTAAGTTGTTTTCTTCCTACACAAATTACTTCTGAGGCGGGCTGCTTCTAAGTCTATCTGTGCTATGAAATCAGCAGCTTGTCAGTTTTAAAACTGTTTCTACAGTCTGAAAAAGGGCAGTGAGACTGAGTGGAGTCTGGTACACTTCACACTGCTGCAGGAGCCCCTGGAAATCTGGAATCACTTGCCTGCAGGCTCAGCAGATGTGATTCGGTGTGCTTTCCAGTGCAGCATCTCCCAGGGTATTGCACTTTTTCCAGCCTGCATCCAAGTGAGCAGAATCTATAGAAGTCTGGGTATGAGATACCAGTGCAGTAGGACCTAATTTTGGAATGTAGCTGTTGAGGAAAGTTAACATAATATCTGAAGCTCGGTTTGACACACTCCTTTTTAAAAGGTACCTGGACAATAACCTCATCAGAAACCTGTGATGACATCCATTCCAACCTGCCCAGTGCTTTTTTGTAGTAGCAGGTTCCACTAATGTTTTATCTTGTGCTGCTTTCAAGTAAAAGGGCTAATTCAGTCATTATCTGAAAGCTTTCAATGTAATACTTATTGTTCCTCCAGTGTTAACTGATCATCGCGTTTACCTTTTGTAGTGAATATTTGTCTCTGTTCTTATTAGTATGAAAAAATACACACTGGTTTATGTAGGATCAAGAATTGTGAAATAAACTAACAGATCTTAAATATTTTTTAGTGGTACTTGAAGTGAATCTATTCACAAACACATTCATAGTGCATTTGCCTTTATTCTGGAGAGGATAAGTCTGTTCATCTCCTGCCTCATTGGCAACTAAGATATGCAGATGAGATTATATCCACAAAATCTAAACGTTAATGATTTGTGCTGCTCTTATATGTGTCTACAGATTTTGTGAGTAGAAGCAGTGGCCAGGGCACTGTTTGGGAATCATCCTTAGCTTCTCCAGCTTCTTGGCAGGTCTCCGTTCCAGAAGTCACGCTCATAACCTGTATTCCGAGATCAGCTTGGGTACCCCCTGCCTCATTTATTTCTTTCCTCCTTTGCAATTGTGAACTTCTATTTTGTTTGAATCTAAAGCTCCAGTCTTGCAGAGAAGCTAGTTTGGAGCTTGCCATCTTGAAGCCTTCAGAGCAGCAAGTACACTAAGACTTCATTTTTTCTTGGTGGGGCTTTAGGACACTGGGCTGCACTGTGCAGCTGCTGGTTTTGTGGTTCCTCTTGGTGTTAGCGTAGGCTGCAGTTTCACTGCTGTAGAAAGGCTGAATCCCTCCACCATGTATGCACAAGCAGTTATGATCAGATTGCTGTGAGGTAAGAGGAATCCAGTGATTTGTGCCAAAATGGTCGTGTCAAATGCCAGCCCAGTGTGACAGGGGACATGCAGAGCCAGCAGCAGGTGAAACTGGGCTGGCCCTTTGAGCCATGGTCATGCTTGTACCAAGTTAGAGCTGCTGCGAGCAACAGTCTCAGTCACTTGTTCAAAAAATTTCATTAATGTTCATGTGAGTTATCCAGGAAGGAGATTAATATGTTGAACAACTTTTGAATCTTGGTTTTCGTTGCAACTGCTTGGTTCTGCTTTTGAGGAATTTTAGGGTGGCACATTTCTGACACTGCCCAGTGACCTGGGTTGGGATACAGCTAAAAACCAAACTTTTATTGCTGATTTTTTTTGCTGCTTTTTTTCTTCCTGGGTTATTTTTCAGCCAGTGTGGTTCCCTGATGTGCTTGATGCTGCAGCAGCTCAAATGTGTGCCAGTAGATTATGTTGGGGCTGGAAGAATAAGGCGGTGGGATTGAGTAGCTGGGGACAGGGAGGGACGATGACTAGTTCATTCAGGGCTGCAGCTGCATGTTGAACCACAGCCTGAAGGTATGTCTATGAGGCAGGTGCCAGGGCTCATGGCGGTTTTAGGCTAGTTAACTCCGGTATCGCTGGCGGCATCACTGTTGCACCATAGGCTACATAAAAACTGGCAGAACTTGCTGGAGGTGTTTGGTGGGTGAGATCATGGGAGCGCCATGCTCACCTTGGCCGGCTGCTTTCTCAGTACCTGAGCTCGCTTTGATATTGTACAGCCACATGAATATATTTACCTGAGTCAGCTAAAACATTAAGTTACGAGTTCCTTAGCTCTGTCTCCAAATGAAGTTACATGACATGGCTACCGCTCCCTCCCAGGAAAGGCGATGCCTGGCTCCAGTTTGTTCCTCAGTTGATTCAGAGCTAATTAAACTCACTAACTCAGCGGAAAACATCCTACTGCCTTTGGGGTTTTTGCTGGGTTTGTGAGTTGAAGTGACTCCCAAAGGGGACTGACAAACAGCAAAACCATGTGAAGTTGTTGGGAACTCATGGTTGCAAGCAAGGTGCTGGCTCCTGGAAGCCGGGCTGCCTGTCCCATGGCTGCCGTGCTTACGTATGTGTGTGTGCACTTACTGCAAGGGAACTGCAAGTTGTTTGTCTGCGGGACATGTAACCACAGCAGTGGTCACAACATAAAATAGGATTGAGAAGGCAGAATTTCCCAGCTGGCAAAGGAGAGATGAGGTGTTTTCTGTCTGCTTTTTAATTCTTAGATGTCTCAAATAGAATTTCTAAGCTCCCAGAAAAATTTTTGGTCAAAACTTGATTTTTATTTATTGATAAATAAAAGTTATATACTACTTTTTCTGCAAAACTGACCCACTTGTGTGTATATAACTAATATACAAATAGTAGATCTTCACTTTCTTTCTTGTAGAGAAGGGTAAAAATTGTTGTTATATTTTTAAATAAGATTTTTTTCCTTTAGAAATAAATGTTTGCCATGATGAAAATTTCTTTCAGTCTCTCTTTTAATTCAGTATTCTTTCCAAACATTTCTTCAGAAGGCAAAGATTTGCACCCAAAGGGGGATTTATGTTAATACTTTGTTGAAATGTAGTGTTTTTGAGTAATATGATTTAATAAATGAATATGAGAGCTCAGAAATGCTTTCTTCCTTTTTCATTAGATCATACAGTATGCCAACAGACTGAAGAACTTTTAATAGTTTTATTTCATTTTTTGATTGAAAATGGGGCTCTAGGAAAAACAATTGTGCAAATGTTAATTCTGTCTTTCTCCATCAGTGATTGCTCTGTTTTAGGCAAGTACCGTGTAGTTTCCTAGAGGAATAAATGAAAACTCATTTTAAATGTTTATTTTGCGTGTGTCTTGTTACATCCTTGTTACCAAGAGCTGATTAAATATTTGACCACCCATTAGCGTTCTTCTGTAATGTAAAGTCATATTGTGAACTGGTTATTTCATCAGTAAACTTTTAGGGTTTTGGGGAACGACAGAGAAATCTCATGCATGAGTTGCATGGCAGAGTGGGCTTTGGTACTGCAAACATTTACAGATGGAGGCAGCTCACATGTGTGTATCAACTGCAATAAATACTTGAATGTAGAAGGTTAAGCAGTTAAAACTCTGCAGAGTTGGAGTCATCTGAATTAGGTCAGTAGTGGAAACTGTCTTGGATTTATCATGAGCCTTGCAAACGTGGCTCTGCATTTCAGAAAACCAGTGTACACTTCCACTGTAACTTGTGGAAGGTTCTGAACAACAGAACCAAGGTCAAGACTGAGATATTTACACAGCCCCAAACAGCAAGGACAGTCTCCTGAAGGCAAATCGTTGGTTTTAGACTTTATTAGACCTTTACTTTAATTACCACCTCATTACTTGCTCTGCTTCCACAAAAAGTATTCCATACTGTCATTTTCCCCAAGTAACTGGAAGTGTGATTGAAAGGGATGTTTAAAGTGAGACTTAATTCAAGATTAAATAGTCACAAATTATATTATTGCTACATGTAAACAAATTACTTGCATATCTGATTTTATTCAGATTACTTTTCAAGTGGTAAATAATGCTTTATCACTTATATAGTGCTCTTACATCTTTAGAGTGCTTTTCTCACATTAATTAATCATCATTAAACACTCTGAGGTGGGTAGGTTAATACTATTATCCCCATTTTGCAGATGAAGAAATGTAGACTGAGAGGTTGTGATTTGCTCAAGGCCATATAGAAGAAATAGAATCAGAGCTGGGATTACATCTGTGTCCCTGGCTTCTAATTTCAGAAGACCAGCCAGATTGTGAGGCACAGTTTTGAAGCAAAATACTCAAGTGTGCCTGTAGAAACAGCACACGTTTACTTGGCCCCTTAGACGCCTAACTTGTGGTTTGTTTAAACAGAAACTTTGCTTTTGTGCTGTGCTGCGTATATTCCCATTCATACCCACAAGTGTAGAAATAGCCTCTTAATTCATTTAGGAACTCTTCCTAATCTAATAGGGCATTTTTATTTTCAGCATTTTTGTTGAAATTAACTTTCATCTTAAAAACACCAGTTTCTAGTTCTTTCAACTTGAACATCACTGTGTGATGCGGATACAGCAGGTTTAGCATCGGTATCCAAAACTGTCTACAGATGATACCTGTACCAGCTCTGTTGCTTATAATTTTTCATGAGCTGAGACATAAATAAAATTCTGACTTGGCAGTTTGCCTTATTGCTGTTCAGAACAGATGAGAGAGAGGAGAATCGCCCTCAACGTGCTAAAACCATCACCTTTGTAGGCAGTGCCTCGCTGCTTAGGAGAGAGAGACATTCGCACACATGCACTGCACCTTGGAGAACGACCTCAACAAAACAAAATAGCCTTGGACTGGAGAGGAGAGCAGAACCATTTGTGCATCACCTTGATAATCAGAAGCACCACAGAAAATTATATTCAGCTGTTAGTAGTGGGAGCACGTGCAGAAGCAACAAGTACAGAAAAACTAAGTGGAAGAAAGGGGTGCCCTTGTATGTGAGGGTGAGGACCTGCTGGGGAAAGGTGGGTGATGTGAAGAAGGTTAGAGACGTGTGGGCATGTACAGGTAAGAGTCAGCTTTGTGCTGCAGTGTCCTCACCTGTCTTCATTCCCAGGGAAACGCTGCAAGTGATGGTAGTGCCTGGCTACTGAGTTAGGAGATCTGGCTTCGGTTTCCAGCCCCATTGCTAGCCAGGGTTAGTGATGAAGTTACTCAGCCTGCAAAATCAGTGCTGCACTCTTTAACTCATGGAAAAGTTTTTGAGCTCTTCAGATGGAAGATCCCAGAGAAGGTAGGATCTAAGCAGACTGGAAAGAAAGTATTGCAGATGAAAGGAATTTTCTGCCTTGAAACAGCTAATGAAGTCTTTGATTGAGTGATATGAGTTGTCTGGGAGTGATTTGGAGTCAGTGCCCTGTGCTCAGATTGGGACAGTGGAACACCTGGGAAGTGACTGTAGGGCTAAAGCTGACCCTCCTGCTCTGCTGAGACTCTGTTTGTGAAACCGAGAAACAAGAGATTCCCTAAAAGCAGCAACAGACGCTTCTCTTTAAATAGTTCAACCGGTTAGCAGGGGAGCAGAACCAACGTGTCATCTCCTGCTTTCACGGTTTGGTTTTTACTCCAGAAGGAATTGCACGTGGGGTCTTGGGGCCAGAGGTGTGCTCTCCCATGGGCACTCAGGGAGCTCCCAGCTATAGCTCTGTCCAGCCAGAGGCTTGAGAAGCACTAAGTTTTAACAAGTTGCTGATGAAGAAAATGAAGGGAACAAGGTATTTGCCCGTTTGCTTTCTTTTAAGACCATGGAACATGTTTTCCAACAGTGGAGCTTGTTTTGATAACCTCAACCGTGATTAGGTAACGTTAAATTTGCTGCAAGACTAGTTTAATAAATATTTTAGTATGCAGATAAGCCATTGATAGCTGTGTGCATTCACAAACTCTTAAGTTTTTATGCCTGAAAGGGGAGAATTCAGTTTATTGATACCGTTTCCACTACCATGTCTTAAAAGTAATGCATAGTTGGTGGTTGGTGGCACTAGGTGTCCAGACAAATTGAACCCAAATGAACAAACAAACAGGTCATTTATTTTGTTTACCCTGAAAGGAATTTTCATTCTTTAATTGTAACTCTAGATATAAATTATGTGTGGAAGATAGACTAATGATTTTCCTGTGTTTGATTAAAGGCAAAGTATCAAAGATTTGTTTATGTATTTATCATCTATTTGTTTCTTTGCTGTGATAAGATCAGTTGTTATCCAAACAGTGGGACTGACCTAATAAAGGACATATGCATAATTGATCTCCATCTGTTTTTCAATATTTATTCTCTATTTTTTAAATAGAGTTCAGTTCCAGAAGTGCAGCCCGAAATATTTTTAAGGTGGTATATTTTAGCACTTCTGTAAAAGGTCTCAGTTTATGCTGGCTACTGAAATGAAAATGTTTGTTGTTGGTTCCACCCTTTAGTATCCCTTCAAGAGAGATTATATCAAAGAAGAAGAATTAAATTAAAATTGATTGGTGTTATTGATTTTCCCTTTTTTTTTTTTTTTTAAGGGGATAAAGGGTGATGGAAACGGCATACGCCTATATGCTGTTTTACTGATGGACTATTTTTTAAAAACATAAAAAGCATATATGCCAAATTTACATATTTACTAATTAAAAAAGCTTCCTGGAAACATTAAGTAGACTATCTTCTGTAACCTTTAACATTGTAGCTAATGGATACAGCCTCGAAGATTTCATAGAGGGTCCTCTAAATAATGTAAATGATTATGAATATGTAACTAGTTAATATGCAGCTACGAAAGGATTATCATGTAGAGGTTAATGAACATGCTGCTCTTATGGTTTGCAGGGCTTTTCTTTCTGTGCTTTTAGCTCACTTCATGCATGGAAAGTCATGGATTGGGAACAGAAAGCTTCCTGCCTTTGCCACCTTCATCTGTATCGGGGCAATCAAACTGCAACGTTTTGAAAGGATTTCATAAACATTTTTGTGTGCTTAATTGCATTGTGTACTTCGCAATCACTACCAAGTCTGAAAGAATGAAGGATATTGATAGAATAGGCTCTGGCTCTTCTACTTTTTAGTGGTGGCTCCGTTGTGTGTCAGCATTGTTACCAAATGCTGCAGAAACTTTACTCTCAAAATGGGGTTAATATTAATAGTATGAATTAGATTTCTGAGTTGGTGTCCCACATAAGTCAGTACATTTATTCTTAACCTTAAAAACAGTTAGCTGGCATATTAAAGAATATATTTGCTAGGCATTTGATTTATAGGAGTTTAAAGCAAATGATAAATTTAAACTTGGCTTATGCAGGACGAGCTACCTGGCTGAATTTCCTGATGGATTATGAAATAGCATAACCACAAATGTAGAGCTGATCCTTTTCATTTAAGTACTTTACTCTGTTTAAAGAATTATTAGCTCGCAAAGTAGACCCATTTTTTTTTCGCTCCATATGAGTAGGAAGTGCAGGGTCTGAGATCTGTTCTGCAATAGCTGCACATATGCTAAATAAAAAAAAAAATTGTGTTTCTTCTGTTGTTTTGAAAAAAGAAAAAAGAATTATCTGCTCCAGTGATTTCAGTGGTACTTGAATGTATGTTATTGTTTTCTCTGCAAATTTACTCATTAATTGCTTTCAAATGTTAACATAATTTTGGCTATAGGAAAAAAACCAAAGTTTGTAGAAAAAAAAAAATCTAGAAAATGCTTATCTCGAGAAGATGTCTAGACATATTTAATTGCATCATGGCTTCATTGCATTTCGTATAATTGAATGAAATTGTTTGTGGTATGTTTTTGGTAACCATTATTCAGAGATCAGAATATGTTTCGAAAGACAAAATCTCCACGTAATTGTGGCAGAGAAGGTCACAGGTTTCAGCACCTTGTCTGTTTGCTATATCTGTGTAGTCTAAGAGACACACAGTTGAATAAGATTTTCATTTTAACAGTGCGCTTTATTTTGTAAATTATTTTGGATCTCTTGGGAAAGCCTGTGGCATAAAGAAATAAGGGAAATATTCACATTAAAATGTCCTCTTTTTTTGACACCCAGAGAGAACAGAAGGGAAGACAGCAGCCCATAATGATGTAAAATATCCTTGCATTTAAACGCCACAAAATTAATATGTGCTTTTTCAGATTAAAACGGCCAGTGGGAACGTTGGTTGATGTACTGATAAAGGAAAAAATGGTTTTGGTGCTGTGGTGTTCATTTGTTTTTGTTTTTTAATGAGTATGGAAGTTACATTGATGTGTTGCTATAATTTATGTTATTTTCTTATTCTGCAAACGTTTAACAATGGAAATAGATCTGCAGATTGAACAAACTACTACTTATCTTGTGTCACCTAATAGTTATGGAGCAGGTATTGTACCAAAATATGAATTGAAAAGCTGTGATTTTTTTCCTGTGGTTATCAGTCTGCATTAGTGTGTGATAAAATGTGCAGCTTAAGAACTACCATTCCCATGCCTTTGCACTGACAAATAAAAATGTATATAGAGACACCACCAAATCTGTAAAGCTACTGTTCTAGTTTCTGATGCATTGACATTGCAGCTGTGTGCTTAGCCTTGTTTTTTCATGAGTAGTTATCTGTTTTAATGACAGGTGGTCAGTAGCTGCCAAGAGAAAATCCAGCACTGGTAAGTGAAAAATGTTTGATTACATGCCTAAAATACTGATGAGTAACCTAGTTGTATTTTAGTAAAGTACTGCAATTATTCTAATGACAGCCAAATCCTACTAGCGTGTTTTGAGGGTTATAGTTAGCGATAGCTCAGAATTATTGCAGTGTACTCACTTTAAAGTGTATATGTTTTCCACTGATACTATTACTTCAAACCACGAATATACTGAACCTTAGTGTTTATACTTCTGTTATAAATATCCCCGAGTAAACTTGTGGGATGAATGCTGAATTTGCTTGGTTGGTGAAAAGATACTCCCAGGGTGGAATTAATTATTCTTCTTGTGTTTTTTTCCTAACTGTGGAGCAGGTGAGGAAATTCTGCTCCCACCTGCCCCAAGTGTGCTAAAACAATCTGAAAGTAATGTTTTCCTCTTTCTTTTCCCCCAGTAGAATGTATGATAAAGCTTAGTTTGTTGTGCTTAGAAAGAGATGGTTTGTTATGTAAAAAATTATCTGTGGGCACTTTTTTCTCTGTTGGCAATCTATGGTTAATAGAAAACATGCTTAGTAAATAACACTTTTGTATGGCATCTGAGGAAAATGTACATTTAATGGTGAATGAAATCTTATATTATGAGTTACTGTGAGATATAGCAGTTGATCTTACAGATAGCAAATTACAATATATCCATGCTGTGTTTACCATGATTTTACTGAGAGAACAACAGGAGCTGTCTTGATTATTGTCTGCAGGGTTATTGCGGAATCGCAGCAACTGCCCCTTTAGTGGTGAGATTAAACCTTTGGTTATACACCATCAAGCATATAATATTTTAAATTTATTTTAAGAGGCTTTTTTCTTCATGCCTGAAAGATCTCCAAGCAAATAATTTATATTTAGTGTGTATCAAATATTTTTAGTTTAAATGCACATAGGCTGCAAGCACTGGATAAGAGGAAAAAAATCAAGGCAATCTATACACATCATCATATTAAATTCTGACTATTGGCTCGCAAAAAATAATCTAAAACTAATATGTTTCATTTATGTTTAAAATTCAGAGACTGCATTAATTTTCAATAAGGGAAATATTATTGAAGTGCCTGCTGGTGTTGCTGTGGTGAAGTCAGCACACGTATTTTCTCAGAAGCTTTGTGGTGTCACTACCAATTTGGTCCTGTGTGGAATTCACAAAATCATAGCATGTCCTGAGTTGGAACGGACCCACAAGGATCATCGAGTCCAACTCCCGTCCCTGCACAGGACACCCCACAGTTCACACCGTGTGTCTGGGGACGTTGTCCAGTCTCTTCTTGAACACTGTCAGGCTTGGGGCCGTGACACCTCCCTGGGGAGCCTGTTCAGTGTCCACCACCCTATGGGTGGAGAACCTTTTCCTGATGTCCAACCTAAACCTGCCCTGGCACATCTTCCTGCCATCCCCTCGGGTTCCGTCGCTGGTCACCAAAGAGAAGAGCTCAGCGCCTGCCCCTCCTCCTCCCCTTGTGAGGAAGCTGCAGCCACCATGAGGTCTCCCCTGAGCCTCCTCTTCTTCTCCAGGCTGAACAAACCCAATTCTGCATGTACACTCTTTCACTAAGAGACAGTATTTTTGCAGAAGTAAACTCATTGACAAAAAGCCTTAAAATTCAAACAGATTTTTCAAAGTTTGGAAAGCTGTGACAATTATTTTCTCTTACAAAGATGGCTGAGGTTTGTGGGGTGGGGTGGGATGGTTGGCTGTGGCAGGAGTTGCTTCAGTGTCTGCTTTTATGCAAACTCTGGGCATGGCCCTGTGAACTTGGGGATTTTGAGCACAGAATGTCAAAAGGAAAACCTAACTTACTGATATCTTTTATGTAGAAAAGCAGTTTATACAGCATCCATACAATCTTTACTTTATAAGAAAATAATTTAAAATTTAGTACCCTTACTTAGATCTTGATTGTGCAAGAGCTGAGTGCTCTTGTTTCAACTGAGTAATTTGTTCGTATAAGACCTTTTAAGTAGTCAGTGACACAGAAGAATGTTAAATAGAATTGGGTGAATAACAATAGGGTTTTAAAACGCTCAGCTTCAATATATTTCCATTAAATTATTTTCTTTTTCATTTTTTAGTACACTTCTTGAAGTGTATTTCTAAAGCTGTGAATCTGGTAATGGGTCTGGTACGGGATTAAACATCTAGACACGCGTTTCCCCTTCTAGGGACACATTTGTAGCTGGAGCCTCAATGTTCATCCTCCCCGTTCCTTTTGGCTGTTCATTGTGGATCGAGGCTGAGCATGGGGCTGGCACACCCCAGAGCTCGGGGGCTGTCAACTGTAGGTGAGAAGGGAGGTCAGCTTCCTTCCTTAAGTAATGCTGTTTCAGGTCAATTAAGGATTGATTTTAATTCTCTTTATCTCGACGGTCCAGTTCCAGATGTGGCAACACTTCTAGAGATTCCCACGGTTTGATCAGCAAAGAGCCGTAGTCCCACTGAAAAGAGGAAACATACTTTGCTTCATAAAGCAAAATAGGTTTTAGCGGGTGATTTATGCTGTACTGTTCAGTACAGACTGTTCAGTAATGGGCAGCAGTCAGACCTTAAAAGCAGTATCTTCTTTTTAGATTAGTGAAGAGATGTTGAGTGACTTTCAGCTGTGAAACGATGGGAACATTTAATCCAGCTGTGACTGGGAGGATTTTTGTATCATTCTCTTCCCATGAAGTCTTCTCTTGGCATTTGAGACATGGGCAAGGCCTTTGGCTGGGGGATGGTGTTCAGTTGTCAGCGAATGGTTGGAGCCCATCACTGCCCATTCCTCAACTACAGATCTCTGGCAGGCAGAGGCTGGACCCTGTAAATATCATTAAGCAATCGATTTTTATTGGTGACACCAAGTTGTCATTATATTGCTTCCCCCAAAAAACATCTTAGTGAATTTTGTTCAGATTCATGAGTTTGTCCTTCCTCTCTGAAGGAAGTGAATTGATGTGGGCAGTGGACAAAGAAACTTGCCTAAGATGCCTGGGAAAAATCTGCTGTCAAACCAAAGCAGCAGCAAGGTTCTTCTGTAAATCAGTTATATGGAATATGGTTTTAATGTCCAAGTTGCATAGAAACCTGAATTCTCTTTTTCAGGACCAGTTCAGCAACTTAAAGTATAAAGTACTCCAGGTATAAAGTAGGGCGATTACAGCAAAGTTGAGCTATGGAAGCAAATAAGTCAAAACATAGGAGTATCAGATAATTTTTTATAAGGTATACTGAAGATTTCACTCTGCTTATGAATCTAAGAAAATCAATGCTAATATTTTGAGAGTTGTGTTATCAAGTCTGACATTCATTTTTCAGCACGTTTATAGATTGCTTTCCTGAATCATCCTCAGAAAACCTGTAATTTGCATCTTGGGTCAGCTTTGTTAAACGTGCTGCTCTGTGCTTTCAGTTGCCTTTTTATTGCAGAATTTACTACCACATATATGTTTACTATTTTGAAGTACAAGTAAACAATATCATCAAACCTGACATTTATTTGCCAGCTCCTTCATGCAGGAGCTGATTTCTGGCCTGTTTTGTCCCTGGTCAGGGATTGAGGGTAGGATGGAATCCTAGCGGTCGAGCCATCTTTCAGGCATGTTGACTCTTGGTAGGAACACAAAGTTCACATGAAAATCAGAATTAATTAAAGTTTTGCCCATTTACATCAGCTCAAACCACGGTCTTGAATCCTTTATTACATGTGCTACTTTGAAGAATTTGCCTCTTATAAAGTATAAACTGGATTTTCAGTTATTTTTCTGAATATTGATGGTGGTATAACCATTGAAATTGAACATGGAGTGAGATATGCCAAATCCTAGTGAAATAACATATTCTTTGCACCATGCGTGATCTGAAAGAATCATGCCCCTATTTTAATACACATTATTCTAAAATAATCTAGCTATTATATTCGTCATCCCAAGTCTTTTATTAAAAAGTTTAAGAGTAAAATAGTTTATTTTTTCTGTATTTTTTGAGTGTTGAATCATTGCTTTTAGATATAAAATTAAATCATCTTGAATTTGTCAACAGGAAGAAGGTGGAGAGCGATTATGAGGCTCTTCAGGAACGACTCAGTACGTTGCCCGATAAACTGTCCTACGATATCATGGTATGTATGCTGGAGAGTTAACACAAGGAAATGGGCTAAAATTTTCATTAACTGAGGTATCTGCACTGGCAGTGAGGTGTTATTCAGGTTGCCACAAAGTACTTAGTAATGTTACATTTATTATGATTATAGTTAAGTCTTTTGTTTCTTTCTCTTTTCTTTGAAATCCATTGCAAATTACAATGTTACTGACAACTGATAACTGATGACATAAATGCTAACACAAAACCTGACATGTTTGATATGTAAATCTATTATATAGAAAACTATAATTATGGCTGAATTACAGTACTTAGTCATTTCCCAAGAAGAAAGTGGCCGTAGTATTTCCTGATTCATGGAAATAAACCCTAGAACATTGATTTTTACATAAAAAGGTGCTGCTAATTTTTGTTTCACTGATCTTCACATTGACATAGTAATCTTTTCTGGTGCTTTGAATCTTCCCTAACAACTGCAGAGCTCCCTCAGAATTTTGAATTCACCAGAATTTTGACCAGATTGGCTTTTCTTTCTTTCTTTTTTTACCTCCTTCCTTCTCAGGTCCAATTCAAGATAAATCTTGGAAGGGAGGGAAGTTCTGCTCTAGGTAGCTAAATGGCTAATTTCAGCACAAAGTGCCTGATGACTTTCTTCCTTGGCAGTCTGGCTCAGCACATAGAGTTGAGTTGTAAGATGGCATTGGAGTATTCCTACCATGTGGGAAAAGAGTGTTTCCCTTTCCTGTGCTCATGATTCAGCTCTGGATTTTATGTGTGTAGTCCCACCACCATGTGTGTTTGCGTGGCCACATGATGTAAAGCAGAAAGATTGTGTTGTTTCGAAGCATAGAAAAGAAACTGTTTTAAAAAAGCTAGATAGAGCGAAGTTAAAGGAGCAATGTCAGCTCACATCTGCTATTTTGAATGTATATAAATAGTTCCCATCCTGTTAGCCAAATGTTTTCGTATGTTTTCAATTTTGCTTTCTGCATTTTGGGGGAAGAGTGAACAGGCAAATGGTGCAGTCTGCTACTTGAAATCCAAGTCAGGAAGGGTGCACGGGTAGGAAAAGCACATTCTGCATAGGCTTAACGTCAGGATCCTGCCTGCGGGAGAACTGTTTCAAGCATTGGTACCTCCTTAAGTTGGGGAAGATCATTTTCCAGGGAAACATCCACTATGCCAAGCGCTCTGGTTCACCACAAACACGATGAGAAAGCACGTGGCTGTCCTGAGGAAATGAAGATGGCAGCGGAGGAATAAAGTAGAAGGAACTGAGACAAACTGGTTGAGACAGATCTCTTTCTACCTTAAGAAAGAGAAAACTTGACATGGATATGGTTCTTGGGTTTTTGTCACCTCCATGTTAATTGGATTTTGATCTCCTAATTCCTTTGCAAGCAAAGCCCAAAGGTGGGTGGGCAGGTGGTGGTAGGTCCAAGGGTAAGAACTCAGGAGACAACAGTGAGGACGGCCAAGGCTTCTTCTCAGCAACAGCATTGTCTGTAAACTGTGGGCTGTGGAAGGTGTCTTAATTCAAAAAATCAGTGTAAAGGCATGGTAAAATGGGGGTTAAATGTTTTAAAAAGCACCTCTTGAAGTTACAAATGATGTTTCTGGCCAATGTCCTCCTGTCTAAAGCATTCTGGCTTTATGTGTTGTTCCTCTGCCTGGGGAGTCATTAGAAGATGGGCACTGCTTGGTGGAGCATCGCCTGAAGGCTGAGGTCTGCATCGTGGTGAAGGATAAACCAAAGAGAGATTAAGCGCAGTCTGTGATCCTGCCAGTAGCCCTGCAAATTCACACTGAGGTTCTCGGAACTTACTATTAGCAGGACAGGTGTTGAGGAAAGCAATTCCGTCTTTGAGTTGACCATACCTATTTAAGTATCTTAAACATTTTAGCAAAGCTAAACTCGCTTGTATATGAAATGAATGTAGTCTGTATAACAAATATGTAACTCATCTAAATGCTAATATTTTTATTATCAAGGCTTGCATATTACAATTAAGTGAATTTGTTTTCCATGTGAGCATTCAGCTATACCATAGTTTTATATCATAAAACAACTTGTCTAGTTAAATACCACTTTTCTGATTTTGTAAGTACAATACTAAATTCAAATGGATCTGGTCATTTGAATATTTATGAAGGGTTAGTCATTAAATAACTGCTGTAGAATTTTTATTTCTTTAACTCTGTATTTCACTATTAAAAAAAGATTAAGATGAATGACTGTCTAGGTTTTATTTTCATTAGTGGTTTTCAGCAGTTTCTTCTGTGTCTTTGACAGGTACCTTTTGGTCCTCTTGCCTTCATGCCAGGAAAACTTGTCAACACCAACGAGGTTACTGTTCTGCTTGGGGACAATTGGTTTTCAAAATGCTCAGCAAAGCAGGCGGTTGCACTGGTTGAGCACAGAAAAAAACGTATGTATGTTTCTGAACATAAATTGATAATCAAAATTATGTATCTTTGTATTAATATATAAAAGTAGCAGCATGTACACTGTTCTGGTTTTTTTGTGAGCTCACTGACAGAAGTCCTGTTCAGATATAATATCAATTTAGTACCTCATTTTCCCTTCACTTGGTATTTTATTGAATATGTCTAATTTTTTTTAAACATTTAGCCAGAACTTTTTCTATTGACACATCAGCTTAAGTTACCAACAAGATCAGTCAAGATTTGTTCATTAGTTTATTATACACAAAAGTAAAAGAAGAGGAAACAGCCCAAACTAAAAACTCCCTTTCACTTTTCTTTAATGTGAGAAATGCTGTATTTTCTCCCAGAAAGTGAACATCACATTGTACTTTTGCTCTTAGTTACTTTATTACCTGTATTCTGTTCGCTTGTCTTAGCTCGTATTTCTTTACTGCCCTGTCGCCTGTTTGTTTCTTTCTTTGTCTATATCATTTTCCATCTTTCTTCTCTACACACACTTTACTCCTCTTTGGTGGGTTTTTTTTGTTTTGTTTGTTTTTCTCATTTTCTGCTCAGCTGCATTTCTGCCTCTTGCCATCCATGTTCCTTTCCACTCGTGAGGAGAGATCCACTGGATCTCCCTTCATCAAGAGCCATTGGTGATCTTGCATAGCAGCACATCACAGAGGCAGAGCGGCAATTCGTGGCGATTCCTATTGAGTTGGTGGTGAGATCTTGGCTCTGAAGAGCCAGGACCACCAGCCAGGACCATCACCAGCCTCTGTATCATAGCAAGAATGAGAGCCTAAAATATCGAACGCAAATGTGAAGGAGGGAGAAGCACAATCAAACAGAAAATAAATTGGTACCTATTAGCTTTTGCTATTTGCTTCAGATAAGCATTTGAATACGTTATTTTCAATTTGTTTTTACCTGTAATTTGTCTCATTCATACATGAGCACTCCCTGCAGCTTCACCCTGTGTGTGTGTTACAACTACCGCAATTGTTGACACTGGAGTTTGGAGTTCAGCTACCCATGTTGCTGCCTGCAGCGCAATACCTCACAGCTTCCCCATCTGAATACATTGTTTGGGGTTTTTTTCCAATTCTGTGCGAGCAATACTTCTGTAAGAGAAGGTTGTGTGTTGTGGGTTTTTTTTAAATTCATTTGCTGTATTCCTTTAAAATATTCCTTTATGAAGAACATCGCCAAAAGTATGTAATTTGTATTTTACCTATTATCTTTCTCAATCTGGTTCTCCTGACACAACTTTGCAATTTTCTTTCTTACTGAACTGAATCTACGTTACTTATTGTGACTCTTGTGAGATCCCAGGTCCATATCTTTTTCCTCGATTATCTGATATTTTTTTCAGTGCTGCAGAATATTTTTGTCACCGTTACATCCAGTGAAATCATTTGACCTTTGCATAGTAGATGTTTGAACATTAAGTAGTCTGCTGGGAGACACACAATAAATGCTGGATTCTTTCCTTTATGATCTTTTAAATTGCATTTAAAATACGAACTCAGAAATACTGATTTCTTTTAAAGCAAAATAGTCATTGGTGCTGGATATAAACCTTCCATTCAGCTGCTAGTTCACTTCAGCTGTGTGATGGCTGCCAGTGGGAGGCTCCAAAACACTGATATTAACTAAAAACTTTTTATTTCAGGACTATTTTCAGTTTTGGATGATAAAAGCCGTATTAGTAGCTCTGATTCTGAACAAAAGAAGTCATTCATAGATACACTTTTCTCCTTTAAAAAATACAACTGACTTAAACTCCTTCAACCATTTTCTCACTAAATGAGAGCAACTTAGAGGAGGATATTGGAGATTTTATTAGTTTATTCTAACTAGAAAAAAGTTATGTACGTGAAAGACCTGTAGGCCATTGCTGTGTATTGTGAATTGGCCACTTGTGGCACAAATGTGGAAGCCTGATGTTTCACAAGTGTTAAAAGTCTGTTTTGTGTATCGCACTGTAGTTATTTTCACAGGTATAATTTCTGATTTCACTGGCATTTTGTGAGCATAGGGGCTTCATAGTTTGCGGGGTGATCTATATTGGGTGCTATCATTACATTGACACAACATGATTTGATTTTTAGTACATAAGCTTTTTGTTTTGGACATAAACATTGTGAGTAGGTGACCCTGGAGAAGAGGCCGTGCTCACTGCAGGGGCCGGCACTGCCAGCGGTGCCCGGTGGCCCGACTGCCACTCGGAAGCTCCTGACACAGCCAAGCTTTTTAAAGCCTGTGCTTAAGGCCAGCGCGTGCTTAAAGGCTTTGATACATAGGAATTGGGGTCTGGACAGAGCAAAGAAAAGCTCATGCTGAAATCGCTTCCTGAACAGAGAGCTGGCAATATTTGTTGATGGTTTGTTTCTTCAGTGACCTGCATTTTTTTTTGGTCCAATATTACTCTGTTTAATTTAGATGGGAGTTATTTTTTTCATAACTAGCTGGTCAAATCCGTTCAGATAACCGAAATGAACTTAATTTCATCGCACTAATAATTCAGTGCTGTAACAGAAATGAAGAGTTATAAGGAAATAAGTGCAAGACACATTTTCACTGCTTGTGTCCCACTGTCCGGAGTAGTGAGGAGTGGGACAGCATCCGTTTGGGGGTTAAGGTTTCTAGTGGACCTGGCTCTTTGGGTAGAAAAGGGTAAGTGATTGCTGTAACTCACTCGTTTCTTGCTGCTTCTGGGGAGCTTTCTTTATTGCCTTTGACTAGTTTTGTGTGGTCTGGCCATGGAAGACCTCTGGTCACCCAGGGTGACCCTCTTTGCCTTTGAGGACACCACTGCCCTAACAGTTAATTTAATCAACATTCACAGAACACGTTCTTTACAGTTAGATTCCTTCTGTGTATGTTGGATGCATAGAAGAATGGACAATATGAATTTGCATGCTTAAGCAGTAATAGTGCCAGATAAATCAAATATCAGTGAGTATAAAGCTTTGGAAGACGGGGGTGTGAGTATAACGGCATGGAAGTTAGGGGTAGCAATAAGAGTATGCTAGATACAAAAGCTTTAAATCTTACTTAGTACTAATTAGGTCATCTTTTTTGTCTTAGTAGTTTTGTTGAATTTGCTTTTTATAGGAGAATAAGTGAAAAAATGTTTGCTTCTGTGGAATAGAGAAATGTCCAGCCACAGCAGATTAATTTCTTTGTTAAATTTTATTTAATTGAAAGGAATAATTGAAGGGTGACTGTACTGAATTTTAAAAGTAGATGCACTTCAGCTGACACAGCTGTAGAAAGCCCTATTTTGGGGATACATTTTTGTTTGCTTAGCTTTTGATGCAAACTGTTCAGCATTGTGATTGGTTGAAATGTATTTGGTAAAATTTGGGACAGTCACTCATGTCAAATGTTACTTTTTCATAAAATATTGATCGTGTCTTCTTGAATAATATTTGAGATGCAGTAGATCTTTAATTTGCCGCCCATTTTGGTGACAATCCTAGATGTTCAATTAGTTCCAAAACTGTTACAAAATAAATCTAGTGAAGTGTATGGAATTGCCAAGTATGTTTTTAATTGTTTTAAATTTGTTGCAGTTTGTTAAACCAGGTAGTACAGGTAACGGGAAACACTTTACACGTGTGTTTGTGTGTAAAAGTGTGAAGAAATAGTGAAGTAGATTAAAGGATATGCACACCAAATTCCATTATAATAAAAGAAATTAGCTTTTTAAGTATGTCACAGTTTAGCACAACAATAATGCAATTGTAGTTTTTTCTCTTACAATTATCTTGCTTAAGGTACTTCATAATATTTCTGTTCTCCTCAAGGCAAGACTGTATTGTCTCAGAATTCAAAGAGGGAATAAAGATTCTTTTTGTGAATATGGGATTATATTTTTTACGTGTTTGTGATGATATAAATTACATTTTTTCTCTATATCAGTAATCGCATTAATTCTTTAAGATGGGAAATTTTTCATTACAATAGTCCCTGTGGTAGTTACAATAGAAAGAAATTAAATAGATTTTTCTTGTAAATATTTGTGGATTAATTCGGTGTGCTAGGTATTCCAAGTGTCTAAACACTTTAAAAGGTGGGAAATTAAAACATGCACAGAGAACTAGGAGTGGTTTTATTGTGTTAAAGATTTATCAGATAGCAAAAAATCCCACTTAAAGGAGAATCGTTGAACTACTTAGCAATTGTGTCTTCGGTATATGTAAGAATACCCTTGCAGTGTCATGCTGCAAATGAATTCATGAAATGAAAATACTGATTACATTAACATACAGTATTGTGATAGTACCCAGTTGTAAATTGCAGTATGTAACCTTTAATACAAATATTTGTGTCAATCAAAATTGACCGATAGCTTACTATACAGGGCTTAAAAGATACCATTGTTTTTAATAAATAAGATGATCCAGGCGGATGAGGACCAGTTTGAATTTGTTCCTTATCAGTATTTCCAGAAAAAAGGATATTGTCTCCAAAATATATGAGAGGAAGGCTTTCCATTTCCCATCTGTGCTAGAGTGAGGCCTTGAGAGGTTTTAATGTTTCATCCAAGGGTGAAAATAACTTCCTTTATATTTTAAAGAATGTAGCACAAACTTGCCTACACTTTTTTGGGGGAAAAAGAGCAAAAAATGCAGGCAATGTTACCAAAAAATCTAGCTGTTGCTTTTCTTTATTAAAAAAAAATATATTTTTCTGCCCTTTTTTTTGCACGCTGGAGAATTTTCTTTCACTGTGCTTTCAAACATCTTTTTACTGTTTTTTTGTGATTATCGTGTTTTAGTTTGATAACCTCCATCAGTTCGTTCCTTACCCTTGTTAGGTTAGGGCTGGTTCGGTGGAGTGCTAAGTGCTCTACATTTGCTCTGCAGTCCCCAGGAGGTGTTTGGTTTCTCATAGGACCACAGGCTCGGTATTTTAACCAGAACACAGGGAGGGAAGTAAGGAGAATACATGCCTTTCTATGAGTTACATATTGTGACTCAAAGAAGCCCCTGCCTTTTTGTAATTCTTGCTGGGCAACAGTTGTATGAACACCACCCTTCTTCATTTAGGAGGAATTGGAATGTTTTAATACAATTCTAGCAATTACACAGGTGCGTAAACCTGAAAGAGAAATGTATTGCATTTCCTTAGTCTTCCTAAAGCCAAATTATCCATACACATTTCTACAGATTTTGGTACTAAGGGAACATGGAAGACAGAATGAAGGTTGCCTTTAAAAGGCACAAAGCTACTGCACAAAGGGTTGCATTGCATTTTAAAGAACTAGTGCAGTTGATGTTATAAAGAATGAATTTATTTATGTTGTTGCAAGCACAAAGAGAGCTTAAATCCGTATGCACAAAAAGCAATCGGAATTCTCTTTTGAATCTTAAAACAAATGAATCTCTACAAAAATGAACAGAAAAGAATAGAAAAACAGAGAAGGGTATTTTGAAAAGCTCTTAGTAGATGCTGCTTTCTGCAGAACTGCAGGTCTCTGCTTTCAAGTAACTTGTGATAGTTTGTTGGAAAATTATTGGCTAAAAAATGTTTTGTTGCAGATTAAATATATATTTATTGAAATGTCGTTAAAAAGCCTCAGAGGATTGATCTATTTATGCCTCTTAAAAACAAGAAAATAAGTAGTGCAGTTGAAATAGCATGCCCTAACTCAACCCATTAACAATACTTGTATTTGTACTGTACCACTGTACTTTTGCAAGGGAACACCTTCCATCTCCAAATGATTCAGCAGCGGAGTATGTGCATTAGATTGTGTGATACTTTACCTCCAGCCTCAGTAATATTAATGTGCTGCGTTCACAGACTGCATGACAGGTATTCTTGTTTTGTTTGGGGGTCAATTGTCATTGTGGTAGAAGTGGCCGATCTCAGATTTGGCAGCACAATGATGTTCTGTGGTTCCCCCATGAATTTCCCTTCTGCACCTGCCGTGGGACAGTGTCAGCTCAGCTTTGCCATGGTGGGGAGTTGGAACGGCTGAGGTGCTGCCGTCAGGTGCAGGTACTCACTTCTTACTCTGGAGGAATGGAGCTGCTGTTAGTAATTGAGGTTGGTGGTTGTTCCCTGCCTTGTATAAACACTCTGTGTGTATATAACCATCTTGAGACTGGTTACCTTCCACTTGAGAAACGGTGTTAGACGATGGAGAGATCTTAACTCTCAGTCTTAATTGCATACAAAATTCTTTGTTATACTTAATGTAAAATTTCTGTCCAGTCATCTATCCTCAAAGGAGATTATTTCCTTACTTTCCAGTCTTTTTCTTCTATGCTATATCCATGAGACTCCCCTGAAGAGTAACTGAGCCTAGCAAGGTAACCCAGGCTTCAGCTTCATTTCAGTTTGTCCTGTTTCAAAAAGTCTGACTTTTCAAAATAGATCAACCTGTTCTCACTGTTCTTGTCTGTTCTTACTATTTAAATCCCAGTGTAACACACAGTTTCCAGAAGTAACTAAAATAATGTCTATGATTCCCCAAATCCTTATAGACAACACTCCAAGGACATTAATGTCAAACTCAGATAATTAAAATTTGTATCCAGCCAAGCTAATTAACCCATTAAAGCCAAAACGCATAGATGAGAATTTGTGTCAGTTTGGCATTAGTACGTTGTCATGTCTTGTAAAATCTGGCTTCGGTGGACTTCATTTCAACAATATGAACTATGTTCCCCAATTATATTTTTGCTCTACCAGTGTATATGTAGCAAGCAGAGGGCTGCTGCTTAAAAATGGCTAATCACGGCGTAAGGAAAGCCAGTCAAGTCCTTTCAGACTAATAAGGGAGCTGGGAAAGAATAATCTAAACGTAAAGAAATCTTGCTGCCTGTAAATATTCAAAGGCTGCTCTGCTAAGGAAGTGCACATATCCCGATTTCTGATTAAAATACCTTTTGCTTTTGGTGGTCCAGGAAAACAGTCCTGGACTCCAGGAAAACAGTCCTGGACTCTGGCTTGTCTGTGGCACTGAACGGTTGTTCCAAGCGGTTTAGCTGAGACATATAAATAGGAACTACTCGGGTTCACCTGAAAGCCATGTCAGACTTTTCTCAGGTTATTGGATGTGACAAAGTTGGGCAACAGCCTCTGGTTCAATCCGTCTTAAAAGGCTCTAAGAAGTTTAAACCACAGGGTAGTAAGAGGAGGAGACTACTCTACTGATAGTTTTCGGAGGGTCCCAATGAATTAAAAAGCCCCTGTAGTTTGTAAAGTTAATTGTTTCTCGCTAGATACAGTACATTTTAAAATGATGTCGGAGGCTTTTAGGATGCATAGTGGCAGGTTTAAAATGGGAAACCCTGAGCTTCCCTTGCAGTTGGGTGCATGAGCTGTTTTGCAGGAGACCCCTTCTTGCTGAGGACCAGGCTGCGGGAAGGTCTCTCCTTTGGCCAGGGACATGGGGATGGAGTGTCATGGTAATCTCAGCTGGCCATCCTGTGTGGCCCGAGGCAACTCACTTAAACTGTCTGTTTCTTCATCTGTAAAATAGGAGAGAGTAATACTTAACCTCCCTCACAGAACGCTGGGCAGATTAGTTAATGCTCGTACAGCATTTTAAAATAAAACACAGTGTGTAACTGCTTGGTGTCTTTACCTAACGGAGCAAACCAACGTGCCCCTGTCCGGAAAGCAGCATCGTAAGCTGGTGCTCCAGAAGCAGCGTAACCTAGATGGCTGTTGAACAATATTTAGATATATAGGCAATGACTGAGACACTCGTGGTGTTTAAGAAACAGCTGAGCATCACATTTACTGTGAATGTAAAATAAAAACCTGAGGACAATTGGTCTCAAGCTAGATGTTTATGTGTATTGAGACTACCTTCAAGAGCTGAAAGCACAGATGGGAGCATTTCCTATGAAAACTTGTCTTTGATTTGGACTTTGAAGGGTGTGTTACACACCAAAAAAAGCTGTGGACGATGTTGATAGGAATTAACTGAAGAATAAAAGCTGTGTGTGGGAAATGGTCGCTGCTGTGTCCGGTGGAGGATGAGGTGGCTCTGGAAGGAGCTGTGTAAGGGGAGCAGGACCCTGGTTGCGTGTGGAAGGAGCTGTGTCCTCTGAGGGGTCTGTGTTGGCACCGCTCAAGACATCAAATATTTTTTGGAAATAGTATTTCATCCAGTAGGAAGTGCAAATGCAGAGCATTTTTCAGGGGAGAATCTAAAGCTGTTAACTACACATTTAACACATAGGTTATTGTTTGGTTTAAAGGCTCATGCTTTTGAAATACCCCAAAAGTCTGAGCTGTGTCTTTGTGCTTCTTGTTGGATAGGATGGACATTTGCTTGAGTAGCCGTTTCCAAAATGCCAAATGTTCTTTATAAACTACATACTGCAAGTAATATAGTTTTAAAGAATTGTATTTGATGCACTGTGAACTATCAACAGGGAAAAAAGCACACAATACTGAATCTGTTAAAATGAGGATGAGAGCGTTCTCAGACGCTTGGTGGTAGTTGTGTTTTGCCTCGGCTGTTTCCTGCGTAATTCCCTCTTCTGTGTGTGCAGAGGGAGAGGAGGGATCTGGACCTGTTTGCAGAAATCTGAGTCACTAAGTAGATTCTGTTTTGCAAATATAACTACGAACTTGTTTTGTCTGCTTAAGTGCATTTTGTAAGCATTTTGTGATTGTTAATATATTTACACACATCCTTATCTGAAAGGCCTAGGGGTTGTAATACATGCAATCTGTGAAACATTTGCAACTGCGTACCCTCGCCAGAAAACCGTATGGGGGGTAGCTATGTATATACTATAACTTTTTAGGATTAGAGTGTAGACCAGAGGGATACTTAATAAAATACTGAAGTTAGCAGGCAAAAGGAGAGTTAAAGAGTAAGAATACTGAGAAAATACTTTGAAAATAATTTTTCAACCAGAATATTTTGTGGTTAAGTTTCCCCTCGTTACATGTTTCTGTCTGTAAAATGGGAATAGCAGGGTGCTCTGCCACACTTGTATATTGTGAAAATAAATAAGTTAAGGTGTATGAGGTTTTTGACGTGCTACAGTGCTGGAGACCATAAACAGAAGCAATGCCGAGGAGCCAGATAGATTTATAAAGTTAGTTACTGCTTTAAAAAGTTTCTAGGAGTGTGACTTTGCTGATCCCATGGTAGAAAGGACCTCTTTGCCT